>NC_091710.1:1354951-2697403 GCF_041296265.1 Equus caballus
GAAAGGCACAACGTGCAGGCTTCTTTCCAAAGGGCGAGTTGGGCCCCACAGCATCTTGCTTCCAGCTCTTTGGGAAGCTAAGAAACAACTCGCTCTGCACAGTGCTCTTACAGCCTACCGGGAACATCTCTTCCAAAGGCCTGTGAAACGCAGTTTCTTTGCAGGCCTGATGTGGCTGATGTAGGACTTCTGCTCTGGGTGTGCTACTTTGCCCTAGAGCTGAAAGGCACAACGTGCAGGCTTCTTTCCAAAGGGCGAGTTGGGCCCCACAGCATCTTGCTTCCAGCTCTTTGGGAAGCTAAGAAACCACTCGCTCTGCACAGTGCTCTTACAGCCTACCGGGAACATCTCTTCCAAAGGCCTGTGAAACGCAGTCTCTTTGCAGGCCTGATCTGGCTGAAGTAGGACTTCTGCTCTGGGTGTGCTACTTTGCCCTAGAGCTGAAAGGCACAACGTGCAGGCTTCTTTCCAAAGGGCGTGTTGGGGCCCACAGCATCTTGCTTCCAGCTCTTTGGGAAGCTAAGAAACAACTCGCTCTGCACAGTGCTCTTTCAGCCTACCGGGAACATCTCTTCCAAAGGCCTGTGAAACGCAGTTTCTTTGCAGGCCTGATCTGGCTGAAGTAGGACTTCTGCTCTGGGTGTGCTACTTTGCCCTAGAGCTGAAAGGCACAACGTGCAGGCTTCTTTCCAAAGGGCGAGTTGGGCCCCACAGCATCTTGCTTCCAGCTCTTTGGGAAGCTAAGAAACAACTCGCTCTGCACAGTGCTCTTACAGCCTACCGGGAACATCTCTTCCAAAGGCCTGTGAAACGCAGTTTCTTTGCAGGCCTGATGTGGCTGATGTACTACTTCTGCTCTGGGTGTGCTACTTTGCCCTAGAGCTGAAAGGCACAACGTGCAGGCTTCTTTCCAAAGGGCGAGTTGGGCCCCACAGCATCTTGCTTCCAGCTCTTTGGGAAGCTAGGAAACAACTCGCTCTGCACAGTGCTGTTACAGCCTACCGGGAACATCTCTTCCAAAGGCCTGTGAAACGCAGTTTCTTTGCAGGCCTGATCTGGCTGAAGTAGGACTTCTGCTCTGGGTGTGCTACTTTGCCCTAGAGCTGAAAGGCACAACGTGCAGGCTTCTTTCCAAAGAGCGAGTTGGGCCCCACAGCATCTTGCTTCCAGCTCTTTGGGAAGCTAAGAAACAACTCGCTCTGCACAGTGCTCTTACAGCCTACCGGGAACATCTCTTCCAAAGGCCTGTGAAACGCAGTTTCTTTGCAGGCCTGATCTGGCTGAAGTAGGACTTCTGCTCTGGGTGTGCTACTTTGCCCTAGAGCTGAAAGGCACAACGTGCAGGCTTCTTTCCAAAGGGCGAGTTGGGCCCCACAGCATCTTGCTTCCAGCTCTTTGGGAAGCTAAGAAACAACTCGCTCTGCACAGTGCTCTTACAGCCTACCGGGAACATCTCTTCCAAAGGCCTGTGAAACGCAGTTTCTTTGCAGGCCTGATGTGGCTGATGTAGGACTTCTGCTCTGGGTGTGCTACTTTGCCCTAGAGCTGAAAGGCACAACGTGCAGGCTTCTTTCCAAAGGGCGAGTTGGGCCCCACAGCATCTTGCTTCCAGCTCTTTGGGAAGCTAAGAAACAACTCGCTCTGCACAGTGCTCTTACAGCCTACCGGGAACATCTCTTCCAAAGGCCTGTGAAACGCAGTTTCTTTGCAGGCCTGATGTGGCTGATGTAGGACTTCTGCTCTGGGTGTGCTACTTTGCCCTAGAGCTGAAAGGCACAACGTGCAGGCTTCTTTCCAAAGGGCGAGTTGGGCCCCACAGCATCTTGCTTCCAGCTCTTTGGGAAGCTAAGAAACAACTCGCTCTGCACAGTGCTCTTACAGCCTAGTGGGAACATCTCTTCCAAAGGCCTGTGAAACGCAGTTTCTTTGCAGGCCTGATCTGGCTGAAGTAGGACTTCTGCTCTGGGTGTGCTACTTTGCCCTAGAGCTGAAAGGCACAACGTGCAGGCTTCTTTCCAAAGGGCGAGTTGGGCCCCACAGCATCTTGCTTCCAGCTCTTTGGGAAGCTAAGAAACAACTCGCTCTGCACAGTGCTCTTACAGCCTAGTGGGAACATCTCTTCCTAAGGCCTGTGAAACGCAGTTTCTTTGCAGGCCTGATCTGGCTGAAGTAGGACTTCTGCTCTGGGTGTGCTACTTTGCCCTAGAGCTGAAAGGCACAACGTGCAGGCTTCTTTCCAAAGGGCGAGTTGGGCCCCACAGCATCTTGCTTCCAGCTCTTTGGGAAGCTAAGAAACAACTCGCTCTGCACAGTGCTCTTACAGCCTACCGGGAACATCTCTTCCAAAGGCCTGTGAAACGCAGTTTCTTTGCAGGCCTGATGTGGCTGATGTACTACTTCTGCTCTGGGTGTGCTACTTTGCCCTAGAGCTGAAAGGCACAACGTGCAGGCTTCTTTCCAAAGGGCGAGTTGGGCCCCACAGCATCTTGCTTCCAGCTCTTTGGGAAGCTAGGAAACAACTCGCTCTGCACAGTGCTGTTACAGCCTACCGGGAACATCTCTTCCAAAGGCCTGTGAAACGCAGTTTCTTTGCAGGCCTGATCTGGCTGAAGTAGGACTTCTGCTCTGGGTGTGCTACTTTGCCCTAGAGCTGAAAGGCACAACGTGCAGGCTTCTTTCCAAAGAGCGAGTTGGGCCCCACAGCATCTTGCTTCCAGCTCTTTGGGAAGCTAAGAAACAACTCGCTCTGCACAGTGCTCTTACAGCCTACCGGGAACATCTCTTCCAAAGGCCTGTGAAACGCAGTTTCTTTGCAGGCCTGATCTGGCTGAAGTAGGACTTCTGCTCTGGGTGTGCTACTTTGCCCTAGAGCTGAAAGGCACAACGTGCAGGCTTCTTTCCAAAGGGCGAGTTGGGCCCCACAGCATCTTGCTTCCAGCTCTTTGGGAAGCTAAGAAACAACTCGCTCTGCACAGTGCTCTTACAGCCTACCGGGAACATCTCTTCCAAAGGCCTGTGAAACGCAGTTTCTTTGCAGGCCTGATGTGGCTGAAGTAGGACTTCTGCTCTGGGTGTGCTACTTTGCCCTAGAGCTGAAAGGCACAACGTGCAGGCTTCTTTCCAAAGGGCGAGTTGGGCCCCACAGCATCTTGCTTCCAGCTCTTTGGGAAGCTAAGAAACAACTCGCTCTGCACAGTGCTCTTACAGCCTACCGGGAACATCTCTTCCAAAGGCCTGTGAAACGCAGTTTCTTTGCAGGCCTGATGTGGCTGATGTAGGACTTCTGCTCTGGGTGTGCTACTTTGCCCTAGAGCTGAAAGGCACAACGTGCAGGCTTCTTTCCAAAGGGCGAGTTGGGCCCCACAGCATCTTGCTTCCAGCTCTTTGGGAAGCTAAGAAACAACTCGCTCTGCACAGTGCTCTTACAGCCTAGTGGGAACATCTCTTCCAAAGGCCTGTGAAACGCAGTTTCTTTGCAGGCCTGATCTGGCTGAAGTAGGACTTCTGCTCTGGGTGTGCTACTTTGCCCTAGAGCTGAAAGGCACAACGTGCAGGCTTCTTTCCAAAGGGCGAGTTGGGCCCCACAGCATCTTGCTTCCAGCTCTTTGGGAAGCTAAGAAACAACTCGCTCTGCACAGTGCTCTTACAGCCTAGTGGGAACATCTCTTCCTAAGGCCTGTGAAACGCAGTTTCTTTGCAGGCCTGATCTGGCTGAAGTAGGACTTCTGCTCTGGGTGTGCTACTTTGCCCTAGAGCTGAAAGGCACAACGTGCAGGCTTCTTTCCAAAGGGCGAGTTGGGCCCCACAGCATCTTGCTTCCAGCTCTTTGGGAAGCTAAGAAACAACTCGCTCTGCACAGTGCTCTTACAGCCTACCGGGAACATCTCTTCCAAAGGCCTGTGAAACGCAGTTTCTTTGCAGGCCTGATCTGGCTGAAGTAGGACTTCTGCTCTGGGTGTGCTACTTTGCCCTAGAGCTGAAAGGCACAACGTGCAGGCTTCTTTCCAAAGGGCGAGTTGGGCCCCACAGCATCTTGCTTCCAGCTCTTTGGGAAGCTAAGAAACCACTCGCTCTGCACAGTGCTCTTACAGCCTACCGGGAACATCTCTTCCAAAGGCCTGTGAAACGCAGTTTCTTTGCAGGCCTGATCTGGCTGAAGTAGGACTTCTGCTCTGGGTGTGCTACTTTGCCCTAGAGCTGAAAGGCACAACGTGCAGGCTTCTTTCCAAAGGGCGAGTTGGGCCCCACAGCATCTTGCTTCCAGCTCTTTGGGAAGCTAAGAAACCACTCGCTCTGCACAGTGCTCTTACAGCCTACCGGGAACATCTCTTCCAAAGGCCTGTGAAACGCAGTTTCTTTGCAGGCCTGATCTGGCTGAAGTAGGACTTCTGCTCTGGGTGTGCTACTTTGCCCTAGAGCTGAAAGGCACAACGTGCAGGCTTCTTTCCAAAGGGCGAGTTGGGCCCCACAGCATCTTGCTTCCAGCTCTTTGGGAAGCTAAGAAACCACTCGCTCTGCACAGTGCTCTAACAGCCTAGTGGGAACATGTCTTCCAAAGGCCTGTGAAACGCAGTTTCTTTGCAGGCCTGATCTGGCTGAAGTAGGACTTCTGCTCTGGGTGTGCTACTTTGCCCTAGAGCTGAAAGGCACAACGTGCAGGCTTCTTTCCAAAGGGCGAGTTGGGCCCCACAGCATCTTGCTTCCAGCTCTTTGGGAAGCTAGGAAACAACTCGCTCTGCACAGTGCTCTTACAGCCTACCGGGAACATCTCTTCCAAAGGCCTGTGAAACGCAGTTTCTTTGCAGGCCTGATCTGGCTGAAGTAGGACTTCTGCTCTGGGTGTGCTACTTTGCCCTAGAGCTGAAAGGCACAACGTGCAGGCTTCTTTCCAAAGGGCGAGTTGGGCCCCACAGCATCTTGCTTCCAGCTCTTTGGGAAGCTAAGAAACAACTCGCTCTGCACAGTGCTCTTACAGCCTACCGGGAACATCTCTTCCAAAGGCCTGTGAAATGCAGTTTCTTTGCAGGCCTGATCTGGCTGAAGTAGGACTTCTGCTCTGGGTGTGCTACTTTGCCCTAGAGCTGAAAGGCACAACGTGCAGGCTTCTTTCCAAAGGGCGAGTTGGGCCCCACAGCATCTTGCTTCCAGCTCTTTGGGAAGCTAAGAAACAACTCGCTCTGCACAGTGCTCTTACAGCCTACCGGGAACATCTCTTCCAAAGGCCTGTGAAACGCAGTTTCTTTGCAGGCCTGATCTGGCTGAAGTAGGACTTCTGCTCTGGGTGTGCTACTTTGCCCTAGAGCTGAAAGGCACAACGTGCAGGCTTCTTTCCAAAGGGCGAGTTGGGCCCCACAGCATCTTGCTTCCAGCTCTTTGGGAAGCTAAGAAACAACTCGCTCTGCACAGTGCTCTTACAGCCTACCGGGAACATCTCTTCCAAAGGCCTGTGAAACGCAGTTTCTTTGCAGGCCTGATCTGGCTGAAGTAGGACTTCTGCTCTGGGTGTGCTACTTTGCCCTAGAGCTGAAAGGCACAACGTGCAGGCTTCTTTCCAAAGGACGAGTTGGGCCCCACAGCATCTTGCTTCCAGCTCTTTGGGAAGCTAAGAAACCACTCGCTCTGCACAGTGCTCTTACAGCCTACCGGGAACATCTCTTCCAAAGGCCTGTGAAACGCAGTTTCTTTGCAGGCCTGATCTGGCTGAAGTAGGACTTCTGCTCTCGGTGTGCTACTTTGCCCTAGAGCTGAAAGGCACAACGTGAAGGCTTCTTTCCAAAGGGCGAGTTGGGCCCCACAGCGTCTTGCTTCCAGCTCTTTGGGAAGCTAAGAAACAACTCGCTCTGCACAGTGCTCTTACAGCCTAGTGGGAACATCTCTTCCAAAGGCCTGTGAAACGCAGTTTCTTTGCAGGTCTGATATGGCTGAAGTAGGACTTCTGCTCTGGGTGTGCTACTTTGCCCTAGAGCTGAAAGGCACAACGTGCAGGCTTCTTTCCAAAGGGCGAGTTGGGCCCCACAGCATCTTGCTTCAAGCTCTTTGGGAAGCTAAGAAACAACTCGCTCTGCACAGTGCTCTTACAGCCTACCGGGAACATCTCTTCCAAAGGCCTGTGAAACGCAGTTTCTTTGCAGGCCTGATCTGGCTGAAGTAGGACTTCGGCTCTGGGTGTGCTACTTTGCCCTAGAGCTGAAAGGCACAACGTGCAGGCTTCTTTCCAAAGGGCGAGTTGGGCCCCACAGCATCTTGCTTCCAGCTCTTTGGGAAGCTAAGAAACAACTCGCTCTGCACAGTGCTCTTACAGCCTACCGGGAACATCTCTTCCAAAGGCCTGTGAAACGCAGTTTCTTTGCAGGCCTGATCTGGCTGAAGTAGGACTTCTGCTCTGGGTGTGCTACTTTGCCCTAGAGCTGAAAGGCACAACGTGCAGGCTAATTTCCAAAGGGCGAGTTGGGCAAAACAGCGTCTTGCTTCCAGCTCTTTGGGAAGCTAAGAAACAACTCGCTCTGCACAGTGCTCTTTCAGCCTACCGGGAACATCTCTTCCAAAGGCCTGTGAAACGCAGTTTCTTTGCAGGCCTGATCTGGCTGAAGTAGGACTTCTGCTCTGGGTGTGCTACTTTGCCCTAGAGCTGAAAGGCACAACGTGCAGGCTTCTTTCCAAAGGGCGAGTTGGGCCCCACAGCATCTTGCTTCCAGCTCTTTGGGAAGCAAAGAAACAACTCGCTCTGCACAGTGCTCTTACAGCCTACCGGGAACATCTCTTCCAAAGGCCTGTGAAACGCAGTTTCTTTGCAGGCCTGATGTGGCTGATGTAGGACTTCTGCTCTGGGTGTGCTACTTTGCCCTAGAGCTGAAAGGCACAACGTGCAGGCTTCTTTCCAAAGGGCGAGTTGGGCCCCACAGCATCTTGCTTCCAGCTCTTTGGGAAGCTAGGAAACAACTCGCTCTGCACAGTGCTCTTACAGCCTACTGGGAACATCTCTTCCAAAGGCCTGTGAAACGCAGTTTCTTTGCAGGCCTGATCTGGCTGAAGTAGGACTTCTGCTCTGGGTGTGCTACTTTGCCCTAGAGCTGAAAGGCACAACGTGCAGGCTTCTTTCCAAAGAGCGAGTTGGGCCCCACAGCATCTTGCTTCCAGCTCTTTGGGAAGCTAAGAAACAACTCGCTCTGCACAGTGCTCTTACAGCCTACCGGGAACATCTCTTCCAAAGGCCTGTGAAACGCAGTTTCTTTGCAGGCCTGATCTGGCTGAAGTAGGACTTCTGCTCTGGGTGTGCTACTTTGCCCTAGAGCTGAAAGGCACAACGTGCAGGCTTCTTTCCAAAGGGCGAGTTGGGCCCCACAGCATCTTGCTTCCAGCTCTTTGGGAAGCTAAGAAACAACTCGCTCTGCACAGTGCTCTTACAGCCTACCGGGAACATCTCTTCCAAAGGCCTGTGAAACGCAGTTTCTTTGCAGGCCTGATGTGGCTGATGTAGGACTTCTGCTCTGGGTGTGCTACTTTGCCCTAGAGCTGAAAGGCACAACGTGCAGGCTTCTTTCCAAAGGGCGAGTTGGGCCCCACAGCATCTTGCTTCCAGCTCTTTGGGAAGCTAAGAAACAACTCGCTCTGCACAGTGCTCTTACAGCCTACCGGGAACATCTCTTCCAAAGGCCTGTGAAACGCAGTTTCTTTGCAGGCCTGATGTGGCTGATGTAGGACTTCTGCTCTGGGTGTGCTACTTTGCCCTAGAGCTGAAAGGCACAACGTGCAGGCTTCTTTCCAAAGGGCGAGTTGGGCCCCACAGCATCTTGCTTCCAGCTCTTTGGGAAGCTAAGAAACAACTCGCTCTGCACAGTGCTCTTACAGCCTAGTGGGAACATCTCTTCCAAAGGCCTGTGAAACGCAGTTTCTTTGCAGGCCTGATCTGGCTGAAGTAGGACTTCTGCTCTGGGTGTGCTACTTTGCCCTAGAGCTGAAAGGCACAACGTGCAGGCTTCTTTCCAAAGGGCGAGTTGGGCCCCACAGCATCTTGCTTCCAGCTCTTTGGGAAGCTAAGAAACAACTCGCTCTGCACAGTGCTCTTACAGCCTAGTGGGAACATCTCTTCCAAAGGCCTGTGAAACGCAGTTTCTTTGCAGGCCTGATCTGGCTGAAGTAGGACTTCTGCTCTGGGTGTGCTACTTTGCCCTAGAGCTGAAAGGCACAACGTGCAGGCTAATTTCCAAAGGGCGAGTTGGGCAAAACAGCGTCTTGCTTCCAGCTCTTTGGGAAGCTAAGAAACAACTCGCTCTGCACAGTGCTGTTACAGCCTACCGGGAACATCTCTTACAAAGGCCTGTGAAACGCAGTTTCTTTGCAGGCCTGATCTGGCTGAAGTAGGACTTCTGCTCTGGGTGTGCTACTTTGCCCTAGAGCTGAAAGGCACAACGTGCAGGCTTCTTTCCAAAGGGCGTGTTGGGGCCCACAGCATCTTGCTTCCAGCTCTTTGGGAAGCTAAGAAACAACTCACTCTGCACAGTGCTCTTACAGCCTACCGGGAACATCTCTTCCAAAGGCCTGTGAAACGCAGTTTCTTTGCAGGCCTGATCTGGCTGAAGTAGGACTTCTGCTCTGGGTGTGCTACTTTGCTCTAGAGCTGAAAGGCACAACGTGCAGGCTTCTTTCCAAAGGGCGAGTTGGGCCCCACAGCATCTTGCTTCCAGCTCTTTGGGAAGCTAAGAAACAACTCGCTCTGCACAGTGCTCTTACAGCCTACCGGGAACATCTCTTCCAAAGGCCTGTGAAACGCAGTTTCTTTGCAGGCCTGATCTGGCTGAAGTAGGACTTCTGCTCTGGGTGTGCTACTTTGCCCTAGAGCTGAAAGGCACAACGTGCAGGCTTCTTTCCAAAGGGCGAGTTGGGCCCCACAGCATCTTGCTTCCAGCTCTTTGGGAAGCTAAGAAACCACTCGCTCTGCACAGTGCTCTTACAGCCTACCGGGAACATCTCTTCCAAAGGCCTGTGAAACGCAGTTTCTTTGCAGGCCTGATCTGGCTGAAGTAGGACTTCTGCTCTGGGTGTGCTACTTTGCCCTAGAGCTGAAAGGCACAACGTGCAGGCTTCTTTCCAAAGGGCGAGTTGGGCCCCACAGCATCTTGCTTCCAGCTCTTTGGGAAGCTAAGAAACCACTCGCTCTGCACAGTGCTCTTACAGCCTACCGGGAACATCTCTTCCAAAGGCGTGTGAAACGCAGTTTCTTTGCAGGCCTGATCTGGCTGAAGTAGGACTTCTGCTCTGGGTGTGCTACTTTGCCCTAGAGCTGAAAGGCACAACGCGCAGGCTTCTTTCCAAAGGGCGAGTTGGGCCCCACAGCATCTTGCTTCCAGCTCTTTGGGAAGCTAAGAAACCACTCGCTCTGCACAGTGCTCTAACAGCCTAGTGGGAACATGTCTTCCAAAGGCCTGTGAAACGCAGTTTCTTTGCAGGCCTGATCTGGCTGAAGTAGGACTTCTGCTCTGGGTGTGCTACTTTGCCCTAGAGCTGAAAGGCACAACGTGCAGGCTTCTTTCCAAAGGGCGAGTTGGGCCCCACAGCATCTTGCTTCCAGCTCTTTGGGAAGCTAGGAAACAACTCGCTCTGCACAGTGCTCTTACAGCCTACCGGGAACATCTCTTCCAAAGGCCTGTGAAACGCAGTTTCTTTGCAGGCCTGATCTGGCTGAAGTAGGACTTCTGCTCTGGGTGTGCTACTTTGCCCTAGAGGTGAAAGGCACAACGTGCAGGCTTCTTTCCAAAGGGCGAGTTGGGCCCCACAGCATCTTGCTTCCAGCTCTTTGGGAAGCTAAGAAACAACTCGCTCTGCACAGTGCTCTTACAGCCTACCGGGAACATCTCTTCCAAAGGCCTGTGAAATGCAGTTTCTTTGCAGGCCTGATCTGGCTGAAGTAGGACTTCGGCTCTGGGTGTGCTACTTTGCCCTAGAGCTGAAAGGCACAACGTGCAGGCTTCTTTCCAAAGGGCGAGTTGGGCCCCAAAGCATCTTGCTTCCAGCTCTTTGGGAAGCTAAGAAACAACTCGCTCTGCACAGTGCTCTTACAGCCTACCGGGAACATCTCTTCCAAAGGCCTGTGAAACGCAGTTTCTTTGCAGGCCTGATCTGGCTGAAGTAGGACTTCTGCTCTGGGTGTGCTACTTTGCCCTAGAGCTGAAAGGCACAACGTGCAGGCTTCTTTCCAAAGGGCGAGTTGGGCCCCACAGCATCTTGCTTCCAGCTCTTTGGGAAGCTAAGAAACAACTCGCTCTGCACAGTGCTCTTACAGCCTACCGGGAACATCTCTTCCAAAGGCCTGTGAAACGCAGTTTCTTTGCAGGCCTGATCTGGCTGAAGTAGGACTTCTGCTCTGGGTGTGCTACTTTGCCCTAGAGCTGAAAGGCACAACGTGCAGGCTTCTTTCCAAAGGACGAGTTGGGCCCCACAGGATCTTGCTTCCAGCTCTTTGGGAAGCTAAGAAACCACTCGCTCTGCACAGTGCTCTTACAGCCTACCGGGAACATCTCTTCCAAAGGCCTGTGAAACGCAGTTTCTTTGCAGGCCTGATCTGGCTGAAGTAGGACTTCTGCTCTGGGTGTGCTACTTTGCCCTAGAGCTGAAAGGCACAACGTGAAGGCTTCTTTCCAAAGGGCGAGTTGGGCCCCACAGCGTCTTGCTTCCAGCTCTTTGGGAAGCTAAGAAACAACTCGCTCTGCACAGTGCTCTTACAGCCTAGTGGGAACATCTCTTCCAAAGGCCTGTGAAACGCAGTTTCTTTGCAGGTCTGATATGGCTGAAGTAGGACTTCTGCTCTGGGTGTGCTACTTTGCCCTAGAGCTGAAAGGCACAACGTGCAGGCTTCTTTCCAAAGGGCGAGTTGGGCCCCACAGCATCTTGCTTCCAGCTCTTTGGGAAGCTAAGAAACAACTCGCTCTGCACAGTGCTCTTACAGCCTACCGGGAACATCTCTTCCAAAGGCCTGTGAAATGCAGTTTCTTTGCAGGCCTGATCTGGCTGAAGTAGGACTTCGGCTCTGGGTGTGCTACTTTGCCCTAGAGCTGAAAGGCACAACGTGCAGGCTTCTTTCCAAAGGGCGAGAAGGGCCCCACAGCATCTTGCTTCCAGCTCTTTGGGAAGCTAAGAAACAACTCGCTCTGCACAGTGCTCTTACAGCCTACCGGGAACATCTCTTCCAAAGGCCTGTGAAACGCAGTTTCTTTGCAGGCCTGATCTGGCTGAAGTAGGACTTCTGCTCTGGGTGTGCTACTTTGCCCTAGAGCTGAAAGGCACAACGTGCAGGCTTCTTTCCAAAGGGCGAGTTGGGCCCCACAGCATCTTGCTTCCAGCTCCTTGGAAAGCTAAGAAACCACTCGCTCTGCACAGTGCTCTAACAGCCTAGTGGGAACATGTCTTCCAAAGGCCTGTGAAACGCAGTTTCTTTGCAGGCCTGATCTGGCTGAAGTAGGACTTCTGCTCTGGGTGTGCTACTTTGCCCTAGAGCTGAAAGGCACAACGTGCAGGCTTCTTTCCAAAGGGCGAGTTGGGCCCCACAGCATCTTGCTTCCAGCTCTTTGGGAAGCTAAGAAACCACCTGCTCTGCACAGTGCTCTTACAGCCTACCGGGAACATCTCTTCCAAAGGCCTGTGAAACGCAGTTTCTTTGCAGGCCTGATCTGGCTGAAGTAGGACTTCTGCTCTGGGTGTGCTACTTTGCCCTAGAGCTGAAAGGCACAACGTGCAGGCTTCTTTCCAAAGGGCGAGTTGGGCCCCACAGCATCTTGCTTCCAGCTCTTTGGGAAGCTAAGAAACAACTCGCTCTGCACAGTGCTATTACAGCCTACCGGGAACATCTCTACCAAAGGCCTGTGAAACGCAGTTTCTTTGCAGGCCTGATCTGGCTGAAGTAGGACTTCTGCTCTGGGTGTGCTACTTTGCCCTAGAGCTGAAAGGCACAACGTGCAGGCTTCTTTCCAAAGGGCGAGTTGGGCCCCACAGCATCTTGCTTCCAGCTCTTTGGGAAGCTAAGAAACAACTCGCTCTGCACAGTGCTCTTACAGCCCACCAGGAACATCTCTTCCAAAGGCCTGTGAAACGCAGTTTCTTTGCAGGCCTGATCTGGCTGAAGTAGGACTTCTGCTCTGGGTGTGCTACTTTGCCCTAGAGCTGAAAGGCACAACGTGCAGGCTTCTTTCCAAAGGGCGAGTTGGGCCCCACAGCATCTTGCTTCCAGCTCTTTGGGAAGCTAAGAAACAACTCGCTCTGCACAGTGCTCTTACAGCCTAGTGGGAACATCTCTTCCAAAGGCCTGTGAAACGCAGTTTCATTGCAGGTCTGATCTGGCTGAAGTAGGACTTCTGCTCTGGGTGTGCTACTTTGCCCTAGAGCTGAAAGGCACAACGTGCAGGCTTCTTTCCAAAGGGCGAGTTGGGCCCCACAGCATCTTGCTTCCAGCTCTTTGGGAAGATAAGAAACAACTCGCTCTGCACAGTGCTCTTACAGCCTACCGGGAACATCTCTTCCAAAGGCCTGTGAAACGCAGTTTCTTTGCAGGCCTGATCTGGCTGAAGTAGGACTTCTGCTCTGGGTGTGCTACTTTGCCCTAGAGCTGAAAGGCACAACGTGCAGGCTTCTTTCCAAAGGGCGAGTTGGGCCCCACAGCGTCTTGCTTCCAGCTCTTTGGGAAGCTAAGAAACAACTCGCTCTGCACAGTGCTGTTACAGTCTACCGGGAACATCTCTTCCAAAGGCCTGTGAAACGCAGTTTCTTTGCAGGCCTGATCTGGCTGAAGTAGGACTTCTGCTCTGGGTGTGCTACTTTGCCCTAGAGCTGAAAGGCACAACGTGCAGGCTTCTTTCCAAAGGGCGAGTTGGGCCCCACAGCATCTTGCTTCCAGCTCTTTGGGAAGCTAAGAAACAACTCGCTCTGCACAGTGCTCTTACAGCCTACCGGGAACATCTCTTCCAAAGGCCTGTGAAACGCAGTTTCTTTGCAGGCCTGATCTGGCTGAAGTAGGACTTCTGCTCTGGGTGTGCTACTTTGCCCTAGAGCTGAAAGGCACAACGTGCAGGCTTCTTTCCAAAGGGCGAGTTGGTCCCCACAGCATCTTGCTTCCAGCTCTTTGGGAAGCTAAGAAACAACTCGCTCTGCACAGTGCTCTTACAGCCTACCGGGAACATCTCTTCCAAAGGCCTGTGAAACGCAGTTTCTTTGCAGGCCTGATCTGGCTGAAGTAGGACTTCTGCTCTGGGTGTGCTACTTTGCCCTAGAGCTGAAAGGCACAACGTGCAGGCTTCTTTCCAAAGGGCGAGTTGGGCCCCACAGCATCTTGCTTCCAGCTCTTTGGGAAGCTAAGAAACAACTCGCTCTGCACAGTGCTCTTACAGCCTACGGGGAACATCACTTCCAAAGGCCTGTGAAATGCAGTTTCTTTGCAGGCCTGATCTGGCTGAAGTAGGACTTCTGCTCTGGGTGTGCTACTTTGCCCTAGAGCTGAAAGGCACAACGTGCAGGCTTCTTTCCAAAGGGCGAGTTGGGCCCCACAGCATCTTGCTTCCAGCTCTTTGGGAAGCTAAGAAACCACTCACTCTGCACAGTGCTCTAACAGCCTAGTGGGAACATCTCTTCCAAAGGCCTGTGAAACGCAGTTTCTTTGCAGGCCTGATCTGGCTGAAGTAGGACTTCTGCTCTGGGTGTGCTACTTTGCCCTAGAGCTGAAAGGCACAACGTGCAGGCTTCTTTCCAAAGGGCGAGTTGGGCTCCACAGCATCTTGATTCCAGCACTTTGGGAAGCTAAGAAACAACTCGCTCTGCACAGTGCTCTTACAGCCTACCGGGAACTTCTCTTCCAAAGGCCTGTGAAACGCAGTTTCTTTGCAGGCCTGATCTGGCTGAAGTAGGACTTCTGCTCTGGGTGTGCTACTTTGCCCTAGAGCTGAAAGGCACAACGTGCAGCCTTCTTTCCAAAGGGCGAGTTGGGCCCCACAGCATCTTGCTTCCAGCTCTTTGGGAAGCTAAGAAACAACACGCTCTGCACAGTGCTCTTACAGCCTACCGGGAACATCTCTTCCAAAGGCCTGTGAAACGCAGTTTCTTTGCAGGCCTGATCTGGCTGAAGTAGGACTTCTGCTCTGGGTGTGCTACTTTGCCCTAGAGCTGAAAGGCACAACGTGCATGCTTCTTTCCAAAGGGCGAGAAGGGCCCCACAGCATCTTGCTTCCAGCTCTTTGGGAAGCTAAGAAACAACTCGCTCTGCACAGTGCTCTTACAGCCTAGTGGGAACATCTCTTCCAAAGGCCTGTGAAACGCAGTTTCTTTGCAGGCCTGATCTGGCTGAAGTAGGACTTCTGCTCTGGGTGTGCTACTTTGCCCTAGAGCTGAAAGGCACAACGTGCAGGCTTCTTTCCAAAGGGCGAGTTGGGCCCCACAGCATCTTGCTTCCAGCTCTTTGGGAAGCTAAGAAACCACTGGCTCTGCACAGTGCTCTTACAGCCTTGTGAGAACATCTCTTCCAAAGGCCTGTGAAACGCAGTTTCTTTGCAGGCCTGATCTGGCTGAAGTAGGACTTCTGCTCTGGGTGTGCTACTTTGCCCTAGAGCTGAAAGGCACAACGTGCAGGCTTCTTTCCAAAGGGCGAGTTGGGCCCCACAGCATCTTGCTTCCAGCTCTTTGGGAAGCTAAGAAACCACTCGCTCTGCACAGTGCTCTAACAGCCTAGTGGGCACATCTCTTCCAAAGGCCTGTGAAACGCAGTTTCTTTGCAGGCCTGATCTGGCTGAAGTAGGACTTCTGCTCTGGGTGTGCTACTTTGCCCTAGAGCTGAAAGGCACAACGTGCAGGCTTCTTTCCAAAGGGCGAGTTGGGCCCCACAGCATCTTGCTTCCAGCTCTTTGGGAAGCTAAGAAACAACTCGCTCTGCACAGTGCTCTTACAGCCTAGTGGGAACATCTCTTCCAAAGGCCTGTGAAACGCAGTTTCTTTGCAGGCCTGATCTGGCTGAAGTAGTACTTCTGCTCTGGGTGTGCTACTTTGCCCTAGAGCTGAAAGGCACAACGTGCAGGCTTCTTTCCAAAGGGCGAGTTGGGACCCACAGCATCTTGCTTCCAGCTGTTTGGGAAGCTAAGAAACAACTCGCTCTGCACAGTGCTCTTACAGCCTACCGGGAACATCTCTTCCAAAGGCCTGTGAAACGCAGTTTCTTTGCAGGCCTGATCTGGCTGAAGTAGGACTTCTGCTCTGGGTGTGCTACTTTGCCCTAGAGCTGAAAGGCACAACGTGCAGGCTTCTTTCCAAAGGGCGAGTTGGGCCCCACAGCATCTTGCTTCCAGCTCTTTGGGAAGCTAAGAAACAACTCGCTCTGCACAGTGCTCTTACAGCCTACCGGGAACATCTCTTCCAAAGGCCTGTGAAACGCAGTTTCTTTGCAGGCCTGATCTGGCTGAAGTAGGACTTCTGCTCTGGGTGTGCTACTTTGCCCTAGAGCTGAAAGGCACAACGTGCAGGCTTCTTTCCAAAGGGCGAGTTGGGCCCCACAGCATCTTGCTTCCAGCTCTTTGGGAAGCTAAGAAACAACTCGCTCTGCACAGTGCTCTTACAGCCTACCGGGAACATCTCTTCCAAAGGCCTGTGAAACGCAGTTTCTTTGCAGGCCTGATCTGGCTGAAGTAGGACTTCTGCTCTGGGTGTGCTACTTTGCCCTAGAGCTGAAAGGCACAACGTGCAGGCTTCTTTCCAAAGGGCGAGTTGGGCCCCACAGCATCTTGCTTCCAGCTCTTTGGGAAGCTAAGAAACCACTGGCTCTGCACAGTGCTCTTACAGCCTTGTGGGAACATCTCTTCCAAAGGCCTGTGAAACGCAGTTTCTTTGCAGGCCTGATCTGGCTGAAGTAGGACTTCTGCTCTGGGTGTGCTACTTTGCCCTAGAGCTGAAAGGCACAACGTGCAGGCTTCTTTCCAAAGGGCGAGTTGGGCCCCACAGCATCTTGCTTCCAGCTCTTTGGGAAGCTAAGAAACCACTCACTCTGCACAGTGCTCTAACAGCCTAGTGGGAACATCTCTTCCAAAGGCCTGTGAAACGCAGTTTCTTTGCAGGCCTGATCTGGCTGAAGTAGGACTTCTGCTCTGGGTGTGCTACTTTGCCCTAGAGCTGAAAGGCACAACGTGCAGGCTTCTTTCCAAAGGGCGAGTTGGGCTCCACAGCATCTTGATTCCAGCACTTTGGGAATCTAAGAAACAACTCGCTCTGCACAGTGCTCTTACAGCCTACCGGGAACATCTCTTCCAAAGGCCTGTGAAACGCAGTTTCTTTGCAGGCCTGATCTGGCTGAAGTAGGACTTCTGCTCTGGGTGTGCTACTTTGCCCTAGAGCTGAAAGGCACAACGTGCAGCCTTCTTTCCAAAGGGCGAGTTGGGCCCCACAGCATCTTGCTTCCAGCTCTTTGGGAAGCTAAGAAACAACACGCTCTGCACAGTGCTCTTACAGCCTACCGGGAACATCTCTTCCAAAGGCCTGTGAAACGCAGTTTCTTTGCAGGCCTGATCTGGCTGAAGTAGGACTTCTGCTCTGGGTGTGCTACTTTGCCCTAGAGCTGAAAGGCACAACGTGCATGCTTCTTTCCAAAGGGCGAGAAGGGCCCCACAGCATCTTGCTTCCAGCTCTTTGGGAAGCTAAGAAACAACTCGCTCTGCACAGTGCTCTTACAGCCTAGTGGGAACATCTCTTCCAAAGGCCTGTGAAACGCAGTTTCTTTGCAGGCCTGATCTGGCTGAAGTAGGACTTCTGCTCTGGGTGTGCTACTTTGCCCTAGAGCTGAAAGGCACAACGTGCAGGCTTCTTTCCAAAGGGCGAGTTGGGCCCCACAGCATCTTGCTTCCAGCTCTTTGGGAAGCTAAGAAACCACTGGCTCTGCACAGTGCTCTTACAGCCTTGTGGGAACATCTCTTCCAAAGGCCTGTGAAACGCAGTTTCTTTGCAGGCCTGATCTGGCTGAAGTAGGACTTCTGCTCTGGGTGTGCTACTTTGCCCTAGAGCTGAAAGGCACAACGTGCAGGCTTCTTTCCAAAGGGCGAGTTGGGCCCCACAGCATCTTGCTTCCAGCTCTTTGGGAAGCTGAGAAACCACTCGCTCTGCACAGTGCTCTTACAGCCTACCGGGAACATCTCTTCCAAAGGCCTGTGAAACGCAGTTTCTTTGCAGGCCTGATCTGGCTGAAGTAGGACTTCTGCTCTGGGTGTGCTACTTTGCCCTAGAGCTGAAAGGCACATCGTGCAGGCTTCTTTCCAAAGGGCGAGTTGGGCCCCACAGCATCTTGCTTCCAGCTCTTTGGGAATCTAAGAAACAACTCGCTCTGCACAGTGCTCTTACAGCCTACCAGGAACATCTCTACCAAAGGCCTGTGAAACGCAGTTTCTTTGCAGGCCTGATCTGGCTGAAGTAGGACTTCTGCTCTGGGTGTGCTACTTTGCCCTAGAGCTGAAAGGCACAACGTGCAGGCTTCTTTCCAAAGGGCGAGTTGGGCCCCACAGCATCTTGCTTCCAGCTCTTTGGGAAGCTAAGAAACAACTCGCTCCGCACAGTGCTCTTACAGCCTACCGGGAACATCTCTTCCAAAGGCCTGTGAAACGCAGTTTCTTTGCAGGCCTGATCTGGCTGAAGTAGGACTTCGGCTCTGGGTGTGCTACTTTGCCCTAGAGCTGAAAGGCACAACGTGCAGGCTTCTTTCCAAAGGGCGAGTTGGGCCCCACAGCATCTTGCTTCCAGCTCTTTGGGAAGCTAAGAAACAACACGCTCTGCACAGTGCTCTTACAGCCTACCGGGAAAATCTCTTCCAAAGGCCTGTGAAACGCAGTTTCTTTGCAGGCCTGATCTGGCTGAAGTAGGACTTCTGCTCTGGGTGTGCTACTTTGCCCTAGAGCTGAAAGGCACAACGTGCAGGCTTCTTTCCAAAGGGCGAGTTGGTCCCCACAGCATCTTGCTTCCAGCTCTTTGGGAAGCTAAGAAACAACTCGCTCTGCACAGTGCTCTTACAGCCTACCGGGAACATCTCTTCCAAAGGCCTGTGAAACGCAGTTTCTTTGCAGGCCTGATCTGGCTGAAGTAGGACTTCTGCTCTGGGTGTGCTACTTTGCCCTAGAGCTGAAAGGCACAACGTGCATGCTTCTTTCCAAAGGGCGAGAAGGGCCCCACAGCATCTTGCTTCCAGCTCTTTGGGAAGCTAAGAAACAACTCGCTCTGCACAGTGCTCTTACAGCCTAGTGGGAACATCTCTTCCAAAGGCCTGTGAAACGCAGTTTCTTTGCAGGCCTGATCTGGCTGAAGTAGGACTTCTGCTCTGGGTGTGCTACTTTGCCCTAGAGCTGAAAGGCACAACGTGCAGACTTCTTTCCAAAGGGCGAGTTGGGCCCCACAGCATCTTGCTTCCAGCTCTTTGGGAAGCTAAGAAACAACTCGCTCTGCACAGTGCTCTTACAGCCTACCGGGAACATCTCTTCCAAAGGCCTGTGAAACGCAGTTTCTTTGCAGGCCTGATGTGGCTGATGTAGGACTTCTGCTCTGGGTGTGCTACTTTGCCCTAGAGCTGAAAGGCACAACGTGCAGGCTTCTTTCCAAAGGGCGAGTTGGGCCCCACAGCATCTTGCTTCCAGCTCTTTGGGAAGCTAAGAAACAACTCGCTCTGCACAGTGCTCTTACAGCCTACCGGGAACATCTCTTCCAAAGGCCTGTGAAACGCAGTTTCTTTGCAGGCCTGATGTGGCTGATGTAGGACTTCTGCTCTGGGTGTGCTACTTTGCCCTAGAGCTGAAAGGCACAACGTGCAGGCTTCTTTCCAAAGGGCGAGTTGGGCCCCACAGCATCTTGCTTCCAGCTCTTTGGGAAGCTAAGAAACAACTCGCTCTGCACAGTGCTCTTACAGCCTAGTGGGAACATCTCTTCCAAAGGCCTGTGAAACGCAGTTTCTTTGCAGGCCTGATCTGGCTGAAGTAGGACTTCTGCTCTGGGTGTGCTACTTTGCCCTAGAGCTGAAAGGCACAACGTGCAGGCTTCTTTCCAAAGGGCGAGTTGGGCCCCACAGCATCTTGCTTCCAGCTCTTTGGGAAGCTAAGAAACAACTCGCTCTGCACAGTGCTCTTACAGCCTACCGGGAACATCTCTTCCAAAGGCCTGTGAAACGCAGTTTCTTTGCAGGCCTGATCTGGCTGAAGTAGGACTTCTGCTCTGGGTGTGCTACTTTGCCCTAGAGCTGAAAGGCACAACGTGCAGGCTAATTTCCAAAGGGCGAGTTGGGCAAAACAGCGTCTTGCTTCCAGCTCTTTGGGAAGCTAAGAAACAACTCGCTCTGCACAGTGCTGTTACAGCCTACCGGGAACATCTCTTACAAAGGCCTGTGAAACGCAGTTTCTTTGCAGGCCTGATCTGGCTGAAGTAGGACTTCTGCTCTGGGTGTGCTACTTTGCCCTAGAGCTGAAAGGCTCAACGTGCAGGCTTCTTTCCAAAGGGCGAGTTGGTCCCCACAGCATCTTGCTTCCAGCTCTTTGGGAAGCTAAGAAACAACTCGCTCTGCACAGTGCTCTTACAGCCTACCGGGAACATCTCTTCCAAAGGCCTGTGAAACGCAGTTTCTTTGCAGGCCTGATCTGGCTGAAGTAGGACTTCTGCTCTGGGTGTGCTACTTTGCCCTAGAGCTGAAAGGCACAACGTGCAGGCTTCTTTCCAAAGGGCGAGTTGGGCCCCACAGCGTCTTGCTTCCAGCTCTTTGGGAAGCTAAGAAACAACTCGCTCTGCACAGTGCTCTTACAGCCTACCGGGAACATCTCTTCCAAAGGCCTGTGAAACGCAGTTTCTTTGCAGGCCTGATCTGGCTGAAGTAGGACTTCTGCTCTGGGTGTGCTACTTTGCCCTAGAGCTGAAAGGCACAACGTGCAGGCTTCTTTCCAAAGGGCGAGTTGGGCCCCACAGCATCTTGCTTCCAGCTCTTTGGGAAGCTAAGAAACAACTCGCTCTGCACAGTGCTCTTACAGCCTTCCAGGAACATCTCTTCCAAAGGCCTGTGAAACGCAGTTTCTTTGCAGGCCTGATCTGGCTGAAGTAGGACTTCTGCTCTGGGTGTGCTACTTTGCCCTAGAGCTGAAAGGCACAACGTGCAGGCTTCTTTCCAAAGGGCGAGTTGGGCGCCACAGCATCTTGCTTCCAGCTCTTTGGGAAGCTAAGAAACCACTAGCTCTGCACAGTGCTCTTACAGCCTACCGGGAACATCTCTTCCAAAGGCCTGTAAAACGCAGTTTCTTTGCAGGCCTGATCTGGCTGAAGTAGGACTTCTGCTCTGGGTGTGCTACTTTGCCCTAGAGCTGAAAGGCACAACGTGCAGGCTTCTTTCCAAAGGGCGAGTTGGGCCCCACAGCATCTTGCTTCCAGCTCTTTGGGAAGCTAAGAAACAACACGCTCTGCACAGTGCTCTTACAGCCTACCGGGAAAATCTCTTCCAAAGGCCTGTGAAACGCAGTTTCTTTGCAGGCCTGATCTGGCTGAAGTAGGACTTCTGCTCTGGGTGTGCTACTTTGCCCTAGAGCTGAAAGGCACAACGTGCAGGCTTCTTTCCAAAGGGCGAGTTGGTCCCCACAGCATCTTGCTTCCAGCTCTTTGGGAAGCTAAGAAACAACTCGCTCTGCACAGTGCTCTTACAGCCTACCGGGAACATCTCTTCCAAAGGCCTGTGAAACGCAGTTTCTTTGCAGGCCTGATCTGGCTGAAGTAGGACTTCTGCTCTGGGTGTGCTACTTTGCCCTAGAGCTGAAAGGCACAACGTGCATGCTTCTTTCCAAAGGGCGAGAAGGGCCCCACAGCATCTTGCTTCCAGCTCTTTGGGAAGCTAAGAAACAACTCGCTCTGCACAGTGCTCTTACAGCCTAGTGGGAACATCTCTTCCAAAGGCCTGTGAAACGCAGTTTCTTTGCAGGCCTGATCTGGCTGAAGTAGGACTTCTGCTCTGGGTGTGCTACTTTGCCCTAGAGCTGAAAGGCACAACGTGCAGACTTCTTTCCAAAGGGCGAGTTGGGCCCCACAGCATCTTGCTTCCAGCTCTTTGGGAAGCTAAGAAACAACTCGCTCTGCACAGTGCTCTTACAGCCTACCGGGAACATCTCTTCCAAAGGCCTGTGAAACGCAGTTTCTTTGCAGGCCTGATGTGGCTGATGTAGGACTTCTGCTCTGGGTGTGCTACTTTGCCCTAGAGCTGAAAGGCACAACGTGCAGGCTTCTTTCCAAAGGGCGAGTTGGGCCCCACAGCATCTTGCTTCCAGCTCTTTGGGAAGCTAAGAAACAACTCGCTCTGCACAGTGCTCTTACAGCCTACCGGGAACATCTCTTCCAAAGGCCTGTGAAACGCAGTTTCTTTGCAGGCCTGATGTGGCTGATGTAGGACTTCTGCTCTGGGTGTGCTACTTTGCCCTAGAGCTGAAAGGCACAACGTGCAGGCTTCTTTCCAAAGGGCGAGTTGGGCCCCACAGCATCTTGCTTCCAGCTCTTTGGGAAGCTAAGAAACAACTCGCTCTGCACAGTGCTCTTACAGCCTAGTGGGAACATCTCTTCCAAAGGCCTGTGAAACGCAGTTTCTTTGCAGGCCTGATCTGGCTGAAGTAGGACTTCTGCTCTGGGTGTGCTACTTTGCCCTAGAGCTGAAAGGCACAACGTGCAGGCTTCTTTCCAAAGGGCGAGTTGGGCCCCACAGCATCTTGCTTCCAGCTCTTTGGGAAGCTAAGAAACAACTCGCTCTGCACAGTGCTCTTACAGCCTACCGGGAACATCTCTTCCAAAGGCCTGTGAAACGCAGTTTCTTTGCAGGCCTGATCTGGCTGAAGTAGGACTTCTGCTCTGGGTGTGCTACTTTGCCCTAGAGCTGAAAGGCACAACGTGCAGGCTAATTTCCAAAGGGCGAGTTGGGCAAAACAGCGTCTTGCTTCCAGCTCTTTGGGAAGCTAAGAAACAACTCGCTCTGCACAGTGCTGTTACAGCCTACCGGGAACATCTCTTACAAAGGCCTGTGAAACGCAGTTTCTTTGCAGGCCTGATCTGGCTGAAGTAGGACTTCTGCTCTGGGTGTGCTACTTTGCCCTAGAGCTGAAAGGCTCAACGTGCAGGCTTCTTTCCAAAGGGCGAGTTGGTCCCCACAGCATCTTGCTTCCAGCTCTTTGGGAAGCTAAGAAACAACTCGCTCTGCACAGTGCTCTTACAGCCTACCGGGAACATCTCTTCCAAAGGCCTGTGAAACGCAGTTTCTTTGCAGGCCTGATCTGGCTGAAGTAGGACTTCTGCTCTGGGTGTGCTACTTTGCCCTTGAGCTGAAAGGCACAACGTGCAGGCTTCTTTCCAAAGGGCGAGTTGGGCCCCACAGCGTCTTGCTTCCAGCTCTTTGGGAAGCTAAGAAACAACTCGCTCTGCACAGTGCTCTTACAGCCTACCGGGAACATCTCTTCCAAAGGCCTGTGAAACGCAGTTTCTTTGCAGGCCTGATCTGGCTGAAGTAGGACTTCTGCTCTGGGTGTGCTACTTTGCCCTAGAGCTGAAAGGCACAACGTGCAGGCTTCTTTCCAAAGGGCGAGTTGGGCCCCACAGCATCTTGCTTCCAGCTCTTTGGGAAGCTAAGAAACAACTCGCTCTGCACAGTGCTCTTACAGCCTTCCAGGAACATCTCTTCCAAAGGCCTGTGAAACGCAGTTTCTTTGCAGGCCTGATCTGGCTGAAGTAGGACTTCTGCTCTGGGTGTGCTACTTTGCCCTAGAGCTGAAAGGCACAACGTGCAGGCTTCTTTCCAAAGGGCGAGTTGGGCGCCACAGCATCTTGCTTCCAGCTCTTTGGGAAGCTAAGAAACCACTAGCTCTGCACAGTGCTCTTACAGCCTACCGGGAACATCTCTTCCAAAGGCCTGTAAAACGCAGTTTCTTTGCAGGCCTGATCTGGCTGAAGTAGGACTTCTGCTCTGGGTGTGCTACTTTGCCCTAGAGCTGAAAGGCACAACGTGCAGGCTTCTTTCCAAAGGGCGAGTTGGGCCCCACAGCATCTTGCATCCAGCTCTTTGGGAAGCTAAGAAACAACTCGCTCTGCACAGTGCTCTTACAGCCTAGTGGGAACATCTCTTCCAAAGGCCTGTGAAACGCAGTCTCTTTGCAGGCCTGATCTGGCTGAAGTAGGACTTCTGCTCTGGGTGTGCTACTTTGCCCTAGAGCTGAAAGGCACAACGTGCAGGCTTCTTTCCAAAGGGCGTGTTGGGGCCCACAGCATCTTGCTTCCAGCTCTTTGTGAAGCTAAGAAACAACTCGCTCTGCACAGTGCTCTTTCAGCCTACCGGGAACATCTCTTCCAAAGGCCTGTGAAACGCAGTTTCTTTGCAGGCCTGATCTGGCTGAAGTAGGACTTCTGCTCTGGGTGTGCTACTTTGCCCTAGAGCTGAAAGGCACAACGTGCAGGCTTCTTTCCAAAGGGCGAGTTGGGCCCCACAGCATCTTGCTTCCAGCTCTTTGGGAAGCTAAGAAACAACTCGCTCTGAACAGTGCTCTTACAGCCTACCGGGAACATCTCTTCCAAAGGCCTGTGAAACGCAGTTTCTTTGCAGGCCTGATGTGGCTGATGTACTACTTCTGCTCTGGGTGTGCTACTTTGCCCTAGAGCTGAAAGGCACAACGTGCAGGCTTCTTTCCAAAGGGCGAGTTGGGCCCCACAGCATCTTGCTTCCAGCTCTTTGGGAAGCTAGGAAACAACTCGCTCTGCACAGTGCTCTTACAGCCTACCGGGAACATCTCTTCCAAAGGCCTGTGAAACGCAGTTTCTTTGCAGGCCTGATCTGGCTGAAGTAGGACTTCTGCTCTGGGTGTGCTACTTTGCCCTAGAGCTGAAAGGCACAACGTGCAGGCTTCTTTCCAAAGAGCGAGTTGGGCCCCACAGCATCTTGCTTCCAGCTCTTTGGGAAGCTAAGAAACAACTCGCTCTGCACAGTGCTCTTACAGCCTACCGGGAACATCTCTTCCAAAGGCCTGTGAAACGCAGTTTCTTTGCAGGCCTGATCTGGCTGAAGTAGGACTTCTGCTCTGGGTGTGCTACTTTGCCCTAGAGCTGAAAGGCACAACGTGCAGGCTTCTTTCCAAAGGGCGAGTTGGGCCCCACAGCATCTTGCTTCCAGCTCTTTGGGAAGCTAAGAAACAACTCGCTCTGCACAGTGCTCTTACAGCCTACCGGGAACATCTCTTCCAAAGGCCTGTGAAACGCAGTCTCTTTGCAGGCCTGATCTGGCTGAAGTAGGACTTCTGCTCTGGGTGTGCTACTTTGCCCTAGAGCTGAAAGGCACAACGTGCAGGCTTCTTTCCAAAGGGCGAGTTGGGCCCCACAGCATCTTGCTTCCAGCTCTTTGGGAAGCTGAGAAACAACTCGCTCTGCACAGTGCTCTTACAGCCTACCGGGAACATCTCTTCCAAAGGCCTGTGAAACGCAGTTTCTTTGCAGGCCTGATGTGGCTGATGTAGGACTTCTGCTCTGGGTGTGCTACTTTGCCCTAGAGCTGAAAGGCACAACGTGCAGGCTTCTTTCCAAAGGGCGAGTTGGGCCCCACAGCATCTTGCTTCCAGCTCTTTGGGAAGCTAAGAAACAACTCGCTCTGCACAGTGCTCTTACAGCCTAGTGGGAACATCTCTTCCAAAGGCCTGTGAAACGCAGTTTCTTTGCAGGCCTGATCTGGCTGAAGTAGGACTTCTGCTCTGGGTGTGCTACTTTGCCCTAGAGCTGAAAGGCACAACGTGCAGGCTTCTTTCCAAAGGGCGAGTTGGGCCCCACAGCATCTTGCTTCCAGCTCTTTGGGAAGCTAAGAAACAACTCGCTCTGCACAGTGCTCTTACAGCCTAGTGGGAACATCTCTTCCTAAGGCCTGTGAAACGCAGTTTCTTTGCAGGCCTGATCTGGCTGAAGTAGGACTTCTGCTCTGGGTGTGCTACTTTGCCCTAGAGCTGAAAGGCACAACGTGCAGGCTTCTTTCCAAAGGGCGTGTTGGGGCCCACAGCGTCTTGCTTCCAGCTCTTTGGGAAGCTAAGAAACAACTCACTCTGCACAGTGCTCTTACAGCCTACCGGGAACATCTCTTCCAAAGGCCTGTGAAACGCAGTTTCTTTGCAGGCCTGATCTGGCTGAAGTAGGACTTCTGCTCTGGGTGTGCTACTTTGCCCTAGAGCTGAAAGGCACAACGTGCAGGCTTCTTTCCAAAGGGCGAGTTGGGCCCCACAGCATCTTGCTTCCAGCTCTTTGGGAAGCTAAGAAACAACTCGCTCTGCACAGTGCTCTTACAGCCTACCGGGAACATCTCTTCCAAAGGCCTGTGAAACGCAGTTTCTTTGCAGGCCTGATCTGGCTGAAGTAGGACTTCTGCTCTGGGTGTGCTACTTTGCCCTAGAGCTGAAAGGCACAACGTGCAGGCTTCTTTCCAAAGGGCGAGTTGGGCCCCACAGCATCTTGCTTCCAGCTCTTTGGGAAGCTAAGAAACCACTCGCTCTGCACAGTGCTCTTACAGCCTACCGGGAACATCTCTTCCAAAGGCCTGTGAAACGCAGTTTCTTTGCAGCCCTGATCTGGCTGAAGTAGGACTTCTGCTCTGGGTGTGCTACTTTGCCCTAGAGCTGAAAGGCACAACGTGCAGGCTTCTTTCCAAAGGGCGAGTTGGGCCCCACAGCATCTTGCTTCCAGCTCTTTGGGAAGCTAAGAAACCACTCGCTCTGCACAGTGCTCTTACAGCCTACCGGGAACATCTCTTCCAAAGGCGTGTGAAACGCAGTTTCTTTGCAGGCCTGATCTGGCTGAAGTAGGACTTCTGCTCTGGGTGTGCTACTTTGCCCTAGAGCTGAAAGGCACAACGTGCAGGCTTCTTTCCAAAGGGCGAGTTGGGCCCCACAGCATCTTGCTTCCAGCTCTTTGGGAAGCTAAGAAACCACTCGCTCTGCACAGTGCTCTAACAGCCTAGTGGGAACATGTCTTCCAAAGGCCTGTGAAACGCAGTTTCTTTGCAGGCCTGATCTGGCTGAAGTAGGACTTCTGCTCTGGGTGTGCTACTTTGCCCTAGAGCTGAAAGGCACAACGTGCAGGCTTCTTTCCAAAGGGCGAGTTGGGCGCCACAGCATCTTGCTTCCAGCTCTTTGGGAAGCTAAGAAACCACTAGCTCTGCACAGTGCTCTTACAGCCTACCGGGAACATCTCTTCCAAAGGCCTGTAAAACGCAGTTTCGTTGCAGGCCTGATCTGGCTGAAGTAGGACTTCTGCTCTGGGTGTGCTACTTTGCCCTAGAGCTGAAAGGCACAACGTGCAGGCTTCTTTCCAAAGGGCGAGTTGGGCCCCACAGCATCTTGCATCCAGCTCTTTGGGAAGCTAAGAAACAACTCGCTCTGCACAGTGCTCTTACAGCCTACCGGGAACATCTCTTCCAAAGGCCTGTGAAACGCAGTCTCTTTGCAGGCCTGATCTGGCTGAAGTAGGACTTCTGCTCTGGGTGTGCTACTTTGCCCTAGAGCTGAAAGGCACAACGTGCAGGCTTCTTTCCAAAGGGCGTGTTGGGGCCCACAGCATCTTGCTTCCAGCTCTTTGGGAAGCTAAGAAACAACTCGCTCTGCACAGTGCTCTTTCAGCCTACCGGGAACATCTCTTCCAAAGGCCTGTGAAACGCAGTTTCTTTGCAGGCCTGATCTGGCTGAAGTAGGACTTCTGCTCTGGGTGTGCTACTTTGCCCTAGAGCTGAAAGGCACAACGTGCAGGCTTCTTTCCAAAGGGCGAGTTGGGCCCCACAGCATCTTGCTTCCAGCTCTTTGGGAAGCTAAGAAACAACTCGCTCTGCACAGTGCTCTTACAGCCTACCGGGAACATCTCTTCCAAAGGCCTGTGAAACGCAGTTTCTTTGCAGGCCTGATGTGGCTGATGTACTACTTCTGCTCTGGGTGTGCTACTTTGCCCTAGAGCTGAAAGGCACAACGTGCAGGCTTCTTTCCAAAGGGCGAGTTGGGCCCCACAGCATCTTGCTTCCAGCTCTTTGGGAAGCTAGGAAACAACTCGCTCTGCACAGTGCTCTTACAGCCTACCGGGAACATCTCTTCCAAAGGCCTGTGAAACGCAGTTTCTTTGCAGGCCTGATCTGGCTGAAGTAGGACTTCTGCTCTGGGTGTGCTACTTTGCCCTAGAGCTGAAAGGCACAACGTGCAGGCTTCTTTCCAAAGAGCGAGTTGGGCCCCACAGCATCTTGCTTCCAGCTCTTTGGGAAGCTAAGAAACAACTCGCTCTGCACAGTGCTCTTACAGCCTACCGGGAACATCTCTTCCAAAGGCCTGTGAAACGCAGTTTCTTTGCAGGCCTGATCTGGCTGAAGTAGGACTTCTGCTCTGGGTGTGCTACTTTGCCCTAGAGCTGAAAGGCACAACGTGCAGGCTTCTTTCCAAAGGGCGAGTTGGGCCCCACAGCATCTTGCTTCCAGCTCTTTGGGAAGCTAAGAAACAACTCGCTCTGCACAGTGCTCTTACAGCCTACCGGGAACATCTCTTCCAAAGGCCTGTGAAA
This sequence comes from Equus caballus, assembly GCF_041296265.1. Lineage (NCBI taxonomy): Eukaryota > Metazoa > Chordata > Mammalia > Perissodactyla > Equidae > Equus > Equus caballus. The sequence goes on from NC_091710.1 coordinate 1,382,504, forward strand.
CGCAGTTTCTTTGCAGGCCTGATGTGGCTGATGTAGGACTTCTGCTCTGGGTGTGCTACTTTGCCCTAGAGCTGAAAGGCACAACGTGCAGGCTTCTTTCCAAAGGGCGAGTTGGGCCCCACAGCATCTTGCTTCCAGCTCTTTGGGAAGCTAAGAAACAACTCGCTCTGCACAGTGCTCTTACAGCCTACCGGGAACATCTCTTCCAAAGGCCTGTGAAACGCAGTTTCTTTGCAGGCCTGATGTGGCTGATGTAGGACTTCTGCTCTGGGTGTGCTACTTTGCCCTAGAGCTGAAAGGCACAACGTGCAGGCTTCTTTCCAAAGGGCGAGTTGGGCCCCACAGCATCTTGCTTCCAGCTCTTTGGGAAGCTAAGAAACAACTCGCTCTGCACAGTGCTCTTACAGCCTAGTGGGAACATCTCTTCCAAAGGCCTGTGAAACGCAGTTTCTTTGCAGGCCTGATCTGGCTGAAGTAGGACTTCTGCTCTGGGTGTGCTACTTTGCCCTAGAGCTGAAAGGCACAACGTGCAGGCTTCTTTCCAAAGGGCGAGTTGGGCCCCACAGCATCTTGCTTCCAGCTCTTTGGGAAGCTAAGAAACAACTCGCTCTGCACAGTGCTCTTACAGCCTAGTGGGAACATCTCTTCCTAAGGCCTGTGAAACGCAGTTTCTTTGCAGGCCTGATCTGGCTGAAGTAGGACTTCTGCTCTGGGTGTGCTACTTTGCCCTAGAGCTGAAAGGCACAACGTGCAGGCTTCTTTCCAAAGGGCGTGTTGGGGCCCACAGCATCTTGCTTCCAGCTCTTTGGGAAGCTAAGAAACAACTCACTCTGCACAGTGCTCTTACAGCCTACCGGGAACATCTCTTCCAAAGGCCTGTGAAACGCAGTTTCTTTGCAGGCCTGATCTGGCTGAAGTAGGACTTCTGCTCTGGGTGTGCTACTTTGCCCTAGAGCTGAAAGGCACAACGTGCAGGCTTCTTTCCAAAGGGCGAGTTGGGCCCCACAGCATCTTGCTTCCAGCTCTTTGGGAAGCTAAGAAACAACTCGCTCTGCACAGTGCTCTTACAGCCTAGTGGGAACATCTCTTCCTAAGGCCTGTGAAACGCAGTTTCTTTGCAGGCCTGATCTGGCTGAAGTAGGACTTCTGCTCTGGGTGTGCTACTTTGCCCTAGAGCTGAAAGGCACAACGTGCAGGCTTCTTTCCAAAGGGCGTGTTGGGGCCCACAGCATCTTGCTTCCAGCTCTTTGGGAAGCTAAGAAACAACTCACTCTGCACAGTGCTCTTACAGCCTACCGGGAACATCTCTTCCAAAGGCCTGTGAAACGCAGTTTCTTTGCAGGCCTGATCTGGCTGAAGTAGGACTTCTGCTCTGGGTGTGCTACTTTGCCCTAGAGCTGAAAGGCACAACGTGCAGGCTTCTTTCCAAAGGGCGAGTTGGGCCCCACAGCATCTTGCTTCCAGCTCTTTGGGAAGCTAAGAAACAACTCGCTCTGCACAGTGCTCTTACAGCCTACCGGGAACATCTCTTCCAAAGGCCTGTGAAACGCAGTTTCTTTGCAGGCCTGATCTGGCTGAAGTAGGACTTCTGCTCTGGGTGTGCTACTTTGCCCTAGAGCTGAAAGGCACAACGTGCAGGCTTCTTTCCAAAGGGCGAGTTGGGCCCCACAGCATCTTGCTTCCAGCTCTTTGGGAAGCTAAGAAACCACTCGCTCTGCACAGTGCTCTTACAGCCTACCGGGAACATCTCTTCCAAAGGCCTGTGAAACGCAGTTTCTTTGCAGGCCTGATCTGGCTGAAGTAGGACTTCTGCTCTGGGTGTGCTACTTTGCCCTAGAGCTGAAAGGCACAACGTGCAGGCTTCTTTCCAAAGGGCGAGTTGGGCCCCACAGCATCTTGCTTCCAGCTCTTTGGGAAGCTAAGAAACCACTCGCTCTGCACAGTGCTCTTACAGCCTACCGGGAACATCTCTTCCAAAGGCGTGTGAAACGCAGTTTCTTTGCAGGCCTGATCTGGCTGAAGTAGGACTTCTGCTCTGGGTGTGCTACTTTGCCCTAGAGCTGAAAGGCACAACGTGCAGGCTTCTTTCCAAAGGGCGAGTTGGGCCCCACAGCATCTTGCTTCCAGCTCTTTGGGAAGCTAAGAAACCACTCGCTCTGCACAGTGCTCTAACAGCCTAGTGGGAACATGTCTTCCAAAGGCCTGTGAAACGCAGTTTCTTTGCAGGCCTGATCTGGCTGAAGTAGGACTTCTGCTCTGGGTGTGCTACTTTGCCCTAGAGCTGAAAGGCACAACGTGCAGGCTTCTTTCCAAAGGGCGAGTTGGGCCCCACAGCATCTTGCTTCCAGCTCTTTGGGAAGCTAGGAAACAACTCGCTCTGCACAGTGCTCTTACAGCCTACCGGGAACATCTCTTCCAAAGGCCTGTGAAACGCAGTTTCTTTGCAGGCCTGATCTGGCTGAAGTAGGACTTCTGCTCTGGGTGTGCTACTTTGCCCTAGAGCTGAAAGGCACAACGTGCAGGCTTCTTTCCAAAGGGCGAGTTGGGCCCCACAGCATCTTGCTTCCAGCTCTTTGGGAAGCTAAGAAACAACTCGCTCTGCACAGTGCTCTTACAGCCTAGTGGGAACATCTCTTCCTAAGGCCTGTGAAACGCAGTTTCTTTGCAGGCCTGATCTGGCTGAAGTAGGACTTCTGCTCTGGGTGTGCTACTTTGCCCTAGAGCTGAAAGGCACAACGTGCAGGCTTCTTTCCAAAGGGCGTGTTGGGGCCCACAGCATCTTGCTTCCAGCTCTTTGGGAAGCTAAGAAACAACTCACTCTGCACAGTGCTCTTACAGCCTACCGGGAACATCTCTTCCAAAGGCCTGTGAAACGCAGTTTCTTTGCAGGCCTGATCTGGCTGAAGTAGGACTTCTGCTCTGGGTGTGCTACTTTGCCCTAGAGCTGAAAGGCACAACGTGCAGGCTTCTTTCCAAAGGGCGAGTTGGGCCCCACAGCATCTTGCTTCCAGCTCTTTGGGAAGCTAAGAAACAACTCGCTCTGCACAGTGCTCTTACAGCCTACCGGGAACATCTCTTCCAAAGGCCTGTGAAACGCAGTTTCTTTGCAGGCCTGATCTGGCTGAAGTACGACTTCTGCTCTGGGTGTGCTACTTTGCCCTAGAGCTGAAAGGCACAACGTGCAGGCTTCTTTCCAAAGGGCGAGTTGGGCCCCACAGCATCTTGCTTCCAGCTCTTTGGGAAGCTAAGAAACCACTCGCTCTGCACAGTGCTCTTACAGCCTACCGGGAACATCTCTTCCAAAGGCCTGTGAAACGCAGTTTCTTTGCAGGCCTGATCTGGCTGAAGTAGGACTTCTGCTCTGGGTGTGCTACTTTGCCCTAGAGCTGAAAGGCACAACGTGCAGGCTTCTTTCCAAAGGGCGAGTTGGGCCCCACAGCATCTTGCTTCCAGCTCTTTGGGAAGCTAAGAAACCACTCGCTCTGCACAGTGCTCTTACAGCCTACCGGGAACATCTCTTCCAAAGGCGTGTGAAACGCAGTTTCTTTGCAGGCCTGATCTGGCTGAAGTAGGACTTCTGCTCTGGGTGTGCTACTTTGCCCTAGAGCTGAAAGGCACAACGTGCAGGCTTCTTTCCAAAGGGCGAGTTGGGCCCCACAGCATCTTGCTTCCAGCTCTTTGGGAAGCTAAGAAACCACTCGCTCTGCACAGTGCTCTAACAGCCTAGTGGGAACATGTCTTCCAAAGGCCTGTGAAACGCAGTTTCTTTGCAGGCCTGATCTGGCTGAAGTAGGACTTCTGCTCTGGGTGTGCTACTTTGCCCTAGAGCTGAAAGGCACAACGTGCAGGCTTCTTTCCAAAGGGCGAGTTGGGCCCCACAGCATCTTGCTTCCAGCTCTTTGGGAAGCTAGGAAACAACTCGCTCTGCACAGTGCTCTTACAGCCTACCGGGAACATCTCTTCCAAAGGCCTGTGAAACGCAGTTTCTTTGCAGGCCTGATCTGGCTGAAGTAGGACTTCTGCTCTGGGTGTGCTACTTTGCCCTAGAGCTGAAAGGCACAACGTGCAGGCTTCTTTCCAAAGGGCGAGTTGGGCCCCACAGCATCTTGCTTCCAGCTCTTTGGGAAGCTAAGAAACAACTCGCTCTGCACAGTGCTCTTACAGCCTACCGGGAACATCTCTTCCAAAGGCCTGTGAAATGCAGTTTCTTTGCAGGCCTGATCTGGCTGAAGTAGGACTTCGGCTCTGGGTGTGCTACTTTGCCCTAGAGCTGAAAGGCACAACGTGCAGGCTTCTTTCCAAAGGGCGAGTTGGGCCCCACAGCATCTTGCTTCCAGCTCTTTGGGAAGCTAAGAAACAACTCGCTCTGCACAGTGCTCTTACAGCCTACCGGGAACATCTCTTCCAAAGGCCTGTGAAACGCAGTTTCTTTGCAGGCCTGATCTGGCTGAAGTAGGACTTCTGCTCTGGGTGTGCTACTTTGCCCTAGAGCTGAAAGGCACAACGTGCAGGCTTCTTTCCAAAGGGCGAGTTGGGCCCCACAGCATCTTGCTTCCAGCTCTTTGGGAAGCTAAGAAACCACTCGCTCTGCACAGTGCTCTTACAGCCTACCGGGAACATCTCTTCCAAAGGCCTGTGAAACGCAGTTTCTTTGCAGGCCTGATCTGGCTGAAGTAGGACTTCTGCTCTGGGTGTGCTACTTTGCCCTAGAGCTGAAAGGCACAACGTGCAGGCTTCTTTCCAAAGGACGAGTTGGGCCCCACAGCATCTTGCTTCCAGCTCTTTGGGAAGCTAAGAAACCACTCGCTCTGCACAGTGCTCTTACAGCCTACCGGGAACATCTCTTCCAAAGGCCTGTGAAACGCAGTTTCTTTGCAGGCCTGATCTGGCTGAGGTAGGACTTCTGCTCTCGGTGTGCTACTTTGCCCTAGAGCTGAAAGGCACAACGTGAAGGCTTCTTTCCAAAGGGCGAGTTGGGCCCCACAGCGTCTTGCTTCCAGCTCTTTGGGAAGCTAAGAAACAACTCGCTCTGCACAGTGCTCTTACAGCCTAGTGGGAACATCTCTTCCAAAGGCCTGTGAAACGCAGTTTCTTTGCAGGTCTGATATGGCTGAAGTAGGACTTCTGCTCTGGGTGTGCTACTTTGCCCTAGAGCTGAAAGGCACAACGTGCAGGCTTCTTTCCAAAGGGCGAGTTGGGCCCCACAGCATCTTGCTTCAAGCTCTTTGGGAAGCTAAGAAACAACTCGCTCTGCACAGTGCTCTTACAGCCTACCGGGAACATCTCTTCCAAAGGCCTGTGAAACGCAGTTTCTTTGCAGGCCTGATCTGGCTGAAGTAGGACTTCGGCTCTGGGTGTGCTACTTTGCCCTAGAGCTGAAAGGCACAACGTGCAGGCTTCTTTCCAAAGGGCGAGTTGGGCCCCACAGCATCTTGCTTCCAGCTCTTTGGGAAGCTAAGAAACAACTCGCTCTGCACAGTGCTCTTACAGCCTACCGGGAACATCTCTTCCAAAGGCCTGTGAAACGCAGTTTCTTTGCAGGCCTGATCTGGCTGAAGTAGGACTTCTGCTCTGGGTGTGCTACTTTGCCCTAGAGCTGAAAGGCACAACGTGCAGGCTTCTTTCCAAAGGGCGAGTTGGGCCCCACAGCATCTTGCTTCCAGCTCTTTGGGAAGCTAAGAAACCACCTGCTCTGCACAGTGCTCTTACAGCCTACCGGGAACATCTCTTCCAAAGGCCTGTGAAACGCAGTTTCTTTGCAGGCCTGATCTGGCTGAAGTAGGACTTCTGCTCTGGGTGTGCTACTTTGCCCTAGAGCTGAAAGGCACAACGTGCAGGCTTCTTTCCAAAGGGCGAGTTGGGCCCCACAGCATCTTGCTTCCAGCTCTTTGGGAAGCTAAGAAACAACTCGCTCTGCACAGTGCTATTACAGCCTACCGGGAACATCTCTACCAAAGGCCTGTGAAACGCAGTTTCTTTGCAGGCCTGATCTGGCTGAAGTAGGACTTCTGCTCTGGGTGTGCTACTTTGCCCTAGAGCTGAAAGGCACAACGTGCAGGCTTCTTTCCAAAGGGCGAGTTGGGCCCCACAGCATCTTGCTTCCAGCTCTTTGGGAAGCTAAGAAACAACTCGCTCTGCACAGTGCTCTTACAGCCTACCAGGAACATCTCTTCCAAAGGCCTGTGAAACGCAGTTTCTTTGCAGGCCTGATCTGGCTGAAGTAGGACTTCTGCTCTGGGTGTGCTACTTTGCCCTAGAGCTGAAAGGCACAACGTGCAGGCTTCTTTCCAAAGGGCGAGTTGGGCCCCACAGCATCTTGCTTCCAGCTCTTTGGGAAGCTAAGAAACAACTCGCTCTGCACAGTGCTCTTACAGCCTACCGGGAACATCTCTTCCAAAGGCCTGTGAAACGCAGTTTCTTTGCAGGCCTGATCTGGCTGAAGTAGGACTTCTGCTCTGGGTGTGCTACTTTGCCCTAGAGCTGAAAGGCACAACGTGCAGGCTTCTTTCCAAAGGGCGAGTTGGGCCCCACAGCGTCTTGCTTCCAGCTCTTTGGGAAGCTAAGAAACAACTCGCTCTGCACAGTGCTGTTACAGCCTACCGGGAACATCTCTTCCAAAGGCCTGTGAAACGCAGTTTCTTTGCAGGCCTGATCTGGCTGAAGTAGGACTTCTGCTCTGGGTGTGCTACTTTGCCCTAGAGCTGAAAGGCACAACGTGCAGGCTTCTTTCCAAAGGGCGAGTTGGGCCCCACAGCATCTTGCTTCCAGCTCTTTGGGAAGCTAAGAAACAACTCGCTCTGCACAAGGCTCTTACAGTGTACCGAGAACATCTCTTCCAAAGGCCTGTGAAACGCAGTTTCTTTGCAGGCCTGATCTGGCTGAAGTAGGACTTCTGCTCTGGGTGTGCTACTTTGCCCTAGAGCTGAAAGGCACAACGTGCAGGCTTCTTTCCAAAGGGCGAGTTGGGCCCCACAGAATCTTGCTTCCAGCTCTTTGGGAAGCTAAGAAACAACTCGCTCTGCACAGTGCTGTTACAGCCTACCGGGAACATCTCTTCCAAAGGCCTGTGAAACGCAGTCTCTTTGCAGGCCTGATCTGGCTGAAGTAGGACTTCGGCTCTGGGTGTGCTACTTTGCCCTAGAGCTGAAAGGCACAACGTGCAGGCTTCTTTCCAAAGGGCGAGTTGGGCCCCACAGCATCTTGCTTCCAGCTCTTTGGGAAGCTAAGAAACAACTCGCTCTGCACAGTGCTCTTACAGCCTACCGGGAACATCTCTTCCAAAGGCCTGTGAAACGCAGTTTCTTTGCAGGCCTGATCTGGCTGAAGTAGGACTTCGGCTCTGGGTGTGCTACTTTGCCCTAGAGCTGAAAGGCACAACGTGCAGGCTTCTTTCCAAAGTGCGAGTTGGGCCCCACAGCGTCTTGCTTCCAGCTCTTTGGGAAGCTAAGAAACAACTCGCTCTGCACAGTGCTGTTACAGCCTACCGGGAACATCTCTTCCAAAGGCCTGTGAAACGCAGTTTCTTTGCAGGCCTGATCTGGCTGAAGTAGGACTTCTGCTCTGGGTGTGCTACTTTGCCCTAGAGCTGAAAGGCACAACGTGCAGGCTTCTTTCCAAAGGGCGAGTTGGGCCCCACAGCATCTTGCTTCCAGCTCTTTGGGAAGCTAAGAAACCACTCGCTCTGCACAGTGCTCTAACAGCCTAGTGGGCACATCTCTTCCAAAGGCCTGTGAAACGCAGTTTCTTTGCAGGCCTGATCTGGCTGAAGTAGGACTTCTGCTCTGGGTGTGCTACTTTGCCCTAGAGCTGAAAGGCACAACGTGCAGGCTTCTTTCCAAAGGGCGAGTTGGGCCCCACAGCATCTTGCTTCCAGCTCTTTGGGAAGCTAAGAAACAACTCGCTCTGCACAGTGCTCTTACAGCCTAGTGGGAAAATCTCTTCCAAAGGCCTGTGAAACGCAGTTTCTTTGCAGGCCTGATCTGGCTGAAGTAGTACTTCTGCTCTGGGTGTGCTACTTTGCCCTAGAGCTGAAAGGCACAACGTGCAGGCTTCTTTCCAAAGGGCGAGTTGGGCCCCACAGCTTCTTGCTTCCAGCTGTTTGGGAAGCTAAGAAACAACTCGCTCTGCACAGTGCTCTTACAGCCTACCGGGAACATCTCTTCCAAAGGCCTGTGAAACGCAGTTTCTTTGCAGGCCTGATCTGGCTGTAGTAGGACTTCTGCTCTGGGTGTGCTACTTTGCCCTAGAGCTGAAAGGCACAACGTGCAGGCTTCTTTCCAAAGGGCGAGTTGGGCCCCACAGCATCTTGCTTCCAGCTCTTTGGGAAGCTAAGAAACCACTCGCTCTGCACAGTGCTCTTACAGCCTACCGGGAACATCTCTTCCAAAGGCCTGTGAAACGCAGTTTCTTTGCAGGCCTGATCTGGCTGAAGTAGGACTTCTGCTCTGGGTGTGCTACTTTGCCCTAGAGCTGAAAGGCACAACGTGCAGGCTTCTTTCCAAAGGGCGAGTTGGTCCCCACAGCATCTTGCTTCCAGCTCTTTGGGAAGCTAAGAAACAACTCGCTCTGCACAGTGCTCTTACAGCCTACCGGGAACATCTCTTCCAAAGGCCTGTGAAACGCAGTTTCTTTGCAGGCCTGATCTGGCTGAAGTAGGACTTCTGCTCTGGGTGTGCTACTTTGCCCTAGAGCTGAAAGGCACAACGTGCATGCTTCTTTCCAAAGGGCGAGAAGGGCCCCACAGCATCTTGCTTCCAGCTCTTTGGGAAGCTAAGAAACAACTCGCTCTGCACAGTGCTCTTACAGCCTAGTGGGAACATCTCTTCCATAGGCCTGTGAAACGCAGTTTCTTTGCAGGCCTGATCTGGCTGAAGTAGGACTTCTGCTCTGGGTGTGCTACTTTGCCCTAGAGCTGAAAGGCACAACGTGCAGGCTTCTTTCCAAAGGGCGAGTTGGGCCCCACAGCATCTTGCTTCCAGCTCTTTGGGAAGCTAACAAACCACTGGCTCTGCACAGTGCTCTTACAGCCTTGTGGGAACATCTCTTCCAAAGGCCTGTGAAACGCAGTTTCTTTGCAGGCCTGATCTGGCTGAAGTAGGACTTCTGCTCTGGGTGTGCTACTTTGCCCTAGAGCTGAAAGGCACAACGTGCAGGCTTCTTTCCAAAGAGCGAGTTGGGCTCCACAGCATCTTGATTCCAGCACTTTGGGAAGCTAAGAAACAACTCGCTCTGCACAGTGCTCTTACAGCCTACCGGGAACATCTCTTCCAAAGGCCTGTGAAACGCAGTTTCTTTGCAGGCCTGATCTGGCTGAAGTAGGACTTCTGCTCTGGGTGTGCTACTTTGCCCTAGAGCTGAAAGGCACAACGTGCAGCCTTCTTTCCAAAGGGCGAGTTGGGCCCCACAGCATCTTGCTTCCAGCTCTTTGGGAAGCTAAGAAACAACACGCTCTGCACAGTGCTCTTACAGCCTACCGGGAACATCTCTTCCAAAGGCCTGTGAAACGCAGTTTCTTTGCAGGCCTGATCTGGCTGAAGTAGGACTTCTGCTCTGGGTGTGCTACTTTGCCCTAGAGCTGAAAGGCACAACGTGCAGGCTTCTTTCCAAAGGGCGAGTTGGTCCCCACAGCATCTTGCTTCCAGCTCTTTGGGAAGCTAAGAAACAACTCGCTCTGCACAGTGCTCTTACAGCCTACCGGGAACATCTCTTCCAAAGGCCTGTGAAACGCAGTTTCTTTGCAGGCCTGATCTGGCTGAAGTAGGACTTCTGCTCTGGGTGTGCTACTTTGCCCTAGAGCTGAAAGGCACAACGTGCAGGCTTCTTTCCAAAGGGCGAGTTGGGCCCCACAGCATCTTGCTTCCAGCTCTTTGGGAAGCTAAGAAACCACTGGCTCTGCACAGTGCTCTTACAGCCTTGTGGGAACATCTCTTCCAAAGGCCTGTGAAACGCAGTTTCTTTGCAGGCCTGATCTGGCTGAAGTAGGACTTCTGCTCTGGGTGTGCTACTTTGCCCTAGAGCTGAAAGGCACAACGTGCAGGCTTCTTTCCAAAGGGCGAGTTGGGCCCCACAGCATCTTGCTTCCAGCTCTTTGGGAAGCTAAGAAACCACTCACTCTGCACAGTGCTCTAACAGCCTAGTGGGAACATCTCTTCCAAAGGCCTGTGAAACGCAGTTTCTTTGCAGGCCTGATCTGGCTGAAGTAGGACTTCTGCTCTGGGTGTGCTACTTTGCCCTAGAGCTGAAAGGCACAACGTGCAGGCTTCTTTCCAAAGGGCGAGTTGGGCTCCACAGCATCTTGATTCCAGCACTTTGGGAAGCTAAGAAACAACTCGCTCTGCACAGTGCTCTTACAGCCTACCGGGAACATCTCTTCCAAAGGCCTGTGAAACGCAGTTTCTTTGCAGGCCTGATCTGGCTGAAGTAGGACTTCTGCTCTGGGTGTGCTACTTTGCCCTAGAGCTGAAAGGCACAACGTGCAGGCTTCTTTCCAAAGGGCGAGTTGGGCCCCACAGCATCTTGCTTCCAGCTCTTTGGGAAGCTAAGAAAAACACGCTCTGCACAGTGCTCTTACAGCCTACCGGGAACATCTCTTCCAAAGGCCTGTGAAACGCAGTTTCTTTGCAGGCCTGATCTGGCTGAAGTAGGACTTCTGCTCTGGGTGTGCTACTTTGCCCTAGAGCTGAAAGGCACAACGTGCATGCTTCTTTCCAAAGGGCGAGAAGGGCCCCACAGCATCTTGCTTCCAGCTCTTTGGGAAGCTAAGAAACAACTCGCTCTGCACAGTGCTCTTACAGCCTAGTGGGAACATCTCTTCCAAAGGCCTGTGAAACGCAGTTTCTTTGCAGGCCTGATCTGGCTGAAGTAGGACTTCTGCTCTGGGTGTGCTACTTTGCCCTAGAGCTGAAAGGCACAACGTGCAGGCTTCTTTCCAAAGGGCGAGTTGGGCCCCACAGCATCTTGCTTCCAGCTCTTTGGGAAGCTAAGAAACCACTGGCTCTGCACAGTGCTCTTACAGCCTTGTGGGAACATCTCTTCCAAAGGCCTGTGAAACGCAGTTTCTTTGCAGGCCTGATCTGGCTGAAGTAGGACTTCTGCTCTGGGTGTGCTACTTTGCCCTAGAGCTGAAAGGCACAACGTGCAGGCTTCTTTCCAAAGGGCGAGTTGGGCCCCACAGCATCTTGCTTCCAGCTCTTTGGGAAGCTGAGAAACCACTCGCTCTGCACAGTGCTCTTACAGCCTACCGGGAACATCTCTTCCAAAGGCCTGTGAAACGCAGTTTCTTTGCAGGCCTGATCTGGCTGAAGTAGGACTTCTGCTCTGGGTGTGCTACTTTGCCCTAGAGCTGAAAGGCACATCGTGCAGGCTTCTTTCCAAAGGGCGAGTTGGGCCCCACAGCATCTTGCTTCCAGCTCTTTGGGAATCTAAGAAACAACTCGCTCTGCACAGTGCTCTTACAGCCTACCAGGAACATCTCTTCCAAAGGCCTGTGAAACGCAGTTTCTTTGCAGGCCTGATCTGGCTGAAGTAGGACTTCTGCTCTGGGTGTGCTACTTTGCCCTAGAGCTGAAAGGCACAACGTGCAGGCTTCTTTCCAAAGGGCGAGTTGGGCCCCACAGCATCTTGCTTCCAGCTCTTTGGGAAGCTAAGAAACCACTCGCTCTGCACAGTGCTCTAACAGCCTAGTGGGCACATCTCTTCCAAAGGCCTGTGAAACGCAGTTTCTTTGCAGGCCTGATCTGGCTGAAGTAGGACTTCTGCTCTGGGTGTGCTACTTTGCCCTAGAGCTGAAAGGCACAACGTGCAGGCTTCTTTCCAAAGGGCGAGTTGGGCCCCACAGCATCTTGCTTCCAGCTCTTTGGGAAGCTAAGAAACAACTCGCTCTGCACAGTGCTCTTACAGCCTAGTGGGAAAATCTCTTCCAAAGGCCTGTGAAACGCAGTTTCTTTGCAGGCCTGATCTGGCTGAAGTAGTACTTCTGCTCTGGGTGTGCTACTTTGCCCTAGAGCTGAAAGGCACAACGTGCAGGCTTCTTTCCAAAGGGCGAGTTGGGCCCCACAGCTTCTTGCTTCCAGCTGTTTGGGAAGCTAAGAAACAACTCGCTCTGCACAGTGCTCTTACAGCCTACCGGGAACATCTCTTCCAAAGGCCTGTGAAACGCAGTTTCTTTGCAGGCCTGATCTGGCTGTAGTAGGACTTCTGCTCTGGGTGTGCTACTTTGCCCTAGAGCTGAAAGGCACAACGTGCAGGCTTCTTTCCAAAGGGCGAGTTGGGCCCCACAGCATCTTGCTTCCAGCTCTTTGGGAAGCTAAGAAACCACTCGCTCTGCACAGTGCTCTTACAGCCTACCGGGAACATCTCTTCCAAAGGCCTGTGAAACGCAGTTTCTTTGCAGGCCTGATCTGGCTGAAGTAGGACTTCTGCTCTGGGTGTGCTACTTTGCCCTAGAGCTGAAAGGCACAACGTGCAGGCTTCTTTCCAAAGGGCGAGTTGGTCCCCACAGCATCTTGCTTCCAGCTCTTTGGGAAGCTAAGAAACAACTCGCTCTGCACAGTGCTCTTACAGCCTACCGGGAACATCTCTTCCAAAGGCCTGTGAAACGCAGTTTCTTTGCAGGCCTGATCTGGCTGAAGTAGGACTTCTGCTCTGGGTGTGCTACTTTGCCCTAGAGCTGAAAGGCACAACGTGCATGCTTCTTTCCAAAGGGCGAGAAGGGCCCCACAGCATCTTGCTTCCAGCTCTTTGGGAAGCTAAGAAACAACTCGCTCTGCACAGTGCTCTTACAGCCTAGTGGGAACATCTCTTCCATAGGCCTGTGAAACGCAGTTTCTTTGCAGGCCTGATCTGGCTGAAGTAGGACTTCTGCTCTGGGTGTGCTACTTTGCCCTAGAGCTGAAAGGCACAACGTGCAGGCTTCTTTCCAAAGGGCGAGTTGGGCCCCACAGCATCTTGCTTCCAGCTCTTTGGGAAGCTAACAAACCACTGGCTCTGCACAGTGCTCTTACAGCCTTGTGGGAACATCTCTTCCAAAGGCCTGTGAAACGCAGTTTCTTTGCAGGCCTGATCTGGCTGAAGTAGGACTTCTGCTCTGGGTGTGCTACTTTGCCCTAGAGCTGAAAGGCACAACGTGCAGGCTTCTTTCCAAAGAGCGAGTTGGGCTCCACAGCATCTTGATTCCAGCACTTTGGGAAGCTAAGAAACAACTCGCTCTGCACAGTGCTCTTACAGCCTACCGGGAACATCTCTTCCAAAGGCCTGTGAAACGCAGTTTCTTTGCAGGCCTGATCTGGCTGAAGTAGGACTTCTGCTCTGGGTGTGCTACTTTGCCCTAGAGCTGAAAGGCACAACGTGCAGCCTTCTTTCCAAAGGGCGAGTTGGGCCCCACAGCATCTTGCTTCCAGCTCTTTGGGAAGCTAAGAAACAACACGCTCTGCACAGTGCTCTTACAGCCTACCGGGAACATCTCTTCCAAAGGCCTGTGAAACGCAGTTTCTTTGCAGGCCTGATCTGGCTGAAGTAGGACTTCTGCTCTGGGTGTGCTACTTTGCCCTAGAGCTGAAAGGCACAACGTGCAGGCTTCTTTCCAAAGGGCGAGTTGGTCCCCACAGCATCTTGCTTCCAGCTCTTTGGGAAGCTAAGAAACAACTCGCTCTGCACAGTGCTCTTACAGCCTACCGGGAACATCTCTTCCAAAGGCCTGTGAAACGCAGTTTCTTTGCAGGCCTGATCTGGCTGAAGTAGGACTTCTGCTCTGGGTGTGCTACTTTGCCCTAGAGCTGAAAGGCACAACGTGCAGGCTTCTTTCCAAAGGGCGAGTTGGGCCCCACAGCATCTTGCTTCCAGCTCTTTGGGAAGCTAAGAAACCACTGGCTCTGCACAGTGCTCTTACAGCCTTGTGGGAACATCTCTTCCAAAGGCCTGTGAAACGCAGTTTCTTTGCAGGCCTGATCTGGCTGAAGTAGGACTTCTGCTCTGGGTGTGCTACTTTGCCCTAGAGCTGAAAGGCACAACGTGCAGGCTTCTTTCCAAAGGGCGAGTTGGGCCCCACAGCATCTTGCTTCCAGCTCTTTGGGAAGCTAAGAAACCACTCACTCTGCACAGTGCTCTAACAGCCTAGTGGGAACATCTCTTCCAAAGGCCTGTGAAACGCAGTTTCTTTGCAGGCCTGATCTGGCTGAAGTAGGACTTCTGCTCTGGGTGTGCTACTTTGCCCTAGAGCTGAAAGGCACAACGTGCAGGCTTCTTTCCAAAGGGCGAGTTGGGCTCCACAGCATCTTGATTCCAGCACTTTGGGAAGCTAAGAAACAACTCGCTCTGCACAGTGCTCTTACAGCCTACCGGGAACATCTCTTCCAAAGGCCTGTGAAACGCAGTTTCTTTGCAGGCCTGATCTGGCTGAAGTAGGACTTCTGCTCTGGGTGTGCTACTTTGCCCTAGAGCTGAAAGGCACAACGTGCAGGCTTCTTTCCAAAGGGCGAGTTGGGCCCCACAGCATCTTGCTTCCAGCTCTTTGGGAAGCTAAGAAAAACACGCTCTGCACAGTGCTCTTACAGCCTACCGGGAACATCTCTTCCAAAGGCCTGTGAAACGCAGTTTCTTTGCAGGCCTGATCTGGCTGAAGTAGGACTTCTGCTCTGGGTGTGCTACTTTGCCCTAGAGCTGAAAGGCACAACGTGCATGCTTCTTTCCAAAGGGCGAGAAGGGCCCCACAGCATCTTGCTTCCAGCTCTTTGGGAAGCTAAGAAACAACTCGCTCTGCACAGTGCTCTTACAGCCTAGTGGGAACATCTCTTCCAAAGGCCTGTGAAACGCAGTTTCTTTGCAGGCCTGATCTGGCTGAAGTAGGACTTCTGCTCTGGGTGTGCTACTTTGCCCTAGAGCTGAAAGGCACAACGTGCAGGCTTCTTTCCAAAGGGCGAGTTGGGCCCCACAGCATCTTGCTTCCAGCTCTTTGGGAAGCTAAGAAACCACTGGCTCTGCACAGTGCTCTTACAGCCTTGTGGGAACATCTCTTCCAAAGGCCTGTGAAACGCAGTTTCTTTGCAGGCCTGATCTGGCTGAAGTAGGACTTCTGCTCTGGGTGTGCTACTTTGCCCTAGAGCTGAAAGGCACAACGTGCAGGCTTCTTTCCAAAGGGCGAGTTGGGCCCCACAGCATCTTGCTTCCAGCTCTTTGGGAAGCTGAGAAACCACTCGCTCTGCACAGTGCTCTTACAGCCTACCGGGAACATCTCTTCCAAAGGCCTGTGAAACGCAGTTTCTTTGCAGGCCTGATCTGGCTGAAGTAGGACTTCTGCTCTGGGTGTGCTACTTTGCCCTAGAGCTGAAAGGCACATCGTGCAGGCTTCTTTCCAAAGGGCGAGTTGGGCCCCACAGCATCTTGCTTCCAGCTCTTTGGGAATCTAAGAAACAACTCGCTCTGCACAGTGCTCTTACAGCCTACCAGGAACATCTCTTCCAAAGGCCTGTGAAACGCAGTTTCTTTGCAGGCCTGATCTGGCTGAAGTAGGACTTCTGCTCTGGGTGTGCTACTTTGCCCTAGAGCTGAAAGGCACAACGTGCAGGCTTCTTTCCAAAGGGCGAGTTGGGCCCCACAGCATCTTGCTTCCAGCTCTTTGGGAAGCTAAGAAACAACTCGCTCCGCACAGTGCTCTTACAGCCTACCGGGAACATCTCTTCCAAAGGCCTGTGAAACGCAGTTTCTTTGCAGGCCTGATCTGGCTGAAGTAGGACTTCTGCTCTGGGTGTGCTACTTTGCCCTAGAGCTGAAAGGCACAACGTGCAGGCTTCTTTCCAAAGGGCGAGTTGGGCCCCACAGCATCTTGCTTCCAGCTCTTTGGGAAGCTAAGAAACAACTCGCTCTGCACAGTGCTCTTACAGCCTACCGGGAACATGTCTTCCAAAGGCCTGTGAAACGCAGTTTCTTTGCAGGCCTGATCTGGCTGAAGTAGGACTTCGGCTCTGGGTGTGCTACTTTGCCCTAGAGCTGAAAGGCACAACGTGCAGGCTTCTTTCCAAAGGGCGAGTTGGGCCCCACAGCATCTTGCTTCCAGCTCTTTGGGAAGCTAAGAAACAACTCGCTCTGCACAGTGCTCTTACAGCCTACCGGGAACATCTCTTCCAAAGGCCTGTGAAACGCAGTTTCTTTGCAGGCCTGATCTGGCTGAAGTAGGACTTCTGCTCTGGGTGTGCTACTTTGCCCTAGAGCTGAAAGGCACAACGTGCAGGCTTCTTTCCAAAGGGCGAGTTGGGCCCCACAGCATCTTGCTTCCAGCTCTTTGGGAAGCTAAGAAACCACTCGCTCTGCACAGTGCTCTAACAGCCTAGTGGGAACATCTCTTCCAAAGGCCTGTGAAACGCAGTTTCTTTGCAGGCCTGATCTGGCTGAAGTAGGACTTCTGCTCTGGGTGTGCTACTTTGCCCTAGAGCTGAAAGGCACAACGTGCAGGCTTCTTTCCAAAGGGCGAGTTGGGCTCCACAGCATCTTGATTCCAGCTCTTTGGGAAGCTAAGAAACAACTCGCTCTGCACAGTGCTCTTACAGCCTAGTGGGAACATCTCTTCCAAAGGCCTGTGAAACGCAGTTTGTTTGCAGGCCTGATCTGGCTGAAGTAGGACTTCTGCTCTGGGTGTGCTACTTTGCCCTAGAGCTGAAAGGCACAACGTGCAGCCTTCTTTCCAAAGGGCGAGTTGGGCCCCACAGCATCTTTCTTCCAGCTCTTTGGGAAGCTAAGAAACAACACGCTCTGCACAGTGCTCTTACAGCCTACCGGGAACATCTCTTCCAAAGGCCTGTGAAACGCAGTTTCTTTGCAGGCCTGATCTGGCTGAAGTAGGACTTCTGCTCTGGGTGTGCTACTTTGCCCTAGAGCTGAAAGGCACAACGTGCAGGCTTCTTTCCAAAGGGCGAGTTGGTCCCCACAGCATCTTGCTTCCAGCTCTTTGGGAAGCTAAGAAACCACTCGCTCTGCACAGTGCTCTTACAGCCTACCGGGAACATCTCTTCCAAAGGCCTGTGAAACGCAGTTTCTTTGCAGGCCTGATCTGGCTGAAGTAGGACTTCTGCTCTGGGTGTGCTACTTTGCCCTAGAGCTGAAAGGCACAACGTGCATGCTTCTTTCCAAAGGGCGAGAAGGGCCCCACAGCATCTTGCTTCCAGCTCTTTGGGAAGCTAAGAAACAACTCGCTCTGCACAGTGCTCTTACAGCCTAGTGGGAACATCTCTTCCAAAGGCCTGTGAAACGCAGTTTCTTTGCAGGCCTGATCTGGCTGAAGTAGGACTTCTGCTCTGGGTGTGCTACTTTGCCCTAGAGCTGAAAGGCACAACGTGCAGGCTTCTTTCCAAAGGGCGAGTTGGGCCCCACAGCATCTTGCTTCCAGCTCTTTGGGAAGCTAAGAAACCACTGGCTCTGCACAGTGCTCTTACAGCCTTGTGGGAACATCTCTTCCAAAGGCCTGTGAAACGCAGTTTCTTTGCAGGCCTGATCTGGCTGAAGTAGGACTTCTGCTCTGGGTGTGCTACTTTGCCCTAGAGCTGAAAGGCACAACGTGCAGGCTTCTTTCCAAAGGGCGAGTTGGGCCCCACAGCATCTTGCTTCCAGCTCTTTGGGAAGCTAAGAAACCACTCGCTCTGCACAGTGCTCTTACAGCCTACCGGGAACATGTCTTCCAAAGGCCTGTGAAACGCAGTTTCTTTGCAGGCCTGATCTGGCTGAAGTAGGACTTCGGCTCTGGGTGTGCTACTTTGCCCTAGAGCTGAAAGGCACAACGTGCAGGCTTCTTTCCAAAGGGCGAGTTGGGCCCCACAGCATCTTGCTTCCAGCTCTTTGGGAAGCTAAGAAACAACTCGCTCTGCACAGTGCTCTTACAGCCTACCGGGAACATCTCTTCCAAAGTCCTGTGAAACGCAGTTTCTTTGCAGGCCTGATCTGGCTGAAGTAGGACTTCTGCTCTGGGTGTGCTACTTTGCCCTAGAGCTGAAAGGCACAACGTGCAGGCTTCTTTCCAAAGGGCGAGTTGGGCCCCACAGCATCTTGCTTCCAGCTCTTTGGGAAGCTAAGAAACCACTCGCTCTGCACAGTGCTCTAACAGCCTAGTGGGAACATCTCTTCCAAAGGCCTGTGAAACGCAGTTTCTTTGCAGGCCTGATCTGGCTGAAGTAGGACTTCTGCTCTGGGTGTGCTACTTTGCCCTAGAGCTGAAAGGCACAACGTGCAGGCTTCTTTCCAAAGGGCGAGTTGGGCTCCACAGCATCTTGATTCCAGCTCTTTGGGAAGCTAAGAAACCACTCGCTCTGCACAGTGCTCTTACAGCCTAGTGGGAACATCTCTTCCAAAGGCCTGTGAAACGCAGTTTGTTTGCAGGCCTGATCTGGCTGAAGTAGGACTTCTGCTCTGGGTGTGCTACTTTGCCCTAGAGCTGAAAGGCACAACGTGCAGGCTTCTTTCCAAAGGGCGAGTTGGGCCCCACAGCATCTTGCTTCCAGCTCTTTGGGAAGCTAAGAAACCACTCGCTCTGCACAGTGCTCTTACAGCCTACCGGGAACATCTCTTCCAAAGGCCTGTGAAACGCAGTTTCTTTGCAGGCCTGATGTGGCTGAAGTAGGACTTCTGCTCTGGGTGTGCTACTTTGCCCTAGAGCTGAAAGGCACAACGTGCAGGCTTCTTTCCAAAGGGCGAGTTGGGCCCCACAGCATCTTGCTTCCAGCTCTTTGGGAAGCTGAGAAACCACTCGCTCTGCACAGTGCTCTTACAGCCTACTGGGAACATCTCTTCCAAAGGCCTGTGAAACGCAGTTTCTTTGCAGGCCTGATCTGGCTGAAGTAGGACTTCTGCTCTGGGTGTGCTACTTTGCCCTAGAGCTGAAAGGCACAACGTGCAGGCTTCTTTCCAAAGGGCGAGTTGGGCCCCACAGCATCTTGCTTCCAGCTCTTTGGGAAGCTGAGAAACCACTCGCTCTGCACAGTGCTCTTACAGCCTAGTGGGAACATCTCTTCCAAAGGCCTGTGAAACGCAGTTTCTTTGCAGGCCTGATCTGGCTGAAGTAGGACTTCTGCTCTGGGTGTGCTACTTTGCCCTAGAGCTGAAATGCACAACGTGCAGGTTTCTTTCCAAAGGGCGAGTTGGGCCCCACAGCATCTTGCTTCCAGCTCTTTGGGAAGCTAAGAAACAACTCGCTCTGCACAGTGCTCTTACAGCCTACCAGGAACATCTCTTCCAAAGGACTGTGAAACGCAGTTTCTTTGCAGGCCTGATCTGGCTGAAGTAGGACTTCTGCTCTGGGTGTGCTACTTTGCCCTAGAGCTGAAAGGCACAACGTGCAGGCTTCTTTCCAAAGGGCGAGTTGGGCCCCACAGCATCTTGCTTCCAGCTCTTTGGGAAGCTAAGAAACAACTCGCTCTGCACAGTGCTCTTACAGCCTACCGGGAACATCTCTTCCAAAGGCCTGTGAAACGCAGTTTCTTTGAAGGCCTGATCTGGCTGAAGTAGGACTTCTGCTCTGGGTGTGCTACTTTGCGCTAGAGCTGAAAGGCACAACGTGCAGGCTTCTTTCCAAAGGGCGAGTTGGGCCCCACAGCATCTTGCTTCCAGCTCTTTGGGAAGCTAAGAAACCACTCGCTCTGCACAGTGCTCTTACAGCCTAGTGGGAACATCTCTTCCAAAGGCCTGTGAAACGCAGTTTCTTTGCAGGCCTGATCTGGCTGAAGTAGGACTTCTGCTCTGGGTGTGCTACTTTGCCCTAGAGCTTAAAGGCACAACGTGCAGGCTTCTTTCCAAAGGGCGAGGTGGGCCCCACAGCATCTTGCTTCCAGCTCTTTGGGAAGCTGAGAAACCACTCGCTCTGCACAGTGCTCTTACAGCCTAGTGGGAACATCTCTTCCAAAGGCCTGTGAAACGCAGTTTCTTTGCAGGCCTGATCTGGCTGAAGTAGGACTTCTGCTCTGGGTGTGCTACTTTGCCCTAGAGCTGAAAGGCACAACGTGCAGGTTTCTTTCCAAAGGGCGAGTTGGGCCCCACAGCATCTTGCTTCCAGCTCTTTGGGAAGCTAAGAAACAACTCGCTCTGCACAGTGCTCTTACAGCCTACCAGGAACATCTCTTCCAAAGGACTGTGAAACACAGTTTCTTTGCAGGCCTGATCTGGCTGAAGTAGGACTTCTGCTCTGGGTGTGCTACTTTGCCCTAGAGCTGAAAGGCACAACGTGCAGGCTTCTTTCCAAAGGGCGAGTTGGGCCCCACAGCATCTTGCTTCCAGCTCTTTGGGAAGCTAAGAAACCACTCGCTCTGCACAGTGCTCTTACAGCCTACCGGGAACATCTCTTCCAAAGGCCTGTGAAACGCAGTTTCTTTGAAGGCCTGATCTGGCTGAAGTAGGACTTCTGCTCTGGGTGTGCTACTTTGCGCTAGAGCTGAAAGGCACAACGTGCAGGCTTCTTTCCAAAGGGCGAGTTGGGCCCCACAGCATCTTGCTTCCAGCTCTTTGGGAAGCTAAGAAACCACTCTCTCTGCACAGTGCTCTTACAGCCTAGTGGGAACATCTCTTCCAAAGGCCTGTGAAACGCAGTTTCTTTGCAGGCCTGATCTGGCTGAAGTAGGACTTCTGCTCTGGGTGTGCTACTTTGCCCTAGAGCTGAAAGGCACAACGTGCAGGCTTCTTTCCAAAGGGCGAGTTGGGCCCCACAGCATCTTGCTTCCAGCTCTTTGGGAAGCTAAGAAACAACTCGCTCTGCACAGTGCTCTTACAGCCTAGTGGGAACATCTCTTCCAAAGGCCTGTGAAACGCAGTTTCTTTGCAGGCCTGATCTGGCTGAAGTAGGACTTCGGCTCTGGGTGTGCTACTTTGCCCTAGAGCTGAAAGGCACAACGTGCAGGCTTCTTTCCAAAGGGCGAGTTGGGCCCCACAGCATCTTGCTTCCAGCTCTTTGGGAAGCTAAGAAACCACTCGCTCTGCACAGTGCTCTTACAGCCTACCGGGAACATCTCTTCCAAAGGCCTGTGAAACGCAGTTTCTTTGCAGGCCTGATCTGGCTGAAGTAGGACTTCGGCTCTGGGTGTGCTACTTTGCCCTAGAGCTGAAAGGCACAACGTGCAGGCTTCTTTCCAAAGGGCGAGTTGGGCCCCACAGCATCTTGCTTCCAGCTCTTTGGGAAGCTAAGAAACAACTCGCTCTGCACAGTGCTCTTACAGCCTACCGGGAACATCTCTTCCAAAGGCCTGTGAAACGCAGTTTCTTTGCAGGCCTGATCTGGCTGAAGTAGGACTTCTGCTCTGGGTGTGCTACTTTGCCCTAGAGCTGAAAGGCACAACGTGCAGGCTTCTTTCCAAAGGGCGAGTTGGGCCCCACAGCATCTTGCTTCCAGCTCTTTGGGAAGCTGAGAAACCACTCGCTCTGCACAGTGGTCTTACAGCCTAGTGGGAACATCTCTTCCAAAGGCCTGTGAAACGCAGTTTCTTTGCAGGCCTGATCTGGCTGAAGTAGGACTTCTGCTCTGGGTGTGCTACTTTGCCCTAGAGCTGAAAGGCACAACGTGCAGGCTTCTTTCCAAAGGGCGAGTTGGGCCCCACAGCATCTTGCTTCCAGCTCTTTGGGAAGCTAAGAAACAACTCGCTCTGCACAGTGCTCTTACAGCCTACCGGGAACATCTCTTCCAAAGGCCTGTGAAACGCAGTTTCTTTGCAGGCCTGATCTGGCTGAAGTAGGACTTCTGCTCTGGGTGTGCTACTTTGCCCTAGAGCTGAAAGGCACAACGTGCAGGCTTCTTTCCAAAGGGCGAGTTGGGCCCCACAGCATCTTGCTTCCAGCTCTTTGGGAAGCTGAGAAACCACTCGCTCTGCACAGTGGTCTTACAGCCTAGTGGGAACATCTCTTCCAAAGGCCTGTGAAACGCAGTTTCTTTGCAGGCCTGATCTGGCTGAAGTAGGACTTCTGCTCTGGGTGTGCTACTTTGCCCTAGAGCTGAAAGGCACAACGTGCAATCTTCTTTCCAAAGGGCGAGAAGGGCCCCACAGCATCTTGCTTCCAGCTCTTTGGGAAGCTAAGAAACAACTCGCTCTGCACAGTGCTCTTACAGCCTACCGGGAACGTGTCTTCCAAAGGCCTGTGAAACGCAGTTTCTTTGCAGGCCTGATCTGGCTGAAGTAGGACTTCTGCTCTGGGTGTGCTACTTTGCCCTAGAGCTGAAAGGCACAACGTGCAGGCTTCTTTCCAAAGGGCGAGTTGGGCCCCACATCATCTTGCTTCCAGCTCTTTGGGAAGCTAAGAAACAACTCGCTCTGCACAGTGCTCTTACAGCCTACCGGGAACATCTCTTCCAAAAGCCTGTGAAACGCAGTTTCTTTGCAGGCCTGATCTGGCTGAAGTAGGACTTCTGCTCTGGGTGTGCTACTTTGCCCTAGAGCTGAAAGGCACAACGTGCAGGCTTCTTTCCAAAGGGCGAGTTGGGCCCCACAGCATCTTGCTTCCAGCTCTTTGGGAAGCTAAGAAACAACTCGCTCTGCACAGTGCTCTTACAGCCTAGTGGGAACATCTCTTCCAAAGGCCTGTGAAACGCAGTTTCTTTGCAGGCCTGATCTGGCTGAAGTAGGACTTCTGCTCTGGCTGTGCTACTTTGCCCTAGAGCTGAAAGGCACAACGTGCAGGCTTCTTTCCAAAGGGCGAGTTGGGCCCCACAGCATCTTGCTTCCAGCTCTTTGGGAAGCTAAGAAACCACTCGCTCTGCACAGTGCTCTTACAGCCTAGTGGGAACATCTCTTCCAAACGCCTGTGAAACGCAGTTTCTTTGCAGGCCTGATCTGGCTGAAGTAGGACTTCTGCTCTGGGTGTGCTACTTTGCCCTAGAGCTGAAAGGCACAACGTGCAGGCTTCTTTCCAAAGGGCGAGTTGGGCCCCACAGCATCTTGCTTCCAGCTCTTTGGGAAGCTAAGAAACAACTCGCTCTGCACAGTGCTCTTACAGCCTACCGGGAACATCTCTTCCAAAGGCCTGTGAAACGCAGTTTCTTTGCAGGCCTGATCTGGCTGAAGTAGGACTTCTGCTCTGGGTGTGCTACTTTGCCCTAGAGCTGAAAGGCACAACGTGCAGGCTTCTTTCCAAAGGGCGAGTTGGGCTCCACAGCATCTTGATTCCAGCTCTTTGGGAAGCTAAGAAACAACTCGCTCTGCACAGTGCTCTTACAGCCTACTGGGAACATCTCTTCCAAAGGCCTGTGAAACGCAGTTTCTTTGCAGGCCTGATCTGGCTGAAGTAGGACTTCTGCTCTGGGTGTGCTACTTTGCCCTAGAGCTGAAAGGCACAACGTGCAGGCTTCTTTCCAAAGGGCGAGTTGGGCCCCACAGCATCTTGCTTCCAGCTCTTTGGGAAGCTAAGAAACCACTCGCTCTGCACAGTGCTCTAACAGCCTAGTGGGAACATCTCTTCCAAAGGCCTGTGAAACGCAGTTTCTTTGCAGGCCTGATCTGGCTGAAGTAGGACTTCTGCTCTGGGTGTGCTACTTTGCCCTAGAGCTGAAAGGCACAACGTGCAGGCTTCTTTCCAAAGGGCGAGTTGGGCTCCACAGCATCTTGATTCCAGCTCTTTGGGAAGCTAAGAAACAACTCGCTCTGCACAGTGCTCTTACAGCCTACCGGGAACATGTCTTCCAAAGGCCTGTGAAACGCAGTTTCTTTGCAGGCCTGATCTGGCTGAAGTAGGACTTCTGCTCTGGGTGTGCTACTTTGCCCTAGAGCTGAAAGGCACAACGTGCAGGCTTCTTTCCAAAGGGCGAGTTGGGCCCCACAGCATCTTGCTTCCAGCTCTTTGGGAAGCTAAGAAACCACTCGCTCTGCACAGTGCTCTAACAGCCTAGTGGGAACATCTCTTCCAAAGGCCTGTGAAACGCAGTTTCTTTGCAGGCCTGATCTGGCTGAAGTAGGACTTCTGCTCTGGGTGTACTACTTTGCCCTAGAGCTGAAAGGCACAACGTGCAGGCTTCTTTCCAAAGGGCGAGTTGGGCCCCACAGCATCTTGCTTCCAGCTCTTTGGGAAGCTGAGAAACCACTCGCTCTGCACAGTGCTCTTACAGCCTAGTGGGAACATCTCTTCCAAAGGCCTGTGAAACGCAGTTTCTTTGCAGGCCTGATCTGGCTGAAGTAGGACTTCTGCTCTGGGTGTGCTACTTTGCCCTAGAGCTGAAAGGCACAACGTGCAGGCTTCTTTCCAAAGGGCGAGAAAGGCCCCACAGCATCTTGCTTCCAGCTCTTTGGGAAGCTAAGAAACAACTCGCTCTGCACAGTGCTCTTACAGCCTAGTGGGAACATCTCTTCCAAAGGCCTGTGAAACGCAGTTTCTTTGCAGGCCTGATCTGTCTGAAGTAGGACTTCTGCTCTGGGTGTGCTACTTTGCCCTAGAGCTGAAAGGCACAACGTGCAGTCTTCTTTCCAAAGGGCGAGGTGGGCCCCACAGCATCTTGCTTCCAGCTCTTTGGGAAGCTAAGAAACCACTCGCTCTGCACAGTGCTCTTACATCCTTGTGGGAACATCTCTTCCAAAGGCCTGTGAAACGCAGTTTCTTTGCAGGCCTGATCTCGCTGAAGTAGGACTTCTGCTCTGGGTGTGCTACTTTGCCCTAGAGCTGAAAGGCACAACGTGCAGGCTTCTTTCCAAAGGGCGAGTTGGGCCCCACAGCATCTTGCTTCCAGCTCTTTGGGAAGCTAAGAAACCACTCGCTCTGCACAGTGCTCTTACAGCCTACCGGGAACATCTCTTCCAAAGGCCTGTGAAACGCAGTTTCTTTGCAGGCCTGATCTGGCTGAAGTAGGACTTCTGCTCTGCGTGTGCTACTTTGCCCTAGAGCTGAAAGGCACAACGTGCAGGCTTCTTTCCAAAGGGCGAGTTGGGCCCCACAGCATCTTGCTTCCAGCTCTTTGGGAAGCTAAGAAACAACTCGCTCTGCACAGTGCTCTTACAGCCTACCGGGAACATCTCTTCCAAAGGCCTGTGAAACGCAGTTTCTTTGCAGGCCTGATCTGGCTGAAGTAGGACTTCTGCTCTGGGTGTGCTACTTTGCCCTAGTGCTGAAAGGCACAACGTGGAGGCTTCTTTCCAAAGGGCGAGTTGGGCCCCACAGCATCTTGCTTCCAGCTCTTTGGGAAGCTAAGAAACCACTCGCTCTGCACAGTGCTCTTACAGCCTAGTGGGAACATCTCTTCCAAAGGCCTGTGAAACGCAGTTTCTTTGCAGGCCTGATCTGGCTGAAGTAGGACTTCTGCTCTGGGTGTGCTACTTTGCCCTAGAGCTGAAAGGCACAACGTGCAGGCTTCTTTCCAAAGGGCGAGTTGGGCCCCACAGCATCTTGCTTCCAGCTCTTTGGGAAGCTAAGAAACAACTCGCTCTGCACAGTGCTCTTACAGCCTACCGGGAACATCTCTTCCAAAGGCCTGTGAAACGCAGTTTCTTTGCAGGCCTGATCTGGCTGAAGTAGGACTTCTGCTCTGGGTGTGCTACTTTGCCCTAGAGCTGAAAGGCACAACGTGCAGGCTTCTTTCCAAAGGGCGAGTTGGGCCCCACAGCATCTTGCTTCCAGCTCTTTGGGAAGCTAAGAAACCACTCGCTCTGCACAGTGCTCTAACAGCCTAGTGGGAACATCTCTTCCAAAGGCCTGTGAAACGCAGTTTCTTTGCAGGCCTGATCTGGCTGAAGTAGGACTTCTGCTCTGGGTGTGCTACTTTGCCCTAGAGCTGAAAGGCACAACGTGCAGGCTTCTTTCCAAAGGGCGAGTTGGGCTCCACAGCATCTTGATTCCAGCTCTTTGGGAAGCTAAGAAACAACTCGCTCTGCACAGTGCTCTTACAGCCTACCGGGAACATCTCTTCCAAAGGCCTGTGAAACGCAGTTTCTTTGCAGGCCTGATCTGGCTGAAGTAGGACTTCTGCTCTGGGTGTGCTACTTTGCCCTAGAGCTGAAAGGCACAACGTGCAGGCTTCTTTCCAAAGGGCGAGTTGGGCCCCACAGCATCTTGCTTCCAGCTCTTTGGGAAGCTAAGAAACCACTCGCTCTGCACAGTGCTCTAACAGCCTAGTGGGAACATCTCTTCCAAAGGCCTGTGAAACGCAGTTTCTTTGCAGGCCTGATCTGGCTGAAGTAGGACTTCTGCTCTGGGTGTACTACTTTGCCCTAGAGCTGAAAGGCACAACGTGCAGGCTTCTTTCCAAAGGGCGAGTTGGGCCCCACAGCATCTTGCTTCCAGCTCTTTGGGAAGCTAAGAAACCACTCGCTCTGCACAGTGCTCTTACAGCCTAGTGGGAACATCTCTTCCAAAGGCCTGTGAAACGCAGTTTCTTTGCAGGCCTGATCTGGCTGAAGTAGGACTTCTGCTCTGGGTGTGCTACTTTGCCCTAGAGCTGAAAGGCACAACGTGCAGGCTTCTTTCCAAAGGGCGAGAAAGGCCCCACTGCATCTTGCTTCCAGCTCTTTGGGAAGCTAAGAAACAACTCGCTCTGCACAGTGCTCTTACAGCCTAGTGGGAACATCTCTTCCAAAGGCCTGTGAAACGCAGTTTCTTTGCAGGCCTGATCTGTCTGAAGTAGGACTTCTGCTCTGGGTGTGCTACTTTGCCCTAGAGCTGAAAGGCACAACGTGCAGTCTTCTTTCCAAAGGGCGAGGTGGGCCCCACAGCATCTTGCTTCCAGCTCTTTGGGAAGCTAAGAAACCACTCGCTCTGCACAGTGCTCTTACATCCTTGTGGGAACATCTCTTCCAAAGGCCTGTGAAACGCAGTTTCTTTGCAGGCCTGATCTCGCTGAAGTAGGACTTCTGCTCTGGGTGTGCTACTTTGCCCTAGAGCTGAAAGGCACAACGTGCAGGCTTCTTTCCAAAGGGCGAGTTGGGCCCCACAGCATCTTGCTTCCAGCTCTTTGGGAAGCTAAGAAACCACTCGCTCTGCACAGTGCTCTTACAGCCTACCGGGAACATCTCTTCCAAAGGCCTGTGAAACGCAGTTTCTTTGCAGGCCTGATCTGGCTGAAGTAGGACTTCTGCTCTGCGTGTGCTACTTTGCCCTAGAGCTGAAAGGCACAACGTGCAGGCTTCTTTCCAAAGGGCGAGTTGGGCCCCACAGCATCTTGCTTCCAGCTCTTTGGGAAGCTAAGAAACAACTCGCTCTGCACAGTGCTCTTACAGCCTACCGGGAACATCTCTTCCAAAGGCCTGTGAAACGCAGTTTCTTTGCAGGCCTGATCTGGCTGAAGTAGGACTTCTGCTCTGGGTGTGCTACTTTGCCCTAGTGCTGAAAGGCACAACGTGGAGGCTTCTTTCCAAAGGGCGAGTTGGGCCCCACAGCATCTTGCTTCCAGCTCTTTGGGAAGCTAAGAAACCACTCGCTCTGCACAGTGCTCTTACAGCCTAGTGGGAACATCTCTTCCAAAGGCCTGTGAAACGCAGTTTCTTTGCAGGCCTGATCTGGCTGAAGTAGGACTTCTGCTCTGGGTGTGCTACTTTGCCCTAGAGCTGAAAGGCACAACGTGCAGGCTTCTTTCCAAAGGGCGAGTTGGGCCCCACAGCATCTTGCTTCCAGCTCTTTGGGAAGCTAAGAAACAACTCGCTCTGCACAGTGCTCTTACAGCCTACCGGGAACATCTCTTCCAAAGGCCTGTGAAACGCAGTTTCTTTGCAGGCCTGATCTGGCTGAAGTAGGACTTCTGCTCTGGGTGTGCTACTTTGCCCTAGAGCTGAAAGGCACAACGTGCAGGCTTCTTTCCAAAGGGCGAGTTGGGCCCCACAGCATCTTGCTTCCAGCTCTTTGGGAAGCTAAGAAACCACTCGCTCTGCACAGTGCTCTAACAGCCTAGTGGGAACATCTCTTCCAAAGGCCTGTGAAACACAGTTTCTTTGCAGGCCTGATCTGGCTGAAGTAGGACTTCTGCTCTGGGTGTGCTACTTTGCCCTAGAGCTGAAAGGCACAACGTGCAGGCTTCTTTCCAAAGGGCGAGTTGGGCTCCACAGCATCTTGATTCCAGCTCTTTGGGAAGCTAAGAAACAACTCGCTCTGCACAGTGCTCTTACAGCCTACCGGGAACATCTCTTCCAAAGGCCTGTGAAACGCAGTTTCTTTGCAGGCCTGATCTGGCTGAAGTAGGACTTCTGCTCTGGGTGTGCTACTTTGCCCTAGAGCTGAAAGGCACAACGTGCAGGCTTCTTTCCAAAGGGCGAGTTGGGCCCCACAGCATCTTGCTTCCAGCTCTTTGGGAAGCTAAGAAACCACTCGCTCTGCACAGTGCTCTAACAGCCTAGTGGGAGCATCTCTTCCAAAGGCCTGTGAAACGCAGTTTCTTTGCAGGCCTGATCTGGCTGAAGTAGGACTTCTGCTCTGGGTGTGCTACTTTGCCCTAGAGCTGAAAGGCACAACGTGCAGTCTTCTTCCAAAGGGCGAGTTGGGCTCCACAGCATCTTGCTTCCAGCTCTTTGGGAAGCTAAGAAACAACTCGCTCTGCACAGTGCTCTTACAGCCTAGTGGGAACATCTCTTCCAAAGGCCTGTGAAACGCAGTTTCTTTGCAGGCCTGATCTGGCTGAAGTAGGACTTCTGCTCTGGGTGTGCTACTTTGCCCTAGAGCTGAAAGGCACAACGTGCAGGCTTCTTTCCAAAGGGCGAGTTGGGCCCCACAGCATCTTGCTTCCAGCTCTTTGGGAAGCTAAGAAACAACTCGCTCTGCACAGTGCTCTTACAGCCTACCGGGAACATCTCTTCCAAAGGCCTGTGAAACGCAGTTTCTTTGCAGGCCTGATCTGGCTGAAGTAGGACTTCTGCTCTGGGTGTGCTACTTTGCCCTAGAGCTGAAAGGCACAACGTGCAGGCTTCTTTCCAAAGGGCGAGTTGGGCCCCACAGCATCTTGCTTCCAGCTCTTTGGGAAGCTGAGAAACCACTCGCTCTGCACAGTGCTCTTACAGCCTACCGGGAACATCTCTTCCAAAGGCCAGTGAAACGCAGTTTCTTTGCAGGCCTGATCTGGCTGAAGTAGGACTTCTGCTCTGGGTGTGCTACTTTGCCCTAGAGCTGAAAGGCACAACGTGCAGGCTTCTTTCCAAAGGGCGAGAAGGGCCCCACAGCATCTTGCTTCCAGCTCTTTGGGAAGCTAAGAAACAACTCGCTCTGCACAGTGCTCTTACAGCCTAGTGGGAACATCTCTTCCAAAGGCCTGTGAAACGCAGTTTCTTTGCAGGCCTGATCTGGCTGAAGTAGGACTTCTGCTCTGGGTGTGCTACTTTGCCCTAGAGCTGAAAGGCACAACGTGCAGGCTTCTTTCCAAAGGGCGAGTTGGGCCCCACAGCATCTTGCTTCCAGCTCTTTGGGAAGCTAAGAAACCACTCGCTCTGCACAGTGCTCTTACAGCCTTGTGGGCACATATCTTCCAAAGGCCTGTGAAACGCAGTTTCTTTGCAGGCCTGATCTGGCTGAAGTAGGACTTCTGCTCTGGGTGTGCTACTTTGCCCTAGAGCTGAAAGGCACAACGTGCAGGCTTCTTTCCAAAGGGCGAGTTGGGCCCCACAGCATCTTGCTTCCAGCTCTTTGGGAAGCTAAGAAACCACTCGCTCTGCACAGTGCTCTTACAGCCTACCGGGAACATCTCTTCCAAAGGCCTGTGAAACGCAGTTTCTTTGCAGGCCTGATCTGGCTGAAGTAGGACTTCTGCTCTGGGTGTGCTACTTTGCCCTAGAGCTGAAAGGCACAACGTGCAGGCTTCTTTCCAAAGGGCGAGTTCGGCCCCACAGCATCTTGCTTCCAGCTCTTTGATAAGCTAAGAAACCACTCGCTCTGCACAGTGCTCTTACAGCCTTGTGGGCACATATCTTCCAAAGGCCTGTGAAACGCAGTTTCTTTGCAGGCCTGATCTGGCTGAAGTAGGACTTCTGCTCTGGGTGTGCTACTTTGCCCTAGAGCTGAAAGGCACAACGTGCAGGCTTCTTTCCAAAGGGCGAGTTGGGCCCCACAGCATCTTGCTTCCAGCTCTTTGGGAAGCTAAGAAACCACTCGCTCTGCACAGTGCTCTTACAGCCTACCGGGAACATCTCTTCCAAAGGCCTGTGAAACGCAGTTTCTTTGCAGGCCTGATCTGGCTGAAGTAGGACTTCTGCTCTGGGTGTGCTACTTTGCCCTAGAGCTGAAAGGCACAACGTGCAGGCTTCTTTCCAAAGGGCGAGTTGGGCCCCACAGCATCTTGCTTCCAGCTCTTTGGGAAGCTAAGAAACCACTCGCTCTGCACAGTGCTCTTACAGCCTACCGGGAACATCTCTTCCAAAGGCCTGTGAAACGCAGTTTCTTTGCAGGCCTGATCTGGCTGAAGTAGGACTTCTGCTCTGGGTGTGGTACTTTGCCCTAGAGCTGAAAGGCACAACGTGCAGGCTTCTTTCCAAAGGGCGAGTTGGGCCCCACAGCATCTTGCTTCCAGCTCTTTGGGAAGCTGAGAAACCACTCGCTCTGCACAGTGCTCTTACAGCCTAGTGGGAACATCTCTTCCAAAGGCCTGTGAAACGCAGTTTCTTTGCAGGCCTGATCTGGCTGAAGTAGGACTTCTGCTCTGGGTGTGCTACTTTGCCCTAGAGCTGAAAGGCACAACGTGCAGGCTTCTTTCCAAAGGGCGAGTTGGGCCCCACAGCATCTTGCTTCCAGCTCTTTGGGAAGCTAAGAAACCACTCGCTCTGCACAGTGCTCTTACAGCCTACCGGGAACATCTCTTCCAAAGGCCTGTGAAACGCAGTTTCTTTGCAGGCCTGATCTGGCTGAAGTAGGACTTCTGCTCTGGGTGTGCTACTTTGCCCTAGAGCTGAAAGGCACAACGTGCAGGCTTCTTTCCAAAGGGCGAGTTGGGCCCCACAGCATCTTGCTTCCAGCTCTTTGGGAAGCTAAGAAACAACTCGCTCTGCACAGTGCTCTTACAGCCTACCGGGAACATCTCTTCCAAAGGCCTGTGAAACGCAGTTTCTTTGCAGGCCTGATCTGGCTGAAGTAGGACTTCTGCTCTGGGTGTGCTACTTTGCCCTAGTGCTGAAAGGCACAACGTGGAGGCTTCTTTCCAAAGGGCGAGTTGGGCCCCACAGCATCTTGCTTCCAGCTCTTTGGGAAGCTAAGAAACCACTCGCTCTGCACAGTGCTCTTACAGCCTAGTGGGAACATCTCTTCCAAAGGCCTGTGAAAAGCAGTTTCTTTGCAGGCCTGATCTGGCTGAAGTAGAACTTCTGCTCTGGGTGTGCTACTTTGCCCTAGAGCTGAAAGGCACAACGTGCAGGCTTCTTTCCAAAGGGCGAGTTGGGCCCCACAGCATCTTGCTTCCAGCTCTTTGGGAAGCTAAGAAACAACTCGCTCTGCACAGTGCTCTTACAGCCTACCGGGAACATCTCTTCCAAAGGCCTGTGAAACGCAGTTTCTTTGCAGGCCTGATCTGGCTGAAGTAGGACTTCTGCTCTGGGTGTGCTACTTTGCCCTAGAGCTGAAAGGCACAACGTGCAGGCTTCTTTCCAAAGGGCGAGTTGGGCCCCACAGCATCTTGCTTCCAGCTCTTTGGGAAGCTAAGAAACCACTCGCTCTGCACAGTGCTCTAACAGCCTAGTGGGAACATCTCTTCCAAAGGCCTGTGAAACGCAGTTTCTTTGCAGGCCTGATCTGGCTGCAGTAGGACTTCTGCTCTGGGTGTGCTACTTTGCCCTAGAGCTGAAAGGCACAACGTGCAGGCTTCTTTCCAAAGGGCGAGTTGGGCTCCACAGCATCTTGATTCCAGCTCTTTGGGAAGCTAAGAAACAACTCGCTCTGCACAGTGCTCTTACAGCCTACCGGGAACATCTCTTCCAAAGGCCTGTGAAACGCAGTTTCTTTGCAGGCCTGATCTGGCTGAAGTAGGACTTCTGCTCTGGGTGTGCTACTTTGCCCTAGAGCTGAAAGGCACAACGTGCAGGCTTCTTTCCAAAGGGCGAGTTGGGCCCCACAGCATCTTGCTTCCAGCTCTTTGGGAAGCTAAGAAACAACTCGCTCTGCACAGTGCTCTTACAGCCTACCGGGAACATCTCTTCCAAAGGCCTGTGAAACGCAGTTTCTTTGCAGGCCTGATCTGGCTGAAGTAGGACTTCTGCTCTGGGTGTGCTACTTTGCCCTAGAGCTGAAAGGCACAACGTGCAGGCTTCTTTCCAAAGGGCGAGTTGGGCCCCACAGCATCTTGCTTCCAGCTCTTTGGGAAGCTAAGAAACAACTCGCTCTGCACAGTGCTCTTACAGCCTACCGGGAACATCTCTTCCAAAGGCCTGTGAAACGCAGTTTCTTTGCAGGCCTGATCTGGCTGAAGTAGGACTTCTGCTCTGGGTGTGCTACTTTGCCCTAGAGCTGAAAGGCACAACGTGCAGGCTTCTTTCCAAAGGGCGAGTTGGGCTCCACAGCATCTTGATTCCAGCTCTTTGGGAAGCTAAGAAACAACTCGCTCTGCACAGTGCTCTTACAGCCTACCGGGAACATCTCTTCCAAAGGCCTGTGAAACGCAGTTTCTTTGCAGGCCTGATCTGGCTGAAGTAGGACTTCTGCTCTGGGTGTGCTACTTTGCCCTAGAGCTGAAAGGCACAACGTGCAGGCTTCTTTCCAAAGGGCGAGTTGGGCCCCACAGCATCTTGCTTCCAGCTCTTTGGGAAGCTAAGAAACCACTCGCTCTGCACAGTGCTCTAACAGCCTAGTGGGAGCATCTCTTCCAAAGGCCTGTGAAACGCAGTTTCTTTGCAGGCCTGATCTGGCTGAAGTAGGACTTCTGCTCTGGGTGTGCTACTTTGCCCTAGAGCTGAAAGGCACAACGTGCAGTCTTCTTTCCAAAGGGCGAGTTGGGCTCCACAGCATCTTGCTTCCAGCTCTTTGGGAAGCTAAGAAACAACTCGCTCTGCACAGTGCTCTTACAGCCTAGTGGGAACATCTCTTCCAAAGGCCTGTGAAACGCAGTTTCTTTGCAGGCCTGATCTGGCTGAAGTAGGACTTCTGCTCTGGGTGTGCTACTTTGCCCTAGAGCTGAAAGGCACAACGTGCAGGCTTCTTTCCAAAGGGCGAGTTGGGCCCCACAGCATCTTGCTTCCAGCTCTTTGGGAAGCTAAGAAACAACTCGCTCTGCACAGTGCTCTTACAGCCTACCGGGAACATCTCTTCCAAAGGCCTGTGAAACGCAGTTTCTTTGCAGGCCTGATCTGGCTGAAGTAGGACTTCTGCTCTGGGTGTGCTACTTTGCCCTAGAGCTGAAAGGCACAACGTGCAGGCTTCTTTCCAAAGGGCGAGTTGGGCCCCACAGCATCTTGCTTCCAGCTCTTTGGGAAGCTGAGAAACCACTCGCTCTGCACAGTGCTCTTACAGCCTACCGGGAACATCTCTTCCAAAGGCCTGTGAAACGCAGTTTCTTTGCAGGCCTGATCTGGCTGAAGTAGGACTTCTGCTCTGGGTGTGCTACTTTGCCCTAGAGCTGAAAGGCACAACGTGCAGGCTTCTTTCCAAAGGGCGAGTTGGGCCCCACAGCATCTTGCTTCCAGCTCTTTGGGAAGCTAAGAAACCACTCGCTCTGCACAGTGCTCTTACAGCCTTGTGGGCACATATCTTCCAAAGGCCTGTGAAACGCAGTTTCTTTGCAGGCCTGATCTGGCTGAAGTAGGACTTCTGCTCTGGGTGTGCTACTTTGCCCTAGAGCTGAAAGGCACAACGTGCAGCCTTCTTTCCAAAGGGCGAGTTGGGCCCCACAGCATCTTGCTTCCAGCTCTTTGGGAAGCTAAGAAACCACTCGCTCTGCACAGTGCTCTTACAGCCTACCGGGAACATCTCTTCCAAAGGCCTGTGAAACGCAGTTTCTTTGCAGGC
Organism: Equus caballus; assembly: GCF_041296265.1. Lineage (NCBI taxonomy): Eukaryota > Metazoa > Chordata > Mammalia > Perissodactyla > Equidae > Equus > Equus caballus. The sequence goes on from NC_091710.1 coordinate 1,416,332, forward strand.
CTGATCTGGCTGAAGTAGGACTTCTGCTCTGGGTGTGCTACTTTGCCCTAGAGCTGAAAGGCACAACGTGCAGGCTTCTTTCCAAAGGGCGAGTTGGGCCCCACAGCATCTTGCTTCCAGCTCTTTGATAAGCTAAGAAACCACTCGCTCTGCACAGTGCTCTTACAGCCTTGTGGGCACATATCTTCCAAAGGCCTGTGAAACGCAGTTTCTTTGCAGGCCTGATCTGGCTGAAGTAGGACTTCTGCTCTGGGTGTGCTACTTTGCCCTAGAGCTGAAAGGCACAACGTGCAGGCTTCTTTCCAAAGGGCGAGTTGGGCCCCACAGCATCTTGCTTCCAGCTCTTTGGGAAGCTAAGAAACCACTCGCTCTGCACAGTGCTCTTACAGCCTACCGGGAACATCTCTTCCAAAGGCCTGTGAAACGCAGTTTCTTTGCAGGCCTGATCTGGCTGAAGTAGGACTTCTGCTCTGGGTGTGGTACTTTGCCCTAGAGCTGAAAGGCACAACGTGCAGGCTTCTTTCCAAAGGGCGAGTTGGGCCCCACAGCATCTTGCTTCCAGCTCTTTGGGAAGCTGAGAAACCACTCGCTCTGCACAGTGCTCTTACAGCCTAGTGGGAACATCTCTTCCAAAGGCCTGTGAAACGCAGTTTCTTTGCAGGCCTGATCTGGCTGAAGTAGGACTTCTGCTCTGGGTGTGCTACTTTGCCCTAGAGCTGAAAGGCACAACGTGCAGGCTTCTTTCCAAAGGGCGAGTTGGGCCCCACAGCATCTTGCTTCCAGCTCTTTGGGAAGCTAAGAAACAACTCGCTCTGCACAGTGCTCTTACAGCCTACCGGGAACATCTCTTCCAAAGGCCTGTGAAACGCAGTTTCTTTGCAGGCCTGATCTGGCTGAAGTAGGACTTCTGCTCTGGGTGTGCTACTTTGCCCTAGAGCTGAAAGGCACAACGTGCAGGCTTCTTTCCAAAGGGCGAGTTGGGCCCCACAGCATCTTGCTTCCAGCTCTTTGGGAAGCTAAGAAACCACTCGCTCTGCACAGTGCTCTAACAGCCTAGTGGGAACATCTCTTCCAAAGGCCTGTGAAACGCAGTTTCTTTGCAGGCCTGATCTGGCTGAAGTAGGACTTCTGCTCTGGGTGTGCTACTTTGCCCTTGAGCTGAAAGGCACAACGTGCAGGCTTCTTTCCAAAGGGCGAGTTGGGCCCCACAGCGTCTTGCTTCCAGCTCTTTGGGAAGCTAAGAAACAACTCGCTCTGCACAGTGCTCTTACAGCCTACGGGGAACATCTCTTCCAAAGGCCTGTGAAACGCAGTTTCTTTGCAGGCCTGATCTGGCTGAAGTAGGACTTCTGCTCTGGGTGTGCTACTTTGCCCTAGAGCTGAAAGGCACAACGTGCAGGCTTCTTTCCAAAGGGCGAGTTGGGCCCCACAGCATCTTGCTTCCAGCTCTTTGGGAAGCTAAGAAACCACTCGCTCTGCACAGTGCTCTTACAGCCTACCGGGAACATGTCTTCCAAAGCCTGTGAAACGCAGTTTCTTTGCAGGCCTGATCTGGCTGAAGTAGGACTTCTGCTCTGGGTGTGCTACTTTGCCCTAGAGCTGAAAGGCACAACGTGCAGGCTTCTTTCCAAAGGGCGAGTTGGGCCCCACAGCATCTTGCTTCCAGCTCTTTGGGAAGCTAAGAAACAACTCGCTCTGCACAGTGCTCTTACAGCCTACCAGGAACATCTCTTCCAAAGGCCTGTGAAACGCAGTTTCTTTGCAGGCCTGATCTGGCTGAAGTAGGACTTCTGCTCTGGGTGTGCTACTTTGCCCTAGAGCTGAAAGGCACAACGTGCAGGCTTCTTTCCAAAGGGCGAGTTGGGCCCCACAGCATCTTGCTTCCAGCTCTTTGGGAAGCTAAGAAACAACTCGCTCTGCACAGTGCTCTTACAGCCTACGGGGAACATCTCTTCCAAAGGCCTGTGAAACGCAGTTTCTTTGCAGGCCTGATCTGGCTGAAGTAGGACTTCTGCTCTGGGTGTGCTACTTTGCCCTAGAGCTGAAAGGCACAACGTGCAGGCTTCTTTCCAAAGGGCGAGTTGGGCCCCACAGCATCTTGCTTCCAGCTCTTGGGGAATCTAAGACACAACTCGCTCTGCACAGTGCTCTTACAGCCTACCGGGAACAACTCTTCCAAAGGCCTGTGAAACGCAGTTTCTTTGCAGGCCTGATCTGGCTGAAGTAGGACTTCTGCTCTGGGTGTGCTACTTTGCCCTAGAGCTGAAAGGCACAACGTGCAGGCTTCTTTCCAAAGGGCGAGTTGGGCCCCACAGCATCTTGCTTCCAGCTCTTTGGGAAGCTGAGAAACCACTCGCTCTGCACAGTGCTCTAACAGCCTAGTGGGAACATCTCTTCCAAAGGCATGTGAAACGCAGTTTCTTTGCAGACCTGATCTGGCTGAAGTAGGACTTCTGCTCTGGGTGTGCTACTTTGCCCTAGAGCTGAAAGGCACAACGTGCAGGCTTCTTTCCAAAGGGCGAGTTGGGCTCCACTGCATCTTGATTCCAGCTGTTTCGGAAGCTAAGAAACAACTCGCTCTGCACAGTGCTCTTACAGCCTAGTGGGAACATCTCTTCCAAAGGCCTGTGAAACGCAGTTTCTTTGCAGGCCTGATCTGGCTGAAGTAGGACTTCTGCTCTGGGTGTGCTACTTTGCCCTAGAGCTGAAAGGCACAACGTGCAGGCTTCTTTCCAAAGGGCGAGTTGGGCCCCACAGCATCTTGCTTCCAGCTCTTGGGGAATCTAAGAAACAACTCGCTCTGCACAGTGCTCTTACAGCCTAGTGGGAACATCTCTTCCAAAGGCCTGTGAAACGCAGTTTCTTTGCAGGCCTGATCTGGCTGAAGTAGGACTTCTGCTCTGGGTGTGCTACTTTGCCCTAGAGCTGAAAGGCACAACGTGCAGGCTTCTTTCCAAAGGGCGAGTTGGGCCCCACAGCATCTTGCTTCCAGCTCTTTGGGAAGCTGAGAAACCACTCGCTCTGCACAGTGCTCTTACAGCCTAGTGGGAACATCTCTTCCAAAGGCCTGTGAAACGCAGTTTCTTTGCAGGCCTGATCTGGCTGAAGTAGGACTTCTGCTCTGGGTGTGCTACTTTGCCCTAGAGCTGAAAGGCACAACGTGCAGGCTTCTTTCCAAAGGGCGAGTTGGGCCCCACAGCATCTTGCTTCCAGCTCTTTGGGAAGCTAAGAAACAACTCGCTCTGCACAGTGCTCTTACAGCCTACCGGGAACATCTCTTCCAAAGGCCTGTGAAACGCAGTTTCTTTGCAGGCCTGATCTGGCTGAAGTAGGACTTCTGCTCTGGGTGTGCTACTTTGCCCTAGAGCTGAAAGGCACAACGTGCAGGCTTCTTTCCAAAGGGCGAGTTGGGCCCCACAGCATCTTGCTTCCAGCTCTTTGGGAAGCTAAGAAACCACTCGCTCTGCACAGTGCTCTAACAGCCTAGTGGGAACATCTCTTCCAAAGGCCTGTGAAACGCAGTTTCTTTGCAGGCCTGATCTGGCTGAAGTAGGACTTCTGCTCTGGGTGTGCTACTTTGCCCTAGAGCTGAAAGGCACAACGTGCAGGCTTCTTTCCAAAGGGCGAGTTGGGCCCCACAGCATCTTGCTTCCAGCTCTTTGGGAAGCTGAGAAAACACTCGCTCTGCACAGTGCTCTTACAGCCTAGTGGGAACATCTCTTCCAAAGGCCTGTGAAACGCAGTTTCTTTGCAGGCCTGATCTGGCTGAAGTAGGACTTCTGCTCTGGGTGTGCTACTTTGCCCTAGAGCTGAAAGGCACAACGTGCAGGTTTCTTTCCAAAGGGCGAGTTGGGCCCCACAGCATCTTGCTTCCAGCTCTTTGGGAAGCTAAGAAACAACTCGCTCTGCACAGTGCTCTTACAGCCTACCATGAACATCTCTTCCAAAGGCCTGTGAAACGCAGTTTCTTTGCAGACCTGATCTGGCTGAAGTAGGACTTCTGCTCTGGGTGTGCTACTTTGCCCTAGAGCTGAAAGGCACAACGTGCAGGCTTCTTTCCAAAGGGCGAGTTGGGCCCCACAGCATCTTGCTTCCAGCTCTTTGGGAAGCTAAGAAACAACTCGCTCTGCACAGTGCTCTTACAGCCTACCGTGAACATCTCTTCCAAAGGCCTGTGAAACGCAGTTTCTTTGAAGGCCTGATCTGGCTGAAGTAGGACTTCTGCTCTGGGTGTGCTACTTTGCGCTAGAGCTGAAAGGCACAACGTGCAGGCTTCTTTCCAAAGGGCGAGTTGGGCCCCACAGCATCTTGCTTCCAGCTCTTTGGGAAGCTAAGAAACCACTCTCTCTGCACAGTGCTCTTACAGCCTAGTGGGAATATCTCTTCCAAAGGCCTGAGAAACGCAGTTTCTTCGCAGGCCTGATCTGGCTGAAGTAGGACTTCTGCTCTGGGTGTGCTACTTTGCCCTAGAGCTGAAAGGCACAACGTGCAGGCTTCTTTCCAAAGGGCGAGTTGGGGCCCACAGCATCTTGCTTCCAGCTCTTTGGGAAGCTAAGAAACAACTCGCTCTGCACAGTGCTCTTACAGCCTACCGGGAACATCTCTTCCAAAGGCCTGTGAAACGCAGTTTCTTTGCAGGCCTGATCTGGCTGAAGTAGGACTTCTGCTCTGGGTGTGCTACTTTGCCCTAGAGCTGAAAGGCACAAACGTGCAGGCTTCTTTCCAAAGGGCGTGTTGGGGCCCACAGCATCTTGCTTCCAGCTCTTTGGGAAGCTAAGAAACAACTCGCTCTGCTCAGTGCTCTTACAGCCTACCGGGAACATCTCTTCCAAAGGCCTGTGAAACGCAGTTTCTTTGCAGGCCTGATCTGGCTGAAGTAGGACTTCTGCTCTGGGTGTGCTACTTTGCCCTAGAGCTGAAAGGCACAACGTGCAGGCTTCTTTCCAAAGGGCGAGTTGGGCCCCACAGCATCTTGCTTCCAGCTCTTTGGGAAGCTAAGAAACAACTCGCTCTGCTCAGTGCTCTTACAGCCTACTGGGAACATCTCTTCCAAAGGCCTGTGAAACGCAGTTTCTTTGCAGGCCTGATCTGGCTGAAGTAGGACTTCTGCTCTGGGTGTGCTACTTTGCCCTAGAGCTGAAAGGCACAACGTGCAGGCTTCTTTCCAATGGGCGAGTTGGGCCCCACAGCATCTTGCTTCCAGCTCTTTGGGAAGCTAAGAAACAACTCGCTCTGCACAGTGCTCTTACAGCCTACCGGGAACATCTCTTCCAAAGGCCTGTGAAACGCAGTTTCTTTGCAGGCCTGATCTGGCTGAAGTAGGACTTCTGCTCTGGGTGTGCTACTTTGCCCTAGAGCTCAAAGGCACAACGTGCAGCCTTCTTTCCAAAGGGCGAGTTGGGCCCCACAGCATCTTGCTTCCAGCTCTTTGGGAAGCTAAGAAACAACTCGCTCTGCACAGTGCTCTTACAGCCTAGTGGGAACGTCTCTTACAAAGGCCTGTGAAACGCAGTTTCTTTGCAGGCCTGATCTGGCTGAAGTAGGACTTCTGCTCTGGGTGTGCTACTTTGCCCTAGAGCTGAAAGGCACAACGTGCAGGCTTCTTTCCAAAGGGCGAGTTGGGCCCCACAGCATCTTGCTTCCAGCTCTTTGGGAAGCTAAGAAACAACTCGCTCTGCACAGTGCTCTTACAGCCTACCAGGAACATCTCTTCCAAAGGCCAGTGAAACGCAGTTTCTTTGCAGGCCTGATCTGGCTGAAGTAGGACTTCTGCTCTGGGTGTGCTACTTTGCCCAAGAGCTGAAAGGCTCAACGTGCAGGCTTCTTTCCAAAGGGCGAGTTGGGCCCCACAGCGTCTTGCTTCCAGCTCTTTGGGAAGCTAAGAAACAACTCGCTCTGCACAGTGCTCTTACAGCCTACGGGGAACATCTCTTCCAAAGGCCTGTGAAACGCAGTTTCTTTGCAGGCCTGATCTGGCTGAAGTAGGACTTCTGCTCTGGGTGTGCTACTTTGCCCTAGAGCTGAAAGGCACAACGTGCAGGCTTCTTTACAAAGGGCGAGTTGGGCTCCACAGCATCTTGATTCCAGCTCTTTGGGAAGCTAAGAAACAACTCGCTCTGCACAGTGCTCTTACAGCCTAGTGGGAACATCTCTTCCAAAGGCCTGTGAAACGCAGTTTCTTTGCAGGCCTGATCTGGCTGAAGTAGGACTTCTGCTCTGGGTGTGCTACTTTGCCCTAGAGCTGAAAGGCACAACGTGCAGGCTTCTTTCCAAAGGGCGAGTTGGGCCCCACAGCATCTTGCTTCCAGCTCTTTGGGAAGCTAAGAAACCACTCGCTCTGCACAGTGCTCTAACAGCCTAGTGGGAACATCTCTTCCAAAGGCCTGTGAAACGCAGTTTCTTTGCAGGCCTGATCTGGCTGAAGTAGGACTTCTGCTCTGGGTGTGCTACTTTGCCCTAGAGCTGAAAGGCACAACGTGCAGGCTTCTTTCCAAAGGGCGAGTTGGGCTCCACAGCATCTTGATTCCAGCTCTTTGGGAAGCTAAGAAACAACTCGCTCTGCACAGTGCTCTTACAGCCTACCGGGAACATCTCTTCCAAAGGCCTGTGAAACGCAGTTTCTTTGCAGGCCTGATCTGGCTGAAGTAGGACTTCTGCTCTGGGTGTGCTACTTTGCCCTAGAGCTGAAAGGCACAACGTGCAGGCTTCTTTCCAAAGGGCGAGTTGGGCCCCACAGCATCTTGCTTCCAGCTCTTTGGGAAGCTGAGAAACCACTCGCTCTGCACAGTGCTCTTACAGCCTAGTGGGAACATCTCTTCCAAAGGCCTGTGAAACGCAGTTTCTTTGCAGGCCTGATCTGGCTGAAGTAGGACTTCTGCTCTGGGTGTGCTACTTTGCCCTAGAGCTGAAAGGCACAACGTGCAGGTTTCTTTCCAAAGGGCGAGTTGGGCCCCACAGCATCTTGCTTCCAGCTCTTTGGGAAGCTAAGAAACAACTCGCTCTGCACAGTGCTCTTACAGCCTACCATGAACATCTCTTCCAAAGGCCTGTGAAACGCAGTTTCTTTGCAGACCTGATCTGGCTGAAGTAGGACTTCTGCTCTGGGTGTGCTACTTTGCCCTAGAGCTGAAAGGCACAACGTGCAGGCTTCTTTCCAAAGGGCGAGTTGGGCCCCACAGCATCTTGCTTCCAGCTCTTTGGGAAGCTAAGAAACAACTCGCTCTGCACAGTGCTCTTACAGCCTACCGTGAACATCTCTTCCAAAGGCCTGTGAAACGCAGTTTCTTTGAAGGCCTGATCTGGCTGAAGTAGGACTTCTGCTCTGGGTGTGCTACTTTGCGCTAGAGCTGAAAGGCACAACGTGCAGGCTTCTTTCCAAAGGGCGAGTTGGGCCCCACAGCATCTTGCTTCCAGCTCTTTGGGAAGCTAAGAAACCACTCTCTCTGCACAGTGCTCTTACAGCCTAGTGGGAATATCTCTTCCAAAGGCCTGAGAAACGCAGTTTCTTCGCAGGCCTGATCTGGCTGAAGTAGGACTTCTGCTCTGGGTGTGCTACTTTGCCCTAGAGCTGAAAGGCACAACGTGCAGGCTTCTTTCCAAAGGGCGAGTTGGGGCCCACAGCATCTTGCTTCCAGCTCTTTGGGAAGCTAAGAAACAACTCGCTCTGCACAGTGCTCTTACAGCCTTGTGGGAACATCTCTTCCAAAGGCCTGTGAAACGCAGTTTCTTTGCAGGCCTGATCTGGCTGAAGTAGGACTTCTGCTCTGGGTGTGCTACTTTGCCCTAGAGCTGAAAAGCACAAACGTGCAGGCTTCTTTCCAAAGGGCGTGTTGGGGCCCACAGCATCTTGCTTCCAGCTCTTTGGGAAGCTAAGAAACAACTCGCTCTGCTCAGTGCTCTTACAGCCTACCGGGAACATCTCTTCCAAAGGCCTGTGAAACGCAGTTTCTTTGCAGGCCTGATCTGGCTGAAGTAGGACTTCTGCTCTGGGTGTGCTACTTTGCCCTAGAGCTGAAAGGCACAACGTGCAGGCTTCTTTCCAAAGGGCGAGTTGGGCCCCACAGCATCTTGCTTCCAGCTCTTTGGGAAGCTAAGAAACAACTCGCTCTGCACAGTGCTCTTACAGCCTAGTGGGAACATCTCTTCCAAAGGCCTGTGAAACGCAGTTTCTTTGCAGGCCTGATCTGGCTGAAGTAGGACTTCTGCTCTGGGTGTGCTACTTTGCCCTAGAGCTGAAAGGCACAACGTGCAGGCTTCTTTCCAATGGGCGAGTTGGGCCCCACATCATCTTGCTTCCAGCTCTTTGGGAAGCTAAGAAACAACTCGCTCTGCACAGTGCTCTTACAGCCTACCGGGAACATCTCTTCCAAAGGCCTGTGAAACGCAGTTTCTTTGCAGGCCTGATCTGGCTGAAGTAGGACTTCTGCTCTGGGTGTGCTACTTTGCCCTAGAGCTCAAAGGCACAACGTGCAGCCTTCTTTCCAAAGGGCGACTTGGGCCCCACAGCATCTTGCTTCCAGCTCTTTGGGAAGCTAAGAAACAACTCGCTCTGCACAGTGCTCTTACAGCCTAGTGGGAACGTCTCTTCCAAAGGCCTGTGAAACGCAGTTTCTTTGCAGGCCTGATCTGGCTGAAGTAGGACTTCTGCTCTGGGTGTGCTACTTTGCCCTAGAGCTGAAAGGCACAACGTGCAGGCTTCTTTCCAAAGGGCGAGTTGGGCCCCACAGCATCTTGCTTCCAGCTCTTTGGGAAGCTAAGAAACAACTCGCTCTGCACAGTGCTCTTACAGCCTACCAGGAACATCTCTTCCAAAGGCCAGTGAAACGCAGTTTCTTTGCAGGCCTGATCTGGCTGAAGTAGGACTTCTGCTCTGGGTGTGCTACTTTGCCCAAGAGCTGAAAGGCTCAACGTGCAGGCTTCTTTCCAAAGGGCGAGTTGGGCCCCACAGCGTCTTGCTTCCAGCTCTTTGGGAAGCTAAGAAACAACTCGCTCTGCACAGTGCTCTTACAGCCTACGGGGAACATCTCTTCCAAAGGCCTGTGAAACGCAGTTTCTTTGCAGGCCTGATCTGGCTGAAGTAGGACTTCTGCTCTGGGTGTGCTACTTTGCCCTAGAGCTGAAAGGCACAACGTGCAGGCTTCTTTACCAAGGGCGAGTTGGGCTCCACAGCATCTTGCTTCCAGCTCTTTGGGAAGCTAAGAAACAACTCGCTCTGCACAGTGCTCTTACAGCCTAGTGGGAACATCTCTTCCAAAGGCCTGTGAAACGCAGTTTCTTTGCAGGCCTGATCTGGCTGAAGTAGGACTTCTGCTCTGGGTGTGCTACTTTGCCCTAGAGCTGAAAGGCACAACGTGCAGGCTTCTTTCCAAAGGGCGAGTTGGGCCCCACAGCATCTTGCTTCCAGCTCTTTGGGAAGCTAAGAAACCACTCGCTCTGCACAGTGCTCTAACAGCCTAGTGGGAACATCTCTTCCAAAGGCCTGTGAAACGCAGTTTCTTTGCAGGCCTGATCTGGCTGAAGTAGGACTTCTGCTCTGGGTGTGCTACTTTGCCCTAGAGCTGAAAGGCACAACGTGCAGGCTTCTTTCCAAAAGGCAAGTTGGGCTCCACTGCATCTTGATTCCAGCTCTTTGGGAAGCTAAGAAACAACTCGCTCTGCACAGTGCTCTTACAGCCTAGTGGGAACATCTCTTCCAAAGGCCTGTGAAACGCAGTTTCTTTGCAGGCCTGATCTGGCTGAAGTAGGAGTTCTGCTCTGGGTGTGCTACTTTGCCCTAGAGCTGAAAGGCACAACGTGCAGGCTTCTTTCCAAAGGGCGAGTTGGGCCCCACAGCATCTTGCTTCCAGCTCTTTGGGAAGCTAAGAAACAACTCGCTCTGCACAGTGCTCTTACAGCCTACCGGGAACATCTCTTCCAAAGGCCTGTGAAACGCAGTTTCTTTGCAGGCCTGATCTGGCTGAAGTAGGACTTCTGCTCTGGGTGTGCTACTTTGCCCTAGAGCTGAAAGGCACAACGTGCAATCTTCTTTCCAAAGGGCGAGAAGGGCCCCACAGCATCTTGCTTCCAGCTCTTTGGGAAGCTAAGAAACAACTCGCTCTGCACAGTGCTCTTACAGCCTACCGGGAACATGTCTTCCAAAGGCCTGTGAAACGCAGTTCCTTTGCAGGCCTGATCTGGCTGAAGTAGGACTTCTGCTCTGGGTGTGCTACTTTGCCCTAGAGCTGAAAGGCACAACGTGCAGGCTTCTTTCCAAAGGGCGAGTTGGGCCCCACATCATCTTGCTTCCAGCTCTTTGGGAAGCTAAGAAACAACTCGCTCTGCACAGTGCTCTTACAGCCTACCGGGAACATCTCTTCCAAAGGCCTGTGAAACGCAGTTTCTTTGCAGGCCTGATCTGGCTGAAGTAGGACTTCTGCTCTGGGTGTGCTACTTTGCCCTAGAGCTGAAAGGCACAACGTGCAGGCTTCTTTCCAAAGGGCGAGTTGGGCCCCACAGCATCTTGCTTCCAGCTCTTTGGGAAGCTAAGAAACAACTCGCTCTGCACAGTGCTCTTACAGCCTAGTGGGAACATCTCTTCCAAAGGCCTGTGAAACGCAGTTTCTTTGCAGGCCTGATCTGGCTGAAGTAGGACTTCTGCTCTGGCTGTGCTACTTTGCCCTAGAGCTGAAAGGCACAACGTGCAGGCTTCTTTCCAAAGGGCGAGTTGGGCCCCACAGCATCTTGCTTCCAGCTCTTTGGGAAGCTAAGAAACAACTCGCTCTGCACAGTGCTCTTACAGCCTACCGGGAACATCTCTTCCAAAGGCCTGTGAAACGCAGTTTCTTTGCAGGCCTGATCTGGCTGAAGTAGGACTTCTGCTCTGGGTGTGCTACTTTGCCCTAGAGCTGAAAGGCACAACGTGCAGGCTTCTTTCCAAAGGGCGAGTTGGGCCCCACAGCATCTTGCTTCCAGCTCTTTGGGAAGCTAAGAAACCACTCGCTCTGCACAGTGCTCTAACAGCCTAGTGGGAACATCTCTTCCAAAGGCCTGTGAAACGCAGTTTCTTTGCAGGCCTGATCTGGCTGAAGTAGGACTTCTGCTCTGGGTGTGCTACTTTGCCCTAGAGCTGAAAGGCACAACGTGCAGGCTTCTTTCCAAAGGGCGAGTTGGGCCCCACAGCATCTTGCTTCCAGCTCTTTGGGAAGCTAAGAAAACACTCGCTCTGCACAGTGCTCTAACAGCCTAGTGGGAACATCTCTTCCAAAGGCCTGTGAAACGCAGTTTCTTTGCAGGCCTGATCTGGCTGAAGTAGGACTTCTGCTCTGGGTGTTCTACTTTGCCCTAGAGCTGAAAGGCACAACGTGCAGGCTTCTTTACAAAGGGCGAGTTGGGCTCCACAGCATCTTGATTCCAGCTCTTTGGGAAGCTAAGAAACAACTCGCTCTGCACAGTGCTCTTACAGCCTAGTGGGAACATCTCTTCCAAAGGCCTGTGAAACGCAGTTTCTTTGCAGGCCTGATCTGGCTGAAGTAGGACTTCTGCTCTGGGTGTGCTACTTTGCCCTAGAGCTGAAAGGCACAACGTGCAGGCTTCTTTCCAAAGGGCGAGTTGGGCCCCACAGCATCTTGCTTCCAGCTCTTTGGGAAGCTAAGAAACCACTCGCTCTGCACAGTGCTCTTACAGCCTAGTGGGAACATCTCTTCCAAAGGCCTGTGAAACGCAGTTTCTTTGCAGGCCTGATCTGGCTGAAGTAGGACTTCTGCTCTGGGTGTGCTACTTTGCCCTAGAGCTGAAAGGCACAACGTGCAGGCTTCTTTCCAAAAGGCGAGTTGGTCTCCACTGCATCTTGATTCCAGCTCTTTGGGAAGCTAAGAAACAACTCGCTCTGCACAGTGCTCTTACAGCCTAGTGGGAACATCTCTTCCAAAGGCCTGTGAAACGCAGTTTCTTTGCAGGCCTGATCTGGCTGAAGTAGGACTTCTGCTCTGGGTGTGCTACTTTGCCCTAGAGCTGAAAGGCACAACGTGCAGGCTTCTTTCCAAAGGGCGAGTTGGGCCCCACAGCATCTTGCTTCCAGCTCTTTGGGAAGCTAAGAAACAACTCGCTCTGCACAGTGCTCTTACAGCCTACCGGGAACATCTCTTCCAAAGGCCTGTGAAACGCAGTTTCTTTGCAGGCCTGATCTGGCTGAAGTAGGACTTCTGCTCTGGGTGTGCTACTTTGCCCTAGAGCTGAAAGGCACAACGTGCAGGCTTCTTTCCAAAGGGCGAGTTGGGCCCCACAGCATCTTGCTTCCAGCTCTTTGGGAAACTGAGAAACCACTCGCTCTGCACAGTGCTCTTACAGCCTAGTGGGAACATCTCTTCCAAAGGCCTGTGAAACGCAGTTTCTTTGCAGGCCTGATCTGGCTGAAGTAGGACTTCTGCTCTGGGTGTGCTACTTTGCCCTAGAGCTGAAAGGCACAACGTGCAATCTTCTTTCCAAAGGGCGAGAAGGGCCCCACAGCATCTTGCTTCCAGCTCTTTGGGAAGCTAAGAAACAACTCGCTCTGCACAGTGCTCTTACAGCCTACCGGGAACATGTCTTCCAAAGGCCTGTGAAACGCAGTTTCTTTGCAGGCCTGATCTGGCTGAAGTAGGACTTCTGCTCTGGGTGTGCTACTTTGCCCTAGAGCTGAAAGGCACAACGTGCAGGCTTCTTTCCAAAGGGCGAGTTGGGCCCCACATCATCTTGCTTCCAGCTCTTTGGGAAGCTAAGAAACAACTCGCTCTGCACAGTGCTCTTACAGCCTACCGGGAACATCTCTTCCAAAGGCCTGTGAAACGCAGTTTCTTTGCAGGCCTGATCTGGCTGAAGTAGGACTTCTGCTCTGGGTGTGCTACTTTGCCCTAGAGCTGAAAGGCACAACGTGCAGGCTTCTTTCCAAAGGGCGAGTTGGGCCCCACAGCATCTTGCTTCCAGCTCTTTGGGAAGCTAAGAAACAACTCGCTCTGCACAGTGCTCTTACAGCCTAGTGGGAACATCTCTTCCAAAGGCCTGTGAAACGCAGTTTCTTTGCAGGCCTGATCTGGCTGAAGTAGGACTTCTGCTCTGGCTGTGCTACTTTGCCCTAGAGCTGAAAGGCACAACGTGCAGGCTTCTTTCCAAAGGGCGAGTTGGGCCCCACAGCATCTTGCTTCCAGCTCTTTGGGAAGCTAAGAAACAACTCGCTCTGCACAGTGCTCTTACAGCCTACCGGGAACATCTCTTCCAAAGGCCTGTGAAACGCAGTTTCTTTGCAGGCCTGATCTGGCTGAAGTAGGACTTCTGCTCTGGGTGTGCTACTTTGCCCTAGAGCTGAAAGGCACAACGTGCAGGCTTCTTTCCAAAGGGCGAGTTGGGCCCCACAGCATCTTGCTTCCAGCTCTTTGGGAAGCTAAGAAACCACTCGCTCTGCACAGTGCTCTAACAGCCTAGTGGGAACATCTCTTCCAAAGGCCTGTGAAACGCAGTTTCTTTGCAGGCCTGATCTGGCTGAAGTAGGACTTCTGCTCTGGGTGTGCTACTTTGCCCTAGAGCTGAAAGGCACAACGTGCAGGCTTCTTTCCAAAGGGCGAGTTGGGCCCCACAGCATCTTGCTTCCAGCTCTTTGGGAAGCTAAGAAACCACTCGCTCTGCACAGTGCTCTAACAGCCTAGTGGGAACATCTCTTCCAAAGGCCTGTGAAACGCAGTTTCTTTGCAGGCCTGATCTGGCTGAAGTAGGACTTCTGCTCTGGGTGTGCTACTTTGCCCTAGAGCTGAAAGGCACAACGTGCAGGCTTCTTTCCAAAGGGCGAGAAGGGCCCCACAGCATCTTGCTTCCAGCTCTTTGGGAAGCTAAGAAACAACTCGCTCTGCACAGTGCTCTTACAGCCTACCGGGAACATCTCTTCCAAAGGCCTGTGAAACGCAGTTTCTTTGCAGGCCTGATCTGGCTGAAGTAGGACTTCTGCTCTGGGTGTGCTACTTTGCCCTAGAGCTGAAAGGCACAACGTGCAGGCTTCTTTCCAAAGGGCGAGTTGGGCCCCACAGCATCTTGCTTCCAGCTCTTTGGGAAGCTAAGAAACAACTCGCTCTGCACAGTGCTCTTACAGCCTACCGGGAACATCTCTTCCAAAGGCCTGTGAAACGCAGTTTCTTTGAAGGCCTGATCTGGCTGAAGTAGGACTTCTGCTCTGGGTGTGCTACTTTGCGCTAGAGCTGAAAGGCACAACGTGCAGGCTTCTTTCCAAAGGGCGAGTTGGGCCCCACAGCATCTTGCTTCCAGCTCTTTGGGAAGCTAAGAAACCACTCTCTCTGCACAGTGCTCTTACAGCCTAGTGGGAACATCTCTTCCAAAGGCCTGTGAAACGCAGTTTCTTTGCAGGCCTGATCTGGCTGAAGTAGGACTTCTGCTCTGGGTGTGCTACTTTGCCCTAGAGCTGAAAGGCACAACGTGCAGGCTTCTTTCCAAAGGGCGAGTTGGGACCCACAGCATCTTGCTTCCAGCTCTTTGGGAAGCTAAGAAACAACTCGCTCTGCACAGTTCTCTTACAGCCTACCGGGAACATCTCTTCCAAAGGCCTGTGAAACGCAGTTTCTTTGCAGGCCTGATCTGGCTGAAGTAGGACTTCTGCTCTGGGTGTGCTACTTTGCCCTAGAGCTGAAAGGCACAACGTGCAGGCTTCTTTCCAAAGGGCGTGTTGGGGCCCACAGCATCTTGCTTCCAGCTCTTTGGGAAGCTAAGAAACAACTCGCTCTGCTCAGTGCTCTTACAACCTACCGGGAACATCTCTTCCAAAGGCCTGTGAAACGCAGTTTCTTTGCAGGCCTGATCTGGCTGAAGTAGGACTTCTGCTCTGGGTGTGCTACTTTGCCCTAGAGCTGAAAGGCACAACGTGCAGGCTTCTTTCCAAAGGGCGAGTTGGGCCCCACAGCATCTTGCTTCCAGCTCTTTGGGAAGCTAAGAAATAACTCGCTCTGCACAGTGCTCTTACAGCCTACCGGGAACATCTCTTCCAAAGGCCTGTGAAACGCAGTTTCTT
The DNA here is from genome assembly GCF_041296265.1 of Equus caballus. Lineage (NCBI taxonomy): Eukaryota > Metazoa > Chordata > Mammalia > Perissodactyla > Equidae > Equus > Equus caballus. Next base: position 1,431,354 of record NC_091710.1, read on the forward strand.
TGCAGGCCTGATCTGGCTGAAGTAGGACTTCTGCTCGGGGTGTGCTACTTTGCCCTAGAGCTGAAAGGCACAACGTGCAGGCTTCTTTCCAATGGGTGAGTTGGGCCCCACAGCATCTTGCTTCCAGCTCTTTGGGAAGCTAAGAAACAACTCGCTCTGCACAGTGCTCTTACAGCCTACCGGGAACATCTCTTCCAAAGGCCTGTGAAACGCAGTTTCTTTGCAGGCCTGATCTGGCTGAAGTAGGACTTCTGCTCTGGGTGTGCTACTTTGCCCTAGAGCTCAAAGGCACAACGTGCAGCCTTCTTTCCAAAGGGCGAGTTGGGCCCCACAGCATCTTGCTTCCAGCTCTTTGGGAAGCTAAGAAACCACTCGCTCTGCACAGTGCTCTTACAGCCTAGTGGGAACGTCTCTTCCAAAGGCCTGTGAAACGCAGTTTCTTTGCAGGCCTGATCTGGCTGAAGTAGGACTTCTGCTCTGGGTGTGCTACTTTGCCCTAGAGCTGAAAGGCACAACGTGCAGGCTTCTTTCCAAAGGGCGAGTTGGGCCCCACAGCATCTTGCTTCCAGCTCTTTGGGAAGCTAAGAAACCACTCGCTCTGCACAGTGCTCTTACAGCCTACCGGGAACATCTCTTCCAAAGGCCTGTGAAACGCAGTTTCTTTGCAGGCCTGATCTGGCTGAAGTAGGACTTCTGCTCTGGGTGTGCTACTTTGCCCTAGAGCTGAAAGGCACAACGTGCAGGCTTCTTTCCAAAGGGCGAGTTGGGCCCCACAGCATCTTGCTTCCAGCTCTTTGGGAAGCTAAGAAACCACTCGCTCTGCACAGTGCTCTAACAGCCTAGTGGGAACATCTCTTCCAAAGGCCTGTGAAACGCAGTTTCTTTGCAGGCCTGATCTGGCTGAAGTAGGACTTCTGCTCTGGGTGTGCTACTTTGCCCTAGAGCTGAAAGGCACAACGTGCAGGCTTCTTTCCAAAGGGCGAGTTGGGCTCCACAGCATCTTGATTCCAGCTCTTTGGGAAGCTAAGAAACAACTCGCTCTGCACAGTGCTCTTACAGCCTAGTGGGAACATCTCTTCCAAAGGCCTGTGAAACGCAGTTTCTTTGCAGGCCTGATCTGGCTGAAGTAGGACTTCTGCTCTGGGTGTGCTACTTTGCCCTAGAGCTGAAAGGCACAACGTGCAGGCTTCTTTCCAAAGGGCGAGTTGGGCCCCACAGCATCTTGCTTCCAGCTCTTTGGGAAGCTGAGAAACCACTCGCTCTGCACAGTGCTCTTACAGCCTAGTGGGAACATCTCTTCCAAAGGCCTGTGAAACGCAGTTTCTTTGCAGGCCTGATCTGGCTGAAGTAGGACTTCTGCTCTGGGTGTGCTACTTTGCCCTAGAGCTGAAAGGCACAACGTGCAGGCTTCTTTCCAAAGGGCGAGAAGGGCCCCACAGCATCTTGCTTCCAGCTCTTTGGGAAGCTAAGAAACAACTCGCTCTGCACAGTGCTCTTACAGCCTACCGGGAACATCTCTTCCAAAGGCCTGTGAAACGCAGTTTCTTTGCAGGCCTGATCTGGCTGAAGTAGGACTTCTGCTCTGGGTGTGCTACTTTGCCCTAGAGCTGAAAGGCACAACGTGCAGGCTTCTTTCCAAAGGGCGAGTTGGGCCCCACAGCATCTTGCTTCCAGCTCTTTGGGAAGCTAAGAAACAACTCGCTCTGCACAGTGCTCTTACAGCCTACCGGGAACATCTCTTCCAAAGGCCTGTGAAACGCAGTTTCTTTGAAGGCCTGATCTGGCTGAAGTAGGACTTCTGCTCTGGGTGTGCTACTTTGCCCTAGAGCTGAAAGGCACAACGTGCAGGCTTCTTTCCAAAGGGCGAGTTGGGCCCCACAGCATCTTGCTTCCAGCTCTTTGGGAAGCTAAGAAACCACTCTCTCTGCACAGTGCTCTTACAGCCTAGTGGGAACATCTCTTCCAAAGGCCTGTGAAACGCAGTTTCTTTGCAGGCCTGATCTGGCTGAAGTAGGACTTCTGCTCTGGGTGTGCTACTTTGCCCTAGAGCTGAAAGGCACAACGTGCAGGCTTCTTTCCAAAGGGCGAGTTGGGCCCCACAGCATCTTGCTTCCAGCTCTTTGGGAAGCTAAGAAACAACTCGCTCTGCACAGTGCTCTTACAGCCTACCGGGAACATCTCTTCCAAAGGCCTGTGAAACGCAGTTTCTTTGCAGGCCTGATCTGGCTGAAGTAGGACTTCTGCTCTGGGTGTGCTACTTTGCCCTAGAGCTGAAAGGCACAACGTGCAGGCTTCTTTCCAAAGGGCGTGTTGGGGCCCACAGCATCTTGCTTCCAGCTCTTTGGGAAGCTAAGAAACAACTCGCTCTGCTCAGTGCTCTTACAACCTACCGGGAACATCTCTTCCAAAGGCCTGTGAAACGCAGTTTCTTTGCAGGCCTGATCTGGCTGAAGTAGGACTTCTGCTCTGGGTGTGCTACTTTGCCCTAGAGCTGAAAGGCACAACGTGCAGGCTTCTTTCCAAAGGGCGAGTTGGGCCCCACAGCATCTTGCTTCCAGCTCTTTGGGAAGCTGAGAAATAACTCGCTCTGCACAGTGCTCTTACAGCCTACCGGGAACATCTCTTCCAAAGGCCTGTGAAACGCAGTTTCTTTGCAGGCCTGATCTGGCTGAAGTAGGACTTCTGCTCTGGGTGTGCTACTTTGCCCTAGAGCTCAAAGGCACAACGTGCAGCCTTCTTTCCAAAGGGCGAGTTGGGCCCCACAGCATCTTGCTTCCAGCTCTTTGGGAAGCTAAGAAACCACTCGCTCTGCACAGTGCTCTTACAGCCTAGTGGGAACGTCTCTTCCAAAGGCCTGTGAAACGCAGTTTCTTTGCAGGCCTGATCTGGCTGAAGTAGGACTTCTGCTCTGGGTGTGCTACTTTGCCCTAGAGCTGAAAGGCACAACGTGCAGGCTTCTTTCCAAAGGGCGAGTTGGGCCCCACAGCATCTTGCTTCCAGCTCTTTGGGAAGCTAAGAAACAACTCGCTCTGCACAGTGCTCTTACAGCCTACGGGGAACATCTCTTCCAAAGGCCTGTGAAACGCAGTTTCTTTGCAGGCCTGATCTGGCTGAAGTAGGACTTCTGCTCTGGGTGTGCTACTTTGCCCTAGAGCTGAAAGGCACAACGTGCAGGCTTCTTTACAAAGGGCGAGTTGGGCTCCACAGCATCTTGATTCCAGCTCTTTGGGAAGCTAAGAAACAACTCGCTCTGCACAGTGCTCTTACAGCCTAGTGGGAACATCTCTTCCAAAGGCCTGTGAAACGCAGTTTCTTTGCAGGCCTGATCTGGCTGAAGTAGGACTTCTGCTCTGGGTGTGCTACTTTGCCCTAGAGCTGAAAGGCACAACGTGCAGGCTTCTTTCCAAAGGGCGAGTTGGGCCCCTCAGCATCTTGCTTCCAGCTCTTTGGGAAGCTAAGAAACCACTCGCTCTGCACAGTGCTCTAACAGCCTAGTGGGAACATCTCTTCCAAAGGCCTGTGAAATGCAGTTTCTTTGCAGGCCTGATCTGGCTGAAGTAGGACTTCTGCTCTGGGTGTGCTACTTTGCCCTAGAGCTGAAAGGCACAACGTGCAGGCTTCTTTCCAAAGGGCGAGTTGGGCCCCACATCATCTTGCTTCCAGCTCTTTGGGAAGCTAAGAAACAACTCGCTCTGCACAGTGCTCTTACAGCCTACCGGGAACATCTCTTCCAAAGGCCTGTGAAACGCAGTTTCTTTGCAGGCCTGATCTGGCTGAAGTAGGACTTCTGCTCTGGGTGTGCTACTTTGCCCTAGAGCTGAAAGGCACAACGTGCAGGCTTCTTTCCAAAGGGCGAGTTGGGCCCCACAGCATCTTGCTTCCAGCTCTTTGGGAAGCTAAGAAACAACTCGCTCTGCACAGTGCTCTTACAGCCTAGTGGGAACATCTCTTCCAAAGGCCTGTGAAACGCAGTTTCTTTGCAGGCCTGATCTGGCTGAAGTAGGACTTCTGCTCTGGCTGTGCTACTTTGCCCTAGAGCTGAAAGGCACAACGTGCAGGCTTCTTTCCAAAGGGCGAGTTGGGCCCCACAGCATCTTGCTTCCAGCTCTTTGGGAAGCTAAGAAACAACTCGCTCTGCACAGTGCTCTTACAGCCTACCGGGAACATCTCTTCCAAAGGCCTGTGAAACGCAGTTTCTTTGCAGGCCTGATCTGGCTGAAGTAGGACTTCTGCTCTGGGTGTGCTACTTTGCCCTAGAGCTGAAAGGCACAACGTGCAGGCTTCTTTCCAAAGGGCGAGTTGGGCCCCACAGCATCTTGCTTCCAGCTCTTTGGGAAGCTAAGAAACCACTCGCTCTGCACAGTGCTCTAACAGCCTAGTGGGAACATCTCTTCCAAAGGCCTGTGAAACGCAGTTTCTTTGCAGGCCTGATCTGGCTGAAGTAGGACTTCTGCTCTGGGTGTGCTACTTTGCCCTAGAGCTGAAAGGCACAACGTGCAGGCTTCTTTCCAAAGGGCGAGTTGGGCCCCACAGCATCTTGCTTCCAGCTCTTTGGGAAGCTAAGAAACCACTCGCTCTGCACAGTGCTCTAACAGCCTAGTGGGAACATCTCTTCCAAAGGCCTGTGAAACGCAGTTTCTTTGCAGGCCTGATCTGGCTGAAGTAGGACTTCTGCTCTGGGTGTGCTACTTTGCCCTAGAGCTGAAAGGCACAACGTGCAGGCTTCTTTCCAAAGGGCGAGTTAGGCTCCACAGCATCTTGATTAAAGCTCTTTGGGAAGCTAAGAAACAACTCGCTCTGCACAGTGCTCTTACAGCCTAGTGGGAACATCTCTTCCAAAGGCCTGTGAAACGCAGTTTCTTTGCAGGCCTGATCTGGCTGAAGTAGGACTTCTGCTCTGGGTGTGCTACTTTGCCCTAGAGCTGAAAGGCACAACGTGCAGGCTTCTTTCCAAAGGGCGTGTTGGGCCCCACAGCATCTTGCTTCCAGCTCTTGGGGAATATAAGAAACAACTCGCTCTGCACAGTGCTCTTACAGCCTAGTGGGAACATCTCTTCCAAAGGCCTGTGAAACGCAGTTTCTTTGCAGGCCTGATCTGGCTGGAGAAGGACTTCTGCTCTGGCTGTGCTACTTTGCCCTAGAGCTGAAAGGCACAACGTGCAGGCTTCTTACCAAAGGGCGAGTTGGGCCCCACAGCATCTTGCTTCCAGCTCTTTGGGAAGCTAAGAAATAACTCGCTCTGCACAGTGCTCTTACAGCCTACCGGGAACATCTCTTCCAAAGGCCTGTGAAACGCAGTTTCTTTGCAGGCCTGATCTGGCTGAAGTAGGACTTCTGCTCGGGGTGTGCTACTTTGCCCTAGAGCTGAAAGGCACAACGTGCAGGCTTCTTTCCAATGGGTGAGTTGGGCCCCACAGCATCTTGCTTCCAGCTCTTTGGGAAGCTAAGAAACAACTCGCTCTGCACAGTGCTCTTACAGCCTACCGGGAACATCTCTTCCAAAGGCCTGTGAAACGCAGTTTCTTTGCAGGCCTGATCTGGCTGAAGTAGGACTTCTGCTCTGGGTGTGCTACTTTGCCCTAGAGCTCAAAGGCACAACGTGCAGCCTTCTTTCCAAAGGGCGAGTTGGGCCCCACAGCATCTTGCTTCCAGCTCTTTGGGAAGCTAAGAAACCACTCGCTCTGCACAGTGCTCTTACAGCCTAGTGGGAACGTCTCTTCCAAAGGCCTGTGAAACGCAGTTTCTTTGCAGGCCTGATCTGGCTGAAGTAGGACTTCTGCTCTGGGTGTGCTACTTTGCCCTAGAGCTGAAAGGCACAACGTGCAGGCTTCTTTCCAAAGGGCGAGTTGGGCCCCACAGCATCTTGCTTCCAGCTCTTTGGGAAGCTAAGAAACAACTCGCTCTGCACAGTGCTCTTACAGCCTACCAGGAACATCTCTTCCAAAGGCCTGTGAAACGCAGTTTCTTTGCAGGCCTGATCTGGCTGAAGTAGGACTTCTGCTCTGGGTGTGCTACTTTGCCCTAGAGCTGAAAGGCTCAACGTGCAGGCTTCTTTCCAAAGGGCGAGTTGGGCCCCACAGCGTCTTGCTTCCAGCTCTTTGGGAAGCTAAGAAACAACTCGCTCTGCACAGTGCTCTTACAGCCTACGGGGAACATCTCTTCCAAAGGCCTGTGAAACGCAGTTTCTTTGCAGGCCTGATCTGGCTGAAGTAGGACTTCTGCTCTGGGTGTGCTACTTTGCCCTAGAGCTGAAAGGCACAACGTGCAGGCTTCTTTACAAAGGGCGAGTTGGGCTCCACAGCATCTTGATTCCAGCTCTTTGGGAAGCTAAGAAACAACTCGCTCTGCACAGTGCTCTTACAGCCTAGTGGGAACATCTCTTCCAAAGGCCTGTGAAACGCAGTTTCTTTGCAGGCCTGATCTGGCTGAAGTAGGACTTCTGCTCTGGGTGTGCTACTTTGCCCTAGAGCTGAAAGGCACAACGTGCAGGCTTCTTTCCAAAGGGCGAGTTGGGCCCCACAGCATCTTGCTTCCAGCTCTATGGGAACCTAAGAAACCACTCGCTCTGCACAGTGCTCTAACAGCCTAGTGGGAACATCTCTTCCAAAGGCCTGTGAAACGCAGTTTCTTTGCAGGCCTGATCTGGCTGAAGTAGGACTTCTGCTCTGGGTGTGCTACTTTGCCCTAGAGCTGAAAGGCACAACGTGCAGGCTTCTTTCCAAAGGGCGAGTTGGGCCCCTCAGCATCTTGCTTCCAGCTCTTTGGGAAGCTAAGAAACCACTCGCTCTGCACAGTGCTCTAACAGCCTAGTGGGAACATCTCTTCCAAAGGCCTGTGAAACGCAGTTTCTTTGCAGGCCTGATCTGGCTGAAGTAGGACTTCTGCTCTGGGTGTGCTACTTTGCCCTAGAGCTGAAAGGCACAACGTGCAGGCTTCTTTCCAAAGGGCGAGTTGGGCTCCACAGCATCTTGATTCCAGCTCTTTGGGAAGCTAAGAAACAACTCGCTCTGCACAGTGCTCTTACAGCCTAGTGGGAACATCTCTTCCAAAGGTCTGTGAAACGCAGTTTCTTTGCAGGCCTGATCTGGCTGAAGTAGGACTTCTGCTCTGGGTGTGCTACTTTGCCCTAGAGCTGAAAGGCACAACGTGCAGGCTTCTTTCCAAAGGGCGAGTTGGGCCCCACAGCATCTTGCTTCCAGCTCTTTGGGAAGCTAAGAAACCACTCGCTCTGCACAGTGCTCTAACAGCCTAGTGGGAACATCTCTTCCAAAGGCCTGTGAAACGCAGTTTCTTTGCAGGCCTGATCTGGCTGAAGTAGGACTTCTGCTCTGGGTGTACTACTTTGCCCTAGAGCTGAAAGGCACAACGTGCAGGCTTCTTTCCAAAGGGCGAGTTGGGCTCCACAGCATCTTGATTCCAGCTCTTTGGGAAGCTAAGAAACAACTCGCTCTGCACAGTGCTCTTACAGCCTAGTGGGAGCATCTCTTCCAAAGGCCTGTGAAACGCAGTTTCTTTGCAGGCCTGATCTGGCTGCAGTAGGACTTCTGCTCTGGGTGTGCTACTTTGCCCTAGAGCTGAAAGGCACAACGTGCAGGCTTCTTTCCAAAGGGCGAGTTGGGCCCCCAGCATCTTGCTTCCAGCTCTTGGGGAATATAAGAAACAACTCGCTCTGCACAGTGCTCTTACAGCCTAGTGGGAACATCTCTTCCAAAGGCCTGTGAAACGCAGTTTCTTTGCAGGCCTGATCTGGCTGAAGTAGGACTTCTGCTCTGGGTGTGCTACTTTGCCCTAGAGCTGAAAGGCACAACGTGCAGGCTTCTTTCCAAAGGGCGAGTTGGGCCCCACAGCATCTTGCTTCCAGCTCTTTGGGAAGCTAAGAAACAACTCGCTCTGCACAGTGCTCTTACAGCCTACCAGGAACATCTCTTCCAAAGGCCTGTGAAACGCAGTTTCTTTGCAGGCCTGATCTGGCTGAAGTAGGACTTCTGCTCTGGGTGTGCTACTTTGCCCTAGAGCTGAAAGGCTCAACGTGCAGGCTTCTTTCCAAAGGGCGAGTTGGGCCCCACAGCGTCTTGCTTCCAGCTCTTTGGGAAGCTAAGAAACAACTCGCTCTGCACAGTGCTCTTACAGCCTACGGGGAACATCTCTTCCAAAGGCCTGTGAAACGCAGTTTCTTTGCAGGCCTGATCTGGCTGAAGTAGGACTTCTGCTCTGGGTGTGCTACTTTGCCCTAGAGCTGAAAGGCACAACGTGCAGGCTTCTTTCCAAAGGGCGAGTTGGGCTCCACAGCATCTTGATTCCAGCTCTTTGGGAAGCTAAGAAACAACTCGCTCTGCACAGTGCTCTTACAGCCTAGTGGGAACATCTCTTCCAAAGGCCTGTGAAACGCAGTTTCTTTGCAGGCCTGATCTGGCTGAAGTAGGACTTCTGCTCTGGGTGTGCTACTTTGCCCTAGAGCTGAAAGGCACAACGTGCAGGCTTCTTTCCAAAGGGCGAGTTGGGCCCCAGAGCATCTTGCTTCCAGCTCTTTGGGAAGCTAAGAAACCACTCGCTCGGAACAGTGCTCTTACAGCCTTGTGGGAACATCTCTTCCAAAGGCCTGTGAAACGCAGTTTCTTTGCAGGCCTGATCTGGCTGAAGTAGGACTTCTGCTCTGGGTGTGCTACTTTGCGCTAGAGCTGAAAGGCACAACGTGCAGGCTTCTTTCCAAAGGGCGAGTTGGGCCCCACAGCATCTTGCTTCCAGCTCTTTGGGAAGCTAAGAAACCACTCTCTCTGCACAGTGCTCTTACAGCCTAGTGGGAACATCTCTTCCAAAGGCCTGTGAAACGCAGTTTCTTTGCAGGCCTGATCTGGCTGAAGTAGGACTTCTGCTCTGGGTGTGCTACTTTGCCCTAGAGCTGAAAGGCACAACGTGCAGGCTTCTTTCCAAAGGGCGAGAAGGGCCCCACAGCATCTTGCTTCCAGCTCTTTGGGAAGCTAAGAAACAACTCGCTCTGCACAGTGCTCTTACAGCCTACCGGGAACATCTCTTCCAAAGGCCTGTGAAACGCAGTTTCTTTGCAGGCCTGATCTGGCTGAAGTAGGACTTCTGCTCTGGGTGTGCTACTTTGCCCTAGAGCTGAAAGGCACAACGTGCAGGCTTCTTTCCAAAGGGCGTGTTGGGGCCCACAGCATCTTGCTTCCAGCTCTTTGGGAAGCTAAGAAACAACTCGCTCTGCTCAGTGCTCTTACAACCTACCGGGAACATCTCTTCCAAAGGCCTGTGAAACGCAGTTTCTTTGCAGGCCTGATCTGGCTGAAGTAGGACTTCTGCTCTGGGTGTGCTACTTTGCCCTAGAGCTGAAAGGCACAACGTGCAGGCTTCTTTCCAAAGGGCGAGTTGGGCCCCACAGCATCTTGCTTCCAGCTCTTTGGGAAGCTAAGAAATAACTCGCTCTGCACAGTGCTCTTACAGCCTACCGGGAACATCTCTTCCAAAGGCCTGTGAAACGCAGTTTCTTTGCAGGCCTGATCTGGCTGAAGTAGGACTTCTGCTCGGGGTGTGCTACTTTGCCCTAGAGCTGAAAGGCACAACGTGCAGGCTTCTTTCCAATGGGTGAGTTGGGCCCCACAGCATCTTGCTTCCAGCTCTTTGGGAAGCTAAGAAACAACTCGCTCTGCACAGTGCTCTTACAGCCTACCGGGAACATCTCTTCCAAAGGCCTGTGAAACGCAGTTTCTTTGCAGGCCTGATCTGGCTGAAGTAGGACTTCTGCTCTGGGTGTGCTACTTTGCCCTAGAGCTCAAAGGCACAACGTGCAGCCTTCTTTCCAAAGGGCGAGATGGGCCCCACAGCATCTTGCTTCCAGCTCTTTGGGAAGCTAAGAAACCACTCGCTCTGCACAGTGCTCTTACAGCCTAGTGGGAACGTCTCTTCCAAAGGCCTGTGAAACGCAGTTTCTTTGCAGGCCTGATCTGGCTGAAGTAGGACTTCTGCTCTGGGTGTGCTACTTTGCCCTAGAGCTGAAAGGCACAACGTGCAGGCTTCTTTCCAAAGGGCGAGTTGGGCCCCACAGCATCTTGCTTCCAGCTCTTTGGGAAGCTAAGAAACAACTCGCTCTGCACAGTGCTCTTACAGCCTACCAGGAACATCTCTTCCAAAGGCCTGTGAAACGCAGTTTCTTTGCAGGCCTGATCTGGCTGAAGTAGGACTTCTGCTCTGGGTGTGCTACTTTGCCCTAGAGCTGAAAGGCTCAACGTGCAGGCTTCTTTCCAAAGGGCGAGTTGGGCCCCACAGCGTCTTGCTTCCAGCTCTTTGCGAAGCTAAGAAACAACTCGCTCTGCACAGTGCTCTTACAGCCTACGGGGAACATCTCTTCCAAAGGCCTGTGAAACGCAGTTTCTTTGCAGGCCTGATCTGGCTGAAGTAGGACTTCTGCTCTGGGTGTGCTACTTTGCCCTAGAGCTGAAAGGCACAACGTGCAGGCTTCTTTACAAAGGGCGAGTTGGGCTCCACAGCATCTTGATTCCAGCTCTTTGGGAAGCTAAGAAACAACTCGCTCTGCACAGTGCTCTTACAGCCTAGTGGGAACATCTCTTCCAAAGGCCTGTGAAACGCAGTTTCTTTGCAGGCCTGATCTGGCTGAAGTAGGACTTCTGCTCTGGGTGTGCTACTTTGCCCTAGAGCTGAAAGGCACAACGTGCAGGCTTCTTTCCAAAGGGCGAGTTGGGCCCCACAGCATCTTGCTTCCAGCTCTTTGGGAACCTAAGAAACCACTCGCTCTGCACAGTGCTCTAACAGCCTAGTGGGAACATCTCTTCCAAAGGCCTGTGAAACGCAGTTTCTTTGCAGGCCTGATCTGGCTGAAGTAGGACTTCTGCTCTGGGTGTGCTACTTTGCCCTAGAGCTGAAAGGCACAACGTGCAGGCTTCTTTCCAAAGGGCGAGTTGGGCCCCTCAGCATCTTGCTTCCAGCTCTTTGGGAAGCTAAGAAACCACTCGCTCTGCACAGTGCTCTAACAGCCTAGTGGGAACATCTCTTCCAAAGGCCTGTGAAACGCAGTTTCTTTGCAGGCCTGATCTGGCTGAAGTAGGACTTCTGCTCTGGGTGTGCTACTTTGCCCTAGAGCTGAAAGGCACAACGTGCAGGCTTCTTTCCAAAGGGCGAGTTGGGCTCCACAGCATCTTGATTCCAGCTCTTTGGGAAGCTAAGAAACAACTCGCTCTGCACAGTGCTCTTACAGCCTAGTGGGAACATCTCTTCCAAAGGCCTGTGAAACGCAGTTTCTTTGCAGGCCTGATCTGGCTGAAGTAGGACTTCTGCTCTGGGTGTGCTACTTTGCCCTAGAGCTGAAAGGCACAACGTGCAGGCTTCTTTCCAAAGGGCGAGTTGGGCCCCCAGCATCTTGCTTCCAGCTCTTGGGGAATATAAGAAACAACTCGCTCTGCACAGTGCTCTTACAGCCTAGTGGGAACATCTCTTCCAAAGGCCTGTGAAACGCAGTTTCTTTGCAGGCCTGATCTGGCTGAAGTAGGACTTCTGCTCTGGGTGTGCTACTTTGCCCTAGAGCTGAAAGGCACAACGTGCAGGCTTCTTTCCAAAGGGCGAGTTGGGCCCCACAGCATCTTGCTTCCAGCTCTTTGGGAAGCTAAGAAACAACTCGCTCTGCACAGTGCTCTTACAGCCTACCAGGAACATCTCTTCCAAAGGCCTGTGAAACGCAGTTTCTTTGCAGGCCTGATCTGGCTGAAGTAGGACTTCTGCTCTGGGTGTGCTACTTTGCCCTAGAGCTGAAAGGCTCAACGTGCAGGCTTCTTTCCAAAGGGCGAGTTGGGCCCCACAGCGTCTTGCTTCCAGCTCTTTGGGAAGCTAAGAAACAACTCGCTCTGCACAGTGCTCTTACAGCCTACGGGGAGCATCTCTTCCAAAGGCCTGTGAAACGCAGTTTCTTTGCAGGCCTGATCTGGCTGAAGTAGGACTTCTGCTCTGGGTGTGCTACTTTGCCCTAGAGCTGAAAGGCACAACGTGCAGGCTTCTTTACAAAGGGCGAGTTGGGCTCCACAGCATCTTGATTCCAGCTCTTTGGGAAGCTAAGAAACAACTCGCTCTGCACAGTGCTCTTACAGCCTAGTGGGAACATCTCTTCCAAAGGCCTGTGAAACGCAGTTTCTTTGCAGGCCTGATCTGGCTGAAGTAGGATTTCTGCTCTGGGTGTGCTACTTTGCCCTAGAGCTGAAAGGCACAACGTGCAGGCTTCTTTCCAAAGGGCGAGTTGGGCCCCAGAGCATCTTGCTTCCAGCTCTTTGGGAAGCTAAGAAACCACTCGCTCGGAACAGTGCTCTTACAGCCTTGTGGGAACATCTCTTCCAAAGGCCTGTGAAACGCAGTTTCTTTGCAGGCCTGATCTGGCTGAAGTAGGACTTCTGCTCTGGGTGTGCTACTTTGCCCTAGAGCTGAAAGGCACAACGTGCAGGCTTCTTTCCAAAGGGCGATTTGGGCCCCACAGCATCTTGCTTCCAGCTCTTTGGGAAGCTGAGAAACCACTCGCTCTGCACAGTGCTCTTACAGCCTAGTGGGAACATCTCTTCCAAAGTCCTGTGAAACGCAGTTTCTTTGCAGGCCTGATCTGGCTGAAGTAGGACTTCTGCTCTGGGTGTGCTACTTTGCCCTAGAGCTGAAAGGCACAACGTGCAGGCTTCTTTCCAAAGGGCGAGAAGGGCCCCACAGCATCTTGCTTCAAGCTCTTTGGGAAGCTAAGAAACAACTCGCTCTGCACAGTGCTCTTACAGCCTACCGGGAACATGTCTTCCAAAGGCCTGTGAAACGCAGTTTCTTTGCAGGCCTGATCTGGCTGAAGTAGGACTTCTGCTCTGGGTGTGCTACTTTGCCCTAGAGCTGAAAGGCACAACGTGCAGGCTTCTTTCCAAAGGGCGAGTTGGGCCCCACAGCATCTTGCTTCCAGCTCTTTGGGAAGCTAAGAAACAACTCGCTCTGCACAGTGCTCTTACAGCCTACCGGGAACATGTCTTCCAAAGGCCTGTGAAACGCAGTTTCTTTGCAGGCCTGATCTGGCTGAAGTAGGACTTCTGCTCTGGGTGTGCTACTTTGCCCTCGAGCTGAAAGGCACAACGTGCAGGCTTCTTTCCAAAGGGCGAGTTGGGCCCCACAGCATCTTGCTTCCAGCTCTTTGGGAAGCTAAGAAACCACTCGCTCTGCACAGTGCTCTAACAGCCTAGTGGGAACATCTCTTCCAAAGGCCTGTGAAACGCAGTTTCTTTGCAGGCCTGATCTGGCTGAAGTAGGACTTCTGCTCTGGGTGTGCTACTTTGCCCTAGAGCTGAAAGGCACAACGTGCAGGCTTCTTTCCAAAGGGCGAGTTGGGCCCCACAGCATCTTGCTTCCAGCTCTTTGGGAAGCTAAGAAACAAGTCGCTCTGCACAGTGGTCTTACAGCCTAGTGGGAACATCTCTTCCAAAGGCCTGTGAAACGCAGTTTCTTTGCAGGCCTGATCTGGCTGAAGTAGGACTTCTGCTCTGGGTGTGCTACTTTGCCCTAGAGCTGAAAGGCACAACGTGCAGGCTTCTTTCCAAAGGGCGAGTTGGGCCCCACAGCATCTTGCTTCCAGCTCTTGGGGAATCTAAGACACAACTCGCTCTGCACAGTGCTCTTACAGCCTACCGGGAACATCTCTTCCAAAGGCCTGTGAAACGCAGTTTCTTTGCAGGCCTGATCTGGCTGAAGTAGGACTTCTGCTCTGGGTGTGCTACTTTGCCCCAAAGCTGAAAGGCACAACGTGCAGGCTTCTTTCCAAAGGGCGAGTTGGGCCCCACAGCATCTTGCTTCCAGCTCTTTGGGAAGCTGAGAAACGACTCGCTCTGCACAGTGCTCTTACAGCCTAGTGGGAACATCTCTTCCAAAGGCCTGTGAAACGCAGTTTCTTTGCAGGCCTGATCTGGCTGAAGTAGGACTTCTGCTCTGGGTGTGCTACTTTGCCCTAGAGCTGAAAGGCACAACGTGCAGGTTTCTTTCCAAACGGCGAGTTGGGCCCCACAGCATCTTGCTTCCAGCTCTTTGGGAAGCTAAGAAACAACTCGCTCTGCACAGTGCTCTTACAGCCTAGTGGGAACATCTCTTCCAAAGGCCTGTGAAACGCAGTTTCTTTGCAGGCCTGATCTGGCTGAAGTAGGACTTCTGCTCTGGGTGTGCTACTTTGCCCTAGAGCTGAAAGGCACAACGTGCAGGCTTCTTTCCAAAGGGCGAGTTGGGCCCCACAGCATCTTGCTTCCAGCTCTTTGGGAAGCTAAGAAACAACTCGCTCTGCACAGTGCTCTTACAGCCTACCGGGAACATCTCTTCCAGAGGCCTGTGAAACGCAATTTCTTTGCAGGCCTGATCTGGCTGAAGTAGGACTTCTGCTCTGGGTGTGCTACTTTGCCCTAGAGCTGAAAGGCACAACGTGCAGGCTTCTTTCCAAAGGGCGAGTTGGGCCCCACAGCATCTTGCTTCCAGCTCTTTGGGAATCTAAGAAACAACTCGCTCTGCACAGTGCTCTTACAGCCTACCGGGAACATCTCTTCCAAAGGCCTGTGAAACGCAGTTTCTTTGCAGGCCTGATCTGGCTGAAGTAGGACTTCTGCTCTGGGTGTGCTACTTTGCCCTAGAGCTGAAAGGCACAACGTGCAGGCTTCTTTCCAAAGGGCGAGTTGGGCCCCAGAGCATCTTGCTTCCAGCTCTTTGGGAAGCTAAGAAACCACTCGCTCGGAACAGTGCTCTTACAGCCTTGTGGGAACATCTCTTCCAAAGGCCTGTGAAACGCAGTTTCTTTGCAGGCCTGATCTGGCTGAAGTAGGACTTCTGCTCTGGGTGTGCTACTTTGCGCTAGAGCTGAAAGGCACAACGTGCAGGCTTCTTTCCAAAGGGCGAGTTGGGCCCCACAGCATCTTGCTTCCAGCTCTTTGGGAAGCTAAGAAACCACTCTCTCTGCACAGTGCTCTTACAGCCTAGTGGGAACATCTCTTCCAAAGGCCTGTGAAACGCAGTTTCTTTGCAGGCCTGATCTGGCTGAAGTAGGACTTCTGCTCTGGGTGTGCTACTTTGCCCTAGAGCTCAAAGGCACAACGTGCAGCCTTCTTTCCAAAGGGCGAGTTGGGCCCCACAGCATCTTGCTTCCAGCTCTTTGGGAAGCTAAGAAACCACTCGCTCTGCACAGTGCTCTTACAGCCTAGTGGGAACGTCTCTTCCAAAGGCCTGTGAAACGCAGTTTCTTTGCAGGCCTGATCTGGCTGAAGTAGGACTTCTGCTCTGGGTGTGCTACTTTGCCCTAGAGCTGAAAGGCACAACGTGCAGGCTTCTTTCCAAAGGGCGAGTTGGGCCCCACAGCATCTTGCTTCCAGCTCTTTGGGAAGCTAAGAAACAACTCGCTCTGCACAGTGCTCTTACAGCCTACCAGGAACATCTCTTCCAAAGGCCTGTGAAACGCAGTTTCTTTGCAGGCCTGATCTGGCTGAAGTAGGACTTCTGCTCTGGGTGTGCTACTTTGCCCTAGAGCTGAAAGGCTCAACGTGCAGGCTTCTTTCCAAAGGGCGAGTTGGGCCCCACAGCGTCTTGCTTCCAGCTCTTTGGGAAGCTAAGAAACAACTCGCTCTGCACAGTGCTCTTACAGCCTACGGGGAACATCTCTTCCAAAGGCCTGTGAAACGCAGTTTCTTTGCAGGCCTGATCTGGCTGAAGTAGGACTTCTGCTCTGGGTGTGCTACTTTGCCCTAGAGCTGAAAGGCACAACGTGCAGGCTTCTTTCCAAAGGGCGAGTTGGGCTCCACAGCATCTTGATTCCAGCTCTTTGGGAAGCTAAGAAACAACTCGCTCTGCACAGTGCTCTTACAGCCTAGTGGGAACATCACTTCCAAAGGCCTGTGAAACGCAGTTTCTTTGCAGGCCTGATCTGGCTGAAGTAGGACTTCTGCTCTGGGTGTGCTACTTTGCCCTAGAGCTGAAAGGCACAACGTGCAGGCTTCTTTCCAAAGGGCGAGTTGGGCCCCACAGCATCTTGCTTCCAGCTCTTTGGGAAGCTAAGAAACCACTCGCTCTGCACAGTGCTCTAACAGCCTAGTGGGAACATCTCTTCCAAAGGCCTGTGAAACGCAGTTTCTTTGCAGGCCTGATCTGGCTGAAGTAGGACTTCTGCTCTGGGTGTGCTACTTTGCCCTAGAGCTGAAAGGCACAACGTGCAGGCTTCTTTCCAAAGGGCGAGTTGGGCCCCTCAGCATCTTGCTTCCAGCTCTTTGGGAAGCTAAGAAACCACTCGCTCTGCACAGTGCTCTAACAGCCTAGTGGGAACATCTCTTCCAAAGGCCTGTGAAACGCAGTTTCTTTGCAGGCCTGATCTGGCTGAAGTAGGACTTCTGCTCTGGGTGTGCTACTTTGCCCTAGAGCTGAAAGGCACAACGTGCAGGCTTCTTTCCAAAGGGCGAGTTGGGCTCCACAGCATCTTGATTCCAGCTCTTTGGGAAGCTAAGAAACAACTCGCTCTGCACAGTGCTCTTACAGCCTAGTGGGAACATCTCTTCCAAAGGCCTGTGAAACGCAGTTTCTTTGCAGGCCTGATCTGGCTGAAGTAGGACTTCTGCTCTGGGTGTGCTACTTTGCCCTAGAGCTGAAAGGCACAACGTGCAGGCTTCTTTCCAAAGGGCGAGTTGGGCCCCACAGCATCTTGCTTCCAGCTCTTTGGGAAGCTAAGAAACCACTCGCTCTGCACAGTGCTCTAACAGCCTAGTGGGAACATCTCTTCCAAAGGCCTGTGAAACGCAGTTTCTTTGCAGGCCTGATCTGGCTGAAGTAGGACTTCTGCTCTGGGTGTACTACTTTGCCCTAGAGCTGAAAGGCACAACGTGCAGGCTTCTTTCCAAAGGGCGAGTTGAGCTCCACAGCATCTTGATTCCAGCTCTTTGGGAAGCTAAGAAACAACTCGCTCTGCACAGTGCTCTTACAGCCTAGTGGGAACATCTCTTCCAAAGGCCTGTGAAACGCAGTTTCTTTGCAGGCCTGATCTGGCTGAAGTAGGACTTCTGCTCTGGGTGTGCTACTTTGCCCTAGAGCTGAAAGGCACAACGTGCAGGCTTCTTTCCAAAGGGCGAGTTGGGCCCCCAGCATCTTGCTTCCAGCTCTTGGGGAATATAAGAAACAACTCGCTCTGCACAGTGCTCTTACAGCCTAGTGGGAACATCTCTTCCAAAGGCCTGTGAAACGCAGTTTCTTTGCAGGCCTGATCTGGCTGAAGTAGGACTTCTGCTCTGGGTGTGCTACTTTGCCCTAGAGCTGAAAGGCACAACGTGCAGGCTTCTTTCCAAAGGGCGAGTTGGGCCCCTCAGCATCTTGCTTCCAGCTCTTTGGGAAGCTAAGAAACCACTCGCTCTGCACAGTGCTCTAACAGCCTAGTGGGAACATCTCTTCCAAAGGCCTGTGAAACGCAGTTTCTTTGCAGGCCTGATCTGGCTGAAGTAGGACTTCTGCTCTGGGTGTGCTACTTTGCCCTAGAGCTGAAAGGCACAACGTGCAGGCTTCTTTCCAAAGGGCGAGTTGGGCTCCACAGCATCTTGATTCCAGCTCTTTGGGAAGCTAAGAAACAACTCGCTCTGCACAGTGCTCTTACAGCCTAGTGGGAACATCTCTTCCAAAGGCCTGTGAAACGCAGTTTCTTTGCAGGCCTGATCTGGCTGAAGTAGGACTTCTGCTCTGGGTGTGCTACTTTGCCCTAGAGCTGAAAGGCACAACGTGCAGGCTTCTTTCCAAAGGGCGAGTTGGACCCCACAGCATCTTGCTTCCAGCTCTTTGGGAAGCTAAGAAACCACTCGCTCTGCACAGTGCTCTAACAGCCTAGTGGGAACATCTCTTCCAAAGGCCTGTGAAACGCAGTTTCTTTGCAGGCCTGATCTGGCTGAAGTAGGACTTCTGCTCTGGGTGTACTACTTTGCCCTAGAGCTGAAAGGCACAACGTGCAGGCTTCTTTCCAAAGGGCGAGTTGGGCTCCACAGCATCTTGATTCCAGCTCTTTGGGAAGCTAAGAAACAACTCGCTCTGCACAGTGCTCTTACAGCCTAGTGGGAACATCTCTTCCAAAGGCCTGTGAAACGCAGTTTCTTTGCAGGCCTGATCTGGCTGAAGTAGGACTTCTGCTCTGGGTGTGCTACTTTGCCCTAGAGCTGAAAGGCACAACGTGCAGGCTTCTTTCCAAAGGGCGAGTTGGGCCCCCAGCATCTTGCTTCCAGCTCTTGGGGAATATAAGAAACAACTCGCTCTGCACAGTGCTCTTACAGCCTAGTGGGAACATCTCTTCCAAAGGCCTGTGAAACGCAGTTTCTTTGCAGGCCTGATCTGGCTGAAGTAGGACTTCTGCTCTGGGTGTGCTACTTTGCCCTAGAGCTGAAAGGCACAACGTGCAGGCTTCTTTCCAAAGGGCGAGTTGGGCCCCACAGCATCTTGCTTCCAGCTCTTTGGGAAGCTAAGAAACAACTCGCTCTGCACAGTGCTCTTACAGCCTACCAGGAACATCTCTTCCAAAGGCCTGTGAAACGCAGTTTCTTTGCAGGCCTGATCTGGCTGAAGTAGGACTTCTGCTCTGGGTGTGCTACTTTGCCCTAGAGCTGAAAGGCTCAACGTGCAGGCTTCTTTCCAAAGGGCGAGTTGGGCCCCACAGCGTCTTGCTTCCAGCTCTTTGGGAAGCTAAGAAACAACTCGCTCTGCACAGTGCTCTTACAGCCTACGGGGAACATCTCTTCCAAAGGCCTGTGAAACGCAGTTTCTTTGCAGGCCTGATCTGGCTGAAGTAGGACTTCTGCTCTGGGTGTGCTACTTTGCCCTAGAGCTGAAAGGCACAACGTGCAGGCTTCTTTACAAAGGGCGAGTTGGGCTCCACAGCATCTTGATTCCAGCTCTTTGGGAAGCTAAGAAACAACTCGCTCTGCACAGTGCTCTTACAGCCTAGTGGGAACATCTCTTCCAAAGGCCTGTGAAACGCAGTTTCTTTGCAGGCCTGATCTGGCTGAAGTAGGACTTCTGCTCTGGGTGTGCTACTTTGCCCTAGAGCTGAAAGGCACAACGTGCAGGCTTCTTTCCAAAGGGCGAGTTGGGCCCCACAGCATCTTGCTTCCAGCTCTTTGGGAAGCTAAGAAACCACTCGCTCTGCACAGTGCTCTTACAGCCTTGTGGGAACATCTCTTCCAAAGGCCTGTGAAACGCAGTTTCTTTGCAGGCCTGATCTGGCTGAAGTAGGACTTCTGCTCTGGGTGTGCTACTTTGCCCTAGAGCTGAAAGGCACAACGTGCAGGCTTCTTTCCAAAGGGCGATTTGGGCCCCACAGCATCTTGCTTCCAGCTCTTTGGGAAGCTGAGAAACCACTCGCTCTGCACAGTGCTCTTACAGCCTAGTGGGAACATCTCTTCCAAAGGCCTGTGAAACGCAGTTTCTTTGCAGGCCTGATCTGGCTGAAGTAGGACTTCTGCTCTGGGTGTGCTACTTTGCCCTAGAGCTGAAAGGCACAACGTGCAGGCTTCTTTCCAAAGGGCGAGAAGGGCCCCACAGCATCTTGCTTCCAGCTCTTTGGGAAGCTAAGAAACAACTCGCTCTGCACAGTGCTCTTACAGCCTACCGGGAACATGTCTTCCAAAGGCCTGTGAAACGCAGTTTCTTTGCAGGCCTGATCTGGCTGAAGTAGGACTTCTGCTCTGGGTGTGCTACTTTGCCCTAGAGCTGAAAGGCACAACGTGCAGGCTTCTTTCCAAAGGGCGAGTTGGGCCCCACAGCATCTTGCTTCCAGCTCTTTGGGAAGCTAAGAAACAACTCGCTCTGCACAGTGCTCTTACAGCCTACCGGGAACATGTCTTCCAAAGGCCTGTGAAACGCAGTTTCTTTGCAGGCCTGATCTGGCTGAAGTAGGACTTCTGCTCTGGGTGTGCTACTTTGCCCTAGAGCTGAAAGGCACAACGTGCAGGCTTCTTTCCAAAGGGCGAGTTGGGCCCCACAGCATCTTGCTTCCAGCTCTTTGGGAAGCTAAGAAACCACTCGCTCTGCACAGTGCTCTAACAGCCTAGTGGGAACATCTCTTCCAAAGGCCTGTGAAACGCAGTTTCTTTGCAGGCCTGATCTGGCTGAAGTAGGACTTCTGCTCTGGGTGTGCTACTTTGCCCTAGAGCTGAAAGGCACAACGTGCAGGCTTCTTTCCAAAGGGCGAGTTGGGCCCCACAGCATCTTGCTTCCAGCTCTTTGGGAAGCTAAGAAACAAGTCGCTCTGCACAGTGGTCTTACAGCCTAGTGGGAACATCTCTTCCAAAGGCCTGTGAAACGCAGTTTCTTTGCAGGCCTGATCTGGCTGAAGTAGGACTTCTGCTCTGGGTGTGCTACTTTGCCCTAGAGCTGAAAGGCACAACGTGCAGGCTTCTTTCCAAAGGGCGAGTTGGGCCCCACAGCATCTTGCTTCCAGCTCTTGGGGAATCTAAGACACAACTCGCTCTGCACAGTGCTCTTACAGCCTACCGGGAACATCTCTTCCAAAGGCCTGTGAAACGCAGTTTCTTTGCAGGCCTGATCTGGCTGAAGTAGGACTTCTGCTCTGGGTGTGCTACTTTGCCCCAAAGCTGAAAGGCACAACGTGCAGGCTTCTTTCCAAAGGGCGAGTTGGGCCCCACAGCATCTTGCTTCCAGCTCTTTGGGAAGCTGAGAAACCACTCGCTCTGCACAGTGCTCTTACAGCCTAGTGGGAACATCTCTTCCAAAGGCCTGTGAAACGCAGTTTCTTTGCAGGCCTGATCTGGCTGAAGTAGGACTTCTGCTCTGGGTGTGCTACTTTGCCCTAGAGCTGAAAGGCACAACGTGCAGGTTTCTTTCCAAACGGCGAGTTGGGCCCCACAGCATCTTGCTTCCAGCTCTTTGGGAAGCTAAGAAACAACTCGCTCTGCACAGTGCTCTTACAGCCTAGTGGGAACATCTCTTCCAAAGGCCTGTGAAACGCAGTTTCTTTGCAGGCCTGATCTGGCTGAAGTAGGACTTCTGCTCTGGGTGTGCTACTTTGCCCTAGAGCTGAAAGGCACAACGTGCAGGCTTCTTTCCAAAGGGCGAGTTGGGCCCCACAGCATCTTGCTTCCAGCTCTTTGGGAAGCTAAGAAACAACTCGCTCTGCACAGTGCTCTTACAGCCTACCGGGAACATCTCTTCCAGAGGCCTGTGAAACGCAATTTCTTTGCAGGCCTGATCTGGCTGAAGTAGGACTTCTGCTCTGGGTGTGCTACTTTGCCGTAGAGCTGAAAGGCACAACGTGCAGGCTTCTTTCCAAAGGGCGAGTTGGGCCCCACAGCATCTTGCTTCCAGCTCTTTGGGAATCTAAGAAACAACTCGCTCTGCACAGTGCTCTTACAGCCTACCGGGAACATCTCTTCCAAAGGCCTGTGAAACGCAGTTTCTTTGCAGGCCTGATCTGGCTGAAGTAGGACTTCTGCTCTGGGTGTGCTACTTTGCCCTAGAGCTGAAAGGCACAACGTGCAGGCTTCTTTCCAAAGGGCGAGTTGGGCCCCAGAGCATCTTGCTTCCAGCTCTTTGGGAAGCTAAGAAACCACTCGCTCGGAACAGTGCTCTTACAGCCTTGTGGGAACATCTCTTCCAAAGGCCTGTGAAACGCAGTTTCTTTGCAGGCCTGATCTGGCTGAAGTAGGACTTCTGCTCTGGGTGTGCTACTTTGCGCTAGAGCTGAAAGGCACAACGTGCAGGCTTCTTTCCAAAGGGCGAGTTGGGCCCCACAGCATCTTGCTTCCAGCTCTTTGGGAAGCTAAGAAACCACTCTCTCTGCACAGTGCTCTTACAGCCTAGTGGGAACATCTCTTCCAAAGGCCTGTGAAACGCAGTTTCTTTGCAGGCCTGATCTGGCTGAAGTAGGACTTCTGCTCTGGGTGTGCTACTTTGCCCTAGAGCTGAAAGGCACAACGTGCAGGCTTCTTTCCAAAGGGCGAGAAGGGCCCCACAGCATCTTGCTTCCAGCTCTTTGGGAAGCTAAGAAACAACTCGCTCTGCACAGTGCTCTTACAGCCTACCGGGAACATCTCTTCCAAAGGCCTGTGAAACGCAGTTTCTTTGCAGGCCTGATCTGGCTGAAGTAGGACTTCTGCTCTGGGTGTGCTACTTTGCCCTAGAGCTGAAAGGCACAACGTGCAGGCTTCTTTCCAAAGGGCGTGTTGGGGCCCACAGCATCTTGCTTCCAGCTCTTTGGGAAGCTAAGAAACAACTCGCTCTGCTCAGTGCTCTTACAACCTACCGGGAACATCTCTTCCAAAGGCCTGTGAAACGCAGTTTCTTTGCAGGCCTGATCTGGCTGAAGTAGGACTTCTGCTCTGGGTGTGCTACTTTGCCCTAGAGCTGAAAGGCACAACGTGCAGGCTACTTTCCAAAGGGCGAGTTGGGCCCCACAGCATCTTGCTTCCAGCTCTTTGGGAAGCTAAGAAATAACTCGCTCTGCACAGTGCTCTTACAGCCTACCGGGAACATCTCTTCCAAAGGCCTGTGAAACGCAGTTTCTTTGCAGGCCTGATCTGGCTGAAGTAGGACTTCTGCTCGGGGTGTGCTACTTTGCCCTAGAGCTGAAAGGCACAACGTGCAGGCTTCTTTCCAATGGGTGAGTTGGGCCCCACAGCATCTTGCTTCCAGCTCTTTGGGAAGCTAAGAAACAACTCGCTCTGCACAGTGCTCTTACAGCCTACCGGGAACATCTCTTCCAAAGGCCTGTGAAACGCAGTTTCTTTGCAGGCCTGATCTGGCTGAAGTAGGACTTCTGCTCTGGGTGTGGTACTTTGCCCTAGAGCTCAAAGGCACAACGTGCAGCCTTCTTTCCAAAGGGCGAGTTGGGCCCCACAGCATCTTGCTTCCAGCTCTTTGGGAAGCTAAGAAACCACTCGCTCTGCACAGTGCTCTTACAGCCTAGTGGGAACGTCTCTTCCAAAGGCCTGTGAAACGCAGTTTCTTTGCAGGCCTGATCTGGCTGAAGTAGGACTTCTGCTCTGGGTGTGCTACTTTGCCCTAGAGCTGAAAGGCACAACGTGCAGGCTTCTTTCCAAAGGGCGAGTTGGGCCCCACAGCATCTTGCTTCCAGCTCTTTGGGAAGCTAAGAAACAACTCGCTCTGCACAGTGCTCTTACAGCCTACCAGGAACATCTCCTCCAAAGGCCTGTGAAACGCAGTTTCTTTGCAGGCCTGATCTGGCTGAAGTAGGACTTCTGCTCTGGGTGTGCTACTTTGCCCTAGAGCTGAAAGGCTCAACGTGCAGGCTTCTTTCCAAAGGGCGAGTTGGGCCCCACAGCGTCTTGCTTCCAGCTCTTTGGGAAGCTAAGAAACAACTCGCTCTGCACAGTGCTCTTACAGCCTACGGGGAACATCTCTTCCAAAGGCCTGTGAAACGCAGTTTCTTTGCAGGCCTGATCTGGCTGAAGTAGGACTTCTGCTCTGGGTGTGCTACTTTGCCCTAGAGCTGAAAGGCACAACGTGCAGGCTTCTTTACAAAGGGCGAGTTGGGCTCCACAGCATCTTGATTCCAGCTCTTTGGGAAGCTAAGAAACAACTCGCTCTGCACAGTGCTCTTACAGCCTAGTGGGAACATCTCTTCCAAAGGCCTGTGAAACGCAGTTTCTTTGCAGGCCTGATCTGGCTGAAGTAGGACTTCTGCTCTGGGTGTGCTACTTTGCCCTAGAGCTGAAAGGCACAACGTGCAGGCTTCTTTCCAAAGGGCGAGTTGGGCCCCACAGCATCTTGCTTCCAGCTCTTTGGGAACCTAAGAAACCACTCGCTCTGCACAGTGCTCTAACAGCCTAGTGGGAACATCTCTTCCAAAGGCCTGTGAAACGCAGTTTCTTTGCAGGCCTGATCTGGCTGAAGTAGGACTTCTGCTCTGGGTGTGCTACTTTGCCCTAGAGCTGAAAGGCACAACGTGCAGGCTTCTTTCCAAAGGGCGAGTTGGGCCCCACAGCATCTTGCTTCCAGCTCTTTGGGAAGCTAAGAAACAACTCGCTCTGCACAGTGCTCTTACAGCCTACCGGGAACATGTCTTCCAAAGGCCTGTGAAACGCAGTTTCTTTGCAGGCCTGATCTGGCTGAAGTAGGACTTCTGCTCTGGGTGTGCTACTTTGCCCTAGAGCTGAAAGGCACAACGTGCAGGCTTCTTTCCAAAGGGTGAGTTGGGCCCCACAGCATCTTGCTTCCAGCTCTTTGGGAAGCTAAGAAACCACTCGCTCTGCACAGTGCTCTAACAGCCTAGTGGGAACATCTCTTCCAAAGGCCTGTGAAACGCAGTTTCTTTGCAGGCCTGATCTGGCTGAAGTAGGACTTCTGCTCTGGGTGTGCTACTTTGCCCTAGAGCTGAAAGGCACAACGTGCAGGCTTCTTTCCAAAGGGCGAGTTGGGCCCCACAGCATCTTGCTTCCAGCTCTTTGGGAAGCTAAGAAACAAGTCGCTCTGCACAGTGGTCTTACAGCCTAGTGGGAACATCTCTTCCAAAGGCCTGTGAAACGCAGTTTCTTTGCAGGCCTGATCTGGCTGAAGTAGGACTTCTGCTCTGGGTGTGCTACTTTGCCCTAGAGCTGAAAGGCACAACGTGCAGGCTTCTTTCCAAAGGGCGAGTTGGGCCCCACAGCATCTTGCTTCCAGCTCTTGGGGAATCTAAGACACAACTCGCTCTGCACAGTGCTCTTACAGCCTACCGGGAACATCTCTTCCAAAGGCCTGTGAAACGCAGTTTCTTTGCAGGCCTGATCTGGCTGAAGTAGGACTTCTGCTCTGGGTGTGCTACTTTGCCCCAAAGCTGAAAGGCACAACGTGCAGGCTTCTTTCCAAAGGGCGAGTTGGGCCCCACAGCATCTTGCTTCCAGCTCTTTGGGAAGCTGAGAAACGACTCGCTCTGCACAGTGCTCTTACAGCCTAGTGGGAACATCTCTTCCAAAGGCCAGTGAAACGCAGTTTCTTTGCAGGCCTGATCTGGCTGAAGTAGGACTTCTGCTCTGGGTGTGCTACTTTGCCCTAGAGCTGAAAGGCACAACGTGCAGGTTTCTTTCCAAACGGCGAGTTGGGCCCCACAGCATCTTGCTTCCAGCTCTTTGGGAAGCTAAGAAACAACTCGCTCTGCACAGTGCTCTTACAGCCTAGTGGGAACATCTCTTCCAAAGGCCTGTGAAACGCAGTTTCTTTGCAGGCCTGATCTGGCTGAAGTAGGACTTCTGCTCTGGGTGTGCTACTTTGCCCTAGAGCTGAAAGGCACAACGTGCAGGCTTCTTTCCAAAGGGCGAGTTGGGCCCCACAGCATCTTGCTTCCAGCTCTTTGGGAAGCTAAGAAACAACTCGCTCTGCACAGTGCTCTTACAGCCTACCGGGAACATCTCTTCCAGAGGCCTGTGAAACGCAGTTTCTTTGCAGGCCTGATCTGGCTGAAGTAGGACTTCTGCTCTGGGTGTGCTACTTTGCCCTAGAGCTGAAAGGCACAACGTGCAGGTTTCTTTCCAAACGGCGAGTTGGGCCCCACAGCATCTTGCTTCCAGCTCTTTGGGAAGCTAAGAAACAACTCGCTCTGCACAGTGCTCTTACAGCCTAGTGGGAACATCTCTTCCAAAGGCCTGTGAAACGCAGTTTCTTTGCAGGCCTGATCTGGCTGAAGTAGGACTTCTGCTCTGGGTGTGCTACTTTGCCCTAGAGCTGAAAGGCACAACGTGCAGGCTTCTTTCCAAAGGGCGAGTTGGGCCCCACAGCATCTTGCTTCCAGCTCTTTGGGAAGCTAAGAAACAACTCGCTCTGCACAGTGCTCTTACAGCCTACCGGGAACATCTCTTCCAGAGGCCTGTGAAACGCAATTTCTTTGCAGGCCTGATCTGGCTGAAGTAGGACTTCTGCTCTGGGTGTGCTACTTTGCCGTAGAGCTGAAAGGCACAACGTGCAGGCTTCTTTCCAAAGGGCGAGTTGGGCCCCACAGCATCTTGCTTCCAGCTCTTTGGGAATCTAAGAAACAACTCGCTCTGCACAGTGCTCTTACAGCCTACCGGGAACATCTCTTCCAAAGGCCTGTGAAACGCAGTTTCTTTGCAGGCCTGATCTGGCTGAAGTAGGACTTCTGCTCTGGGTGTGCTACTTTGCCCTAGAGCTGAAAGGCACAACGTGCAGGCTTCTTTCCAAAGGGCGAGTTGGGCCCCAGAGCATCTTGCTTCCAGCTCTTTGGGAAGCTAAGAAACCACTCGCTCGGAACAGTGCTCTTACAGCCTTGTGGGAACATCTCTTCCAAAGGCCTGTGAAACGCAGTTTCTTTGCAGGCCTGATCTGGCTGAAGTAGGACTTCTGCTCTGGGTGTGCTACTTTGCGCTAGAGCTGAAAGGCACAACGTGCAGGCTTCTTTCCAAAGGGCGAGTTGGGCCCCACAGCATCTTGCTTCCAGCTCTTTGGGAAGCTAAGAAACCACTCTCTCTGCACAGTGCTCTTACAGCCTAGTGGGAACATCTCTTCCAAAGGCCTGTGAAACGCAGTTTCTTTGCAGGCCTGATCTGGCTGAAGTAGGACTTCTGCTCTGGGTGTGCTACTTTGCCCTAGAGCTGAAAGGCACAACGTGCAGGCTTCTTTCCAAAGGGCGAGAAGGGCCCCACAGCATCTTGCTTCCAGCTCTTTGGGAAGCTAAGAAACAACTCGCTCTGCACAGTGCTCTTACAGCCTACCGGGAACATCTCTTCCAAAGGCCTGTGAAACGCAGTTTCTTTGCAGGCCTGATCTGGCTGAAGTAGGACTTCTGCTCTGGGTGTGCTACTTTGCCCTAGAGCTGAAAGGCACAACGTGCAGGCTTCTTTCCAAAGGGCGTGTTGGGGCCCACAGCATCTTGCTTCCAGCTCTTTGGGAAGCTAAGAAACAACTCGCTCTGCTCAGTGCTCTTACAACCTACCGGGAACATCTCTTCCAAAGGCCTGTGAAACGCAGTTTCTTTGCAGGCCTGATCTGGCTGAAGTAGGACTTCTGCTCTGGGTGTGCTACTTTGCCCTAGAGCTGAAAGGCACAACGTGCAGGCTACTTTCCAAAGGGCGAGTTGGGCCCCACAGCATCTTGCTTCCAGCTCTTTGGGAAGCTAAGAAATAACTCGCTCTGCACAGTGCTCTTACAGCCTACCGGGAACATCTCTTCCAAAGGCCTGTGAAACGCAGTTTCTTTGCAGGCCTGATCTGGCTGAAGTAGGACTTCTGCTCGGGGTGTGCTACTTTGCCCTAGAGCTGAAAGGCACAACGTGCAGGCTTCTTTCCAATGGGTGAGTTGGGCCCCACAGCATCTTGCTTCCAGCTCTTTGGGAAGCTAAGAAACAACTCGCTCTGCACAGTGCTCTTACAGCCTACCGGGAACATCTCTTCCAAAGGCCTGTGAAACGCAGTTTCTTTGCAGGCCTGATCTGGCTGAAGTAGGACTTCTGCTCTGGGTGTGGTACTTTGCCCTAGAGCTCAAAGGCACAACGTGCAGCCTTCTTTCCAAAGGGCGAGTTGGGCCCCACAGCATCTTGCTTCCAGCTCTTTGGGAAGCTAAGAAACCACTCGCTCTGCACAGTGCTCTTACAGCCTAGTGGGAACGTCTCTTCCAAAGGCCTGTGAAACGCAGTTTCTTTGCAGGCCTGATCTGGCTGAAGTAGGACTTCTGCTCTGGGTGTGCTACTTTGCCCTAGAGCTGAAAGGCACAACGTGCAGGCTTCTTTCCAAAGGGCGAGTTGGGCCCCACAGCATCTTGCTTCCAGCTCTTTGGGAAGCTAAGAAACAACTCGCTCTGCACAGTGCTCTTACAGCCTACCAGGAACATCTCCTCCAAAGGCCTGTGAAACGCAGTTTCTTTGCAGGCCTGATCTGGCTGAAGTAGGACTTCTGCTCTGGGTGTGCTACTTTGCCCTAGAGCTGAAAGGCTCAACGTGCAGGCTTCTTTCCAAAGGGCGAGTTGGGCCCCACAGCGTCTTGCTTCCAGCTCTTTGGGAAGCTAAGAAACAACTCGCTCTGCACAGTGCTCTTACAGCCTACGGGGAACATCTCTTCCAAAGGCCTGTGAAACGCAGTTTCTTTGCAGGCCTGATCTGGCTGAAGTAGGACTTCTGCTCTGGGTGTGCTACTTTGCCCTAGAGCTGAAAGGCACAACGTGCAGGCTTCTTTACAAAGGGCGAGTTGGGCTCCACAGCATCTTGATTCCAGCTCTTTGGGAAGCTAAGAAACAACTCGCTCTGCACAGTGCTCTTACAGCCTAGTGGGAACATCTCTTCCAAAGGCCTGTGAAACGCAGTTTCTTTGCAGGCCTGATCTGGCTGAAGTAGGACTTCTGCTCTGGGTGTGCTACTTTGCCCTAGAGCTGAAAGGCACAACGTGCAGGCTTCTTTCCAAAGGGCGAGTTGGGCCCCACAGCATCTTGCTTCCAGCTCTTTGGGAACCTAAGAAACCACTCGCTCTGCACAGTGCTCTAACAGCCTAGTGGGAACATCTCTTCCAAAGGCCTGTGAAACGCAGTTTCTTTGCAGGCCTGATCTGGCTGAAGTAGGACTTCTGCTCTGGGTGTGCTACTTTGCCCTAGAGCTGAAAGGCACAACGTGCAGGCTTCTTTCCAAAGGGCGAGTTGGGCCCCACAGCATCTTGCTTCCAGCTCTTTGGGAAGCTAAGAAACAACTCGCTCTGCACAGTGCTCTTACAGCCTACCGGGAACATGTCTTCCAAAGGCCTGTGAAACGCAGTTTCTTTGCAGGCCTGATCTGGCTGAAGTAGGACTTCTGCTCTGGGTGTGCTACTTTGCCCTAGAGCTGAAAGGCACAACGTGCAGGCTTCTTTCCAAAGGGTGAGTTGGGCCCCACAGCATCTTGCTTCCAGCTCTTTGGGAAGCTAAGAAACCACTCGCTCTGCACAGTGCTCTAACAGCCTAGTGGGAACATCTCTTCCAAAGGCCTGTGAAACGCAGTTTCTTTGCAGGCCTGATCTGGCTGAAGTAGGACTTCTGCTCTGGGTGTGCTACTTTGCCCTAGAGCTGAAAGGCACAACGTGCAGGCTTCTTTCCAAAGGGCGAGTTGGGCCCCACAGCATCTTGCTTCCAGCTCTTTGGGAAGCTAAGAAACAAGTCGCTCTGCACAGTGGTCTTACAGCCTAGTGGGAACATCTCTTCCAAAGGCCTGTGAAACGAAGTTTCTTTGCAGGCCTGATCTGGCTGAAGTAGGACTTCTGCTCTGGGTGTGCTACTTTGCCCTAGAGCTGAAAGGCACAACGTGCAGGCTTCTTTCCAAAGGGCGAGTTGGGCCCCACAGCATCTTGCTTCCAGCTCTTGGGGAATCTAAGACACAACTCGCTCTGCACAGTGCTCTTACAGCCTACCGGGAACATCTCTTCCAAAGGCCTGTGAAACGCAGTTTCTTTGCAGGCCTGATCTGGCTGAAGTAGGACTTCTGCTCTGGGTGTGCTACTTTGCCCCAAAGCTGAAAGGCACAACGTGCAGGCTTCTTTCCAAAGGGCGAGTTGGGCCCCACAGCATCTTGCTTCCAGCTCTTTGGGAAGCTGAGAAACGACTCGCTCTGCACAGTGCTCTTACAGCCTAGTGGGAACATCTCTTCCAAAGGCCAGTGAAACGCAGTTTCTTTGCAGGCCTGATCTGGCTGAAGTAGGACTTCTGCTCTGGGTGTGCTACTTTGCCCTAGAGCTGAAAGGCACAACGTGCAGGTTTCTTTCCAAACGGCGAGTTGGGCCCCACAGCATCTTGCTTCCAGCTCTTTGGGAAGCTAAGAAACAACTCGCTCTGCACAGTGCTCTTACAGCCTAGTGGGAACATCTCTTCCAAAGGCCTGTGAAACGCAGTTTCTTTGCAGGCCTGATCTGGCTGAAGTAGGACTTCTGCTCTGGGTGTGCTACTTTGCCCTAGAGCTGAAAGGCACAACGTGCAGGCTTCTTTCCAAAGGGCGAGTTGGGCCCCACAGCATCTTGCTTCCAGCTCTTTGGGAAGCTAAGAAACAACTCGCTCTGCACAGTGCTCTTACAGCCTACCGGGAACATCTCTTCCAGAGGCCTGTGAAACGCAATTTCTTTGCAGGCCTGATCTGGCTGAAGTAGGACTTCTGCTCTGGGTGTGCTACTTTGCCCTAGAGCTGAAAGGCACAACGTGCAGGCTTCTTTCCAAAGGGCGAGTTGGGCCCCACAGCATCTTGCTTCCAGCTCTTTGGGAATCTAAGAAACAACTCGCTCTGCACAGTGCTCTTACAGCCTACCGGGAACATCTCTTCCAAAGGCCTGTGAAACGCAGTTTCTTTGCAGGCCTGATCTGGCTGAAGTAGGACTTCTGCTCTGGGTGTGCTACTTTGCCCTAGAGCTGAAAGGCACAACGTGCAGGCTTCTTTCCAAAGGGCGAGTTGGGCCCCAGAGCATCTTGCTTCCAGCTCTTTGGGAAGCTAAGAAACCACTCGCTCGGAACAGTGCTCTTACAGCCTTGTGGGAACATCTCTTCCAAAGGCCTGTGAAACGCAGTTTCTTTGCAGGCCTGATCTGGCTGAAGTAGGACTTCTGCTCTGGGTGTGCTACTTTGCGCTAGAGCTGAAAGGCACAACGTGCAGGCTTCTTTCCAAAGGGCGAGTTGGGCCCCACAGCATCTTGCTTCCAGCTCTTTGGGAAGCTAAGAAACCACTCTCTCTGCACAGTGCTCTTACAGCCTAGTGGGAACATCTCTTCCAAAGGCCTGTGAAACGCAGTTTCTTTGCAGGCCTGATCTGGCTGAAGTAGGACTTCTGCTCTGGGTGTGCTACTTTGCCCTAGAGCTGAAAGGCACATCGTGCAGGCTTCTTTCCAAAGGGTGAGAAGGGCCCCACAGCATCTTGCTTCCAGCTCTTTGGGAAGCTAAGAAACAACTCGCTCTGCACAGTGCTCTTACAGCCTACCGGGAACATCTCTTCCAAAGGCCTGTGAAACGCAGTTTCTTTGCAGGCCTGATCTGGCTGAAGTAGGACTTCTGCTCTGGGTGTGCTACTTTGCCCTAGAGCTGAAAGGCACAACGTGCAGGCTTCTTTCCAAAGGGCGTGTTGGGGCCCACAGCATCTTGCTTCCAGCTCTTTGGGAAGCTAAGAAACAACTCGCTCTGCTCAGTGCTCTTACAACCTACCGGGAACATCTCTTCCAAAGGCCTGTGAAACGCAGTTTCTTTGCAGGCCTGATCTGGCTGAAGTAGGACTTCTGCTCTGGGTGTGCTACTTTGCCCTAGAGCTGAAAGGCACAACGTGCAGGCTTCTTTCCAAAGGGCGAGTTGGGCCCCACAGCATCTTGCTTCCAGCTCTTTGGGAAGCTAAGAAATAACTCGCTCTGCACAGTGCTCTTACAGCCTACCGGGAACATCTCTTCCAAAGGCCTGTGAAACGCAGTTTCTTTGCAGGCCTGATCTGGCTGAAGTAGGACTTCTGCTCGGGGTGTGCTACTTTGCCCTAGAGCTGAAAGGCACAACGTGCAGGCTTCTTTACAAAGGGCGAGTTGGGCTCCACAGCGTCTTGATTCCAGCTCTTTGGGAAGCTAAGAAACAACTCGCTCTGCACAGTGCTCTTACAGCCTAGTGGGAACATCTCTTCCAAAGGCCTGTGAAACGCAGTTTCTTTGCAGGCCTGATCTGGCTGAAGTAGGACTTCTGCTCTGGGTGTGCTACTTTGCCCTAGAGCTGAAAGGCACAACGTGCAGGCTTCTTTCCAAAGGGCGAGTTGGGCCCCACAGCATCTTGCTTCCAGCTCTTTGGGAACCTAAGAAACCACTCGCTCTGCACAGTGCTCTAACAGCCTAGTGGGAACATCTCTTCCAAAGGCCTGTGAAACGCAGTTTCTTTGCAGGCCTGATCTGGCTGAAGTAGGACTTCTGCTCTGGGTGTGCTACTTTGCCCTAGAGCTGAAAGGCACAACGTGCAGGCTTCTTTCCAAAGGGCGAGTTGGGCCCCTCAGCATCTTGCTTCCAGCTCTTTGGGAAGCTAAGAAACCACTCGCTCTGCACAGTGCTCTAACAGCCTAGTGGGAACATCTCTTCCAAAGGCCTGTGAAACGCAGTTTCTTTGCAGGCCTGATCTGGCTGAAGTAGGACTTCTGCTCTGGGTGTGCTACTTTGCCCTAGAGCTGAAAGGCACAACGTGCAGGCTTCTTTCCAAAGGGCGAGTTGGGCTCCACAGCATCTTGATTCCAGCTCTTTGGGAAGCTAAGAAACAACTCGCTCTGCACAGTGCTCTTACAGCCTAGTGGGAACATCTCTTCCAAAGGCCTGTGAAACGCAGTTTCTTTGCAGGCCGGATCTGGCTGAAGTAGGACTTCTGCTCTGGGTGTGCTACTTTGCCCTAGAGCTGAAAGGCACAACGTGCAGGCTTCTTTCCAAAGGGCGAGTTGGGCCCCACAGCATCTTGCTTCCAGCTCTTTGGGAAGCTAAGAAACCACTCGCTCTGCACAGTGCTCTAACAGCCTAGTGGGAACATCTCTTCCAAAGGCCTGTGAAACGCAGTTTCTTTGCAGGCCTGATCTGGCTGAAGTAGGACTTCTGCTCTGGGTGTACTACTTTGCCCTAGAGCTGAAAGGCACAACGTGCAGGCTTCTTTCCAATGGGCGAGTTGTGCTCCACAGCATCTTGATTCCAGCTCTTTGGGAAGCTAAGAAACAACTCGCTCTGCACAGTGCTCTTACAGCCTAGTGGGAACATCTCTTCCAAAGGCCTGTGAAACGCAGTTTCTTTTCAGGCCTGATCTGGCTGAAGTAGGACTTCTGCTCTGGGTGTGCTACTTTGCCCTAGAGCTGAAAGGCACAACGTGCAGGCTTCTTTCCAAAGGGCGAGTTGGGCCCCCAGCATCTTGCTTCCAGCTCTTGGGGAATATAAGAAACAACTCGCTCTGCACAGTGCTCTTACAGCCTAGTGGGAACATCTCTTCCAAAGGCCTGTGAAACGCAGTTTCTTTGCAGGCCTGATCTGGCTGAAGTAGGACTTCTGCTCTGGGTGTGCTACTTTGCCCTAGAGCTGAAAGGCACAACGTGCAGGCTTCTTTCCAAAGGGCGAGTTGGGCCCCACAGCATCTTGCTTCCAGCTCTTTGGGAAGCTAAGAAACAACTCGCTCTGCACAGTGCTCTTACAGCCTACCAGGAACATCTCTTCCAAAGGCCTGTGAAACGCAGTTTCTTTGCAGGCCTGATCTGGCTGAAGTAGGACTTCTGCTCTGGGTGTGCTACTTTGCCCTAGAGCTGAAAGGCTCAACGTGCAGGCTTCTTTCCAAAGGGCGAGTTGGGCCCCACAGCGTCTTGCTTCCAGCTCTTTGGGAAGCTAAGAAACAACTCGCTCTGCACAGTGCTCTTACAGCCTACGGGGAACATCTCTTCCAAAGGCCTGTGAAACGCAGTTTCTTTGCAGGCCTGATCTGGCTGAAGTAGGACTTCTGCTCTGGGTGTGCTACTTTGCCCTAGAGCTGAAAGGCACAACGTGCAGGCTTCTTTACAAAGGGCGAGTTGGGCTCCACAGCATCTTGATTCCAGCTCTTTGGGAAGCTAAGAAACAACTCGCTCTGCACAGTGCTCTTACAGCCTAGTGGGAACATCTCTTCCAAAGGCCTGTGAAACGCAGTTTCTTTGCAGGCCTGATCTGGCTGAAGTAGGACTTCTGCTCTGGGTGTGCTACTTTGCCCTAGAGCTGAAA
The DNA here is from genome assembly GCF_041296265.1 of Equus caballus. Taxonomy (NCBI): domain Eukaryota; kingdom Metazoa; phylum Chordata; class Mammalia; order Perissodactyla; family Equidae; genus Equus; species Equus caballus. The sequence continues at coordinate 1,465,007 of NC_091710.1, forward strand.
GGCACAACGTGCAGGCTTCTTTCCAAAGGGCGAGTTGGGCCCCAGAGCATCTTGCTTCCAGCTCTTTGGGAAGCTAAGAAACCACTCGCTCGGAACAGTGCTCTTACAGCCTTGTGGGAACATCTCTTCCAAAGGCCTGTGAAACGCAGTTTCTTTGCAGGCCTGATCTGGCTGAAGTAGGACTTCTGCTCTGGGTGTGCTACTTTGCCCTAGAGCTGAAAGGCACAACGTGCAGGCTTCTTTCCAAAGGGCGATTTGGGCCCCACAGCATCTTGCTTCCAGCTCTTTGGGAAGCTGAGAAACCACTCGCTCTGCACAGTGCTCTTACAGCCTAGTGGGAACATCTCTTCCAAAGGCCTGTGAAACGCAGTTTCTTTGCAGGCCTGATCTGGCTGAAGTAGGACTTCTGCTCTGGGTGTGCTACTTTGCCCTAGAGCTGAAAGGCAAAACGTGCAGGCTTCTTTCCAAAGGGCGAGAAGGGCCCCACAGCATCTTGCTTCCAGCTCTTTGGGAAGCTAAGAAACAACTCGCTCTGCACAGTGCTCTTACAGCCTACCGGGAACATGTCTTCCAAAGGCCTGTGAAACGCAGTTTCTTTGCAGGCCTGATCTGGCTGAAGTAGGACTTCTGCTCTGGGTGTGCTACTTTGCCCTAGAGCTGAAAGGCACAACGTGCAGGCTTCTTTCCAAAGGGCGAGTTGGGCCCCACAGCATCTTGCTTCCAGCTCTTTGGGAAGCTAAGAAACAACTCGCTCTGCACAGTGCTCTTACAGCCTACCGGGAACATGTCTTCCAAAGGCCTGTGAAACGCAGTTTCTTTGCAGGCCTGATCTGGCTGAAGTAGGACTTCTGCTCTGGCTGTGCTACTTTGCCCTAGAGCTGAAAGGCACAACGTGCAGGCTTCTTTCCAAAGGGCGAGTTGGGCCCCACAGCATCTTGCTTCCAGCTCTTTGGGAAGCTAAGAAACCACTCGCTCTGCACAGTGCTCTAACAGCCTAGTGGGAACATCTCTTCCAAAGGCCTGTGAAACGCAGTTTCTTTGCAGGCCTGATCTGGCTGAAGTAGGACTTCTGCTCTGGGTGTGCTACTTTGCCCTAGAGCTGAAAGGCACAACGTGCAGGCTTCTTTCCAAAGGGCGAGTTGGGCCCCACAGCATCTTGCTTCCAGCTCTTTGGGAAGCTAAGAAACAAGTCGCTCTGCACAGTGGTCTTACAGCCTAGTGGGAACATGTCTTCCAAAGGCCTGTGAAACGCAGTTTCTTTGCAGGCCTGATCTGGCTGAAGTAGGACTTCTGCTCTGGGTGTGCTACTTTGCCCTAGAGCTGAAAGGCACAACGTGCAGGCTTCTTTCCAAAGGGCGAGTTGGGCCCCACAGCATCTTGCTTCCAGCTCTTGGGGAATCTAAGACACAACTCGCTCTGCACAGTGCTCTTACAGCCTACCGGGAACATCTCTTCCAAAGGCCTGTGAAACGCAGTTTCTTTGCAGGCCTGATCTGGCTGAAGTAGGACTTCTGCTCTGGGTGTGCTACTTTGCCCCAAAGCTGAAAGGCACAACGTGCAGGCTTCTTTCCAAAGGGCGAGTTGGGCCCCACAGCATCTTGCTTCCAGCTCTTTGGGAAGCTGAGAAACGACTCGCTCTGCACAGTGCTCTTACAGCCTAGTGGGAACATCTCTTCCAAAGGCCTGTGAAACGCAGTTTCTTTGCAGGCCTGATCTGGCTGAAGTAGGACTTCTGCTCTGGGTGTGCTACTTTGCCCTAGAGCTGAAAGGCACAACGTGCAGGTTTCTTTCCAAACGGCGAGTTGGACCCACAGCATCTTGCTTCCAGCTCTTTGGGAAGCTAAGAAACAACTCGCTCTGCACAGTGCTCTTACAGCCTAGTGGGAACATCTCTTCCAAAGGCCTGTGAAACGCAGTTTCTTTGCAGGCCTGATCTGGCTGAAGTAGGACTTCTGCTCTGGGTGTGCTACTTTGCCCTAGAGCTGAAAGGCACAACGTGCAGGCTTCTTTCCAAAGGGCGAGTTGGGCCCCACAGCATCTTGCTTCCAGCTCTTTGGGAAGCTAAGAAACAACTTGCTCTGCACAGTGCTCTTACAGCCTACCGGGAACATCTCTTCCAGAGGCCTGTGAAACGCAATTTCTTTGAAGGCCTGATCTGGATGAAGTAGGACTTCTGCTCTGGGTGTGCTACTTTGCCCTAGAGCTGAAAGGCACAACGTGCAGGCTTCTTTCCAAAGGGCGAGTTGGGCCCCACAGCATCTTGCTTCCAGCTCTTTGGGAAGCTAAGAAACCACTCGCTCTGCACAGTGCTCTTACAGCCTAGTGGGAACATCTCTTCCAAAGGCCTGTGAAACGCAGTTTCTTTGCAGGCCTGATCTGGCTGAAGTAGGACTTCTGCTCTGGGTGTGCTACTTTGCCCTAGAGCTGAAAGGCACAACGTGCAGGCTTCTTTCCAAAGGGCGAGTTGGGCCCCACAGCATCTTGCTTCCAGCTCTTTGGGAAGCTAAGAAACAACTCGCTCTGCACAGTGCTCTTACAGCCTACTGGGAACATCTCTTCCAAAGGCCTGTGAAACGCAGTTTCTTTGCAGGCCTGATCTGGCTGAAGTAGGACTTCTGCTCTGGGTGTGCTACTTTGCCCTAGAGCTGAAAGGCACAACGTGCAGGCTTCTTTCCAAAGGGCGAGTTGGGCCCCACAGCATCTTGCTTCCAGCTCTTTGGGAGGCTAAGAAACAACTCGCTCTGCACAGTGCTCTTACAGCCTACCGGGAACATCTCTTCCAAAGGCCTGTGAAACGCAGTTTCTTTGCAGGCCTGATCTGGCTGAAGTAGGACTTCTGCTCTGGGTGTGCTACTTTGCCCTAGAGCTGAAAGGCACAACGTGCAGGCTTCTTTCCAAAGGGCGAGTTGGGCCCCACAGCATCTTGCTTCCAGCTCTTTGGGAAGCTAAGAAATAACTCGCTCTGCACAGTGCTCTTACAGCCTACCGGGAACATCTCTTCCAAAGGCCTGTGAAACGCAGTTTCTTTGCAGGCCTGATCTGGCTGAAGTAGGACTTCTGCTCGGGGTGTGCTACTTTGCCCTAGAGCTGAAAGGCACAACGTGCAGACTTCTTTCCAATGGGTGAGTTGGGCCCCACAGCATCTTGCTTCCAGCTCTTTGGGAAGCTAAGAAACAACTCGCTCTGCACAGTGCTCTTACAGCCTACCGGGAACATCTCTTCCAAAGGCCTGTGAAACGCAGTTTCTTTGCAGGCCTGATCTGGCTGAAGTAGGACTTCTGCTCTGGGTGTGCTACTTTGCCCTAGAGCTCAAAGGCACAACGTGCAGCCTTCTTTCCAAAGGGCGAGTTGGGCCCCACAGCATCTTGCTTCCAGCTCTTTGGGAAGCTAAGAAACCACTCGCTCTGCACAGTGCTCTTACAGCCTAGTGGGAACGTCTCTTCCAAAGGCCTGTGAAACGCAGTTTCTTTGCAGGCCTGATCTGGCTGAAGTAGGACTTCTGCTCTGGGTGTGCTACTTTGCCCTAGAGCTGAAAGGCACAACGTGCAGGCTTCTTTCCAAAGGGCGAGTTGGGCCCCACAGCATCTTGCTTCCAGCTCTTTGGGAAGCTAAGAAACAACTCGCTCTGCACAGTGCTCTTACAGCCTACCAGGAACATCTCTTCCAAAGGCCTGTGAAACGCAGTTTCTTTGCAGGCCTGATCTGGCTGAAGTAGGACTTCTGCTCTGGGTGTGCTACTTTGCCCTAGAGCTGAAAGGCTCAACGTGCAGGCTTCTTTCCAAAGGGCGAGTTGGGCCCCACAGCATCTTGCTTCCAGCTCTTTGGGAAGCTAAGAAACAACTCGCTCTGCACAGTGCTCTTACAGCCTACCGGGAACATCTCTTCCAAAGGCCTGTGAAACGCAGTTTCTTTGAAGGCCTGATCTGGCTGAAGTAGGACTTCTGCTCTGGGTGTGCTACTTTGCGCTAGAGCTGAAAGGCACAACGTGCAGGCTTCTTTCCAAAGGGCGAGTTGGGCCCCACAGCATCTTGCTTCCAGCTCTTTGGGAAGCTAAGAAACCACTCTCTCTGCACAGTGCTCTTACAGCCTAGTGGGAACATCTCTTCCAAAGGCCTGTGAAACGCAGTTTCTTTGCAGGCCTGATCTGGCTGAAGTAGGACTTCTGCTCTGGGTGTGCTACTTTGCCCTAGAGCTGAAAGGCTCAACGTGCAGGCTTCTTTCCAAAGGGCGAGTTGGGCCCCACAGCGTCTTGCTTCCAGCTCTTTGGGAAGCTAAGAAACAACTCGCTCTGCACAGTGCTCTTACAGCCTACGGGGAACATCTCTTCCAAAGGCCTGTGAAACGCAGTTTCTTTGCAGGCCTGATCTGGCTGAAGTAGGACTTCTGCTCTGGGTGTGCTACTTTGCCCTAGAGCTGAAAGGCACAACGTGCAGGCTTCTTTCCAAAGGGCGAGTTGGGCTCCACAGCATCTTGATTCCAGCTCTTTGGGAAGCTAAGAAACAACTCGCTCTGCACAGTGCTCTTACAGCCTAGTGGGAACATCTCTTCCAAAGGCCTGTGAAACGCAGTTTCTTTGCAGGCCTGATCTGGCTGAAGTAGGACTTCTGCTCTGGGTGTGCTACTTTGCCCTAGAGCTGAAAGGCACAACGTGCAGGCTTCTTTCCAAAGGGCGAGTTGGGCCCCACAGCATCTTGCTTCCAGCTCTTTGGGAACCTAAGAAACCACTCGCTCTGCACAGTGCTCTAACAGCCTAGTGGGAACATCTCTTCCAAAGGCCTGTGAAACGCAGTTTCTTTGCAGGCCTGATCTGGCTGAAGTAGGACTTCTGCTCTGGGTGTGCTACTTTGCCCTAGAGCTGAAAGGCACAACGTGCAGGCTTCTTTCCAAAGGGCGAGTTGGGCCCCTCAGCATCTTGCTTCCAGCTCTTTGGGAAGCTAAGAAACCACTCGCTCTGCACAGTGCTCTAACAGCCTAGTGGGAACATCTCTTCCAAAGGCCTGTGAAACGCAGTTTCTTTGCAGGCCTGATCTGGCTGAAGTAGGACTTCTGCTCTGGGTGTGCTACTTTGCCCTAGAGCTGAAAGGCACAACGTGCAGGCTTCTTTCCAAAGGGCGAGTTGGGCTCCACAGCATCTTGATTCCAGCTCTTTGGGAAGCTAAGAAACAACTCGCTCTGCACAGTGCTCTTACAGCCTAGTGGGAACATCTCTTCCAAAGGCCTGTGAAACGCAGTTTCTTTGCAGGCCTGATCTGGCTGAAGTAGGACTTCTGCTCTGGGTGTGCTACTTTGCCCTAGAGCTGAAAGGCACAACGTGCAGGCTTCTTTCCAAAGGGCGAGTTGGGCCCCACAGCATCTTGCTTCCAGCTCTTTGGGAAGCTAAGAAACCACTCGCTCTGCACAGTGCTCTAACAGCCTAGTGGGAACATCTCTTCCAAAGGTCTGTGAAACGCAGTTTCTTTGCAGGCCTGATCTGGCTGAAGTAGGACTTCTGCTCTGGGTGTACTACTTTGCCCTAGAGCTGAAAGGCACAACGTGCAGGCTTCTTTCCAAAGGGCGAGTTGGGCTCCACAGCATCTTGATTCCAGCTCTTTGGGAAGCTAAGAAACAACTCGCTCTGCACAGTGCTCTTACAGCCTAGTGGGAACATCTCTTCCAAAGGCCTGTGAAACGCAGTTTCTTTGCAGGCCTGATCTGGCTGAAGTAGGACTTCTGCTCTGGGTGTGCTACTTTGCCCTAGAGCTGAAAGGCACAACGTGCAGGCTTCTTTCCAAAGGGCGAGTTGGGCCCCCAGCATCTTGCTTCCAGCTCTTGGGGAATATAAGAAACAACTCGCTCTGCACAGTGCTCTTACAGCCCAGTGGGAACATCTCTTCCAAAGGCCTGTGAAACGCAGTTTCTTTGCAGGCCTGATCTGGCTGAAGTAGGACTTCTGCTCTGGGTGTGCTACTTTGCCCTAGAGCTGAAAGGCACAACGTGCAGGCTTCTTTCCAAAGGGCGAGTTGGGCCCCACAGCATCTTGCTTCCAGCTCTTTGGGAAGCTAAGAAACAACTCGCTCTGCACAGTGCTCTTACAGCCTACCAGGAACATCTCTTCCAAAGGCCTGTGAAACGCAGTTTCTTTGCAGGCCTGATCTGGCTGAAGTAGGACTTCTGCTCTGGGTGTGCTACTTTGCCCTAGAGCTGAAAGGCTCAACGTGCAGGCTTCTTTCCAAAGGGCGAGTTGGGCCCCACAGCGTCTTGCTTCCAGCTCTTTGGGAAGCTAAGAAACCACTCGCTCGGAACAGTGCTCTTACAGCCTTGTGGGAACATCTCTTCCAAAGGCCTGTGAAACGCAGTTTCTTTGCAGGCCTGATCTGGCTGAAGTAGGACTTCTGCTCTGGGTGTGCTACTTTGCGCTAGAGCTGAAAGGCACAACGTGCAGGCTTCTTTCCAAAGGGCGAGTTGGGCCCCACAGCATCTTGCTTCCAGCTCTTTGGGAAGCTAAGAAACCACTCTCTCTGCACAGTGCTCTTACAGCCTAGTGGGAACATCTCTTCCAAAGGCCTGTGAAACGCAGTTTCTTTGCAGGCCTGATCTGGCTGAAGTAGGACTTCTGCTCTGGGTGTGCTACTTTGCCCTAGAGCTGAAAGGCACAACGTGCAGGCTTCTTTCCAAAGGGCGAGAAGGGCCCCACAGCATCTTGCTTCCAGCTCTTTGGGAAGCTAAGAAACAACTCGCTCTGCACAGTGCTCTTACAGCCTACCGGGAACATCTCTTCCAAAGGCCTGTGAAACGCAGTTTCTTTGCAGGCCTGATCTGGCTGAAGTAGGACTTCTGCTCTGGGTGTGCTACTTTGCCCTAGAGCTGAAAGGCACAACGTGCAGGCTTCTTTCCAAAGGGCGTGTTGGGGCCCACAGCATCTTGCTTCCAGCTCTTTGGGAAGCTAAGAAACAACTCGCTCTGCTCAGTGCTCTTACAACCTACCGGGAACATCTCTTCCAAAGGCCTGTGAAACGCAGTTTCTTTGCAGGCCTGATCTGGCTGAAGTAGGACTTCTGCTCTGGGTGTGCTACTTTGCCCTAGAGCTGAAAGGCACAACGTGCAGGCTTCTTTCCAAAGGGCGAGTTGGGCCCCACAGCATCTTGCTTCCAGCTCTTTGGGAAGCTAAGAAATAACTCGCTCTGCACAGTGCTCTTACAGCCTACCGGGAACATCTCTTCCAAAGGCCTGTGAAACGCAGTTTCTTTGCAGGCCTGATCTGGCTGAAGTAGGACTTCTGCTCGGGGTGTGCTACTTTGCCCTAGAGCTGAAAGGCACAACGTGCAGGCTTCTTTCCAATGGGTGAGTTGGGCCCCACAGCATCTTGCTTCCAGCTCTTTGGGAAGCTAAGAAACAACTCGCTCTGCACAGTGCTCTTACAGCCTACCGGGAACATCTCTTCCAAAGGCCTGTGAAACGCAGTTTCTTTGCAGGCCTGATCTGGCTGAAGTAGGACTTCTGCTCTGGGTGTGCTACTTTGCCCTAGAGCTCAAAGGCACAACGTGCAGCCTTCTTTCCAAAGGGCGAGTTGGGCCCCACAGCATCTTGCTTCCAGCTCTTTGGGAAGCTAAGAAACCACTCGCTCTGCACAGTGCTCTTACAGCCTAGTGGGAACGTCTCTTCCAAAGGCCTGTGAAACGCAGTTTCTTTGCAGGCCTGATCTGGCTGAAGTAGGACTTCTGCTCTGGGTGTGCTACTTTGCCCTAGAGCTGAAAGGCACAACGTGCAGGCTTCTTTCCAAAGGGCGAGTTGGGCCCCACAGCATCTTGCTTCCAGCTCTTTGGGAAGCTAAGAAACAACTCGCTCTGCACAGTGCTCTTACAGCCTACCAGGAACATCTCTTCCAAAGGCCTGTGAAACGCAGTTTCTTTGCAGGCCTGATCTGGCTGAAGTAGGACTTCTGCTCTGGGTGTGCTACTTTGCCCTAGAGCTGAAAGGCTCAACGTGCAGGCTTCTTTCCAAAGGGCGAGTTGGGCCCCACAGCGTCTTGCTTCCAGCTCTTTGGGAAGCTAAGAAACAACTCGCTCTGCACAGTGCTCTTACAGCCTACGGGGAACATCTCTTCCAAAGGCCTGTGAAACGCAGTTTCTTTGCAGGCCTGATCTGGCTGAAGTAGGACTTCTGCTCTGGGTGTGCTACTTTGCCCTAGAGCTGAAAGGCACAACGTGCAGGCTTCTTTACAAAGGGCGAGTTGGGCTCCACAGCATCTTGATTCCAGCTCTTTGGGAAGCTAAGAAACAACTCGCTCTGCACAGTGCTCTTACAGCCTAGTGGGAACATCTCTTCCAAAGGCCTGTGAAACGCAGTTTCTTTGCAGGCCTGATCTGGCTGAAGTAGGACTTCTGCTCTGGGTGTGCTACTTTGCCCTAGAGCTGAAAGGCACAACGTGCAGGCTTCTTTCCAAAGGGCGAGTTGGGCCCCACAGCATCTTGCTTCCAGCTCTTTGGGAACCTAAGAAACCACTCGCTCTGCACAGTGCTCTAACAGCCTAGTGGGAACATCTCTTCCAAAGGCCTGTGAAACGCAGTTTCTTTGCAGGCCTGATCTGGCTGAAGTAGGACTTCTGCTCTGGGTGTGCTACTTTGCCCTAGAGCTGAAAGGCACAACGTGCAGGCTTCTTTCCAAAGGGCGAGTTGGGCCCCTCAGCATCTTGCTTCCAGCTCTTTGGGAAGCTAAGAAACCACTCGCTCTGCACAGTGCTCTAACAGCCTAGTGGGAACATCTCTTCCAAAGGCCTGTGAAACGCAGTTTCTTTGCAGGCCTGATCTGGCTGAAGTAGGACTTCTGCTCTGGGTGTGCTACTTTGCCCTAGAGCTGAAAGGCACAACGTGCAGGCTTCTTTCCAAAGGGCGAGTTGGGCTCCACAGCATCTTGATTCCAGCTCTTTGGGAAGCTAAGAAACAACTCGCTCTGCACAGTGCTCTTACAGCCTAGTGGGAACATCTCTTCCAAAGGCCTGTGAAACGCAGTTTCTTTGCAGGCCTGATCTGGCTGAAGTAGGACTTCTGCTCTGGGTGTGCTACTTTGCCCTAGAGCTGAAAGGCACAACGTGCAGGCTTCTTTCCAAAGGGCGAGTTGGGCCCCACAGCATCTTGCTTCCAGCTCTTTGGGAAGCTAAGAAACCACTCGCTCTGCACAGTGCTCTAACAGCCTAGTGGGAACATCTCTTCCAAAGGCCTGTGAAACGCAGTTTCTTTGCAGGCCTGATCTGGCTGAAGTAGGACTTCTGCTCTGGGTGTACTACTTTGCCCTAGAGCTGAAAGGCACAACGTGCAGGCTTCTTTCCAAAGGGCGAGTTGGGCTCCACAGCATCTTGATTCCAGCTCTTTGGGAAGCTAAGAAACAACTCGCTCTGCACAGTGCTCTTACAGCCTAGTGGGAACATCTCTTCCAAAGGCCTGTGAAACGCAGTTTCTTTGCAGGCCTGATCTGGCTGAAGTAGGACTTCTGCTCTGGGTGTGCTACTTTGCCCTAGAGCTGAAAGGCACAACGTGCAGGCTTCTTTCCAAAGGGCGAGTTGGGCCCCCAGCATCTTGCTTCCAGCTCTTGGGGAATATAAGAAACAACTCGCTCTGCACAGTGCTCTTACAGCCTAGTGGGAACATCTCTTCCAAAGGCCTGTGAAACGCAGTTTCTTTGCAGGCCTGATCTGGCTGAAGTAGGACTTCTGCTCTGGGTGTGCTACTTTGCCCTAGAGCTGAAAGGCACAACGTGCAGGCTTCTTTACAAAGGGCGAGTTGGGCTCCACAGCATCTTGATTCCAGCTCTTTGGGAAGCTAAGAAACAACTCGCTCTGCACAGTGCTCTTACAGCCTAGTGGGAACATCTCTTCCAAAGGCCTGTGAAACGCAGTTTCTTTGCAGGCCTGATCTGGCTGAAGTAGGACTTCTGCTCTGGGTGTGCTACTTTGCCCTAGAGCTGAAAGGCACAACGTGCAGGCTTCTTTCCAAAGGGCGAGTTGGGCCCCAGAGCATCTTGCTTCCAGCTCTTTGGGAAGCTAAGAAACCACTCGCTCGGAACAGTGCTCTTACAGCCTTGTGGGAACATCTCTTCCAAAGGCCTGTGAAACGCAGTTTCTTTGCAGGCCTGATCTGGCTGAAGTAGGACTTCTGCTCTGGGTGTGCTACTTTGCCCTAGAGCTGAAAGGCACAACGTGCAGGCTTCTTTCCAAAGGGCGATTTGGGCCCCACAGCATCTTGCTTCCAGCTCTTTGGGAAGCTGAGAAACCACTCGCTCTGCACAGTGCTCTTACAGCCTAGTGGGAACATCTCTTCCAAAGGCCTGTGAAACGCAGTTTCTTTGCAGGCCTGATCTGGCTGAAGTAGGACTTCTGCTCTGGGTGTGCTACTTTGCCCTAGAGCTGAAAGGCACAACGTGCAGGCTTCTTTCCAAAGGGCGAGAAGGGCCCCACAGCATCTTGCTTCCAGCTCTTTGGGAAGCTAAGAAACAACTCGCTCTGCACAGTGCTCTTACAGCCTACCGGGAACATGTCTTCCAAAGGCCTGTGAAACGCAGTTTCTTTGCAGGCCTGATCTGGCTGAAGTAGGACTTCTGCTCTGGGTGTGCTACTTTGCCCTAGAGCTGAAAGGCACAACGTGCAGGCTTCTTTCCAAAGGGCGAGTTGGGCCCCACAGCATCTTGCTTCCAGCTCTTTGGGAAGCTAAGAAACAACTCGCTCTGCACAGTGCTCTTACAGCCTACCGGGAACATGTCTTCCAAAGGCCTGTGAAACGCAGTTTCTTTGCAGGCCTGATCTGGCTGAAGTAGGACTTCTGCTCTGGGTGTGCTACTTTGCCCTAGAGCTGAAAGGCACAACGTGCAGGCTTCTTTCCAAAGGGCGAGTTGGGCCCCACAGCATCTTGCTTCCAGCTCTTTGGGAAGCTAAGAAACCACTCGCTCTGCACAGTGCTCTAACAGCCTAGTGGGAACATCTCTTCCAAAGGCCTGTGAAACGCAGTTTCTTTGCAGGCCTGATCTGGCTGAAGTAGGACTTCTGCTCTGGGTGTGCTACTTTGCCCTAGAGCTGAAAGGCACAACGTGCAGGCTTCTTTCCAAAGGGCGAGTTGGGCCCCACAGCATCTTGCTTCCAGCTCTTTGGGAAGCTAAGAAACAAGTCGCTCTGCACAGTGGTCTTACAGCCTAGTGGGAACATCTCTTCCAAAGGCCTGTGAAACGCAGTTTCTTTGCAGGCCTGATCTGGCTGAAGTAGGACTTCTGCTCTGGGTGTGCTACTTTGCCCTAGAGCTGAAAGGCACAACGTGCAGGCTTCTTTCCAAAGGGCGAGTTGGGCCCCACAGCATCTTGCTTCCAGCTCTTGGGGAATCTAAGACACAACTCGCTCTGCACAGTGCTCTTACAGCCTACCGGGAACATCTCTTCCAAAGGCCTGTGAAACGCAGTTTCTTTGCAGGCCTGATCTGGCTGAAGTAGGACTTCTGCTCTGGGTGTGCTACTTTGCCCCAGAGCTGAAAGGCACAACGTGCAGGCTTCTTTCCAAAGGGCGAGTTGGGCCCCACAGCATCTTGCTTCCAGCTCTTTGGGAAGCTGAGAAACCACTCGCTCTGCACAGTGCTCTTACAGCCTAGTGGGAACATCTCTTTCAAAGGCCTGTGAAACGCAGTTTCTTTGCAGGCCTGATCTGGCTGAAGTAGGACTTCTGCTCTGGGTGTGCTACTTTGCCCTAGAGCTGAAAGGCACAACGTGCAGGTTTCTTTCCAAACGGCGAGTTGGGCCCCACAGCATCTTGCTTCCAGCTCTTTGGGAAGCTAAGAAACCACTCGCTCTGCACAGTGCTCTTACAGCCTAGTGGGAACATCTCTTCCAAAGGCCTGTGAAACGCAGTTTCTTTGCAGGCCTGATCTGTCTGAAGTAGGACTTCTGCTCTGGGTGTGCTACTTTGCCCTAGAGCTGAAAGGCACAACGTGCAGGCTTCTTTCCAAAGGGCGAGTTGGGCCCCACAGCATCTTGCTTCCAGCTCTTTGGGAAGCTAAGAAACAACTCGCTCTGCACAGTGCTCTTACAGCCTACCGGGAACATGTCTTCCAAAGGCCTGTGAAACGCAGTTTCTTTGCAGGCCTGATCTGGCTGAAGTAGGACTTCTGCTCTGGGTGTGCTACTTTGCCCTAGAGCTGAAAGGCACAACGTGCAGGCTTCTTTCCAAAGGGCGAGTTGGGCCCCACAGCATCTTGCTTCCAGCTCTTTGGGAAGCTAAGAAACCACTCGCTCTGCACAGTGCTCTAACAGCCTAGTGGGAACATCTCTTCCAAAGGCCTGTGAAACGCAGTTTCTTTGCAGGCCTGATCTGGCTGAAGTAGGACTTCTGCTCTGGGTGTGCTACTTTGCCCTAGAGCTGAAAGGCACAACGTGCAGGCTTCTTTCCAAAGGGCGAGTTGGGCCCCACAGCATCTTGCTTCCAGTTCTTTGGGAAGCTAAGAAACAAGTCGCTCTGCACAGTGGTCTTACAGCCTAGTGGGAACATCTCTTCCAAAGGCCTGTGAAACGCAGTTTCTTTGCAGGCCTGATCTGGCTGAAGTAGGACTTCTGCTCTGGGTGTGCTACTTTGCCCTAGAGCTGAAAGGCACAACGTGCAGGCTTCTTTCCAAAGGGCGAGTTGGGCCCCACAGCATCTTGCTTCCAGCTCTTGGGGAATCTAAGACACAACTCGCTCTGCACAGTGCTCTTACAGCCTACCGGGAACATCTCTTCCAAAGGCCTGTGAAACGCAGTTTCTTTGCAGGCCTGATCTGGCTGAAGTAGGACTTCTGCTCTGGGTGTGCTACTTTGCCCCAGAGCTGAAAGGCACAACGTGCAGGCTTCTTTCCAAAGGGCGAGTTGGGCCCCACAGCATCTTGCTTCCAGCTCTTTGGGAAGCTGAGAAACGACTCGCTCTGCACAGTGCTCTTACAGCCTAGTGGGAACATCTCTTCCAAAGGCCTGTGAAACGCAGTTTCTTTGCAGGCCTGATCTGGCTGAAGTAGGACTTCTGCTCTGGGTGTGCTACTTTGCCCTAGAGCTGAAAGGCACAACGTGCAGACTTCTTTCCAAAGGGCGAGTTGGGCCCCACAGCGTCTTGCTTCCAGCTCTTTGGGAAGCTAAGAAACAACTCGCTCTGCACAGTGCTCTTACAGCCTACGGCGAACATCTCTTCCAAAGGCCTGTGAAACGCAGTTTCTTTGCAGGCCTGATCTGGCTGAAGTAGGACTTCTGCTCTGGCTGTGCTACTTTGCCCTAGAGCTGAAAGGCACAACGTGCAGGCTTCTTTACAAAGGGCGAGTTGGGCTCCACAGCATCTTGATTCCAGCTCTTTGGGAAGCTAAGAAACAACTCGCTCTGCACAGTGCTCTTACAGCCTAGTGGGAACATCTCTTCCAAAGGCCTGTGAAACGCAGTTTCTTTGCAGGCCTGATCTGGCTGAAGTAGGACTTCTGCTCTGGGTGTGCTACTTTGCCCTAGAGCTGAAAGGCACAACGTGCAGGCTTCTTTCCAAAGGGCCAGAAGGGCCCCACAGCATCTTGCTTCCAGCTCTTTGGGAAGCTAAGAAACAACTCGCTCTGCACAGTGCTCTTACAGCCTACCGGGAAAATGTCTTCCAAAGGCCTGTGAAACGCAGTTTCTTTGCAGGCCTGATCTGGCTGAAGTAGGACTTCTGCTCTGGGTGTGCTACTTTGCCCTAGAGCTGAAAGGCACAACGTGCAGGCTTCTTTCCAAAGGGCGAGTTGGGCCCCACATCATCTTGCTTACAGCTCTTTGGGAATCTAAGAAACAACACGCTCTGCACAGTGCTCTTACAGCCTACCGGGAACATCTCTTCCAAAGGCCTGTGAAACGCAGTTTCTTTGCAGGCCTGATCTGGCTGAAGTAGGACTTCTGCTCTGGGTGTGCTACTTTGCCCTAGAGCTGAAAGGCACAATGTGCAGGCTTCTTTCCAAAGGGCGAGTTGGGCCCCACAGTATCTTGCTTCCAGCTCTTTGGGAAGCTGAGAAACCACTCGCTCTGCACAGAGCTCTTACAGCCTAGTGGGAACATGTCTTCCAAAGGCCTGTGAAACGCAGTTTCTTTGCAGGCCTGATCTGGCTGAAGTAGGACTTCTGCTCTGGGTGTACTACTTTGCCCTAGAGCTGAAAGGCACAACGTGCAATCTTCTTTCCAAAGGGCCAGAAGGGCCCCACAGCATCTTGCTTCCAGCTCTTTGGGAAGCTAAGAAACAACTCGCTCTGCACAGTGCTCTTACAGCCTACCGGGAAAATGTCTTCCAAAGGCCTGTGAAACGCAGTTTCTTTGCAGGCCTGATCTGGCTGAAGTAGGACTTCTGCTCTGGGTGTGCTACTTTGCCCTAGAGCTGAAAGGCACAACGTGCAGGCTTCTTTCCAAAGGGCGAGTTGGGCCCCACAGCATCTTGCTTCCAGCTCTTTGGGAAGCTAAGAAACAACTCGCTCTGCACAGTGCTCTTACAGCCTACCGGGAACATGTCTTCCAAAGGCCTGTGAAACGCAGTTTCTTTGCAGGCCTGATCTGGCTGAAGTAGGACTTCTGCTCTGGGTGTGCTACTTTGCCCTAGAGCTGAAAGGCACAACGTGCAGGCTTCTTTCCAAAGGGCGAGTTGGGCCCCACAGCATCTTGCTTCCAGCTCTTTGGGGAGCTAAGAAACAACTCGCTCTGCACAGTGCTCTTACAGCCTACCAGGAACATCTCTTCCAAAGGCCTGTGAAACGCAGTTTCTTTGCAGGCCTGATCTGGCTGAAGTAGGACTTCTGCTCTGGCTGTGCTACTTTGCCCTAGAGCTGAAAGGCACAACGTGCAGGCTTCTTTCCAAAGGGCGAGTTGGGCCCCACAGCATCTTGCTTCCAGCTCTTTGGGAATCTAAGAAACAACTCGCTCTGCACAGTGCTCTTACAGCCTACCGGGAACATCTCTTCCAAAGGCCTGTGAAACGCAGTTTCTTTGCAGGCCTGATCTGGCTGAAGTAGGACTTCTGCTCTGGGTGTGCTACTTTGCCCTAGAGCTGAAAGGCACAACGTGCAGGCTTCTTTCCAAAGGGCGAGTTGGGCCCCACAGCATCTTGCTTCCAGCTCTTTGGGAAGCTAAGAAACCACTCGCTCTGCACAGTGCTCTAACAGCCTAGTGGGAACATCTCTTCCAAGAGGCCTGTGAAACGCAGTTTCTTTGCAGGCCTCATCTGGCTGAAGTAGGACTTCTGCTCTGGGTGTGCTACTTTGCCCTACAGCTGAAAGGCACAACGTGCAGGCTTGTTTCCAAAGGGCGAGTTGGGCTCCACAGCATCTTGCTTCCAGCTCTTTGGGAAGCTAAGAAACAACTCGCTCTGCACAGTGCTCTTACAGCCTAGTGGGAACATCTCTTCCAAAGGCCTGTGAAACGCAGTTTCTTTGCAGGCCTGATCTGGCTGAAGTAGGACTTCTGCTCTGGGTGTGCTACTTTGCCCTAGAGCTGAAAGGCACAACGTGCAGGCTTCTTTGCAAAGGGCGAGTTGGGCCCCACAGCATCTTGCTTCCAGCTCTTTGGGAAGCTAAGAAACCACTCGCTCTGCACAGTGCTCTAACAGCCTAGTGGGAACATCTCTTCCAAAGGCCTGTGAAACGCAGTTTCTTTGCAGGCCTGATCTGGCTGAAGTAGGTCTTCTGCTCTGGGTGTACTACTTTGCCCTAGAGCTGAAAGGCACAACGTGCAGGCTTCTTTCCAAAGGGCGAGTTGGGCTCCACAGCATCTTGATTCCAGCTCTTTGGGAAGCTAAGAAACAACTCGCTCTGCACAGTGCTCTTACAGCCTAGTGGGAACATCTCTTCCAAAGGCCTGTGAAACGCAGTTTCTTTGCAGGCCTGATCTGGCTGAAGTAGGACTTCTGCTCTGGGTGTGCTACTTTGCCCTAGAGCTGAAAGGCACAACGTGCAGGCTTCTTTCCAAAGGGCGAGTTGGGCCCCACAGCATCTTGCTTCCAGCTCTTTGGGAAGCTAAGAAACCAATCGCTCTGCACAGTGCTCTAACAGCCTAGTGGGAACATCTCTTCCAAAGGCCTGTGAAACGCAGTTTCTTTGCAGGCCTGATCTGGCTGAAGTAGGACTTCTGCTCTGGGTGTACTACTTTGCCCTAGAGCTGAAAGGCACAACGTGCAGGCTTCTTTCCAAAGGGCGAGTTGGGCTCCACAGCATCTTGATTCCAGCTCTTTGGGAAGCTAAGAAACAACTCGCTCTGCACAGTGCTCTTACAGCCTAGTGGGAACAACTCTTCCAAAGGCCTGTGAAACGCAGTTTCTTTGCAGGCCTGATCTGGCTGAAGTAGGACTTCTGCTCTGGGTGTGCTACTTTGCCCTAGAGCTGAAAGGCACAACGTGCAGGCTTCTTTCCAAAGGGCGAGTTGGGCCCCACAGCATCTTGCTTCCAGCTCTTGGGGAATATAAGAAACAACTCGCTCTGCAAAGTGCTCTTACAGCCTAGTGGGAACATCTCTTCCAAAGGCCTGTGAAACGCAGTTTGTTTGCAGGCCTGATCTGGCTGAAGTAGGACTTCTGCTCTGGCTGTGCTACTTTGCCCTAGAGCTGAAAGGCACAACGTGCAGGCTTCTTTCCAAAGGGCGAGTTGGGCCCCACAGCATCTTGCTTCCAGCTCTTTGGGAAGCTGAGAAACCACTCGCTCTGCACAGTGCTCTTACAGCCTAGTGGGAACATCTCTTCCATAGGCCTGTGAAACGCAGTTTCTTTGCAGGCCTGATCTGGCTGAAGTAGGACTTCTGCTCTGGGTGTGCTACTTTGCCCTAGAGCTGAAAGGCACAACGTGCAGGCTTCTTTCCAAAGGGCGAGAAGGGCCCCACAGCATCTTGCTTCCAGCTCTTTGGGAAGCTAAGAAACAACTCGCTCTGCACAGTGCTCTTACAGCCTAGTGGGAACATCTCTTCCAAAGGCCTGTGAAACGCAGTTTCTTTGCAGGCCTGATCTGGCTGAAGTAGGACTTCTGCTCTGGGTGTGCTACTTTGCCCTAGAGCTGAAAGGCACAACGTGCAGGCTTCTTTCCAAAGGGCGAGTTGGGCCCCACAGCATCTTGCTTCCAGCTCTTTGGGAAGCTGAGAAACCACTCGCTCTGCACAGTGCTCTTACAGCCTAGTGGGAACATCTCTTCCAAAGGCCTGTGAAACGCAGTTTCTTTGCAGGCCTGATCTGGCTGAAGTAGGACTTCTGCTCTGGGTGTGCTACTTTGCCCTAGAGCTGAAAGGCACAACGTGCAGGTTTCTTTCCAAACGGCGAGTTGGGCCCCACAGCATCTTGCTTCCAGCTCTTTGGGAAGCTAAGAAACAACTCGCTCTGCACAGTGCTCTTACAGCCTAGTGGGAACATCTCTTCCAAAGGCCTGTGAAACGCAGTTTCTTTGCAGGCCTGATCTGGCTGAAGTAGGACTTCTGCTCTGGGTGTGCTACTTTGCCCTAGAGCTGAAAGGCACAACGTGCAGGCTTCTTTCCAAAGGGCGAGTTGGGCCCCACAGCATCTTGCTTCCAGCTCTTTGGGAAGCTAAGAAACAACTCGCTCTGCACAGTGCTCTTACAGCCTACCGGGAACATCTCTTCCAGAGGCCTGTGAAACGCAATTTCTTTGAAGGCCTGATCTGGCTGAAGTAGGACTTCTGCTCTGGGTGTGCTACTTTGCCCTAGAGCTGAAAGGCACAACGTGCAGGCTTCTTTCCAAAGGGCGAGTTGGGCCCCACAGCATCTTGCTTCCAGCTCTTTGGGAAGCTAAGAAACCACTCGCTCTGCACAGTGCTCTTACAGCCTAGTGGGAACATCTCTTCCAAAGGCCTGTGAAACGCAGTTTCTTTGCAGGCCTGATCTGGCTGAAGTAGGACTTCTGCTCTGGGTGTGCTACTTTGCCCTAGAGCTGAAAGGCACAACGTGCAGGCTTCTTTCCAAAGGGCGAGTTGGGCCCCACAGCGTCTTGCTTCCAGCTCTTTGGGAAGCTAAGAAACAACTCGCTCTGCACAGTGCTCTTACAGCCTACTGGGAACATCTCTTCCAAAGGCCTGTGAAACGCAGTTTCTTTGCAGGCCTGATCTGGCTGAAGTAGGACTTCTGCTCTGGGTGTGCTACTTTGCCCTAGAGCTGAAAGGCACAACGTGCAGGCTTCTTTCCAAAGGGCGAGTTGGGCCCCACAGCATCTTGCTTCCAGCTCTTTGGGAGGCTAAGAAACAACTCGCTCTGCACAGTGCTCTTACAGCCTACCAGGAACATCTCTTCCAAAGGACTGTGAAACGCAGTTTCTTTGCAGGCCTGATCTGGCTGAAGTAGGACTTCTGCTCTGGGTGTGCTACTTTGCCCTAGAGCTGAAAGGCACAACGTGCAGGCTTCTTTCCAAAGGGCGAGTTGGGCCCCACAGCGTCTTGCTTCCAGCTCTTTGGGAAGCTAAGAAACAACTCGCTCTGCACAGTGCTCTTACAGCCTACTGGGAACATCTCTTCCAAAGGCCTGTGAAACGCAGTTTCTTTGCAGGCCTGATCTGGCTGAAGTAGGACTTCTGCTCTGGGTGTGCTACTTTGCCCTAGAGCTGAAAGGCACAACGTGCAGGCTTCTTTCCAAAGGGCGAGTTGGGCCCCACAGCATCTTGCTTCCAGCTCTTTGGGAGGCTAAGAAACAACTCGCTCTGCACAGTGCTCTTACAGCCTACCGGGAACATCTCTTCCAAAGGACTGTGAAACGCAGTTTCTTTGCAGGCCTGATCTGGCTGAAGTAGGACTTCTGCTCTGGGTGTGCTACTTTGCCCTAGAGCTGAAAGGCACAACGTGCAGGCTTATTTCCAAAGGGCGAGTTGGGCCCCACAGCATCTTGCTTCCAGCTCTTTGGGAAGCTAAGAAACAACTCGCTCTGCACAGTGCTCTTACAGCCTACCGGGAACATGTCTTCCAAAGGCCTGTGAAACGCAGTTTCTTTGCAGGCCTGATCTGGCTGAAGTAGGACTTCTGCTCTGGGTGTGCTACTTTGCCCTAGAGCTGAAAGGCACAACGTGCAGGCTTCTTTCCAAAGGGAGAGTTGGGCCCCACAGCATCTTTCTTCCAGCTCTTTGGGAAGCTAAGAAACCACTCGCTCTGCACAGTGCTCTAACAGCCTAGTGGGAACATCTCTTCCAAAGGCCTGTGAAACGCAGTTTCTTTGCAGGCCTGATCTGGCTGAAGTAGGACTTCTGCTCTGGGTGTGCTACTTTGCCCTAGAGCTGAAAGGCACAACGTGCAGGCTTCTTTCCAAAGGGCGAGTTGGGCCCCACAGCATCTTGCTTCCAGCTCTTTGGGAAGCTAAGAAACAAGTCGCTCTGCACAGTGGTCTTACAGCCTATTGGGAACATCTCTTCCAAAGGCCTGTGAAACGCAGTTTCTTTGCAGGCCTGATCTGGCTGAAGTAGGACTTCTGCTCTGGGTGTGCTACTTTGCCCTAGAGCTGAAAGGCACAACGTGCAGGCTTCTTTCCAAAGGGCGAGTTGGGCCCCACAGCATCTTGCTTCCAGCTCTTGGGGAATCTAAGACACAACTCGCTCTGCACAGTGCTCTTACAGCCTACCGGGAACATCTCTTCCAAAGGCCTGTGAAACGCAGTTTCTTTGCAGGCCTGATCTGGCTGAAGTAGGACTTCTGCTCTGGGTGTGCTACTTTGCCCCAGAGCTGAAAGGCACAACGTGCAGGCTTCTTTCCAAAGGGCGAGTTGGGCCCCACAGCATCTTGCTTCCAGCTCTTTGGGAAGCTGAGAAACGACTCGCTCTGCACAGTGCTCTTACAGCCTAGTGGGAACATCTCTTCCAAAGGCCTGTGAAACGCAGTTTCTTTGCAGGCCTGATCTGGCTGAAGTAGGACTTCTGCTCTGGGTGTGCTACTTTGCCCTAGAGCTGAAAGGCACAACGTGCAGACTTCTTTCCAAAGGGCGAGTTGGGCCCCACAGCGTCTTGCTTCCAGCTCTTTGGGAAGCTAAGAAACAACTCGCTCTGCACAGTGCTCTTACAGCCTACGGCGAACATCTCTTCCAAAGGCCTGTGAAACGCAGTTTCTTTGCAGGCCTGATCTGGCTGAAGTAGGACTTCTGCTCTGGGTGTGCTACTTTGCCCTAGAGCTGAAAGGCACAACGTGCAGGCTTCTTTACAAAGGGCGAGTTGGGCTCCACAGCATCTTGATTCCAGCTCTTTGGGAAGCTAAGAAACAACTCGCTCTGCACAGTGCTCTTACAGCCTAGTGGGAACATCTCTTCCAAAGGCCTGTGAAACGCAGTTTCTTTGCAGGCCTGATCTGGCTGAAGTAGGACTTCTGCTCTGGGTGTGCTACTTTGCCCTAGAGCTGAAAGGCACAACGTGCAGGCTTCTTTCCAAAGGGCCAGAAGGGCCCCACAGCATCTTGCTTCCAGCTCTTTGGGAAGCTAAGAAACAACTCGCTCTGCACAGTGCTCTTACAGCCTACCGGGAAAATGTCTTCCAAAGGCCTGTGAAACGCAGTTTCTTTGCAGGCCTGATCTGGCTGAAGTAGGACTTCTGCTCTGGGTGTGCTACTTGGCCCTAGAGCTGAAAGGCACAACGTGCAGGCTTCTTTCCAAAGGGCGAGTTGGGCCCCACATCATCTTGCTTACAGCTCTTTGGGAATCTAAGAAACAACACGCTCTGCACAGTGCTCTTACAGCCTACCGGGAACATCTCTTCCAAAGGCCTGTGAAACGCAGTTTCTTTGCAGGCCTGATCTGGCTGAAGTAGGACTTCTGCTCTGGGTGTGCTACTTTGCCCTAGAGCTGAAAGGCACAATGTGCAGGCTTCTTTCCAAAGGGCGAGTTGGGCCCCACAGTATCTTGCTTCCAGCTCTTTGGGAAGCTGAGAAACCACTCGCTCTGCACAGAGCTCTTACAGCCTAGTGGGAACATGTCTTCCAAAGGCCTGTGAAACGCAGTTTCTTTGCAGGCCTGATCTGGCTGAAGTAGGACTTCTGCTCTGGGTGTACTACTTTGCCCTAGAGCTGAAAGGCACAACGTGCAATCTTCTTTCCAAAGGGCCAGAAGGGCCCCACAGCATCTTGCTTCCAGCTCTTTGGGAAGCTAAGAAACAACTCGCTCTGCACAGTGCTCTTACAGCCTACCGGGAAAATGTCTTCCAAAGGCCTGTGAAACGCAGTTTCTTTGCAGGCCTGATCTGGCTGAAGTAGGACTTCTGCTCTGGGTGTGCTACTTTGCCCTAGAGCTGAAAGGCACAACGTGCAGGCTTCTTTCCAAAGGGCGAGTTGGGCCCCACAGCATCTTGCTTCCAGCTCTTTGGGAAGCTAAGAAACAACTCGCTCTGCACAGTGCTCTTACAGCCTACCGGGAACATGTCTTCCAAAGGCCTGTGAAACGCAGTTTCTTTGCAGGCCTGATCTGGCTGAAGTAGGACTTCTGCTCTGGGTGTGCTACTTTGCCCTAGAGCTGAAAGGCACAACGTGCAGGCTTCTTTCCAAAGGGCGAGTTGGGCCCCACAGCATCTTGCTTCCAGCTCTTTGGGGAGCTAAGAAACAACTCGCTCTGCACAGTGCTCTTACAGCCTACCAGGAACATCTCTTCCAAAGGCCTGTGAAACGCAGTTTCTTTGCAGGCCTGATCTGGCTGAAGTAGGACTTCTGCTCTGGCTGTGCTACTTTGCCCTAGAGCTGAAAGGCACAACGTGCAGGCTTCTTTCCAAAGGGCGAGTTGGGCCCCACAGCATCTTGCTTCCAGCTCTTTGGGAATCTAAGAAACAACTCGCTCTGCACAGTGCTCTTACAGCCTACCGGGAACATCTCTTCCA
This sequence comes from Equus caballus, assembly GCF_041296265.1. Lineage (NCBI taxonomy): Eukaryota > Metazoa > Chordata > Mammalia > Perissodactyla > Equidae > Equus > Equus caballus. The sequence continues at coordinate 1,486,794 of NC_091710.1, forward strand.
AAGGCCTGTGAAACGCAGTTTCTTTGCAGGCCTGATCTGGCTGAAGTAGGACTTCTGCTCTGGGTGTGCTACTTTGCCCTAGAGCTGAAAGGCACAACGTGCAGGCTTCTTTCCAAAGGGCGAGTTGGGCCCCACAGCATCTTGCTTCCAGCTCTTTGGGAAGCTAAGAAACCACTCGCTCTGCACAGTGCTCTAACAGCCTAGTGGGAACATCTCTTCCAAGAGGCCTGTGAAACGCAGTTTCTTTGCAGGCCTCATCTGGCTGAAGTAGGACTTCTGCTCTGGGTGTGCTACTTTGCCCTACAGCTGAAAGGCACAACGTGCAGGCTTGTTTCCAAAGGGCGAGTTGGGCTCCACAGCATCTTGATTCCAGCTCTTTGGGAAGCTAAGAAACAACTCGCTCTGCACAGTGCTCTTACAGCCTAGTGGGAACATCTCTTCCAAAGGCCTGTGAAACGCAGTTTCTTTGCAGGCCTGATCTGGCTGAAGTAGGACTTCTGCTCTGGGTGTGCTACTTTGCCCTAGAGCTGAAAGGCACAACGTGCAGGCTTCTTTGCAAAGGGCGAGTTGGGCCCCACAGCATCTTGCTTCCAGCTCTTTGGGAAGCTAAGAAACCACTCGCTCTGCACAGTGCTCTAACAGCCTAGTGGGAACATCTCTTCCAAAGGCCTGTGAAACGCAGTTTCTTTGCAGGCCTGATCTGGCTGAAGTAGGTCTTCTGCTCTGGGTGTACTACTTTGCCCTAGAGCTGAAAGGCACAACGTGCAGGCTTCTTTCCAAAGGGCGAGTTGGGCTCCACAGCATCTTGATTCCAGCTCTTTGGGAAGCTAAGAAACAACTCGCTCTGCACAGTGCTCTTACAGCCTAGTGGGAACATCTCTTCCAAAGGCCTGTGAAACGCAGTTTGTTTGCAGGCCTGATCTGGCTGAAGTAGGACTTCTGCTCTGGGTGTGCTACTTTGCCCTAGAGCTGAAAGGCACAACGTGCAGGCTTCTTTCCAAAGGGCGAGTTGGGCCCCACAGCATCTTGCTTCCAGCTCTTTGGGAAGCTAAGAAACCAATCGCTCTGCACAGTGCTCTAACAGCCTAGTGGGAACATCTCTTCCAAAGGCCTGTGAAACGCAGTTTCTTTGCAGGCCTGATCTGGCTGAAGTAGGACTTCTGCTCTGGGTGTACTACTTTGCCCTAGAGCTGAAAGGCACAACGTGCAGGCTTCTTTCCAAAGGGCGAGTTGGGCTCCACAGCATCTTGATTCCAGCTCTTTGGGAAGCTAAGAAACAACTCGCTCTGCACAGTGCTCTTACAGCCTAGTGGGAACAACTCTTCCAAAGGCCTGTGAAACGCAGTTTCTTTGCAGGCCTGATCTGGCTGAAGTAGGACTTCTGCTCTGGGTGTGCTACTTTGCCCTAGAGCTGAAAGGCACAACGTGCAGGCTTCTTTCCAAAGGGCGAGTTGGGCCCCACAGCATCTTGCTTCCAGCTCTTGGGGAATATAAGAAACAACTCGCTCTGCAAAGTGCTCTTACAGCCTAGTGGGAACATCTCTTCCAAAGGCCTGTGAAACGCAGTTTGTTTGCAGGCCTGATCTGGCTGAAGTAGGACTTCTGCTCTGGCTGTGCTACTTTGCCCTAGAGCTGAAAGGCACAACGTGCAGGCTTCTTTCCAAAGGGCGAGTTGGGCCCCACAGCATCTTGCTTCCAGCTCTTTGGGAAGCTGAGAAACCACTCGCTCTGCACAGTGCTCTTACAGCCTAGTGGGAACATCTCTTCCATAGGCCTGTGAAACGCAGTTTCTTTGCAGGCCTGATCTGGCTGAAGTAGGACTTCTGCTCTGGGTGTGCTACTTTGCCCTAGAGCTGAAAGGCACAACGTGCAGGCTTCTTTCCAAAGGGCGAGAAGGGCCCCACAGCATCTTGCTTCCAGCTCTTTGGGAAGCTAAGAAACAACTCGCTCTGCACAGTGCTCTTACAGCCTAGTGGGAACATCTCTTCCAAAGGCCTGTGAAACGCAGTTTCTTTGCAGGCCTGATCTGGCTGAAGTAGGACTTCTGCTCTGGGTGTGCTACTTTGCCCTAGAGCTGAAAGGCACAACGTGCAGGCTTCTTTCCAAAGGGTGAGTTGGGCCCCACAGCATCTTGCTTCCAGCTCTTTGGGAAGCTGAGAAACCACTCGCTCTGCACAGTGCTCTTACAGCCTAGTGGGAACATCTCTTCCAAAGGCCTGTGAAACGCAGTTTCTTTGCAGGCCTGATCTGGCTGAAGTAGGACTTCTGTTCTGGGTGTGCTACTTTGCCCTAGAGCTGAAAGGCACAACGTGCAGGTTTCTTTCCAAACGGCGAGTTGGGCCCCACAGCATCTTGCTTCCAGCTCTTTGGGAAGCTAAGAAACAACTCGCTCTGCACAGTGCTCTTACAGCCTAGTGGGAACATCTCTTCCAAAGGCCTGTGAAACGCAGTTTCTTTGCAGGCCTGATCTGGCTGAAGTAGGACTTCTGCTCTGGGTGTGCTACTTTGCCCTAGAGCTGAAAGGCACAACGTGCAGGCTTCTTTCCAAAGGGCGAGTTGGGCCCCACAGCATCTTGCTTCCAGCTCTTTGGGAAGCTAAGAAACAACTCGCTCTGCACAGTGCTCTTACAGCCTACCGGGAACATCTCTTCCAGAGGCCTGTGAAACGCAATTTCTTTGAAGGCCTGATCTGGCTGAAGTAGGACTTCTGCTCTGGGTGTGCTACTTTGCCCTAGAGCTGAAAGGCACAACGTGCAGGCTTCTTTCCAAAGGGCGAGTTGGGCCCCACAGCATCTTGCTTCCAGCTCTTTGGGAAGCTAAGAAACCACTCGCTCTGCACAGTGCTCTTACAGCCTAGTGGGAACATCTCTTCCAAAAGCCTGTGAAACGCAGTTTCTTTGGAGGCCTGATCTGGCTGAAGTAGGACTTCTGCTCTGGGTGTGCTACTTTGCCCTAGAGCTGAAAGGCACAACGTGCAGGCTTCTTTCCAAAGGGCGAGTTGGGCCCCACAGCATCTTGCTTCCAGCTCTTTGGGAAGCTAAGAAACAACTCGCTCTGCACAGTGCTCTTACAGCCTACTGGGAACATCTCTTCCAAAGGCCTGTGAAACGCAGTTTCTTTGCAGGCCTGATCTGGCTGAAGTAGGACTTCTGCTCTGGGTGTGCTACTTTGCCCTAGAGCTGAAAGGCACAACGTGCAGGCTTCTTTCCAAAGGGCGAGTTGGGCCCCACAGCATCTTGCTTCCAGCTCTTTGGGAGGCTAAGAAACAACTCGCTCTGCACAGTGCTCTTACAGCCTACCAGGAACATCTCTTCCAAAGGACTGTGAAACGCAGTTTCTTTGCAGGCCTGATCTGGCTGAAGTAGGACTTCTGCTCTGGGTGTGCTACTTTGCCCTAGAGCTGAAAGGCACAACGTGCAGACTTCTTTCCAAAGGGCGAGTTGGGCCCCACAGCGTCTTGCTTCCAGCTCTTTGGGAAGCTAAGAAACAACTCGCTCTGCACAGTGCTCTTACAGCCTACGGCGAACATCTCTTCCAAAGGCCTGTGAAACGCAGTTTCTTTGCAGGCCTGATCTGGCTGAAGTAGGACTTCTGCTCTGGGTGTGCTACTTTGCCCTAGAGCTGAAAGGCACAACGTGCAGGCTTCTTTACAAAGGGCGAGTTGGGCTCCACAGCATCTTGATTCCAGCTCTTTGGGAAGCTAAGAAACAACTCGCTCTGCACAGTGCTCTTACAGCCTAGTGGGAACATCTCTTCCAAAGGCCTGTGAAACGCAGTTTCTTTGCAGGCCTGATCTGGCTGAAGTAGGACTTCTGCTCTGGGTGTGCTACTTTGCCCTAGAGCTGAAAGGCACAACGTGCAGGCTTCTTTCCAAAGGGCCAGAAGGGCCCCACAGCATCTTGCTTCCAGCTCTTTGGGAAGCTAAGAAACAACTCGCTCTGCACAGTGCTCTTACAGCCTAGTGGGAACATCTCTTCCAAAGGCCTGTGAAACGCAGTTTCTTTGCAGGCCTGATCTGGCTGAAGTAGGACTTCTGCTCTGGGTGTGCTACTTTGCCCTAGAGCTGAAAGGCACAACGTGCAGGCTTCTTTCCAAAGGGCGAGTTGGGCCCCACAGCATCTTGCTTCCAGCTCTTTGGGAAGCTAAGAAACAACTCGCTCTGCACAGTGCTCTTACAGCCTACCGGGAACATGTCTTCCAAAGGCCTGTGAAACGCAGTTTCTTTGCAGGCCTGATCTGGCTGAAGTAGGACTTCTGCTCTGGGTGTGCTACTTTGCCCTAGAGCTGAAAGGCACAACGTGCAGGCTTCTTTCCAAAGGGCGAGTTGGGCCCCACAGCATCTTGCTTCCAGCTCTTTGGGGAGCTAAGAAACAACTCGCTCTGCACAGTGCTCTTACAGCCTACCAGGAACATCTCTTCCAAAGGCCTGTGAAACGCAGTTTCTTTGCAGGCCTGATCTGGCTGAAGTAGGACTTCTGCTCTGGCTGTGCTACTTTGCCCTAGAGCTGAAAGGCACAACGTGCAGGCTTCTTTCCAAAGGGCGAGTTGGGCCCCACAGCATCTTGCTTCCAGCTCTTTGGGAATCTAAGAAACAACTCGCTCTGCACAGTGCTCTTACAGCCTACCGGGAACATCTCTTCCAAAGGCCTGTGAAACGCAGTTTCTTTGCAGGCCTGATCTGGCTGAAGTAGGACTTCTGCTCTGGGTGTGCTACTTTGCCCTAGAGCTGAAAGGCACAACGTGCAGGCTTCTTTCCAAAGGGCGAGTTGGGCCCCACAGCATCTTGCTTCCAGCTCTTTGGGAAGCTAAGAAACCACTCGCTCTGCACAGTGCTCTAACAGCCTAGTGGGAACATCTCTTCCAAGAGGCCTGTGAAACGCAGTTTCTTTGCAGGCCTCATCTGGCTGAAGTAGGACTTCTGCTCTGGGTGTGCTACTTTGCCCTACAGCTGAAAGGCACAACGTGCAGGCTTGTTTCCAAAGGGCGAGTTGGGCTCCACAGCATCTTGATTCCAGCTCTTTGGGAAGCTAAGAAACAACTCGCTCTGCACAGTGCTCTTACAGCCTAGTGGGAACATCTCTTCCAAAGGCCTGTGAAACGCAGTTTCTTTGCAGGCCTGATCTGGCTGAAGTAGGACTTCTGCTCTGGGTGTGCTACTTTGCCCTAGAGCTGAAAGGCACAACGTGCAGGCTTCTTTGCTAAGGGCGAGTTGGGCCCCACAGCATCTTGCTTCCAGCTCTTTGGGAAGCTAAGAAACCACTCGCTCTGCACAGTGCTCTAACAGCCTAGTGGGAACATCTCTTCCAAAGGCCTGTGAAACGCAGTTTCTTTGCAGGCCTGATCTGGCTGAAGTAGGTCTTCTGCTCTGGGTGTACTACTTTGCCCTAGAGCTGAAAGGCACAACGTGCAGGCTTCTTTCCAAAGGGCGAGTTGGGCTCCACAGCATCTTGATTCCAGCTCTTTGGGAAGCTAAGAAACAACTCGCTCTGCACAGTGCTCTTACAGCCTAGTGGGAACATCTCTTCCAAAGGCCTGTGAAACGCAGTTTCTTTGCAGGCCTGATCTGGCTGAAGTAGGACTTCTGCTCTGGGTGTGCTACTTTGCCCTAGAGCTGAAAGGCACAACGTGCAGGCTTCTTTCCAAAGGGCGAGTTGGGCCCCACAGCATCTTGCTTCCAGCTCTTTGGGAAGCTAAGAAACAAGTCGCTCTGCACAGTGCTCTAACAGCCTAGTGGGAACATCTCTTCCAAAGGCCTGTGAAACGCAGTTTCTTTGCAGGCCTGATCTGGCTGAAGTAGGACTTCTGCTCTGGGTGTACTACTTTGCCCTAGAGCTGAAAGGCACAACGTGCAGGCTTCTTTCCAAAGGGCGAGTTGGGCTCCACAGCATCTTGATTCCAGCTCTTTGGGAAGCTAAGAAACAACTCGCTCTGCACAGTGCTCTTACAGCCTAGTGGGAACAACTCTTCCAAAGGCCTGTGAAACGCAGTTTCTTTGCAGGCCTGATCTGGCTGAAGTAGGACTTCTGCTCTGGGTGTGCTACTTTGCCCTAGAGCTGAAAGGCACAACGTGCAGGCTTCTTTCCAAAGGGCGAGTTGGGCCCCACAGCATCTTGCTTCCAGCTCTTGGGGAATATAAGAAACAACTCGCTCTGCAAAGTGCTCTTACAGCCTAGTGGGAACATCTCTTCCAAAGGCCTGTGAAACGCAGTTTGTTTGCAGGCCTGATCTGGCTGAAGTAGGACTTCTGCTCTGGGTGTGCTACTTTGCCCTAGAGCTGAAAGGCACAACGTGCAGGCTTCTTTCCAAAGGGCGAGTTGGGCCCCACAGCATCTTGCTTCCAGCTCTTTGGGAAGCTGAGAATTCACTCGCTCTGCACAGTGCTCTTACAGCCTAGTGGGAACATCTCTTCCATAGGCCTGTGAAACGCAGTTTCTTTGCAGGCCTGATCTGGCTGAAGTAGGACTTCTGCTCTGGGTGTGCTACTTTGCCCTAGAGCTGAAAGGCACAACGTGCAGGCTTCTTTCCAAAGGGCGAGTTGGGCTCCACAGCATCTTGATTCCAGCTCTTTGGGAAGCTAAGAAACAACTCGCTCTGCACAGTGCTCTTACAGCCTAGTGGGAACATCTCTTCCAAAGGCCTGTGAAACGCAGTTTCTTTGCAGGCCTGATCTGGCTGAAGTAGGACTTCTGCTCTGGGTGTGCTACTTTGCCCTAGAGCTGAAAGGCACAACGTGCAGGCTTCTTTCCAAAGGGCGAGTTGGGCCCCACAGCATCTTGCTTCCAGCTCTTTGGGAAGCTAAGAAACAACTCGCTCTGCACAGTGCTCTTACAGCCTACCGGGAACATCTCTTCCAGAGGCCTGTGAAACGCAATTTCTTTGAAGGCCTGATCTGGCTGAAGTAGGACTTCTGCTCTGGGTGTGCTACTTTGCCCTAGAGCTGAAAGGCACAACGTGCAGGCTTCTTTCCAAAGGGCGAGTTGGGCCCCACAGCATCTTGCTTCCAGCTCTTTGGGAAGCTGAGAAACGACTCGCTCTGCACAGTGCTCTTACAGCCTAGTGGGAACATCTCTTCCAAAGGCCTGTGAAACGCAGTTTCTTTGCAGGCCTGATCTGGCTGAAGTAGGACTTCTGCTCTGGGTGTGCTACTTTGCCCTAGAGCTGAAAGGCACAACGTGCAGACTTCTTTCCAAAGGGCGAGTTGGGCCCCACAGCGTCTTGCTTCCAGCTCTTTGGGAAGCTAAGAAACAACTCGCTCTGCACAGTGCTCTTACAGCCTACGGCGAACATCTCTTCCAAAGGCCTGTGAAACGCAGTTTCTTTGCAGGCCTGATCTGGCTGAAGTAGGACTTCTGCTCTGGGTGTGCTACTTTGCCCTAGAGCTGAAAGGCACAACGTGCAGGCTTCTTTACAAAGGGCGAGTTGGGCTCCACAGCATCTTGATTCCAGCTCTTTGGGAAGCTAAGAAACAACTCGCTCTGCACAGTGCTCTTACAGCCTAGTGGGAACATCTCTTCCAAAGGCCTGTGAAACGCAGTTTCTTTGCAGGCCTGATCTGGCTGAAGTAGGACTTCTGCTCTGGGTGTGCTACTTTGCCCTAGAGCTGAAAGGCACAACGTGCAGGCTTCTTTCCAAAGGGCCAGAAGGGCCCCACAGCATCTTGCTTCCAGCTCTTTCGGAAGCTAAGAAACAACTCGCTCTGCACAGTGCTCTTACAGCCTACCGGGAAAATGTCTTCCAAAGGCCTGTGAAACGCAGTTTCTTTGCAGGCCTGATCTGGCTGAAGTAGGACTTCTGCTCTGGGTGTGCTACTTTGCCCTAGAGCTGAAAGGCACAACGTGCAGGCTTCTTTCCAAAGGGCGAGTTGGGCCCCACATCATCTTGCTTACAGCTCTTTGGGAATCTAAGAAACAACACGCTCTGCACAGTGCTCTTACAGCCTACCGGGAACATCTCTTCCAAAGGCCTGTGAAACGCAGTTTCTTTGCAGGCCTGATCTGGCTGAAGTAGGACTTCTGCTCTGGGTGTGCTACTTTGCCCTAGAGCTGAAAGGCACAATGTGCAGGCTTCTTTCCAAAGGGCGAGTTGGGCCCCACAGTATCTTGCTTCCAGCTCTTTGGGAAGCTGAGAAATCACTCGCTCTGCACAGAGCTCTTACAGCCTAGTGGGAACATGTCTTCCAAAGGCCTGTGAAACGCAGTTTCTTTGCAGGCCTGATCTGGCTGAAGTAGGACTTCTGCTCTGGGTGTACTACTTTGCCCTAGAGCTGAAAGGCACAACGTGCAATCTTCTTTCCAAAGGGCCAGAAGGGCCCCACAGCATCTTGCTTCCAGCTCTTTGGGAAGCTAAGAAACAACTCGCTCTGCACAGTGCTCTTACAGCCTACCGGGAAAATGTCTTCCAAAGGCCTGTGAAACGCAGTTTCTTTGCAGGCCTGATCTGGCTGAAGTAGGACTTCTGCTCTGGGTGTGCTACTTTGCCCTAGAGCTGAAAGGCACAACGTGCAGGCTTCTTTCCAAAGGGCGAGTTGGGCCCCACAGCATCTTGCTTCCAGCTCTTTGGGAAGCTAAGAAACAACTCGCTCTGCACAGTGCTCTTACAGCCTACCGGGAACATGTCTTCCAAAGGCCTGTGAAACGCAGTTTCTTTGCAGGCCTGATCTGGCTGAAGTAGGACTTCTGCTCTGGGTGTGCTACTTTGCCCTAGAGCTGAAAGGCACAACGTGCAGGCTTCTTTCCAAAGGGCGAGTTGGGCCCCACAGCATCTTGCTTCCAGCTCTTTAGGGAGCTAAGAAACAACTCGCTCTGCACAGTGCTCTTACAGCCTACCAGGAACATCTCTTCCAAAGGCCTGTGAAACGCAGTTTCTTTGCAGGCCTGATCTGGCTGAAGTAGGACTTCTGCTCTGGGTGTACTACTTTGCCCTAGAGCTGAAAGGCACAACGTGCAGGCTTCTTTCCAAAGGGCGAGTTGGGCTCCACAGCATCTTGATTCCAGCTCTTTGGGAAGCTAAGAAACAACTCGCTCTGCACAGTGCTCTTACAGCCTAGTGGGAACAACTCTTCCAAAGGCCTGTGAAACGCAGTTTCTTTGCAGGCCTGATCTGGCTGAAGTAGGACTTCTGCTCTGGGTGTGCTACTTTGCCCTAGAGCTGAAAGGCACAACGTGCAGGCTTCTTTCCAAAGGGCGAGTTGGGCCCCACAGCATCTTGCTTCCAGCTCTTGAGGAATATAAGAAACAACTCGCTCTGCAAAGTGCTCTTACAGCCTAGAGGGAACATCTCTTCCAAAGGCCTGTGAAACGCAGTTTGTTTGCAGGCCTGATCTGGCTGAAGTAGGACTTCTGCTTTGGCTGTGCTACTTTGCCCTAGAGCTGAAAGGCACAACGTGCAGGCTTCTTTCCAAAGGGCGAGTTGGGCCCCACAGCATCTTGCTTCCAGCTCTTTGGGAAGCTGAGAAACCACTCGCTCTGCACAGTGCTCTTACAGCCTAGTGGGAACATCTCTTCCATAGGCCTGTGAAACGCAGTTTCTTTGCAGGCCTGATCTGGCTGAAGTAGGACTTCTGCTCTGGGTGTGCTACTTTGCCCTAGAGCTGAAAGGCACAACGTGCAGGCTTCTTTCCAAAGGGCGAGAAGGGCCCCACAGCATCTTGCTTCCAGCTCTTTGGGAAGCTAAGAAACAACTCGCTCTGCACAGTGCTCTTACAGCCTAGTGGGAACATCTCTTCCAAAGGCCTGTGAAACGCAGTTTCTTTGCAGGCCTGATCTGGCTGAAGTAGGACTTCTGCTCTGGGTGTGCTACTTTGCCCTAGAGCTGAAAGGCACAACGTGCAGGCTTCTTTCCAAAGGGCGAGTTGGGCCCCACAGCATCTTGCTTCCAGCTCTTTGGGAAGCTGAGAAACCACTCGCTCTGCACAGTGCTCTTACAGCCTAGTGGGAACATCTCTTCCAAAGGCCTGTGAAACGCAGTTTCTTTGCAGGCCTGATCTGGCTGAAGTAGGACTTCTGCTCTGGGTGTGCTACTTTGCCCTAGAGCTGAAAGGCACAACGTGCAGGTTTCTTTCCAAAGGGCGAGTTGGGCCCCACAGCATCTTGCTTCCAGCTCTTTGGGAAGCTAAGAAACAACTCGCTCTGCACAGTGCTCTTACAGCCTAGTGGGAACATCTCTTCCAAAGGCCTGTGAAACGCAGTTTCTTTGCAGGCCTGATCTGGCTGAAGTAGGACTTCTGCTCTGGGTGTGCTATTTGCCCTAGAGCTGAAAGGCACAACGTGCAGGCTTCTTTCCAAAGGGCGAGTTGGGCCCCACAGCATCTTGCTTCCAGCTCTTTGGGAAGCTAAGAAACAACTCGCTCTGCACAGTGCTCTTACAGCCTACCGGGAACATCTCTCCCAGAGGCCTGTGAAACGCAATTTCTTTGAAGGCCTGATCTGGCTGAAGTAGGACTTCTGCTCTGGGTGTGCTACTTTGCCCTAGAGCTGAAAGGCACAACGTGCAGGCTTCTTTCCAAAGGGCGAGTTGGGCCCCACAGCATCTTGCTTCCAGCTCTTTGGGAAGCTAAGAAACCACTCGCTCTGCACAGTGCTCTTACAGCCTAGTGGGAACATCTCTTCCAAAGGCCTGTGAAACGCAGTTTCTTTGCAGGCCTGATCTGGCTGAAGTAGGACTTCTGCTCTGGGTGTGCTACTTTGCCCTAGAGCTGAAAGGCACAACGTGCAGGCTTCTTTCCAAAGGGCGAGTTGGGCCCCACAGCATCTTGCTTCCAGCTCTTTGGGAAGCTAAGAAACAACTCGCTCTGCACAGTGCTCTTACAGCCTACTGGGAACATCTCTTCCAAAGGCCTGTGAAACGCAGTTTCTTTGCAGGCCTGATCTGGCTGAAGTAGGACTTCTGCTCTGGGTGTGCTACTTTGCCCTAGAGCTGAAAGGCACAACGTGCAGGCTTCTTTCCAAAGGGCGAGTTGGGCCCCACAGCATCTTGCTTCCAGCTCTTTGGGAGGCTAAGAAACAACTCGCTCTGCACAGTGCTCTTACAGCCTACCAGGAACATCTCTTCCAAAGGACTGTGAAACGCAGTTTCTTTGCAGGCCTGATCTGGCTGAAGTAGGACTTCTGCTCTGGGTGTGCTACTTTGCCTTAGAGCTGAAAGGCACAACGTGCAGACTTCTTTCCAAAGGGCGAGTTGGGCCCCACAGCGTCTTGCTTCCAGCTCTTTGGGAAGCTAAGAAACAACTCGCTCTGCACAGTGCTCTTACAGCCTACGGCGAACATCTCTTCCAAAGGCCTGTGAAACGCAGTTTCTTTGCAGGCCTGATCTGGCTGAAGTAGGACTTCTGCTCTGGGTGTGCTACTTTGCCCTAGAGCTGAAAGGCACAACGTGCAGGCTTCTTTACAAAGGGCGAGTTGGGCCCCACAGCATCTTGATTCAAGCTCTTTGGGAAGCTAAGAAACAACTCGCTCTGCACAGTGCTCTTACAGCCTAGTGGGAACATCTCTTCCAAAGGCCTGTGAAACGCAGTTTCTTTGCAGGCCTGATCTGGCTGAAGTAGGACTTCTGCTCTGGCTGTGCTACTTTGCCCTAGAGCTGAAAGGCACAACGTGCAGGCTTCTTTCCAAAGGGCCAGAAGGGCCCCACAGCATCTTGCTTCCAGCTCTTTGGGAAGCTAAGAAACAACTCGCTCTGCACAGTGCTCTTACAGCCTACCGGGAAAATGTCTTCCAAAGGCCTGTGAAACGCAGTTTCTTTGCAGGCCTGATCTGGCTGAAGTAGGACTTCTGCTCTGGGTGTGCTACTTTGCCCTAGAGCTGAAAGGCACAACGTGCAGGCTTCTTTCCAAAGGGCGAGTTGGGCCCCACATCATCTTGCTTACAGCTCTTTGGGAATCTAAGAAACAACACGCTCTGCACAGTGCTCTTACAGCCTACCGGGAACATCTCTTCCAAAGGCCTGTGAAACGCAGTTTCTTTGCAGGCCTGATCTGGCTGAAGTAGGACTTCTGCTCTGGGTGTGCTACTTTGCCCTAGAGCTGAAAGGCACAATGTGCAGGCTTCTTTCCAAAGGGCGAGTTGGGCCCCACAGTATCTTGCTTCCAGCTCTTTGGGAAGCTGAGAAACCACTCGCTCTGCACAGAGCTCTTACAGCCTAGTGGGAACATGTCTTCCAAAGGCCTGTGAAACGCAGTTTCTTTGCAGGCCTGATCTGGCTGAAGTAGGACTTCTGCTCTGGGTGTACTACTTTGCCCTAGAGCTGAAAGGCACAACGTGCAATCTTCTTTCCAAAGGGCCAGAAGGGCCCCACAGCATCTTGCTTCCAGCTCTTTGGGAAGCTAAGAAACAACTCGCTCTGCACAGTGCTCTTACAGCCTACCGGGAAAATGTCTTCCAAAGGCCTGTGAAACGCAGTTTCTTTGCAGGCCTGATCTGGCTGAAGTAGGACTTCTGCTCTGGGTGTGCTACTTTGCCCTAGAGCTGAAAGGCACAACGTGCAGGCTTCTTTCCAAAGGGCGAGTTGGGCCCCACAGCATCTTGCTTCCAGCTCTTTGGGAAGCTAAGAAACAACTCGCTCTGCACAGTGCTCTTACAGCCTACCGGGAACATGTCTTCCAAAGGCCTGTGAAACGCAGTTTCTTTGCAGGCCTGATCTGGCTGAAGTAGGACTTCTGCTCTGGGTGTGCTACTTTGCCCTAGAGCTGAAAGGCACAACGTGCAGGCTTCTTTCCAAAGGGCGAGTTGGGCCCCACAGCATCTTGCTTCCAGCTCTTTGGGGAGCTAAGAAACAACTCGCTCTGCACAGTGCTCTTACAGCCTACCGGGAACATCTCTTCCAAAGGCCTGTGAAACGCAGTTTCTTTGCAGGCCTGATCTGGCTGAAGTAGGACTTCTGCTCTGGCTGTGCTACTTTGCCCTAGAGCTGAAAGGCACAACGTGCAGGCTTCTTTCCAAAGGGCGAGTTGGGCCCCACAGCATCTTGCTTCCAGCTCTTTGGGAATCTAAGAAACAACTCGCTCTGCACAGTGCTCTTACAGCCTACCGGGAACATGTCTTCCAAAGGCCTGTGAAACGCAGTTTCTTTGCAGGCCTGATCTGGCTGAAGTAGGACTTCTGCTCTGGGTGTGCTACTTTGCCCTAGAGCTGAAAGGCACAACGTGCAGGCTTCTTTCCAAAGGGCGAGTTGGGCCCCACAGCATCTTGCTTCCAGCTCTTTGGGAAGCTAAGAAACCACTCGCTCTGCACAGTGCTCTAACAGCCTAGTGGGAACATCTCTTCCAAGAGGCCTGTGAAACGCAGTTTCTTTGCAGGCCTCATCTGGCTGAAGTAGGACTTCTGCTCTGGGTGTGCTACTTTGCCCTACAGCTGAAAGGCACAACGTGCAGGCTTGTTTCCAAAGGGCGAGTTGGGCTCCACAGCATCTTGATTCCAGCTCTTTGGGAAGCTAAGAAACAACTCGCTCTGCACAGTGCTCTTACAGCCTAGTGGGAACATCTCTTCCAAAGGCCTGTGAAACGCAGTTTCTTTGCAGGCCTGATCTGGCTGAAGTAGGACTTCTGCTCTGGGTGTGCTACTTTGCCCTAGAGCTGAAAGGCACAACGTGCAGGCTTCTTTGCAAAGGGCGAGTTGGGCCCCACAGCATCTTGCTTCCAGCTCTTTGGGAAGCTAAGAAACCACTCGCTCTGCACAGTGCTCTAACAGCCTAGTGGGAACATCTCTTCCAAAGGCCTGTGAAACGCAGTTTCTTTGCAGGCCTGATCTGGCTGAAGTAGGTCTTCTGCTCTGGGTGTACTACTTTGCCCTAGAGCTGAAAGGCACAACGTGCAGGCTTCTTTCCAAAGGGCGAGTTGGGCTCCACAGCATCTTGATTCCAGCTCTTTGGGAAGCTAAGAAACAACTCGCTCTGCACAGTGCTCTTACAGCCTAGTGGGAACATCTCTTCCAAAGGCCTGTGAAACGCAGTTTCTTTGCAGGCCTGATCTGGCTGAAGTAGGACTTCTGCTCTGGGTGTGCTACTTTGCCCTAGAGCTGAAAGGCACAACGTGCAGGCTTCTTTCCAAAGGGCGAGTTGGGCCCCACAGCATCTTGCTTCCAGCTCTTTGGGAAGCTAAGAAACAAGTCGCTCTGCACAGTGCTCTAACAGCCTAGTGGGAACATCTCTTCCAAAGGCCTGTGAAACGCAGTTTCTTTGCAGGCCTGATCTGGCTGAAGTAGGACTTCTGCTCTGGGTGTACTACTTTGCCCTAGAGCTGAAAGGCACAACGTGCAGTCTTCTTTCCAAAGGGCGAGTTGGGCTCCACAGCATCTTGATTCCAGCTCTTTGGGAAGCTAAGAAACAACTCGCTCTGCACAGTGCTCTTACAGCCTAGTGGGAACAACTCTTCCAAAGGCCTGTGAAACGCAGTTTCTTTGCAGGCCTGATCTGGCTGAAGTAGGACTTCTGCTCTGGGTGTGCTACTTTGCCCTAGAGCTGAAAGGCACAACGTGCAGGCTTCTTTCCAAAGGGCGAGTTGGGCCCCACAGCATCTTGCTTCCAGCTCTTGGGGAATATAAGAAACAACTCGCTCTGCAAAGTGCTCTTACAGCCTAGTGGGAACATCTCTTCCAAAGGCCTGTGAAACGCAGTTTGTTTGCAGGCCTGATCTGGCTGAAGTAGGACTTCTGCTCTGGGTGTGCTACTTTGCCCTAGAGCTGAAAGGCACAACGTGCAGGCTTCTTTCCAAAGGGCGAGTTGGGCCCCACAGCATCTTGCTTCCAGCTCTTTGGGAAGCTGAGAAACCACTCGCTCTGCACAGTGCTCTTACAGCCTAGTGGGAACATCTCTTCCATAGGCCTGTGAAACGCAGTTTCTTTGCAGGCCTGATCTGGCTGAAGTAGGACTTCTGCTCTGGGTGTGCTACTTTGCCCTAGAGCTGAAAGGCACAACGTGCAGGCTTCTTTCCAAAGGGCGAGAAGGGCCCCACAGCATCTTGCTTCCAGCTCTTTGGGAAGCTAAGAAACAACTCGCTCTGCACAGTGCTCTTACAGCCTAGTGGGAACATCTCTTCCAAAGGCCTGTGAAACGCAGTTTCTTTGCAGGCCTGATCTGGCTGAAGTAGGACTTCTGCTCTGGGTGTGCTACTTTGCCCTAGAGCTGAAAGGCACAACGTGCAGGCTTCTTTCCAAAGGGCGAGTTGGGCCCCACAGCATCTTGCTTCCAGCTCTTTGGGAAGCTGAGAAACCACTCGCTCTGCACAGTGCTCTTACAGCCTAGTGGGAACATCTCTTCCAAAGGCCTGTGAAACGCAGTTTCTTTGCAGGCCTGATCTGGCTGAAGTAGGACTTCTGCTCTGGGTGTGCTACTTTGCCCTAGAGCTGAAACTCACAAAGTGCAGGTTTCTTTCCAAAGGGCGAGTTGGGCCCCACAGCATCTTGCTTCCAGCTCTTTGGGAAGCTAAGAAACAACTCGCTCTGCACAGTGCTCTTACAGCCTACCAGGAACATCTCTTCCAAAGGCCTGTGAAACGCAGTTTCTTTGCAGACCTGATCTGGCTGAAGTAGGACTTCTGCTCTGGGTGTGCTACTTTGCCCTAGAGCTGAAAGGCACAACGTGCAGGCTTCTTTCCAAAGGGCGAGTTGGGCCCCACAGCATCTTGCTTCCAGCTCTTTGGGAAGCTAAGAAACAACTCGCTCTGCACAGTGCTCTTACAGCCTACCGGGAACATCTCTTCCAAAGGCCTGTGCAACGCAGTTTCTTTGAAGGCCTGATCTGGCTGAAGTAGGAATTCTGCTCTGGGTGTGCTACTTTGCGCTAGAGCTGAAAGGCACAACGTGCAGGCTTCTTTCCAAAGGGCGAGTTGGGCCCCACAGCATCTTGCTTCCAGCTCTTTGGGAAGCTAAGAAACCACTCTCTCTGCACAGTGCTCTTACAGCCTAGTGGGAACATCTCTTCCAAAGGCCTGAGAAACGCAGTTTCTTTGCAGGCCTGATCTGGCTGAAGTAGGACTTCTGCTCTGGGTGTGCTACTTTGCCCTAGAGCTGAAAGGCACAACGTGCAGGCTTCTTTCCAAAGGGCGAGTTGGGGCCCACAGCATCTTGCTTCCAGCTCTTTGGGAAGCTAAGAAACAACTCGCTCTGCACAGTGCTCTTACAGCCTACCGGGAACATCTCTTCCAAAGGCCTGTGAAACGCAGTTTCTTTGCAGGCCTGATCTGGCTGAAGTAGGACTTCTGCTCTGGGTGTGCTACTTTGCCCTAGAGCTGAAAGGCACAACGTGCAGGCTTCTTTACAAAGGGCGAGTTGGGCCCCACAGCATCTTGATTCCAGCTCTTTGGGAAGCTAAGAAACAACTCGCTCTGCACAGTGCTCTTACAGCCTAGTGGGAACATCTCTTCCAAAGGCCTGTGAAACGCAGTTTCTTTGCAGGCCTGATCTGGCTGAAGTAGGACTTCTGCTCTGGCTGTGCTACTTTGCCCTAGAGCTGAAAGGCACAACGTGCAGGCTTCTTTCCAAAGGGCCAGAAGGGCCCCACAGCATCTTGCTTCCAGCTCTTTGGGAAGCTAAGAAACAACTCGCTCTGCACAGTGCTCTTACAGCCTACCGGGAAAATGTCTTCCAAAGGCCTGTGAAACGCAGTTTCTTTGCAGGCCTGATCTGGCTGAAGTAGGACTTCTGCTCTGGGTGTGCTACTTTGCCCTAGAGCTGAAAGGCACAACGTGCAGGCTTCTTTCCAAAGGGCGAGTTGGGCCCCACATCATCTTGCTTACAGCTCTTTGGGAATCTAAGAAACAACACGCTCTGCACAGTGCTCTTACAGCCTACCGGGAACATCTCTTCCAAAGGCCTGTGAAACGCAGTTTCTTTGCAGGCCTGATCTGGCTGAAGTAGGACTTCTGCTCTGGGTGTGCTACTTTGCCCTAGAGCTGAAAGGCACAATGTGCAGGCTTCTTTCCAAAGGGCGAGTTGGGCCCCACAGTATCTTGCTTCCAGCTCTTTGGGAAGCTGAGAAACCACTCGCTCTGCACAGAGCTCTTACAGCCTAGTGGGAACATGTCTTCCAAAGGCCTGTGAAACGCAGTTTCTTTGCAGGCCTGATCTGGCTGAAGTAGGACTTCTGCTCTGGGTGTACTACTTTGCCCTAGAGCTGAAAGGCACAACGTGCAATCTTCTTTCCAAAGGGCCAGAAGGGCCCCACAGCATCTTGCTTCCAGCTCTTTGGGAAGCTAAGAAACAACTCGCTCTGCACAGTGCTCTTACAGCCTACCGGGAAAATGTCTTCCAAAGGCCTGTGAAACGCAGTTTCTTTGCAGGCCTGATCTGGCTGAAGTAGGACTTCTGCTCTGGGTGTGCTACTTTGCCCTAGAGCTGAAAGGCACAACGTGCAGGCTTCTTTCCAAAGGGCGAGTTGGGCCCCACAGCATCTTGCTTCCAGCTCTTTGGGAAGCTAAGAAACAACTCGCTCTGCACAGTGCTCTTACAGCCTACCGGGAACATGTCTTCCAAAGGCCTGTGAAACGCAGTTTCTTTGCAGGCCTGATCTGGCTGAAGTAGGACTTCTGCTCTGGGTGTGCTACTTTGCCCTAGAGCTGAAAGGCACAACGTGCAGGCTTCTTTCCAAAGGGCGAGTTGGGCCCCACAGCATCTTGCTTCCAGCTCTTTGGGGAGCTAAGAAACAACTCGCTCTGCACAGTGCTCTTACAGCCTACCGGGAACATCTCTTCCAAAGGCCTGTGAAACGCAGTTTCTTTGCAGGCCTGATCTGGCTGAAGTAGGACTTCTGCTCTGGCTGTGCTACTTTGCCCTAGAGCTGAAAGGCACAACGTGCAGGCTTCTTTCCAAAGGGCGAGTTGGGCCCCACAGCATCTTGCTTCCAGCTCTTTGGGAATCTAAGAAACAACTCGCTCTGCACAGTGCTCTTACAGCCTACCGGGAACATCTCTTCCAAAGGCCTGTGAAACGCAGTTTCTTTGCAGGCCTGATCTGGCTGAAGTAGGACTTCTGCTCTGGGTGTGCTACTTTGCCCTAGAGCTGAAAGGCACAACGTGCAGGCTTCTTTCCAAAGGGCGAGTTGGGCCCCACAGCATCTTGCTTCCAGCTCTTTGGGAAGCTAAGAAACCACTCGCTCTGCACAGTGCTCTAACAGCCTAGTGGGAACATCTCTTCCAAGAGGCCTGTGAAACGCAGTTTCTTTGCAGGCCTCATCTGGCTGAAGTAGGACTTCTGCTCTGGGTGTGCTACTTTGCCCTACAGCTGAAAGGCACAACGTGCAGGCTTGTTTCCAAAGGGCGAGTTGGGCTCCACAGCATCTTGATTCCAGCTCTTTGGGAAGCTAAGAAACAACTCGCTCTGCACAGTGCTCTTACAGCCTAGTGGGAACATCTCTTCCAAAGGCCTGTGAAACGCAGTTTCTTTGCAGGCCTGATCTGGCTGAAGTAGGACTTCTGCTCTGGGTGTGCTACTTTGCCCTAGAGCTGAAAGGCACAACGTGCAGGCTTCTTTGCAAAGGGCGAGTTGGGCCCCACAGCATCTTGCTTCCAGCTCTTTGGGAAGCTAAGAAACCACTCGCTCTGCACAGTGCTCTAACAGCCTAGTGGGAACATCTCTTCCAAAGGCCTGTGAAACGCAGTTTCTTTGCAGGCCTGATCTGGCTGAAGTAGGTCTTCTGCTCTGGGTGTACTACTTTGCCCTAGAGCTGAAAGGCACAACGTGCAGGCTTCTTTCCAAAGGGCGAGTTGGGCTCCACAGCATCTTGATTCCAGCTCTTTGGGAAGCTAAGAAACAACTCGCTCTGCACAGTGCTCTTACAGCCTAGTGGGAACATCTCTTCCAAAGGCCTGTGAAACGCAGTTTCTTTGCAGGCCTGATCTGGCTGAAGTAGGACTTCTGCTCTGGGTGTGCTACTTTGCCCTAGAGCTGAAAGGCACAACGTGCAGGCTTCTTTCCAAAGGGCGAGTTGGGCCCCACAGCATCTTGCTTCCAGCTCTTTGGGAAGCTAAGAAACAAGTCGCTCTGCACAGTGCTCTAACAGCCTAGTGGGAACATCTCTTCCAAAGGCCTGTGAAACGCAGTTTCTTTGCAGGCCTGATCTGGCTGAAGTAGGACTTCTGCTCTGGGTGTACTACTTTGCCCTAGAGCTGAAAGGCACAACGTGCAGGCTTCTTTCCAAAGGGCGAGTTGGGCTCCACAGCATCTTGATTCCAGCTCTTTGGGAAGCTAAGAAACAACTCGCTCTGCACAGTGCTCTTACAGCCTAGTGGGAACAACTCTTCCAAAGGCCTGTGAAACGCAGTTTCTTTGCAGGCCTGATCTGGCTGAAGTAGGACTTCTGCTCTGGGTGTGCTACTTTGCCCTAGAGCTGAAAGGCACAACGTGCAGGCTTCTTTCCAAAGGGCGAGTTGGGCCCCACAGCATCTTGCTTCCAGCTCTTGGGGAATATAAGAAACAACTCGCTCTGCAAAGTGCTCTTACAGCCTAGTGGGAACATCTCTTCCAAAGGCCTGTGAAACGCAGTTTGTTTGCAGGCCTGATCTGGCTGAAGTAGGACTTCTGCTCTGGGTGTGCTACTTTGCCCTAGAGCTGAAAGGCACAACGTGCAGGCTTCTTTCCAAAGGGCGAGTTGGGCCCCACAGCATCTTGCTTCCAGCTCTTTGGGAAGCTGAGAAACCACTCGCTCTGCACAGTGCTCTTACAGCCTAGTGGGAACATCTCTTCCATAGGCCTGTGAAACGCAGTTTCTTTGCAGGCCTGATCTGGCTGAAGTAGGACTTCTGCTCTGGGTGTGCTACTTTGCCCTAGAGCTGAAAGGCACAACGTGCAGGCTTCTTTCCAAAGGGCGAGAAGGGCCCCACAGCATCTTGCTTCCAGCTCTTTGGGAAGCTAAGAAACAACTCGCTCTGCACAGTGCTCTTACAGCCTAGTGGGAACATCTCTTCCAAAGGCCTGTGAAACGCAGTTTCTTTGCAGGCCTGATCTGGCTGAAGTAGGACTTCTGCTCTGGGTGTGCTACTTTGCCCTAGAGCTGAAAGGCACAACGTGCAGGCTTCTTTCCAAAGGGCGAGTTGGGCCCCACAGCATCTTGCTTCCAGCTCTTTGGGAAGCTGAGAAACCACTCGCTCTGCACAGTGCTCTTACAGCCTAGTGGGAACATCTCTTCCAAAGGCCTGTGAAACGCAGTTTCTTTGCAGGCCTGATCTGGCTGAAGTAGGACTTCTGCTCTGGGTGTGCTACTTTGCCCTAGAGCTGAAACTCACAAAGTGCAGGTTTCTTTCCAAAGGGCGAGTTGGGCCCCACAGCATCTTGCTTCCAGCTCTTTGGGAAGCTAAGAAACAACTCGCTCTGCACAGTGCTCTTACAGCCTACCAGGAACATCTCTTCCAAAGGCCTGTGAAACGCAGTTTCTTTGCAGACCTGATCTGGCTGAAGTAGGACTTCTGCTCTGGGTGTGCTACTTTGCCCTAGAGCTGAAAGGCACAACGTGCAGGCTTCTTTCCAAAGGGCGAGTTGGGCCCCACAGCATCTTGCTTCCAGCTCTTTGGGAAGCTAAGAAACAACTCGCTCTGCACAGTGCTCTTACAGCCTACCGGGAACATCTCTTCCATAGGCCTGTGAAACGCAGTTTCTTTGAAGGCCTGATCTGGCTGAAGTAGGAATTCTGCTCTGGGTGTGCTACTTTGCGCTAGAGCTGAAAGGCACAACGTGCAGGCTTCTTTCCAAAGGGCGAGTTGGGCCCCACAGCATCTTGCTTCCAGCTCTTTGGGAAGCTAAGAAACCACTCTCTCTGCACAGTGCTCTTACAGCCTAGTGGGAACATCTCTTCCAAAGGCCTGAGAAACGCAGTTTCTTTGCAGGCCTGATCTGGCTGAAGTAGGACTTCTGCTCTGGGTGTGCTACTTTGCCCTAGAGCTGAAAGGCACAACGTGCAGGCTTCTTTCCAAAGGGCGAGTTGGGGCCCACAGCATCTTGCTTCCAGCTCTTTGGGAAGCTAAGAAACAACTCGCTCTGCACAGTGCTCTTACAGCCTACCGGGAACATCTCTTCCAAAGGCCTGTGAAACGCAGTTTCTTTGCAGGCCTGATCTGGCTGAAGTAGGACTTCTGCTCTGGGTGTGCTACTTTGCCCTAGAGCTGAAAGGCACAACGTGCAGGCTTCTTTCCAAAGGGCGTGTTGGGGCCCACAGCATCTTGCTTCCAGCTCTTTGGGAAGCTAAGAAACAACTCGCTCTGCTCAGTGCTCTTACAGCCTACCGGGAGCATCTCTTCCAAAGGCCTGTGAAACGCAGTTTCTTTGCAGGCCTGATCTGGCTGAAGTAGGACTTCTGCTCTGGGTGTGCTACTTTGCCCTAGAGCTGAAAGGCACAACGTGCAGGCTTCTTTCCAAAGGGCGAGTTGGGCCCCACAGCATCTTGCTTCCAGCTCTTTGGGAAGCTAAGAAACAACTCGCTCTGCACAGTGCTCTTACAGCCTACCGGGAAAATGTCTTCCAAAGGCCTGTGAAACGCAGTTTCTTTGCAGGCCTGATCTGGCTGAAGTAGGACTTCTGCTCTGGGTGTGCTACTTTGCCCTAGAGCTGAAAGGCACAACGTGCAGGCTTCTTTCCAAAGGGCGAGTTGGGCCCCACATCATCTTGCTTCCAGCTCTTTGGGAAGCTAAGAAACAACTCGCTCTGCACAGTGCTCTTACAGCCTACCGGGAACATCTCTTCCAAAGGCCTGTGAAACGCAGTTTCTTTGCAGGCCTGATCTGGCTGAAGTAGGACTTCTGCTCTGGGTGTGCTACTTTGCCCTAGAGCTGAAAGGCACAACGTGCAGGCTTCTTTCCAAAGGGCGAGTTGGGCCCCAGAGCATCTTGCTTCCAGCTCTTTGGGGAGCTAAGAAACAACTCGCTCTGCACAGTGCTCTTACAGCCTACCAGGAACATCTCTTCCAAAGGCCTGTGAAACGCAGTTTCTTTGCAGGCCTGATCTGGCTGAAGTAGGACTTCTGCTCTGGCTGTGCTACTTTGCCCTAGAGCTGAAAGGCACAACGTGCAGGCTTCTTTCCAAAGGGCGAGTTGGGCCCCACAGCATCTTGCTTCCAGCTCTTTGGGAATCTAAGAAACAACTCGCTCTGCACAGTGCTCTTACAGCCTACCGGGAACATCTCTTCCAAAGGCCTGTGAAACGCAGTTTCTTTGCAGGCCTGATCTGGCTGAAGTAGGACTTCTGCTCTGGGTGTGCTACTTTGCCCTAGAGCTGAAAGGCACAACGTGCAGGCTTCTTTGCAAAGGGCGAGTTGGGCCCCACAGCATCTTGCTTCCAGCTCTTTGGGAAGCTAAGAAACCACTCGCTCTGCACAGTGCTCTAACAGCCTAGTGGGAACATCTCTTCCAAAGGCCTGTGAAACGCAGTTTCTTTGCAGGCCTGATCTGGCTGAAGTAGGTCTTCTGCTCTGGGTGTACTACTTTGCCCTAGAGCTGAAAGGCACAACGTGCAGGCTTCTTTCCAAAGGGCGAGTTGGGCTCCACAGCATCTTGATTCCAGCTCTTTGGGAAGCTAAGAAACAACTCGCTCTGCACAGTGCTCTTACAGCCTAGTGGGAACATCTCTTCCAAAGGCCTGTGAAACGCAGTTTCTTTGCAGGCCTGATCTGGCTGAAGTAGGACTTCTGCTCTGGGTGTGCTACTTTGCCCTAGAGCTGAAAGGCACAACGTGCAGGCTTCTTTCCAAAGGGCGAGTTGGGCCCCACAGCATCTTGCTTCCAGCTCTTTGGGAAGCTAAGAAACCAATCGCTCTGCACAGTGCTCTAACAGCCTAGTGGGAACATCTCTTCCAAAGGCCTGTGAAACGCAGTTTCTTTGCAGGCCTGATCTGGCTGAAGTAGGACTTCTGCTCTGGGTGTACTACTTTGCCCTAGAGCTGAAAGGCACAACGTGCAGGCTTCTTTCCAAAGGGCGAGTTGGGCTCCACAGCATCTTGATTCCAGCTCTTTGGGAAGCTAAGAAACAACTCGCTCTGCACAGTGCTCTTACAGCCTAGTGGGAACAACTCTTCCAAAGGCCTGTGAAACGCAGTTTCTTTGCAGGCCTGATCTGGCTGAAGTAGGACTTCTGCTCTGGGTGTGCTACTTTGCCCTAGAGCTGAAAGGCACAACGTGCAGGCTTCTTTCCAAAGGGCGAGTTGGGCCCCACAGCATCTTGCTTCCAGCTCTTGGGGAATATAAGAAACAACTCGCTCTGCACAGTGCTCTTACAGCCTAGTGGGAACATCTCTTCCAAAGGCCTGTGAAACGCAGTTTGTTTGCAGGCCTGATCTGGCTGAAGTAGGACTTCTGCTCTGGCTGTGCTACTTTGCCCTAGAGCTGAAAGGCACAACGTGCAGGCTTCTTTCCAAAGGGCGAGTTGGGCCCCACAGCATCTTGCTTCCAGCTCTTTGGGAAGCTGAGAAACCACTCGCTCTGCACAGTGCTCTTACAGCCTAGTGGGAACATCTCTTCCATAGGCCTGTGAAACGCAGTTTCTTTGCAGGCCTGATCTGGCTGAAGTAGGACTTCTGCTCTGGGTGTGCTACTTTGCCCTAGAGCTGAAAGGCACAACGTGCAGGCTTCTTTCCAAAGGGCGAGTTGGGCCCCACAGCGTCTTGCTTCCAGCTCTTTGGGAAGCTAAGAAACAACTCGCTCTGCACAGTGCTCTTACAGCCTACGGGGAACATCTCTTCCAAAGGCCTGTGAAACGCAGTTTCTTTGCAGGCCTGATCTGGCTGAAGTAGGACTTCTGCTCTGGGTGTGCTACTTTGCCCTAGAGCTGAAAGGCACACCGTGCAGGCTTCTTTCCAAAGGGCGAGTTGGGCTCCACAGCATCTTGATTCCAGCTCTTTGGGAAGCTAAGAAACAACTCGCTCTGCACAGTGCTCTTACAGCCTACCGGGAACATGTCTTCCAAAGGCCTGTGAAACGCAGTTTCTTTGCAGGCCTGATCTGGCTGAAGTAGGACTTCTGCTCTGGGTGTGCTACTTTGCCCTAGAGCTGAAAGGCACAACGTGCAGGCTTCTTTCCAAAGGGAGAGTTGGGCCCCACATCATATTGCTTCCAGCTCTTTGGGAAGCTAAGAAACAACTCGCTCTGCACAGTGCTCTTACAGCCCACCGGGAACATGTCTTCCAAAGGCCTGTGAAACGCAGTTTCTTTGCAGGCCTGATCTGGCTGAAGTAGGACTTCCGCTCTGGGTGTGCTACTTTGCCCTAGAGCTGAAAGGCACAACGTGCAGGCTTCTTTCCAAAGGGCGAGTTGGGCCCCACAGCATCTTGCTTCCAGCTCTTTGGGAAGCTAAGAAACAACTCGCTCTGCACAGTGCTCTTACAGCCTAGTGGGAACATCTCTTCCAAAGGCCTGTGAAACGCAGTTTCTTTGCAGGCCTGATCTGGCTGAAGTAGGACTTCTGCTCTGGGTGTGCTACTTTGCCCTAGAGCTGAAAGGCACAACGTGCAGGCTTCTTTCCAAAGGGCGAGATGGGCCCCACAGCATCTTGCTTCCAGCTCTTTGGGAAGCTAAGAAACCACTCGCTCTGCACAGTGCTCTTACAGCCTAGTGGGAACATCTCTTCCAAAGGCCTGTGAAACGCAGTTTCTTTGCAGGCCTGATATGGCTGAAGTAGGACTTCTGCTCTAGGTGTGCTACTTTGCCCTAGAGCTGAAAGGCACAACGTGCAGGCTTCTTTCCAAAGGGCGAGTTGGGCCCCACAGCATCTTGCTTCCAGCTCTTTGGGAAGCTAAGAAACCACTCGCTCTGCACAGTGCTCTTACAGCCTAGTGGGAACATCTCTTCCAAAGGCCTGTGAAACGCAGTTTCTTTGCAGGCCTGATATGGCTGAAGTAGGACTTCTGCTCTGGGTGTGCTACTTTGCCCTAGAGCTGAAAGGCACAACGTGCAGGCTTCTTTCCAAAGGGCGAGTTGGGCCCCACAGCATCTTGCTTCCAGCTCTTTGGGAAGCTAAGAAACAACTCGCTCTGCACAGTGCTCTTACAGCCTACCGGGAACATCTCTTCCAAAGGCCTGTGAAACGCAGTTTCTTTGCAGGCCTGATCTGGCTGAAGTAGGACTTCTGCTCTGGCTGTGCTACTTTGCCCTAGAGCTGAAAGGCACAACGTGCAGGCTTCTTTCCAAAGGGCGAGTTGGGCTCCACAGCATCTTGATTCCAGCTCTTTGGGAAGCTAAGAAACAACTCGCTCTGCACAGTGCTCTTACAGCCTAGTGGGAACATCTCTTCCAAAGGCCTGTGAAACGCAGTTTCTTTGCAGGCCTGATCTGGCTGAAGTAGGACTTCTGCTCTGGGTGTGCTACTTTGCCCTAGAGCTGAAAGGCACAACGTGCAGGCTTCTTTCCAAAGGGCGAGTTGGGCCCCACAGCATCTTGCTTCCAGCTCTTTGGGAAGCTAAGAAACCACTCGCTCTGCACAGTGCTCTAACAGCCTAGTGGGAACATCTCTTCCAAAGGCCTGTGAAACGCAGTTTCTTTGCTGGCCTGATCTGGCTGAAGTAGGACTTCTGCTCTGGGTGTACTACTTTGCCCTAGAGCTGAAAGGCACAACGTGCAGGCTTCTTTCCAAAGGGCGAGTTGGGCTCCACAGCATCTTGATTCCAGCTCTTTGGGAAGCTAAGAAACAACTCGCTCTGCACAGTGCTCTTACAGCCTAGTGGGAACAACTCTTCCAAAGGCCTGTGAAACGCAGTTTCTTTGCAGGCCTGATCTGGCTGAAGTAGGACTTCTGCTCTGGGTGTGCTACTTTGCCCTAGAGCTGAAAGGCACAACGTGCAGGCTTCTTTCCAAAGGGCGAGTTGGGCCCCACAGCATCTTGCTTCCAGCACTTGGGGAATATAAGAAACAACTCGCTCTGCACAGTGCTCTTACAGCCTAGTGGGAACATCTCTTCCAAAGGCCTGTGAAACGCAGTTTGTTTGCAGGCCTGATCTGGCTGAAGTAGGACTTCTGCTCTGGCTGTGCTACTTTGCCCTAGAGCTGAAAGGCACAACGTGCAGGCTTCTTTCCAAAGGGCGAGTTGGGCCCCACAGCATCTTGCTTCCAGCTCTTTGGGAAGCTGAGAAACCACTCGCTCTGCACAGTGCTCTTACAGCCTAGTGGGAACATCTCTTCCATAGGCCTGTGAAACGCAGTTTCTTTGCAGGCCTGATCTGGCTGAAGTAGGACTTCTGCTCTGGGTGTGCTACTTTGCCCTAGAGCTGAAAGGCACAACGTGCAGGCTTCTTTCCAAAGGGCGAGTTGGGCCCCACAGCGTCTTGCTTCCAGCTCTTTGGGAAGCTAAGAAACAACTCGCTCTGCACAGTGCTCTTACAGCCTACGGGGAACATCTCTTCCAAAGGCCTGTGAAACGCAGTTTCTTTGCAGGCCTGATCTGGCTGAAGTAGGACTTCTGCTCTGGGTGTGCTACTTTGCCCTAGAGCTGAAAGGCACAACGTGCAGGCTTCTTTCCAAAGGGCGAGTTGGGCTCCACAGCATCTTGATTCCAGCTCTTTGGGAAGCTAAGAAACAACTCGCTCTGCACAGTGCTCTTACAGCCTACCGGGAACATGTCTTCCAAAGGCCTGTGAAACGCAGTTTCTTTGCAGGCCTGATCTGGCTGAAGTAGGACTTCTGCTCTGGGTGTGCTACTTTGCCCTAGAGCTGAAAGGCACAACGTGCAGGCTTCTTTCCAAAGGGAGAGTTGGGCCCCACATCATATTGCTTCCAGCTCTTTGGGAAGCTAAGAAACAACTCGCTCTGCACAGTGCTCTTACAGCCCACCGGGAACATGTCTTCCAAAGGCCTGTGAAACGCAGTTTCTTTGCAGGCCTGATCTGGCTGAAGTAGGACTTCCGCTCTGGGTGTGCTACTTTGCCCTAGAGCTGAAAGGCACAACGTGCAGGCTTCTTTCCAAAGGGCGAGTTGGGCCCCACAGCATCTTGCTTCCAGCTCTTTGGGAAGCTAAGAAACCACTCGCTCTGCACAGTGCTCTAACAGCCTAGTGGGAACATCTCTTCCAAGAGGCCTGTGAAACGCAGTTTCTTTGCAGGCCTCATCTGGCTGAAGTAGGACTTCTGCTCTGGGTGTGCTACTTTGCCCTACAGCTGAAAGGCACAACGTGCAGGCTTGTTTCCAAAGGGCGAGTTGGGCTCCACAGCATCTTGATTCCAGCTCTTTGGGAAGCTAAGAAACAACTCGCTCTGCACAGTGCTCTTACAGCCTAGTGGGAACATCTCTTCCAAAGGCCTGTGAAACGCAGTTTCTTTGCAGGCCTGATCTGGCTGAAGTAGGACTTCTGCTCTGGGTGTGCTACTTTGCCCTAGAGCTGAAAGGCACAACGTGCAGGCTTCTTTGCAAAGGGCGAGTTGGGCCCCACAGCATCTTGCTTCCAGCTCTTTGGGAAGCTAAGAAACCACTCGCTCTGCACAGTGCTCTAACAGCCTAGTGGGAACATCTCTTCCAAAGGCCTGTGAAACGCAGTTTCTTTGCAGGCCTGATCTGGCTGAAGTAGGTCTTCTGCTCTGGGTGTACTACTTTGCCCTAGAGCTGAAAGGCACAACGTGCAGGCTTCTTTCCAAAGGGCGAGTTGGGCTCCACAGCATCTTGATTCCAGCTCTTTGGGAAGCTAAGAAACAACTCGCTCTGCACAGTGCTCTTACAGCCTAGTGGGAACATCTCTTCCAAAGGCCTGTGAAACGCAGTTTCTTTGCAGGCCTGATCTGGCTGAAGTAGGACTTCTGCTCTGGGTGTGCTACTTTGCCCTAGAGCTGAAAGGCACAACGTGCAGGCTTCTTTCCAAAGGGCGAGTTGGGCCCCACAGCATCTTGCTTCCAGCTCTTTGGGAAGCTAAGAAACAAGTCGCTCTGCACAGTGCTCTAACAGCCTAGTGGGAACATCTCTTCCAAAGGCCTGTGAAACGCAGTTTCTTTGCAGGCCTGATCTGGCTGAAGTAGGACTTCTGCTCTGGGTGTACTACTTTGCCCTAGAGCTGAAAGGCACAACGTGCAGGCTTCTTTCCAAAGGGCGAGTTGGGCTCCACAGCATCTTGATTCCAGCTCTTTGGGAAGCTAAGAAACAACTCGCTCTGCACAGTGCTCTTACAGCCTAGTGGGAACAACTCTTCCAAAGGCCTGTGAAACGCAGTTTCTTTGCAGGCCTGATCTGGCTGAAGTAGGACTTCTGCTCTGGGTGTGCTACTTTGCCCTAGAGCTGAAAGGCACAACGTGCAGGCTTCTTTCCAAAGGGCGAGTTGGGCCCCACAGCATCTTGCTTCCAGCTCTTGGGGAATACAAGAAACAACTCGCTCTGCAAAGTGCTCTTACAGCCTAGTGGGAACATCTCTTCCAAAGGCCTGTGAAACGCAGTTTGTTTGCAGGCCTGATCTGGCTGAAGTAGGACTTCTGCTCTGGGTGTGCTACTTTGCCCTAGAGCTGAAAGGCACAACGTGCAGGCTTCTTTCCAAAGGGCGAGTTGGGCCCCACAGCATCTTGCTTCCAGCTCTTTGGGAAGCTGAGAAACCACTCGCTCTGCACAGTGCTCTTACAGCCTAGTGGGAACATCTCTTCCATAGGCCTGTGAAACGCAGTTTCTTTGCAGGCCTGATCTGGCTGAAGTAGGACTTCTGCTCTGGGTGTGCTACTTTGCCCTAGAGCTGAAAGGCACAACGTGCAGGCTTCTTTCCAAAGGGCGAGAAGGGCCCCACAGCATCTTGCTTCCAGCTCTTTGGGAAGCTAAGAAACAACTCGCTCTGCACAGTGCTCTTACAGCCTAGTGGGAACATCTCTTCCAAAGGCCTGTGAAACGCAGTTTCTTTGCAGGCCTGATCTGGCTGAAGTAGGACTTCTGCTCTGGGTGTGCTACTTTGCCCTAGAGCTGAAAGGCACAACGTGCAGGCTTCTTTCCAAAGGGCGAGTTGGGCCCCACAGCATCTTGCTTCCAGCTCTTTGGGAAGCTGAGAAACCACTCGCTCTGCACAGTGCTCTTACAGCCTAGTGGGAACATCTCTTCCAAAGGCCTGTGAAACGCAGTTTCTTTGCAGGCCTGATCTGGCTGAAGTAGGACTTCTGCTCTGGGTGTGCTACTTTGCCCTAGAGCTGAAACTCACAAAGTGCAGGTTTCTTTCCAAAGGGCGAGTTGGGCCCCACAGCATCTTGCTTCCAGCTCTTTGGGAAGCTAAGAAACAACTCGCTCTGCACAGTGCTCTTACAGCCTACCAGGAACATCTCTTCCAAAGGCCTGTGAAACGCAGTTTCTTTGCAGACCTGATCTGGCTGAAGTAGGACTTCTGCTCTGGGTGTGCTACTTTGCCCTAGAGCTGAAAGGCACAACGTGCAGGCTTCTTTCCAAAGGGCGAGTTGGGCCCCACAGCATCTTGCTTCCAGCTCTTTGGGAAGCTAAGAAACAACTCGCTCTGCACAGTGCTCTTACAGCCTACCGGGAACATCTCTTCCAAAGGCCTGTGAAACGCAGTTTCTTTGAAGGCCTGATCTGGCTGAAGTAGGAATTCTGCTCTGGGTGTGCTACTTTGCGCTAGAGCTGAAAGGCACAACGTGCAGGCTTCTTTCCAAAGGGCGAGTTGGGCCCCACAGCATCTTGCTTCCAGCTCTTTGGGAAGCTAAGAAACCACTCTCTCTGCACAGTGCTCTTACAGCCTAGTGGGAACATCTCTTCCAAAGGCCTGAGAAACGCAGTTTCTTTGCAGGCCTGATCTGGCTGAAGTAGGACTTCTGCTCTGGCTGTGCTACTTTGCCCTAGAGCTGAAAGGCACAACGTGCAGGCTTCTTTCCAAAGGGCGAGTTGGGGCCCACAGCATCTTGCTTCCAGCTCTTTGGGAAGCTAAGAAACAACTCGCTCTGCACAGTGCTCTTACAGCCTACCGGGAACATCTCTTCCAAAGGCCTGTGAAACGCAGTTTCTTTGCAGGCCTGATCTGGCTGAAGTAGGACTTCTGCTCTGGGTGTGCTACTTTGCCCTAGAGCTGAAAGGCACAACGTGCAGGCTTCTTTCCAAAGGGCGTGTTGGGGCCCACAGCATCTTGCTTCCAGCTCTTTGGGAAGCTAAGAAACAACTCGCTCTGCTCAGTGCTCTTACAGCCTACCGGGAACATCTCTTCCAAAGGCCTGTGAAACGCAGTTTCTTTGCAGGCCTGATCTGGCTGAAGTAGGACTTCTGCTCTGGGTGTGCTACTTTGCCCTAGAGCTGAAAGGCACAACGTGCAGGCTTCTTTCCAAAGGGCGAGTTGGGCCCCACAGCATCTTGCTTCCAGCTCTTTGGGAAGCTAAGAAACAACTCGCTCTGCACAGTGCTCTTACAGCCTACCGGGAAAATGTCTTCCAAAGGCCTGTGAAACGCAGTTTCTTTGCAGGCCTGATCTGGCTGAAGTAGGACTTCTGCTCTGGGTGTGCTACTTTGCCCTAGAGCTGAAAGGCACAACGTGCAGGCTTCTTTCCAAAGGGCGAGTTGGGCCCCACATCATCTTGCTTCCAGCTCTTTGGGAAGCTAAGAAACAACTCGCTCTGCACAGTGCTCTTACAGCCTACCGGGAACATCTCTTCCAAAGGCCTGTGAAACGCAGTTTCTTTGCAGGCCTGATCTGGCTGAAGTAGGACTTCTGCTCTGGGTGTGCTACTTTGCCCTAGAGCTGAAAGGCACAACGTGCAGGCTTCTTTCCAAAGGGCGAGTTGGGCCCCACAGCATCTTGCTTCCAGCTCTTTGGGGAGCTAAGAAACAACTCGCTCTGCACAGTGCTCTTACAGCCTACCAGGAACATCTCTTCCAAAGGCCTGTGAAACGCAGTTTCTTTGCAGGCCTGATCTGGCTGAAGTAGGACTTCTGCTCTGGCTGTGCTACTTTGCCCTAGAGCTGAAAGGCACAACGTGCAGGCTTCTTTCCAAAGGGCGAGTTGGGCCCCACAGCATCTTGCTTCCAGCTCTTTGGGAATCTAAGAAACAACTCGCTCTGCACAGTGCTCTTACAGCCTACCGGGAACATCTCTTCCAAAGGCCTGTGAAACGCAGTTTCTTTGCAGGCCTGATCTGGCTGAAGTAGGACTTCTGCTCTGGGTGTGCTACTTTGCCCTAGAGCTGAAAGGCACAACGTGCAGGCTTCTTTGCAAAGGGCGAGTTGGGCCCCACAGCATCTTGCTTCCAGCTCTTTGGGAAGCTAAGAAACCACTCGCTCTGCACAGTGCTCTAACAGCCTAGTGGGAACATCTCTTCCAAAGGCCTGTGAAACGCAGTTTCTTTGCAGGCCTGATCTGGCTGAAGTAGGTCTTCTGCTCTGGGTGTACTACTTTGCCCTAGAGCTGAAAGGCACAACGTGCAGGCTTCTTTCCAAAGGGCGAGTTGGGCTCCACAGCATCTTGATTCCAGCTCTTTGGGAAGCTAAGAAACAACTCGCTCTGCACAGTGCTCTTACAGCCTAGTGGGAACATCTCTTCCAAAGGCCTGTGAAACGCAGTTTCTTTGCAGGCCTGATCTGGCTGAAGTAGGACTTCTGCTCTGGGTGTGCTACTTTGCCCTAGAGCTGAAAGGCACAACGTGCAGGCTTCTTTCCAAAGGGCGAGTTGGGCCCCACAGCATCTTGCTTCCAGCTCTTTGGGAAGCTAAGAAACCAATCGCTCTGCACAGTGCTCTAACAGCCTAGTGGGAACATCTCTTCCAAAGGCCTGTGAAACGCAGTTTCTTTGCAGGCCTGATCTGGCTGAAGTAGGACTTCTGCTCTGGGTGTACTACTTTGCCCTAGAGCTGAAAGGCACAACGTGCAGGCTTCTTTCCAAAGGGCGAGTTGGGCTCCACAGCATCTTGATTCCAGCTCTTTGGGAAGCTAAGAAACAACTCGCTCTGCACAGTGCTCTTACAGCCTAGTGGGAACAACTCTTCCAAAGGCCTGTGAAACGCAGTTTCTTTGCAGGCCTGATCTGGCTGAAGTAGGACTTCTGCTCTGGGTGTGCTACTTTGCCCTAGAGCTGAAAGGCACAACGTGCAGGCTTCTTTCCAAAGGGCGAGTTGGGCCCCACAGCATCTTGCTTCCAGCTCTTGGGGAATATAAGAAACAACTCGCTCTGCACAGTGCTCTTACAGCCTAGTGGGAACATCTCTTCCAAAGGCCTGTGAAACGCAGTTTGTTTGCAGGCCTGATCTGGCTGAAGTAGGACTTCTGCTCTGGCTGTGCTACTTTGCCCTAGAGCTGAAAGGCACAACGTGCAGGCTTCTTTCCAAAGGGCGAGTTGGGCCCCACAGCATCTTGCTTCCAGCTCTTTGGGAAGCTGAGAAACCACTCGCTCTGCACAGTGCTCTTACAGCCTAGTGGGAACATCTCTTCCATAGGCCTGTGAAACGCAGTTTCTTTGCAGGCCTGATCTGGCTGAAGTAGGACTTCTGCTCTGGGTGTGCTACTTTGCCCTAGAGCTGAAAGGCACAACGTGCAGGCTTCTTTCCAAAGGGCGAGTTGGGCCCCACAGCGTCTTGCTTCCAGCTCTTTGGGAAGCTAAGAAACAACTCGCTCTGCACAGTGCTCTTACAGCCTACGGGGAACATCTCTTCCAAAGGCCTGTGAAACGCAGTTTCTTTGCAGGCCTGATCTGGCTGAAGTAGGACTTCTGCTCTGGGTGTGCTACTTTGCCCTAGAGCTGAAAGGCACACCGTGCAGGCTTCTTTCCAAAGGGCGAGTTGGGCTCCACAGCATCTTGATTCCAGCTCTTTGGGAAGCTAAGAAACAACTCGCTCTGCACAGTGCTCTTACAGCCTACCGGGAACATGTCTTCCAAAGGCCTGTGAAACGCAGTTTCTTTGCAGGCCTGATCTGGCTGAAGTAGGACTTCTGCTCTGGGTGTGCTACTTTGCCCTAGAGCTGAAAGGCACAACGTGCAGGCTTCTTTCCAAAGGGAGAGTTGGGCCCCACATCATATTGCTTCCAGCTCTTTGGGAAGCTAAGAAACAACTCGCTCTGCACAGTGCTCTTACAGCCCACCGGGAACATGTCTTCCAAAGGCCTGTGAAACGCAGTTTCTTTGCAGGCCTGATCTGGCTGAAGTAGGACTTCCGCTCTGGGTGTGCTACTTTGCCCTAGAGCTGAAAGGCACAACGTGCAGGCTTCTTTCCAAAGGGCGAGTTGGGCCCCACAGCATCTTGCTTCCAGCTCTTTGGGAAGCTAAGAAACAACTCGCTCTGCACAGTGCTCTTACAGCCTAGTGGGAACATCTCTTCCAAAGGCCTGTGAAACGCAGTTTCTTTGCAGGCCTGATCTGGCTGAAGTAGGACTTCTGCTCTGGGTGTGCTACTTTGCCCTAGAGCTGAAAGGCACAACGTGCAGGCTTCTTTCCAAAGGGCGAGATGGGCCCCACAGCATCTTGCTTCCAGCTCTTTGGGAAGCTAAGAAACCACTCGCTCTGCACAGTGCTCTTACAGCCTAGTGGGAACATCTCTTCCAAAGGCCTGTGAAACGCAGTTTCTTTGCAGGCCTGATATGGCTGAAGTAGGACTTCTGCTCTGGGTGTGCTACTTTGCCCTAGAGCTGAAAGGCACAACGTGCAGGCTTCTTTCCAAAGGGCGAGTTGGGCCCCACAGCATCTTGCTTCCAGCTCTTTGGGAAGCTAAGAAACCACTCGCTCTGCACAGTGCTCTTACAGCCTAGTGGGAACATCTCTTCCAAAGGCCTGTGAAACGCAGTTTCTTTGCAGGCCTGATATGGCTGAAGTAGGACTTCTGCTCTGGGTGTGCTACTTTGCCCTAGAGCTGAAAGGCACAACGTGCAGGCTTCTTTCCAAAGGGCGAGTTGGGCCCCACAGCATCTTGCTTCCAGCTCTTTGGGAAGCTAAGAAACAACTCGCTCTGCACAGTGCTCTTACAGCCTACCGGGAACATCTCTTCCAAAGGCCTGTGAAACGCAGTTTCTTTGCAGGCCTGATCTGGCTGAAGTAGGACTTCAGCTCTGGCTGTGCTACTTTGCCCTAGAGCTGAAAGGCACAACGTGCAGGCTTCTTTCCAAAGGGCGAGTTGGGCTCCACAGCATCTTGATTCCAGCTCTTTGGGAAGCTAAGAAACAACTCGCTCTGCACAGTGCTCTTACAGCCTAGTGGGAACATCTCTTCCAAAGGCCTGTGAAACGCAGTTTCTTTGCAGGCCTCATCTGGCTGAAGTAGGACTTCTGCTCTGGGTGTGCTACTTTGCCCTAGAGCTGAAAGGCACAACGTGCAGGCTTCTTTCCAAAGGGCGAGTTGGGCCCCACAGCATCTTGCTTCCAGCTCTTTGTGAAGCTAAGAAACCACTCGCTCTGCACAGTGCTCTAACAGCCTAGTGGGAACATCTCTTCCAAAGGCCTGTGAAACGCAGTTTCTTTGCAGGCCTGATCTGGCTGAAGTAGGACTTCTGCTCTGGGTGTACTACTTTGCCCTAGAGCTGAAAGGCACAACGTGCAGGCTTCTTTCCAAAGGGCGAGTTGGGCTCCACAGCATCTTGATTCCAGCTCTTTGGGAAGCTAAGAAACAACTCGCTCTGCACAGTGCTCTTACAGCCTAGTGGGAACAACTCTTCCAAAGGCCTGTGAAACGCAGTTTCTTTGCAGGCCCGATCTGGCTGAAGTAGGACTTCTGCTCTGGGTGTGCTACTTTGCCCTAGAGCTGAAAGGCACAACGTGCAGGCTTCTTTCCAAAGGGCGAGTTGGGCCCCACAGCATCTTGCTTCCAGCTCTTGGGGAATATAAGAAACAACTCGCTCTGCACAGTGCTCTTACAGCCTAGTGGGAACATCTCTTCCAAAGGCCTGTGAAACGCAGTTTGTTTGCAGGCCTGATCTGGCTGAAGTAGGACTTCTGCTCTGGCTGTGCTACTTTGCCCTAGAGCTGAAAGGCACAACGTGCAGGCTTCTTTCCAAAGGGCGAGTTGGGCCCCACAGCATCTTGCTTCCAGCTCTTTGGGAAGCTGAGAAACCACTCGCTCTGCACAGTGCTCTTACAGCCTAGTGGGAACATCTCTTCCATAGGCCTGTGAAACGCAGTTTCTTTGCAGGCCTGATCTGGCTGAAGTAGGACTTCTGCTCTGGGTGTGCTACTTTGCCCTAGAGCTGAAAGGCACAACGTGCAGGCTTCTTTCCAAAGGGCGAGTTGGGCCCCACAGCGTCTTGCTTCCAGCTCTTTGGGAAGCTAAGAAACAACTCGCTCTGCACAGTGCTCTTACAGCCTACGGGGAACATCTCTTCCAAAGGCCTGTGAAACGCAGTTTCTTTGCAGGCCTGATCTGGCTGAAGTAGGACTTCTGCT
Source organism: Equus caballus (assembly GCF_041296265.1). Classification (NCBI taxonomy): domain Eukaryota; kingdom Metazoa; phylum Chordata; class Mammalia; order Perissodactyla; family Equidae; genus Equus; species Equus caballus. Next base: position 1,521,996 of record NC_091710.1, read on the forward strand.
CTGGGTGTGCTACTTTGCCCTAGAGCTGAAAGGCACACCGTGCAGGCTTCTTTCCAAAGGGCGAGTTGGGCTCCACAGCATCTTGATTCCAGCTCTTTGGGAAGCTAAGAAACAACTCGCTCTGCACAGTGCTCTTACAGCCTACCGGGAACATGTCTTCCAAAGGCCTGTGAAACGCAGTTTCTTTGCAGGCCTGATCTGGCTGAAGTAGGACTTCTGCTCTGGGTGTGCTACTTTGCCCTAGAGCTGAAAGGCACAACGTGCAGGCTTCTTTCCAAAGGGAGAGTTGGGCCCCACATCATATTGCTTCCAGCTCTTTGGGAAGCTAAGAAACAACTCGCTCTGCACAGTGCTCTTACAGCCCACCGGGAACATGTCTTCCAAAGGCCTGTGAAACGCAGTTTCTTTGCAGGCCTGATCTGGCTGAAGTAGGACTTCCGCTCTGGGTGTGCTACTTTGCCCTAGAGCTGAAAGGCACAACGTGCAGGCTTCTTTCCAAAGGGCGAGTTGGGCCCCACAGCATCTTGCTTCCAGCTCTTTGGGAAGCTAAGAAACAACTCGCTCTGCACAGTGCTCTTACAGCCTAGTGGGAACATCTCTTCCAAAGGCCTGTGAAACGCAGTTTCTTTGCAGGCCTGATCTGGCTGAAGTAGGACTTCTGCTCTGGGTGTGCTACTTTGCCCTAGAGCTGAAAGGCACAACGTGCAGGCTTCTTTCCAAAGGGCGAGATGGGCCCCACAGCATCTTGCTTCCAGCTCTTTGGGAAGCTAAGAAACCACTCGCTCTGCACAGTGCTCTTACAGCCTAGTGGGAACATCTCTTCCAAAGGCCTGTGAAACGCAGTTTCTTTGCAGGCCTGATATGGCTGAAGTAGGACTTCTGCTCTGGGTGTGCTACTTTGCCCTAGAGCTGAAAGGCACAACGTGCAGGCTTCTTTCCAAAGGGCGAGTTGGGCCCCACAGCATCTTGCTTCCAGCTCTTTGGGAAGCTAAGAAACAACTCGCTCTGCACAGTGCTCTTACAGCCTACCGGGAACATCTCTTCCAAAGGCCTGTGAAACGCAGTTTCTTTGCAGGCCTGATCTGGCTGAAGTAGGACTTCTGCTCTGGGTGTGCTACTTTGCCCTAGAGCTGAAAGGCACAACGTGCAGGCTTCTTTCCAAAGGGCGAGTTGGGCCCCACAGCATCTTGCTTCCAGCTCTTTGGGAAGCTAAGAAACCACTCGCTCTGCACAGTGCTCTAACAGCCTAGTGGGAACATCTCTTCCAAAGGCCTGTGAAACGCAGTTTCTTTGCAGGCCTGATCTGGCTGAAGTAGGACTTCTGCTCTGGGTGTGCTACTTTGCCCTAGAGCTGAAAGGCACAACGTGCAGGCTTCTTTCCAAAGGGCGAGTTGGGCTCCACAGCATCTTGATTCCAGCTCTTTGGGAAGCTAAGAAACAACTCGCTCTGCACAGTGCTCTTACAGCCTAGTGGGAACATCTCTTCCAAAGGCCTGTGAAACGCAGTTTCTTTGCAGGCCTGATCTGGCTGAAGTAGGACTTCTGCTCTGGGTGTGCTACTTTGCCCTAGAGCTGAAAGGCACAACGTGCAGGCTTCTTTCCAAAGGGCGAGTTGGGCCCCACAGCATCTTGCTTCCAGCTCTTTGGGAAGCTAAGAAACCACTCGCTCTGCACAGTGCTCTAACAGCCTAGTGGGAACATCTCTTCCAAAGGCCTGTGAAACGCAGTTTCTTTGCAGGCCTGATCTGGCTGAAGTAGGACTTCTGCTCTGGGTGTACTACTTTGCCCTAGAGCTGAAAGGCACAACGTGCAGGCTTCTTTCCAAAGGGCGAGTTGGGCTCCACAGCATCTTGATTCCAGCTCTTTGGGAAGCTAAGAAACAATTCGCTCTGCACAGTGCTCTTACAGCCTAGTGGGAACATCTCTTCCAAAGGCCTGTGAAACGCAGTTTCTTTGCAGGCCTGATCTGGCTGAAGTAGGACTTCTGCTCTGGGTGTGCTACTTTGCCCTAGAGCTGAAAGGCACAACGTGCAGGCTTCTTTCCAAAGGGCGAGTTGGGCCCCACAGCATCTTGCTTCCAGCTCTTTGGGAAGCTAAGAAACAACTCGCTCTGCACAGTGCTCTTACAGCCTACCGGGAACATCTCTTCCAAAGGCCTGTGAAACGCAGTTTCTTTGCAGGCCTGATCTGGCTGAAGTAGGACTTCTGCTCTGGGTGTGCTACTTTGCCCTAGAGCTGAAAGGCACAACATGCAGGCTTCTTTCCAAAGGGCGAGTTGGGCCCCACAGCATCTTGCTTCCAGCTCTTTTGGAAGCTGAGAAACCACTCGCTCTGCACAGTGCTCTTATAGCCTAGTGGGAACATCTCTTCCAAAGGCCTGTGAAACGCAGTTTCTTTGCAGGCCTGATCTGGCTGAAGTAGGACTTCTGCTCTGGCTGTGCTACTTTGCCCTAGAGCTGAAAGGCACAACGTGCAGGCTTCTTTCCAAAGGGCGAGAAGGGCCCCACAGTATCTTGCTTCCAGCTCTTTGGGAAGCTAAGAAACAACTCGCTCTGCACAGTGCTCTTACAGCCTAGTGGGAACATCTCTTCCAAAGGCCTGTGAAACGCAGTTTCTTTGCAGGCCTGATCTGGCTGAAGTAGGACTTCTGCTCTGGGTGTGCTACTTTGCCCTAGAGCTGAAAGGCACAACGTGCAGGCTTCTTTCCAAAGGGCGAGTTGGGCCCCACAGCATCTTGCTTCCAGCTCTTTGGGAAGCTAAGAAACCACTCGCTCTGCACAGTGCTCTAACAGCCTAGTGGGAACATCTCTTCCAAAGGCCTGTGAAACGCAGTTTCTTTGCAGGCCTGATCTGGCTGAAGTAGGACTTCTGCTCTGGGTGTGCTACTTTGCCCTAGAGCTGAAAGGCACAACGTGCAGGCTTCTTTCCAAAGGGCGAGTTGGGCTCCACAGCATCTTGATTCCAGCTCTTTGGGAAGCTAAGAAACAACTCGCTCTGCACAGTGCTCTTACAGCCTAGTGGGAACATCTCTTCCAAAGGCCTGTGAAACGCAGTTTCTTTGCAGGCCTGATCTGGCTGAAGTAGGACTTCTGCTCTGGGTGTGCTACTTTGCCCTAGAGCTGAAAGGCACAACGTGCAGGCTTCTTTCCAAAGGGCGAGAAGGGCCCCACAGCATCTTGCTTCCAGCTCTTTGGGAAGCTAAGAAACAACTCGCTCTGCACAGTGCTCTTACAGCCTAGTGGGAACATCTCTTCCAAAGGCCTGTGAAACGCAGTTTCTTTGCAGGCCTGATCTGGCTGAAGTAGGACTTCTGCTCTGGGTGTGCTACTTTGCCCTAGAGCTGAAAGGCACAACGTGCAGGCTTCTTTCCAAAGGGCGAGTTGGGCCCCACAGCATCTTGCTTCCAGCTCTTTGGGAAGCTAAGAAACCACTCGCTCTGCACAGTGCTCTAACAGCCTAGTGGGAACATCTCTTCCAAAGGCCTGTGAAACGCAGTTTCTTTGCAGGCCTGATCTGGCTGAAGTAGGACTTCTGCTCTGGGTGTGCTACTTTGCCCTAGAGCTGAAAGGCACAACGTGCAGGCTTCTTTCCAAAGGGCGAGTTGGGCTCCACAGCATCTTGATTCCAGCTCTTTGGGAAGCTAAGAAACCACTCGCTCTGCACAGTGCTCTAACAGCCTAGTGGGAACATCTCTTCCAAAGGCCTGTGAAACGCAGTTTCTTTGCAGGCCTGATCTGGCTGAAGTAGGACTTCTGCTCTGGGTGTGCTACTTTGCCCTAGAGCTGAAAGGCACAACGTGCAGGCTTCTTTCCAAAGGGCGAGTTGGGCCCCACAGCATCTTGCTTCCAGCTCTTTGGGAAGCTAAGAAACAACTCGCTCTGCACAGTGCTCTTACAGCCTACCGTGAACATCTCTTCCAAAGGCCTGTGAAACGCAGTTTCTTTGCAGGCCTGATCTGGCTGAAGTAGGACTTCTGCTCTGGGTGTGCTACTTTGCCCTAGAGCTGAAAGGCACAACGTGCAGGCTTCTTTCCAAAGGGCGAGTTGGGCCCCACAGCATCTTGCTTCCAGCTCTTTGGGAAGCTAAGAAACAACTCGCTCTGCACAGTGCTCTTACAGCCTACCGGGAACATCTCTTCCAAAGGCCTGTGAAACGCAGTTTCTTTGCAGGCCTGATCTGGCTGAAGTAGGACTTCTGCTCTGGGTGTGCTACTTTGCCCTAGAGCTGAAAGGCACAACGTGCAGGCTTCTTTCCAAAGGGCGAGTTGGGCCCCACAGCATGTTGCTTCCAGCTCTTTGGGAAGCTGAGAAACCACTCTCTCTGCACAGTGCTCTTACAGCCTAGTGGGAACATCTCTTCCAAATGCCTGTGAAATGCAGTTTCTTTGCAGGCCTGATCTGGCTGAAGTAGGACTTCTGCTCTGGGTGTGGTACTTTGCCCTAGAGCTGAAAGGCACAACGTGCAGGCTTCTTTCCAAAGGGCGAGTTGGGCCCCACAGCATCTTGCTTCCAGCTCTTTGGGAAGCTAAGAAACCACTCGCTCTGCACAGTGCTCTAACAGCCTAGTGGGAACATCTCTTCCAAAGGCCTGTGAAACGCAGTTTCTTTGCAGGCCTGATCTGGCTGAAGTAGGACTTCTGCTCTGGGTGTGCTACTTTGCCCTAGAGCTGAAAGGCACAACGTGCAGGCTTCTTTCCAAAGGGCGAGTTGGGCCCCACAGCATCTTGCTTCCAGCTCTTTGGGAAGCTGAGAAACCACTCGCTCTGCACAGTGCTCTTACAGCCTAGTGGGAACATCTCTTCCAAAGGCCTGTGAAACGCAGTTTCTTTGCAGGCCTGATCTGGCTGAAGTAGGACTTCTGCTCTGGGTGTGCTACTTTGCCCTAGAGCTGAAAGGCACAACGTGCAGGCTTCTTTCCAAAGGGCGAGTTGGGCCCCACAGCATCTTGCTTCCAGCTCTTTGGGAAGCTAAGAAACAACTCGCTCTGCACAGTGCTCTTACAGCCTACCGGGAACATCTCTTCCAAAGGCCTGTGAAACGCAGTTTCTTTGCAGGCCTGATCTGTCTGAAGTAGGACTTCTGCTCTGGGTGTGCTACTTTGCCCTAGAGCTGAAAGGCACAACGTGCAGGCTTCTTTCCAAAGGGCGAGTTGGGCCCCACAGCATCTTGCTTCCAGCTCTTTGGGAAGCTAAGAAACCACTCGCTCTGCACAGTGCTCTAACAGCCTAGTGGGAACATGTCTTCCAAAGGCCTGTGAAACGCAGTTTCTTTGCAGGCCTGATCTGGCTGAAGTAGGACTTCTGCTCTGGGTGTGCTACTTTGCCCTAGAGCTGAAAGGCACAACGTGCAGGCTTCTTTCTAAAGGGCGAGTTGGGCTCCACAGCATCTTGATTCCAGCTCTTTGGGAAGCTAAGAAACAACTCACTCTGATCAGTGCTCTTACAGCCTACCGGGAACATCTCTTCCAAAGGCCTGTGAAACGCAGTTTCTTTGCAGGCCTGATCTGGCTGAAGTAGGACTTCTGCTCTGGGTGTGCTACTTTGCCCTAGAGCTGAAAGGCACAACGTGCAGGCTTCTTTCCAAAGGGCGAGTTGGGCCCCACAGCATCTTGCTTCCAGCTCTTTGGGAAGCTAAGAAACGACTCACTCTGCACAGTGCTCTTACAGCCTACCGGGAACATCTCTTCCAAAGGCCTGTGAAACGCAGTTTCTTTGCAGGCCTGATCTGGCTGAAGTAGGACTTCTGCTCTGGGTGTGCTACTTTGCCCTAGAGCTGAAAGGCACAACGTGCAGGCTTCTTTCCAAAGGGCGAGTTGGGCCCCACAGCATCTTGCTTACAGCTCTTTGGGAAGCTGAGAAACCACTCGCTCTGCACAGTGCTCTTACAGCCTAGTGGGAACATCTCTTCCAAAGGCCTGTGAAACGCAGTTTCTTTGCAGGCCTGATCTGGCTGAAGTAGGACTTCTGCTCTGGGTGTGCTACTTTGCCCTAGAGCTGAAAGGCACAACGTGCAGGCTTCTTTCCAAAGGGCGAGTTGGGCCCCACAGCATCTTGCTTCCAGCTCTTTGGGAAGCTGAGAAACCACTCGCTCTGCACAGTGCTCTTACAGCCTAGTGGGAACATCTCTTCCAAAGGCCTGTGAAACGCAGTTTCTTTGCAGGCCTGATCTGGCTGAAGTAGGACTTCTGCTCTGGGTGTGCTACTTTGCCCTAGAGCTGAAAGGCACAACGTGCAGGTTTCTTTCCAAAGGGCGAGTTGGGCCCCACAGCATCTTGCTTCCAGCTCTTTGGGAAGCTAAGAAACAACTCGCTCTGCACAGTGCTCTTACAGCCTACCAGGAACATCTCTTCCAAAGGACTGTGAAACGCAGTTTCTTTGCAGGCCTGATCTGGCTGAAGTAGGACTTCTGCTCTGGGTGTGCTACTTTGCCCTAGAGCTGAAAGGCACAACGTGCAGGCTTCTTTCCAAAGGGCGAGTTGGGCCCCACAGCATCTTGCTTCCAGCTCTTTGGGAAGCTAAGAAACAACTCGCTCTGCACAGTGCTCTTACAGCCTACCGGGAACATCTCTTCCAAAGGCCTGTGCAACGCTGTTTCTTTGAAGGCCTGATCTGGCTGAAGTAGGACTTCTGCTCTGGGTGTGCTACTTTGCGCTAGAGCTGAAAGGCACAACGTGCAGGCTTCTTTCCAAAGGGCGAGTTGGGCCCCACAGCATCTTGCTTCCAGCTCTTTGGGAAGCTAAGAAACCACTCTCTCTGCACAGTGCTCTTACAGCCTAGTGGGAACATCTCTTCCAAAGGCCTGTGAAACGCAGTTTCTTTGCAGGCCTGATCTGGCTGAAGTAGGACTTCTGCTCTGGGTGTGCTACTTTGCCCTAGAGCTGAAAGGCACAACGTGCAGGCTTCTTTCCAAAGGGCGTGTTGGGGCCCACAGCATCTTGCTTCCAGCTCTTTGGGAAGCTAAGAAACAACTCGCTCTGCTCAGTGCTCTTACAGCCTACCGGGAACATCTCTTCCAAAGGCCTGTGAAACGCAGTTTCTTTGCAGGCCTGATCTGGCTGAAGTAGGACTTCTGCTCTGGGTGTGCTACTTTGCCCTAGAGCTGAAAGGCACAACGTGCAGGCTTCTTTCCAAAGGGCGAGTTGGGCCCCACAGCGTCTTGCTTCCAGCTCTTTGGGAAGCTAAGAAACAACTCGCTCTGCACAGTGCTCTTACAGCCTACGGGGAACATCTCTTCCAAAGGCCTGTGAAACGCAGTTTCTTTGCAGGCCTGATCTGGCTGAAGTAGGACTTCTGCTCTGGGTGTGCTACTTTGCCCTAGAGCTGAAAGGCACACCGTGCAGGCTTCTTTCCAAAGGGCGAGTTGGGCTCCACAGCATCTTGATTCCAGCTCTTTGGGAAGCTAAGAAACAACTCGCTCTGCACAGTGCTCTTACAGCCTACCGGGAACATGTCTTCCAAAGGCCTGTGAAACGCAGTTTCTTTGCAGGCCTGATCTGGCTGAAGTAGGACTTCTGCTCTGGGTGTGCTACTTTGCCCTAGAGCTGAAAGGCACAACGTGCAGGCTTCTTTCCAAAGGGAGAGTTGGGCCCCACATCATATTGCTTCCAGCTCTTTGGGAAGCTAAGAAACAACTCGCTCTGCACAGTGCTCTTACAGCCTACCGGGAACATCTCTTCCAAAGGCCTGTGAAACGCAGTTTCTTTGCAGGCCTGATCTGGCTGAAGTAGGACTTCTGCTCTGGGTGTGCTACTTTGCCCTAGAGCTGAAAGGCACAACGTGCAGGCTTCTTTCCAAAGGGCGAGTTGGGCCCCACAGCATCTTGCTTACAGCTCTTTGGGAAGCTGAGAAACCACTCGCTCTGCACAGTGCTCTTACAGCCTAGTGGGAACATCTCTTCCAAAGGCCTGTGAAACGCAGTTTCTTTGCAGGCCTGATCTGGCTGAAGTAGGACTTCTGCTCTGGGTGTGCTACTTTGCCCTAGAGCTGAAAGGCACAACGTGCAGGTTTCTTTCCAAAGGGCGAGTTGGGCCCCACAGCATCTTGCTTCCAGCTCTTTGGGAAGCTAAGAAACCACTCTCTCTGCACAGTGCTCTTACAGCCTAGTGGGAACATCTCTTCCAAAGGCCTGTGAAACGCAGTTTCTTTGCAGGCCTGATCTGGCTGAAGTAGGACTTCTGCTCTGGGTGTGCTACTTTGCCCTAGAGCTGAAAGGCACAACGTGCAGGCTTCTTTCCAAAGGGCGAGTTGGGCCCCACAGCATCTTGCTTCCAGCTCTTTGGGAAGCTAAGAAACAACTCGCTCTGCACAGTGCTCTTACAGCCTAGTGGGAACATCTCTTCCAAAGGCCTGTGAAACGCAGTTTCTTTGCAGGCCTGATCTGGCTGAAGTAGGACTTCTGCTCTGGGTGTGCTACTTTGCCCTAGAGCTGAAAGGCACAACGTGCAGGCTTCTTTCCAAAGGGCGTGTTGGGGCCCACAGCATCTTGCTTCCAGCTCTTTGGGAAGCTAAGAAACAACTCGCTCTGCTCAGTGCTCTTACAGCCTACCGGGAACATCTCTTCCAAAGGCCTGTGAAACGCAGTTTCTTTGCAGGCCTGATCTGGCTGAAGTAGGACTTCTGCTCTGGGTGTGCTACTTTGCCCTAGAGCTGAAAGGCACAACGTGCAGGCTTCTTTCCAAAGGGCGAGTTGGGCCCCACAGCGTCTTGCTTCCAGCTCTTTGGGAAGCTAAGAAACAACTCGCTCTGCACAGTGCTCTTACAGCCTACGGGGAACATCTCTTCCAAAGGCCTGTGAAACGCAGTTTCTTTGCAGGCCTGATCTGGCTGAAGTAGGACTTCTGCTCTGGGTGTGCTACTTTGCCCTAGAGCTGAAAGGCACACCGTGCAGGCTTCTTTCCAAAGGGCGAGTTGGGCTCCACAGCATCTTGATTCCAGCTCTTTGGGAAGCTAAGAAACAACTCGCTCTGCACAGTGCTCTTACAGCCTACCGGGAACATGTCTTCCAAAGGCCTGTGAAACGCAGTTTCTTTGCAGGCCTGATCTGGCTGAAGTAGGACTTCTGCTCTGGGTGTGCTACTTTGCCCTAGAGCTGAAAGGCACAACGTGCAGGCTTCTTTCCAAAGGGAGAGTTGGGCCCCACATCATATTGCTTCCAGCTCTTTGGGAAGCTAAGAAACAACTCGCTCTGCACAGTGCTCTTACAGCCTACCGGGAACATCTCTTCCAAAGGCCTGTGAAACGCAGTTTCTTTGCAGGCCTGTTCTGGCTGAAGTAGGACTTCTGCTCTGGGTGTGCTACTTTGCCCTAGAGCTGAAAGGCACAACGTGCAGGCTTCTTTCCAAAGGGCGAGTTGGGCCCCACAGCATCTTGCTTCCAGCTCTTTGGGAAGCTAAGAAACAACTCGCTCTGCACAGTGCTCTTACAGCCTAGTGGGAACATCTCTTCCAAAGGCCTGTGAAACGCAGTTTCTTTGCAGGCCTGATCTGGCTGAAGTAGGACTTCTGCTCTGGCTGTGCTACTTTGCCCTAGAGCTGAAAGGCACAACGTGCAGGCTTCTTTCCAAAGGGCGAGTTGGGCCCCACAGCATCTTGCTTCCAGCTCTTTGGGAAGCTAAGAAACAACTCGCTCTGCACAGTGCTCTTACAGCCTACCGGGAACATCTCTTCCATAGGCCTGTGAAACGCAGTTTCTTTGCAGGCCTGATCTGGCTGAAGTAGGACTTCTGCTTTGGGTGTGCTACTTTGCCCTAGAGCTGAAAGGCACAACGTGCAGGCTTCTTTCCAAAGGGCGAGTTGGGCCCCACAGCATCTTGCTTCCAGCTCTTTGGGAAGCTAAGAAACCACTCGCTCTGCACAGTGCTCTAACAGCCTAGTGGGAACATGTCTTCCAAAGGCCTGTGAAACGCAATTTCTTTGCAGGCCTGATCTGGCTGAAGTAGGACTTCTGCTCTGGGTGTGCTACTTTGCCCTAGAGCTGAAAGGCACAACGTGCAGGCTTCTTTCTAAAGGGCGAGTTGGGCTCCACAGCATCTTGATTCCAGCTCTTTGGGAAGCTAAGAAACAACTCGCTCTGCACAGTGCTCTTACAGCCTAGTGGGAACATCTCTTCCAAAGGCCTGTGAAACGCAGTTTCTTTGCAGGCCTGATCTGGCTGAAGTAGGACTTCTGCTCTGGGTGTGCTACTTTGCCCTAGAGCTGAAAGGCACAACGTGCAGGCTTCTTTCCAAAGGGCGAGTTGGGCCCCACACCATCTTGCTTCCAGCTCTTTGGGAAGCTAAGAAACGACTCACTCTGCACAGTGCTCTTACAGCCTACCGGGAACATCTCTTCCAAAGGCCTGTGAAACGCAGTTTCTTTGCAGGCCTGATCTGGCTGAAGTAGGACTTCTGCTCTGGGTGTGCTACTTTGCCCTAGAGCTGAAAGGCACAACGTGCAGGTTTCTTTCCAAAGGGCGAGTTGGGCCCCACAGCATCTTGCTTCCAGCTCTTTGGGAAGCTAAGAAACAACTCGCTCTGCACAGTGCTCTTACAGCCTAGTGGGAACATCTCTTCCAAAGGCCTGTGAAACGCAGTTTCTTTGCAGGCCTGATCTGGCTGAAGTAGGACTTCTGCTCTGGGTGTGCTACTTTGCCCTAGAGCTGAAAGGCACAACGTGCAGGCTTCTTTCCAAAGGGAGAGTTGGGCCCCACATCATATTGCTTCCAGCTCTTTGGGAAGCTAAGAAACAACTCGCTCTGCACAGTGCTCTTACAGCCTACCGGGAACATCTCTTCCAAAGGCCTGTGAAACGCAGTTTCTTTGCAGGCCTGATCTGGCTGAAGTAGGACTTCTGCTCTGGGTGTGCTACTTTGCCCTAGAGCTGAAAGGCACAACGTGCAGGCTTCTTTCCAAAGGGCGAGTTGGGCCCCACAGCATCTTGCTTCCAGCTCTTTGGGAAGCTAAGAAACAACTCGCTCTGCACAGTGCTCTTACAGCCTACCGGGAACATCTCTTCCAAAGGCCTGTGAAACGCAGTTTCTTTGCAGGCCTGATCTGGCTGAAGTAGGACTTCTGCTCTGGGTGTGCTACTTTGCCCTAGAGCTGAAAGGCACAACGTGCAGGCTTCTTTCCAAAGGGCGAGTTGGGCCCCACAGCATCTTGCTTCCAGCTCTTTGGGAAGCTAGGAAACAACTCGCTCTGCACACTGCTCTTTCAGCCTACAGGGAAGATCTCTTCCAAAGGCCTGTGAAACGCAGTTTCTTTGCAGGCCTGATCTGGCTGAAGTAGGACTTCTGCTCTGGGTGTGCTACTTTGCCCTAGAGCTGAAAGGCACAACGTGCAGGCTTCTTTCCAAAGGGCGAGTTGGGCCCCACAGCATCTTGCTTCCAGCTCTTTGGGAAGCTAAGAAACAACTCGCTCTGCACAGTGCTCTTACAGCCTACCGGGAACATCTCTTCCAAAGGCCTGTGAAACGCAGTTTCTTTGCAGGCCTGATCTGGCTGAAGTAGGACTTCTGCTCTGGGTGTGCTACTTTGCCCTAGAGCTGAAAGGCACAACGTGCAGGCTTCTTTCCAAAGGGCGAGTTGGGCCCCACAGCATCTTGCTTCCAGCTCTTTGGGAAGCTAAGAAACCACTCGCTCTGCACAGTGCTCTTACAGCCTAGTGGGAACATCTCTTCCAAAGGCCTGTGAAACGCAGTTTCTTTGCAGGCCTGATCTGGCTGAAGTAGGACTTCAGCTCTGGGTGTGCTACTTTGCCCTAGAGCTGAAAGGCACAACGTGCAGGCTTCTTTCCAAAGGGCGAGTTGGGCTCCACAGCATCTTGATTCCAGCTCTTTGGGAAGCTAAGAAACAACTCGCTCTGCACAGTGCTCTTACAGCCTAGTGGGAACATCTCTTCCAAAGGCCTGTGAAACGCAGTTTCTTTGCAGGCCTGATCTGGCTGAAGTAGGACTTCTGCTCTGGGTGTGCTACTTTGCCCTAGAGCTGAAAGGCACAACGTGCAGGCTTCTTTCCAAAGGGCGAGTTGGGCCCCACAGCATCTTGCTTCCAGCTCTTTGGGAAGCTAAGAAACCACTCGCTCTGCACAGTGCTCTAACAGCCTAGTGGGAACATCTCTTCCAAAGGCCTGTGAAACGCAGTTTCTTTGCAGGCCTGATCTGGCTGAAGTAGGACTTCTGCTCTGGGTGTACTACTTTGCCCTAGAGCTGAAAGGCACAACGTGCAGGCTTCTTTCCAAAGGGCGAGTTGGGCTCCACAGCATCTTGATTCCAGGTCTTTGGGAAGCTAAGAAACAATTCGCTCTGCACAGTGCTCTTACAGCCTAGTGGGAACATCTCTTCCAAAGGCCTGTGAAACGCAGTTTCTTTGCAGGCCTGATCTGGCTGAAGTAGGACTTCTGCTCTGGGTGTGCTACTGTGCCCTAGAGCTGAAAGGCACAACGTGCAGGCTTCTTTCCAAAGGGCGAGTTGGGCCCCACAGCATCTTGCTTCCAGCTCTTTGGGAAGCTAAGAAACGACTCGCTCTGCACAGTGCTCTTACAGCCTACCGGGAACATCTCTTCCAAAGGCCTGTGAAACGCAGTTTCTTTGCAGGCCTGATCTGGCTGAAGTAGGACTTCTGCTCTGGGTGTGCTACTTTGCCCTAGAGCTGAAAGGCACAACATGCAGGCTTCTTTCCAAAGGGCGAGTTGGGCCCCACAGCATCTTGCTTCCAGCTCTTTGGGAAGCTGAGAAACCACTCGCTCTGCACAGTGCTCTTACAGCCTAGTGGGAACATCTCTTCCAAAGGCCTGTGAAACGCAGTTTCTTTGCAGGCCTGATCTGGCTGAAGTAGGACTTCTGCTCTGGGTGTGCTACTTTGCCCTAGAGCTGAAAGGCACAACGTGCAGGCTTCTTTCCAAAGGGCGAGAAGGGCCCCACAGCATCTTGCTTCCAGCTCTTTGGGAAGCTAAGAAACAACTCGCTCTGCACAGTGCTCTTACAGCCTAGTGGGAACATCTCTTCCAAAGGCCTGTGAAACGCAGTTTCTTTGCAGGCCTGATCTGGCTGAAGTAGGACTTCTGCTCTGGGTGTGCTACTTTGCCCTAGAGCTGAAAGGCACAACGTGCAGGCTTCTTTCCAAAGGGCGAGTTGGGCCCCACAGCATCTTGCTTCCAGCTCTTTGGGAAGCTAAGAAACCACTCGCTCTGCACAGTGCTCTAACAGCCTAGTGGGAACATCTCTTCCAAAGGCCTGTGAAACGCAGTTTCTTTGCAGGCCTGATCTGGCTGAAGTAGGACATCTGCTCTGGGTGTACGACTTTGCCCTAGAGCTGAAAGGCACAACGTGCAGGCTTCTTTCCAAAGGGCGAGTTGGGCTCCACAGCATCTTGATTCCAGGTCTTTGGGAAGCTAAGAAACAATTCGCTCTGCACAGTGCTCTTACAGCCTAGTGGGAACATCTCTTCCAAAGGCCTGTGAAACGCAGTTTCTTTGCAGGCCTGATCTGGCTGAAGTAGGACTTCTGCTCTGGGTGTGCTACTTTGCCCTAGAGCTGAAAGGCACAACGTGCAGGCTTCTTTCCAAAGGGCGAGTTGGGCCCCACAGCATCTTGCTTCCAGCTCTTTGGGAAGCTAAGAAACCACTCGCTCTGCACAGTGCTCTTACAGCCTACCGGGAACATCTCTTCCAAAGGCCTGTGAAACGCAGTTTCTTTGCAGGCCTGATCTGGCTGAAGTAGGACTTCTGCTCTGGGTGTGCTACTTTGCCCTAGAGCTGAAAGGCACAACATGCAGGCTTCTTTCCAAAGGGCGAGTTGGGCCCCACAGCATCTTGCTTCCAGCTCTTTGGGAAGCTGAGAAACCACTCGCTCTGCACAGTGCTCTTACAGCCTAGTGGGAACATCTCTTCCAAAGGCCTGTGAAACGCAGTTTCTTTGCAGGCCTGATCTGGCTGAAGTAGGACTTCTGCTCTGGGTGTGCTACTTTGCCCTAGAGCTGAAAGGCACAACGTGCAGGCTTCTTTCCAAAGGGCGAGAAGGGCCCCACAGCATCTTGCTTCCAGCTCTTTGGGAAGCTAAGAAACAACTCGCTCTGCACAGTGCTCTTACAGCCTAGTGGGAACATCTCTTCCAAAGGCCTGTGAAACGCAGTTTCTTTGCAGGCCTGATCTGGCTGAAGTAGGACTTCTGCTCTGGGTGTGCTACTTTGCCCTAGAGCTGAAAGGCACAACGTGCAGGCTTCTTTCCAAAGGGCGAGTTGGGCCCCACAGCATCTTGCTTCCAGCTCTTTGGGAAGCTAAGAAACCACTCGCTCTGCACAGTGCTCTTACAGCCTTGTGGGAACATCTCTTCCAAAGGCCTGTGAAACGCAGTTTCTTTGCAGGCCTGATCTGGCTGAAGTAGGACTTCTGCTCTGGCTGTGCTACTTTGCCCTAGAGCTGAAAGGCACAACGTGCAGGCTTCTTTCCAAAGGGCGAGTTGGGCCCCACAGCATCTTGCTTCCAGCTCTTTGGGAAGCTAAGAAACCACTCGCTCTGCACAGTGCTCTTACAGCCTAGTGGGAACATCTCTTCCAAAGGCCTGTGAAACGCAGTTTCTTTGCAGGCCTGATCTGGCTGAAGTAGGACTTCTGCTCTGGGTGTGCTACTTTGCCCTAGAGCTGAAAGGCACAACGTGCAGGCTTCTTTCCAAAGGGCGAGTTGGGCCCCACAGCATCTTGCTTCCAGCTCTTTGGGAAGCTAAGAAACAACTCGCTCTGCACAGTGCTCTTACAGCCTACCGGGAACATCTCTTCCAAAGGCCTGTGAAACGCAGTTTCTTTGCAGGCCTGATCTGGCTGAAGTAGGACTTCTGCTCTGGGTGTGCTACTTTGCCCTAGAGCTGAAAGGCACAACGTGCAGGCTTCTTTCCAAAGGGCGAGTTGGGCCCCACAGCATCTTGCTTCCAGCTCTTTGGGAAGCTGAGAAACCACTCGCTCTGCACAGTGCTCTTACAGCCTAGTGGGAACATCTCTTCCAAAGGCCTGTGAAACGCAGTTTCTTTGCAGGCCTGATCTGGCTGAAGTAGGACTTCTGCTCTGGGTGTGCTACTTTGCCCTAGAGCTGAAAGGCACAACGTGCAGGCTTCTTTCCAAAGGGCGAGTTGGGCCCCACAGCATCTTGCTTCCAGCTCTTTGGGAAGCTAAGAAACAACTCGCTCTGCACAGTGCTCTTACAGCCTACCGGGAACATCTCTTCCAAAGGCCTGTGAAACGCAGTTTCTTTGCAGGCCTGATCTGTCTGAAGTAGGACTTCTGCTCTGGGTGTGCTACTTTGCCCTAGAGCTGAAAGGCACAACGTGCAGGCTTCTTTCCAAAGGGCGAGTTGGGCCCCACAGCATCTTGCTTCCAGCTCTTTGGGAAGCTAAGAAACCACTCGCTCTGCACAGTGCTCTAACAGCCTAGTGGGAACATCTCTTCCAAAGGCCTGTGAAACGCAGTTTCTTTGCAGGCCTGATCTGGCTGAAGTAGGACTTCTGCTCTGGGTGTGCTACTTTGCCCTAGAGCTGAAAGGCACAACGTGCAGGCTTCTTTCCAAAGGGCGAGTTGGGCCCCACAGCATCTTGCTTCCAGCTCTTTGGGAAGCTAAGAAACAACTCGCTCTGCACAGTGCTCTTACAGCCTAGTGGGAACATCTCTTCCAAAGGCCTGTGAAACGCAGTTTCTTTGCAGGCCTGATCTGGCTGAAGTAGGACTTCTGCTCTGGGTGTGCTACTTTGCCCTAGAGCTGAAAGGCACAACGTGCAGGCTTCTTTCCAAAGGGCGTGTTGGGGCCCACAGCATCTTGCTTCCAGCTCTTTGGGAAGCTAAGAAACAACTCGCTCTGCACAGTGCTCTTACAGCCTACGGGGAACATCTCTTCCAAAGGCCTGTGAAACGCAGTTTCTTTGCAGGCCTGATCTGTCTGAAGTAGGACTTCTGCTCTGGGTGTGCTACTTTGCCCTAGAGCTGAAAGGCACAACGTGCAGGCTTCTTTCCAAAGGGCGAGTTGGGCTCCACAGCATCTTGATTCCAGCTCTTTGGGAAGCTAAGAAACCACTCGCTCTGCACAGTGCTCTTACAGCCTAGTGGGAACATCTCTTCCAAAGGCCTGTGAAACGCAGTTTCTTTGCAGGCCTGATCTGGCTGAAGTAGGACTTCTGCTCTGGGTGTGCTACTTTGCCCTAAAGCTGAAAGGCACAACGTGCAGGCTTCTTTCCAAAGGGCGAGTTGGGCCCCACAGCATCTTGCTTCCAGCTCTTTGGGAAGCTAAGAAACCACTCGCTCTGCACAGTGCTCTTACAGCCTACCGGGAACATCTCTTCCAAAGGCCTGTGAAACGCAGTTTCTTTGCAGGCCTGATCTGGCTGAAGTAGGACTTCTGCTCTGGGTGTGCTACTTTGCCCTAGAGCTGAAAGGCACAACGTGCAGGCTTCTTTCCAAAGGGCGAGTTGGGCCCCACAGCATCTTGCTTCCAGCTCTTTGGGAAGCTAAGAAACAACTCGCTCTGCACAGTGCTCTTACAGCCTACCGGGAACATCTCTTCCAAAGGCCTGTGAAACGCAGTTTCTTTGCAGGCCTGATCTGGCTGAAGTAGGACTTCTGCTCTGGGTGTGCTACTTTGCCCTAGAGCTGAAAGGCACAACGTGCAGGCTTCTTTCCAAAGGGCGAGTTGGGCCCCACAGCATCTTGCTTCCAGCTCTTTGGGAAGCTGAGAAACCACTCGCTCTGCACAGTGCTCTTACAGCCTAGTGGGAACATCTCTTCCAAAGGCCTGTGAAACGCAGTTTCTTTGCAGGCCTGATCTGGCTGAAGTAGGACTTCTGCTCTGGGTGTGCTACTTTGCCCTAGAGCTGAAAGGCACAACGTGCAATCTTCTTTCCAAAGGGCGAGAAGGGCCCCACAGCATCTTGCTTCCAGCTCTTTGGGAAGCTAAGAAACAACTCGCTCTGCACAGTGCTCTTACAGCCTACCGGGAGCATGTCTTCCAAAGGCCTGTGAAACGCAGTTTCTTTGCAGGCCTGATCTGGCTGAAGTAGGACTTCTGCTCTGGGTGTGCTACTTTGCCCTAGAGCTGAAAGGCACAACGTGCAGGCTTCTTTCCAAAGGGCGAGTTGGGCCCCACATCATCTTGCTTCCAGCTCTTTGGGAAGCTAAGAAACAACTCGCTCTGCACAGTGCTCTTACAGCCTACCGGGAACATCTCTTCCAAAAGCCTGTGAAACGCAGTTTCTTTGCAGGCCTGATCTGGCTGAAGTAGGACTTCTGCTCTGGGTGTGCTACTTTGCCCTAGAGCTGAAAGGCACAACGTGCAGGCTTCTTTCCAAAGGGCGAGTTGGGCCCCACAGCATCTTGCTTCTAGCTCTTTGGGAAGCTAAGAAACAACTCGCTCTGCACAGTGCTCTTACAGCCTACCGGGAACATCTCTTCCAAAGGCCTGTGAAACGCAGTTTCTTTGCAGGCCTGATCTGGCTGAAGTAGGACTTCTGCTCTGGCTGTGCTACTTTGCCCTAGAGCTCAAAGGCACAACGTGCAGCCTTCTTTCCAAAGGGCGAGTTGGGCCCCACAGCATCTTGCTTCCAGCTCTTTGGGAAGCTAAGAAACCACTCGCTCTGCACAGTGCTCTTACAGCCTACCGGGAACATCTCTTCCAAAGGCCTGTGAAACGCAGTTTCTTTGCAGGCCTGATCTGGCTGAAGTAGGACTTCTGCTCTGGGTGTGCTACTTTGCCCTAGAGCTGAAAGGCACAACGTGCAGGCTTCTTTCCAAAGGGCGAGTTGGGCTCCACAGCATCTTGCTTCCAGCTCTTTGGGAAGCTAAGAAACAACTCGCTCTGCACAGTGCTCTTACAGCCTACCGGGAGCATGTCTTCCAAAGGCCTGTGAAACGCAGTTTCTTTGCAGGCCTGATCTGGCTGAAGTAGGACTTCTGCTCTGGGTGTGCTACTTTGCCCTAGAGCTGAAAGGCACAACGTGCAGGCTTCTTTCCAAAGGGCGAGTTGGGCCCCACATCATCTTGCTTCCAGCTCTTTGGGAAGCTAAGAAACAACTCGCTCTGCACAGTGCTCTTACAGCCTACCGGGAACATCTCTTCCAAAAGCCTGTGAAACGCAGTTTCTTTGCAGGCCTGATCTGGCTGAAGTAGGACTTCTGCTCTGGGTGTGCTACTTTGCCCTAGAGCTGAAAGGCACAACGTGCAGGCTTCTTTCCAAAGGGCGAGTTGGGCCCCACAGCATCTTGCTTCTAGCTCTTTGGGTAGCTAAGAAACAACTCGCTCTGCACAGTGCTCTTACAGCCTACCGGGAACATCTCTTCCAAAGGCCTGTGAAACGCAGTTTCTTTGCAGGCCTGATCTGGCTGAAGTAGGACTTCTGCTCTGGCTGTGCTACTTTGCCCTAGAGCTCAAAGGCACAACGTGCAGCCTTCTTTCCAAAGGGCGAGTTGGGCCCCACAGCATCTTGCTTCCAGCTCTTTGGGAAGCTAAGAAACCACTCGCTCTGCACAGTGCTCTTACACCCTAGTGGGAACATCTCTTCCAAAGGCCTGTGAAACGCAGTTTCTTTGCAGGCCTGATCTGGCTGAAGTAGGACTTCTGCTCTGGGTGTGCTACTTTGCCCTAGAGCTGAAAGGCACAACGTGCAGGCTTCTTTCCAAAGGGCGAGTTGGGCTCCACAGCATCTTGCTTCCAGCTCTTTGGGAAGCTAAGAAACAACTCGCTCTGCACAGTGCTCTTACAGCCTACCGGGAGCATGTCTTCCAAAGGCCTGTGAAACGCATTTTCTTTGCAGGCCTGATCTGGCTGAAGTAGGACTTCTGCTCTGGGTGTGCTACTTTGCCCTAGAGCTGAAAGGCACAACGTGCAGGCTTCTTTCCAAAGGGCGAGTTGGGCCCCACATCATCTTGCTTCCAGCTCTTTGGGAAGCTAAGAAACAACTCGCTCTGCACAGTGCTCTTACAGCCTACCGGGAACATCTCTTCCAAAAGCCTGTGAAACGCAGTTTCTTTGCAGGCCTGATTTGGCTGAAGTAGGACTTCTGCTCTGGGTGTGCTACTTTGCCCTAGAGCTGAAAGGCACAACGTGCAGGCTTCTTTCCAAAGGGCGAGTTGGGCCCCACAGCATCTTGCTTCTAGCTCTTTGGGAAGCTAAGAAACAACTCGCTCTGCACAGTGCTCTTACAGCCTACCGGGAACATCTCTTCCAAAGGCCTGTGAAACGCAGTTTCTTTGCAGGCCTGATCTGGCTGAAGTAGGACTTCTGCTCTGGCTGTGCTACTTTGCCCTAGAGCTCAAAGGCACAACGTGCAGCCTTCTTTCCAAAGGGCGAGTTGGGCCCCACAGCATCTTGCTTCCAGCTCTTTGGGAAGCTAAGAAACCACTCGCTCTGCACAGTGCTCTTACACCCTAGTGGGAACATCTCTTCCAAAGGCCTGTGAAACGCAGTTTCTTTGCAGGCCTGATCTGGCTGAAGTAGGACTTCTGCTCTGGGTGTGCTACTTTGCCCTAGAGCTGAAAGGCACAACGTGCAGGCTTCTTTCCAAAGGGCGAGTTGGGCTCCACAGCATCTTGCTTCCAGCTCTTTGGGAAGCTAAGAAACAACTCGCTCTGCACAGTGCTCTTACAGCCTACCGGGAACATCTCTTCCAAAGGCCTGTGAAACGCAGTTTCTTTGCAGGGCTGATCTGGCTGAAGTAGGACTTCTGCTCTGGGTGTGCTACTTTGCCCTAGAGCTGAAAGGCACAACGTGCAGGCTTCTTTCCAAAGGGCGAGTTGGGCTCCACAGCATCTTGATTCCAGCTCTTTGGGAAGCTAAGAAACAACTCGCTCTGCACAGTGCTCTTACAGCCTAGTGGGAACATCTCTTCCAAAGGCCTGTGAAACGCAGTTTCTTTGCAGGCCTGATCTGGCTGAAGTAGGACTTCTGCTCTGGGTGTGCTACTTTGCCCTAGAGCTGAAAGGCACAACGTGCAGGCTTCTTTCCAAAGGGCGAGTTGGGCCCCACAGCATCTTGCTTCCAGCTCTTTGGGAAGCTAAGAAACCACTCGCTCTGCACAGTGCTCTAACAGCCTAGTGGGAACATCTCTTCCAAAGGCCTGTGAAACGCAGTTTCTTTGCAGGCCTGATCTGGCTGAAGTAGGACTTCTGCTCTGGGTGTGCTACTTTGCCCTAGAGCTGAAAGGCACAACGTGCAGGCTTCTTTCCAAAGGGCGAGTTGGGCTCCACAGCATCTTGATTCCAGCTCTTTGGGAAGCTAAGAAACAACTCGCTCTGCACAGTGCTCTTACAGCCTAGTGGGAACATCTCTTCCAAAGGCCTGTGAAACGCAGTTTCTTTGCAGGCCTGATCTGGCTGAAGTAGGACTTCTGCTCTGGGTGTGCTACTTTGCCCTAGAGCTGAAAGGCACAACGTGCAGGCTTCTTTCCAAAGGGCGAGTTGGGCCCCACAGCATCTTGCTTCCAGCTCTTTGGGAAGCTAAGAAACCACACGCTCTGCACAGTGCTCTAACAGCCTAGTGGGAACATCTCTTCCAAAGGCCTGTGAAACGCAGTTTCTTTGCAGGCCTGATCTGGCTGAAGTAGGACTTCTGCTCTGGGTGTACTACTTTGCCCTAGAGCTGAAAGGCACAACGTGCAGGCTTCGTTCCAAAGGGCGAGTTGGGCCCCACAGCATCTTGCTTCCAGCTCTTTGGGAAGCTGAGAAACCACTCGCTCTGCACAGTGCTCTTACAGCCTAGTGGGAACATCTCTTCCAAAGGCCTGTGAAACGCAGTTTCTTTGCAGGCCTGATCTGGCTGAAGTAGGACTTCTGCTCTGGGTGTGCTACTTTGCCCTAGAGCTGAAAGGCACAACGTGCAGGCTTCTTTCCAAAGGGCGAGAAAGGCCCCACAGCATCTTGCTTCCAGCTCTTTGGGAAGCTAAGAAACAACTCGCTCTGCACAGTGCTCTTACAGCCTAGTGGGAACATCTCTTCCAAAGGCCTGTGAAACGCAGTTTCTTTGCAGGCCTGATCTGTCTGAAGTAGGACTTCTGCTCTGGGTGTGCTACTTTGCCCTAGAGCTGAAAGGCACAACGTGCAGTCTTCTTTCCAAAGGGCGAGGTGGGCCCCACAGCATCTTGCTTCCAGCTCTTTGGGAAGCTAAGAAACCACTCGCTCTGCACAGTGCTCTTACATCCTTGTGGGAACATCTCTTCCAAAGGCCTGTGAAACGCAGTTTCTTTGCAGGCCTGATCTGGCTGAAGTAGGACTTCTGCTCTGGGTGTGCTACTTTGCCCTAGAGCTGAAAGGCACAACGTGCAGGCTTCTTTCCAAAGGGCGAGTTGGGCCCCACAGCATCTTGCTTCCAGCTCTTTGGGAAGCTAAGAAACCACTCGCTCTGCACAGTGCTCTTACAGCCTACCGGGAACATCTCTTCCAAAGGCCTGTGAAACGCAGTTTCTTTGCAGGCCTGATCTGGCTGAAGTAGGACTTCTGCTCTGGGTGTGCTACTTTGCCCTAGAGCTGAAAGGCACAACGTGCAGGCTTCTTTCCAAAGGGCGAGTTGGGCCCCACAGCATCTTGCTTCCAGCTCTTTGGGAAGCTAAGAAACAACTCGCTCTGCACAGTGCTCTTACAGCCTACCGGGAACATCTCTTCCAAAGGCCTGTGAAACGCAGTTTCTTTGCAGGCCTGATCTGGCTGAAGTAGGACTTCTGCTCTGGGTGTGCTACTTTGCCCTAGTGCTGAAAGGCACAACGTGGAGGCTTCTTTCCAAAGGGCGAGTTGGGCCCCACAGCATCTTGCTTCCAGCTCTTTGGGAAGCTAAGAAACCACTCGCTCTGCACAGTGCTCTTACAGCCTAGTGGGAACATCTCTTCCAAAGGCCTGTGAAACGCAGTTTCTTTGCAGGCCTGATCTGGCTGAAGTAGGACTTCTGCTCTGGGTGTGCTACTTTGCCCTAGAGCTGAAAGGCACAACGTGCAGGCTTCTTTCCAAAGGGCGAGTTGGGCCCCACAGCATCTTGCTTCCAGCTCTTTGGGAAGCTAAGAAACAACTCGCTCTGCACAGTGCTCTTACAGCCTACCGGGAACATCTCTTCCAAAGGCCTGTGAAACGCAGTTTCTTTGCAGGCCTGATCTGGCTGAAGTAGGACTTCTGCTCTGGGTGTGCTACTTTGCCCTAGAGCTGAAAGGCACAACGTGCAGGCTTCTTTCCAAAGGGCGAGTTGGGCCCCACAGCATCTTGCTTCCAGCTCTTTGGGAAGCTAAGAAACCACTCGCTCTGCACAGTGCTCTAACAGCCTAGTGGGAACATCTCTTCCAAAGGCCTGTGAAACGCAGTTTCTTTGCAGGCCTGATCTGGCTGAAGTAGGACTTCTGCTCTGGGTGTGCTACTTTGCCCTAGAGCTGAAAGGCACAACGTGCAGGCTTCTTTCCAAAGGGCGAGTTGGGCTCCACAGCATCTTGATTCCAGCTCTTTGGGAAGCTAAGAAACAACTCGCTCTGCACAGTGCTCTTACAGCCTACCGGGAACATCTCTTCCAAAGGCCTGTGAAACGCAGTTTCTTTGCAGGCCTGATCTGGCTGAAGTAGGACTTCTGCTCTGGGTGTGCTACTTTGCCCTAGAGCTGAAAGGCACAACGTGCAGGCTTCTTTCCAAAGGGCGAGTTGGGCCCCACAGCATCTTGCTTCCAGCTCTTTGGGAAGCTAAGAAACCACTCGCTCTGCACAGTGCTCTAACAGCCTAGTGGGAACATCTCTTCCAAAGGCCTGTGAAACGCAGTTTCTTTGCAGGCCTGATCTGGCTGAAGTAGGACTTCTGCTCTGGGTGTGCTACTTTGCCCTAGAGCTGAAAGGCACAACGTGCAGTCTTCTTTCCAAAGGGCGAGTTGGGCTCCACAGCATCTTGCTTCCAGCTCTTTGGGAAGCTAAGAAACAACTCGCTCTGCACAGTGCTCTTACAGCCTAGTGGGAACATCTCTTCCAAAGGCCTGTGAAACGCAGTTTCTTTGCAGGCCTGATCTGGCTGAAGTAGGACTTCTGCTCTGGGTGTGCTACTTTGCCCTAGAGCTGAAAGGCACAACGTGCAGGCTTCTTTCCAAAGGGCGAGAAGGGCCCCACAGCATCTTGCTTCCAGCTCTTTGGGAAGCTAAGAAACAACTCGCTCTGCACAGTGCTCTTACAGCCTACCGGGAACATCTCTTCCAAAGGCCTGTGAAACGCAGTTTCTTTGCAGGCCTGATCTGGCTGAAGTAGGACTTCTGCTCTGGGTGTGCTACTTTGCCCTAGAGCTGAAAGGCACAACGTGCAGGCTTCTTTCCAAAGGGCGAGTTGGGCCCCACAGCATCTTGCTTCCAGCTCTTTGGGAAGCTGAGAAACCACTCGCTCTGCACAGTGCTCTTACAGCCTACCGGGAACATCTCTTCCAAAGGCCTGTGAAACGCAGTTTCTTTGCAGGCCTGATCTGGCTGAAGTAGGACTTCTGCTCTGGGTGTGCTACTTTGCCCTAGAGCTGAAAGGCACAACGTGCAGGCTTCTTTCCAAAGGGCGAGAAGGGCCCCACAGCATCTTGCTTCCAGCTCTTTGGGAAGCTAAGAAACAACTCGCTCTGCACAGTGCTCTTACAGCCTAGTGGGAACATCTCTTCCAAAGGCCTGTGAAACGCAGTTTCTTTGCAGGCCTGATCTGGCTGAAGTAGGACTTCTGCTCTGGGTGTGCTACTTTGCGCTAGAGCTGAAAGGCACAACGTGCAGGCTTCTTTCCAAAGGGCGAGTTGGGCCCCACAGCATCTTGCTTCCAGCTCTTTGGGAAGCTAAGAAACCACTCGCTCTGCACAGTGCTCTTACAGCCTTGTGGGCACATGTCTTCCAAAGGCCTGTGAAACGCAGTTTCTTTGCAGGCCTGATCTGGCTGAAGTAGGACTTCTGCTCTGGGTGTGCTACTTTGCCCTAGAGCTGAAAGGCACAACGTGCAGGCTTCTTTCCAAAGGGCGAGTTGGGCCCCACAGCATCTTGCTTCCAGCTCTTTGGGAAGCTAAGAAACCACTCGCTCTGCACAGTGCTCTTACAGCCTACCGGGAACATCTCTTCCAAAGGCCTGTGAAACGCAGTTTCTTTGCAGGCCTGATCTGGCTGAAGTAGGACTTCTGCTCTGGGTGTGCTACTTTGCCCTAGAGCTGAAAGGCACAACGTGCAGGCTTCTTTCCAAAGGGCGAGTTGGGCCCCACAGCATCTTGCTTCCAGCTCTTTGATAAGCTAAGAAACCACTCGCTCTGCACAGTGCTCTTACAGCCTTGTGGGCACATATCTTCCAAAGGCCTGTGAAACGCAGTTTCTTTGCAGGCCTGATCTGGCTGAAGTAGGACTTCTGCTCTGGGTGTGCTACTTTGCCCTAGAGCTGAAAGGCACAACGTGCAGGCTTCTTTCCAAAGGGCGAGTTGGGCCCCACAGCATCTTGCTTCCAGCTCTTTGGGAAGCTAAGAAACCACTCGCTCTGCACAGTGCTCTTACAGCCTACCGGGAACATCTCTTCCAAAGGCCTGTGAAACGCAGTTTCTTTGCAGGCCTGATCTGGCTGAAGTAGGACTTCTGCTCTGGGTGTGCTACTTTGCCCTAGAGCTGAAAGGCACAACGTGCAGGCTTCTTTCCAAAGGGCGAGTTGGGCCCCACAGCATCTTGCTTCCAGCTCTTTGGGAAGCTAAGAAACCACTCGCTCTGCACAGTGCTCTTACAGCCTACCGGGAACATCTCTTCCAAAGGCCTGTGAAACGCAGTTTCTTTGCAGGCCTGATCTGGCTGAAGTAGGACTTCTGCTCTGGCTGTGCTACTTTGCCCTAGAGCTGAAAGGCACAACGTGCAGGCTTCTTTCCAAAGGGCGAGTTGGGCCCCACAGCATCTTGCTTCCAGCTCTTTGGGAAGCTGAGAAACCACTCGCTCTGCACAGTGCTCTTACAGCCTAGTGGGAACATCTCTTCCAAAGGCCTGTGAAACGCAGTTTCTTTGCAGGCCTGATCTGGCTGAAGTAGGACTTCTGCTCTGGGTGTGCTACTTTGCCCTAGAGCTGAAAGGCACAACGTGCAGGTTTCTTTCCAAAGGGCGAGTTGGGCCCCACAGCATCTTGCTTCCAGCTCTTTGGAAAGCTAAGAAACAACTCGCTCTGCACAGTGCTCTTACAGCCTACCAGGAACATCTCTTCCAAAGGCCTGTGAAACGCAGTTTCTTTGCAGGCCTGATCTGGCTGAAGTAGGACTTCTGCTCTGGGTGTGCTACTTTGCCCTAGAGCTGAAAGGCACAACGTGCAGGCTTCTTTCCAAAGGGCGAGTTGGGCCCCACAGCATCTTGCTTCCAGCTCTTTGGGAAGCTGAGAAACCACTCGCTCTGCACAGTGCTCTTACAGCCTAGTGGGAACATCTCTTCCAAAGGCCTGTGAAACGCAGTTTCTTTGCAGGCCTGATCTGGCTGAAGTAGGACTTCTGCTCTGGGTGTGCTACTTTGCCCTTGAGCTGAAAGGCACAACGTGCAGGCTTCTTTACAAAGGGCGAGTTGGGCCCCACAGCATCTTGCTTCCAGCTCTTTGGGAAGCTAAGAAACAACTCGCTCTGCACAGTGCTCTTACAGCCTACCGGGAACATCTCTTCCAAAGGCCTGTGAAACGCAGTTTCTTTGCAGGCCTGATCTGGCTGAAGTAGGACTTCTGCTGTGGGTGTGCTACTTTGCCCTAGAGCTGAAAGGCACAACGTGCAGGCTTCTTTCCAAAGGGCGTGTTGGGGCCCACAGCATCTTGCTTCCAGCTCTTTGGGAAGCTAAGAAACAACTCGCTCTGCTCAGTGCTCTTACAGCCTACC
The DNA here is from genome assembly GCF_041296265.1 of Equus caballus. Classification (NCBI taxonomy): domain Eukaryota; kingdom Metazoa; phylum Chordata; class Mammalia; order Perissodactyla; family Equidae; genus Equus; species Equus caballus. Next base: position 1,547,778 of record NC_091710.1, read on the forward strand.
GGGAACATCTCTTCCAAAGGCCTGTGAAATGCAGTTTCTTTGCAGGCCTGATCTGGCTGAAGTAGGACTTCTGCTCTGGGTGTGCTACTTTGCCCTAGAGCTGAAAGGCACAACGTGCAGGCTTCTTTCCAAAGGGCGAGTTGGGCCCCGCAGCATCTTGCTTCCAGCTCTTTGGGAAGCTAAGAAACAACTCGCTCTGCACAGTGCTCTTACAGCCTACCGGGAACATGTCTTCCAAAGGCCTGTGAAACGCAGTTTCTTTGCAGGCCTGATCTGGCTGAAGTAGGACTTCTGCTCTGGGTGTGCTACTTTGCCCTTGAGCTGAAAGGCACAACGTGCAGGCTTCTTTCCAAAGGGCGAGTTGGGCCCCACAGCATCTTGCTTCCAGCTCTTTGGGAAGCTAAGAAACAACTCGCTCTGCACAGTGCTCTTAGAGCCTACCAGGAACATCTCTTCCAAAGGCCTGTGAAACGCAGTTTCTTTGCAGGCCTGATCTGGCTGAAGTAGGACTTCTGCTCTGGGTGTGCTACTTTGCCCTAGAGCTGAAAGGCACAACGTGCAGGCTTCTTTCCAAAGGGCGAGTTGGGCCCCACAGCGTCTTGCTTCCAGCTCTTTGGGAAGCTAAGAAACAACTCGCTCTGCACAGTGCTCTTACAGCCTACGGGGAACATCTCTTCCAAAGGCCTGTGAAACGCAGTTTCTTTGCAGGCCTGATCTGGCTGAAGTAGGACTTCTGCTCTGGGTGTGCTACTTTGCCCTAGAGCTGAAAGGCACAACGTGCAGGCTTCTTTCCAAAGGGCGAGTTGGGCCCCACAGCATCTTGCTTCCAGCTCTTTGGGAAGCTAAGAAACAACTCGCTCTGCACAGTGCTCTTACAGCCTACCGGGAACATGTCTTCCAAAGGCCTGTGAAACGCAGTTTCTTTGCAGGCCTGATCTGGCTGAAGTAGGACTTCTGCTCTGGGTGTGCTACTTTGCCCTAGAGCTGAAAGGCACAACGTGCAGGCTTCTTTCCAAAGGGCGAGTTGGGCCCCACAGCATCTTGCTTCCAGCTCTTTGGGAAGCTAAGAAACAACTCGCTCTGCACAGTGCTCTTACAGCCTACCAGGAACATCTCTTCCAAAGGCCTGTGAAACGCAGTTTCTTTGCAGGCCTGATCTGGCTGAAGTAGGACTTCTGCTCTGGGTGTGCTACTTTGCCCTAGAGCTGAAAGGCACAACGTGCAGGCTTCTTTCCAAAGGGCGAGTTGGGCCCCACAGCGTCTTGCTTCCAGCTCTTTGGGAAGCTAAGAAACAACTCGCTCTGCACAGTGCTCTCACAGCCTACGGGGAACATCTCTTCCAAAGGCCTGTGAAACGCAGTTTCTTTGCAGGCCTGATCTGGCTGAAGTAGGACTTCTGCTCTGGGTGTGCTACTTTGCCCTAGAGCTGAAAGGCACAACGTGCAGGCTTCTTTCCAAAGGGCGAGTTGGGCGCCACAGCATCTTGCTTCCAGCTCTTGGGGAATCTAAGACACAACTCGCTCTGCACAGTGCTCTTACAGCCTACCGGGAACATCTCTTCCAAAGGCCTGTGAAACGCAGTTTCTTTGCAGGCCTGATCTGGCTGAAGTAGGACTTCTGCTCTGGGTGTGCTACTTTGCCCTAGAGCTGAAAGGCACAACGTGCAGGCTTCTTTCCAAAGGGCGAGTTGGGCCCCACAGCATCTTGCTTCCAGCTCTTTGGGAAGCTGAGAAACCACTCGCTCTGCACAGTGCTCTTACAGCCTAGTGGGAACATCTCTTCCAAAGGCATGTGAAACGCAGTTTCTTTGCAGACCTGATCTGGCTGAAGTAGGACTTCTGCTCTGGGTGTGCTACTTTGCCCTAGAGCTGAAAGGCACAACGTGCAGGCTTCTTTCCAAAGGGCGAGTTGGGCTCCACTGCATCTTGATTCCAGCTGTTTCGGAAGCTAAGAAACAACTCGCTCTGCACAGTGCTCTTACAGCCTAGTGGGAACATCTCTTCCAAAGGCCTGTGAAACGCAGTTTCTTTGCAGGCCTGATCTGGCTGAAGTAGGACTTCTGCTCTGGGTGTGCTACTTTGCCCTAGAGCTGAAAGGCACAACGTGCAGGCTTCTTTCCAAAGGGCGAGTTGGGCCCCACAGCATCTTGCTTCCAGCTCTTGGGGAATCTAAGAAACAACTCGCTCTGCACAGTGCTCTTACAGCCTACCGGGAACATCTCTTCCAAAGGCCTGTGAAACGCAGTCTCTTTGCAGGCCTGATCTGGCTGAAGTAGGACTTCTGCTCTGGGTGTGCTACTTTGCCCTAGAGCTGAAAGGCACAACATGCAGGCTTCTTTCCAAAGGGCGAGTTGGGCCCCACAGCATCTTGCTTCCAGCTCTTTGGGAAGCTGAGAAACCACTCGCTCTGCACAGTGCTCTTACAGCCTAGTGGGAACATCTCTTCCAAAGGCCTGTGAAACGCAGTTTCTTTGCAGGCCTGATCTGGCTGAAGTAGGACTTCTGCTCTGGGTGTGCTACTTTGCCCTAGAGCTGAAAGGCACAACGTGCAGGCTTCTTTCCAAAGGGCGAGTTGGGCCCCACAGCATCTTGCTTCCAGCTCTTTGGGAAGCTAAGAAACAACTCGCTCTGCACAGTGCTCTTACAGCCTACCGGGAACATCTCTTCCAAAGGCCTGTGAAACGCAGTTTCTTTGCAGGCCTGATCTGGCTGAAGTAGGACTTCTGCTCTGGGTGTGCTACTTTGCCCTAGAGCTGAAAGGCACAACGTGCAGGCTTCTTTCCAAAGGGCGAGTTGGGCCCCACAGCATCTTGCTTCCAGCTCTTTGGGAAGCTAAGAAACCACTCGCTCTGCACAGTGCTCTAACAGCCTAGTGGGAACATCTCTTCCAAAGGCCTGTGAAACGCAGTTTCTTTGCAGGCCTGATCTGGCTGAAGTAGGACTTCTGCTCTGGGTGTGCTACTTTGCCCTAGAGCTGAAAGGCACAACGTGCAGGCTTCTTTCCAAAGGGCGATTTGGGCTCCACAGCATCTTGATTCCAGCTCTTTGGGAAGCTAAGAAACAACTCGCTCTGCACAGTGCTCTTACAGCCTACCGGGAACATCTCTTCCAAAGGCCTGTGAAACGCAGTTTCTTTGCAGGCCTGATCTGGCTGAAGTAGGACTTCTGCTCTGGGTGTGCTACTTTGCCCTAGAGCTGAAAGGCACAACGTGCAGGCTTCTTTCCAAAGGGCGAGTTGGGCCCCACAGCATCTTGCTTCCAGCTCTTTGGGAAGCTGAGAAACCACTCGCTCTGCACAGTGCTCTTACAGCCTAGTGGGAACATCTCTTCCAAAGGCCTGTGAAACGCAGTTTCTTTGCAGGCCTGATCTGGCTGAAGTAGGACTTCTGCTCTGGGTGTGCTACTTTGCCCTAGAGCTGAAAGGCACAACGTGCAGGTTTCTTTCCAAAGGGCGAGTTGGGCCCCACAGCATCTTGCTTCCAGCTCTTTGGAAAGCTAAGAAACAACTCGCTCTGCACAGTGCTCTTACAGCCTACCAGGAACATCTCTTCCAAAGGCCTGTGAAACGCAGTTTCTTTGCAGGCCTGATCTGGCTGAAGTAGGACTTCTGCTCTGGGTGTGCTACTTTGCCCTAGAGCTGAAAGGCACAACGTGCAGGCTTCTTTCCAAAGGGCGAGTTGGGCCCCACAGCATCTTGCTTCCAGCTCTTTGGGAAGCTAAGAAACCACTCGCTCTGCACAGTGCTCTTACAGCCTAGTGGGAACATCTCTTCCAAAGGCCTGTGAAACGCAGTTTCTTTGCAGGCCTGATCTGGCTGAAGTAGGACTTCTGCTCTGGGTGTGCTACTTTGCCCTTGAGCTGAAAGGCACAACGTGCAGGCTTCTTTACAAAGGGCGAGTTGGGCCCCACAGCATCTTGCTTCCAGCTCTTTGGGAAGCTAAGAAACAACTCGCTCTGCACAGTGCTCTTACAGCCTACCGGGAGCATGTCTTCCAAAGGCCTGTGAAACGCAGTTTCTTTGCAGGCCTGATCTGGCTGAAGTAGGACTTCTGCTGTGGGTGTGCTACTTTGCCCTAGAGCTGAAAGGCACAACGTGCAGGCTTCTTTCCAAAGGGCGTGTTGGGGCCCACAGCATCTTGCTTCCAGCTCTTTGGGAAGCTAAGAAACAACTCGCTCTGCTCAGTGCTCTTACAGCCTACCGGGAACATCTCTTCCAAAGGCCTGTGAAATGCAGTTTCTTTGCAGGCCTGATCTGGCTGAAGTAGGACTTCTGCTCTGGGTGTGCTACTTTGCCCTAGAGCTGAAAGGCACAACGTGCAGGCTTCTTTCCAAAGGGCGAGTTGGGCCCCACAGCATCTTGCTTCCAGCTCTTTGGGAAGCTAAGAAACAACTCGCTCTGCACAGTGCTCTTACAGCCTACCGGGAACATGTCTTCCAAAGGCCTGTGAAACGCAGTTTCTTTGCAGGCCTGATCTGGCTGAAGTAGGACTTCTGCTCTGGGTGTGCTACTTTGCCCTAGAGCTGAAAGGCACAACGTGCAGGCTTCTTTCCAAAGGGCGAGTTGGGCCCCACAGCATCTTGCTTCCAGCTCTTTGGGAAGCTAAGAAACAACTCGCTCTGCACAGTGCTCTTACAGCCTACGGGGAACATCTCTTCCAAAGGCCTGTGAAACGCAGTTTCTTTGCAGGCCTGATCTGGCTGAAGTAGGACTTCTGCTCTGGGTGTGCTACTTTGCCCTAGAGCTGAAAGGCACAACGTGCAGGCTTCTTTCCAAAGGGCGAGTTGGGCCCCACAGCATCTTGCTTCCAGCTCTTTGGGAAGCTAAGAAACAACTCGCTCTGCACAGTGCTCTTACAGCCTACCGGGAACATGTCTTCCAAAGGCCTGTGAAACGCAGTTTCTTTGCAGGCCTGATCTGGCTGAAGTAGGACTTCTGCTCTGGGTGTGCTACTTTGCCCTAGAGCTGAAAGGCACAACGTGCAGGCTTCTTTCCAAAGGGCGAGTTGGGCCCCACAGCATCTTGCTTCCAGCTCTTTGGGAAGCTAAGAAACAACTCGCTCTGCACAGTGCTCTTACAGCCTACCGGGAACATCTCTTCCAAAGGCCTGTGAAACGCAGTTTCTTTGCAGGCCTGATCTGGCTGAAGTAGGACTTCTGCTCTGGGTGTGCTACTTTGCCCTAGAGCTGAAAGGCACAACGTGCAGGCTTCTTTCCAAAGGGCGAGTTGGGCCCCACAGCGTCTTGCTTCCAGCTCTTTGGGAAGCTAAGAAACAACTCGCTCTGCACAGTGCTCTTACAGCCTAGTGGGAACATCTCTTCCAAAGGCCTGTGAAACGCAGTTTCTTTGCAGGCCTGATCTGGCTGAAGTAGGACTTCTGCTCTGGGTGTGCTACTTTGCCCTAGAGCTGAAAGGCACAACGTGCAGGCTTCTTTCCAAAGGGCGAGTTGGGCGCCACAGCATCTTGCTTCCAGCTCTTGGGGAATCTAAGACACAACTCGCTCTGCACAGTGCTCTTACAGCCTACCGGGAACATCTCTTCCAAAGGCCTGTGAAACGCAGTTTCTTTGCAGGCCTGATCTGGCTGAAGTAGGACTTCTGCTCTGGGTGTGCTACTTTGCCCTAGAGCTGAAAGGCACAACGTGCAGGCTTCTTTCCAAAGGGCGAGTTGGGCCCCACAGCATCTTGCTTCCAGCTCTTTGGGAAGCTGAGAAACCTCTCGCTCTGCACAGTGCTCTTACAGCCTAGTGGGAACATCTCTTCCAAAGGCATGTGAAACGCAGTTTCTTTGCAGACCTGATCTGGCTGAAGTAGGACTTCTGCTCTGGGTGTGCTACTTTGCCCTAGGGCTGAAAGGCACAACGTGCAGGCTTCTTTCCAAAGGGCGAGTTGGGCTCCACTGCATCTTGATTCCAGCTGTTTCGGAAGCTAAGAAACAACTCGCTCTGCACAGTGCTCTTACAGCCTAGTGGGAACATCTCTTCCAAAGGCCTGTGAAACGCAGTTTCTTTGCAGGCCTGATCTGGCTGAAGTAGGACTTCTGCTCTGGGTGTGCTACTTTGCCCTAGAGCTGAAAGGCACAACGTGCAGGCTTCTTTCCAAAGGGCGAGTTGGGCCCCACAGCATCTTGCTTCCAGCTCTTGGGGAATCTAAGAAACAACTCGCTCTGCACAGTGCTCTTACAGCCTACCGGGAACATCTCTTCCAAAGGCCTGTGAAACGCAGTCTCTTTGCAGGCCTGATCTGGCTGAAGTAGGACTTCTGCTCTGGGTGTGCTACTTTGCCCTAGAGCTGAAAGGCACAACATGCAGGCTTCTTTCCAAAGGGCGAGTTGGGCCCCACAGCATCTTGCTTCCAGCTCTTTGGGAAGCTGAGAAACCACTCGCTCTGCACAGTGCTCTTACAGCCTAGTGGGAACATCTCTTCCAAAGGCCTGTGAAACGCAGTTTCTTTGCAGGCCTGATCTGGCTGAAGTAGGACTTCTGCTCTGGGTGTGCTACTTTGCCCTAGAGCTGAAAGGCACAACGTGCAGGCTTCTTTCCAAAGGGCGAGTTGGGCCCCACAGCATCTTGCTTCCAGCTCTTTGGGAAGCTAAGAAACAACTCGCTCTGCACAGTGCTCTTACAGCCTACCGGGAACATCTCTTCCAAAGGCCTGTGAAACGCAGTTTCTTTGCAGGCCTGATCTGGCTGAAGTAGGACTTCTGCTCTGGGTGTGCTACTTTGCCCTAGAGCTGAAAGGCACAACGTGCAGGCTTCTTTCCAAAGGGCGAGTTGGGCCCCACAGCATCTTGCTTCCAGCTCTTTGGGAAGCTAAGAAACCACTCGCTCTGCACAGTGCTCTAACAGCCTAGTGGGAACATCTCTTCCAAAGGCCTGTGAAACGCAGTTTCTTTGCAGGCCTGATCTGGCTGAAGTAGGACTTCTGCTCTGGGTGTGCTACTTTGCCCTAGAGCTGAAAGGCACAACGTGCAGGCTTCTTTCCAAAGGGCGAGTTGGGCTCCACAGCATCTTGATTCCAGCTCTTTGGGAAGCTAAGAAACAACTCGCTCTGCACAGTGCTCTTACAGCCTACCGGGAACATCTCTTCCAAAGGCCTGTGAAACGCAGTTTCTTTGCAGGCCTGATCTGGCTGAAGTAGGACTTCTGCTCTGGGTGTGCTACTTTGCCCTAGAGCTGAAAGGCACAACGTGCAGGCTTCTTTCCAAAGGGCGAGTTGGGCCCCACAGCATCTTGCTTCCAGCTCTTTGGGAAGCTGAGAAACCACTCGCTCTGCACAGTGCTCTTACAGCCTAGTGGGAACATCTCTTCCAAAGGCCTGTGAAACGCAGTTTCTTTGCAGGCCTGATCTGGCTGAAGTAGGACTTCTGCTCTGGGTGTGCTACTTTGCCCTAGAGCTGAAAGGCACAACGTGCAGGTTTCTTTCCAAAGGGCGAGTTGGGCCCCACAGCATCTTGCTTCCAGCTCTTTGGGAAGCTAAGAAACAACTCGCTCTGCACAGTGCTCTTACAGCCTACCATGAACATCTCTTCCAAAGGCCTGTGAAACGCAGTTTCTTTGCAGACCTGATCTGGCTGAAGTAGGACTTCTGCTCTGGGTGTGCTACTTTGCCCTAGAGCTGAAAGGCACAACGTGCAGGCTTCTTTCCAAAGGGCGAGTTGGGCCCCACAGCATCTTGCTTCCAGCTCTTTGGGAAGCTAAGAAACAACTCGCTCTGCACAGTGCTCTTACAGCCTACCGTGAACATCTCTTCCAAAGGCCTGTGAAACGCAGTTTCTTTGAAGGCCTGATCTGGCTGAAGTAGGACTTCTGCTCTGGGTGTGCTACTTTGCGCTAGAGCTGAAAGGCACAACGTGCAGGCTTCTTTCCAAAGGGCGAGTTGGGCCCCACAGCATCTTGCTTCCAGCTCCTAGGGAAGCTAAGAAACCACTCTCTCTGCACAGTGCTCTTACAGCCTAGTGGGAATATCTCTTCCAAAGGCCTGAGAAACGCAGTTTCTTCGCAGGCCTGATCTGGCTGAAGTAGGACTTCTGCTCTGGTTGTGCTACTTTGCCCTAGAGCTGAAAGGCACAACGTGCAGGCTTCTTTCCAAAGGGCGAGTTGGGGCCCACAGCATCTTGCTTCCAGCTCTTTGGGAAGCTAAGAAACAACTCGCTCTGCACAGTGGTCTTACAGCCTACCGGGAACATCTCTTCCAAAGGCCTGTGAAACGCAGTTTCTTTGCAGGCCTGATCTGGCTGAAGTAGGACTTCTGCTCTGGGTGTGCTACTTTGCCCTAGAGCTGAAAGGCACAAACGTGCAGGCTTCTTTCCAAAGGGCGTGTTGGGGCACACAGCATCTTGCTTCCAGCTCTTTGGGAAGCTAAGAAACAACTCGCTCTGCTCAGTGCTCTTACAGCCTACCGGGAACATCTCTTCCAAAGGCCTGTGAAACGCAGTTTCTTTGCAGGCCTGATCTGGCTGAAGTAGGACTTCTGCTCTGGGTGTGCTACTTTGCCCTAGAGCTGAAAGGCACAACGTGCAGGCTTCTTTCCAAAGGGCGAGTTGGGCCCCACAGCATCTTGCTTCCAGCTCTTTGGGAAGCTAAGAAACAACTCGCTCTGCACAGTGCTCTTACAGCCTACCGGGAACATCTCTTCCAAAGGCCTGTGAAACGCAGTTTCTTTGCAGGCCTGATCTGGCTGAAGTAGGACTTCTGCTCTGGGTGTGCTACTTTGCCCTAGAGCTGAAAGGCACAACGTGCAGGCTTCTTTCCAATGGGCGAGTTGGGCCCCACAGCATCTTGCTTCCAGCTCTTTGGGAAGCTAAGAAACAACTCGCTCTGCACAGTGCTCTTACAGCCTACCGGGAACATCTCTTCCAAAGGCCTGTGAAACGCAGTTTCTTTGCAGGCCTGATCTGGCTGAAGTAGGACTTCTGCTCTGGGTGTGCTACTTTGCCCTAGAGCTCAAAGGCACAACGTGCAGCCTTCTTTCCAAAGGGCGAGTTGGGCCCCACAGCATCTTGCTTCCAGCTCTTTGGGAAGCTAAGAAACCACTCGCTCTGCACAGTGCTCTTACAGCCTAGTGGGAACGTCTCTTACAAAGGCCTGTGAAACGCAGTTTCTTTGCAGGCCTGATCTGGCTGAAGTAGGACTTCTGCTCTGGGTGTGCTACTTTGCCCTAGAGCTGAAAGGCACAACGTGCAGGCTTCTTTCCAAAGGGCGAGTTGGGCCCCACAGCATCTTGCTTCCAGCTCTTTGGGAAGCTAAGAAACCACTCGCTCTGCACAGTGCTCTAACAGCCTAGTGGGAACATCTCTTCCAAAGGCCTGTGAAACGCAGTTTCTTTGCAGGCCTGATCTGGCTGAAGTAGGACTTCTGCTCTGGGTGTGCTACTTTGCCCTAGAGCTGAAAGGCACAACGTGCAGGCTTCTTTCCAAAAGGCAAGTTGGGCTCCACTGCATCTTGATTCCAGCTCTTTGGGAAGCTAAGAAACAACTCGCTCTGCACAGTGCTCTTACAGCCTAGTGGGAACATCTCTTCCAAAGGCCTGTGAAACGCAGTTTCTTTGCAGGCCTGATCTGGCTGAAGTAGGAGTTCTGCGCTGGGTGTGCTAATTTGCCCTAGAGCTGAAAGGCACAACGTGCAGGCTTCTTTCCAAAGGGCGAGTTGGGCCCCACAGCATCTTGCTTCCAGCTCTTTGGGAAGCTAAGAAACAACTCGCTCTGCACAGTGCTCTTACAGCCTACCGGGAACATCTCTTCCAAAGGCCTGTGAAACGCAGTTTCTTTGCAGGCCTGATCTGGCTGAAGTAGGACTTCTGCTCTGGGTGTGCTACTTTGCCCTAGAGCTGAAAGGCACAACGTGCAGTCTTCTTTCCAAAGGGCGAGAAGGGCCCCACAGCATCTTGCTTCCAGCTCTTTGGGAAGCTAAGAAACAACTCGCTCTGCACAGTGCTCTTACAGCCTACCGGGAACATGTCTTCCAAAGGCCTGTGAAACGCAGTTCCTTTGCAGGCCTGATCTGGCTGAAGTAGGACTTCTGCTCTGGGTGTGCTACTTTGCCCTAGAGCTGAAAGGCACAACGTGCAGGCTTCTTTCCAAAGGGCGAGTTGGGCCCCACATCATCTTGCTTCCAGCTCTTTGGGAAGCTAAGAAACAACTCGCTCTGCACAGTGCTCTTACAGCCTACCGGGAACATCTCTTCCAAAGGCCTGTGAAACGCAGTTTCTTTGCAGGCCTGATCTGGCTGAAGTAGGACTTCTGCTCTGGGTGTGCTACTTTGCCCTAGAGCTGAAAGGCACAACGTGCAGGCTTCTTTCCAAAGGGCGAGTTGGGCCCCACAGCATCTTGCTTCCAGCTCTTTGGTAAGCTAAGAAACAACTCGCTCTGCACAGTGCTCTTACAGCCTAGTGGGAACATCTCTTCCAAAGGCCTGTGAAACGCAGTTTCTTTGCAGGCCTGATCTGGCTGAAGTAGGACTTCTGCTCTGGCTGTGCTACTTTGCCCTAGAGCTGAAAGGCACAACGTGCAGGCTTCTTTCCAAAGGGCGAGTTGGGCCCCACAGCATCTTGCTTCCAGCTCTTTGGGAAGCTAAGAAACAACTCGCTCTGCACAGTGCTCTTACAGCCTACCGGGAACATCTCTTCCAAAGGCCTGTGAAACGCAGTTTCTTTGCAGGCCTGATCTGGCTGAAGTAGGACTTCTGCTCTGGGTGTGCTACTTTGCCCTAGAGCTGAAAGGCACAACGTGCAGGCTTCTTTCCAAAGGGCGAGTTGGGCCCCACAGCATCTTGCTTCCAGCTCTTTGGGAAGCTAAGAAACCACTCGCTCTGCACAGTGCTCTAACAGCCTAGTGGGAACATCTCTTCCAAAGGCCTGTGAAACGCAGTTTCTTTGCAGGCCTGATCTGGCTGAAGTAGGACTTCTGCTCTGGGTGTGCTACTTTGCCCTAGAGCTGAAAGGCACAACGTGCAGGCTTCTTTCCAAAGGGCGAGTTGGGCCCCACAGCATCTTGCTTCCAGCTCTTTGGGAAGCTAAGAAAACACTCGCTCTGCACAGTGCTCTAACAGCCTAGTGGGAACATCTCTTCCAAAGGCCTGTGAAACGCAGTTTCTTTGCAGGCCTGATCTGGCTGAAGTAGGACTTCTGCTCTGGGTGTGCTACTTTGCCCTAGAGCTGAAAGGCACAACGTGCAGGCTTCTTTACAAAGGGCGAGTTGGGCTCCACAGCATCTTGATTCCAGCTCTTTGGGAAGCTAAGAAACAACTCGCTCTGCACAGTGCTCTTACAGCCTAGTGGGAACATCTCTTCCAAAGGCCTGTGAAACGCAGTTTCTTTGCAGGCCTGATCTGGCTGAAGTAGGACTTCTGCTCTGGGTGTGCTACTTTGCCCTAGAGCTGAAAGGCACAACGTGCAGGCTTCTTTCCAAAGGGCGAGTTGGGCCCCACAGCATCTTGCTTCCAGCTCTTTGGGAAGCTAAGAAACCACTCGCTCTGCACAGTGCTCTAACAGCCTAGTGGGAACATCTCTTCCAAAGGCCTGTGAAACGCAGTTTCTTTGCAGGCCTGATCTGGCTGAAGTAGGACTTCTGCTCTGGGTGTGCTACTTTGCCCTAGAGCTGAAAGGCACAACGTGCAGGCTTCTTTCCAAAAGGCGAGTTGGGCTCCACTGCATCTTGATTCCAGCTCTTTGGGAAGCTAAGAAACAACTCGCTCTGCACAGTGCTCTTACAGCCTAGTGGGAACATCTCTTCCAAAGGCCTGTGAAACGCAGTTTCTTTGCAGGCCTGATCTGGCTGAAGTAGGACTTCTGCTCTGGGTGTGCTACTTTGCCCTAGAGCTGAAAGGCACAACGTGCAGGCTTCTTTCCAAAGGGCGAGTTGGGCCCCACAGCATCTTGCTTCCAGCTCTTTGGGAACCTAAGAAACCACTCGCTCTGCACAGTGCTCTAACAGCCTAGTGGGAACATCTCTTCCAAAGGCCTGTGAAACGCAGTTTCTTTGCAGGCCTGATCTGGCTGAAGTAGGACTTCTGGCTGGGTGTGCTACTTTGCCCTAGAGCTGAAAGGCACAACGTGCAGGCTTCTTTCCAAAGGGCGAGTTGGGCCCCTCAGCATCTTGCTTCCAGCTCTTTGGGAAGCTAAGAAACCACTCGCTCTGCACAGTGCTCTAACAGCCTAGTGGGAACATCTCTTCCAAAGGCCTGTGAAACGCAGTTTCTTTGCAGGCCTGATCTGGCTGAAGTAGGACTTCTGCTCTGGGTGTGCTACTTTGCCCTAGAGCTGAAAGGCACAACGTGCAGGCTTCTTTCCAAAAGGCAAGTTGGGCTCCACTGCATCTTGATTCCAGCTCTTTGGGAAGCTAAGAAACAACTCGCTCTGCACAGTGCTCTTACAGCCTAGTGGGAACATCTCTTCCAAAGGCCTGTGAAACGCAGTTTCTTTGCAGGCCTGATCTGGCTGAAGTAGGAGTTCTGCGCTGGGTGTGCTAATTTGCCCTAGAGCTGAAAGGCACAACGTGCAGGCTTCTTTCCAAAGGGCGAGTTGGGCCCCACAGCATCTTGCTTCCAGCTCTTTGGGAAGCTAAGAAACAACTCGCTCTGCACAGTGCTCTTACAGCCTACCGGGAACATCTCTTCCAAAGGCCTGTGAAACGCAGTTTCTTTGCAGGCCTGATCTGGCTGAAGTAGGACTTCTGCTCTGGGTGTGCTACTTTGCCCTAGAGCTGAAAGGCACAACGTGCAGTCTTCTTTCCAAAGGGCGAGAAGGGCCCCACAGCATCTTGCTTCCAGCTCTTTGGGAAGCTAAGAAACAACTCGCTCTGCACAGTGCTCTTACAGCCTACCGGGAACATGTCTTCCAAAGGCCTGTGAAACGCAGTTCCTTTGCAGGCCTGATCTGGCTGAAGTAGGACTTCTGCTCTGGGTGTGCTACTTTGCCCTAGAGCTGAAAGGCACAACGTGCAGGCTTCTTTCCAAAGGGCGAGTTGGGCCCCACATCATCTTGCTTCCAGCTCTTTGGGAAGCTAAGAAACAACTCGCTCTGCACAGTGCTCTTACAGCCTACCGGGAACATCTCTTCCAAAGGCCTGTGAAACGCAGTTTCTTTGCAGGCCTGATCTGGCTGAAGTAGGACTTCTGCTCTGGGTGTGCTACTTTGCCCTAGAGCTGAAAGGCACAACGTGCAGGCTTCTTTCCAAAGGGCGAGTTGGGCCCCACAGCATCTTGCTTCCAGCTCTTTGGTAAGCTAAGAAACAACTCGCTCTGCACAGTGCTCTTACAGCCTAGTGGGAACATCTCTTCCAAAGGCCTGTGAAACGCAGTTTCTTTGCAGGCCTGATCTGGCTGAAGTAGGACTTCTGCTCTGGCTGTGCTACTTTGCCCTAGAGCTGAAAGGCACAACGTGCAGGCTTCTTTCCAAAGGGCGAGTTGGGCCCCACAGCATCTTGCTTCCAGCTCTTTGGGAAGCTAAGAAACAACTCGCTCTGCACAGTGCTCTTACAGCCTACCGGGAACATCTCTTCCAAAGGCCTGTGAAACGCAGTTTCTTTGCAGGCCTGATCTGGCTGAAGTAGGACTTCTGCTCTGGGTGTGCTACTTTGCCCTAGAGCTGAAAGGCACAACGTGCAGGCTTCTTTCCAAAGGGCGAGTTGGGCCCCACAGCATCTTGCTTCCAGCTCTTTGGGAAGCTAAGAAACCACTCGCTCTGCACAGTGCTCTAACAGCCTAGTGGGAACATCTCTTCCAAAGGCCTGTGAAACGCAGTTTCTTTGCAGGCCTGATCTGGCTGAAGTAGGACTTCTGCTCTGGGTGTGCTACTTTGCCCTAGAGCTGAAAGGCACAACGTGCAGGCTTCTTTCCAAAGGGCGAGTTGGGCCCCACAGCATCTTGCTTCCAGCTCTTTGGGAAGCTAAGAAAACACTCGCTCTGCACAGTGCTCTAACAGCCTAGTGGGAACATCTCTTCCAAAGGCCTGTGAAACGCAGTTTCTTTGCAGGCCTGATCTGGCTGAAGTAGGACTTCTGCTCTGGGTGTGCTACTTTGCCCTAGAGCTGAAAGGCACAACGTGCAGGCTTCTTTACAAAGGGCGAGTTGGGCTCCACAGCATCTTGATTCCAGCTCTTTGGGAAGCTAAGAAACAACTCGCTCTGCACAGTGCTCTTACAGCCTAGTGGGAACATCTCTTCCAAAGGCCTGTGAAACGCAGTTTCTTTGCAGGCCTGATCTGGCTGAAGTAGGACTTCTGCTCTGGGTGTGCTACTTTGCCCTAGAGCTGAAAGGCACAACGTGCAGGCTTCTTTCCAAAGGGCGAGTTGGGCCCCACAGCATCTTGCTTCCAGCTCTTTGGGAAGCTAAGAAACCACTCGCTCTGCACAGTGCTCTAACAGCCTAGTGGGAACATCTCTTCCAAAGGCCTGTGAAACGCAGTTTCTTTGCAGGCCTGATCTGGCTGAAGTAGGACTTCTGCTCTGGGTGTGCTACTTTGCCCTAGAGCTGAAAGGCACAACGTGCAGGCTTCTTTCCAAAAGGCGAGTTGGGCTCCACTGCATCTTGATTCCAGCTCTTTGGGAAGCTAAGAAACAACTCGCTCTGCACAGTGCTCTTACAGCCTAGTGGGAACATCTCTTCCAAAGGCCTGTGAAACGCAGTTTCTTTGCAGGCCTGATCTGGCTGAAGTAGGACTTCTGCTCTGGGTGTGCTACTTTGCCCTAGAGCTGAAAGGCACAACGTGCAGGCTTCTTTCCAAAGGGCGAGTTGGGCCCCACAGCATCTTGCTTCCAGCTCTTTGGGAAGCTAAGAAACCACTCGCTCTGCACAGTGCTCTTACAGCCTAGTGGGAACATCTCTTCCAAAGGCCTGTGAAACGCAGTTTCTTTGCAGGCCTGATCTGGCTGAAGTAGGACTTCTGCTCTGGGTGTGCTACTTTGCGCTAGAGCTGAAAGGCACAACGTGCAGGCTTCTTTCCAAAGGGCGAGTTGGGCCCCACAGCATCTTGCTTCCAGCTCTTTGGGAAACTGAGAAACCACTCGCTCTGCACAGTGCTCTTACAGCCTAGTGGGAACATCTCTTCCAAAGGCCTGTGAAACGCAGTTTCTTTGCAGGCCTGATCTGGCTGAAGTAGGACTTCTGCTCTGGGTGTGCTACTTTGCCCTAGAGCTGAAAGGCACAACGTGCAATCTTCTTTCCAAAGGGCGAGAAGGGCCCCACAGCATCTTGCTTCCAGCTCTTTGGGAAGCTAAGAAACAACTCGCTCTGCACAGTGCTCTTACAGCCTACCGGGAACATGTCTTCCAAAGGCCTGTGAAACGCAGTTTCTTTGCAGGCCTGATCTGGCTGAAGTAGGACTTCTGCTCTGGGTGTGCTACTTTGCCCTAGAGCTGAAAGGCACAACGTGCAGGCTTCTTTCCAAAGGGCGAGTTGGGCCCCACATCATCTTGCTTCCAGCTCTTTGGGAAGCTAAGAAACAACTCGCTCTGCACAGTGCTCTTACAGCCTACCGGGAACATCTCTTCCAAAGGCCTGTGAAACGCAGTTTCTTTGCAGGCCTGATCTGGCTGAAGTAGGACTTCTGCTCTGGGTGTGCTACTTTGCCCTAGAGCTGAAAGGCACAACGTGCAGGCTTCTTTCCAAAGGGCGAGTTGGGCCCCACAGCATCTTGCTTCCAGCTCTTTGGGAAGCTAAGAAACAACTCGCTCTGCACAGTGCTCTTACAGCCTAGTGGGAACATCTCTTCCAAAGGCCTGTGAAACGCAGTTTCTTTGCAGGCCTGATCTGGCTGAAGTAGGACTTCTGCTCTGGCTGTGCTACTTTGCCCTACAGCTGAAAGGCACAACGTGCAGGCTTCTTTCCAAAGGGCGAGTTGGGCCCCACAGCATCTTGCTTCCAGCTCTTTGGGAAGCTAAGAAACAACTCGCTCTGCACAGTGCTCTTACAGCCTACCGGGAACATCTCTTCCAAAGGCCTGTGAAACGCAGTTTCTTTGCAGGCCTGATCTGGCTGAAGTAGGACTTCTGCTCTGGGTGTGCTACTTTGCCCTAGAGCTGAAAGGCACAACGTGCAGGCTTCTTTCCAAAGGGCGAGTTGGGCCCCAGAGCATCTTGCTTCCAGCTCTTTGGGAAGCTAAGAAACCACTCGCTCTGCACAGTGCTCTAACAGCCTAGTGGGAACATCTCTTCCAAAGGCCTGTGAAACGCAGTTTCTTTGCAGGCCTGATCTGGCTGAAGTAGGACTTCTGCTCTGGGTGTGCTACTTTGCCCTAGAGCTGAAAGGCACAACGTGCAGGCTTCTTTCCAAAGGGCGAGTTGGGCCCCACAGCATCTTGCTTCCAGCTCTTTGGGAAGCTAAGAAACCACTCGCTCTGCACAGTGCTCTAACAGCCTAGTGGGAACATCTCTTCCAAAGGCCTGTGAAACGCAGTTTCTTTGCAGGCCTGATCTGGCTGAAGTAGGACTTCTGCTCTGGGTGTGCTACTTTGCCCTAGAGCTGAAAGGCACAACGTGCAGGCTTCTTTCCAAAGGGCGAGTTGGGCTCCACAGCATCTTGATTCCAGCTCTTTGGGAAGCTAAGAAACAACTCGCTCTGCACAGTGCTCTTACAGCCTAGTGGGAACATCTCTTCCAAAGGCCTGTGAAACGCAGTTTCTTTGCAGGCCTGATCTGGCTGAAGTAGGACTTCTGCTCTGGGTGTGCTACTTTGCCCTAGAGCTGAAAGGCACAACGTGCAGGCTTCTTTCCAAAGGGCGAGTTGGGCCCCACAGCATCTTGCTTCCAGCTCTTGGGGAATATAAGAAACAACTCGCTCTGCACAGTGCTCTTACAGCCTAGTGGGAACATCTCTTCCAAAGGCCTGTGAAACGCAGTTTCTTTGCAGGCCTGATCTGGCTGAAGTAGGACTTCTGCTCTGGCTGTGCTACTTTGCCCTAGAGCTGAAAGGCACAACGTGCAGGCTTCTTTCCAAAGGGCGAGTTGGGCCCCACAGCATCTTGCTTCCAGCTCTTTGGGAAGCTGAGAAACCACTCGCTCTGCACAGTGCTCTTACAGCCTAGTGGGAACATCTCTTCCAAAGGCCTGTGAAACGCAGTTTCTTTGCAGGCCTGATCTGGCTGAAGTAGGACTTCTGCTCTGGGTGTGCTACTTTGCCCTAGAGCTGAAAGGCACAACGTGCAGGCTTCTTTCCAAAGGGCGAGTTGGGGCCCACAGCATCTTGCTTCCAGCTCTTTGGGAAGCTAAGAAACAACTCGCTCTGCACAGTGCTCTTACAGCCTACCGGGAACATCTCTTCCAAAGGCCTGTGAAACGCAGTTTCTTTGCAGGCCTGATCTGGCTGAAGTAGGACTTCTGCTCTGGGTGTGCTACTTTGCCCTAGAGCTGAAAGGCACAACGTGCAGGCTTCTTTCCAAAGGGCGTGTTGGGGCCCACAGCATCTTGCTTCCAGCTCTTTGGGAAGCTGAGAAACAACTCGCTCTGCTCAGTGCTCTTACAGCCTACCGGGAACATCTCTTCCAAAGGCCTGTGAAACGCAGTTTCTTTGCAGGCCTGATCTGGCTGAAGTAGG
This sequence comes from Equus caballus, assembly GCF_041296265.1. Taxonomy (NCBI): domain Eukaryota; kingdom Metazoa; phylum Chordata; class Mammalia; order Perissodactyla; family Equidae; genus Equus; species Equus caballus. The sequence goes on from NC_091710.1 coordinate 1,565,303, forward strand.
ACTTCTGCTCTGGGTGTGCTACTTTGCCCTAGAGCTGAAAGGCACAACGTGCAGGCTTCTTTCCAAAGGGCGAGTTGGGCCCCACAGCATCTTGCTTCCAGCTCTTTGGGAAGCTAAGAAATAACTCGCTCTGCACAGTGCTCTTACAGCCTACCGGGAACATCTCTTCCAAAGGCCTGTGAAACGCAGTTTCTTTGCAGGCCTGATCTGGCTGAAGTAGGACTTCTGCTCGGGGTGTGCTACTTTGCCCTAGAGCTGAAAGGCACAACGTGCAGGCTTCTTTCCAATGGGTGAGTTGGGCCCCACAGCATCTTGCTTCCAGCTCTTTGGGAAGCTAAGAAACAACTCGCTCTGCACAGTGCTCTTACAGCCTACCGGGAACATCTCTTCCACAGGCCTGTGAAACGCAGTTTCTTTGCAGGCCTGATCTGGCTGAAGTAGGACTTCTGCTCTGGGTGTGCTACTTTGCCCTAGAGCTCAAAGGCACAACGTGCAGCCTTCTTTCCAAAGGGCGAGTTGGGCCCCACAGCATCTTGCTTCCAGCTCTTTGGGAAGCTAAGAAACCACTCGCTCTGCACAGTGCTCTTACAGCCTAGTGGGAACGTCTCTTCCAAAGGCCTGTGAAACGCAGTTTCTTTGCAGGCCTGATCTGGCTGAAGTAGGACTTCTGCTCTGGGTGTGCTACTTTGCCCTAGAGCTGAAAGGCACAACGTGCAGGCTTCTTTCCAAAGGGCGAGTTGGGCCCCACAGCATCTTGCTTCCAGCTCTTTGGGAAGCTAAGAAACAACTCGCTCTGCACAGTGCTCTTACAGCCTACCAGGAACATCTCTTCCAAAGGCCTGTGAAACGCAGTTTCTTTGCAGGCCTGATCTGGCTGAAGTAGGACTTCTGCTCTGGGTGTGCTACTTTGCCCTAGAGCTGAAAGGCTCAACGTGCAGGCTTCTTTCCAAAGGGCGAGTTGGGCCCCACAGCGTCTTGCTTCCAGCTCTTTGGGAAGCTAAGAAACAACTCGCTCTGCACAGTGCTCTTACAGCCTACGGGGAACATCTCTTCCAAAGGCCTGTGAAACGCAGTTTCTTTGCAGGCCTGATCTGGCTGAAGTAGGACTTCTGCTCTGGGTGTGCTACTTTGCCCTAGAGCTGAAAGGCACAACGTGCAGGCTTCTTTCCAAAGGGCGAGTTGGGCTCCACAGCATCTTGATTCCAGCTCTTTGGGAAGCTAAGAAACAACTCGCTCTGCACAGTGCTCTTACAGCCTAGTGGGAACATCTCTTCCAAAGGCCTGAGAAACGCAGTTTCTTTGCAGGCCTGATCTGGCTGAAGTAGGACTTCTGCTCTGGGTGTGCTACTTTGCCCTAGAGCTGAAAGGCACAACGTGCAGGCTTCTTTCCAAAGGGCGAGTTGGGCCCCACAGCATCTTGCTTCCAGCTCTTTGGGAACCTAAGAAACCACTCGCTCTGCACAGTGCTCTAACAGCCTAGTGGGAACATCTCTTCCAAAGGCCTGTGAAACGCAGTTTCTTTGCAGGCCTGATCTGGCTGAAGTAGGACTTCTGGCTGGGTGTGCTACTTTGCCCTAGAGCTGAAAGGCACAACGTGCAGGCTTCTTTCCAAAGGGCGAGTTGGGCCCCTCAGCATCTTGCTTCCAGCTCTTTGGGAAGCTAAGAAACCACTCGCTCTGCACAGTGCTCTAACAGCCTAGTGGGAACATCTCTTCCAAAGGCCTGTGAAACGCAGTTTCTTTGCAGGCCTGATCTGGCTGAAGTAGGACTTCTGCTCTGGTGTGCTACTTTGCCCTAGAGCTGAAAGGCACAATGTGCATGCTTCTTTCCAAAGGGCGAGTTGGGCTCCACAGCATCTTGATTCCAGCTCTTTGGGAAGCTAACAAACAACTCGCTCTGCACAGTGCTCTTACAGCCTAGTGGGAACATCTCTTCCAAAGGCCTGTGAAACGCAGTTTCTTTGCAGGCCTGATCTGGCTGAAGTAGGACTTCTGCTCTGGGTGTGCTACTTTGCCCTAGAGCTGAAAGGCACAACGTGCAGGCTTCTTTCCAAAGGGCGAGTTGGGCCCCACAGCATCTTGCTTCCAGCTCTTTGGGAAGCTAAGAAACCACTCGCTCTGCACAGTGCTCTTACAGCCTAGTGGGAACATCTCTTCCAAAGGCCTGTGAAATGCAGTTTCTTTGCAGGCCTGATCTGGCTGAAGTAGGACTTCTGCTCTGGGTTTACTACTTTGCCCTAGAGCTGAAAGGCACAACGTGCAGGCTTCTTTCCAAAGGGCGAGTTGGGCTCCACAGCATCTTGATTCCAGCTCTTTGGGAAGCTAAGAAACAACTCGCTCTGCACAGTGCTCTTACAGCCTAGTGGGAACATCTCTTCCAAAGGCCTGTGAAACGCAGTTTCTTTGCAGGCCTGATCTGGCTGAAGTAGGACTTCTGCTCTGGGTGTGCTACTTTGCCCTAGAGCTGAAAGGCACAACGTGCAGGCTTCTTTCCAAAGGGCGAGTTGGGCCCCCAGCATCTTGCTTCCAGCTCTTGGGGAATATAAGAAACAACTCGCTCTGCACAGTGCTCTTACAGCCTAGTGGGAACATCTCTTCCAAAGGCCTGTGAAACGCAGTTTCTTTGCAGGCCTGATCTGGCTGAAGTAGGACTTCTGCTCTGGGTGTGCTACTTTGCCCTAGAGCTGAAAGGCACAACGTGCAGGCTTCTTTCCAAAGGGCGAGTTGGGCCCCACAGCATCTTGCTTCCAGCTCTTTGGGAAGCTAAGAAACAACTCGCTCTGCACAGTGCTCTTACAGCCTACCAGGAACATCTCTTCCAAAGGCCTGTGAAACGCAGTTTCTTTGCAGGCCTGATCTGGCTGAAGTAGGACTTCTGCTCTGGGTGTGCTACTTTGCCCTAGAGCTGAAAGGCTCAACGTGCAGGCTTCTTTCCAAAGGGCGAGTTGGGCCCCACAGCGTCTTGCTTCCAGCTCTTTGGGAAGCTAAGAAACAACTCGCTCTGCACAGTGCTCTTACAGCCTACGGGGAACATCTCTTCCAAAGGCCTGTGAAACGCAGTTTCTTTGCAGGCCTGATCTGGCTGAAGTAGGACTTCTGCTCTGGGTGTGCTACTTTGCCCTAGAGCTGAAAGGCACAACGTGCAGGCTTCTTTACAAAGGGCGAGTTGGGCTCCACAGCATCTTGATTCCAGCTCTTTGGGAAGCTAAGAAACAACTCGCTCTGCACAGTGCTCTTACAGCCTAGTGGGAACATCTCTTCCAAAGGCCTGTGAAACGCAGTTTCTTTGCAGGCCTGATCTGGCTGAAGTAGGACTTCTGCTCTGGGTGTGCTACTTTGCCCTAGAGCTGAAAGGCACAACGTGCAGGCTTCTTTCCAAAGGGCGAGTTGGGCCCCACAGCATCTTGCTTCCAGCTCTTTGGGAAGCTAAGAAACCACTCGCTCTGCACAGTGCTCTAACAGCCTAGTGGGAACATCTCTTCCAAAGGCCTGTGAAACGCAGTTTCTTTGCAGGCCTGATCTGGCTGAAGTAGGACTTCTGCTCTGGGTGTGCTACTTTGCCCTAGAGCTGAAAGGCACAACGTGCAGGCTTCTTTCCATAGGGCGAGTTGGGCCCCTCAGCATCTTGCTTCCAGCTCTTTGGGAAGCTAAGAAACCACTCGCTCTGCACAGTGCTCTAACAGCCTAGTGGGAACATCTCTTCCAAAGGCCTGTGAAACGCAGTTTCTTTGCAGGCCTGATCTGGCTGAAGTAGGACTTCTGCTCTGGGTGTGCTACTTTGCCCTAGAGCTGAAAGGCACAACGTGCAGGCTTCTTTCCAAAGGGCGAGTTGGGCTCCACAGCATCTTGATTCCAGCTCTTTGGGAAGCTAAGAAACAACTCGCTCTGCACAGTGCTCTTACAGCCTAGTGGGAACATCTCTTCCAAAGGCCTGTGAAACGCAGTTTCTTTGCAGGCCTGATCTGGCTGAAGTAGGACTTCTGCTCTGGGTGTGCTACTTTGCCCTAGAGCTGAAAGGCACAACGTGCAGGCTTCTTTCCAAAGGGCGAGTTGGGCCCCACAGCATCTTGCTTCCAGCTCTTTGGGAAGCTAAGAAACCACTCGCTCTGCACAGTGCTCTAACAGCCTAGTGGGAACATCTCTTCCAAAGGCCTGTGAAACGCAGTTTCTTTGCAGGCCTGATCTGGCTGAAGTAGGACTTCTGCTCTGGGTGTACTACTTTGCCCTAGAGCTGAAAGGCACAACGTGCAGGCTTCTTTCCAAAGGGCGAGTTGGGCTCCACAGCATCTTGATTCCAGCTCTTTGGGAAGCTAAGAAACAACTCGCTCTGCACAGTGCTCTTACAGCCTAGTGGGAACATCTCTTCCAAAGGCCTGTGAAACGCAGTTTCTTTGCAGGCCTGATCTGGCTGAAGTAGGACTTCTGCTCTGGGTGTGCTACTTTGCCCTAGAGCTGAAAGGCACAACGTGCAGGCTTCTTTCCAAAGGGCGAGTTGGGCCCCCAGCATCTTGCTTCCAGCTCTTGGGGAATATAAGAAACAACTCGCTCTGCACAGTGCTCTTACAGCCTAGTGGGAACATCTCTTCCAAAGGCCTGTGAAACGCAGTTTCTTTGCAGGCCTGATCTGGCTGAAGTAGGACTTCTGCTCTGGGTGTGCTACTTTGCCCTAGAGCTGAAAGGCACAACGTGCAGGCTTCTTTCCAAAGGGCGAGTTGGGCCCCACAGCATCTTGCTTCCAGCTCTTTGGGAAGCTGAGAAACCACTCGCTCTGCACAGTGCTCTTACAGCCTAGTGGGAACACCTCTTCCAAAGGCCTGTGAAACGCAGTTTCTTTGCAGGCCTGATCTGGCTGAAGTAGGACTTCTGCTCTGGGTGTGCTACTTTGCCCTAGAGCTGAAAGGCACAACGTGCAGGCTTCTTTCCAAAGTGCGAGAAGGGCCCCACAGCATCTTGCTTCCAGCTCTTTGGGAAGCTAAGAAACAACTCGATCTGCACAGTGCTCTTACAGCCTACCGGGAACATCTCTTCCAAAGGCCTGTGAAACGCAGTTTCTTTGCAGGCCTGATCTGGCTGAAGTAGGACTTCTGCTCTGGGTGTGCTACTTTGCCCTAGAGCTGAAAGGCACAACGTGCAGGCTTCTTTCCAAAGGGCGAGTTGGGCCCCAGAGCATCTTGCTTCCAGCTCTTTGGGAAGCTAAGAAACCACTCGCTCGGCACAGTGCTCTTACAGCCTTGTGGGAACATCTCTTCCAAAGGCCTGTGAAACGCAGTTTCTTTGCAGGCCTGATCTGGCTGAAGTAGGACTTCTGCTCTGGGTGTGCTACTTTGCCCTAGAGCTGAAAGGCACAACGTGCAGGCTTCTTTCCAAAGGGCGATTTGGGCCCCACAGCATCTTGCTTCCAGCTCTTTGGGAAGCTGAGAAACCACTCGCTCTGCACAGTGCTCTTACAGCCTAGTGGGAACATCTCTTCCAAAGGCCTGTGAAACGCAGTATCTTTGCAGGCCTGATCTGGCTGAAGTAGGACTTCTGCTCTGGGTGTGCTACTTTGCCCTAGAGCTCAAAGGCACAACGTGCAGGCTTCTTTCCAAAGGGCGAGTTGGGCCCCACAGCATCTTGCTTCCAGCTCTTTGGGAAGCTAAGAAACAACTCGCTCTGCACAGTGCTCTTACAGCGTACTGGGAACATCTCTTCCAAAGGCCTGTGAAACGCAGTTTCTTTGCAGGCCTGATCTGGCTGAAGTAGGACTTCTGCTCTGGGTGTGCTACTTTGCCCTAGAGCTGAAAGGCTCAACGTGCAGGCTTCTTTCCAAAGGGCGAGTTGGGCCCCACAGCGTCTTGCTTCCAGCTCTTTGGGAAGCTAAGAAACAACTCGCTCTGCACAGTGCTCTTACAGCCTACGGGGAACATCTCTTCCAAAGGCCTGTGAAACGCAGTTTCTTTGCAGGCCTGATCTGGCTGAAGTAGGACTTCTGCTCTGGGTGTGCTACTTTGCCCCAGAGCTGAAAGGCACAACGTGCAGGCTTCTTTACAAAGGGCGAGTTGGGCTCCACAGCATCTTGATTCCAGCTCTTTGGGAAGCTAAGAAACAACTCGCTCTGCACAGTGCTCTTACAGCTTAGTGGGAACATCTCTTCCAATGGCCTGTGAAACGCAGTTTCTTTGCAGGCCTGATCTGGCTGAAGTAGGACTTCTGCTCTGGGTGTGCTACTTTGCCCTAGAGCTGAAAGGCACAACGTGCAGGCTTCTTTCCAAAGGGCGAGTTGGGCTCCACAGCATCTTCATTCCAGCTCTTTGGGAAGCTAAGAAACCACTCGCTCTGCACAGTGCTCTTACAGCCTAGTAGGAACATCTCTTCCAAAGGCCTGTCAAACGCAGTTTCTTTGCAGGCCTGATCTGGCTGAAGTAGGACTTCTGCTCTGGGTGTGCTACTTTGCCCTAGAGCTGAAAGGCACAACGTGCAGGCTTCTTTCCAAAGGGCGAGTTGGGCCCCACAGCATCTTGCTTCCAGCTCTTTGGGAAGCTAAGAAACAACTCGCTCTGCACAGTGCTCTAACAGCCTAGTGGGAACATCTCTTCCAAAGGCCTGTGAAACGCAGTTTCTTTGCAGGCCTGATCTGGCTGAAGTAGGACTTCTGCTCTGGGTGTACTACTTTGCCCTAGAGCTGAAAGGCACAACGTGCAGTCTTCTTTGCAAAGGGCGAGTTGGGCTCCACAGCATCTTGATTCCAGCTCTTTGGGAAGCTAAGAAACAACTCGCTCTGCACAGTGCTCTTACAGCCTAGTGGGAACATCTCTTCCAAAGGCCTGTGAAACGCAGTTTCTTTGCAGGCCTGATCTGGCTGAAGTAGGACTTCTGCTCTGGGTGTGCTACTTTGCCCTAGAGCTGAAAGGCACAACGTGCAGGCTTCTTTCCAAAGGGCGAGTTGGGCCCCCAGCATCTTGCTTCCAGCTCTTGGGGAATATAAGAAACAACTCGCTCTGCACAGTGCTCTTACAGCCTAGTGGGAACATCTCTTCCAAAGGCCTGTGAAACGCAGTTTCTTTGCAGGCCTGATCTGGCTGAAGTAGGACTTCTGCTCTGGGTGTGCTACTTTGCCCTAGAGCTGAAAGGCACAACGTGCAGGCTTCTTTCCAAAGGGCGAGTTGGGCCCCACAGCATCTTGCTTCCAGCTCTTTGGGAAGCTAAGAAACAACTCGCTCTGCACAGTGCTCTTACAGCCTACCAGGAACATCTCTTCCAAAGGCCTGTGAAACGCAGTTTCTTTGCAGGCCTGATCTGGCTGAAGTAGGACTTCTGCTCTGGGTGTGCTACTTTGCCCTAGAGCTGAAAGGCTCAACGTGCAGGCTTCTTTCCAAAGGGCGAGTTGGGCCCCACAGCGTCTTGCTTCCAGCTCTTTGGGAAGCTAAGAAACAACTCGCTCTGCACAGTGCTCTTACAGCCTACGGGGAACATCTCTTCCAAAGGCCTGTGAAACGCAGTTTCTTTGCAGGCCTGATCTGGCTGAAGTAGGACTTCTGCTCTGGGTGTGCTACTTTGCCCTAGAGCTGAAAGGCACAACGTGCAGGCTTCTTTACAAAGGGCGAGTTGGGCTCCACAGCATCTTGATTCCAGCTCTTTGGGAAGCTAAGAAACAACTCGCTCTGCACAGTGCTCTTACAGCCTAGTGGGAACATCTCTTCCAAAGGCCTGTGAAACGCAGTTTCTTTGCAGGCCTGATCTGGCTGAAGTAGGACTTCTGCTCTGGGTGTGCTACTTTGCCCTAGAGCTGAAAGGCACAACGTGCAGGCTTCTTTCCAAAGGGCGAGTTGGGCCCCACAGCATCTTGCTTCCAGCACTTTGGGAAGCTAAGAAACCACTCGCTCTGCACAGTGCTCTAACAGCCTAGTGGGAACATCTCTTCCAAAGGCCTGTGAAACGCAGTTTCTTTGCAGGCCTGATCTGGCTGAAGTAGGACTTCTGCTCTGGGTGTGCTACTTTGCCCTAGAGCTGAAAGGCACAACGTGCAGGCTTCTTTCCAAAGGGCGAGTTGGGCCCCTCAGCATCTTGCTTCCAGCTCTTTGGGAAGCTAAGAAACCACTCGCTCTGCACAGTGCTCTAACAGCCTAGTGGGAACATCTCTTCCAAAGGCCTGTGAAACGCAGTTTCTTTGCAGGCCTGATCTGGCTGAAGTAGGACTTCTGCTCTGGGTGTGCTACTTTGCCCTAGAGCTGAAAGGCACAACGTGCAGGCTTCTTTCCAAAGGGCGAGTTGGGCTCCACAGCATCTTGATTCCAGCTCTTTGGGAAGCTAAGAAACAACTCGCTCTGCACAGTGCTCTTACAGCCTAGTGGGAACATCTCTTCCAAAGGCCTGTGAAACGCAGTTTCTTTGCAGGCCTGATCTGGCTGAAGTAGGACTTCTGCTCTGGGTGTGCTACTTTGCCCTAGAGCTGAAAGGCACAACGTGCAGGCTTCTTTCCAAAGGGCGAGTTGGGCCCCACAGCATCTTGCTTCCAGCTCTTTGGGAAGCTAAGAAACCACTCGCTCTGCACAGTGCTCTAACAGCCTAGTGGGAACATCTCTTCCAAAGGCCTGTGAAACGCAGTTTCTTTGCAGGCCTGATCTGGCTGAAGTAGGACTTCTGCTCTGGGTGTACTACTTTGCCCTAGAGCTGAAAGGCACAACGTGCAGGCTTCTTTCCAAAGGGCGAGTTGGGCTCCACAGCATCTTGATTCCAGCTCTTTGGGAAGCTAAGAAACAACTCGCTCTGCACAGTGCTCTTACAGCCTAGTGGGAACATCTCTTCCAAAGGCCTGTGAAACGCAGTTTCTTTGCAGGCCTGATCTGGCTGAAGTAGGACTTCTGCTCTGGGTGTGCTACTTTGCCCTAGAGCTGAAAGGCACAACGTGCAGGCTTCTTTCCAAAGGGCGAGTTGGGCCCCCAGCATCTTGCTTCCAGCTCTTGGGGAATATAAGAAACAACTCGCTCTGCACAGTGCTCTTACAGCCTAGTGGGAACATCTCTTCCAAAGGCCTGTGAAACGCAGTTTCTTTGCAGGCCTGATCTGGCTGAAGTAGGACTTCTGCTCTGGGTGTGCTACTTTGCCCTAGAGCTGAAAGGCACAACGTGCAGGCTTCTTTCCAAAGGGCGAGTTGGGCCCCACAGCATCTTGCTTCCAGCACTTTGGGAAGCTGAGAAACCACTCGCTCTGCACAGTGCTCTTACAGCCTAGTGGGAACACCTCTTCCAAAGGCCTGTGAAACGCAGTTTCTTTGCAGGCCTGATCTGGCTGAAGTAGGACTTCTGCTCTGGGTGTGCTACTTTGCCCTAGAGCTGAAAGGCACAACGTGCAGGCTTCTTTCCAAAGTGCGAGAAGGGCCCCACAGCATCTTGCTTCCAGCTCTTTGGGAAGCTAAGAAACAACTCGCTCTGCACAGTGCTCTTACAGCCTACCGGGAACATCTCTTCCAAAGGCCTGTGAAACGCAGTTTCTTTGCAGGCCTGATCTGGCTGAAGTAGGACTTCTGCTCTGGGTGTGCTACTTTGCCCTAGAGCTGAAAGGCACAACGTGCAGGCTTCTTTCCAAAGGGCGATTTGGGCCCCACAGCATCTTGCTTCCAGCTCTTTGGGAAGCTGAGAAACCACTCGCTCTGCACAGTGCTCTTACAGCCTAGTGGGAACATCTCTTCCAAAGGCCTGTGAAACGCAGTTTCTTTGCAGGCCTGATCTGGCTGAAGTAGGACTTCTGCTCTGGGTGTGCTACTTTGCCCTAGAGCTGAAAGGCACAACGTGCAGGCTTCTTTCCAAAGGGCGAGAAGGGCCCCACAGCATCTTGCTTCCAGCTCTTTGGGAAGCTAAGAAACAACTCGCTCTGCACAGTGCTCTTACAGCCTACCGGGAACATGTCTTCCAAAGGCCTGTGAAACGCAGTTTCTTTTCAGGCCTGATCTGGCTGAAGTAGGACTTCTGCTCTGGGTGTGCTACTTTGCCCTAGAGCTGAAAGGCACAACGTGCAGGCTTATTTCCAAAGGGCGAGTTGGGCCCCACAGCATCTTGCTTCCAGCTCTTTGGGAAGCTAAGAAACAACTCGCTCTGCACAGTGCTCTTACAGCCTACCGGGAACATGTCTTCCAAAGGCCTGTGAAACGCAGTTTCTTTGCAGGCCTGATCTGGCTGAAGCAGGACTTCTGCTCTGGGTGTGCTACTTTGCCCTAGAGCTGAAAGGCACAACGTGCAGGCTTCTTTCCAAAGGGCGAGTTGGGCCCCACAGCATCTTGCTTCCAGCTCTTTGGGAAGCTAAGAAACAACTCGCTCTGCACAGTGCTCTAAAAGCCTAGTGGGAACATCTCTTCCAAAGGCCTGTGAAACGCAGTTTCTTTGCAGGCCTGATCTGGCTGAAGTAGGACTTCTGCTCTGGGTGTGCTACTTTGCCCTAGAGCTGAAAGGCACAACGTGCAGGCTTCTTTCCAAAGGGCGAGTTGGGCCCCACAGCATCTTGCTTCCAGCTCTTTGGGAAGCTAAGAAACAAGTCGCTCTGCACAGTGCTCTTACAGCCTAGTGGGAACATCTCTTCCAAAGGCCTGTGAAACGCAGTTTCTTTGCAGGCCTGATCTGGCTGAAGTAGGACTTCTGCTCTGGGTGTGCTACTTTGCCCTAGAGCTGAAAGGCACAACGTGCAGGCTTCTTTCCAAAGGGCGAGTTGGGCCCCACAGCATCTTGCTTCCAGCTCTTGGGGAATCTAAGACACAACTCGCTCTGCACAGTGCTCTTACAGCCTACCGGGAACATCTCTTCCAAAGGCCTGTGAAACGCAGTTTCTTTGCAGGCCTGATCTGGCTGAAGTAGGACTTCTGCTCTGGGTGTGCTACTTTGCCCCAGAGCTGAAAGGCACAACGTGCAGGCTTCTTTCCAAAGGGCGAGTTGGGCCCCACAGCATCTTGCTTCCAGCTCTTTGGGAAGCTGAGAAACGACTCGCTCTGCACAGTGCTCTTACAGCCTAGTGGGAACATCTCTTCCAAAGGCCTGTGAAACGCAGTTTCTTTGCAGGCCTGATCTGGCTGAAGTAGGACTTCTGCTCTGGGTGTGCTACTTTGCCCTAGAGCTGAAAGGCACAACGTGCAGGTTTCTTTCCAAACGGCGAGTTGGGCCCCACAGCATCTTGCTTCCAGCTCTTTGGGAAGCTAAGAAACAAGTCGCTCTGCACAGTGCTCTTACAGCCTAGTGGGAACATCTCTTCCAAAGGCCTGTGAAACGCAGTTTCTTTGCAGGCCTGATCTGGCTGAAGTAGGACTTCTGCTCTGGGTGTGCTACTTTGCCCTAGAGCTGAAAGGCACAACGTGCAGGCTTCTTTCCAAAGGGCGAGTTGGGCCCCACAGCATCTTGCTTCCAGCTCTTGGGGAATCTAAGACACAACTCGCTCTGCACAGTGCTCTTACAGCCTACCGGGAACATCTCTTCCAAAGGCCTGTGAAACGCAGTTTCTTTGCAGGCCTGATCTGGCTGAAGTAGGACTTCTGCTCTGGGTGTGCTACTTTGCCCCAGAGCTGAAAGGCACAACGTGCAGGCTTCTTTCCAAAGGGCGAGTTGGGCCCCACAGCATCTTGCTTCCAGCTCTTTGGGAAGCTGAGAAACGACTCGCTCTGCACAGTGCTCTTACAGCCTAGTGGGAACATCTCTTCCAAAGGCCTGTGAAACGCAGTTTCTTTGCAGGCCTGATCTGGCTGAAGTAGGACTTCTGCTCTGGGTGTGCTACTTTGCCCTAGAGCTGAAAGGCACAACGTGCAGGTTTCTTTCCAAACGGCGAGTTGGGCCCCACAGCATCTTGCTTCCAGCTCTTTGGGAAGCTAAGAAACAACTCGCTCTGCACAGTGCTCTTACAGCCTAGTGGGAACATCTCTTCCAAAGGCCTGTGAAACGCAGTTTCTTTGCAGGCCTGATCTGGCTGAAGTAGGACTTCTGCTCTGGGTGTGCTACTTTGCCCTAGAGCTGAAAGGCACAACGTGCAGGCTTCTTTCCAAAGGGCGAGTTGGGCCCCACAGCATCTTGCTTCCAGCTCTTTGGGAAGCTAAGAAACAACTCGCTCTGCACAGTGCTCTTACAGCCTACCGGGAACATCTCTTCCAGAGGCCTGTGAAACGCAATTTCTTTGAAGGCCTGATCTGGCTGAAGTAGGACTTCTGCTCTGGGTGTGCTACTTTGCCCTAGAGCTGAAAGGCACAACGTGCAGGCTTCTTTCCAAAGGGCGAGTTGGGCCCCACAGCATCTTGCTTCCAGCTCTTTGGGAAGCTAAGAAACCACTCGCTCTGCACAGTGCTCTTACAGCCTAGTGGGAACATCTCTTCCAAAGGCCTGTGAAACGCAGTTTCTTTGCAGGCCTGATCTGGCTGAAGTAGGACTTCTGCTCTGGGTGTGCTACTTTGCCCTAGAGCTGAAAGGCACAACGTGCAGGCTTCTTTCCAAAGGGCGAGTTGGGCCCCACAGCGTCTTGCTTCCAGCTCTTTGGGAAGCTAAGAAACAACTCGCTCTGCACAGTGCTCTTACAGCCTACTGGGAACATCTCTTCCAAAGGCCTGTGAAACGCAGTTTCTTTGCAGGCCTGATCTGGCTGAAGTAGGACTTCTGCTCTGGGTGTGCTACTTTGCCCTAGAGCTGAAAGGCTCAACGTGCAGGCTTCTTTCCAAAGGGCGAGTTGGGCCCCACAGCATCTTGCTTCCAGCTCTTTGGGAGGCTAAGAAACAACTCGCTCTGCACAGTGCTCTTACAGCCTACCAGGAACATCTCTTCCAAAGGACTGTGAAACGCAGTTTCTTTGCAGGCCTGATCTGGCTGAAGTAGGACTTCTGCTCTGGGTGTGCTACTTTGCCCTAGAGCTGAAAGGCACAACGTGCAGGCTTATTTCCAAAGGGCGAGTTGGGCCCCACAGCATCTTGCTTCCAGCTCTTTGGGAAGCTAAGAAACAACTCGCTCTGCACAGTGCTCTTACAGCCTACCGGGAACATGTCTTCCAAAGGCCTGTGAAACGCAGTTTCTTTGCAGGCCTGATCTGGCTGAAGTAGGACTTCTGCTCTGGGTGTGCTACTTTGCCCTAGAGCTGAAAGGCACAACGTGCAGGCTTCTTTCCAAAGGGCGAGTTGGGCCCCACAGCAACTTGCTTCCAGCTCTTTGGGAAGCTAAGAAACCACTCGCTCTGCACAGTGCTCTAACAGCCTAGTGGGAACATCTCTTCCAAAGGCCTGTGAAACGCAGTTTCTTTGCAGGCCTGATCTGGCTGAAGTAGGACTTCTGCTCTGGGTGTGCTACTTTGCCCTAGAGCTGAAAGGCACAACGTGCAGGCTTCTTTCCAAAGGGCGAGTTGGGCCCCACAGCATCTTGCTTCCAGCTCTTTGGGAAGCTAAGAAACAAGTCGCTCTGCACAGTGCTCTTACAGCCTAGTGGGAACATCTCTTCCAAAGGCCTGTGAAACGCAGTTTCTTTGCAGGCCTGATCTGGCTGAAGTAGGACTTCTGCTCTGGGTGTGCTACTTTGCCCTAGAGCTGAAAGGCACAACGTGCAGGCTTCTTTCCAAAGGGCGAGTTGGGCCCCACAGCATCTTGCTTCCAGCTCTTGGGGAAGCTAAGAAACAACTCGCTCTGCACAGTGCTCTTACAGCCTACCGGGAACATCTCTTCCAAAGGCCTGTGAAACGCAGTTTCTTTGCAGGCCTGATCTGGCTGAAGTAGGACTTCTGCTCTGGGTGTGCTACTTTGCCCCAGAGCTGAAAGGCACAACGTGCAGGCTTCTTTCCAAAGGGCGAGTTGGGCCCCACAGCATCTTGCTTCCAGCTCTTTGGGAAGCTGAGAAACGACTCGCTCTGCACAGTGCTCTTACAGCCTAGTGGGAACATCTCTTCCAAAGGCCTGTGAAACGCAGTTTCTTTGCAGGCCTGATCTGGCTGAAGTAGGACTTCTGCTCTGGGTGTGCTACTTTGCCCTAGAGCTGAAAGGCACAACGTGCAGGTTTCTTTCCAAAGGGCGAGTTGGGCCCCACAGCATCTTGCTTCCAGCTCTTTGGGAAGCTAAGAAACAACTCGCTCTGCACAGTGCTCTTACAGCCTAGTGGGAACATCTCTTCCAAAGGCCTGTGAAACGCAGTTTCTTTGCAGGCCTGATCTGGCTGAAGTAGGACTTCTGCTCTGGGTGTGCTACTTTGCCCTAGAGCTGAAAGGCACAACGTGCAGGCTTCTTTCCAAAGGGCGAGTTGGGCCCCACAGCATCTTGCTTCCAGCTCTTTGGGAAGCTAAGAAACAACTCGCTCTGCACAGTGCTCTTACAGCCTACCGGGAACATCTCTTCCAGAGGCCTGTGAAACGCAATTTCTTTGAAGGCCTGATCTGGCTGAAGTAGGACTTCTGCTCTGGGTGTGCTACTTTGCCCTAGAGCTGAAAGGCACAACGTGCAGGCTTCTTTCCAAAGGGCGAGTTGGGCCCCACAGCATCTTGCTTCCAGCTCTTTGGGAAGCTAAGAAACCACTCGCTCTGCACAGTGCTCTTACAGCCTAGTGGGAACATCTCTTCCAAAGGCCTGTGAAACGCAGTTTCTTTGCAGGCCTGATCTGGCTGAAGTAGGACTTCTGCTCTGGGTGTGCTACTTTGCCCTAGAGCTGAAAGGCACAACGTGCAGGCTTCTTTCCAAAGGGCGAGTTGGGCCCCACAGCATCTTGCTTCCAGCTCTTTGGGAAGCTAAGAAACAACTCGCTCTGCACAGTGCTCTTACAGCCTACTGGGAACATCTCTTCCAAAGGCCTGTGAAACGCAGTTTCTTTGCAGGCCTGATCTGGCTGAAGTAGGACTTCTGCTCTGGGTGTGCTACTTTGCCCTAGAGCTGAAAGGCACAACGTGCAGGCTTCTTTCCAAAGGGCGAGTTGGGCCCCACAGCATCTTGCTTCCAGCTCTTTGGGAGGCTAAGAAACAACTCGCTCTGCACAGTGCTCTTACAGCCTACCAGGAACATCTCTTCCAAAGGACTGTGAAACGCAGTTTCTTTGCAGGCCTGATCTGGCTGAAGTAGGACTTCTGCTCTGGGTGTGCTACTTTGCCCTAGAGCTGAAAGGCACAACGTGCAGACTTCTTTCCAAAGGGCGAGTTGGGCCCCACAGCGTCTTGCTTCCAGCTCTTTGGGAAGCTAAGAAACAACTCGCTCTGCACAGTGCTCTTACAGCCTACGGCGAACATCTCTTCCAAAGGCCTGTGAAACGCAGTTTCTTTGCAGGCCTGATCTGGCTGAAGTAGGACTTCTGCTCTGGGTGTGCTACTTTGCCCTAGAGCTGAAAGGCACAACGTGCAGGCTTCTTTACAAAGGGCGAGTTGGGCTCCACAGCATCTTGATTCCAGCTCTTTGGGAAGCTAAGAAACAACTCGCTCTGCACAGTGCTCTTACAGCCTAGTGGGAACATCTCTTCCAAAGGCCTGTGAAACGCAGTTTCTTTGCAGGCCTGATCTGGCTGAAGTAGGACTTCTGCTCTGGGTGTGCTACTTTGCCCTAGAGCTGAAAGGCACAACGTGCAGGCTTTTTTCCAAAGGGCCAGAAGGGCCCCACAGCATCTTGCTTCCAGCTCTTTGGGAAGCTAAGAAACAACTCGCTCTGCACAGTGCTCTTACAGCCTACCGGGAAAATGTCTTCCAAAGGCCTGTGAAACGCAGTTTCTTTGCAGGCCTGGTCTGGCTGAAGTAGGACTTCTGCTCTGGGTGTGCTACTTTGCCCTAGAGCTGAAAGGCACAACGTGCAGGCTTCTTTCCAAAGGGCGAGTTGGGCCCCACATCATCTTGCTTACAGCTCTTTGGGAATCTAAGAAACAACACGCTCTGCACAGTGCTCTTACAGCCTACCGGGAACATCTCTTCCAAAGGCCTGTGAAACGCAGTTTCTTTGCAGGCCTGATCTGGCTGAAGTAGGACTTCTGCTCTGGGTGTGCTACTTTGCCCTAGAGCTGAAAGGCACAATGTGCAGGCTTCTTTCCAAAGGGCGAGTTGGGCCCCACAGTATCTTGCTTCCAGCTCTTTGGGAAGCTGAGAAACCACTCGCTCTGCACAGAGCTCTTACAGCCTAGTGGGAACATGTCTTCCAAAGGCCTGTGAAACGCAGTTTCTTTGCAGGCCTGATCTGGCTGAAGTAGGACTTCTGCTCTGGGTGTACTACTTTGCCCTAGAGCTGAAAGGCACAACGTGCAATCTTCTTTCCAAAGGGCCAGAAGGGCCCCACAGCATCTTGCTTCCAGCTCTTTGGGAAGCTAAGAAACAACTCGCTCTGCACAGTGCTCTTACAGCCTACCGGGAAAATGTCTTCCAAAGGCCTGTGAAACGCAGTTTCTTTGCAGGCCTGATCTGGCTGAAGTAGGACTTCTGCTCTGGGTGTGCTACTTTGCCCTAGAGCTGAAAGGCACAACGTGCAGGCTTCTTTCCAAAGGGCGAGTTGGGCCCCACAGCATCTTGCTTCCAGCTCTTTGGGAAGCTAAGAAACAACTCGCTCTGCACAGTGCTCTTACAGCCTACCGGGAACATGTCTTCCAAAGGCCTGTGAAACGCAGTTTCTTTGCAGGCCTGATCTGGCTGAAGTAGGACTTCTGCTCTGGGTGTGCTACTTTGCCCTAGAGCTGAAAGGCACAACGTGCAGGCTTGTTTCCAAAGGGCGAGTTGGGCCCCACAGCATCTTGCTTCCAGCTCTTTGGGGAGATAAGAAACAACTCGCTCTGCACCGTGCTCTTACAGCCTACCAGGAACATCTCTTCCAAAGGCCTGTGAAACGCAGTTTCTTTGCAGGCCTGATCTGGCTGAAGTAGGACTTCTGCTCTGGGTGTGCTACTTTGCCCTAGAGCTGAAAGGCACAACGTGCAGGCTTCTTTGCAAAGGGCGAGTTGGGCCCCACAGCATCTTGCTTCCAGCTCTTTGGGAAGCTAAGAAACCACTCGCTCTGCACAGTGCTCTAACAGCCTAGTGGGAACATCTCTTCCAAAGGCCTGTGAAACGCAGTTTCTTTGCAGGCCTGATCTGGCTGAAGTAGGTCTTCTGCTCTGGGTGTACTACTTTGCCCTAGAGCTGAAAGGCACAACGTGCAGGCTTCTTTCCAAAGGGCGAGTTGGGCCCCACAGCATCTTGATTCCAGCTCTTTGGGAAGCTAAGAAACAACTCGCTCTGCACAGTGCTCTTACAGCCTAGTGGGAACATCTCTTCCAAAGGCCTGTGAAACGCAGTTTGTTTGCAGGCCTGATCTGGCTGAAGTAGGACTTCTGCTCTGGCTGTGCTACTTTGCCCTAGAGCTGAAAGGCACAACGTGCAGGCTTCTTTCCAAAGGGCGAGTTGGGCCCCACAGCATCTTGCTTCCAGCTCTTTGGGAAGCTGAGAAACCACTCGCTCTGCACAGTGCTCTTACAGCCTAGTGGGAACATCTCTTCCATAGGCCTGTGAAACGCAGTTTCTTTGCAGGCCTGATCTGGCTGAAGTAGGACTTCTGCTCTGGGTGTGCTACTTTGCCCTAGAGCTGAAAGGCACAACGTGCAGGCTTCTTTCCAAAGGGCGAGAAGGGCCCCACAGCATCTTGCTTCCAGCTCTTTGGGAAGCTAAGAAACAACTCGCTCTGCACAGTGCTCTTACAGCCTACCGGGAACATCTCTTCCAAAGGCCTGTGAAACGCAGTTTCTTTGCAGGCCTGATCTGGCTGAAGTAGGACTTCTGCTCTGGGTGTGCTACTTTGCCCTAGAGCTGAAAGGCACAACGTGCAGGCTTCTTTCCAAAGGGCGAGTTGGGCCCCACAGCATCTTGCTTCCAGCTCTTTGGGAAGCTGAGAAACCACTCGCTCTGCACAGTGCTCTTACAGCCTAGTGGGAACATCTCTTCCAAAGGCCTGTGAAACGCAGTTTCTTTGCAGGCCTGATCTGGCTGAAGTAGGACTTCTGCTCTGGGTGTGCTACTTTGCCCTAGAGCTGAAAGGCACAACGTGCAGGTTTCTTTCCAAAGGGCGAGTTGGGCCCCACAGCATCTTGCTTCCAGCTCTTTGGGAAGCTAAGAAACAACTCGCTCTGCACAGTGCTCTTACAGCCTACCAGGAACATCTCTTCCAAAGGCCTGTGAAACGCAGTTTCTTTGCAGACCTGATCTGTCTGAAGTAGGACTTCTGCTCTGGGTGTGCTACTTTGCCCTAGAGCTGAAAGGCACAACGTGCAGGCTTCTTTCCAAAGGGCGAGTTGGGCCCCACAGCATCTTGCTTCCAGCTCTTTGGGAAGCTAAGAAACAACTCGCTCTGCACAGTGCTCTTACAGCCTACCGGGAACATCTCTTCCAAAGGCCTGTGAAACGCAGTTTCTTTGAAGGCCTGATCTGGCTGAAGTAGGACTTCTGCTCTGGGTGTGCTACTTTGCGCTAGAGCTGAAAGGCACAACGTGCAGGCTTCTTTCCAAAGGGCGAGTTGGGCGCCACAGCATCTTGCTTCCAGCTCTTTGGGAAGCTAAGAAACCACTCTCTCTGCACAGTGCTCTTACAGCCTAGTGGGAACATCTCTTCCAAAGGCCTGAGAAACGCAGTTTCTTTGCAGGCCTGATCTGGCTGAAGTAGGACTTCTGCTCTGGGTGTGCTACTTTGCCCTAGAGCTGAAAGGCACAACGTGCAGGCTTCTTTCCAAAGGGCGAGTTGGGGCCCACAGCATCTTGCTTCCAGCTCTTTGGGAAGCTAAGAAACAACTCGCTCTGCACAGTGCTCTTACAGCCTACCGGGAACATCTCTTCCAAAGGCCTGTGAAACGCAGTTTCTTTGCAGGCCTGATCTGGCTGAAGTAGGACTTCTGCTCTGGGTGTGCTACTTTGCCCTAGAGCTGAAAGGCACAACGTGCAGGCTTCTTTCCAAAGGGCGTGTTGGGGCCCACAGCATCTTGCTTCCAGCTCTTTGGGAAGCTAAGAAACAACTCGCTCTGCTCAGTGCTCTTACAGCCTACCGGGAACATCTCTTCCAAAGGCCTGTGAAACGCAGTTTCTTTGCAGGCCTGATCTGGCTGAAGTAGGACTTCTGCTCTGGGTGTGCTACTTTGCCCTAGAGCTGAAAGGCACAACGTGCAGGCTTCTTTCCAAAGGGCGAGTTGGGCCCCACAGCATCTTGCTTCCAGCTCTTTGGGAAGCTAAGAAACAACTCGCTCTGCACAGTGCTCTTACAGCCTACCGGGAACATCTCTTCCAAAGGCCTGTGAAACGCAGTTTCTTTGCAGGCCTGATCTGGCTGAAGTAGGACTTCTGCTCTGGGTGTGCTACTTTGCCCTAGAGCTGAAAGGCACAACGTGCAGGCTTCTTTCCAAAGGGCGAGTTGGGCCCCACAGCATCTTGCTTCCAGCTCTTGGGGAATCTAAGACACAACTCGCTCTGCACAGTGCTCTTACAGCCTACCGGGAACATCTCTTCCAAAGGCCTGTGAAACGCAGTTTCTTTGCAGGCCTGATCTGGCTGAAGTAGGACTTCTGCTCTGGGTGTGCTACTTTGCCCTAGAGCTGAAAGGCACAACGTGCAGGCTTCTTTCCAAAGGGCGAGTTGGGCCCCACAGCATCTTGCTTCCAGCTCTTTGGGAAGCTAAGAAACCACTCGCTCTGCACAGTGCTCTTACAGCCTAGTGGGAACATCTCTTCCAAAGGCCTGTGAAACGCAGTTTCTTTGCAGGCCTGATCTGGCTGAAGTAGGACTTCTGCTCTGGGTGTGCTACTTTGCCCTAGAGCTGAAAGGCACAACGTGCAGGCTTCTTTCCAAAGGGCGAGTTGGGCCCCACAGCATCTTGCTTCCAGCTCTTTGGGAAGCTAAGAAACAACTCGCTCTGCACAGTGCTCTTACAGCCTACTGGGAACATCTCTTCCAAAGGCCTGTGAAACGCAGTTTCTTTGCAGGCCTGATCTGGCTGAAGTAGGACTTCTGCTCTGGGTGTGCTACTTTGCCCTAGAGCTGAAAGGCACAACGTGCAGGCTTCTTTCCAAAGGGCGAGTTGGGCCCCACAGCATCTTGCTTCCAGCTCTTTGGGAGGCTAAGAAACAACTCGCTCTGCACAGTGCTCTTACAGCCTACCAGGAACATCTCTTCCAAAGGACTGTGAAACGCAGTTTCTTTGCAGGCCTGATCTGGCTGAAGTAGGACTTCTGCTCTGGGTGTGCTACTTTGCCCTAGAGCTGAAAGGCACAACGTGCAGACTTCTTTCCAAAGGGCGAGTTGGGCCCCACAGCGTCTTGCTTCCAGCTCTTTGGGAAGCTAAGAAACAACTCGCTCTGCACAGTGCTCTTACAGCCTACGGCGAACATCTCTTCCAAAGGCCTGTGAAACGCAGTTTCTTTGCAGGCCTGATCTGGCTGAAGTAGGACTTCTGCTCTGGGTGTGCTACTTTGCCCTAGAGCTGAAAGGCACAACGTGCAGGCTTCTTTACAAAGGGCGAGTTGGGCTCCACAGCATCTTGATTCCAGCTCTTTGGGAAGCTAAGAAACAACTCGCTCTGCACAGTGCTCTTACAGCCTAGTGGGAACATCTCTTCCAAAGGCCTGTGAAACGCAGTTTCTTTGCAGGCCTGATCTGGCTGAAGTAGGACTTCTGCTCTGGGTGTGCTACTTTGCCCTAGAGCTGAAAGGCACAACGTGCAGGCTTTTTTCCAAAGGGCCAGAAGGGCCCCACAGCATCTTGCTTCCAGCTCTTTGGGAAGCTAAGAAACAACTCGCTCTGCACAGTGCTCTTACAGCCTACCGGGAAAATGTCTTCCAAAGGCCTGTGAAACGCAGTTTCTTTGCAGGCCTGGTCTGGCTGAAGTAGGACTTCTGCTCTGGGTGTGCTACTTTGCCCTAGAGCTGAAAGGCACAACGTGCAGGCTTCTTTCCAAAGGGCGAGTTGGGCCCCACATCATCTTGCTTACAGCTCTTTGGGAATCTAAGAAACAACACGCTCTGCACAGTGCTCTTACAGCCTACCGGGAACATCTCTTCCAAAGGCCTGTGAAACGCAGTTTCTTTGCAGGCCTGATCTGGCTGAAGTAGGACTTCTGCTCTGGGTGTGCTACTTTGCCCTAGAGCTGAAAGGCACAATGTGCAGGCTTCTTTCCAAAGGGCGAGTTGGGCCCCACAGTATCTTGCTTCCAGCTCTTTGGGAAGCTGAGAAACCACTCGCTCTGCACAGAGCTCTTACAGCCTAGTGGGAACATGTCTTCCAAAGGCCTGTGAAACGCAGTTTCTTTGCAGGCCTGATCTGGCTGAAGTAGGACTTCTGCTCTGGGTGTACTACTTTGCCCTAGAGCTGAAAGGCACAACGTGCAATCTTCTTTCCAAAGGGCCAGAAGGGCCCCACAGCATCTTGCTTCCAGCTCTTTGGGAAGCTAAGAAACAACTCGCTCTGCACAGTGCTCTTACAGCCTACCGGGAAAATGTCTTCCAAAGGCCTGTGAAACGCAGTTTCTTTGCAGGCCTGATCTGGCTGAAGTAGGACTTCTGCTCTGGGTGTGCTACTTTGCCCTAGAGCTGAAAGGCACAACGTGCAGGCTTCTTTCCAAAGGGCGAGTTGGGCCCCACAGCATCTTGCTTCCAGCTCTTTGGGAAGCTAAGAAACAACTCGCTCTGCACAGTGCTCTTACAGCCTACCGGGAACATGTCTTCCAAAGGCCTGTGAAACGCAGTTTCTTTGCAGGCCTGATCTGGCTGAAGTAGGACTTCTGCTCTGGGTGTGCTACTTTGCCCTAGAGCTGAAAGGCACAACGTGCAGGCTTGTTTCCAAAGGGCGAGTTGGGCCCCACAGCATCTTGCTTCCAGCTCTTTGGGGAGCTAAGAAACAACTCGCTCTGCACCGTGCTCTTACAGCCTACCAGGAACATCTCTTCCAAAGGCCTGTGAAACGCAGTTTCTTTGCAGGCCTGATCTGGCTGAAGTAGGACTTCTGCTCTGGGTGTGCTACTTTGCCCTAGAGCTGAAAGGCACAACGTGCAGGCTTCTTTGCAAAGGGCGAGTTGGGCCCCACAGCATCTTGCTTCCAGCTCTTTGGGAAGCTAAGAAACCACTCGCTCTGCACAGTGCTCTAACAGCCTAGTGGGAACATCTCTTCCAAAGGCCTGTGAAACGCAGTTTCTTTGCAGGCCTGATCTGGCTGAAGTAGGACTTCTGCTCTGGGTGTACTACTTTGCCCTAGAGCTGAAAGGCACAACGTGCAGGCTTCTTTCCAAAGGGCGAGTTGGGCTCCACAGCATCTTGATTCCAGCTCTTTGGGAAGCTAAGAAACAACTCGCTCTGCACAGTGCTCTTACAGCCTAGTGGGAACATCTCTTCCAAAGGCCTGTGAAACGCAGTTTCTTTGCAGGCCTGATCTGGCTGAAGTAGGACTTCTGCTCTGGGTGTGCTACTTTGCCCTAGAGCTGAAAGGCACAACGTGCAGGCTTCTTTCCAAAGGGCGAGTTGGGCCCCACAGCATCTTGCTTCCAGCTCTTTGGGAAGCTAAGAAACCAATCGCTCTGCACAGTGCTCTAACAGCCTAGTGGGAACATCTCTTCCAAAGGCCTGTGAAACGCAGTTTCTTTGCAGGCCTGATCTGGCTGAAGTAGGACTTCTGCTCTGGGTGTACTACTTTGCCCTAGAGCTGAAAGGCACAACGTGCAGGCTTCTTTCCAAAGGGCGAGTTGGGCTCCACAGCATCTTGATTCCAGCTCTTTGGGAAGCTGAGAAACAACTCGCTCTGCACAGTGCTCTTACAGCCTAGTGGGAACAACTCTTCCAAAGGCCTGTGAAACGCAGTTTCTTTGCAGGCCTGATCTGGCTGAAGTAGGACTTCTGCTCTGGGTGTGCTACTTTGCCCTAGAGCTGAAAGGCACAACGTGCAGGCTTCTTTCCAAAGGGCGAGTTGGGCCCCACAGCATCTTGCTTCCAGCTCTTGGGGAATATAAGAAACAACTCGCTCTGCAAAGTGCTCTTACAGCCTAGTGGGAACATCTCTTCCAAAGGCCTGTGAAACGCAGTTTGTTTGCAGGCCTGATCTGGCTGAAGTAGGACTTCTGCTCTGGCTGTGCTACTTTGCCCTAGAGCTGAAAGGCACAACGTGCAGGCTTCTTTCCAAAGGGCGAGTTGGGCCCCACAGCATCTTGCTTCCAGCTCTTTGGGAAGCTGAGAAACCACTCGCTCTGCACAGTGCTCTTACAGCCTAGTGGGAACATCTCTTCCATAGGCCTGTGAAACGCAGTTTCTTTGCAGGCCTGATCTGGCTGAAGTAGGACTTCTGCTCTGGGTGTGCTACTTTGCCCTAGAGCTGAAAGGCACAACGTGCAGGCTTCTTTCCAAAGGGCGAGAAGGGCCCCACAGCATCTTGCTTCCAGCTCTTTGGGAAGCTAAGAAACAACTCGCTCTGCACAGTGCTCTTACAGCCTACCGGGAACATCTCTTCCAAAGGCCTGTGAAACGCAGTTTCTTTGCAGGCGTGATCTGGCTGAAGTAGGACTTCTGCTCTGGGTGTGCTACTTTGCCCTAGAGCTGAAAGGCACAACGTGCAGGCTTCTTTCCAAAGGGCGAGTTGGGCCCCACAGCATCTTGCTTCCAGCTCTTTGGGAAGCTGAGAAACCACTCGCTCTGCACAGTGCTCTTACAGCCTAGTGGGAACATCTCTTCCAAAGGCCTGTGAAACGCAGTTTCTTTGCAGGCCTGATCTGGCTGAAGTAGGACTTCTGCTCTGGGTGTGCTACTTTGCCCTAGAGCTGAAAGGCACAACGTGCAGGTTTCTTTCCAAAGGGCGAGTTGGGCCCCACAGCATCTTGCTTCCAGCTCTTTGGGAAGCTAAGAAACAACTCGCTCTGCACAGTGCTCTTACAGCCTACCAGGAACATCTCTTCCAAAGGCCTGTGAAACGCAGTTTCTTTGCAGACCTGATCTGTCTGAAGTAGGACTTCTGCTCTGGGTGTGCTACTTTGCCCTAGAGCTGAAAGGCACAACGTGCAGGCTTCTTTCCAAAGGGCGAGTTGGGCCCCACAGCATCTTGCTTCCAGCTCTTTGGGAAGCTAAGAAACAACTCGCTCTGCACAGTGCTCTTACAGCCTACCGGGAACATCTCTTCCAAAGGCCTGTGAAACGCAGTTTCTTTGAAGGCCTGATCTGGCTGAAGTAGGACTTCTGCTCTGGGTGTGCTACTTTGCGCTAGAGCTGAAAGGCACAACGTGCAGGCTTCTTTCCAAAGGGCGAGTTGGGCGCCACAGCATCTTGCTTCCAGCTCTTTGGGAAGCTAAGAAACCACTCTCTCTGCACAGTGCTCTTACAGCCTAGTGGGAACATCTCTTCCAAAGGCCTGAGAAACGCAGTTTCTTTGCAGGCCTGATCTGGCTGAAGTAGGACTTCTGCTCTGGGTGTGCTACTTTGCCCTAGAGCTGAAAGGCACAACGTGCAGGCTTCTTTCCAAAGGGCGAGTTGGGGCCCACAGCATCTTGCTTCCAGCTCTTTGGGAAGCTAAGAAACAACTCGCTCTGCACAGTGCTCTTACAGCCTACCGGGAACATCTCTTCCAAAGGCCTGTGAAACGCAGTTTCTTTGCAGGCCTGATCTGGCTGAAGTAGGACTTCTGCTCTGGGTGTGCTACTTTGCCCTAGAGCTGAAAGGCACAACGTGCAGGCTTCTTTCCAAAGGGCGTGTTGGGGCCCACAGCATCTTGCTTCCAGCTCTTTGGGAAGCTAAGAAACAACTCGCTCTGCTCAGTGCTCTTACAGCCTACCGGGAACATCTCTTCCAAAGGCCTGTGAAACGCAGTTTCTTTGCAGGCCTGATCTGGCTGAAGTAGGACTTCTGCTCTGGGTGTGCTACTTTGCCCTAGAGCTGAAAGGCACAACGTGCAGGCTTCTTTCCAAAGGGCGAGTTGGGCCCCACAGCATCTTGCTTCCAGCTCTTTGGGAAGCTAAGAAACAACTCGCTCTGCACAGTGCTCTTACAGCCTACCGGGAACATCTCTTCCAAAGGCCTGTGAAACGCAGTTTCTTTGCAGGCCTGATCTGGCTGAAGTAGGACTTCTGCTCTGGGTGTGCTACTTTGCCCTAGAGCTGAAAGGCACAACGTGCAGGCTTCTTTCCAAAGGGCGAGTTGGGCCCCACAGCATCTTGCTTCCAGCTCTTGGGGAATCTAAGACACAACTCGCTCTGCACAGTGCTCTTACAGCCTACCGGGAACATCTCTTCCAAAGGCCTGTGAAACGCAGTTTCTTTGCAGGCCTGATCTGGCTGAAGTAGGACTTCTGCTCTGGGTGTGCTACTTTGCCCTAGAGCTGAAAGGCACAACGTGCAGGCTTCTTTCCAAAGGGCGAGTTGGGCCCCACAGCATCTTGCTTCCAGCTCTTTGGGAAGCTAAGAAACCACTCGCTCTGCACAGTGCTCTAACAGCCTAGTGGGAACATCTCTTCCAAAGGCCTGTGAAACGCAGTTTCTTTGCAGGCCTGATCTGGCTGAAGTAGGACTTCTGCTCTGGGTGTACTACTTTGCCCTAGAGCTGAAAGGCACAACGTGCAGGCTTCTTTCCAAAGGGCGAGTTGGGCTCCACAGCATCTTGATTCCAGCTCTTTGGGAAGCTAAGAAACAACTCGCTCTGCACAGTGCTCTTACAGCCTAGTGGGAACATCTCTTCCAAAGGCCTGTGAAACGCAGTTTCTTTGCAGGCCTGATCTGGCTGAAGTAGGACTTCTGCTCTGGGTGTGCTACTTTGCCCTAGAGCTGAAAGGCACAACGTGCAGGCTTCTTTCCAAAGGGCGAGTTGGGCCCCCAGCATCTTGCTTCCAGCTCTTGGGGAATATAAGAAACAACTCGCTCTGCACAGTGCTCTTACAGCCTAGTGGGAACATCTCTTCCAAAGGCCTGTGAAACGCAGTTTCTTTGCAGGCCTGATCTGGCTGAAGTAGGACTTCTGCTCTGGGTGTGCTACTTTGCCCTAGAGCTGAAAGGCACAACGTGCAGGCTTCTTTCCAAAGGGCGAGTTGGGCCCCACAGCATCTTGCTTCCAGCTCTTTGGGAAGCTAAGAAACAACTCGCTCTGCAGAGTGCTCTTACAGCCTACCAGGAACATCTCTTCCAAAGGCCTGTGAAACGCAGTTTCTTTGCAGGCCTGATCTGGCTGAAGTAGGACTTCTGCTCTGGGTGTGCTACTTTGCCCTAGAGCTGAAAGGCTCAACGTGCAGGCTTCTTTCCAAAGGGCGAGTTGGGCCCCACAGCGTCTTGCTTCCAGCTCTTTGGGAAGCTAAGAAACAACTCGCTCTGCACAGTGCTCTTACAGCCTACGGGGAACATCTCTTCCAAAGGCCTGTGAAACGCAGTTTCTTTGCAGGCCTGATCTGGCTGAAGTAGGACTTCTGCTCTGGGTGTGCTAATTTGCCCTAGAGCTGAAAGGCACAACGTGCAGGCTTCTTTACAAAGGGCGAGTTGGGCTCCACAGCATCTTGATTCCAGCTCTTTGGGAAGCTAAGAAACAACTCGCTCTGCACAGTGCTCTTACAGCCTAGTGGGAACATCTCTTCCAAAGGCCTGTGAAACGCAGTTTCTTTGCAGGCCTGATCTGGCTGAAGTAGGACTTCTGCTCTGGGTGTGCTACTTTGCCCTAGAGCTGAAAGGCACAACGTGCAGGCTTCTTTCCAAAGGGCGAGTTGGGCCCCACAGCATCTTGCTTCCAGCTCTTTGGGAAGCTAAGAAACCACTCGCTCTGCACAGTGCTCTAACAGCCTAGTGGGAACATCTCTTCCAAAGGCCTGTGAAACGCAGTTTCTTTGCAGGCCTGATCTGGCTGAAGTAGGACTTCTGCTCTGGGTGTGCTACTTTGCCCTAGAGCTGAAAGGCACAACGTGCAGGCTTCTTTCCAAAGGGCGAGTTGGGCCCCTCAGCATCTTGCTTCCAGCTCTTTGGGAAGCTAAGAAACCACTCGCTCTGCACAGTGCTCTAACAGCCTAGTGGGAACATCTCTTCCAAAGGCCTGTGAAACGCAGTTTCTTTGCAGGCCTGATCTGGGTGAAGTAGGACTTCTGCTCTGGGTGTGCTACTTTGCCCTAGAGCTGAAAGGCACAACGTGCAGGCTTCTTTCCAAAGGGCGAGTTGGGCTCCACAGCATCTTGATTCCAGCTCTTTGGGAAGCTAAGAAACAACTCGCTCTGCACAGTGCTCTTACAGCCTAGTGGGAACATCTCTTCCAAAGGCCTGTGAAACGCAGTTTCTTTGCAGGCCTGATCTGGCTGAAGTAGGACTTCTGCTCTGGGTGTGCTACTTTGCCCTAGAGCTGAAAGGCACAACGTGCAGGCTTCTTTCCAAAGGGCGAGTTGGGCCCCACAGCATCTTGCTTCCAGCTCTTTGGGAAGCTAAGAAACCACTCGCTCTGCACAGTGCTCTAACAGCCTAGTGGGAACATCTCTTCCAAAGGCCTGTGAAACGCAGTTTCTTTGCAGGCCTGATCTGGCTGAAGTAGGACTTCTGCTCTGGGTGTACTACTTTGCCCTAGAGCTGAAAGGCACAACGTGCAGGCTTCTTTCCAAAGGGCGAGTTGGGCTCCACAGCATCTTGATTCCAGCTCTTTGGGAAGCTAAGAAACAACTCGCTCTGCACAGTGCTCTTACAGCCTAGTGGGAACATCTCTTCCAAAGGCCTGTGAAACGCAGTTTCTTTGCAGGCCTGATCTGGCTGAAGTAGGACTTCTGCTCTGGGTGTGCTACTTTGCCCTAGAGCTGAAAGGCACAACGTGCAGGCTTCTTTCCAAAGGGCGAGTTGGGCCCCCAGCATCTTGCTTCCAGCTCTTGGGGAATATAAGAAACAACTCGCTCTGCACAGTGCTCTTACAGCCTAGTGGGAACATCTCTTCCAAAGGCCTGTGAAACGCAGTTTCTTTGCAGGCCTGATCTGGCTGAAGTAGGACTTCTGCTCTGGGTGTGCTACTTTGCCCTAGAGCTGAAAGGCACAACGTGCAGGCTTCTTTCCAAAGGGCGAGTTGGGCCCCACAGCATCTTGCTTCCAGCACTTTGGGAAGCTGAGAAACCACTCGCTCTGCACAGTGCTCTTACAGCCTAGTGGGAACACCTCTTCCAAAGGCCTGTGAAACGCAGTTTCTTTGCAGGCCTGATCTGGCTGAAGTAGGACTTCTGCTCTGGGTGTGCTACTTTGCCCTAGAGCTGAAAGGCACAACGTGCAGGCTTCTTTCCAAAGTGCGAGAAGGGCCCCACAGCATCTTGCTTCCAGCTCTTTGGGAAGCTAAGAAACAACTCGCTCTGCACAGTGCTCTTACAGCCTACCGGGAACATCTCTTCCAAAGGCCTGTGAAACGCAGTTTCTTTGCAGGCCTGATCTGGCTGAAGTAGGACTTCTGCTCTGGGTGTGCTACTTTGCCCTAGAGCTGAAAGGCACAACGTGCAGGCTTCTTTCCAAAGGGCGAGTTGGGCCCCAGAGCATCTTGCTTCCAGCTCTTTGGGAAGCTAAGAAACCACTCGCTCGGCACAGTGCTCTTACAGCCTTGTGGGAACATCTCTTCCAAAGGCCTGTGAAACGCAGTTTCTTTGCAGGCCTGATCTGGCTGAAGTAGGACTTCTGCTCTGGGTGTGCTACTTTGCCCTAGAGCTGAAAGGCACAACGTGCAGGCTTCTTTCCAAAGGGCGAGTTGGGCCCCCAGCATCTTGCTTCCAGCTCTTTGGGAAGCTAAGAAACAACTCGCTCTGCACAGTGCTCTTACAGCCTACCGGGAACATGTCTTCCAAAGGCCTGTGAAACGCAGTTTCTTTGCAGGCCTGATCTGGCTGAAGTAGGACTTCTGCTCTGGGTGTGCTACTTTGCCCTAGAGCTGAAAGGCACAACGTGCAGGCTTATTTCCAAAGGGCGAGTTGGGCCCCACAGCATCTTGCTTCCAGCTCTTTGGGAAGCTAAGAAACAACTCGCTCTGCACAGTGCTCTTACAGCCTACCGGGAACATGTCTTCCAAAGGCCTGTGAAACGCAGTTTCTTTGCAGGCCTGATCTGGCTGAAGTAGGACTTCTGCTCTGGGTGTGCTACTTTGCCCTAGAGCTGAAAGGCACAACGTGCAGGCTTCTTTCCAAAGGGCGAGTTGGGCCCCACAGCATCTTGCTTCCAGCTCTTTGGGAAGCTAAGAAACAAGTCGCTCTGCACAGTGCTCTTACAGCCTAGTGGGAACATCTCTTCCAAAGGCCTGTGAAACGCAGTTTCTTTGCAGGCCTGATCTGGCTGAAGTAGGACTTCTGCTCTGGGTGTGCTACTTTGCCCTAGAGCTGAAAGGCACAACGTGCAGGCTTCTTTCCAAAGGGCGAGTTGGGCCCCACAGCATCTTGCTTCCAGCTCTTGGGGAATCTAAGACACAACTCGCTCTGCACAGTGCTCTTACAGCCTACCGGGAACATCTCTTCCAAAGGCCTGTGAAACGCAGTTTCTTTGCAGGCCTGATCTGGCTGAAGTAGGACTTCTGCTCTGGGTGTGCTACTTTGCCCTAGAGCTGAAAGGCACAACGTGCAGGCTTCTTTCCAAAAGGCGAGTTGGGCTCCACTGCATCTTGATTCCAGCTCTTTGGGAAGCTAAGAAACAACTCGCTCTGCACAGTGCTCTTACAGCCTAGTGGGAACATCTCTTCCAAAGGCCTGTGAAACGCAGTTTCTTTGCAGGCCTGATCTGGCTGAAGTAGGACTTCTGCTCTGGGTGTGCTACTTTGCCCTAGAGCTGAAAGGCACAACGTGCAGGCTTCTTTCCAAAGGGCGAGTTGGGCCCCACAGCATCTTGCTTCCAGCTCTTTGGGAAGCTAAGAAACCACTCGCTCTGCACAGTGCTCTTACAGCCTAGTGGGAACATCTCTTCCAAAGGCCTGTGAAACGCAGTTTCTTTGCAGGCCTGATCTGGCTGAAGTAGGACTTCTGCTCTGGGTGTGCTACTTTGCGCTAGAGCTGAAAGGCACAACGTGCAGGCTTCTTTCCAAAGGGCGAGTTGGGCCCCACAGCATCTTGCTTCCAGCTCTTTGGGAAACTGAGAAACCACTCGCTCTGCACAGTGCTCTTACAGCCTAGTGGGAACATCTCTTCCAAAGGCCTGTGAAACGCAGTTTCTTTGCAGGCCTGATCTGGCTGAAGTAGGACTTCTGCTCTGGGTGTGCTACTTTGCCCTAGAGCTGAAAGGCACAACGTGCAATCTTCTTTCCAAAGGGCGAGAAGGGCCCCACAGCATCTTGCTTCCAGCTCTTTGGGAAGCTAAGAAACAACTCGCTCTGCACAGTGCTCTTACAGCCTACCGGGAACATGTCTTCCAAAGGCCTGTGAAACGCAGTTTCTTTGCAGGCCTGATCTGGCTGAAGTAGGACTTCTGCTCTGGGTGTGCTACTTTGCCCTAGAGCTGAAAGGCACAACGTGCAGGCTTCTTTCCAAAGGGCGAGTTGGGCCCCACATCATCTTGCTTCCAGCTCTTTGGGAAGCTAAGAAACAACTCGCTCTGCACAGTGCTCTTACAGCCTACCGGGAACATCTCTTCCAAAGGCCTGTGAAACGCAGTTTCTTTGCAGGCCTGATCTGGCTGAAGTAGGACTTCTGCTCTGGGTGTGCTACTTTGCCCTAGAGCTGAAAGGCACAACGTGCAGGCTTCTTTCCAAAGGGCGAGTTGGGCCCCACAGCATCTTGCTTCCAGCTCTTTGGGAAGCTAAGAAACAACTCGCTCTGCACAGTGCTCTTACAGCCTAGTGGGAACATCTCTTCCAAAGGCCTGTGAAACGCAGTTTCTTTGCAGGCCTGATCTGGCTGAAGTAGGACTTCTGCTCTGGCTGTGCTACTTTGCCCTACAGCTGAAAGGCACAACGTGCAGGCTTCTTTCCAAAGGGCGAGTTGGGCCCCACAGCATCTTGCTTCCAGCTCTTTGGGAAGCTAAGAAACAACTCGCTCTGCACAGTGCTCTTACAGCCTACCGGGAACATCTCTTCCAAAGGCCTGTGAAACGCAGTTTCTTTGCAGGCCTGATCTGGCTGAAGTAGGACTTCTGCTCTGGGTGTGCTACTTTGCCCTAGAGCTGAAAGGCACAACGTGCAGGCTTCTTTCCAAAGGGCGAGTTGGGCCCCAGAGCATCTTGCTTCCAGCTCTTTGGGAAGCTAAGAAACCACTCGCTCTGCACAGTGCTCTAACAGCCTAGTGGGAACATCTCTTCCAAAGGCCTGTGAAACGCAGTTTCTTTGCAGGCCTGATCTGGCTGAAGTAGGACTTCTGCTCTGGGTGTGCTACTTTGCCCTAGAGCTGAAAGGCACAACGTGCAGGCTTCTTTCCAAAGGGCGAGTTGGGCCCCACAGCATCTTGCTTCCAGCTCTTTGGGAAGCTAAGAAACCACTCGCTCTGCACAGTGCTCTAACAGCCTAGTGGGAACATCTCTTCCAAAGGCCTGTGAAACGCAGTTTCTTTGCAGGCCTGATCTGGCTGAAGTAGGACTTCTGCTCTGGGTGTGCTACTTTGCCCTAGAGCTGAAAGGCACAACGTGCAGGCTTCTTTCCAAAGGGCGAGTTGGGCTCCACAGCATCTTGATTCCAGCTCTTTGGGAAGCTAAGAAACAACTCGCTCTGCACAGTGCTCTTACAGCCTAGTGGGAACATCTCTTCCAAAGGCCTGTGAAACGCAGTTTCTTTGCAGGCCTGATCTGGCTGAAGTAGGACTTCTGCTCTGGGTGTGCTACTTTGCCCTAGAGCTGAAAGGCACAACGTGCAGGCTTCTTTCCAAAGGGCGAGTTGGGCCCCACAGCATCTTGCTTCCAGCTCTTGGGGAATATAAGAAACAACTCGCTCTGCACAGTGCTCTTACAGCCTAGTGGGAACATCTCTTCCAAAGGCCTGTGAAACGCAGTTTCTTTGCAGGCCTGATCTGGCTGAAGTAGGACTTCTGCTCTGGCTGTGCTACTTTGCCCTAGAGCTGAAAGGCACAACGTGCAGGCTTCTTTCCAAAGGGCGAGTTGGGCCCCACAGCATCTTGCTTCCAGCTCTTTGGGAAGCTGAGAAACCACTCGCTCTGCACAGTGCTCTTACAGCCTAGTGGGAACATCTCTTCCAAAGGCCTGTGAAACGCAGTTTCTTTGCAGGCCTGATCTGGCTGAAGTAGGACTTCTGCTCTGGGTGTGCTACTTTGCCCTAGAGCTGAAAGGCACAACGTGCAGGCTTCTTTCCAAAGGGCGAGTTGGGGCCCACAGCATCTTGCTTCCAGCTCTTTGGGAAGCTAAGAAACAACTCGCTCTGCACAGTGCTCTTACAGCCTACCGGGAACATCTCTTCCAAAGGCCTGTGAAACGCAGTTTCTTTGCAGGCCTGATCTGGCTGAAGTAGGACTTCTGCTCTGGGTGTGCTACTTTGCCCTAGAGCTGAAAGGCACAACGTGCAGGCTTCTTTCCAAAGGGCGTGTTGGGGCCCACAGCATCTTGCTTCCAGCTCTTTGGGAAGCTGAGAAACAACTCGCTCTGCTCAGTGCTCTTACAGCCTACCGGGAACATCTCTTCCAAAGGCCTGTGAAACGCAGTTTCTTTGCAGGCCTGATCTGGCTGAAGTAGGACTTCTGCTCTGGGTGTGCTACTTTGCCCTAGAGCTGAAAGGCACAACGTGCAGGCTTCTTTCCAAAGGGCGAGTTGGGCCCCACAGCATCTTGCTTCCAGCTCTTTGGGAAGCTAAGAAATAACTCGCTCTGCACAGTGCTCTTACAGCCTACCGGGAACATCTCTTCCAAAGGCCTGTGAAACGCAGTTTCTTTGCAGGCCTGATCTGGCTGAAGTAGGACTTCTGCTCGGGGTGTGCTACTTTGCCCTAGAGCTGAAAGGCACAACGTGCAGGCTTCTTTCCAATGGGTGAGTTGGGCCCCACAGCATCTTGCTTCCAGCTCTTTGGGAAGCTAAGAAACAACTCGCTCTGCACAGTGCTCTTACAGCCTACCGGGAACATCTCTTCCACAGGCCTGTGAAACGCAGTTTCTTTGCAGGCCTGATCTGGCTGAAGTAGGACTTCTGCTCTGGGTGTGCTACTTTGCCCTAGAGCTCAAAGGCACAACGTGCAGCCTTCTTTCCAAAGGGCGAGTTGGGCCCCACAGCATCTTGCTTCCAGCTCTTTGGGAAGCTAAGAAACCACTCGCTCTGCACAGTGCTCTTACAGCCTAGTGGGAACGTCTCTTCCAAAGGCCTGTGAAACGCAGTTTCTTTGCAGGCCTGATCTGGCTGAAGTAGGACTTCTGCTCTGGGTGTGCTACTTTGCCCTAGAGCTGAAAGGCACAACGTGCAGGCTTCTTTCCAAAGGGCGAGTTGGGCCCCACAGCATCTTGCTTCCAGCTCTTTGGGAAGCTAAGAAACAACTCGCTCTGCACAGTGCTCTTACAGCCTACCAGGAACATCTCTTCCAAAGGCCTGTGAAACGCAGTTTCTTTGCAGGCCTGATCTGGCTGAAGTAGGACTTCTGCTCTGGGTGTGCTACTTTGCCCTAGAGCTGAAAGGCTCAACGTGCAGGCTTCTTTCCAAAGGGCGAGTTGGGCCCCACAGCGTCTTGCTTCCAGCTCTTTGGGAAGCTAAGAAACAACTCGCTCTGCACAGTGCTCTTACAGCCTACGGGGAACATCTCTTCCAAAGGCCTGTGAAACGCAGTTTCTTTGCAGGCCTGATCTGGCTGAAGTAGGACTTCTGCTCTGGGTGTGCTACTTTGCCCTAGAGCTGAAAGGCACAACGTGCAGGCTTCTTTCCAAAGGGCGAGTTGGGCTCCACAGCATCTTGATTCCAGCTCTTTGGGAAGCTAAGAAACAACTCGCTCTGCACAGTGCTCTTACAGCCTAGTGGGAACATCTCTTCCAAAGGCCTGAGAAACGCAGTTTCTTTGCAGGCCTGATCTGGCTGAAGTAGGACTTCTGCTCTGGGTGTGCTACTTTGCCCTAGAGCTGAAAGGCACAACGTGCAGGCTTCTTTCCAAAGGGCGAGTTGGGCCCCACAGCATCTTGCTTCCAGCTCTTTGGGAACCTAAGAAACCACTCGCTCTGCACAGTGCTCTAACAGCCTAGTGGGAACATCTCTTCCAAAGGCCTGTGAAACGCAGTTTCTTTGCAGGCCTGATCTGGCTGAAGTAGGACTTCTGGCTGGGTGTGCTACTTTGCCCTAGAGCTGAAAGGCACAACGTGCAGGCTTCTTTCCAAAGGGCGAGTTGGGCCCCTCAGCATCTTGCTTCCAGCTCTTTGGGAAGCTAAGAAACCACTCGCTCTGCACAGTGCTCTAACAGCCTAGTGGGAACATCTCTTCCAAAGGCCTGTGAAACGCAGTTTCTTTGCAGGCCTGATCTGGCTGAAGTAGGACTTCTGCTCTGGTGTGCTACTTTGCCCTAGAGCTGAAAGGCACAATGTGCATGCTTCTTTCCAAAGGGCGAGTTGGGCTCCACAGCATCTTGATTCCAGCTCTTTGGGAAGCTAACAAACAACTCGCTCTGCACAGTGCTCTTACAGCCTAGTGGGAACATCTCTTCCAAAGGCCTGTGAAACGCAGTTTCTTTGCAGGCCTGATCTGGCTGAAGTAGGACTTCTGCTCTGGGTGTGCTACTTTGCCCTAGAGCTGAAAGGCACAACGTGCAGGCTTCTTTCCAAAGGGCGAGTTGGGCCCCACAGCATCTTGCTTCCAGCTCTTTGGGAAGCTAAGAAACCACTCGCTCTGCACAGTGCTCTTACAGCCTAGTGGGAACATCTCTTCCAAAGGCCTGTGAAATGCAGTTTCTTTGCAGGCCTGATCTGGCTGAAGTAGGACTTCTGCTCTGGGTTTACTACTTTGCCCTAGAGCTGAAAGGCACAACGTGCAGGCTTCTTTCCAAAGGGCGAGTTGGGCTCCACAGCATCTTGATTCCAGCTCTTTGGGAAGCTAAGAAACAACTCGCTCTGCACAGTGCTCTTACAGCCTAGTGGGAACATCTCTTCCAAAGGCCTGTGAAACGCAGTTTCTTTGCAGGCCTGATCTGGCTGAAGTAGGACTTCTGCTCTGGGTGTGCTACTTTGCCCTAGAGCTGAAAGGCACAACGTGCAGGCTTCTTTCCAAAGGGCGAGTTGGGCCCCCAGCATCTTGCTTCCAGCTCTTGGGGAATATAAGAAACAACTCGCTCTGCACAGTGCTCTTACAGCCTAGTGGGAACATCTCTTCCAAAGGCCTGTGAAACGCAGTTTCTTTGCAGGCCTGATCTGGCTGAAGTAGGACTTCTGCTCTGGGTGTGCTACTTTGCCCTAGAGCTGAAAGGCACAACGTGCAGGCTTCTTTCCAAAGGGCGAGTTGGGCCCCACAGCATCTTGCTTCCAGCTCTTTGGGAAGCTAAGAAACAACTCGCTCTGCACAGTGCTCTTACAGCCTACCAGGAACATCTCTTCCAAAGGCCTGTGAAACGCAGTTTCTTTGCAGGCCTGATCTGGCTGAAGTAGGACTTCTGCTCTGGGTGTGCTACTTTGCCCTAGAGCTGAAAGGCTCAACGTGCAGGCTTCTTTCCAAAGGGCGAGTTGGGCCCCACAGCGTCTTGCTTCCAGCTCTTTGGGAAGCTAAGAAACAACTCGCTCTGCACAGTGCTCTTACAGCCTACGGGGAACATCTCTTCCAAAGGCCTGTGAAACGCAGTTTCTTTGCAGGCCTGATCTGGCTGAAGTAGGACTTCTGCTCTGGGTGTGCTACTTTGCCCTAGAGCTGAAAGGCACAACGTGCAGGCTTCTTTACAAAGGGCGAGTTGGGCTCCACAGCATCTTGATTCCAGCTCTTTGGGAAGCTAAGAAACAACTCGCTCTGCACAGTGCTCTTACAGCCTAGTGGGAACATCTCTTCCAAAGGCCTGTGAAACGCAGTTTCTTTGCAGGCCTGATCTGGCTGAAGTAGGACTTCTGCTCTGGGTGTGCTACTTTGCCCTAGAGCTGAAAGGCACAACGTGCAGGCTTCTTTCCAAAGGGCGAGTTGGGCCCCACAGCATCTTGCTTCCAGCTCTTTGGGAAGCTAAGAAACCACTCGCTCTGCACAGTGCTCTAACAGCCTAGTGGGAACATCTCTTCCAAAGGCCTGTGAAACGCAGTTTCTTTGCAGGCCTGATCTGGCTGAAGTAGGACTTCTGCTCTGGGTGTGCTACTTTGCCCTAGAGCTGAAAGGCACAACGTGCAGGCTTCTTTCCATAGGGCGAGTTGGGCCCCTCAGCATCTTGCTTCCAGCTCTTTGGGAAGCTAAGAAACCACTCGCTCTGCACAGTGCTCTAACAGCCTAGTGGGAACATCTCTTCCAAAGGCCTGTGAAACGCAGTTTCTTTGCAGGCCTGATCTGGCTGAAGTAGGACTTCTGCTCTGGGTGTGCTACTTTGCCCTAGAGCTGAAAGGCACAACGTGCAGGCTTCTTTCCAAAGGGCGAGTTGGGCTCCACAGCATCTTGATTCCAGCTCTTTGGGAAGCTAAGAAACAACTCGCTCTGCACAGTGCTCTTACAGCCTAGTGGGAACATCTCTTCCAAAGGCCTGTGAAACGCAGTTTCTTTGCAGGCCTGATCTGGCTGAAGTAGGACTTCTGCTCTGGGTGTGCTACTTTGCCCTAGAGCTGAAAGGCACAACGTGCAGGCTTCTTTCCAAAGGGCGAGTTGGGCCCCACAGCATCTTGCTTCCAGCTCTTTGGGAAGCTAAGAAACCACTCGCTCTGCACAGTGCTCTAACAGCCTAGTGGGAACATCTCTTCCAAAGGCCTGTGAAACGCAGTTTCTTTGCAGGCCTGATCTGGCTGAAGTAGGACTTCTGCTCTGGGTGTACTACTTTGCCCTAGAGCTGAAAGGCACAACGTGCAGGCTTCTTTCCAAAGGGCGAGTTGGGCTCCACAGCATCTTGATTCCAGCTCTTTGGGAAGCTAAGAAACAACTCGCTCTGCACAGTGCTCTTACAGCCTAGTGGGAACATCTCTTCCAAAGGCCTGTGAAACGCAGTTTCTTTGCAGGCCTGATCTGGCTGAAGTAGGACTTCTGCTCTGGGTGTGCTACTTTGCCCTAGAGCTGAAAGGCACAACGTGCAGGCTTCTTTCCAAAGGGCGAGTTGGGCCCCCAGCATCTTGCTTCCAGCTCTTGGGGAATATAAGAAACAACTCGCTCTGCACAGTGCTCTTACAGCCTAGTGGGAACATCTCTTCCAAAGGCCTGTGAAACGCAGTTTCTTTGCAGGCCTGATCTGGCTGAAGTAGGACTTCTGCTCTGGGTGTGCTACTTTGCCCTAGAGCTGAAAGGCACAACGTGCAGGCTTCTTTCCAAAGGGCGAGTTGGGCCCCACAGCATCTTGCTTCCAGCTCTTTGGGAAGCTGAGAAACCACTCGCTCTGCACAGTGCTCTTACAGCCTAGTGGGAACACCTCTTCCAAAGGCCTGTGAAACGCAGTTTCTTTGCAGGCCTGATCTGGCTGAAGTAGGACTTCTGCTCTGGGTGTGCTACTTTGCCCTAGAGCTGAAAGGCACAACGTGCAGGCTTCTTTCCAAAGTGCGAGAAGGGCCCCACAGCATCTTGCTTCCAGCTCTTTGGGAAGCTAAGAAACAACTCGATCTGCACAGTGCTCTTACAGCCTACCGGGAACATCTCTTCCAAAGGCCTGTGAAACGCAGTTTCTTTGCAGGCCTGATCTGGCTGAAGTAGGACTTCTGCTCTGGGTGTGCTACTTTGCCCTAGAGCTGAAAGGCACAACGTGCAGGCTTCTTTCCAAAGGGCGAGTTGGGCCCCAGAGCATCTTGCTTCCAGCTCTTTGGGAAGCTAAGAAACCACTCGCTCGGCACAGTGCTCTTACAGCCTTGTGGGAACATCTCTTCCAAAGGCCTGTGAAACGCAGTTTCTTTGCAGGCCTGATCTGGCTGAAGTAGGACTTCTGCTCTGGGTGTGCTACTTTGCCCTAGAGCTGAAAGGCACAACGTGCAGGCTTCTTTCCAAAGGGCGATTTGGGCCCCACAGCATCTTGCTTCCAGCTCTTTGGGAAGCTGAGAAACCACTCGCTCTGCACAGTGCTCTTACAGCCTAGTGGGAACATCTCTTCCAAAGGCCTGTGAAACGCAGTATCTTTGCAGGCCTGATCTGGCTGAAGTAGGACTTCTGCTCTGGGTGTGCTACTTTGCCCTAGAGCTCAAAGGCACAACGTGCAGGCTTCTTTCCAAAGGGCGAGTTGGGCCCCACAGCATCTTGCTTCCAGCTCTTTGGGAAGCTAAGAAACAACTCGCTCTGCACAGTGCTCTTACAGCGTACTGGGAACATCTCTTCCAAAGGCCTGTGAAACGCAGTTTCTTTGCAGGCCTGATCTGGCTGAAGTAGGACTTCTGCTCTGGGTGTGCTACTTTGCCCTAGAGCTGAAAGGCTCAACGTGCAGGCTTCTTTCCAAAGGGCGAGTTGGGCCCCACAGCGTCTTGCTTCCAGCTCTTTGGGAAGCTAAGAAACAACTCGCTCTGCACAGTGCTCTTACAGCCTACGGGGAACATCTCTTCCAAAGGCCTGTGAAACGCAGTTTCTTTGCAGGCCTGATCTGGCTGAAGTAGGACTTCTGCTCTGGGTGTGCTACTTTGCCCCAGAGCTGAAAGGCACAACGTGCAGGCTTCTTTACAAAGGGCGAGTTGGGCTCCACAGCATCTTGATTCCAGCTCTTTGGGAAGCTAAGAAACAACTCGCTCTGCACAGTGCTCTTACAGCTTAGTGGGAACATCTCTTCCAATGGCCTGTGAAACGCAGTTTCTTTGCAGGCCTGATCTGGCTGAAGTAGGACTTCTGCTCTGGGTGTGCTACTTTGCCCTAGAGCTGAAAGGCACAACGTGCAGGCTTCTTTCCAAAGGGCGAGTTGGGCTCCACAGCATCTTCATTCCAGCTCTTTGGGAAGCTAAGAAACCACTCGCTCTGCACAGTGCTCTTACAGCCTAGTAGGAACATCTCTTCCAAAGGCCTGTCAAACGCAGTTTCTTTGCAGGCCTGATCTGGCTGAAGTAGGACTTCTGCTCTGGGTGTGCTACTTTGCCCTAGAGCTGAAAGGCACAACGTGCAGGCTTCTTTCCAAAGGGCGAGTTGGGCCCCACAGCATCTTGCTTCCAGCTCTTTGGGAAGCTAAGAAACAACTCGCTCTGCACAGTGCTCTAACAGCCTAGTGGGAACATCTCTTCCAAAGGCCTGTGAAACGCAGTTTCTTTGCAGGCCTGATCTGGCTGAAGTAGGACTTCTGCTCTGGGTGTACTACTTTGCCCTAGAGCTGAAAGGCACAACGTGCAGTCTTCTTTGCAAAGGGCGAGTTGGGCTCCACAGCATCTTGATTCCAGCTCTTTGGGAAGCTAAGAAACAACTCGCTCTGCACAGTGCTCTTACAGCCTAGTGGGAACATCTCTTCCAAAGGCCTGTGAAACGCAGTTTCTTTGCAGGCCTGATCTGGCTGAAGTAGGACTTCTGCTCTGGGTGTGCTACTTTGCCCTAGAGCTGAAAGGCACAACGTGCAGGCTTCTTTCCAAAGGGCGAGTTGGGCCCCCAGCATCTTGCTTCCAGCTCTTGGGGAATATAAGAAACAACTCGCTCTGCACAGTGCTCTTACAGCCTAGTGGGAACATCTCTTCCAAAGGCCTGTGAAACGCAGTTTCTTTGCAGGCCTGATCTGGCTGAAGTAGGACTTCTGCTCTGGGTGTGCTACTTTGCCCTAGAGCTGAAAGGCACAACGTGCAGGCTTCTTTCCAAAGGGCGAGTTGGGCCCCACAGCATCTTGCTTCCAGCTCTTTGGGAAGCTAAGAAACAACTCGCTCTGCACAGTGCTCTTACAGCCTACCAGGAACATCTCTTCCAAAGGCCTGTGAAACGCAGTTTCTTTGCAGGCCTGATCTGGCTGAAGTAGGACTTCTGCTCTGGGTGTGCTACTTTGCCCTAGAGCTGAAAGGCTCAACGTGCAGGCTTCTTTCCAAAGGGCGAGTTGGGCCCCACAGCGTCTTGCTTCCAGCTCTTTGGGAAGCTAAGAAACAACTCGCTCTGCACAGTGCTCTTACAGCCTACGGGGAACATCTCTTCCAAAGGCCTGTGAAACGCAGTTTCTTTGCAGGCCTGATCTGGCTGAAGTAGGACTTCTGCTCTGGGTGTGCTACTTTGCCCTAGAGCTGAAAGGCACAACGTGCAGGCTTCTTTACAAAGGGCGAGTTGGGCTCCACAGCATCTTGATTCCAGCTCTTTGGGAAGCTAAGAAACAACTCGCTCTGCACAGTGCTCTTACAGCCTAGTGGGAACATCTCTTCCAAAGGCCTGTGAAACGCAGTTTCTTTGCAGGCCTGATCTGGCTGAAGTAGGACTTCTGCTCTGGGTGTGCTACTTTGCCCTAGAGCTGAAAGGCACAACGTGCAGGCTTCTTTCCAAAGGGCGAGTTGGGCCCCACAGCATCTTGCTTCCAGCACTTTGGGAAGCTAAGAAACCACTCGCTCTGCACAGTGCTCTAACAGCCTAGTGGGAACATCTCTTCCAAAGGCCTGTGAAACGCAGTTTCTTTGCAGGCCTGATCTGGCTGAAGTAGGACTTCTGCTCTGGGTGTGCTACTTTGCCCTAGAGCTGAAAGGCACAACGTGCAGGCTTCTTTCCAAAGGGCGAGTTGGGCCCCTCAGCATCTTGCTTCCAGCTCTTTGGGAAGCTAAGAAACCACTCGCTCTGCACAGTGCTCTAACAGCCTAGTGGGAACATCTCTTCCAAAGGCCTGTGAAACGCAGTTTCTTTGCAGGCCTGATCTGGCTGAAGTAGGACTTCTGCTCTGGGTGTGCTACTTTGCCCTAGAGCTGAAAGGCACAACGTGCAGGCTTCTTTCCAAAGGGCGAGTTGGGCTCCACAGCATCTTGATTCCAGCTCTTTGGGAAGCTAAGAAACAACTCGCTCTGCACAGTGCTCTTACAGCCTAGTGGGAACATCTCTTCCAAAGGCCTGTGAAACGCAGTTTCTTTGCAGGCCTGATCTGGCTGAAGTAGGACTTCTGCTCTGGGTGTGCTACTTTGCCCTAGAGCTGAAAGGCACAACGTGCAGGCTTCTTTCCAAAGGGCGAGTTGGGCCCCACAGCATCTTGCTTCCAGCTCTTTGGGAAGCTAAGAAACCACTCGCTCTGCACAGTGCTCTAACAGCCTAGTGGGAACATCTCTTCCAAAGGCCTGTGAAACGCAGTTTCTTTGCAGGCCTGATCTGGCTGAAGTAGGACTTCTGCTCTGGGTGTACTACTTTGCCCTAGAGCTGAAAGGCACAACGTGCAGGCTTCTTTCCAAAGGGCGAGTTGGGCTCCACAGCATCTTGATTCCAGCTCTTTGGGAAGCTAAGAAACAACTCGCTCTGCACAGTGCTCTTACAGCCTAGTGGGAACATCTCTTCCAAAGGCCTGTGAAACGCAGTTTCTTTGCAGGCCTGATCTGGCTGAAGTAGGACTTCTGCTCTGGGTGTGCTACTTTGCCCTAGAGCTGAAAGGCACAACGTGCAGGCTTCTTTCCAAAGGGCGAGTTGGGCCCCCAGCATCTTGCTTCCAGCTCTTGGGGAATATAAGAAACAACTCGCTCTGCACAGTGCTCTTACAGCCTAGTGGGAACATCTCTTCCAAAGGCCTGTGAAACGCAGTTTCTTTGCAGGCCTGATCTGGCTGAAGTAGGACTTCTGCTCTGGGTGTGCTACTTTGCCCTAG
This sequence comes from Equus caballus, assembly GCF_041296265.1. Classification (NCBI taxonomy): domain Eukaryota; kingdom Metazoa; phylum Chordata; class Mammalia; order Perissodactyla; family Equidae; genus Equus; species Equus caballus. The sequence continues at coordinate 1,606,868 of NC_091710.1, forward strand.
AGCTGAAAGGCACAACGTGCAGGCTTCTTTCCAAAGGGCGAGTTGGGCCCCACAGCATCTTGCTTCCAGCACTTTGGGAAGCTGAGAAACCACTCGCTCTGCACAGTGCTCTTACAGCCTAGTGGGAACACCTCTTCCAAAGGCCTGTGAAACGCAGTTTCTTTGCAGGCCTGATCTGGCTGAAGTAGGACTTCTGCTCTGGGTGTGCTACTTTGCCCTAGAGCTGAAAGGCACAACGTGCAGGCTTCTTTCCAAAGTGCGAGAAGGGCCCCACAGCATCTTGCTTCCAGCTCTTTGGGAAGCTAAGAAACAACTCGCTCTGCACAGTGCTCTTACAGCCTACCGGGAACATCTCTTCCAAAGGCCTGTGAAACGCAGTTTCTTTGCAGGCCTGATCTGGCTGAAGTAGGACTTCTGCTCTGGGTGTGCTACTTTGCCCTAGAGCTGAAAGGCACAACGTGCAGGCTTCTTTCCAAAGGGCGATTTGGGCCCCACAGCATCTTGCTTCCAGCTCTTTGGGAAGCTGAGAAACCACTCGCTCTGCACAGTGCTCTTACAGCCTAGTGGGAACATCTCTTCCAAAGGCCTGTGAAACGCAGTTTCTTTGCAGGCCTGATCTGGCTGAAGTAGGACTTCTGCTCTGGGTGTGCTACTTTGCCCTAGAGCTGAAAGGCACAACGTGCAGGCTTCTTTCCAAAGGGCGAGAAGGGCCCCACAGCATCTTGCTTCCAGCTCTTTGGGAAGCTAAGAAACAACTCGCTCTGCACAGTGCTCTTACAGCCTACCGGGAACATGTCTTCCAAAGGCCTGTGAAACGCAGTTTCTTTTCAGGCCTGATCTGGCTGAAGTAGGACTTCTGCTCTGGGTGTGCTACTTTGCCCTAGAGCTGAAAGGCACAACGTGCAGGCTTATTTCCAAAGGGCGAGTTGGGCCCCACAGCATCTTGCTTCCAGCTCTTTGGGAAGCTAAGAAACAACTCGCTCTGCACAGTGCTCTTACAGCCTACCGGGAACATGTCTTCCAAAGGCCTGTGAAACGCAGTTTCTTTGCAGGCCTGATCTGGCTGAAGCAGGACTTCTGCTCTGGGTGTGCTACTTTGCCCTAGAGCTGAAAGGCACAACGTGCAGGCTTCTTTCCAAAGGGCGAGTTGGGCCCCACAGCATCTTGCTTCCAGCTCTTTGGGAAGCTAAGAAACAACTCGCTCTGCACAGTGCTCTAAAAGCCTAGTGGGAACATCTCTTCCAAAGGCCTGTGAAACGCAGTTTCTTTGCAGGCCTGATCTGGCTGAAGTAGGACTTCTGCTCTGGGTGTGCTACTTTGCCCTAGAGCTGAAAGGCACAACGTGCAGGCTTCTTTCCAAAGGGCGAGTTGGGCCCCACAGCATCTTGCTTCCAGCTCTTTGGGAAGCTAAGAAACAAGTCGCTCTGCACAGTGCTCTTACAGCCTAGTGGGAACATCTCTTCCAAAGGCCTGTGAAACGCAGTTTCTTTGCAGGCCTGATCTGGCTGAAGTAGGACTTCTGCTCTGGGTGTGCTACTTTGCCCTAGAGCTGAAAGGCACAACGTGCAGGCTTCTTTCCAAAGGGCGAGTTGGGCCCCACAGCATCTTGCTTCCAGCTCTTGGGGAATCTAAGACACAACTCGCTCTGCACAGTGCTCTTACAGCCTACCGGGAACATCTCTTCCAAAGGCCTGTGAAACGCAGTTTCTTTGCAGGCCTGATCTGGCTGAAGTAGGACTTCTGCTCTGGGTGTGCTACTTTGCCCCAGAGCTGAAAGGCACAACGTGCAGGCTTCTTTCCAAAGGGCGAGTTGGGCCCCACAGCATCTTGCTTCCAGCTCTTTGGGAAGCTGAGAAACGACTCGCTCTGCACAGTGCTCTTACAGCCTAGTGGGAACATCTCTTCCAAAGGCCTGTGAAACGCAGTTTCTTTGCAGGCCTGATCTGGCTGAAGTAGGACTTCTGCTCTGGGTGTGCTACTTTGCCCTAGAGCTGAAAGGCACAACGTGCAGGTTTCTTTCCAAACGGCGAGTTGGGCCCCACAGCATCTTGCTTCCAGCTCTTTGGGAAGCTAAGAAACAAGTCGCTCTGCACAGTGCTCTTACAGCCTAGTGGGAACATCTCTTCCAAAGGCCTGTGAAACGCAGTTTCTTTGCAGGCCTGATCTGGCTGAAGTAGGACTTCTGCTCTGGGTGTGCTACTTTGCCCTAGAGCTGAAAGGCACAACGTGCAGGCTTCTTTCCAAAGGGCGAGTTGGGCCCCACAGCATCTTGCTTCCAGCTCTTGGGGAATCTAAGACACAACTCGCTCTGCACAGTGCTCTTACAGCCTACCGGGAACATCTCTTCCAAAGGCCTGTGAAACGCAGTTTCTTTGCAGGCCTGATCTGGCTGAAGTAGGACTTCTGCTCTGGGTGTGCTACTTTGCCCCAGAGCTGAAAGGCACAACGTGCAGGCTTCTTTCCAAAGGGCGAGTTGGGCCCCACAGCATCTTGCTTCCAGCTCTTTGGGAAGCTGAGAAACGACTCGCTCTGCACAGTGCTCTTACAGCCTAGTGGGAACATCTCTTCCAAAGGCCTGTGAAACGCAGTTTCTTTGCAGGCCTGATCTGGCTGAAGTAGGACTTCTGCTCTGGGTGTGCTACTTTGCCCTAGAGCTGAAAGGCACAACGTGCAGGTTTCTTTCCAAACGGCGAGTTGGGCCCCACAGCATCTTGCTTCCAGCTCTTTGGGAAGCTAAGAAACAACTCGCTCTGCACAGTGCTCTTACAGCCTAGTGGGAACATCTCTTCCAAAGGCCTGTGAAACGCAGTTTCTTTGCAGGCCTGATCTGGCTGAAGTAGGACTTCTGCTCTGGGTGTGCTACTTTGCCCTAGAGCTGAAAGGCACAACGTGCAGGCTTCTTTCCAAAGGGCGAGTTGGGCCCCACAGCATCTTGCTTCCAGCTCTTTGGGAAGCTAAGAAACAACTCGCTCTGCACAGTGCTCTTACAGCCTACCGGGAACATCTCTTCCAGAGGCCTGTGAAACGCAATTTCTTTGAAGGCCTGATCTGGCTGAAGTAGGACTTCTGCTCTGGGTGTGCTACTTTGCCCTAGAGCTGAAAGGCACAACGTGCAGGCTTCTTTCCAAAGGGCGAGTTGGGCCCCACAGCATCTTGCTTCCAGCTCTTTGGGAAGCTAAGAAACCACTCGCTCTGCACAGTGCTCTTACAGCCTAGTGGGAACATCTCTTCCAAAGGCCTGTGAAACGCAGTTTCTTTGCAGGCCTGATCTGGCTGAAGTAGGACTTCTGCTCTGGGTGTGCTACTTTGCCCTAGAGCTGAAAGGCACAACGTGCAGGCTTCTTTCCAAAGGGCGAGTTGGGCCCCACAGCGTCTTGCTTCCAGCTCTTTGGGAAGCTAAGAAACAACTCGCTCTGCACAGTGCTCTTACAGCCTACTGGGAACATCTCTTCCAAAGGCCTGTGAAACGCAGTTTCTTTGCAGGCCTGATCTGGCTGAAGTAGGACTTCTGCTCTGGGTGTGCTACTTTGCCCTAGAGCTGAAAGGCTCAACGTGCAGGCTTCTTTCCAAAGGGCGAGTTGGGCCCCACAGCATCTTGCTTCCAGCTCTTTGGGAGGCTAAGAAACAACTCGCTCTGCACAGTGCTCTTACAGCCTACCAGGAACATCTCTTCCAAAGGACTGTGAAACGCAGTTTCTTTGCAGGCCTGATCTGGCTGAAGTAGGACTTCTGCTCTGGGTGTGCTACTTTGCCCTAGAGCTGAAAGGCACAACGTGCAGGCTTATTTCCAAAGGGCGAGTTGGGCCCCACAGCATCTTGCTTCCAGCTCTTTGGGAAGCTAAGAAACAACTCGCTCTGCACAGTGCTCTTACAGCCTACCGGGAACATGTCTTCCAAAGGCCTGTGAAACGCAGTTTCTTTGCAGGCCTGATCTGGCTGAAGTAGGACTTCTGCTCTGGGTGTGCTACTTTGCCCTAGAGCTGAAAGGCACAACGTGCAGGCTTCTTTCCAAAGGGCGAGTTGGGCCCCACAGCAACTTGCTTCCAGCTCTTTGGGAAGCTAAGAAACCACTCGCTCTGCACAGTGCTCTAACAGCCTAGTGGGAACATCTCTTCCAAAGGCCTGTGAAACGCAGTTTCTTTGCAGGCCTGATCTGGCTGAAGTAGGACTTCTGCTCTGGGTGTGCTACTTTGCCCTAGAGCTGAAAGGCACAACGTGCAGGCTTCTTTCCAAAGGGCGAGTTGGGCCCCACAGCATCTTGCTTCCAGCTCTTTGGGAAGCTAAGAAACAAGTCGCTCTGCACAGTGCTCTTACAGCCTAGTGGGAACATCTCTTCCAAAGGCCTGTGAAACGCAGTTTCTTTGCAGGCCTGATCTGGCTGAAGTAGGACTTCTGCTCTGGGTGTGCTACTTTGCCCTAGAGCTGAAAGGCACAACGTGCAGGCTTCTTTCCAAAGGGCGAGTTGGGCCCCACAGCATCTTGCTTCCAGCTCTTGGGGAAGCTAAGAAACAACTCGCTCTGCACAGTGCTCTTACAGCCTACCGGGAACATCTCTTCCAAAGGCCTGTGAAACGCAGTTTCTTTGCAGGCCTGATCTGGCTGAAGTAGGACTTCTGCTCTGGGTGTGCTACTTTGCCCCAGAGCTGAAAGGCACAACGTGCAGGCTTCTTTCCAAAGGGCGAGTTGGGCCCCACAGCATCTTGCTTCCAGCTCTTTGGGAAGCTGAGAAACGACTCGCTCTGCACAGTGCTCTTACAGCCTAGTGGGAACATCTCTTCCAAAGGCCTGTGAAACGCAGTTTCTTTGCAGGCCTGATCTGGCTGAAGTAGGACTTCTGCTCTGGGTGTGCTACTTTGCCCTAGAGCTGAAAGGCACAACGTGCAGGTTTCTTTCCAAAGGGCGAGTTGGGCCCCACAGCATCTTGCTTCCAGCTCTTTGGGAAGCTAAGAAACAACTCGCTCTGCACAGTGCTCTTACAGCCTAGTGGGAACATCTCTTCCAAAGGCCTGTGAAACGCAGTTTCTTTGCAGGCCTGATCTGGCTGAAGTAGGACTTCTGCTCTGGGTGTGCTACTTTGCCCTAGAGCTGAAAGGCACAACGTGCAGGCTTCTTTCCAAAGGGCGAGTTGGGCCCCACAGCATCTTGCTTCCAGCTCTTTGGGAAGCTAAGAAACAACTCGCTCTGCACAGTGCTCTTACAGCCTACCGGGAACATCTCTTCCAGAGGCCTGTGAAACGCAATTTCTTTGAAGGCCTGATCTGGCTGAAGTAGGACTTCTGCTCTGGGTGTGCTACTTTGCCCTAGAGCTGAAAGGCACAACGTGCAGGCTTCTTTCCAAAGGGCGAGTTGGGCCCCACAGCATCTTGCTTCCAGCTCTTTGGGAAGCTAAGAAACCACTCGCTCTGCACAGTGCTCTTACAGCCTAGTGGGAACATCTCTTCCAAAGGCCTGTGAAACGCAGTTTCTTTGCAGGCCTGATCTGGCTGAAGTAGGACTTCTGCTCTGGGTGTGCTACTTTGCCCTAGAGCTGAAAGGCACAACGTGCAGGCTTCTTTCCAAAGGGCGAGTTGGGCCCCACAGCATCTTGCTTCCAGCTCTTTGGGAAGCTAAGAAACAACTCGCTCTGCACAGTGCTCTTACAGCCTACTGGGAACATCTCTTCCAAAGGCCTGTGAAACGCAGTTTCTTTGCAGGCCTGATCTGGCTGAAGTAGGACTTCTGCTCTGGGTGTGCTACTTTGCCCTAGAGCTGAAAGGCACAACGTGCAGGCTTCTTTCCAAAGGGCGAGTTGGGCCCCACAGCATCTTGCTTCCAGCTCTTTGGGAGGCTAAGAAACAACTCGCTCTGCACAGTGCTCTTACAGCCTACCAGGAACATCTCTTCCAAAGGACTGTGAAACGCAGTTTCTTTGCAGGCCTGATCTGGCTGAAGTAGGACTTCTGCTCTGGGTGTGCTACTTTGCCCTAGAGCTGAAAGGCACAACGTGCAGACTTCTTTCCAAAGGGCGAGTTGGGCCCCACAGCGTCTTGCTTCCAGCTCTTTGGGAAGCTAAGAAACAACTCGCTCTGCACAGTGCTCTTACAGCCTACGGCGAACATCTCTTCCAAAGGCCTGTGAAACGCAGTTTCTTTGCAGGCCTGATCTGGCTGAAGTAGGACTTCTGCTCTGGGTGTGCTACTTTGCCCTAGAGCTGAAAGGCACAACGTGCAGGCTTCTTTACAAAGGGCGAGTTGGGCTCCACAGCATCTTGATTCCAGCTCTTTGGGAAGCTAAGAAACAACTCGCTCTGCACAGTGCTCTTACAGCCTAGTGGGAACATCTCTTCCAAAGGCCTGTGAAACGCAGTTTCTTTGCAGGCCTGATCTGGCTGAAGTAGGACTTCTGCTCTGGGTGTGCTACTTTGCCCTAGAGCTGAAAGGCACAACGTGCAGGCTTTTTTCCAAAGGGCCAGAAGGGCCCCACAGCATCTTGCTTCCAGCTCTTTGGGAAGCTAAGAAACAACTCGCTCTGCACAGTGCTCTTACAGCCTACCGGGAAAATGTCTTCCAAAGGCCTGTGAAACGCAGTTTCTTTGCAGGCCTGGTCTGGCTGAAGTAGGACTTCTGCTCTGGGTGTGCTACTTTGCCCTAGAGCTGAAAGGCACAACGTGCAGGCTTCTTTCCAAAGGGCGAGTTGGGCCCCACATCATCTTGCTTACAGCTCTTTGGGAATCTAAGAAACAACACGCTCTGCACAGTGCTCTTACAGCCTACCGGGAACATCTCTTCCAAAGGCCTGTGAAACGCAGTTTCTTTGCAGGCCTGATCTGGCTGAAGTAGGACTTCTGCTCTGGGTGTGCTACTTTGCCCTAGAGCTGAAAGGCACAATGTGCAGGCTTCTTTCCAAAGGGCGAGTTGGGCCCCACAGTATCTTGCTTCCAGCTCTTTGGGAAGCTGAGAAACCACTCGCTCTGCACAGAGCTCTTACAGCCTAGTGGGAACATGTCTTCCAAAGGCCTGTGAAACGCAGTTTCTTTGCAGGCCTGATCTGGCTGAAGTAGGACTTCTGCTCTGGGTGTACTACTTTGCCCTAGAGCTGAAAGGCACAACGTGCAATCTTCTTTCCAAAGGGCCAGAAGGGCCCCACAGCATCTTGCTTCCAGCTCTTTGGGAAGCTAAGAAACAACTCGCTCTGCACAGTGCTCTTACAGCCTACCGGGAAAATGTCTTCCAAAGGCCTGTGAAACGCAGTTTCTTTGCAGGCCTGATCTGGCTGAAGTAGGACTTCTGCTCTGGGTGTGCTACTTTGCCCTAGAGCTGAAAGGCACAACGTGCAGGCTTCTTTCCAAAGGGCGAGTTGGGCCCCACAGCATCTTGCTTCCAGCTCTTTGGGAAGCTAAGAAACAACTCGCTCTGCACAGTGCTCTTACAGCCTACCGGGAACATGTCTTCCAAAGGCCTGTGAAACGCAGTTTCTTTGCAGGCCTGATCTGGCTGAAGTAGGACTTCTGCTCTGGGTGTGCTACTTTGCCCTAGAGCTGAAAGGCACAACGTGCAGGCTTGTTTCCAAAGGGCGAGTTGGGCCCCACAGCATCTTGCTTCCAGCTCTTTGGGGAGATAAGAAACAACTCGCTCTGCACCGTGCTCTTACAGCCTACCAGGAACATCTCTTCCAAAGGCCTGTGAAACGCAGTTTCTTTGCAGGCCTGATCTGGCTGAAGTAGGACTTCTGCTCTGGGTGTGCTACTTTGCCCTAGAGCTGAAAGGCACAACGTGCAGGCTTCTTTGCAAAGGGCGAGTTGGGCCCCACAGCATCTTGCTTCCAGCTCTTTGGGAAGCTAAGAAACCACTCGCTCTGCACAGTGCTCTAACAGCCTAGTGGGAACATCTCTTCCAAAGGCCTGTGAAACGCAGTTTCTTTGCAGGCCTGATCTGGCTGAAGTAGGTCTTCTGCTCTGGGTGTACTACTTTGCCCTAGAGCTGAAAGGCACAACGTGCAGGCTTCTTTCCAAAGGGCGAGTTGGGCCCCACAGCATCTTGATTCCAGCTCTTTGGGAAGCTAAGAAACAACTCGCTCTGCACAGTGCTCTTACAGCCTAGTGGGAACATCTCTTCCAAAGGCCTGTGAAACGCAGTTTGTTTGCAGGCCTGATCTGGCTGAAGTAGGACTTCTGCTCTGGCTGTGCTACTTTGCCCTAGAGCTGAAAGGCACAACGTGCAGGCTTCTTTCCAAAGGGCGAGTTGGGCCCCACAGCATCTTGCTTCCAGCTCTTTGGGAAGCTGAGAAACCACTCGCTCTGCACAGTGCTCTTACAGCCTAGTGGGAACATCTCTTCCATAGGCCTGTGAAACGCAGTTTCTTTGCAGGCCTGATCTGGCTGAAGTAGGACTTCTGCTCTGGGTGTGCTACTTTGCCCTAGAGCTGAAAGGCACAACGTGCAGGCTTCTTTCCAAAGGGCGAGAAGGGCCCCACAGCATCTTGCTTCCAGCTCTTTGGGAAGCTAAGAAACAACTCGCTCTGCACAGTGCTCTTACAGCCTACCGGGAACATCTCTTCCAAAGGCCTGTGAAACGCAGTTTCTTTGCAGGCCTGATCTGGCTGAAGTAGGACTTCTGCTCTGGGTGTGCTACTTTGCCCTAGAGCTGAAAGGCACAACGTGCAGGCTTCTTTCCAAAGGGCGAGTTGGGCCCCACAGCATCTTGCTTCCAGCTCTTTGGGAAGCTGAGAAACCACTCGCTCTGCACAGTGCTCTTACAGCCTAGTGGGAACATCTCTTCCAAAGGCCTGTGAAACGCAGTTTCTTTGCAGGCCTGATCTGGCTGAAGTAGGACTTCTGCTCTGGGTGTGCTACTTTGCCCTAGAGCTGAAAGGCACAACGTGCAGGTTTCTTTCCAAAGGGCGAGTTGGGCCCCACAGCATCTTGCTTCCAGCTCTTTGGGAAGCTAAGAAACAACTCGCTCTGCACAGTGCTCTTACAGCCTACCAGGAACATCTCTTCCAAAGGCCTGTGAAACGCAGTTTCTTTGCAGACCTGATCTGTCTGAAGTAGGACTTCTGCTCTGGGTGTGCTACTTTGCCCTAGAGCTGAAAGGCACAACGTGCAGGCTTCTTTCCAAAGGGCGAGTTGGGCCCCACAGCATCTTGCTTCCAGCTCTTTGGGAAGCTAAGAAACAACTCGCTCTGCACAGTGCTCTTACAGCCTACCGGGAACATCTCTTCCAAAGGCCTGTGAAACGCAGTTTCTTTGAAGGCCTGATCTGGCTGAAGTAGGACTTCTGCTCTGGGTGTGCTACTTTGCGCTAGAGCTGAAAGGCACAACGTGCAGGCGTCTTTCCAAAGGGCGAGTTGGGCGCCACAGCATCTTGCTTCCAGCTCTTTGGGAAGCTAAGAAACCACTCTCTCTGCACAGTGCTCTTACAGCCTAGTGGGAACATCTCTTCCAAAGGCCTGAGAAACGCAGTTTCTTTGCAGGCCTGATCTGGCTGAAGTAGGACTTCTGCTCTGGGTGTGCTACTTTGCCCTAGAGCTGAAAGGCACAACGTGCAGGCTTCTTTCCAAAGGGCGAGTTGGGGCCCACAGCATCTTGCTTCCAGCTCTTTGGGAAGCTAAGAAACAACTCGCTCTGCACAGTGCTCTTACAGCCTACCGGGAACATCTCTTCCAAAGGCCTGTGAAACGCAGTTTCTTTGCAGGCCTGATCTGGCTGAAGTAGGACTTCTGCTCTGGGTGTGCTACTTTGCCCTAGAGCTGAAAGGCACAACGTGCAGGCTTCTTTCCAAAGGGCGTGTTGGGGCCCACAGCATCTTGCTTCCAGCTCTTTGGGAAGCTAAGAAACAACTCGCTCTGCTCAGTGCTCTTACAGCCTACCGGGAACATCTCTTCCAAAGGCCTGTGAAACGCAGTTTCTTTGCAGGCCTGATCTGGCTGAAGTAGGACTTCTGCTCTGGGTGTGCTACTTTGCCCTAGAGCTGAAAGGCACAACGTGCAGGCTTCTTTCCAAAGGGCGAGTTGGGCCCCACAGCATCTTGCTTCCAGCTCTTTGGGAAGCTAAGAAACAACTCGCTCTGCACAGTGCTCTTACAGCCTACCGGGAACATCTCTTCCAAAGGCCTGTGAAACGCAGTTTCTTTGCAGGCCTGATCTGGCTGAAGTAGGACTTCTGCTCTGGGTGTGCTACTTTGCCCTAGAGCTGAAAGGCACAACGTGCAGGCTTCTTTCCAAAGGGCGAGTTGGGCCCCACAGCATCTTGCTTCCAGCTCTTGGGGAATCTAAGACACAACTCGCTCTGCACAGTGCTCTTACAGCCTACCGGGAACATCTCTTCCAAAGGCCTGTGAAACGCAGTTTCTTTGCAGGCCTGATCTGGCTGAAGTAGGACTTCTGCTCTGGGTGTGCTACTTTGCCCTAGAGCTGAAAGGCACAACGTGCAGGCTTCTTTCCAAAGGGCGAGTTGGGCCCCACAGCATCTTGCTTCCAGCTCTTTGGGAAGCTAAGAAACCACTCGCTCTGCACAGTGCTCTTACAGCCTAGTGGGAACATCTCTTCCAAAGGCCTGTGAAACGCAGTTTCTTTGCAGGCCTGATCTGGCTGAAGTAGGACTTCTGCTCTGGGTGTGCTACTTTGCCCTAGAGCTGAAAGGCACAACGTGCAGGCTTCTTTCCAAAGGGCGAGTTGGGCCCCACAGCATCTTGCTTCCAGCTCTTTGGGAAGCTAAGAAACAACTCGCTCTGCACAGTGCTCTTACAGCCTACTGGGAACATCTCTTCCAAAGGCCTGTGAAACGCAGTTTCTTTGCAGGCCTGATCTGGCTGAAGTAGGACTTCTGCTCTGGGTGTGCTACTTTGCCCTAGAGCTGAAAGGCACAACGTGCAGGCTTCTTTCCAAAGGGCGAGTTGGGCCCCACAGCATCTTGCTTCCAGCTCTTTGGGAGGCTAAGAAACAACTCGCTCTGCACAGTGCTCTTACAGCCTACCAGGAACATCTCTTCCAAAGGACTGTGAAACGCAGTTTCTTTGCAGGCCTGATCTGGCTGAAGTAGGACTTCTGCTCTGGGTGTGCTACTTTGCCCTAGAGCTGAAAGGCACAACGTGCAGACTTCTTTCCAAAGGGCGAGTTGGGCCCCACAGCGTCTTGCTTCCAGCTCTTTGGGAAGCTAAGAAACAACTCGCTCTGCACAGTGCTCTTACAGCCTACGGCGAACATCTCTTCCAAAGGCCTGTGAAACGCAGTTTCTTTGCAGGCCTGATCTGGCTGAAGTAGGACTTCTGCTCTGGGTGTGCTACTTTGCCCTAGAGCTGAAAGGCACAACGTGCAGGCTTCTTTACAAAGGGCGAGTTGGGCTCCACAGCATCTTGATTCCAGCTCTTTGGGAAGCTAAGAAACAACTCGCTCTGCACAGTGCTCTTACAGCCTAGTGGGAACATCTCTTCCAAAGGCCTGTGAAACGCAGTTTCTTTGCAGGCCTGATCTGGCTGAAGTAGGACTTCTGCTCTGGGTGTGCTACTTTGCCCTAGAGCTGAAAGGCACAACGTGCAGGCTTTTTTCCAAAGGGCCAGAAGGGCCCCACAGCATCTTGCTTCCAGCTCTTTGGGAAGCTAAGAAACAACTCGCTCTGCACAGTGCTCTTACAGCCTACCGGGAAAATGTCTTCCAAAGGCCTGTGAAACGCAGTTTCTTTGCAGGCCTGGTCTGGCTGAAGTAGGACTTCTGCTCTGGGTGTGCTACTTTGCCCTAGAGCTGAAAGGCACAACGTGCAGGCTTCTTTCCAAAGGGCGAGTTGGGCCCCACATCATCTTGCTTACAGCTCTTTGGGAATCTAAGAAACAACACGCTCTGCACAGTGCTCTTACAGCCTACCGGGAACATCTCTTCCAAAGGCCTGTGAAACGCAGTTTCTTTGCAGGCCTGATCTGGCTGAAGTAGGACTTCTGCTCTGGGTGTGCTACTTTGCCCTAGAGCTGAAAGGCACAATGTGCAGGCTTCTTTCCAAAGGGCGAGTTGGGCCCCACAGTATCTTGCTTCCAGCTCTTTGGGAAGCTGAGAAACCACTCGCTCTGCACAGAGCTCTTACAGCCTAGTGGGAACATGTCTTCCAAAGGCCTGTGAAACGCAGTTTCTTTGCAGGCCTGATCTGGCTGAAGTAGGACTTCTGCTCTGGGTGTACTACTTTGCCCTAGAGCTGAAAGGCACAACGTGCAATCTTCTTTCCAAAGGGCCAGAAGGGCCCCACAGCATCTTGCTTCCAGCTCTTTGGGAAGCTAAGAAACAACTCGCTCTGCACAGTGCTCTTACAGCCTACCGGGAAAATGTCTTCCAAAGGCCTGTGAAACGCAGTTTCTTTGCAGGCCTGATCTGGCTGAAGTAGGACTTCTGCTCTGGGTGTGCTACTTTGCCCTAGAGCTGAAAGGCACAACGTGCAGGCTTCTTTCCAAAGGGCGAGTTGGGCCCCACAGCATCTTGCTTCCAGCTCTTTGGGAAGCTAAGAAACAACTCGCTCTGCACAGTGCTCTTACAGCCTACCGGGAACATGTCTTCCAAAGGCCTGTGAAACGCAGTTTCTTTGCAGGCCTGATCTGGCTGAAGTAGGACTTCTGCTCTGGGTGTGCTACTTTGCCCTAGAGCTGAAAGGCACAACGTGCAGGCTTGTTTCCAAAGGGCGAGTTGGGCCCCACAGCATCTTGCTTCCAGCTCTTTGGGGAGCTAAGAAACAACTCGCTCTGCACCGTGCTCTTACAGCCTACCAGGAACATCTCTTCCAAAGGCCTGTGAAACGCAGTTTCTTTGCAGGCCTGATCTGGCTGAAGTAGGACTTCTGCTCTGGGTGTGCTACTTTGCCCTAGAGCTGAAAGGCACAACGTGCAGGCTTCTTTGCAAAGGGCGAGTTGGGCCCCACAGCATCTTGCTTCCAGCTCTTTGGGAAGCTAAGAAACCACTCGCTCTGCACAGTGCTCTAACAGCCTAGTGGGAACATCTCTTCCAAAGGCCTGTGAAACGCAGTTTCTTTGCAGGCCTGATCTGGCTGAAGTAGGACTTCTGCTCTGGGTGTACTACTTTGCCCTAGAGCTGAAAGGCACAACGTGCAGGCTTCTTTCCAAAGGGCGAGTTGGGCTCCACAGCATCTTGATTCCAGCTCTTTGGGAAGCTAAGAAACAACTCGCTCTGCACAGTGCTCTTACAGCCTAGTGGGAACATCTCTTCCAAAGGCCTGTGAAACGCAGTTTCTTTGCAGGCCTGATCTGGCTGAAGTAGGACTTCTGCTCTGGGTGTGCTACTTTGCCCTAGAGCTGAAAGGCACAACGTGCAGGCTTCTTTCCAAAGGGCGAGTTGGGCCCCACAGCATCTTGCTTCCAGCTCTTTGGGAAGCTAAGAAACCAATCGCTCTGCACAGTGCTCTAACAGCCTAGTGGGAACATCTCTTCCAAAGGCCTGTGAAACGCAGTTTCTTTGCAGGCCTGATCTGGCTGAAGTAGGACTTCTGCTCTGGGTGTACTACTTTGCCCTAGAGCTGAAAGGCACAACGTGCAGGCTTCTTTCCAAAGGGCGAGTTGGGCTCCACAGCATCTTGATTCCAGCTCTTTGGGAAGCTGAGAAACAACTCGCTCTGCACAGTGCTCTTACAGCCTAGTGGGAACAACTCTTCCAAAGGCCTGTGAAACGCAGTTTCTTTGCAGGCCTGATCTGGCTGAAGTAGGACTTCTGCTCTGGGTGTGCTACTTTGCCCTAGAGCTGAAAGGCACAACGTGCAGGCTTCTTTCCAAAGGGCGAGTTGGGCCCCACAGCATCTTGCTTCCAGCTCTTGGGGAATATAAGAAACAACTCGCTCTGCAAAGTGCTCTTACAGCCTAGTGGGAACATCTCTTCCAAAGGCCTGTGAAACGCAGTTTGTTTGCAGGCCTGATCTGGCTGAAGTAGGACTTCTGCTCTGGCTGTGCTACTTTGCCCTAGAGCTGAAAGGCACAACGTGCAGGCTTCTTTCCAAAGGGCGAGTTGGGCCCCACAGCATCTTGCTTCCAGCTCTTTGGGAAGCTGAGAAACCACTCGCTCTGCACAGTGCTCTTACAGCCTAGTGGGAACATCTCTTCCATAGGCCTGTGAAACGCAGTTTCTTTGCAGGCCTGATCTGGCTGAAGTAGGACTTCTGCTCTGGGTGTGCTACTTTGCCCTAGAGCTGAAAGGCACAACGTGCAGGCTTCTTTCCAAAGGGCGAGAAGGGCCCCACAGCATCTTGCTTCCAGCTCTTTGGGAAGCTAAGAAACAACTCGCTCTGCACAGTGCTCTTACAGCCTACCGGGAACATCTCTTCCAAAGGCCTGTGAAACGCAGTTTCTTTGCAGGCGTGATCTGGCTGAAGTAGGACTTCTGCTCTGGGTGTGCTACTTTGCCCTAGAGCTGAAAGGCACAACGTGCAGGCTTCTTTCCAAAGGGCGAGTTGGGCCCCACAGCATCTTGCTTCCAGCTCTTTGGGAAGCTGAGAAACCACTCGCTCTGCACAGTGCTCTTACAGCCTAGTGGGAACATCTCTTCCAAAGGCCTGTGAAACGCAGTTTCTTTGCAGGCCTGATCTGGCTGAAGTAGGACTTCTGCTCTGGGTGTGCTACTTTGCCCTAGAGCTGAAAGGCACAACGTGCAGGTTTCTTTCCAAAGGGCGAGTTGGGCCCCACAGCATCTTGCTTCCAGCTCTTTGGGAAGCTAAGAAACAACTCGCTCTGCACAGTGCTCTTACAGCCTACCAGGAACATCTCTTCCAAAGGCCTGTGAAACGCAGTTTCTTTGCAGACCTGATCTGTCTGAAGTAGGACTTCTGCTCTGGGTGTGCTACTTTGCCCTAGAGCTGAAAGGCACAACGTGCAGGCTTCTTTCCAAAGGGCGAGTTGGGCCCCACAGCATCTTGCTTCCAGCTCTTTGGGAAGCTAAGAAACAACTCGCTCTGCACAGTGCTCTTACAGCCTACCGGGAACATCTCTTCCAAAGGCCTGTGAAACGCAGTTTCTTTGAAGGCCTGATCTGGCTGAAGTAGGACTTCTGCTCTGGGTGTGCTACTTTGCGCTAGAGCTGAAAGGCACAACGTGCAGGCTTCTTTCCAAAGGGCGAGTTGGGCGCCACAGCATCTTGCTTCCAGCTCTTTGGGAAGCTAAGAAACCACTCTCTCTGCACAGTGCTCTTACAGCCTAGTGGGAACATCTCTTCCAAAGGCCTGAGAAACGCAGTTTCTTTGCAGGCCTGATCTGGCTGAAGTAGGACTTCTGCTCTGGGTGTGCTACTTTGCCCTAGAGCTGAAAGGCACAACGTGCAGGCTTCTTTCCAAAGGGCGAGTTGGGGCCCACAGCATCTTGCTTCCAGCTCTTTGGGAAGCTAAGAAACAACTCGCTCTGCACAGTGCTCTTACAGCCTACCGGGAACATCTCTTCCAAAGGCCTGTGAAACGCAGTTTCTTTGCAGGCCTGATCTGGCTGAAGTAGGACTTCTGCTCTGGGTGTGCTACTTTGCCCTAGAGCTGAAAGGCACAACGTGCAGGCTTCTTTCCAAAGGGCGTGTTGGGGCCCACAGCATCTTGCTTCCAGCTCTTTGGGAAGCTAAGAAACAACTCGCTCTGCTCAGTGCTCTTACAGCCTACCGGGAACATCTCTTCCAAAGGCCTGTGAAACGCAGTTTCTTTGCAGGCCTGATCTGGCTGAAGTAGGACTTCTGCTCTGGGTGTGCTACTTTGCCCTAGAGCTGAAAGGCACAACGTGCAGGCTTCTTTCCAAAGGGCGAGTTGGGCCCCACAGCATCTTGCTTCCAGCTCTTTGGGAAGCTAAGAAACAACTCGCTCTGCACAGTGCTCTTACAGCCTACCGGGAACATCTCTTCCAAAGGCCTGTGAAACGCAGTTTCTTTGCAGGCCTGATCTGGCTGAAGTAGGACTTCTGCTCTGGGTGTGCTACTTTGCCCTAGAGCTGAAAGGCACAACGTGCAGGCTTCTTTCCAAAGGGCGAGTTGGGCCCCACAGCATCTTGCTTCCAGCTCTTGGGGAATCTAAGACACAACTCGCTCTGCACAGTGCTCTTACAGCCTACCGGGAACATCTCTTCCAAAGGCCTGTGAAACGCAGTTTCTTTGCAGGCCTGATCTGGCTGAAGTAGGACTTCTGCTCTGGGTGTGCTACTTTGCCCTAGAGCTGAAAGGCACAACGTGCAGGCTTCTTTCCAAAGGGCGAGTTGGGCCCCACAGCATCTTGCTTCCAGCTCTTTGGGAAGCTAAGAAACCACTCGCTCTGCACAGTGCTCTAACAGCCTAGTGGGAACATCTCTTCCAAAGGCCTGTGAAACGCAGTTTCTTTGCAGGCCTGATCTGGCTGAAGTAGGACTTCTGCTCTGGGTGTACTACTTTGCCCTAGAGCTGAAAGGCACAACGTGCAGGCTTCTTTCCAAAGGGCGAGTTGGGCTCCACAGCATCTTGATTCCAGCTCTTTGGGAAGCTAAGAAACAACTCGCTCTGCACAGTGCTCTTACAGCCTAGTGGGAACATCTCTTCCAAAGGCCTGTGAAACGCAGTTTCTTTGCAGGCCTGATCTGGCTGAAGTAGGACTTCTGCTCTGGGTGTGCTACTTTGCCCTAGAGCTGAAAGGCACAACGTGCAGGCTTCTTTCCAAAGGGCGAGTTGGGCCCCCAGCATCTTGCTTCCAGCTCTTGGGGAATATAAGAAACAACTCGCTCTGCACAGTGCTCTTACAGCCTAGTGGGAACATCTCTTCCAAAGGCCTGTGAAACGCAGTTTCTTTGCAGGCCTGATCTGGCTGAAGTAGGACTTCTGCTCTGGGTGTGCTACTTTGCCCTAGAGCTGAAAGGCACAACGTGCAGGCTTCTTTCCAAAGGGCGAGTTGGGCCCCACAGCATCTTGCTTCCAGCTCTTTGGGAAGCTAAGAAACAACTCGCTCTGCAGAGTGCTCTTACAGCCTACCAGGAACATCTCTTCCAAAGGCCTGTGAAACGCAGTTTCTTTGCAGGCCTGATCTGGCTGAAGTAGGACTTCTGCTCTGGGTGTGCTACTTTGCCCTAGAGCTGAAAGGCTCAACGTGCAGGCTTCTTTCCAAAGGGCGAGTTGGGCCCCACAGCGTCTTGCTTCCAGCTCTTTGGGAAGCTAAGAAACAACTCGCTCTGCACAGTGCTCTTACAGCCTACGGGGAACATCTCTTCCAAAGGCCTGTGAAACGCAGTTTCTTTGCAGGCCTGATCTGGCTGAAGTAGGACTTCTGCTCTGGGTGTGCTAATTTGCCCTAGAGCTGAAAGGCACAACGTGCAGGCTTCTTTACAAAGGGCGAGTTGGGCTCCACAGCATCTTGATTCCAGCTCTTTGGGAAGCTAAGAAACAACTCGCTCTGCACAGTGCTCTTACAGCCTAGTGGGAACATCTCTTCCAAAGGCCTGTGAAACGCAGTTTCTTTGCAGGCCTGATCTGGCTGAAGTAGGACTTCTGCTCTGGGTGTGCTACTTTGCCCTAGAGCTGAAAGGCACAACGTGCAGGCTTCTTTCCAAAGGGCGAGTTGGGCCCCACAGCATCTTGCTTCCAGCTCTTTGGGAAGCTAAGAAACCACTCGCTCTGCACAGTGCTCTAACAGCCTAGTGGGAACATCTCTTCCAAAGGCCTGTGAAACGCAGTTTCTTTGCAGGCCTGATCTGGCTGAAGTAGGACTTCTGCTCTGGGTGTGCTACTTTGCCCTAGAGCTGAAAGGCACAACGTGCAGGCTTCTTTCCAAAGGGCGAGTTGGGCCCCTCAGCATCTTGCTTCCAGCTCTTTGGGAAGCTAAGAAACCACTCGCTCTGCACAGTGCTCTAACAGCCTAGTGGGAACATCTCTTCCAAAGGCCTGTGAAACGCAGTTTCTTTGCAGGCCTGATCTGGGTGAAGTAGGACTTCTGCTCTGGGTGTGCTACTTTGCCCTAGAGCTGAAAGGCACAACGTGCAGGCTTCTTTCCAAAGGGCGAGTTGGGCTCCACAGCATCTTGATTCCAGCTCTTTGGGAAGCTAAGAAACAACTCGCTCTGCACAGTGCTCTTACAGCCTAGTGGGAACATCTCTTCCAAAGGCCTGTGAAACGCAGTTTCTTTGCAGGCCTGATCTGGCTGAAGTAGGACTTCTGCTCTGGGTGTGCTACTTTGCCCTAGAGCTGAAAGGCACAACGTGCAGGCTTCTTTCCAAAGGGCGAGTTGGGCCCCACAGCATCTTGCTTCCAGCTCTTTGGGAAGCTAAGAAACCACTCGCTCTGCACAGTGCTCTAACAGCCTAGTGGGAACATCTCTTCCAAAGGCCTGTGAAACGCAGTTTCTTTGCAGGCCTGATCTGGCTGAAGTAGGACTTCTGCTCTGGGTGTACTACTTTGCCCTAGAGCTGAAAGGCACAACGTGCAGGCTTCTTTCCAAAGGGCGAGTTGGGCTCCACAGCATCTTGATTCCAGCTCTTTGGGAAGCTAAGAAACAACTCGCTC
This sequence comes from Equus caballus, assembly GCF_041296265.1. NCBI lineage: Eukaryota > Metazoa > Chordata > Mammalia > Perissodactyla > Equidae > Equus > Equus caballus. The sequence continues at coordinate 1,625,309 of NC_091710.1, forward strand.
TGCACAGTGCTCTTACAGCCTAGTGGGAACATCTCTTCCAAAGGCCTGTGAAACGCAGTTTCTTTGCAGGCCTGATCTGGCTGAAGTAGGACTTCTGCTCTGGGTGTGCTACTTTGCCCTAGAGCTGAAAGGCACAACGTGCAGGCTTCTTTCCAAAGGGCGAGTTGGGCCCCCAGCATCTTGCTTCCAGCTCTTGGGGAATATAAGAAACAACTCGCTCTGCACAGTGCTCTTACAGCCTAGTGGGAACATCTCTTCCAAAGGCCTGTGAAACGCAGTTTCTTTGCAGGCCTGATCTGGCTGAAGTAGGACTTCTGCTCTGGGTGTGCTACTTTGCCCTAGAGCTGAAAGGCACAACGTGCAGGCTTCTTTCCAAAGGGCGAGTTGGGCCCCACAGCATCTTGCTTCCAGCACTTTGGGAAGCTGAGAAACCACTCGCTCTGCACAGTGCTCTTACAGCCTAGTGGGAACACCTCTTCCAAAGGCCTGTGAAACGCAGTTTCTTTGCAGGCCTGATCTGGCTGAAGTAGGACTTCTGCTCTGGGTGTGCTACTTTGCCCTAGAGCTGAAAGGCACAACGTGCAGGCTTCTTTCCAAAGTGCGAGAAGGGCCCCACAGCATCTTGCTTCCAGCTCTTTGGGAAGCTAAGAAACAACTCGCTCTGCACAGTGCTCTTACAGCCTACCGGGAACATCTCTTCCAAAGGCCTGTGAAACGCAGTTTCTTTGCAGGCCTGATCTGGCTGAAGTAGGACTTCTGCTCTGGGTGTGCTACTTTGCCCTAGAGCTGAAAGGCACAACGTGCAGGCTTCTTTCCAAAGGGCGAGTTGGGCCCCAGAGCATCTTGCTTCCAGCTCTTTGGGAAGCTAAGAAACCACTCGCTCGGCACAGTGCTCTTACAGCCTTGTGGGAACATCTCTTCCAAAGGCCTGTGAAACGCAGTTTCTTTGCAGGCCTGATCTGGCTGAAGTAGGACTTCTGCTCTGGGTGTGCTACTTTGCCCTAGAGCTGAAAGGCACAACGTGCAGGCTTCTTTCCAAAGGGCGAGTTGGGCCCCCAGCATCTTGCTTCCAGCTCTTTGGGAAGCTAAGAAACAACTCGCTCTGCACAGTGCTCTTACAGCCTACCGGGAACATGTCTTCCAAAGGCCTGTGAAACGCAGTTTCTTTGCAGGCCTGATCTGGCTGAAGTAGGACTTCTGCTCTGGGTGTGCTACTTTGCCCTAGAGCTGAAAGGCACAACGTGCAGGCTTATTTCCAAAGGGCGAGTTGGGCCCCACAGCATCTTGCTTCCAGCTCTTTGGGAAGCTAAGAAACAACTCGCTCTGCACAGTGCTCTTACAGCCTACCGGGAACATGTCTTCCAAAGGCCTGTGAAACGCAGTTTCTTTGCAGGCCTGATCTGGCTGAAGTAGGACTTCTGCTCTGGGTGTGCTACTTTGCCCTAGAGCTGAAAGGCACAACGTGCAGGCTTCTTTCCAAAGGGCGAGTTGGGCCCCACAGCATCTTGCTTCCAGCTCTTTGGGAAGCTAAGAAACAAGTCGCTCTGCACAGTGCTCTTACAGCCTAGTGGGAACATCTCTTCCAAAGGCCTGTGAAACGCAGTTTCTTTGCAGGCCTGATCTGGCTGAAGTAGGACTTCTGCTCTGGGTGTGCTACTTTGCCCTAGAGCTGAAAGGCACAACGTGCAGGCTTCTTTCCAAAGGGCGAGTTGGGCCCCACAGCATCTTGCTTCCAGCTCTTGGGGAATCTAAGACACAACTCGCTCTGCACAGTGCTCTTACAGCCTACCGGGAACATCTCTTCCAAAGGCCTGTGAAACGCAGTTTCTTTGCAGGCCTGATCTGGCTGAAGTAGGACTTCTGCTCTGGGTGTGCTACTTTGCCCCAGAGCTGAAAGGCACAACGTGCAGGCTTCTTTCCAAAGGGCGAGTTGGGCCCCACAGCATCTTGCTTCCAGCTCTTTGGGAAGCTGAGAAACGACTCGCTCTGCACAGTGCTCTTACAGCCTAGTGGGAACATCTCTTCCAAAGGCCTGTGAAACGCAGTTTCTTTGCAGGCCTGATCTGGCTGAAGTAGGACTTCTGCTCTGGGTGTGCTACTTTGCCCTAGAGCTGAAAGGCACAACGTGCAGGTTTCTTTCCAAACGGCGAGTTGTGCCCCACAGCATCTTGCTTCCAGCTCTTTGGGAAGCTAAGAAACAACTCGCTCTGCACAGTGCTCTTACAGCCTAGTGGGAACATCTCTTCCAAAGGCCTGTGAAACGCAGTTTCTTTGCAGGCCTGATCTGGCTGAAGTAGGACTTCTGCTCTGGGTGTGCTACTTTGCCCTAGAGCTGAAAGGCACAACGTGCAGGCTTCTTTCCAAAGGGCGAGTTGGGCCCCACAGCATCTTGCTTCCAGCTCTTTGGGAAGCTAAGAAACAACTCGCTCTGCACAGTGCTCTTACAGCCTACCGGGAACATCTCTTCCAGAGGCCTGTGAAACGCAATTTCTTTGAAGGCCTGATCTGGCTGAAGTAGGACTTCTGCTCTGGGTGTGCTACTTTGCCCTAGAGCTGAAAGGCACAACGTGCAGGCTTCTTTCCAAAGGGCGAGTTGGGCCCCACAGCATCTTGCTTCCAGCTCTTTGGGAAGCTAAGAAACCACTCGCTCTGCACAGTGCTCTTACAGCCTAGTGGGAACATCTCTTCCAAAGGCCTGTGAAACGCAGTTTCTTTGCAGGCCTGATCTGGCTGAAGTAGGACTTCTGCTCTGGGTGTGCTACTTTGCCCTAGAGCTGAAAGGCACAACGTGCAGGCTTCTTTCCAAAGGGCGAGTTGGGCCCCACAGCATCTTGCTTCCAGCTCTTTGGGAAGCTAAGAAACAACTCGCTCTGCACAGTGCTCTTACAGCCTACTGGGAACATCTCTTCCAAAGGCCTGTGAAACGCAGTTTCTTTGCAGGCCTGATCTGGCTGAAGTAGGACTTCTGCTCTGGGTGTGCTACTTTGCCCTAGAGCTGAAAGGCACAACGTGCAGGCTTCTTTCCAAAGGGCGAGTTGGGCCCCACAGCATCTTGCTTCCAGCTCTTTGGGAGGCTAAGAAACAACTCGCTCTGCACAGTGCTCTTACAGCCTACCAGGAACATCTCTTCCAAAGGACTGTGAAACGCAGTTTCTTTGCAGGCCTGATCTGGCTGAAGTAGGACTTCTGCTCTGGGTGTGCTACTTTGCCCTAGAGCTGAAAGGCACAACGTGCAGGCTTATTTCCAAAGGGCGAGTTGGGCCCCACAGCATCTTGCTTCCAGCTCTTTGGGAAGCTAAGAAACAACTCGCTCTGCACAGTGCTCTTACAGCCTACCGGGAACATGTCTTCCAAAGGCCTGTGAAACGCAGTTTCTTTGCAGGCCTGATCTGGCTGAAGTAGGACTTCTGCTCTGGGTGTGCTACTTTGCCCTAGAGCTGAAAGGCACAACGTGCAGGCTTCTTTCCAAAGGGCGAGTTGGGCCCCACAGCATCTTGCTTCCAGCTCTTTGGGAAGCTAAGAAACCACTCGCTCTGCACAGTGCTCTAACAGCCTAGTGGGAACATCTCTTCCAAAGGCCTGTGAAACGCAGTTTCTTTGCAGGCCTGATCTGGCTGAAGTAGGACTTCTGCTCTGGGTGTGCTACTTTGCCCTAGAGCTGAAAGGCACAACGTGCAGGCTTCTTTCCAAAGGGCGAGTTGGGCCCCACAGCATCTTTCTTCCAGCTCTTGGGGAATCTAAGACACAACTCGCTCTGCACAGTGCTCTTACAGCCTACCGGGAACATCTCTTCCAAAGGCCTGTGAAACGCAGTCTCTTTGCAGGCCTGATCTGGCTGAAGTAGGACTTCTGCTCTGGGTGTGCTACTTTGCCCCAGAGCTGAAAGGCACAACGTGCAGGCTTCTTTCCAAAGGGCGAGTTGGGCTCCACAGCATCTTGCTTCCAGCTCTTTGGGAAGCTGAGAAACGACTCGCTCTGCACAGTGCTCTTACAGCCTAGTGGGAACATCTCTTCCAAAGGCCTGTGAAACGCAGTTTCTTTGCAGGCCTGATCTGGGTGAAGTAGGACTTCTGCTCTGGGTGTGCTACTTTGCCCTAGAGCTGAAAGGCACAACGTGCAGGTTTCTTTCCAAACGGCGAGTTGGGCCCCACAGCATCTTGCTTCCAGCTCTTTGGGAAGCTAAGAAACAACTCGCTCTGCACAGTGCTCTTACAGCCTAGTGGGAACATCTCTTCCAAAGGCCTGTGAAACGCAGTTTCTTTGCAGGCCTGATCTGGCTGAAGTAGGACTTCTGCTCTGGGTGTGCTACTTTGCCCTAGAGCTGAAAGGCACAACGTGCAGGCTTCTTTCCAAAGGGCGAGTTGGGCCCCACAGCATCTTGCTTCCAGCTCTTTGGGAAGCTAAGAAACAACTCGCTCTGCACAGTGCTCTTACAGCCTACCGGGAACATCTCTTCCAGAGGCCTGTGAAACGCAATTTCTTTGAAGGCCTGATCTGGCTGAAGTAGGACTTCTGCTCTGGGTGTGCTACTTTGCCCTAGAGCTGAAAGGCACAACGTGCAGGCTTCTTTCCAAAGGGCGAGTTGGGCCCCACAGCATCTTGCTTCCAGCTCTTTGGGAAGCTAAGAAACCACTCGCTCTGCACAGTGCTCTTACAGCCTAGTGGGAACATCTCTTCCAAAGGCCTGTGAAACGCAGTTTCTTTGCAGGCCTGATCTGGCTGAAGTAGGACTTCTGCTCTGGGTGTGCTACTTTGCCCTAGAGCTGAAAGGCACAACGTGCAGGCTTCTTTCCAAAGGGCGAGTTGGGCCCCACAGCATCTTGCTTCCAGCTCTTTGGGAAGCTAAGAAACAACTCGCTCTGCACAGTGCTCTTACAGCCTACTGGGAACATCTCTTCCAAAGGCCTGTGAAACGCAGTTTCTTTGCAGGCCTGATCTGGCTGAAGTAGGACTTCTGCTCTGGGTGTGCTACTTTGCCCTAGAGCTGAAAGGCACAACGTGCAGGCTTCTTTCCAAAGGGCGAGTTGGGCCCCACAGCATCTTGCTTCCAGCTCTTTGGGAGGCTAAGAAACAACTCGCTCTGCACAGTGCTCTTACAGCCTACCGGGAAAATGTCTTCCAAAGGCCTGTGAAACGCAGTTTCTTTGCAGGCCTGGTCTGGCTGAAGTAGGACTTCTGCTCTGGGTGTGCTACTTTGCCCTAGAGCTGAAAGGCACAACGTGCAGGCTTCTTTCCAAAGGGCGAGTTGGGCCCCACATCATCTTGCTTACAGCTCTTTGGGAATCTAAGAAACAACACGCTCTGCACAGTGCTCTTACAGCCTACCGGGAACATCTCTTCCAAAGGCCTGTGAAACGCAGTTTCTTTGCAGGCCTGATCTGGCTGAAGTAGGACTTCTGCTCTGGGTGTGCTACTTTGCCCTAGAGCTAAAAGGCACAATGTGCAGGCTTCTTTCCAAAGGGCGAGTTGGGCCCCACAGTATCTTGCTTCCAGCTCTTTGGGAAGCTGAGAAACCACTCGCTCTGCACAGAGCTCTTACAGCCTAGTGGGAACATGTCTTCCAAAGGCCTGTGAAACGCAGTTTCTTTGCAGGCCTGATCTGGCTGAAGTAGGACTTCTGCTCTGGGTGTACTACTTTGCCCTAGAGCTGAAAGGCACAACGTGCAATCTTCTTTCCAAAGGGCCAGAAGGGCCCCACAGCATCTTGCTTCCAGCTCTTTGGGAAGCTAAGAAACAACTCGCTCTGCACAGTGCTCTTACAGCCTACCGGGAAAATGTCTTCCAAAGGCCTGTGAAACGCAGTTTCTTTGCAGGCCTGATCTGGCTGAAGTAGGACTTCTGCTCTGGGTGTGCTACTTTGCCCTAGAGCTGAAAGGCACAACGTGCAGGCTTCTTTCCAAAGGGCGAGTTGGGCCCCACAGCATCTTGCTTCCAGCTCTTTGGGAAGCTAAGAAACAACTCGCTCTGCACAGTGCTCTTACAGCCTACCGGGAACATGTCTTCCAAAGGCCTGTGAAACGCAGTTTCTTTGCAGGCCTGATCTGGCTGAAGTAGGACTTCTGCTCTGGGTGTGCTACTTTGCCCTAGAGCTGAAAGGCACAACGTGCAGGCTTCTTTCCAAAGGGCGAGTTGGGCCCCACAGCATCTTGCTTCCAGCTCTTTGGGGAGCTAAGAAACAACTCGCTCTGCACAGTGCTCTTACAGCCTACCAGGAACATCTCTTCCAAAGGCCTGTGAAACGCAGTTTCTTTGCAGGCCTGATCTGGCTGAAGTAGGACTTCTGCTCTGGGTGTGCTACTTTGCCCTAGAGCTGAAAGGCACAACGTGCAGGCTTCTTTCCAAAGGGCGAGTTGGGTCCCACAGCATCTTGCTTCCAGCTCTTTGGGAATCTAAGAAACAACTCGCTCTGCACAGTGCTCTTACAGCCTACCGGGAACATCTCTTCCAAAGGCCTGTGAAACGCAGTTTCTTTGCAGGCCTGATCTGGCTGAAGTAGGACTTCTGCTCTGGGTGTGCTACTTTGCCCTAGAGCTGAAAGGCACAACGTGCAGGCTTCTTTCCAAAGGGCGAGTTGGGCCCCACAGCATCTTGCTTCCAGCTCTTTGGGAAGCTAAGAAACCACTCGCTCTGCACAGTGCTCTAACAGCCTAGTGGGAACATCTCTTCCAAGAGGCCTGTGAAACGCAGTTTCTTTGCAGGCCTCATCTGGCTGAAGTAGGACTTCTGCTCTGGGTGTGCTACTTTGCCCTACAGCTGAAAGGCACAACGTGCAGGCTTGTTTCCAAAGGGCGAGTTGGGCTCCACAGCATCTTGATTCCAGCTCTTTGGGAAGCTAAGAAACAACTCGCTCTGCACAGTTCTCTTACAGCCTAGTGGGAACATCTCTTCCAAAGGCCTGTGAAACGCAGTTTCTTTGCAGGCCTGATCTGGCTGAAGTAGGACTTCTGCTCTGGGGGTGCTACTTTGCCCTAGAGCTGAAAGGCACAACGTGCAGGCTTCTTTGCAAAGGGCGAGTTGGGCCCCACAGCATCTTGCTTCCAGCTCTTTGGGAAGCTAAGAAACCACTCGCTCTGCACAGTGCTCTAACAGCCTAGTGGGAACATCTCTTCCAAAGGCCTGTGAAACGCAGTTTCTTTGCAGGCCTGATCTGGCTGAAGTAGGTCTTCTGCTCTGGGTGTACTACTTTGCCCTAGAGCTGAAAGGCACAACGTGCAGGCTTCTTACCAAAGGGCGAGTTGGGCTCCACAGCATCTTGATTCCAGCTCTTTGGGAAGCTAAGAAACAACTCGCTCTGCACAGTGCTCTTACAGCCTAGTGGGAACATCTCTTCCAAAGGCCTGTGAAACGCAGTTTCTTTGCAGGCCTGATCTGGCTGAAGTAGGACTTCTGCTCTGGGTGTGCTACTTTGCCCTAGAGCTGAAAGGCACAACGTGCAGGCTTCTTTCCAAAGGGCGAGTTGGGCCCCACAGCATCTTGCTTCCAGCTCTTGGGGAATATAAGAAACAACTCGCTCTGCAAAGTGCTCTTACAGCCTAGTGGGAACATCTCTTCCAAAGGCCTGTGAAACGCAGTTTGTTTGCAGGCCTGATCTGGCTGAAGTAGGACTTCTGCTCTGGCTGTGCTACTTTGCCCTAGAGCTGAAAGGCACAACGTGCAGGCTTCTTTCCAAAGGGCGAGTTGGGCCCCACAGCATCTTGCTTCCAGCTCTTTGGGAAGCTGAGAAATCACTCGCTCTGCACAGTGCTCTTACAGCCTAGTGGGAACATCTCTTCCATAGGCCTGTGAAACGCAGTTTCTTTGCAGGCCTGATCTGGCTGAAGTAGGACTTCTGCTCTGGGTGTGCTACTTTGCCCTAGAGCTGAAAGGCACAACGTGCAGGCTTCTTTCCAAAGGGCGAGAAGGGCCCCACAGCATCTTGCTTCCAGCTCTTTGGGAAGCTAAGAAACAACTCGCTCTGCACAGTGCTCTTACAGCCTACCGGGAACATCTCTTCCAAAGGCCTGTGAAACGCAGTTTCTTTGCAGGCCTGATCTGGCTGAAGTAGGACTTCTGCTCTGGGTGTGCTACTTTGCCCTAGAGCTGAAAGGCACAACGTGCAGGCTTCTTTCCAAAGGGCGAGTTGGGCCCCACAGCATCTTGCTTCCAGCTCTTTGGGAAGCTAAGAAACAACTCGCTCTGCACAGTGCTCTTACAGCCTAGTGGGAACATCTCTTCCAAAGGCCTGTGAAACGCAGTTTCTTTGCAGGCCTGATCTGGCTGAAGTAGGACTTCTGCTCTGGGTGTGCTACTTTGCCCTAGAGCTGAAAGGCACAACGTGCAGGTTTCTTTCCAAAGGGCGAGTTGGGCCCCACAGCATCTTGCTTCCAGCTCTTTGGGAAGCTAAGAAACAACTCGCTCTGCACAGTGCTCTTACAGCCTACCAGGAACATCTCTTCCAAAGGCCTGTGAAACGCAGTTTCTTTGCAGACCTGATCTGTCTGAAGTAGGACTTCTGCTCTGGGTGTGCTACTTTGCCCTAGAGCTGAAAGGCACAACGTGCAGGCTTCTTTCCAAAGGGCGAGTTGGGCCCCACAGCATCTTGCTTCCAGCTCTTTGGGAAGCTAAGAAACAACTCGCTCTGCACAGTGCTCTTACAGCCTACCGGGAACATCTCTTCCAAAGGCCTGTGAAACGCAGTTTCTTTGAAGGCCTGATCTGGCTGAAGTAGGACTTCTGCTCTGGGTGTGCTACTTTGCGCTAGAGCTGAAAGGCACAACGTGCAGGCTTCTTTCCAAAGGGCGAGTTGGGCCCCACAGCATCTTGCTTCCAGCTCTTGGGGAAGCTAAGAAACCACTCTCTCTGCACAGTGCTCTTACAGCCTAGTGGGAACATCTCTTCCAAAGGCCTGAGAAACGCAGTTTCTTTGCAGGCCTGATCTGGCTGAAGTAGGACTTCTGCTCTGGGTGTGCTACTTTGCCCTAGAGCTGAAAGGCACAACGTGCAGGCTTCTTTCCAAAGGGCGAGTTGGGGCCCACAGCATCTTGATTCCAGCTCTTTGGGAAGCTAAGAAACAACTCGCTCTGCTCAGTGCTCTTACAGCCTACCGGGAACATCTCTTCCAAAGGCCTGTGAAACGCAGTTTCTTTGCAGGCCTGATCTGGCTGAAGTAGGACTTCTGCTCTGGGTGTGCTACTTTGCCCTAGAGCTGAAAGGCACAACGTGCAGGCTTCTTTCCAAAGGGCGAGTTGGGCCCCACAGCATCTTGCTTCCAGCTCTTTGGGAAGCTAAGAAACAACTCGCTCTGCACAGTGCTCTTACAGCCTACCGGGAACATCTCTTCCAAAGGCCTGTGAAACGCAGTTTCTTTGCAGGCCTGATCTGGCTGAAGTAGGACTTCTGCTCTGGGTGTGCTACTTTGCCCTAGAGCTGAAAGGCACAACGTGCAGGCTTCTTTCCAAAGGGCGAGTTGGGCCCCACAGCATCTTGCTTCCAGCTCTTGGGGAATCTAAGACACAACTCGCTCTGCACAGTGCTCTTACAGCCTACCGGGAACATCTCTTCCAAAGGCCTGTGAAACGCAGTTTCTTTGCAGGCCTCATCTGGCTGAAGTAGGACTTCTGCTCTGGGTGTGCTACTTTGCCCCAGAGCTGAAAGGCACAACGTGCAGGCTTCTTTCCAAAGGGCGAGTTGGGCCCCACAGCATCTTGCTTCCAGCTCTTTGGGAAGCTGAGAAACGACTCGCTCTGCACAGTGCTCTTACAGCCTAGTGGGAACATCTCTTCCAAAGGCCTGTGAAACGCAGTTTCTTTGCAGGCCTGATCTGGCTGAAGTAGGACTTCTGCTCTGGGTGTGCTACTTTGCCCTAGAGCTGAAAGGCACAACGTGCAGGTTTCTTTCCAAACGGCGAGTTGGGCCCCACAGCATCTTGCTTCCAGCTCTTTGGGAAGCTAAGAAACAACTCGCTCTGCACAGTGCTCTTACAGCCTAGTGGGAACATCTCTTCCAAAGGCCTGTGAAACGCAGTTTCTTTGCAGGCCTCATCTGGCTGAAGTAGGACTTCTGCTCTGGGTGTGCTACTTTGCCCTAGAGCTGAAAGGCACAACGTGCAGGCTTCTTTCCAAAGGGCGAGTTGGGCCCCACAGCATCTTGCTTCCAGCTCTTTGGGAAGCTAAGAAACAACTCGCTCTGCACAGTGCTCTTACAGCCTACCGGGAACATCTCTTCCAGAGGCCTGTGAAACGCAATTTCTTTGAAGGCCTGATCTGGCTGAAGTAGGACTTCTGCTCTGGGTGTGCTACTTTGCCCTAGAGCTGAAAGGCACAACGTGCAGGCTTCTTTCCAAAGGGCGAGTTGGGCCCCACAGCATCTTGCTTCCAGCTCTTTGGGAAGCTAAGAAACCACTCGCTCTGCACAGTGCTCTTACAGCCTAGTGGGAACATCTCTTTCCAAAGGCCTGTGAAACGCAGTTTCTTTGCAGGCCTGATCTGGCTGAAGTAGGACTTCTGCTCTGGGTGTGCTACTTTGCCCTAGAGCTGAAAGGCACAACGTGCAGGCTTCTTTCCAAAGGGCGAGTTGGGCCCCACAGCATCTTGCTTCCAGCTGTTTGGGAGGCTAAGAAACAACTCGCTCTGCACAGTGCTCTTACAGCCTACCAGGAACATCTCTTCCAAAGGCCTGTGAAACGCAGTTTCTTTGCAGGCCTGATCTGGCTGAAGTAGGACTTCTGCTCTGGGTGTGCTACTTTGCCCTAGAGCTGAAAGGCACAACGTGCAGGCTTCTTTCCAAAGGGCGAGTTGGGCCCCACAGCGTCTTGCTTCCAGCTCTTTGGGAAGCTAAGAAACAACTCGCTCTGCACAGTGCTCTTACAGCCTACGGCGAACATCTCTTCCAAAGGCCTGTGAAACGCAGTTTCTTTGCAGGCCTGATCTGGCTGAAGTAGGACTTCTGCTCTGGGTGTGCTACTTTGCCCTAGAGCTGAAAGGCACAACGTGCAGGCTTCTTTACAAAGGGCGAGTTGGGCCCCACAGCATCTTGATTCCAGCTCTTTGGGAAGCTAAGAAACAACTCGCTCTGCACAGTGCTCTTACAGCCTAGTGGGAACATCTCTTCCAAAGGCCTGTGAAACGCAGTTTCTTTGCAGGCCTGATCTGGCTGAAGTAGGACTTCTGCTCTGGGTGTGCTACTTTGCCCTAGAGCTGAAAGGCACAACGTGCAGGCTTCTTTCCAAAGGGCCAGAAGGGCCCCACAGCATCTTGCTTCCAGCTCTTTGGGAAGCTAAGAAACAACTCGCTCTGCACAGTGCTCTTACAGCCTACCGGGAAAATGTCTTCCAAAGGCCTGTGAAACGCAGTTTCTTTGCAGGCCTGATCTGGCTGAAGTAGGACTTCTGCTCTGGGTGTGCTACTTTGCCCTAGAGCTGAAAGGCACAACGTGCAGGCTTCTTTCCAAAGGGCGAGTTGGGCCCCACATCATCTTGCTTACAGCACTTTGGGAATCTAAGAAACAACTCGCTCTGCACAGGGCTCTTACAGCCTACCGGGAACATCTCTTCCAAAGGCCGGTGAAACGCAGTTTCTTTGCAGGCCTGATCTGGCTGAAGTAGGACTTCTGCTCTGGGTGTGCTACTTTGCCCTAGAGCTGAAAGGCACAATGTGCAGGCTTCTTTCCAAAGGGCGAGTTGGGCCCCACAGTATCTTGCTTCCAGCTCTTTGGGAAGCTGAGAAACCACTCGCTCTGCACAGTGCTCTTACAGCCTAGTGGGAACATGTCTTCCAAAGGCCTGTGAAACGCAGTTTCTTTGCAGGCCTGATCTGGCTGAAGTAGGACTTCTGCTCTGGGTGTACTACTTTGCCCTAGAGCTGAAAGGCACAACGTGCAATCTTCTTTCCATAGGGCCAGAAGGGCCCCACAGCATCTTGCTTCCAGCTCTTTGGGAAGCTAAGAAACAACTCGCTCTGCACAGTGCTCTTACAGCCTACCGGGAAAATGTCTTCCAAAGGCCTGTGAAACGCAGTTTCTTTGCAGGCCTGATCTGGCTGAAGTAGGACTTCTGCTCTGGGTGTGCTACTTTGCCCTAGAGCTGAAAGGCACAACGTGCAGGCTTCTTTCCAAAGGGCGAGTTGGGCCCAACATCATCTTGCTTCCAGCTCTTTGGGAAGCTAAGAAACAACTCGCTCTGCACAGTGCTCTTACAGCCTACCGGGAACATCTCTTCCAAAGGCCTGTGAAACGCAGTTTCTTTGCAGGCCTGATCTGGCTGAAGTAGGACTTCTGCTCTGGGTGTGCTACTTTGCCCTAGAGCTGAAAGGCACAACGTGCAGGCTTCTTTCCAAAGGGCGAGTTGGGCCCCACAGCATCTTGCTTCCAGCTCTTTGGGGAGCTAAGAAACAACTCGCTCTGCACAGTGCTCTTACAGCCTACCAGGAACATCTCTTCCAAAGGCCTGTGAAACGCAGTTTCTTTGCAGGCCTGATCTGGCTGAAGTAGGACTTCTGCTCTGGCTGTGCTACTTTGCCCTAGAGCTGAAAGGCACAACGTGCAGGCTTCTTTCCAAAGGGCGAGTTGGGCCCCACAGCATCTTGCTTCCAGCTATTTGGGAAGCTAAGAAACAACTCGCTCTGCACAGTGCTCTTACAGCCTACCGGGAACATCTCTTCCAAAGGCCTGTGAAACGCAGTTTCTTTGCAGGCCTTATCTGGCTGAAGTAGGACTTCTGCTCTGGGTGTGCTACTTTGCCCTAGAGCTGAAAGGCACAACGTGCAGGCTTCTTTGCAAAGGGCGAGTTGGGCCCCACAGCATCTTGCTTCCAGCTCTTTGGGAAGCTAAGAAACCACTCGCTCTGCACAGTGCTCTAACAGCCTAGTGGGAACATCTCTTCCAAAGGCCTGTGAAACGCAGTTTCTTTGCAGGCCTGATCTGGCTGAAGTAGGTCTTCTGCTCTGGGTGTACTACTTTGCCCTAGAGCTGAAAGGCACAACGTGCAGGCTTCTTTCCAAAGGGCGAGTTGGGCTCCACAGCATCTTGATTCCAGCTCTTTGGGAAGCTAAGAAACAACTCGCTCTGCACAGTGCTCTTACAGCCTAGTGGGAACATCTCTTCCAAAGGCCTGTGAAACGCAGTTTCTTTGCAGGCCTGATCTGGCTGAAGTAGGACTTCTGCTCTGGGTGTGCTACTTTGCCCTAGAGCTGAAAGGCACAACGTGCAGGCTTCTTTCCAAAGGGCGAGTTGGGCCCCACAGCATCTTGCTTCCAGCTCTTTGGGAAGCTAAGAAACCAATCGCTCTGCACAGTGCTCTAACAGCCTAGTGGGAACATCTCTTCCAAAGGCCTGTGAAACGCAGTTTCTTTGCAGGCCTGATCTGGCTGAAGTAGGACTTCTGCTCTGGGTGTACTACTTTGCCCTAGAGCTGAAAGGCACAACGTGCAGGCTTCTTTCCAAAGGGCGAGTTGGGCTCCACAGCATCTTGATTCCAGCTCTTTGGGAAGCTAAGAAACAACTCGCTCTGCACAGTGCTCTTACAGCCTAGTGGGAACATCTCTTCCAAAGGCCTGTGAAACGCAGTTTCTTTGCAGGCCTGATCTGGCTGAAGTAGGACTTCTGCTCTGGGTGTGCTACTTTGCCCTAGAGCTGAAAGGCACAACGTGCAGGCTTCTTTCCAAAGGGCGAGTTGGGCCCCACAGCATCTTGCTTCCAGCTCTTGGGGAATATAAGAAACAACTCGCTCTGCACAGTGCTCTTACAGCCTAGTGGGAACATCTCTTCCAAAGGCCTGTGAAACGCAGTTTGTTTGCAGGCCTGATCTGGCTGAAGTAGGACTTCTGCTCTGGCTGTGCTACTTTGCCCTAGAGCTGAAAGGCACAACGTGCAGGCTTCTTTCCAAAGGGCGAGTTGGGCCCCACAGCATCTTGCTTCCAGCTCTTTGGGAAGCTGAGAAACCACTCGCTCTGCACAGTGCTCTTACAGCCTAGTGGGAACATCTCTTCCATAGGCCTGTGAAACGCAGTTTCTTTGCAGGCCTGATCTGGCTGAAGTAGGACTTCTGCTCTGGGTGTGCTACTTTGCCCTAGAGCTGAAAGGCACAACGTGCAGGCTTCTTTCCAAAGGGCGAGAATGGCCCCACAGCATCTTGCTTCCAGCTCTTTGGGAAGCTAAGAAACAACTCGCTCTGCACAGTGCTCTTACAGCCTACCGGGAACATCTCTTCCAAAGGCCTGTGAAACGCAGTTTCTTTGCAGGCCTGATCTGGCTGAAGTAGGACTTCTGCTCTGGGTGTGCTACTTTGCCCTAGAGCTGAAAGGCACAACGTGCAGGCTTCTTTCCAAAGGGCGAGTTGGGCCCCACAGCATCTTGCTTCCAGCTCTTTGGGAAGCTGAGAAACCACTCGCTCTGCACAGTGCTCTTACAGCCTAGTGGGAACATCTCTTCCAAAGGCCTGTGAAACGCAGTTTCTTTGCAGGCCTGATCTGGCTGAAGTAGGACTTCTGCTCTGGGTGTGCTACTTTGCCCTAGAGCTGAAAGGCACAACGTGCAGGTTTCTTTCCAAAGGGCGAGTTGGGCCCCACAGCATCTTGCTTCCAGCTCTTTGGGAAGCTAAGAAACAACTCGCTCTGCACAGTGCTCTTACAGCCTACCAGGAACATCTCTTCCAAAGGCCTGTGAAACGCAGTTTCTTTGCAGACCTGATCTGGCTGAAGTAGGACTTCTGCTCTGGGTGTGCTACTTTGCCCTAGAGCTGAAAGGCACAACGTGCAGGCTTCTTTCCAAAGGGCGAGTTGGGCCCCACAGCATCTTGCTTCCAGCTCTTTGGGAAGCTAAGAAACAACTCGCTCTGCACAGTGCTCTTACAGCCTACCGGGAACATCTCTTCCAAAGGCCTGTGAAACGCAGTTTCTTTGAAGGCCTGATCTGGCTGAAGTAGGACTTCTGCTCTGGGTGTGCTACTTTGCGCTAGAGCTGAAAGGCACAACGTGCAGGCTTCTTTCCAAAGGGCGAGTTGGGCCCCACAGCATCTTGCTTCCAGCTCTTTGGGAAGCTAAGAAACCACTCTCTCTGCACAGTGCTCTTACAGCCTAGTGGGAACATCTCTTCCAAAGGCCTGAGAAACGCAGTTTCTTTGCAGGCCTGATCTGGCTGAAGTAGGACTTCTGCTCTGGGTGTGCTACTTTGCCCTAGAGCTGAAAGGCACAACGTGCAGGCTTCTTTCCAAAGGGCGAGTTGGGGCCCACAGCATCTTGCTTCCAGCTCTTTGGGAAGCTAAGAAACAACTCCCTCTGCACAGTGCTCTTACAGCCTACCGGGAACATCTCTTCCAAAGGCCTGTGAAACGCAGTTTCTTTGCAGGCCTGATCTGGCTGAAGTAGGACTTCTGCTCTGGGTGTGCTACTTTGCCCTAGAGCTGAAAGGCACAACGTGCAGGCTTCTTTCCAAAGGGCGTGTTGGGGCCCACAGCATCTTGCTTCCAGCTCTTTGGGAAGCTAAGAAACAACTCGCTCTGCTCAGTGCTCTTACAGCCTACCGGGAACATCTCTTCCAAAGGCCTGTGAAACGCAGTTTCTTTGCAGGCCTGATCTGGCTGAAGTAGGACTTCTGCTCTGGGTGTGCTACTTTGCCCTAGAGCTGAAAGGCACAACGTGCAGGCTTCTTTCCAAAGGGCGAGTTGGGCCCCACAGCATCTTGCTTCCAGCTCTTTGGGAAGCTAAGAAACAACTCGCTCTGCACAGTGCTCTTACAGCCTACCGGGAACATCTCTTCCAAAGGCCTGTGAAACGCAGTTTCTTTGCAGGCCTGATCTGGCTGAAGTAGGACTTCTGCTCTGGGTGTGCTACTTTGCCCTAGAGCTGAAAGGCACAACGTGCAGGCTTCTTTCCAATGGGTGAGTTGGGCCCCACAGCATCTTGCTTCCAGCTCTTTGGGAAGCTAAGAAACAACTCGCTCTGCACAGTGCTCTTACAGCCTACCGGGAACATCTCTTCCAAAGGCCTGTGAAACGCAGTTTCTTTGCAGGCCTGATCTGGCTGAAGTAGGACTTCTGCTCTGGGTGTGCTACTTTGCCCTAGAGCTCAAAGGCACAACGTGCAGCCTTCTTTCCAAAGGGCGAGTTGGGCCCCACAGCATCTTGCTTCCAGCTCTTTGGGAAGCTAAGAAACCACTCGCTCTGCACAGTGCTCTTACAGCCTAGTGGGAACGTCTCTTCCAAAGGCCTGTGAAACGCAGTTTCTTTGCAGGCCTGATCTGGCTGAACTAGGACTTCTGCTCTGGGTGTGCTACTTTGCCCTAGAGCTGAAAGGCACAACGTGCAGGCTTCTTTCCAAAGGGCGAGTTGGGCCCCACAGCATCTTGCTTCCAGCTCTTTGGGAAGCTAAGAAACAACTCGCTCTGCACAGTGCTCTTACAGCCTACCAGGAACATCTCTTCCAAAGGCCTGTGAAACGCAGTTTCTTTGCAGGCCTGATGTGGCTGAATTAGGACTTCTGCTCTGGGTGTGCTACTTTGCCCTAGAGCTGAAAGGCTCAACGTGCAGGCTTCTTTCCAAAGGGCGAGTTGGGCCCCACAGCGTCTTGCTTCCAGCTCTTTGGGAAGCTAAGAAACAACTCGCTCTGCACAGTGCTCTTACAGCCTACGGGGAACATCTCTTCCAAAGGCCTGTGAAACGCAGTTTCTTTGCAGGCCTGATCTGGCTGAAGTAGGACTTCTGCTCTGGGTGTGCTACTTTGCCCTAGAGCTGAAAGGCACAACGTGCAGGCTTCTTTACAAAGGGCGAGTTGGGCTCCACAGCATCTTGATTCCAGCTCTTTGGGAAGCTAAGAAACAACTCGCTCTGCACAGTGCTCTTACATCCTAGTGGGAACATCTCTTCCAAAGGCCTGTGAAACGCAGTTTCTTTGCAGGCCTGATCTGGCTGAAGTAGCACTTCTGCTCTGGGTGTGCTACTTTGCACTAGAGCTGAAAGGCACAACGTGCAGGCTTCTTTCCAAAGGGCGAGTTGGGCCCCACAGCATCTTGCTTCCAGCTCTTTGGGAAGCTAAGAAACCACTCGCTCTGCACAGTGCTCTAACAGCCTAGTGGGAACATCTCTTCCAAAGGCCTGTGAAACGCAGTTTCTTTGCAGGCCTGATCTGGCTGAAGTACGACTTCTGCTCTGGGTGTGCTACTTTGCCCTAGAGCTGAAAGGCACAACGTGCAGGCTTCTTTCCAAAAGGCGAGTTGGGCTCCACTGCATCTTGATTCCAGCTCTTTGGGAAGCTAAGAAACAACTCGCTCTGCACAGTGCTCTTACAGCCTAGTGGGAACATCTCTTCCAAAGGCCTGTGAAACGCAGTTTCTTTGCAGGCCTGATCTGGCTGAAGTAGGACTTCTGCTCTGGGTGTGCTACTTTGCCCTAGAGCTGAAAGGCACAACGTGCAGGCTTCTTTCCAAAGGGCGAGTTGGGCCCCACAGCATCTTGCTTCCAGCTCTTTGGGAAGCTAAGAAACAACTCGCTCTGCACAGTGCTCTTACAGCCTACCGGGAACATCTCTTCCAAAGGCCTGTGAAACGCAGTTTCTTTGCAGGCCTGATCTGGCTGAAGTAGGACTTCTGCTCTGGGTGTGTAACTTTGCCCTAGAACTGAAAGGCACAACGTGCAGGCTTCTTTCCAAAGGGCGAGTTGGTCCCCACAGCATCTTGCTTCCAGCTCTTTGGGAAGCTAAGAAACCACTCGCTCTGCACAGTGCTCTTACAGCCTTGTGGGAACATCTCTTCCAAAGGCCTGTGAAACGCAGTTTCTTTGCAGGCCTGATCTGGCTGAAGTAGGACTTCTGCTCTGGGTGTGCTACTTTGCCCTAGAGCTGAAAGGCACAACGTGCAGGCTTCTTTCCAAAGGGCGAGTTGGGCCCCACAGCATCTTGCTTCCAGCTCTTTGGGAAGCTAAGAAACCACTCGCTCTGCACAGTGCTCTTACAGCCTAGTGGGAACATCTCTTCCAAAGGCCTGTAAAACGCAGTTTCTTTGCAGGCCTGATCTGGCTGAAGTAGGACTTCTGCTCTGGGTGTGCTACTTTGCCCTAGAGCTGAAAGGCACAACGTGCAGGCTTCTTTCCAAAGGGCGAGTTGGGCCCCACAGCATCTTGCTTCCAGCTCTTTGGGAAGCTAAGAAACAACTCGCTCTGCACAGTGCTCTTACAGCCTACCGGGAACATCTCTTCCAAAGGCCTGTGAAACGCAGTTTCTTTGCAGGCCTGATCTGGCTGAAGTAGGAGTTCTGCTCTGGGTGTGCTACTTTGCCCTAGAGCTGAAAGGCACAACGTGCAGGCTTCTTTCCAAAGGGCGAGTTGGGCCCCTCAGCATCTTGCTTCCAGCTCTTTGGGAAGCTAAGAAACCACTCGCTCTGCACAGTGCTCTAACAGCCTAGTGGGAACATCTCTTCCAAAGGCCTGTGAAACGCAGTTTCTTTGCAGGCCTGATCTGGCTGAAGTAGGACTTCTGCTCTGGGTGTGCTACTTTGCCCTAGAGCTGAAAGGCACAACGTGCAGGCTTCTTTCCAAAGGGCGAGTTGGGCTCCACAGCATCTTGATTCCAGCTCTTTGGGAAGCTAAGAAACCACTCGCTCTGCACAGTGCTCTTACAGCCTAGTGGGAACATCTCTTCCAAAGGCCTGTGAAACGCAGTTTCTTTGCAGGCCTGATCTGGCTGAAGTAGGACTTCTGCTCTGGGTGTGCTACTTTGCCCTAGAGCTGAAAGGCACAACGTGCAGGCTTCTTTCCAAAGGGCGAGTTGGGCCCCACAGCATCTTGCTTCCAGCTCTTTGGGAACCTAAGAAACCACTCGCTCTGCACAGTGCTCTAACAGCCTAGTGGGAACATCTCTTCCAAAGGCCTGTGAAACGCAGTTTCTTTGCAGGCCTGATCTGGCTGAAGTAGGACTTCTGCTCTGGGTGTGCTACTTTGCCCTAGAGCTGAAAGGCACAACGTGCAGGCTTCTTTCCAAAGGGCGAGTTGGGCTCCACAGCATCTTGATTCCACCTCTTTGGGAAGCTAACAAAACACTCGCTCTGCACAGTGCTCTAACAGCCTAGTGGGAACATGTCTTCCAAAGGCCTGTGAAACGCAGTTTCTTTGCAGGCCTGATCTGGCTGAAGTAGGACTTCTGCTCTGGGTGTGCTACTTTGCCCTAGAGCTGAAAGGCACAACGTGCAGGCTTCTTTCCAAAGGGCGAGTTGGGCCCCACAGCATCTTGCTTCCAGCTCTTTGGGAAGCTAAGAAACAACTCGCTCTGCACAGTGCTCTTACAGCCTACCGGGAACATCTCTTCCATAGGCCTGTGAAACGCAGTTTCTTGCAGGCCTCATCTGGCTGAAGTAGGACTTCTGCTCTGGGTGTGCTACTTTGCCCTAGAGCTGAAAGGCACAACGTGCAGGCTTCTTTCCAAAGGGCGAGTTGGGCTCCACAGCATCTTGCTTCCAGCTCTTTGGGAAGCTAAGAAACAACTCACTCTGATCAGTGCTCTTACAGCCTACTGGGAACATCTCTTCCAAAGGCCTGTGAAACGCAGTTTCTTTGCAGGCCTGATCTGGCTGAAGTAGGACTTCTGCTCTGGGTGTGCTACTTTGCCCTAGAGCTGAAAGGCACAACGTGCAGGCTTCTTTCCAAAGGGCGAGTTGGGCCCCACAGCATCTTGCTTCCAGCTCTTTGGGAAGCTAGGAAACAACTCGCTCTGCACAGTGCTCTTACAGCCTACCGGGAACATCTCTTCCAAAGGCCTGTGAAACGCAGTTTCTTTGCAGGCCTGATCTGGCTGAAGTAGGACTTCTGCTCTGGGTGTGCTACTTTGCCCTAGAGCTCAAAGGCACAACGTGCAGCCTTCTTTCCAAAGGGCGAGTTGGGCCCCACAGCATCTTGCTTCCAGCTCTTTGGGAAGCTAAGAAACCACTCGCTCTGCACAGTGCTCTTACAGCCTAGTGGGAACGTCTCTTCCAAAGGCCTGTGAAACGCAGTTTCTTTGCAGGCCTGATCTGGCTGAACTAGGACTTCTGCTCTGGGTGTGCTACTTTGCCCTAGAGCTGAAAGGCACAACGTGCAGGCTTCTTTCCAAAGGGCGAGTTGGGCCCCACAGCATCTTGCTTCCAGCTCTTTGGGAAGCTAAGAAACAACTCGCTCTGCACAGTGCTCTTACAGCCTACCAGGAACATCTCTTCCAAAGGCCTGTGAAACGCAGTTTCTTTGCAGGCCTGATGTGGCTGAATTAGGACTTCTGCTCTGGGTGTGCTACTTTGCCCTAGAGCTGAAAGGCTCAACGTGCAGGCTTCTTTCCAAAGGGCGAGTTGGGCCCCACAGCGTCTTGCTTCCAGCTCTTTGGGAAGCTAAGAAACAACTCGCTCTGCACAGTGCTCTTACAGCCTACGGGGAACATCTCTTCCAAAGGCCTGTGAAACGCAGTTTCTTTGCAGGCCTGATCTGGCTGAAGTAGGACTTCTGCTCTGGGTGTGCTACTTTGCCCTAGAGCTGAAAGGCACAACGTGCAGGCTTCTTTCCAAAGGGCGAGTTGGGCTCCACAGCATCTTGATTCCAGCTCTTTGGGAAGCTAAGAAACAACTCGCTCTGCACAGTGCTCTTACATCCTAGTGGGAACATCTCTTCCAATGGCCTGTGAAACGCAGTTTCTTTGCAGGCCTGATCTGGCTGAAGTAGCACTTCTGCTCTGGGTGTGCTACTTTGCACTAGAGCTGAAAGGCACAACGTGCAGGCTTCTTTCCAAAGGGCGAGTTGGGCCCCACAGCATCTTGCTTCCAGCTCTTTGGGAAGCTAAGAAACCACTCGCTCTGCACAGTGCTCTAACAGCCTAGTGGGAACATCTCTTCCAAAGGCCTGTGAAACGCAGTTTCTTTGCAGGCCTGATCTGGCTGAAGTACGACTTCTGCTCTGGGTGTGCTACTTTGCCCTAGAGCTGAAAGGCACAACGTGCAGGCTTCTTTCCAAAAGGCGAGTTGGGCTCCACTGCATCTTGATTCCAGCTCTTTGGGAAGCTAAGAAACAACTCGCTCTGCACAGTGCTCTTACAGCCTAGTGGGAACATCTCTTCCAAAGGCCTGTGAAACGCAGTTTCTTTGCAGGCCTGATCTGGCTGAAGTAGGACTTCTGCTCTGGGTGTGCTACTTTGCCCTAGAGCTGAAAGGCACAACGTGCAGGCTTCTTTCCAAAGGGCGAGTTGGGCCCCACAGCATCTTGCTTCCAGCTCTTGTGGAATCTAAGAAACAACTCGCTCTGCACAGTGCTCTTACAGCCTACCGGGAACATCTCTTCCAAAGGCCTGTGAAACGCAGTTTCTTTGCAGGCCTGATCTGGCTGAAGTAGGACTTCTGCTCTGGGTGTGTAACTTTGCCCTAGAACTGAAAGGCACAACGTGCAGGCTTCTTTCCAAAGGGCGAGTTGGTCCCCACAGCATCTTGCTTCCAGCTCTTTGGGAAGCTAAGAAACCACTCGCTCTGCACAGTGCTCTTACAGCCTTGTGGGAACATCTCTTCCAAAGGCCTGTGAAACGCAGTTTCTTTGCAGGCCTGATCTGGCTGAAGTAGGACTTCTGCTCTGGGTGTGCTACTTTGCCCTAGAGCTGAAAGGCACAACGTGCAGGCTTCTTTCCAAAGGGCGAGTTGGGCCCCACAGCATCTTGCTTCCAGCTCTTTGGGAAGCTAAGAAACCACTCGCTCTGCACAGTGCTCTTACAGCCTAGTGGGAACATCTCTTCCAAAGGCCTGTAAAACGCAGTTTCTTTGCAGGCCTGATCTGGCTGAAGTAGGACTTCTGCTCTGGGTGTGCTACTTTGCCCTAGAGCTGAAAGGCACAACGTGCAGGCTTCTTTCCAAAGGGCGAGTTGGGCCCCACAGCATCTTGCTTCCAGCTCTTTGGGAAGCTAAGAAACAACTCGCTCTGCACAGTGCTCTTACAGCCTACCGGGAACATCTCTTCCAAAGGCCTGTGAAACGCAGTTTCTTTGCAGGCCTGATCTGGCTGAAGTAGGAGTTCTGCTCTGGGTGTGCTACTTTGCCCTAGAGCTGAAAGGCACAACGTGCAGGCTTCTTTCCAAAGGGCGAGTTGGGCCCCTCAGCATCTTGCTTCCAGCTCTTTGGGAAGCTAAGAAACCACTCGCTCTGCACAGTGCTCTAACAGCCTAGTGGGAACATCTCTTCCAAAGGCCTGTGAAACGCAGTTTCTTTGCAGGCCTGATCTGGCTGAAGTAGGACTTCTGCTCTGGGTGTGCTACTTTGCCCTAGAGCTGAAAGGCACAACGTGCAGGCTTCTTTCCAAAGGGCGAGTTGGGCTCCACAGCATCTTGATTCCAGCTCTTTGGGAAGCTAAGAAACCACTCGCTCTGCACAGTGCTCTTACAGCCTAGTGGGAACATCTCTTCCAAAGGCCTGTGAAACGCAGTTTCTTTGCAGGCCTGATCTGGCTGAAGTAGGACTTCTGCTCTGGGTGTGCTACTTTGCCCTAGAGCTGAAAGGCACAACGTGCAGGCTTCTTTCCAAAGGGCGAGTTGGGCCCCACAGCATCTTGCTTCCAGCTCTTTGGGAACCTAAGAAACCACTCGCTCTGCACAGTGCTCTAACAGCCTAGTGGGAACATCTCTTCCAAAGGCCTGTGAAACGCAGTTTCTTTGCAGGCCTGATCTGGCTGAAGTAGGACTTCTGCTCTGGGTGTGCTACTTTGCCCTAGAGCTGAAAGGCACAACGTGCAGGCTTCTTTCCAAAGGGCGAGTTGGGCTCCACAGCATCTTGATTCCACCTCTTTGGGAAGCTAACAAAACACTCGCTCTGCACAGTGCTCTAACAGCCTAGTGGGAACATGTCTTCCAAAGGCCTGTGAAACGCAGTTTCTTTGCAGGCCTGATCTGGCTGAAGTAGGACTTCTGCTCTGGGTGTGCTACTTTGCCCTAGAGCTGAAAGGCACAACGTGCAGGCTTCTTTCCAAAGGGCGAGTTGGGCCCCACAGCATCTTGCTTCCAGCTCTTTGGGAAGCTAAGAAACAACTCGCTCTGCACAGTGCTCTTACAGCCTACCGGGAACATCTCTTCCATAGGCCTGTGAAACGCAGTTTCTTGCAGGCCTCATCTGGCTGAAGTAGGACTTCTGCTCTGGGTGTGCTACTTTGCCCTAGAGCTGAAAGGCACAACGTGCAGGCTTCTTTCCAAAGGGCGAGTTGGGCTCCACAGCATCTTGCTTCCAGCTCTTTGGGAAGCTAAGAAACAACTCACTCTGATCAGTGCTCTTACAGCCTACTGGGAACATCTCTTCCAAAGGCCTGTGAAACGCAGTTTCTTTGCAGGCCTGATCTGGCTGAAGTAGGACTTCTGCTCTGGGTGTGCTACTTTGCCCTAGAGCTGAAAGGCACAACGTGCAGGCTTCTTTCCAAAGGGCGAGTTGGGCCCCACAGCATCTTGCTTCCAGCTCTTTGGGAAGCTAGGAAACAACTCGCTCTGCACAGTGCTCTTACAGCCTACCGGGAACATCTCTTCCAAAGGCCTGTGAAACGCAGTTTCTTTGCAGGCCTGATCTGGCTGAAGTAGGACTTCTGCTCTGGGTGTGCTACTTTGCCCTAGAGCTGAAAGGCACAACGTGCAGGCTTCTTTCCAAAGGGCGAGTTGGGCCCCACAGCATCTTGCTTCCAGCTCTTTGGGAAGCTAAGAAACAACTCGCTCTGCACAGTGCTCTAACAGCCTAGTGGGAACATCTCTTCCAAAGGCCTGTGAAACGCAGTTTCTTTGCAGGCCTGATCTGGCTGAAGTAGGACTTCTGCTCTGGGTGTGCTACTTTGCCCTAGAGCTGAAAGGCACAACGTGCAGGCTTCTTTCCAAAGGGCGAGTTGGGCCCCACAGCATCTTGCTTCCAGCTCTTTGGGAAGCTAAGAAACAACTCGCTCTGCACAGTGCTCTTACAGCCTAGTGGGAACATCTCTTCCAAAGGCCTGTGAAACGCAGTTTCTTTGCAGGCCTGATCTGGCTGAAGTAGGACTTCTGCTCTGGGTGTGCTACTTTGCCCTAGAGCTGAAAGGCACAACGTGCAGGCTTCTTTCCAAAGGGCGAGTTGGGCCCCACAGCATCTTGCTTCCAGCTCTTTGGGAAGCTAAGAAACAACTCGCTCTGCACAGTGCTCTTACAGCCTACCGGGAACATCTCTTCCAAAGGCCTGTGAAACGCAGTTTCTTTGAAGGCCTGATCTGGCTGAAGTAGGACTTCTGCTCTGGGTGTGCTACTTTGCGCTAGAGCTGAAAGGCACAACGTGCAGGCTTCTTTCCAAAGGGCGAGTTGGGCCCCACAGCATCTTGCTTCCAGCTCTTTGGGAAGCTAAGAAACCACTCTCTCTGCACAGTGCTCTTACAGCCTAGTGGGAACATCTCTTCCAAAGGCCTGAGAAACGCAGTTTCTTTGCAGGCCTGATCTGGCTGAAGTAGGACTTCTGCTCTGGGTGTGCTACTTTGCCCTAGAGCTGAAAGGCACAACGTGCAGGCTTCTTTCCAAAGGGCGAGTTGGGGCCCACAGCATCTTGCTTCCAGCTCTTTGGGAAGCTAAGAAACAACTCCCTCTGCACAGTGCTCTTACAGCCTACCGGGAACATCTCTTCCAAAGGCCTGTGAAACGCAGTTTCTTTGCAGGCCTGATCTGGCTGAAGTAGGACTTCTGCTCTGGGTGTGCTACTTTGCCCTAGAGCTGAAAGGCACAACGTGCAGGCTTCTTTCCAAAGGGCGTGTTGGGGCCCACAGCATCTTGCTTCCAGCTCTTTGGGAAGCTAAGAAACAACTCGCTCTGCTCAGTGCTCTTACAGCCTACCGGGAACATCTCTTCCAAAGGCCTGTGAAACGCAGTTTCTTTGCAGGCCTGATCTGGCTGAAGTAGGACTTCTGCTCTGGGTGTGCTACTTTGCCCTAGAGCTGAAAGGCACAACGTGCAGGCTTCTTTCCAAAGGGCGAGTTGGGCCCCACAGCATCTTGCTTCCAGCTCTTTGGGAAGCTAAGAAACAACTCGCTCTGCACAGTGCTCTTACAGCCTACCGGGAACATCTCTTCCAAAGGCCTGTGAAACGCAGTTTCTTTGCAGGCCTGATCTGGCTGAAGTAGGACTTCTGCTCTGGGTGTGCTACTTTGCCCTAGAGCTGAAAGGCACAACGTGCAGGCTTCTTTCCAATGGGTGAGTTGGGCCCCACAGCATCTTGCTTCCAGCTCTTTGGGAAGCTAAGAAACAACTCGCTCTGCACAGTGCTCTTACAGCCTACCGGGAACATCTCTTCCAAAGGCCTGTGAAACGCAGTTTCTTTGCAGGCCTGATGTGGCTGAAGTAGGACTTCTGCTCTGGGTGTGCTACTTTGCCCTAGAGCTCAAAGGCACAACGTGCAGCCTTCTTTCCAAAGGGCGAGTTGGGCCCCACAGCATCTTGCTTCCAGCTCTTTGGGAAGCTAAGAAACCACTCGCTCTGCACAGTGCTCTTACAGCCTAGTGGGAACGTCTCTTCCAAAGGCCTGTGAAACGCAGTTTCTTTGCAGGCCTGATCTGGCTGAACTAGGACTTCTGCTCTGGGTGTGCTACTTTGACCTAGAGCTGAAAGGCACAACGTGCAGGCTTCTTTCCAAAGGGCGAGTTGGGCCCCACAGCATCTTGCTTCCAGCTCTTTGGGAAGCTAAGAAACAACTCGCTCTGCACAGTGCTCTTACAGCCTACCAGGAACATCTCTTCCAAAGGCCTGTGAAACGCAGTTTCTTTGCAGGCCTGATGTGGCTGAAGTAGGACTTCTGCTCTGGGTGTGCTACTTTGCCCTAGAGCTGAAAGGCTCAACGTGCAGGCTTCTTTCCAAAGGGCGAGTTGGGCCCCACAGCGTCTTGCTTCCAGCTCTTTGGGAAGCTAAGAAACAACTCGCTCTGCACAGTGCTCTTACAGCCTACGGGGAACATCTCTTCCAAAGGCCTGTGAAACGCAGTTTCTTTGCAGGCCTGATCTGGCTGAAGTAGGACTTCTGCTCTGGGTGTGCTACTTTGCCCTAGAGCTGAAAGGCACAACGTGCAGGCTTCTTTACAAAGGGCGAGTTGGGCTCCACAGCATCTTGATTCCAGCTCTTTGGGAAGCTAAGAAACAACTCGCTCTGCACAGTGCTCTTACATCCTAGTGGGAACATCTCTTCCAAAGGCCTGTGAAACGCAGTTTCTTTGCAGGCCTGATCTGGCTGAAGTAGCACTTCTGCTCTGGGTGTGCTACTTTGCACTAGAGCTGAAAGGCACAACGTGCAGGCTTCTTTCCAAAGGGCGAGTTGGGCCCCACAGCATCTTGCTTCCAGCTCTTTGGGAAGCTAAGAAACCACTCGCTCTGCACAGTGCTCTAACAGCCTAGTGGGAACATCTCTTCCAAAGGCCTGTGAAACGCAGTTTCTTTGCAGGCCTGATCTGGCTGAAGTACGACTTCTGCTCTGGGTGTGCTACTTTGCCCTAGAGCTGAAAGGCACAACGTGCAGGCTTCTTTCCAAAAGGCGAGTTGGGCTCCACTGCATCTTGATTCCAGCTCTTTGGGAAGCTAAGAAACAACTCGCTCTGCACAGTGCTCTTACAGCCTAGTGGGAACATCTCTTCCAAAGGCCTGTGAAACGCAGTTTCTTTGCAGGCCTGATCTGGCTGAAGTAGGACTTCTGCTCTGGGTGTGCTACTTTGCCCTAGAGCTGAAAGGCACAACGTGCAGGCTTCTTTCCAAAGGGCGAGTTGGGCCCCACAGCATCTTGCTTCCAGCTCTTGGGGAATCTAAGAAACAACTCGCTCTGCACAGTGCTCTTACAGCCTACCGGGAACATCTCTTCCAAAGGCCTGTGAAACGCAGTTTCTTTGCAGGCCTGATCTGGCTGAAGTAGGACTTCTGCTCTGGGTGTGTAACTTTGCCCTAGAACTGAAAGGCACAACGTGCAGGCTTCTTTCCAAAGGGCGAGTTGGTCCCCACAGCATCTTGCTTCCAGCTCTTTGGGAAGCTAAGAAACCACTCGCTCTGCACAGTGCTCTTACAGCCTTGTGGGAACATCTCTTCCAAAGGCCTGTGAAACGCAGTTTCTTTGCAGGCCTGATCTGGCTGAAGTAGGACTTCTGCTCTGGGTGTGCTACTTTGCCCTAGAGCTGAAAGGCACAACGTGCAGGCTTCTTTCCAAAGGGCGAGTTGGGCCCCACAGCATCTTGCTTCCAGCTCTTTGGGAAGCTAAGAAACCACTCGCTCTGCACAGTGCTCTTACAGCCTAGTGGGAACATCTCTTCCAAAGGCCTGTAAAACGCAGTTTCTTTGCAGGCCTGATCTGGCTGAAGTAGGACTTCTGCTCTGGGTGTGCTACTTTGCCCTAGAGCTGAAAGGCACAACGTGCAGGCTTCTTTCCAAAGGGCGAGTTGGGCCCCACAGCATCTTGCTTCCAGCTCTTTGGGAAGCTAAGAAACAACTCGCTCTGCACAGTGCTCTTACAGCCTACCGGGAACATCTCTTCCAAAGGCCTGTGAAACGCAGTTTCTTTGCAGGCCTGATCTGGCTGAAGTAGGAGTTCTGCTCTGGGTGTGCTACTTTGCCCTAGAGCTGAAAGGCACAACGTGCAGGCTTCTTTCCAAAGGGCGAGTTGGGCCCCTCAGCATCTTGCTTCCAGCTCTTTGGGAAGCTAAGAAACCACTCGCTCTGCACAGTGCTCTAACAGCCTAGTGGGAACATCTCTTCCAAAGGCCTGTGAAACGCAGTTTCTTTGCAGGCCTGATCTGGCTGAAGTAGGACTTCTGCTCTGGGTGTGCTACTTTGCCCTAGAGCTGAAAGGCACAACGTGCAGGCTTCTTTCCAAAGGGCGAGTTGGGCTCCACAGCATCTTGATTCCAGCTCTTTGGGAAGCTAAGAAACAACTCGCTCTGCACAGTGCTCTTACAGCCTAGTGGGAACATCTCTTCCAAAGGCCTGTGAAACGCAGTTTCTTTGCAGGCCTGATCTGGCTGAAGTAGGACTTCTGCTCTGGGTGTGCTACTTTGCCCTAGAGCTGAAAGGCACAACGTGCAGGCTTCTTTCCAAAGGGCGAGTTGGGCCCCACAGCATCTTGCTTCCAGCTCTTTGGGAACCTAAGAAACCACTCGCTCTGCACAGTGCTCTAACAGCCTAGTGGGAACATCTCTTCCAAAGGCCTGTGAAACGCAGTTTCTTTGCAGGCCTGATCTGGCTGAAGTAGGACTTCTGCTCTGGGTGTGCTACTTTGCCCTAGAGCTGAAAGGCACAACGTGCAGGCTTCTTTCCAAAGGGCGAGTTGGGCTCCACAGCATCTTGATTCCACCTCTTTGGGAAGCTAACAAACCACTCGCTCTGCACAGTGCTCTAACAGCCTAGTGGGAACATGTCTTCCAAAGGCCTGTGAAACGCAGTTTCTTTGCAGGCCTGATCTGGCTGAAGTAGGACTTCTGCTCTGGGTGTGCTACTTTGCCCTAGAGCTGAAAGGCACAACGTGCAGGCTTCTTTCCAAAGGGCGAGTTGGGACCCACAGCATCTTGCTTCCAGCTCTTTGGGAAGCTAAGAAACAACTCGCTCTGCACAGTGCTCTTACAGCCTACCGGGAACATCTCTTCCATAGGCCTGTGAAACGCAGTTTCTTTGCAGGCCTCATCTGGCTGAAGTAGGACTTCTGCTCTGGGTGTGCTACTTTGCCCTAGAGCTGAAAGGCACAACGTGCAGGCTTCTTTCCAAAGGGCGAGTTGGGCCCCACAGCATCTTGCTTCCAGCTCTTTGGGAAGCTAAGAAACAACTCACTCTGATCAGTGCTCTTACAGCCTACTGGGAACATCTCTTCCAAAGGCCTGTGAAACGCAGTTTCTTTGCAGGCCTGATCTGGCTGAAGTAGGACTTCTGCTCTGGGTGTGCTACTTTGCCCTAGAGCTGAAAGGCACAACGTGCAGGCTTCTTTCCAAAGGGCGAGTTGGGCCCCACAGCATCTTGCTTCCAGCTCTTTGGGAAGCTAGGAAACAACTCGCTCTGCACAGTGCTCTTACAGCCTACCGGGAACATCTCTTCCAAAGGCCTGTGAAACGCAGTTTCTTTGCAGGCCTGATCTGGCTGAAGTAGGACTTCTGCTCTGGGTGTGCTACTTTGCCCTAGAGCTGAAAGGCACAACGTGCAGGCTTCTTTCCAAAGGGCGAGTTGGGCCCCACAGCATCTTGCTTCCAGCTCTTTGGGAAGCTAAGAAACAACTCGCTCTGCACAGTGCTCTTACAGCCTACCGGGAACATCTCTTCCAAAGGCCTGTGAAACGCAGTTTCTTTGCAGGCCTGATCTGGCTGAAGTAGGACTTCTGCTCTGGGTGTGCTACTTTGCCCTAGAGCTGAAAGGCACAACGTGCAGGCTTCTTTCAAAAGGGCGAGTTGGGCCCCACAGCATCTTGCTTCCAGCTCTTTGGGAAGCTAAGAAACAACTCGCTCTGCACAGTGCTCTTACAGCCTAGTGGGAACATCTCTTCCAAAGGCCTGTGAAACGCAGTTTCTTTGCAGGCCTGATCTGGCTGAAGTAGGACTTCTGCTCTGGGTGTGCTACTTTGCCCTAGAGCTGAAAGGCACAACGTGCAGGCTTCTTTCCAAAGGGCGAGTTGGGCCCCACAGCATCTTGCTTCCAGCTCTTTGGGAAGCTAAGAAACAACTCGCTCTGCACAGTGCTCTTACAGCCTACCGGGAACATCTCTTCCAAAGGCCTGTGAAACGCAGTTTCTTTGCAGGCCTGATCTGGCTGAAGTAGGACTTCTGCTCTGGGTGTGCTACTTTGCCCTAGAGCTGAAAGGCACAACGTGCAGGCTTCTTTCCAAAGGGCGAGTTGGGCCCCACAGCATCTTGCTTCCAGCTCTTTGGGAAGCTGAGAAACCACTCGCTCTGCACAGTGCTCTTACAGCCTAGTGGGAACATCTCTTCCAAAGGCCTGTGAAACGCAGTTTCTTTGCAGGCCTGATCTGGATGAAGTAGGACTTCTGCTCTGGGTGTGCTACTTTGCCCTAGAGCTGAAAGGCACAACGTGCAGGTTTCTTTCCAAAGGGCGAGTTGGGCCCCACAGTATCTTGCTTCCAGCTCTTTGGGAAGCTAAGAAACAACTCGCTCTGCACAGTGCTCTTACAGCCTACCATGAACATCTCTTCCAAAGGCCTGTGAAACGCAGTTTCTTTGCAGACCTGATCTGGCTGAAGTAGGACTTCTGCTCTGGGTGTGCTACTTTGCCCTAGAGCTGAAAGGCACAACGTGCAGGCTTATTTCCAAAGGGCGAGTTGGGCCCCACAGCATCTTGCTTCCAGCTCTTTGGGAAGCTAAGAAACAACTCGCTCTGCACAGTGCTCTTACAGCCTACCGTGAACATCTCTTCCAAAGGCCTGTGAAACGCAGTTTCTTTGAAGGCCTGATCTGGCTGAAGTAGGACTTCTGCTCTGGGTGTGCTACTTTGCGCTAGAGCTGAAAGGCACAACGTGCAGGCTTCTTTCCAAAGGGCGAGTTGGGCCCCACAGCATCTTGCTTCCAGCTCTTTGGGAAGCTAAGAAACCACTCTCTCTGCACAGTGCTCTTACAGCCTAGTGGGAATATCTCTTCCAAAGGCCTGAGAAACGCAGTTTCTTCGCAGGCCTGATCTGGCTGAAGTAGGACTTCTGCTCTGGGTGTGCTACTTTGCCCTAGAGCTGAAAGGCACAACGTGCAGGCTTCTTTCCAAAGGGCGAGTTGGGGCCCACAGCATCTTGCTTCCAGCTCTTTGGGAAGCTAAGAAACAACTCGCTCTGCACAGTGCTCTTACAGCCTACCGGGAACATCTCTTCCAAAGGCCTGTGAAACGCAGTTTCTTTGCAGGCCTGATCTGGCTGAAGTAGGACTTCTGCTCTGGGTGTGTTACTTTGCCCTAGAGCTGAAAGGCACAAACGTGCAGGCTTCTTTCCAAAGGGCGTGTTGGGGCCCACAGCATCTTGCTTCCAGCTCTTTGGGAAGCTAAGAAACAACTCGCTCTGCTCAGTGCTCTTACAGCCTACCGGGAACATCTCTTCCAAAGGCCTGTGAAACGCAGTTTCTTTGCAGGCCTGATCTGGCTGAAGTAGGACTTCTGCTCTGGGTGTGCTACTTTGCCCTAGAGCTGAAAGGCACAACGTGCAGGCTTCTTTCCAAAGGGCGAGTTGGGCCCCACAGCATCTTGCTTCCAGCTCTTTGGGAAGCTAAGAAACAACTCGCTCTGCACAGTGCTCTTACAGCCTACCGGGAACATCTCTTCCAAAGGCCTGTGAAACGCAGTTTCTTTGCAGGCCTGATCTGGCTGAAGTAGGACTTCTGCTCTGGGTGTGCTACTTTGCCCTAGAGCTGAAAGGCACAACGTGCAGGCTTCTTTCCAATGGGCGAGTTGGGCCCCACAGCATCTTGCTTCCAGCTCTTTGGGAAGCTAAGAAACAACTCGCTCTGCACAGTGCTCTTACAGCCTACCGGGAACATCTCTTCCAAAGGCCTGTGAAACGCAGTTTCTTTGCAGGCCTGATCTGGCTGAAGTAGGACTTCTGCTCTGGGTGTGCTACTTTGCCCTAGAGCTCAAAGGCACAACGTGCAGCCTTCTTTCCAAAGGGCGAGTTGGGCCCCACAGCATCTTGCTTCCAGCTCTTTGGGAAGCTAAGAAACCACTCGCTCTGCACAGTGCTCTTACAGCCTAGTGGGAACGTCTCTTACAAAGGCCTGTGAAACGCAGTTTCTTTGCAGGCCTGATCTGGCTGAAGTAGGACTTCTGCTCTGGGTGTGCTACTTTGCCCTAGAGCTGAAAGGCACAACGTTCAGGCTTCTTTCCAAAGGGCGAGTTGGGCCCCACAGCATCTTGCTTCCAGCTCTTTGGGAAGCTAAGAAACAACTCGCTCTGCACAGCGCTCTTACAGCCTACCAGGAACATCTCTTCCAAAGGCCAGTGAAACGCAGTTTCTTTGCAGGCCTGATCTGGCTGAAGTAGGACTTCTGCTCTGGATGTGCTACTTTGCCCAAGAGCTGAAAGGCTCAACGTGCAGGCTTCTTTCCAAAGGGCGAGTTGGGCCCCACAGCGTCTTGCTTCCAGCTCTTTGGGAAGCTAAGAAACAACTCGCTCTGCACAGTGCTCTTACAGCCTAGTGGGAACATCTCTTCCAAAGGCCTGTGAAACGCAGTTTCTTTGCAGGCCTGATCTGGCTGAAGTAGGACTTCTGCTCTGGGTGTGCTACTTTGCCCTAGAGCTGAAAGGCACAACGTGCAGGCTTCTTTACAAAGGGCGAGTTGGGCTCCACAGCATCTTGATTCCAGCTCTTTGGGAAGCTAAGAAACAACTCGCTCTGCACAGTGCTCTTACAGCCTAGTGGGAACATCTCTTCCAAAGGCCTGTGAAACGCAGTTTCTTTGCAGGCCTGATCTGGCTGAAGTAGGACTTCTGCTCTGGGTGTGCTACTTTGCCCTAGAGCTGAAAGGCACAACGTGCAGGCTTCTTTCCAAAGGGCGAGTTGGGCCCCACAGCATCTTGCTTCCAGCTCTTTGGGAAGCTAAGAAACCACTCGCTCTGCACAGTGCTCTAACAGCCTAGTGGGAACATCTCTTCCAAAGGCCTGTGAAACGCAGTTTCTTTGCAGGCCTGATCTGGCTGAAGTAGGACTTCTGCTCTGGGTGTGCTACTTTGCCCTAGAGCTGAAAGGCACAACGTGCAGGCTTCTTTCCAAAAGGCAAGTTGGGCTCCACTGCATCTTGATTCCAGCTCTTTGGGAAGCTAAGAAACAACTCGCTCTGCACAGTGCTCTTACAGCCTAGTGGGAACATCTCTTCCAAAGGCCTGTGAAACGCAGTTTCTTTGCAGGCCTGATCTGGCTGAAGTAGGAGTTCTGCTCTGGGTGTGCTACTTTGCCCTAGAGCTGAAAGGCACAACGTGCAGGCTTCTTTCCAAAGGGCGAGTTGGGCCCCACAGCATCTTGCTTCCAGCTCTTTGGGAAGCTAAGAAACAACTCGCTCTGCACAGTGCTCTTACAGCCTACCGGGAACATCTCTTCCAAAGGCCTGTGAAACGCAGTTTCTTTGCAGGCCTGATCTGGCTGAAGTAGGACTTCTGCTCTGGGTGTGCTACTTTGCCCTAGAGCTGAAAGGCACAACGTGCAATCTTCTTTCCAAAGGGCGAGAAGGGCCCCACAGCATCTTGCTTCCAGCTCTTTGGGAAGCTAAGAAACAACTCGCTCTGCACAGTGCTCTTACAGCCTACCGGGAACATGTCTTCCAAAGGCCTGTGAAACGCAGTTCCTTTGCAGGCCTGATCTGGCTGAAGTAGGACTTCTGCTCTGGGTGTGCTACTTTGCCCTAGAGCTGAAAGGCACAACGTGCAGGCTTCTTTCCAAAGGGCGAGTTGGGCCCCACATCATCTTGCTTCCAGCTCTTTGGGAAGCTAAGAAACAACTCGCTCTGCACAGTGCTCTTACAGCCTACCGGGAACATCTCTTCCAAAGGCCTGTGAAACGCAGTTTCTTTGCAGGCCTGATCTGGCTGAAGTAGGACTTCTGCTCTGGGTGTGCTACTTTGCCCTAGAGCTGAAAGGCACAACGTGCAGGCTTCTTTCCAAAGGGCGAGTTGGGCCCCACAGCATCTTGCTTCCAGCTCTTTGGGAAGCTAAGAAACAACTCGCTCTGCACAGTGCTCTTACAGCCTAGTGGGAACATCTCTTCCAAAGGCCTGTGAAACGCAGTTTCTTTGCAGGCCTGATCTGGCTGAAGTAGGACTTCTGCTCTGGCTGTGCTACTTTGCCCTAGAGCTGAAAGGCACAACGTGCAGGCTTCTTTCCAAAGGGCGAGTTGGGCCCCACAGCATCTTGCTTCCAGCTCTTTGGGAAGCTAAGAAACAACTCGCTCTGCACAGTGCTCTTACAGCCTACCGGGAACATCTCTTCCAAAGGCCTGTGAAACGCAGTTTCTTTGCAGGCCTGATCTGGCTGAAGTAGGACTTCTGCTCTGGGTGTGCTACTTTGCCCTAGAGCTGAAAGGCACAACGTGCAGGCTTCTTTCCAAAGGGCGAGTTGGGCCCCACAGCATCTTGCTTCCAGCTCTTTGGGAAGCTAAGAAACCACTCGCTCTGCACAGTGCTCTAACAGCCTAGTGGGAACATCTCTTCCAAAGGCCTGTGAAACGCAGTTTCTTTGCAGGCCTGATCTGGCTGAAGTAGGACTTCTGCTCTGGGTGTGCTACTTTGCCCTAGAGCTGAAAGGCACAACGTGCAGGCTTCTTTCCAAAGGGCGAGTTGGGCCCCACAGCATCTTGCTTCCAGCTCTTTGGGAAGCTAAGAAAACACTCGCTCTGCACAGTGCTCTAACAGCCTAGTGGGAACATCTCTTCCAAAGGCCTGTGAAACGCAGTTTCTTTGCAGGCCTGATCTGGCTGAAGTAGGACTTCTGCTCTGGGTGTGCTACTTTGCCCTAGAGCTGAAAGGCACAACGTGCAGGCTTCTTTACAAAGGGCGAGTTGGGCTCCACAGCATCTTGATTCCAGCTCTTTGGGAAGCTAAGAAACAACTCGCTCTGCACAGTGCTCTTACAGCCTAGTGGGAACATCTCTTCCAAAGGCCTGTGAAACGCAGTTTCTTTGCAGGCCTGATCTGGCTGAAGTAGGACTTCTGCTCTGGCTGTGCTACTTTGCCCTAGAGCTGAAAGGCACAACGTGCAGGCTTCTTTCCAAAGGGCGAGTTGGGCCCCACAGCATCTTGCTTCCAGCTCTTTGGGAAGCTAAGAAACCACTCGCTCTGCACAGTGCTCTAACAGCCTAGTGGGAACATCTCTTCCAAAGGCCTGTGAAACGCAGTTTCTTTGCAGGCCTGATCTGGCTGAAGTAGGACTTCTGCTCTGGGTGTGCTACTTTGCCCTAGAGCTGAAAGGCACAACGTGCAGGCTTCTTTCCAAAAGGCGAGTTGGGCTCCACTGCATCTTGATTCCAGCTCTTTGGGAAGCTAAGAAACAACTCGCTCTGCACAGTGCTCTTACAGCCTAGTGGGAACATCTCTTCCAAAGGCCTGTGAAACGCAGTTTCTTTGCAGGCCTGATCTGGCTGAAGTAGGACTTCTGCTCTGGGTGTGCTACTTTGCCCTAGAGCTGAAAGGCACAACGTGCAGGCTTCTTTCCAAAGGGCGAGTTGGGCCCCACAGCATCTTGCTTCCAGCTCTTGGGGAAGCTAAGAAACAACTCGCTCTGCACAGTGCTCTTACAGCCTACCGGGAACATCTCTTCCAAAGGCCTGTGAAACGCAGTTTCTTTGCAGGCCTGATCTGGCTGAAGTAGGACTTCTGCTCTGGGTGTGCTACTTTGCCCTAGAGCTGAAAGGCACAACGTGCAGGCTTCTTTCCAAAGGGCGAGTTGGGCCCCACAGCATCTTGCTTCCAGCTCTTTGGGAAACTGAGAAACCACTCGCTCTGCACAGTGCTCTTACAGCCTAGTGGGAACATCTCTTCCAAAGGCCTGTGAAACGCAGTTTCTTTGCAGGCCTGATCTGGCTGAAGTAGGACTTCTGCTCTGGGTGTGCTACTTTGCCCTAGAGCTGAAAGGCACAACGTGCAATCTTCTTTCCAAAGGGCGAGAAGGGCCCCACAGCATCTTGCTTCCAGCTCTTTGGGAAGCTAAGAAACAACTCGCTCTGCACAGTGCTCTTACAGCCTACCGGGAACATGTCTTCCAAAGGCCTGTGAAACGCAGTTTCTTTGCAGGCCTGATCTGGCTGAAGTAGGACTTCTGCTCTGGGTGTGCTACTTTGCCCTAGAGCTGAAAGGCACAACGTGCAGGCTTCTTTCCAAAGGGCGAGTTGGGCCCCACACCATCTTGCTTCCAGCTCTTTGGGAAGCTAAGAAACCACTCGCTCTGCACAGTGCTCTTACAGCCTAGTGGGAACATCTCTTCCAAAGGCCTGTGAAACGCAGTTTCTTTGCAGGCCTGATCTGGCTGAAGTAGGACTTCTGCTCTGGCTGTGCTACTTTGCCCTAGAGCTGAAAGGCACAACGTGCAGGCTTCTTTCCAAAGGGCGAGTTGGGCCCCACAGCATCTTGCTTCCAGCTCTTTGGGAAGCTAAGAAACAACTCGCTCTGCACAGTGCTCTTACAGCCTACCGGGAACATCTCTTCCAAAGGCCTGTGAAACGCAGTTTCTTTGCAGGCCTGATCTGGCTGAAGTAGGACTTCTGCTCTGGGTGTGCTACTTTGCCCTAGAGCTGAAAGGCACAACGTGCAGGCTTCTTTCCAAAGGGCGAGTTGGGCCCCACAGCATCTTGCTTCCAGCTCTTTGGGAAGCTGAGAAACCACTCGCTCTGCACAGTGCTCTAACAGCCTAGTGGGAACATCTCTTCCAAAGGCCTGTGAAACGCAGTTTCTTTGCAGGCCTGATCTGGCTGAAGTAGGACTTCTGCTCTGGGTGTGCTACTTTGCCCTAGAGCTGAAAGGCACAACGTGCAGGCTTCTTTCCAAAGGGCGAGTTGGGCCCCACAGCATCTTGCTTCCAGCTCTTTGGGAAGCTAAGAAACCACTCGCTCTGCACAGTGCTCTAACAGCCTAGTGGGAACATCTCTTCCAAAGGCCTGTGAAACGCAGTTTCTTTGCAGGCCTGATCTGGCTGAAGTAGGACTTCTGCTCTGGGTGTGCTACTTTGCCCTAGAGCTGAAAGGCACAACGTGCAGGCTTCTTTCCAAAGGGCGAGTTGGGCTCCACAGCATCTTGATTCCAGCTCTTTGGGAAGCTAAGAAACAACTCGCTCTGCACAGTGCTCTTACAGCCTAGTGGGAACATCTCTTCCAAAGGCCTGTGAAACGCAGTTTCTTTGCAGGCCTGATCTGGCTGAAGTAGGACTTCTGCTCTGGGTGTGCTACTTTGCCCTAGAGCTGAAAGGCACAACGTGCAGGCTTCTTTCCAAAGGGCGAGTTGGGCCCCACAGCATCTTGCTTCCAGCTCTTGGGGAATATAAGAAACAACTCGCTCTGCACAGTGCTCTTACAGCCTAGTGGGAACATCTCTTCCAAAGGCCTGTGAAACGCAGTTTCTTTGCAGGCCTGATCTGGCTGAAGTAGGACTTCTGCTCTGGCTGTGCTACTTTGCCCTAGAGCTGAAAGGCACAACGTGCAGGCTTCTTTCCAAAGGGCGAGTTGGGCCCCACAGCATCTTGCTTCCAGCTCTTTGGGAAGCTGAGAAACCACTCGCTCTGCACAGTGCTCTTACAGCCTAGTGGGAACATCTCTTCCAAAGGCCTGTGAAACGCAGTTTCTTTGCAGGCCTGATCTGGCTGAAGTAGGACTTCTGCTCTGGGTGTGCTACTTTGCCCTAGAGCTGAAAGGCACAACGTGCAGGCTTCTTTCCAAAGGGCGAGTTGGGGCCCACAGCATCTTGCTTCCAGCTCTTTGGGAAGCTAAGAAACAACTCGCTCTGCACAGTGCTCTTACAGCCTACCGGGAACATCTCTTCCAAAGGCCTGTGAAACGCAGTTTCTTTGCAGGCCTGATCTGGCTGAAGTAGGACTTCTGCTCTGGGTGTGCTACTTTGCCCTAGAGCTGAAAGGCACAACGTGCAGGCTTCTTTCCAAAGGGCGTGTTGGGGCCCACAGCATCTTGCTTCCAGCTCTTTGGGAAGCTGAGAAACAACTCGCTCTGCTCAGTGCTCTTAAAGCCTACCGGGAACATCTCTTCCAAAGGCCTGTGAAACGCAGTTTCTTTGCAGGCCTGATCTGGCTGAAGTAGGACTTCTGCTCTGGGTGTGCTACTTTGCCCTAGAGCTGAAAGGCACAACGTGCAGGCTTCTTTCCAAAGGGCGAGTTGGGCCCCACAGCATCTTGCTTCCAGCTCTTTGGGAAGCTAAGAAATAACTCGCTCTGCACAGTGCTCTTACAGCCTACCGGGAACATCTCTTCCAAAGGCCTGTGAAACGCAGTTTCTTTGCAGGCCTGATCTGGCTGAAGTAGGACTTCTGCTCGGGGTGTGCTACTTTGCCCTAGAGCTGAATGGCACAACGTGCAGGCTTCTTTCCAATGGGTGAGTTGGGCCCCACAGCATCTTGCTTCCAGCTCTTTGGGAAGCTAAGAAACAACTCGCTCTGCACAGTGCTCTTACAGCCTACCGGGAACATCTCTTCCAAAGGCCTGTGAAACGCAGTTTCTTTGCAGGCCTGATCTGGCTGAAGTAGGACTTCTGCTCTGGGTGTGCTACTTTGCCCTAGAGCTCAAAGGCACAACGTGCAGCCTTCTTTCCAAAGGGCGAGTTGGGCCCCACAGCATCTTGCTTCCAGCTCTTTGGGAAGCTAAGAAACCACTCGCTCTGCACAGTGCTCTTACAGCCTAGTGGGAACGTCTCTTCCAAAGGCCTGTGAAACGCAGTTTCTTTGCAGGCCTGATCTGGCTGAAGTAGGACTTCTGCTCTGGGTGTGCTACTTTGCCCTAGAGCTGAAAGGCACAACGTGCAGGCTTCTTTCCAAAGGGCGAGTTGGGCCCCACAGCATCTTGCTTCCAGCTCTTTGGGAAGCTAAGGAACAACTCGCTCTGCACAGTGCTCTTACAGCCTACCAGGAACATCTCTTCCAAAGGCCTGTGAAACGCAGTTTCTTTGCAGGCCTGATCTGGCTGAAGTAGGACTTCTGCTCTGGGTGTGCTACTTTGCCCTAGAGCTGAAAGGCTCAACGTGCAGGCTTCTTTCCAAAGGGCGAGTTGGGCCCCACAGCGTCTTGCTTCCAGCTCTTTGGGAAGCTAAGAAACAACTCGCTCTGCACAGTGCTCTTACAGCCTACGGGGAACATCTCTTCCAAAGGCCTGTGAAACGCAGTTTCTTTGCAGGCCTGATCTGGCTGAAGTAGGACTTCTGCTCTGGGTGTGCTACTTTGCCCTAGAGCTGAAAGGCACAACGTGC
Source organism: Equus caballus (assembly GCF_041296265.1). NCBI lineage: Eukaryota > Metazoa > Chordata > Mammalia > Perissodactyla > Equidae > Equus > Equus caballus. Next base: position 1,664,125 of record NC_091710.1, read on the forward strand.
AGGCTTCTTTACAAAGGGCGAGTTGGGCTCCACAGCATCTTGCTTCCAGCTCTTTGGGAAGCTAAGAAACAACTCGCTCTGCACAGTGCTCTTACAGCCTAGTGGGAACATCTCTTCCAAAGGCCTGTGAAACGCAGTTTCTTTGCAGGCCTGATCTGGCTGAAGTAGGACTTCTGCTCTGGGTGTGCTACTTTGCCCTAGAGCTGAAAGGCACAACGTGCAGGCTTCTTTCCAAAGGGCGAGTTGGGCCCCACAGCATCTTGCTTCCAGCTCTTTGGGAACCTAAGAAACCACTCGCTCTGCACAGTGCTCTAACAGCCTAGTGGGAACATCTCTTCCAAAGGCCTGTGAAACGCAGTTTCTTTGCAGGCCTGATCTGGCTGAAGTAGGACTTCTGCTCTGGGTGTGCTACTTTGCCCTAGAGCTGAAAGGCACAACGTGCAGGCTTCTTTCCAAAGGGCGAGTTGGGCCCCTCAGCATCTTGCTTCCAGCTCTTTGGGAAGCTAAGAAACCACTCGCTCTGCACAGTGCTCTAACAGCCTAGTGGGAACATCTCTTCCAAAGGCCTGTGAAACGCAGTTTCTTTGCAGGCCTGATCTGGCTGAAGTAGGACTTCTGCTCTGGGTGTGCTACTTTGCCCTAGAGCTGAAAGGCACAACGTGCAGGCTTCTTTCCAAAGGGCGAGTTGGGCCCCACAGCATCTTGCTTCCAGCTCTTTGGGAAGCTAAGAAACCACTCGCTCTGCACAGTGCTCTTACAGCCTACTGGGAACATGTCTTCCAAAGGCCTGTGAAACGCAGTTTCTTTGCAGGCCTGATCTGGCTGAAGTAGGACTTCTGCTCTGGGTGTGCTACTTTGCCCTAGAGCTGAAAGGCACAACGTGCAGGCTTCTTTCCAAAGGGCGAGTTGGGCCCCACAGCATCTTGCTTCCAGCTCTTTGGGAAGCTAAGAAACAACTCGCTCTGCACAGTGCTCTTACAGCCTACCGGGAACATCTCTTCCAAAGGCCTGTGAAACGCAGTTTCTTTGCAGGCCTGATCTGGCTGAAGTAGGACTTCTGCTCTGGGTGTGCTACTTTGCCCTAGAGCTGAAAGGCACAACGTGCAGGCTTCTTTCCAAAGGGCGAGTTGGGCCCCACAGCATCTTGCTTCCAGCTCTTTGGGAAGCTAAGAAACCACTCGCTCTGCACAGTGCTCTAACAGCCTAGTGGGAACATCTCTTCCAAAGGCCTGTGAAACGCAGTTTCTTTGCAGGCCTGATCTGGCTGAAGTAGGACTTCTGCTCTGGGTGTGCTACTTTGCCCTAGAGCTGAAAGGCACAACGTGCAGGCTTCTTTCCAAAGGGCGAGTTGGGCCCCACAGCATCTTGCTTCCAGCTCTTTGGGAAGCTAAGAAACCACTCGCTCTGCACAGTGCTCTAACAGCCTAGTGGGAACATCTCTTCCAAAGGCCTGTGAAACGCAGTTTCTTTGCAGGCCTGATCTGGCTGAAGTAGGACTTCTGCTCTGGGTGTGCTACTTTGCCCTAGAGCTGAAAGGCACAACGTGCAGGCTTCTTTCCAAAGGGCGAGTTGGGCTCCACAGCATCTTGATTCCAGCTCTTTGGGAAGCTAAGAAACAACTCGCTCTGCACAGTGCTCTTACAGCCTAGTGGGAACATCTCTTCCAAAGGCCTGTGAAACGCAGTTTCTTTGCAGGCCTGATCTGGCTGAAGTAGGACTTCTGCTCTGGGTGTGCTACTTTGCCCTAGAGCTGAAAGGCACAACGTGCAGGCTTCTTTCCAAAGGGCGAGTTGGGCCCCACAGCATCTTGCTTCCAGCTCTTGGGGAATATAAGAAACAACTCGCTCTGCACAGTGCTCTTACAGCCTAGTGGGAACATCTCTTCCAAAGGCCTGTGAAACGCAGTTTCTTTGCAGGCCTGATCTGGCTGAAGTAGGACTTCTGCTCTGGCTGTGCTACTTTGCCCTAGAGCTGAAAGGCACAACGTGCAGGCTTCTTTCCAAAGGGCGAGTTGGGCCCCACAGCATCTTGCTTCCAGCTCTTTGGGAAGCTGAGAAACCACTCGCTCTGCACAGTGCTCTTACAGCCTAGTGGGAACATCTCTTCCAAAGGCCTGTGAAACGCAGTTTCTTTGCAGGCCTGATCTGGCTGAAGTAGGACTTCTGCTCTGGGTGTGCTACTTTGCCCTAGAGCTGAAAGGCACAACGTGCAGGCTTCTTTCCAAAGGGCGAGTTGGGGCCCACAGCATCTTGCTTCCAGCTCTTTGGGAAGCTAAGAAACAACTCGCTCTGCACAGTGCTCTTACAGCCTACCGGGAACATCTCTTCCAAAGGCCTGTGAAACGCAGTTTCTTTGCAGGCCTGATCTGGCTGAAGTAGGACTTCTGCTCTGGGTGTGCTACTTTGCCCTAGAGCTGAAAGGCACAACGTGCAGGCTTCTTTCCAAAGGGCGTGTTGGGGCCCACAGCATCTTGCTTCCAGCTCTTTGGGAAGCTGAGAAACAACTCGCTCTGCTCAGTGCTCTTAAAGCCTACCGGGAACATCTCTTCCAAAGGCCTGTGAAACGCAGTTTCTTTGCAGGCCTGATCTGGCTGAAGTAGGACTTCTGCTCTGGGTGTGCTACTTTGCCCTAGAGCTGAAAGGCACAACGTGCAGGCTTCTTTCCAAAGGGCGAGTTGGGCCCCACAGCATCTTGCTTCCAGCTCTTTGGGAAGCTAAGAAATAACTCGCTCTGCACAGTGCTCTTACAGCCTACCGGGAACATCTCTTCCAAAGGCCTGTGAAACGCAGTTTCTTTGCAGGCCTGATCTGGCTGAAGTAGGACTTCTGCTCGGGGTGTGCTACTTTGCCCTAGAGCTGAATGGCACAACGTGCAGGCTTCTTTCCAATGGGTGAGTTGGGCCCCACAGCATCTTGCTTCCAGCTCTTTGGGAAGCTAAGAAACAACTCGCTCTGCACAGTGCTCTTACAGCCTACCGGGAACATCTCTTCCAAAGGCCTGTGAAACGCAGTTTCTTTGCAGGCCTGATCTGGCTGAAGTAGGACTTCTGCTCTGGGTGTGCTACTTTGCCCTAGAGCTCAAAGGCACAACGTGCAGCCTTCTTTCCAAAGGGCGAGTTGGGCCCCACAGCATCTTGCTTCCAGCTCTTTGGGAAGCTAAGAAACCACTCGCTCTGCACAGTGCTCTTACAGCCTAGTGGGAACGTCTCTTCCAAAGGCCTGTGAAACGCAGTTTCTTTGCAGGCCTGATCTGGCTGAAGTAGGACTTCTGCTCTGGGTGTGCTACTTTGCCCTAGAGCTGAAAGGCACAACGTGCAGGCTTCTTTCCAAAGGGCGAGTTGGGCCCCACAGCATCTTGCTTCCAGCTCTTTGGGAAGCTAAGGAACAACTCGCTCTGCACAGTGCTCTTACAGCCTACCAGGAACATCTCTTCCAAAGGCCTGTGAAACGCAGTTTCTTTGCAGGCCTGATCTGGCTGAAGTAGGACTTCTGCTCTGGGTGTGCTACTTTGCCCTAGAGCTGAAAGGCTCAACGTGCAGGCTTCTTTCCAAAGGGCGAGTTGGGCCCCACAGCGTCTTGCTTCCAGCTCTTTGGGAAGCTAAGAAACAACTCGCTCTGCACAGTGCTCTTACAGCCTACGGGGAACATCTCTTCCAAAGGCCTGTGAAACGCAGTTTCTTTGCAGGCCTGATCTGGCTGAAGTAGGACTTCTGCTCTGGGTGTGCTACTTTGCCCTAGAGCTGAAAGGCACAACGTGCAGGCTTCTTTACAAAGGGCGAGTTGGGCTCCACAGCATCTTGCTTCCAGCTCTTTGGGAAGCTAAGAAACAACTCGCTCTGCACAGTGCTCTTACAGCCTAGTGGGAACATCTCTTCCAAAGGCCTGTGAAACGCAGTTTCTTTGCAGGCCTGATCTGGCTGAAGTAGGACTTCTGCTCTGGGTGTGCTACTTTGCCCTAGAGCTGAAAGGCACAACGTGCAGGCTTCTTTCCAAAGGGCGAGTTGGGCCCCACAGCATCTTGCTTCCAGCTCTTTGGGAACCTAAGAAACCACTCGCTCTGCACAGTGCTCTAACAGCCTAGTGGGAACATCTCTTCCAAAGGCCTGTGAAATTCAGTTTCTTTGCAGGCCTGATCTGGCTGAAGTAGGACTTCTGCTCTGGGTGTGCTACTTTGCCCTAGAGCTGAAAGGCACAACGTGCAGGCTTCTTTCCAAAGGGCGAGTTGGGCCCCTCAGCATCTTGCTTCCAGCTCTTTGGGAAGCTAAGAAACCACTCGCTCTGCACAGTGCTCTAACAGCCTAGTGGGAACATCTCTTCCAAAGGCCTGTGAAACGCAGTTTCTTTGCAGGCCTGATCTGGCTGAAGTAGGACTTCTGCTCTGGGTGTGCTACTTTGCCCTAGAGCTGAAAGGCACAACGTGCAGGCTTCTTTCCAAAGGGCGAGTTGGGCCCCACAGCATCTTGCTTCCAGCTCTTTGGGAAGCTAAGAAACCACTCGCTCTGCACAGTGCTCTTACAGCCTACTGGGAACATGTCTTCCAAAGGCCTGTGAAACGCAGTTTCTTTGCAGGCCTGATCTGGCTGAAGTAGGACTTCTGCTCTGGGTGTGCTACTTTGCCCTAGAGCTGAAAGGCACAACGTGCAGGCTTCTTTCCAAAGGGCGAGTTGGGCCCCACAGCATCTTGCTTCCAGCTCTTTGGGAAGCTAAGAAACAACTCGCTCTGCACAGTGCTCTTACAGCCTACCGGGAACATCTCTTCCAAAGGCCTGTGAAACGCAGTTTCTTTGCAGGCCTGATCTGGCTGAAGTAGGACTTCTGCTCTGGGTGTGCTACTTTGCCCTAGAGCTGAAAGGCACAACGTGCAGGCTTCTTTCCAAAGGGCGAGTTGGGCCCCACAGCATCTTGCTTCCAGCTCTTTGGGAAGCTAAGAAACCACTCGCTCTGCACAGTGCTCTAACAGCCTAGTGGGAACATCTCTTCCAAAGGCCTGTGAAACGCAGTTTCTTTGCAGGCCTGATCTGGCTGAAGTAGGACTTCTGCTCTGGGTGTGCTACTTTGCCCTAGAGCTGAAAGGCACAACGTGCAGGCTTCTTTCCAAAGGGCGAGTTGGGCCCCACAGCATCTTGCTTCCAGCTCTTTGGGAAGCTAAGAAACCACTCGCTCTGCACAGTGCTCTAACAGCCTACTGGGAACATCTCTTCCAAAGGCCTGTGAAACGCAGTTTCTTTGCAGGCCTGATCTGGCTGAAGTAGGACTTCTGCTCTGGGTGTGCTACTTTGCCCTAGAGCTGAAAGGCACAACGTGCAGGCTTCTTTCCAAAGGGCGAGTTGGGCTCCACAGCATCTTGATTCCAGCTCTTTGGGAAGCTAAGAAACAACTCGCTCTGCACAGTGCTCTTACAGCCTAGTGGGAACATCTCTTCCAAAGGCCTGTGAAACGCAGTTTCTTTGCAGGCCTGATCTGGCTGAAGTAGGACTTCTGCTCTGGGTGTGCTACTTTGCCCTAGAGCTGAAAGGCACAACGTGCAGGCTTCTTTCCAAAGGGCGAGTTGGGCCCCACAGCATCTTGCTTCCAGCTCTTGGGGAATATAAGAAACAACTCGCTCTGCACAGTGCTCTTACAGCCTAGTGGGAACATCTCTTCCAAAGGCCTGTGAAACGCAGTTTCTTTGCAGGCCTGATCTGGCTGAAGTAGGACTTCTGCTCTGGCTGTGCTACTTTGCCCTAGAGCTGAAAGGCACAACGTGCAGGCTTCTTTCCAAAGGGCGAGTTGGGCCCCACAGCATCTTGCTTCCAGCTCTTTGGGAAGCTGAGAAACCACTCGCTCTGCACAGTGCTCTTACAGCCTAGTGGGAACATCTCTTCCAAAGGCCTGTGAAACGCAGTTTCTTTGCAGGCCTGATCTGGCTGAAGTAGGACTTCTGCTCTGGGTGTGCTACTTTGCCCTAGAGCTGAAAGGCACAACGTGCAGGCTTCTTTCCAAAGGGCGAGTTGGGGCCCACAGCATCTTGCTTCCAGCTCTTTGGGAAGCTAAGAAACAACTCGCTCTGCACAGTGCTCTTACAGCCTACCGGGAACATCTCTTCCAAAGGCCTGTGAAACGCAGTTTCTTTGCAGGCCTGATCTGGCTGAAGTAGGACTTCTGCTCTGGGTGTGCTACTTTGCCCTAGAGCTGAAAGGCACAACGTGCAGGCTTCTTTCCAAAGGGCGTGTTGGGGCCCACAGCATCTTGCTTCCAGCTCTTTGGGAAGCTGAGAAACAACTCGCTCTGCTCAGTGCTCTTAAAGCCTACCGGGAACATCTCTTCCAAAGGCCTGTGAAACGCAGTTTCTTTGCAGGCCTGATCTGGCTGAAGTAGGACTTCTGCTCTGGGTGTGCTACTTTGCCCTAGAGCTGAAAGGCACAACGTGCAGGCTTCTTTCCAAAGGGCGAGTTGGGCCCCACAGCATCTTGCTTCCAGCTCTTTGGGAAGCTAAGAAATAACTCGCTCTGCACAGTGCTCTTACAGCCTACCGGGAACATCTCTTCCAAAGGCCTGTGAAACGCAGTTTCTTTGCAGGCCTGATCTGGCTGAAGTAGGACTTCTGCTCGGGGTGTGCTACTTTGCCCTAGAGCTGAATGGCACAACGTGCAGGCTTCTTTCCAATGGGTGAGTTGGGCCCCACAGCATCTTGCTTCCAGCTCTTTGGGAAGCTAAGAAACAACTCGCTCTGCACAGTGCTCTTACAGCCTACCGGGAACATCTCTTCCAAAGGCCTGTGAAACGCAGTTTCTTTGCAGGCCTGATCTGGCTGAAGTAGGACTTCTGCTCTGGGTGTGCTACTTTGCCCTAGAGCTCAAAGGCACAACGTGCAGCCTTCTTTCCAAAGGGCGAGTTGGGCCCCACAGCATCTTGCTTCCAGCTCTTTGGGAAGCTAAGAAACCACTCGCTCTGCACAGTGCTCTTACAGCCTAGTGGGAACGTCTCTTCCAAAGGCCTGTGAAACGCAGTTTCTTTGCAGGCCTGATCTGGCTGAAGTAGGACTTCTGCTCTGGGTGTGCTACTTTGCCCTAGAGCTGAAAGGCACAACGTGCAGGCTTCTTTCCAAAGGGCGAGTTGGGCCCCACAGCATCTTGCTTCCAGCTCTTTGGGAAGCTAAGGAACAACTCGCTCTGCACAGTGCTCTTACAGCCTACCAGGAACATCTCTTCCAAAGGCCTGTGAAACGCAGTTTCTTTGCAGGCCTGATCTGGCTGAAGTAGGACTTCTGCTCTGGGTGTGCTACTTTGCCCTAGAGCTGAAAGGCTCAACGTGCAGGCTTCTTTCCAAAGGGCGAGTTGGGCCCCACAGCATCTTGCTTCCAGCTCTTTGGGAAGCTAAGAAACAACTCGCTCTGCACAGTGCTCTTACAGCCTACGGGGAACATCTCTTCCAAAGGCCTGTGAAACGCAGTTTCTTTGCAGGCCTGATCTGGCTGAAGTAGGACTTCTGCTCTGGGTGTGCTACTTTGCCCTAGAGCTGAAAGGCACAACGTGCAGGCTTCTTTACAAAGGGCGAGTTGGGCTCCACAGCATCTTGCTTCCAGCTCTTTGGGAAGCTAAGAAACAACTCGCTCTGCACAGTGCTCTTACAGCCTAGTGGGAACATCTCTTCCAAAGGCCTGTGAAACGCAGTTTCTTTGCAGGCCTGATCTGGCTGAAGTAGGACTTCTGCTCTGGGTGTGCTACTTTGCCCTAGAGCTGAAAGGCACAACGTGCAGGCTTCTTTCCAAAGGGCGAGTTGGGCCCCACAGCATCTTGCTTCCAGCTCTTTGGGAACCTAAGAAACCACTCGCTCTGCACAGTGCTCTAACAGCCTAGTGGGAACATCTCTTCCAAAGGCCTGTGAAACGCAGTTTCTTTGCAGGCCTGATCTGGCTGAAGTAGGACTTCTGCTCTGGGTGTGCTACTTTGCCCTAGAGCTGAAAGGCACAACGTGCAGGCTTCTTTCCAAAGGGCGAGTTGGGCCCCTCAGCATCTTGCTTCCAGCTCTTTGGGAAGCTAAGAAACCACTCGCTCTGCACAGTGCTCTAACAGCCTAGTGGGAACATCTCTTCCAAAGGCCTGTGAAACGCAGTTTCTTTGCAGGCCTGATCTGGCTGAAGTAGGACTTCTGCTCTGGGTGTGCTACTTTGCCCTAGAGCTGAAAGGCACAACGTGCAGGCTTCTTTCCAAAGGGCGAGTTGGGCTCCACAGCATCTTGATTCCAGCTCTTTGGGAAGCTAAGAAACAACTCGCTCTGCACAGTGCTCTTACAGCCTAGTGGGAACATCTCTTCCAAAGGCCTGTGAAACGCAGTTTCTTTGCAGGCCTGATCTGGCTGAAGTAGGACTTCTGCTCTGGGTGTGCTACTTTGCCCTAGAGCTGAAAGGCACAACGTGCAGGCTTCTTTCCAAAGGGCGAGTTGGGCCCCACAGCATCTTGCTTCCAGCTCTTTGGGAAGCTAAGAAACCACTCGCTCTGCACAGTGCTCTAACAGCCTAGTGGGAACATCTCTTCCAAAGGCCTGTGAAACGCAGTTTCTTTGCAGGCCTGATCTGGCTGAAGTAGGACTTCTGCTCTGGGTGTACTACTTTGCTCTAGAGCTGAAAGGCACAACGTGCAGGCTTCTTTCCAAAGGGCGAGTTGGGCTCCACAGCATCTTGATTCCAGCTCTTTGGGAAGCTAAGAAACAACTCGCTCTGCACAGTGCTCTTACAGCCTAGTGGGAACATCTCTTCCAAAGGCCTGTGAAACGCAGTTTCTTTGCAGGCCTGATCTGGCTGAAGTAGGACTTCTGCTCTGGGTGTGCTACTTTGCCCTAGAGCTGAAAGGCACAACGTGCAGGCTTCTTTCCAAAGGGCGAGTTGGGCCCCCAGCATCTTGCTTCCAGCTCTTGGGGAATATAAGAAACAACTCGCTCTGCACAGTGCTCTTACAGCCTAGTGGGAACATCTCTTCCAAAGGCCTGTGAAACGCAGTTTCTTTGCAGGCCTGATCTGGCTGAAGTAGGACTTCTGCTCTGGGTGTGCTACTTTGCCCTAGAGCTGAAAGGCTCAACGTGCAGGCTTCTTTCCAAAGGGCGAGTTGGGCCCCACAGCGTCTTGCTTCCAGCGCTTTGGGAAGCTAAGAAACAACTCGCTCTGCACAGTGCTCTTACAGCCTACGGGGAACATCTCTTCCAAAGGCCTGTGAAACGCAGTTTCTTTGCAGGCCTGATCTGGCTGAAGTAGGACTTCTGCTCTGGGTGTGCTACTTTGCCCTAGAGCTGAAAGGCACAACGTGCAGGCTTCTTTACAAAGGGCGAGTTGGGCTCCACAGCATCTTGCTTCCAGCTCTTTGGGAAGCTAAGAAACAACTCGCTCTGCACAGTGCTCTTACAGCCTAGTGGGAACATCTCTTCCAAAGGCCTGTGAAACGCAGTTTCTTTGCAGGCCTGATCTGGCTGAAGTAGGACTTCTGCTCTGGGTGTGCTACTTTGCCCTAGAGCTGAAAGGCACAACGTGCAGGCTTCTTTCCAAAGGGCGAGTTGGGCCCCACAGCATCTTGCTTCCAGCTCTTTGGGAAGCTGAGAAACCACTCGCTCTGCACAGTGCTCTAACAGCCTAGTGGGAACATCTCTTCCAAAGGCCTGTGAAACGCAGTTTCTTTGCAGGCCTGATCTGGCTGAAGTAGGACTTCTGCTCTGGGTGTGCTACTTTGCCCTAGAGCTGAAAGGCACAACGTGCAGGCTTCTTTCCAAAGGGCGAGTTGGGCCCCTCAGCATCTTGCTTCCAGCTCTTTGGGAAGCTAAGAAACCACTCGCTCTGCACAGTGCTCTAACAGCCTAGTGGGAACATCTCTTCCAAAGGCCTGTGAAACGCAGTTTCTTTGCAGGCCTGATCTGGCTGAAGTAGGACTTCTGCTCTGGGTGTGCTACTTTGCCCTAGAGCTGAAAGGCACAACGTGCAGGCTTCTTTCCAAAGGGCGAGTTGGGCTCCACAGCATCTTGATTCCAGCTCTTTGGGAAGCTAAGAAACAACTCGCTCTGCACAGTGCTCTTACAGCCTAGTGGGAACATCTCTTCCAAAGGCCTGTGAAACGCAGTTTCTTTGCAGGCCTGATCTGGCTGAAGTAGGACTTCTGCTCTGGGTGTGCTACTTTGCCCTAGAGCTGAAAGGCACAACGTGCAGGCTTCTTTCCAAAGGGCGAGTTGGGCCCCACAGCATCTTGCTTCCAGCTCTTTGGGAAGCTAAGAAACCACTCGCTCTGCACAGTGCTCTAACAGCCTAGTGGGAACATCTCTTCCAAAGGCCTGTGAAACGCAGTTTCTTTGCAGGCCTGATCTGGCTGAAGTAGGACTTCTGCTCTGGGTGTACTACTTTGCCCTAGAGCTGAAAGGCACAACGTGCAGGCTTCTTTCCAAAGGGCGAGTTGGGCTCCACAGCATCTTGATTCCAGCTCTTTGGGAAGCTAAGAAACAACTCGCTCTGCACAGTGCTCTTACAGCCTAGTGGGAACATCTCTTCCAAAGGCCTGTGAAACGCAGTTTCTTTGCAGGCCTGATCTGGCTGAAGTAGGACTTCTGCTCTGGGTGTGCTACTTTGCCCTAGAGCTGAAAGGCACAACGTGCAGGCTTCTTTCCAAAGGGCGAGTTGGGCCCCCAGCATCTTGCTTCCAGCTCTTGGGGAATATAAGAAACAACTCGCTCTGCACAGTGCTCTTACAGCCTAGTGGGAACATCTCTTCCAAAGGCCTGTGAAACGCAGTTTCTTTGCAGGCCTGATCTGGCTGAAGTAGGACTTCTGCTCTGGGTGTGCTACTTTGCCCTAGAGCTGAAAGGCACAACGTGCAGGCTTCTTTCCAAAGGGCGAGTTGGGCCCCACAGCATCTTGCTTCCAGCTCTTTGGGAAGCTAAGAAACCACTCGCTCTGCACAGTGCTCTTACAGCCTAGTGGGAACACCTCTTCCAAAGGCCTGTGAAACGCAGTTTCTTTGCAGGCCTGATCTGGCTGAAGTAGGACTTCTGCTCTGGGTGTGCTACTTTGCCCTAGAGCTGAAAGGCACAACGTGCAGGCTTCTTTCCAAAGTGCGAGAAGGGCCCCACAGCATCTTGCTTCCAGCTCTTTGGGAAGCTAAGAAACAACTCGCTCTGCACAGTGCTCTTACAGCCTACCGGGAACATCTCTTCCAAAGGCCTGTGAAACGCAGTTTCTTTGCAGGCCTGATCTGGCTGAAGTAGGACTTCTGCTCTGGGTGTGCTACTTTGCCCTAGAGCTGAAAGGCACAACGTGCAGGCTTCTTTCCAAAGGGCGAGTTGGGCCCCAGAGCATCTTGCTTCCAGCTCTTTGGGAAGCTAAGAAACCACTCGCTCGGCACAGTGCTCTTACAGCCTTGTGGGAACATCTCTTCCAAAGGCCTGTGAAACGCAGTTTCTTTGCAGGCCTGATCTGGCTGAAGTAGGACTTCTGCTCTGGGTGTGCTACTTTGCCCTAGAGCTGAAAGGCACAACGTGCAGGCTTCTTTCCAAAGGGCGATTTGGGCCCCACAGCATCTTGCTTCCAGCTCTTTGGGAAGCTGAGAAACCACTCGCTCTGCACAGTGCTCTTACAGCCTAGTGGGAACATCTCTTCCAAAGGCCTGTGAAACGCAGTTTCTTTGCAGGCCTGATCTGGCTGAAGTAGGACTTCTGCTCTGGGTGTGCTACTTTGCCCTAGAGCTCAAAGGCACAACGTGCAGGCTTCTTTCCAAAGGGCGAGAAGGGCCCCACAGCATCTTGCTTCCAGCTCTTTGGGAAGCTAAGAAACCACTCGCTCTGCACAGTGCTCTTACAGCCTAGTGGGAACGTCTCTTCCAAAGGCCTGTGAAACGCACTTTCTTTGCAGGCCTGATCTGGCTGAAGTAGGACTTCTGCTCTGGGTGTGCTACTTTGCCCTAGAGCTGAAAGGCACAACGTGCAGGCTTCTTTCCAAAGGGCGAGTTGGGCCCCACAGCATCTTGCTTCCAGCTCTTTGGGAAGCTAAGAAACAACTCGCTCTGCACAGTGCTCTTACAGCCTACGGGGAACATCTCTTCCAAAGGCCTGTGAAACGCAGTTTCTTTGCAGGCCTGATCTGGCTGAAGTAGGACTTCTGCTCTGGGTGTGCTACTTTGCCCTAGAGCTGAAAGGCACAACGTGCAGGCTTCTTTCCAAAGGGCGAGTTGGGCCCCCAGCATCTTGCTTCCAGCTCTTGGGGAATATAAGAAACAACTCGCTCTGCACAGTGCTCTTACAGCCTAGTGGGAACATCTCTTCCAAAGGCCTGTGAAACGCAGTTTCTTTGCAGGCCTGATCTGGCTGAAGTAGGACTTCTGCTCTGGGTGTGCTACTTTGCCCTAGAGCTGAAAGGCACAACGTGCAGGCTTCTTTCCAAAGGGCGAGTTGGGCCCCACAGCATCTTGCTTCCAGCACTTTGGGAAGCTGAGAAACCACTCGCTCTGCACAGTGCTCTTACAGCCTAGTGGGAACACCTCTTCCAAAGGCCTGTGAAACGCAGTTTCTTTGCAGGCCTGATCTGGCTGAAGTAGGACTTCTGCTCTGGGTGTGCTACTTTGCCCTAGAGCTGAAAGGCACAACGTGCAGGCTTCTTTCCAAAGTGCGAGAAGGGCCCCACAGCATCTTGCTTCCAGCTCTTTGGGAAGCTAAGAAACAACTCGCTCTGCACAGTGCTCTTACAGCCTACCGGGAACATCTCTTCCAAAGGCCTGTGAAACGCAGTTTCTTTGCAGGCCTGATCTGGCTGAAGTAGGACTTCTGCTCTGGGTGTGCTACTTTGCCCTAGAGCTGAAAGGCACAACGTGCAGGCTTCTTTCCAAAGGGCGAGTTGGGCCCCAGAGCATCTTGCTTCCAGCTCTTTGGGAAGCTAAGAAACCACTCGCTCGGCACAGTGCTCTTACAGCCTTGTGGGAACATCTCTTCCAAAGGCCTGTGAAACGCAGTTTCTTTGCAGGCCTGATCTGGCTGAAGTAGGACTTCTGCTCTGGGTGTGCTACTTTGCCCTAGAGCTGAAAGGCACAACGTGCAGGCTTCTTTCCAAAGGGCGATTTGGGCCCCACAGCATCTTGCTTCCAGCTCTTTGGGAAGCTGAGAAACCACTCGCTCTGCACAGTGCTCTTACAGCCTAGTGGGAACATCTCTTCCAAAGGCCTGTGAAACGCAGTTTCTTTGCAGGCCTGATCTGGCTGAAGTAGGACTTCTGCTCTGGGTGTGCTACTTTGCCCTAGAGCTGAAAGGCACAACGTGCAGGCTTCTTTCCAAAGGGCGAGAAGGGCCCCACAGCATCTTGCTTCCAGCTCTTTGGGAAGCTAAGAAACAACTCGCTCTGCACAGTGCTCTTACAGCCTACCGGGAACATGTCTTCCAAAGGCCTGTGAAACGCAGTTTCTTTTCAGGCCTGATCTGGCTGAAGTAGGACTTCTGCTCTGGGTGTGCTACTTTGCCCTAGAGCTGAAAGGCACAACGTGCAGGCTTATTTCCAAAGGGCGAGTTGGGCCCCACAGCATCTTGCTTCCAGCTCTTTGGGAAGCTAAGAAACAACTCGCTCTGCACAGTGCTCTTACAGCCTACCGGGAACATGTCTTCCAAAGGCCTGTGAAACGCAGTTTCTTTGCAGGCCTGATCTGGCTGAAGTAGGACTTCTGCTCTGGGTGTGCTACTTTGCCCTAGAGCTGAAAGGCACAACGTGCAGGCTTCTTTCCAAAGGGCGAGTTGGGCCCCACAGCATCTTGCTTCCAGCTCTTTGGGAAGCTAAGAAACAACTCGCTCTGCACAGTGCTCTAACAACCTAGTGGGAACATCTCTTCCAAAGGCCTGTGAAACGCAGTTTCTTTGCAGGCCTGATCTGGCTGAAGTAGGACTTCTGCTCTGGGTGTGCTACTTTGCCCTAGAGCTGAAAGGCACAACGTGCAGGCTTCTTTCCAAAGGGCGAGTTGGGCCCCACAGCATCTTGCTTCCAGCTCTTTGGGAAGCTAAGAAACAAGTCGCTCTGCACAGTGCTCTTACAGCCTAGTGGGAACATCTCTTCCAAAGGCCTGTGAAACGCAGTTTCTTTGCAGGCCTGATCTGGCTGAAGTAGGACTTCTGCTCTGGGTGTGCTACTTTGCCCTAGAGCTGAAAGGCACAACGTGCAGGCTTCTTTCCAAAGGGCGAGTTGGGCCCCACAGCATCTTGCTTCCAGCTCTTGGGGAATCTAAGACACAACTCGCTCTGCACAGTGCTCTTACAGCCTACCGGGAACATCTCTTCCAAAGGCCTGTGAAACGCAGTTTCTTTGCAGGCCTGATCTGGCTGAAGTAGGACTTCTGCTCTGGGTGTGCTACTTTGCCCCAGAGCTGAAAGGCACAACGTGCAGGCTTCTTTCCAAAGGGCGAGTTGGGCCCCACAGCATCTTGCTTCCAGCTCTTTGGGAAGCTGAGAAACGACTCGCTCTGCACAGTGCTCTTACAGCCTAGTGGGAACATCTCTTCCAAAGGCCTGTGAAACGCAGTTTCTTTGCAGGCCTGATCTGGCTGAAGTAGGACTTCTGCTCTGGGTGTGCTACTTTGCCCTAGAGCTGAAAGGCACAACGTGCAGGTTTCTTTCCAAACGGCGAGTTGGGCCCCACAGCATCTTGCTTCCAGCTCTTTGGGAAGCTAAGAAACAACTCGCTCTGCACAGTGCTCTTACAGCCTAGTGGGAACATCTCTTCCAAAGGCCTGTGAAACGCAGTTTCTTTGCAGGCCTGATCTGGCTGAAGTAGGACTTCGGCTCTGGGTGTGCTACTTTGCCCTAGAGCTGAAAGGCACAACGTGCAGGCTTCTTTCCAAAGGGCGAGTTGGGCCCCACAGCATCTTGCTTCCAGCTCTTTGGGAAGCTAAGAAACAACTCGCTCTGCACAGTGCTCTTACAGCCTACCGGGAACATCTCTTCCAGAGGCCTGTGAAACGCAATTTCTTTGAAGGCCTGATCTGGCTGAAGTAGGACTTCTGCTCTGGGTGTGCTACTTTGCCCTAGAGCTGAAAGGCACAACGTGCAGGCTTCTTTCCAAAGGGCGAGTTGGGCCCCACAGCATCTTGCTTCCAGCTCTTTGGGAAGCTAAGAAACCACTCGCTCTGCACAGTGCTCTTACAGCCTAGTGGGAACATCTCTTCCAAAGGCCTGTGAAACGCAGTTTCTTTGCAGGCCTGATCTGGCTGAAGTAGGACTTCTGCTCTGGGTGTGCTACTTTGCCCTAGAGCTGAAAGGCACAACGTGCAGGCTTCTTTCCAAAGGGCGAGTTGGGCCCCACAGCATCTTGCTTCCAGCTCTTTGGGAAGCTAAGAAACAACTCGCTCTGCACAGTGCTCTTACAGCCTACCGGGAACATCTCTTCCAAAGGCCTGTGAAACGCAGTTTCTTTGCAGGCCTGATCTGGCTGAAGTAGGACTTCTGCTCTGGGTGTGCTACTTTGCCCTAGAGCTGAAAGGCACAACGTGCAGGCTTCTTTCCAAAGGGCGAGTTGGGCCCCACAGCATCTTGCTTCCAGCTCTTTGGGAGGCTAAGAAACAACTCGCTCTGCACAGTGCTCTTACAGCCTACCAGGAACATCTCTTCCAAAGGACTGTGAAACGCAGTTTCTTTGCAGGCCTGATCTGGCTGAAGTAGGACTTCTGCTCTGGGTGTGCTACTTTGCCCTAGAGCTGAAAGGCACAACGTGCAGGCTTATTTCCAAAGGGCGAGTTGGGCCCCACAGCATCTTGCTTCCAGCTCTTTGGGAAGCTAAGAAACAACTCGCTCTGCACAGTGCTCTTACAGCCTACCGGGAACATGTCTTCCAAAGGCCTGTGAAACGCAGTTTCTTTGCAGGCCTGATCTGGCTGAAGTAGGACTTCTGCTCTGGGTGTGCTACTTTGCCCTAGAGCTGAAAGGCACAACGTGCAGGCTTCTTTCCAAAGGGCGAGTTGGGCCCCACAGCATCTTGCTTCCAGCTCTTTGGGAAGCTAAGAAACCACTCGCTCTGCACAGTGCTCTAACAGCCTAGTGGGAACATCTCTTCCAAAGGCCTGTGAAACGCAGTTTCTTTGCAGGCCTGATCTGGCTGAAGTAGGACTTCTGCTCTGGGTGTGCTACTTTGCCCTAGAGCTGAAAGGCACAACGTGCAGGCTTCTTTCCAAAGGGCGAGTTGGGCCCCACAGCATCTTGCTTCCAGCTCTTTGGGAAGCTAAGAAACCACTCGCTCTGCACAGTGCTCTAACAGCCTAGTGGGAACATCTCTTCCAAAGGCCTGTGAAACGCAGTTTCTTTGCAGGCCTGATCTGGCTGAAGTAGGACTTCTGCTCTGGGTGTGCTACTTTGCCCTAGAGCTGAAAGGCACAACGTGCAGGCTTCTTTCCAAAGGGCGAGTTGGGCTCCACAGCATCTTGATTCCAGCTCTTTGGGAAGCTAAGAAACAACTCGCTCTGCACAGTGCTCTTACAGCCTAGTGGGAACATCTCTTCCAAAGGCCTGTGAAACGCAGTTTCTTTGCAGGCCTGATCTGGCTGAAGTAGGACTTCTGCTCTGGGTGTGCTACTTTGCCCTAGAGCTGAAAGGCACAACGTGCAGGCTTCTTTCCAAAGGGCGAGTTGGGCCCCACAGCATCTTGCTTCCAGCTCTTGGGGAATATAAGAAACAACTCGCTCTGCACAGTGCTCTTACAGCCTAGTGGGAACATCTCTTCCAAAGGCCTGTGAAACGCAGTTTCTTTGCAGGCCTGATCTGGCTGAAGTAGGACTTCTGCTCTGGCTGTGCTACTTTGCCCTAGAGCTGAAAGGCACAACGTGCAGGCTTCTTTCCAAAGGGCGAGTTGGGCCCCACAGCATCTTGCTTCCAGCTCTTTGGGAAGCTGAGAAACCACTCGCTCTGCACAGTGCTCTTACAGCCTAGTGGGAACATCTCTTCCAAAGGCCTGTGAAACGCAGTTTCTTTGCAGGCCTGATCTGGCTGAAGTAGGACTTCTGCTCTGGGTGTGCTACTTTGCCCTAGAGCTGAAAGGCACAACGTGCAGGCTTCTTTCCAAAGGGCGAGTTGGGGCCCACAGCATCTTGCTTCCAGCTCTTTGGGAAGCTAAGAAACAACTCGCTCTGCACAGTGCTCTTACAGCCTACCGGGAACATCTCTTCCAAAGGCCTGTGAAACGCAGTTTCTTTGCAGGCCTGATCTGGCTGAAGTAGGACTTCTGCTCTGGGTGTGCTACTTTGCCCTAGAGCTGAAAGGCACAACGTGCAGGCTTCTTTCCAAAGGGCGTGTTGGGGCCCACAGCATCTTGCTTCCAGCTCTTTGGGAAGCTGAGAAACAACTCGCTCTGCTCAGTGCTCTTAAAGCCTACCGGGAACATCTCTTCCAAAGGCCTGTGAAACGCAGTTTCTTTGCAGGCCTGATCTGGCTGAAGTAGGACTTCTGCTCTGGGTGTGCTACTTTGCCCTAGAGCTGAAAGGCACAACGTGCAGGCTTCTTTCCAAAGGGCGAGTTGGGCCCCACAGCATCTTGCTTCCAGCTCTTTGGGAAGCTAAGAAATAACTCGCTCTGCACAGTGCTCTTACAGCCTACCGGGAACATCTCTTCCAAAGGCCTGTGAAACGCAGTTTCTTTGCAGGCCTGATCTGGCTGAAGTAGGACTTCTGCTCGGGGTGTGCTACTTTGCCCTAGAGCTGAATGGCACAACGTGCAGGCTTCTTTCCAATGGGTGAGTTGGGCCCCACAGCATCTTGCTTCCAGCTCTTTGGGAAGCTAAGAAACAACTCGCTCTGCACAGTGCTCTTACAGCCTACCGGGAACATCTCTTCCAAAGGCCTGTGAAACGCAGTTTCTTTGCAGGCCTGATCTGGCTGAAGTAGGACTTCTGCTCTGGGTGTGCTACTTTGCCCTAGAGCTCAAAGGCACAACGTGCAGCCTTCTTTCCAAAGGGCGAGTTGGGCCCCACAGCATCTTGCTTCCAGCTCTTTGGGAAGCTAAGAAACCACTCGCTCTGCACAGTGCTCTTACAGCCTAGTGGGAACGTCTCTTCCAAAGGCCTGTGAAACGCAGTTTCTTTGCAGGCCTGATCTGGCTGAAGTAGGACTTCTGCTCTGGGTGTGCTACTTTGCCCTAGAGCTGAAAGGCACAACGTGCAGGCTTCTTTCCAAAGGGCGAGTTGGGCCCCACAGCATCTTGCTTCCAGCTCTTTGGGAAGCTAAGGAACAACTCGCTCTGCACAGTGCTCTTACAGCCTACCAGGAACATCTCTTCCAAAGGCCTGTGAAACGCAGTTTCTTTGCAGGCCTGATCTGGCTGAAGTAGGACTTCTGCTCTGGGTGTGCTACTTTGCCCTAGAGCTGAAAGGCTCAACGTGCAGGCTTCTTTCCAAAGGGCGAGTTGGGCCCCACAGCGTCTTGCTTCCAGCTCTTTGGGAAGCTAAGAAACAACTCGCTCTGCACAGTGCTCTTACAGCCTACGGGGAACATCTCTTCCAAAGGCCTGTGAAACGCAGTTTCTTTGCAGGCCTGATCTGGCTGAAGTAGGACTTCTGCTCTGGGTGTGCTACTTTGCCCTAGAGCTGAAAGGCACAACGTGCAGGCTTCTTTACAAAGGGCGAGTTGGGCTCCACAGCATCTTGCTTCCAGCTCTTTGGGAAGCTAAGAAACAACTCGCTCTGCACAGTGCTCTTACAGCCTAGTGGGAACATCTCTTCCAAAGGCCTGTGAAACGCAGTTTCTTTGCAGGCCTGATCTGGCTGAAGTAGGACTTCTGCTCTGGGTGTGCTACTTTGCCCTAGAGCTGAAAGGCACAACGTGCAGGCTTCTTTCCAAAGGGCGAGTTGGGCCCCACAGCATCTTGCTTCCAGCTCTTTGGGAACCTAAGAAACCACTCGCTCTGCACAGTGCTCTAACAGCCTAGTGGGAACATCTCTTCCAAAGGCCTGTGAAACGCAGTTTCTTTGCAGGCCTGATCTGGCTGAAGTAGGACTTCTGCTCTGGGTGTGCTACTTTGCCCTAGAGCTGAAAGGCACAACGTGCAGGCTTCTTTCCAAAGGGCGAGTTGGGCCCCTCAGCATCTTGCTTCCAGCTCTTTGGGAAGCTAAGAAACCACTCGCTCTGCACAGTGCTCTAACAGCCTAGTGGGAACATCTCTTCCAAAGGCCTGTGAAACGCAGTTTCTTTGCAGGCCTGATCTGGCTGAAGTAGGACTTCTGCTCTGGGTGTGCTACTTTGCCCTAGAGCTGAAAGGCACAACGTGCAGGCTTCTTTCCAAAGGGCGAGTTGGGCCCCACAGCATCTTGCTTCCAGCTCTTTGGGAAGCTAAGAAACCACTCGCTCTGCACAGTGCTCTTACAGCCTACCGGGAACATGTCTTCCAAAGGCCTGTGAAACGCAGTTTCTTTGCAGGCCTGATCTGGCTGAAGTAGGACTTCTGCTC
This sequence comes from Equus caballus, assembly GCF_041296265.1. Classification (NCBI taxonomy): domain Eukaryota; kingdom Metazoa; phylum Chordata; class Mammalia; order Perissodactyla; family Equidae; genus Equus; species Equus caballus. The sequence continues at coordinate 1,683,528 of NC_091710.1, forward strand.
TGGGTGTGCTACTTTGCCCTAGAGCTGAAAGGCACAACGTGCAGGCTTCTTTGCAAAGGGCGAGTTGGGCCCCACAGCATCTTGCTTCCAGCTCTTTGGGAAGCTAAGAAACAACTCGCTCTGCACAGTGCTCTTACAGCCTACCGGGAACATCTCTTCCAAAGGCCTGTGAAACGCAGTTTCTTTGCAGGCCTGATCTGGCTGAAGTAGGACTTCTGCTCTGGGTGTGCTACTTTGCCCTAGAGCTGAAAGGCACAACGTGCAGGCTTCTTTCCAAAGGGCGAGTTGGGCCCCACAGCATCTTGCTTCCAGCTCTTTGGGAAGCTAAGAAACCACTCGCTCTGCACAGTGCTCTAACAGCCTAGTGGGAACATCTCTTCCAAAGGCCTGTGAAACGCAGTTTCTTTGCAGGCCTGATCTGGCTGAAGTAGGACTTCTGCTCTGGGTGTGCTACTTTGCCCTAGAGCTGAAAGGCACAACGTGCAGGCTTCTTTCCAAAGGGCGAGTTGGGCCCCACAGCATCTTGCTTCCAGCTCTTTGGGAAGCTAAGAAACCACTCGCTCTGCACAGTGCTCTAACAGCCTAGTGGGAACATCTCTTCCAAAGGCCTGTGAAACGCAGTTTCTTTGCAGGCCTGATCTGGCTGAAGTAGGACTTCTGCTCTGGGTGTGCTACTTTGCCCTAGAGCTGAAAGGCACAACGTGCAGGCTTCTTTCCAAAGGGCGAGTTGGGCTCCACAGCATCTTGATTCCAGCTCTTTGGGAAGCTAAGAAACAACTCGCTCTGCACAGTGCTCTTACAGCCTAGTGGGAACATCTCTTCCAAAGGCCTGTGAAACGCAGTTTCTTTGCAGGCCTGATCTGGCTGAAGTAGGACTTCTGCTCTGGGTGTGCTACTTTGCCCTAGAGCTGAAAGGCACAACGTGCAGGCTTCTTTCCAAAGGGCGAGTTGGGCCCCACAGCATCTTGCTTCCAGCTCTTGGGGAATATAAGAAACAACTCTCTCTGCACAGTGCTCTTACAGCCTAGTGGGAACATCTCTTCCAAAGGCCTGTGAAACGCAGTTTCTTTGCAGGCCTGATCTGGCTGAAGTAGGACTTCTGCTCTGGCTGTGCTACTTTGCCCTAGAGCTGAAAGGCACAACGTGCAGGCTTCTTTCCAAAGGGCGAGTTGGGCCCCACAGCATCTTGCTTCCAGCTCTTTGGGAAGCTGAGAAACCACTCGCTCTGCACAGTGCTCTTACAGCCTAGTGGGAACATCTCTTCCAAAGGCCTGTGAAACGCAGTTTCTTTGCAGGCCTGATCTGGCTGAAGTAGGACTTCTGCTCTGGGTGTGCTACTTTGCCCTAGAGCTGAAAGGCACAACGTGCAGGCTTCTTTCCAAAGGGCGAGTTGGGGCCCACAGCATCTTGCTTCCAGCTCTTTGGGAAGCTAAGAAACAACTCGCTCTGCACAGTGCTCTTACAGCCTACCGGGAACATCTCTTCCAAAGGCCTGTGAAACGCAGTTTCTTTGCAGGCCTGATCTGGCTGAAGTAGGACTTCTGCTCTGGGTGTGCTACTTTGCCCTAGAGCTGAAAGGCACAACGTGCAGGCTTCTTTCCAAAGGGCGTGTTGGGGCCCACAGCATCTTGCTTCCAGCTCTTTGGGAAGCTGAGAAACAACTCGCTCTGCTCAGTGCTCTTAAAGCCTACCGGGAACATCTCTTCCAAAGGCCTGTGAAACGCAGTTTCTTTGCAGGCCTGATCTGGCTGAAGTAGGACTTCTGCTCTGGGTGTGCTACTTTGCCCTAGAGCTGAAAGGCACAACGTGCAGGCTTCTTTCCAAAGGGCGAGTTGGGCCCCACAGCATCTTGCTTCCAGCTCTTTGGGAAGCTAAGAAATAACTCGCTCTGCACAGTGCTCTTACAGCCTACCGGGAACATCTCTTCCAAAGGCCTGTGAAACGCAGTTTCTTTGCAGGCCTGATCTGGCTGAAGTAGGACTTCTGCTCGGGGTGTGCTACTTTGCCCTAGAGCTGAATGGCACAACGTGCAGGCTTCTTTCCAATGGGTGAGTTGGGCCCCACAGCATCTTGCTTCCAGCTCTTTGGGAAGCTAAGAAACAACTCGCTCTGCACAGTGCTCTTACAGCCTACCGGGAACATCTCTTCCAAAGGCCTGTGAAACGCAGTTTCTTTGCAGGCCTGATCTGGCTGAAGTAGGACTTCTGCTCTGGGTGTGCTACTTTGCCCTAGAGCTCAAAGGCACAACGTGCAGCCTTCTTTCCAAAGGGCGAGTTGGGCCCCACAGCATCTTGCTTCCAGCTCTTTGGGAAGCTAAGAAACCACTCGCTCTGCACAGTGCTCTTACAGCCTAGTGGGAACGTCTCTTCCAAAGGCCTGTGAAACGCAGTTTCTTTGCAGGCCTGATCTGGCTGAAGTAGGACTTCTGCTCTGGGTGTGCTACTTTGCCCTAGAGCTGAAAGGCACAACGTGCAGGCTTCTTTCCAAAGGGCGAGTTGGGCCCCACAGCATCTTGCTTCCAGCTCTTTGGGAAGCTAAGGAACAACTCGCTCTGCACAGTGCTCTTACAGCCTAGTGGGAACATCTCTTCCAAAGGCCTGTGAAACGCAGTTTCTTTGCAGGCCTGATCTGGCTGAAGTAGGACTTCTGCTCTGGGTGTGCTACTTTGCCCTAGAGCTGAAAGGCACAACGTGCAGGCTTCTTTCCAAAGGGCGAGTTGGGCCCCACAGCATCTTGCTTCCAGCTCTTTGGGAAGCTAAGAAACCACTCGCTCTGCACAGTGCTCTAACAGCCTAGTGGGAACATCTCTTCCAAAGGCCTGTGAAACGCAGTTTCTTTGCAGGCCTGATCTGGCTGAAGTAGGACTTCTGCTCTGGGTGTACTACTTTGCTCTAGAGCTGAAAGGCACAACGTGCAGGCTTCTTTCCAAAGGGCGAGTTGGGCTCCACAGCATCTTGATTCCAGCTCTTTGGGAAGCTAAGAAACCACTCGCTCTGCACAGTGCTCTTACAGCCTAGTGGGAACATCTCTTCCAAAGGCCTGTGAAACGCAGTTTCTTTGCAGGCCTGATCTGGCTGAAGTAGGACTTCTGCTCTGGGTGTGCTACTTTGCCCTAGAGCTGAAAGGCACAACGTGCAGGCTTCTTTCCAAAGGGCGAGTTGGGCCCCCAGCATCTTGCTTCCAGCTCTTGGGGAATATAAGAAACAACTCGCTCTGCACAGTGCTCTTACAGCCTAGTGGGAACATCTCTTCCAAAGGCCTGTGAAACGCAGTTTCTTTGCAGGCCTGATCTGGCTGAAGTAGGACTTCTGCTCTGGGTGTGCTACTTTGCCCTAGAGCTGAAAGGCTCAACGTGCAGGCTTCTTTCCAAAGGGCGAGTTGGGCCCCACAGCGTCTTGCTTCCAGCTCTTTGGGAAGCTAAGAAACCACTCGCTCTGCACAGTGCTCTTACAGCCTACGGGGAACATCTCTTCCAAAGGCCTGTGAAACGCAGTTTCTTTGCAGGCCTGATCTGGCTGAAGTAGGACTTCTGCTCTGGGTGTGCTACTTTGCCCTAGAGCTGAAAGGCACAACGTGCAGGCTTCTTTCCAAAGGGCGAGTTGGGCCCCTCAGCATCTTGCTTCCAGCTCTTTGGGAAGCTAAGAAACCACTCGCTCTGCACAGTGCTCTAACAGCCTAGTGGGAACATCTCTTCCAAAGGCCTGTGAAACGCAGTTTCTTTGCAGGCCTGATCTGGCTGAAGTAGGACTTCTGCTCTGGGTGTGCTACTTTGCCCTAGAGCTGAAAGGCACAACGTGCAGGCTTCTTTCCAAAGGGCGAGTTGGGCTCCACAGCATCTTGATTCCAGCTCTTTGGGAAGCTAAGAAACAACTCGCTCTGCACAGTGCTCTTACAGCCTAGTGGGAACATCTCTTCCAAAGGCCTGTGAAACGCAGTTTCTTTGCAGGCCTGATCTGGCTGAAGTAGGACTTCTGCTCTGGGTGTGCTACTTTGCCCTAGAGCTGAAAGGCACAACGTGCAGGCTTCTTTCCAAAGGGCGAGTTGGGCCCCACAGCATCTTGCTTCCAGCTCTTTGGGAAGCTAAGAAACCACTCGCTCTGCACAGTGCTCTAACAGCCTAGTGGGAACATCTCTTCCAAAGGCCTGTGAAACGCAGTTTCTTTGCAGGCCTGATCTGGCTGAAGTAGGACTTCTGCTCTGGGTGTACTACTTTGCCCTAGAGCTGAAAGGCACAACGTGCAGGCTTCTTTCCAAAGGGCGAGTTGGGCTCCACAGCATCTTGATTCCAGCTCTTTGGGAAGCTAAGAAACAACTCGCTCTGCACAGTGCTCTTACAGCCTAGTGGGAACATCTCTTCCAAAGGCCTGTGAAACGCAGTTTCTTTGCAGGCCTGATCTGGCTGAAGTAGGACTTCTGCTCTGGGTGTGCTACTTTGCCCTAGAGCTGAAAGGCACAACGTGCAGGCTTCTTTCCAAAGGGCGAGTTGGGCCCCCAGCATCTTGCTTCCAGCTCTTGGGGAATATAAGAAACAACTCGCTCTGCACAGTGCTCTTACAGCCTAGTGGGAACATCTCTTCCAAAGGCCTGTGAAACGCAGTTTCTTTGCAGGCCTGATCTGGCTGAAGTAGGACTTCTGCTCTGGGTGTGCTACTTTGCCCTAGAGCTGAAAGGCACAACGTGCAGGCTTCTTTCCAAAGGGCGAGTTGGGCCCCACAGCATCTTGCTTCCAGCTCTTTGGGAAGCTAAGAAACCACTCGCTCTGCACAGTGCTCTTACAGCCTAGTGGGAACACCTCTTCCAAAGGCCTGTGAAACGCAGTTTCTTTGCAGGCCTGATCTGGCTGAAGTAGGACTTCTGCTCTGGGTGTGCTACTTTGCCCTAGAGCTGAAAGGCTCAACGTGCAGGCTTCTTTCCAAAGGGCGAGTTGGGCCCCACAGCGTCTTGCTTCCAGCTCTTTGGGAAGCTAAGAAACAACTCGCTCTGCACAGTGCTCTTACAGCCTACGGGGAACATCTCTTCCAAAGGCCTGTGAAACGCAGTTTCTTTGCAGGCCTGATCTGGCTGAAGTAGGACTTCTGCTCTGGGTGTGCTACTTTGCCCTAGAGCTGAAAGGCACAACGTGCAGGCTTCTTTCCAAAGGGCGAGTTGGGCCCCTCAGCATCTTGCTTCCAGCTCTTTGGGAAGCTAAGAAACCACTCGCTCTGCACAGTGCTCTAACAGCCTAGTGGGAACATCTCTTCCAAAGGCCTGTGAAACGCAGTTTCTTTGCAGGCCTGATCTGGCTGAAGTAGGACTTCTGCTCTGGGTGTGCTACTTTGCCCTAGAGCTGAAAGGCACAACGTGCAGGCTTCTTTCCAAAGGGCGAGTTGGGCTCCACAGCATCTTGATTCCAGCTCTTTGGGAAGCTAAGAAACAACTCGCTCTGCACAGTGCTCTTACAGCCTAGTGGGAACATCTCTTCCAAAGGCCTGTGAAACGCAGTTTCTTTGCAGGCCTGATCTGGCTGAAGTAGGACTTCTGCTCTGGGTGTGCTACTTTGCCCTAGAGCTGAAAGGCACAACGTGCAGGCTTCTTTCCAAAGGGCGAGTTGGGCCCCACAGCATCTTGCTTCCAGCTCTTTGGGAAGCTAAGAAACCACTCGCTCTGCACAGTGCTCTAACAGCCTAGTGGGAACATCTCTTCCAAAGGCCTGTGAAACGCAGTTTCTTTGCAGGCCTGATCTGGCTGAAGTAGGACTTCTGCTCTGGGTGTACTACTTTGCCCTAGAGCTGAAAGGCACAACGTGCAGGCTTCTTTCCAAAGGGCGAGTTGGGCTCCACAGCATCTTGATTCCAGCTCTTTGGGAAGCTAAGAAACAACTCGCTCTGCACAGTGCTCTTACAGCCTAGTGGGAACATCTCTTCCAAAGGCCTGTGAAACGCAGTTTCTTTGCAGGCCTGATCTGGCTGAAGTAGGACTTCTGCTCTGGGTGTGCTACTTTGCCCTAGAGCTGAAAGGCACAACGTGCAGGCTTCTTTCCAAAGGGCGAGTTGGGCCCCCAGCATCTTGCTTCCAGCTCTTGGGGAATATAAGAAACAACTCGCTCTGCACAGTGCTCTTACAGCCTAGTGGGAACATCTCTTCCAAAGGCCTGTGAAACGCAGTTTCTTTGCAGGCCTGATCTGGCTGAAGTAGGACTTCTGCTCTGGGTGTGCTACTTTGCCCTAGAGCTGAAAGGCACAACGTGCAGGCTTCTTTCCAAAGGGCGAGTTGGGCCCCACAGCATCTTGCTTCCAGCTCTTTGGGAAGCTAAGAAACCACTCGCTCTGCACAGTGCTCTTACAGCCTAGTGGGAACACCTCTTCCAAAGGCCTGTGAAACGCAGTTTCTTTGCAGGCCTGATCTGGCTGAAGTAGGACTTCTGCTCTGGGTGTGCTACTTTGCCCTAGAGCTGAAAGGCACAACGTGCAGGCTTCTTTCCAAAGTGCGAGAAGGGCCCCACAGCATCTTGCTTCCAGCTCTTTGGGAAGCTAAGAAACAACTCGCTCTGCACAGTGCTCTTACAGCCTACCGGGAACATCTCTTCCAAAGGCCTGTGAAACGCAGTTTCTTTGCAGGCCTGATCTGGCTGAAGTAGGACTTCTGCTCTGGGTGTGCTACTTTGCCCTAGAGCTGAAAGGCACAACGTGCAGGCTTCTTTCCAAAGGGCGAGTTGGGCCCCAGAGCATCTTGCTTCCAGCTCTTTGGGAAGCTAAGAAACCACTCGCTCGGCACAGTGCTCTTACAGCCTTGTGGGAACATCTCTTCCAAAGGCCTGTGAAACGCAGTTTCTTTGCAGGCCTGATCTGGCTGAAGTAGGACTTCTGCTCTGGGTGTGCTACTTTGCCCTAGAGCTGAAAGGCACAACGTGCAGGCTTCTTTCCAAAGGGCGATTTGGGCCCCACAGCATCTTGCTTCCAGCTCTTTGGGAAGCTGAGAAACCACTCGCTCTGCACAGTGCTCTTACAGCCTAGTGGGAACATCTCTTCCAAAGGCCTGTGAAACGCAGTTTCTTTGCAGGCCTGATCTGGCTGAAGTAGGACTTCTGCTCTGGGTGTGCTACTTTGCCCTAGAGCTCAAAGGCACAACGTGCAGGCTTCTTTCCAAAGGGCGAGAAGGGCCCCACAGCATCTTGCTTCCAGCTCTTTGGGAAGCTAAGAAACCACTCGCTCTGCACAGTGCTCTTACAGCCTAGTGGGAACGTCTCTTCCAAAGGCCTGTGAAACGCACTTTCTTTGCAGGCCTGATCTGGCTGAAGTAGGACTTCTGCTCTGGGTGTGCTACTTTGCCCTAGAGCTGAAAGGCACAACGTGCAGGCTTCTTTCCAAAGGGCGAGTTGGGCCCCACAGCATCTTGCTTCCAGCTCTTTGGGAAGCTAAGAAACAACTCGCTCTGCACAGTGCTCTTACAGCCTACGGGGAACATCTCTTCCAAAGGCCTGTGAAACGCAGTTTCTTTGCAGGCCTGATCTGGCTGAAGTAGGACTTCTGCTCTGGGTGTGCTACTTTGCCCTAGAGCTGAAAGGCACAACGTGCAGGCTTCTTTCCAAAGGGCGAGTTGGGCCCCCAGCATCTTGCTTCCAGCTCTTGGGGAATATAAGAAACAACTCGCTCTGCACAGTGCTCTTACAGCCTAGTGGGAACATCTCTTCCAAAGGCCTGTGAAACGCAGTTTCTTTGCAGGCCTGATCTGGCTGAAGTAGGACTTCTGCTCTGGGTGTGCTACTTTGCCCTAGAGCTGAAAGGCACAACGTGCAGGCTTCTTTCCAAAGGGCGAGTTGGGCCCCACAGCATCTTGCTTCCAGCACTTTGGGAAGCTGAGAAACCACTCGCTCTGCACAGTGCTCTTACAGCCTAGTGGGAACACCTCTTCCAAAGGCCTGTGAAACGCAGTTTCTTTGCAGGCCTGATCTGGCTGAAGTAGGACTTCTGCTCTGGGTGTGCTACTTTGCCCTAGAGCTGAAAGGCACAACGTGCAGGCTTCTTTCCAAAGTGCGAGAAGGGCCCCACAGCATCTTGCTTCCAGCTCTTTGGGAAGCTAAGAAACAACTCGCTCTGCACAGTGCTCTTACAGCCTACCGGGAACATCTCTTCCAAAGGCCTGTGAAACGCAGTTTCTTTGCAGGCCTGATCTGGCTGAAGTAGGACTTCTGCTCTGGGTGTGCTACTTTGCCCTAGAGCTGAAAGGCACAACGTGCAGGCTTCTTTCCAAAGGGCGAGTTGGGCCCCAGAGCATCTTGCTTCCAGCTCTTTGGGAAGCTAAGAAACCACTCGCTCGGCACAGTGCTCTTACAGCCTTGTGGGAACATCTCTTCCAAAGGCCTGTGAAACGCAGTTTCTTTGCAGGCCTGATCTGGCTGAAGTAGGACTTCTGCTCTGGGTGTGCTACTTTGCCCTAGAGCTGAAAGGCACAACGTGCAGGCTTCTTTCCAAAGGGCGATTTGGGCCCCACAGCATCTTGCTTCCAGCTCTTTGGGAAGCTGAGAAACCACTCGCTCTGCACAGTGCTCTTACAGCCTAGTGGGAACATCTCTTCCAAAGGCCTGTGAAACGCAGTTTCTTTGCAGGCCTGATCTGGCTGAAGTAGGACTTCTGCTCTGGGTGTGCTACTTTGCCCTAGAGCTGAAAGGCACAACGTGCAGGCTTCTTTCCAAAGGGCGAGAAGGGCCCCACAGCATCTTGCTTCCAGCTCTTTGGGAAGCTAAGAAACAACTCGCTCTGCACAGTGCTCTTACAGCCTAGTGGGAACATCTCTTCCAAAGGCCTGTGAAACGCAGTTTCTTTTCAGGCCTGATCTGGCTGAAGTAGGACTTCTGCTCTGGGTGTGCTACTTTGCCCTAGAGCTGAAAGGCACAACGTGCAGGCTTCTTTCCAAAGGGCGAGTTGGGCCCCACAGCATCTTGCTTCCAGCTCTTTGGGAAGCTAAGAAACAACTCGCTCTGCACAGTGCTCTTACAGCCTACCGGGAACATGTCTTCCAAAGGCCTGTGAAACGCAGTTTCTTTGCAGGCCTGATCTGGCTGAAGTAGGACTTCTGCTCTGGGTGTGCTACTTTGCCCTAGAGCTGAAAGGCACAACGTGCAGGCTTCTTTCCAAAGGGCGAGTTGGGCCCCACAGCATCTTGCTTCCAGCTCTTTGGGAAGCTAAGAAACAACTCGCTCTGCACAGTGCTCTAACAGCCTAGTGGGAACATCTCTTCCAAAGGCCTGTGAAACGCAGTTTCTTTGCAGGCCTGATCTGGCTGAAGTAGGACTTCTGCTCTGGGTGTGCTACTTTGCCCTAGAGCTGAAAGGCACAACGTGCAGGCTTCTTTCCAAAGGGCGAGTTGGGCCCCACAGCATCTTGCTTCCAGCTCTTTGGGAAGCTAAGAAACAAGTCGCTCTGCACAGTGCTCTTACAGCCTAGTGGGAACATCTCTTCCAAAGGCCTGTGAAACGCAGTTTCTTTGCAGGCCTGATCTGGCTGAAGTAGGACTTCTGCTCTGGGTGTGCTACTTTGCCCTAGAGCTGAAAGGCACAACGTGCAGGCTTCTTTCCAAAGGGCGAGTTGGGCCCCACAGCATCTTGCTTCCAGCTCTTGGGGAATCTAAGACACAACTCGCTCTGCACAGTGCTCTTACAGCCTACCGGGAACATCTCTTCCAAAGGCCTGTGAAACGCAGTTTCTTTGCAGGCCTGATCTGGCTGAAGTAGGACTTCTGCTCTGGGTGTGCTACTTTGCCCCAGAGCTGAAAGGCACAACGTGCAGGCTTCTTTCCAAAGGGCGAGTTGGGCCCCACAGCATCTTGCTTCCAGCTCTTTGGGAAGCTGAGAAACGACTCGCTCTGCACAGTGCTCTTACAGCCTAGTGGGAACATCTCTTCCAAAGGCCTGTGAAACGCAGTTTCTTTGCAGGCCTGATCTGGCTGAAGTAGGACTTCTGCTCTGGGTGTGCTACTTTGCCCTAGAGCTGAAAGGCACAACGTGCAGGTTTCTTTCCAAACGGCGAGTTGGGCCCCAGAGCATCTAGCTTCCAGCTCTTTGGGAAGCTAAGAAACAACTCGCTCTGCACAGTGCTCTTACAGCCTACCGGGAACATCTCTTCCAAAGGCCTGTGAAACGCAGTTTCTTTGCAGGCCTGATCTGGCTGAAGTAGGACTTCTGCTCTGGGTGTGCTACTTTGCCCTAGAGCTGAAAGGCACAACGTGCAGGCTTCTTTCCAAAGGGCGAGTTGGGCCCCAGAGCATCTTGCTTCCAGCTCTTTGGGAAGCTAAGAAACCACTCGCTCGGCACAGTGCTCTTACAGCCTTGTGGGAACATCTCTTCCAAAGGCCTGTGAAACGCAGTTTCTTTGCAGGCCTGATCTGGCTGAAGTAGGACTTCTGCTCTGGGTGTGCTACTTTGCCCTAGAGCTGAAAGGCACAACGTGCAGGCTTCTTTCCAAAGGGCGATTTGGCCCCCACAGCATCTTGCTTCCAGCTCTTTGGGAAGCTGAGAAACCACTCGCTCTGCACAGTGCTCTTACAGCCTAGTGGGAACATCTCTTCCAAAGGCCTGTGAAACGCAGTTTCTTTGCAGGCCTGATCTGGCTGAAGTAGGACTTCTGCTCTGGGTGTGCTACTTTGCCCTAGAGCTGAAAGGCACAACGTGCAGGCTTCTTTCCAAAGGGCGAGAAGGGCCCCACAGCATCTTGCTTCCAGCTCTTTGGGAAGCTAAGAAACAACTCGCTCTGCACAGTGCTCTTACAGCCTACCGGGAACATGTCTTCCAAAGGCCTGTGAAACGCAGTTTCTTTTCAGGCCTGATCTGGCTGAAGTAGGACTTCTGCTCTGGGTGTGCTACTTTGCCCTAGAGCTGAAAGGCACAACGTGCAGGCTTATTTCCAAAGGGCGAGTTGGGCCCCACAGCATCTTGCTTCCAGCTCTTTGGGAAGCTAAGAAACAACTCGCTCTGCACAGTGCTCTTACAGCCTACCGGGAACATGTCTTCCAAAGGCCTGTGAAACGCAGTTTCTTTGCAGGCCTGATCTGGCTGAAGTAGGACTTCTGCTCTGGGTGTGCTACTTTGCCCTAGAGCTGAAAGGCACAACGTGCAGGCTTCTTTCCAAAGGGCGAGTTGGGCCCCACAGCATCTTGCTTCCAGCTCTTTGGGAAGCTAAGAAACAACTCGCTCTGCACAGTGCTCTAACAGCCTAGTGGGAACATCTCTTCCAAAGGCCTGTGAAACGCAGTTTCTTTGCAGGCCTGATCTGGCTGAAGTAGGACTTCTGCTCTGGGTGTGCTACTTTGCCCTAGAGCTGAAAGGCACAACGTGCAGGCTTCTTTCCAAAGGGCGAGTTGGGCCCCACAGCATCTTGCTTCCAGCTCTTTGGGAAGCTAAGAAACAAGTCGCTCTGCACAGTGCTCTTACAGCCTAGTGGGAACATCTCTTCCAAAGGCCTGTGAAACGCAGTTTCTTTGCAGGCCTGATCTGGCTGAAGTAGGACTTCTGCTCTGGGTGTGCTACTTTGCCCTAGAGCTGAAAGGCACAACGTGCAGGCTTCTTTCCAAAGGGCGAGTTGGGCCCCACAGCATCTTGCTTCCAGCTCTTGGGGAATCTAAGACACAACTCGCTCTGCACAGTGCTCTTACAGCCTACCGGGAACATCTCTTCCAAAGGCCTGTGAAACGCAGTTTCTTTGCAGGCCTGATCTGGCTGAAGTAGGACTTCTGCTCTGGGTGTGCTACTTTGCCCCAGAGCTGAAAGGCACAACGTGCAGGCTTCTTTCCAAAGGGCGAGTTGGGCCCCACAGCATCTTGCTTCCAGCTCTTTGGGAAGCTGAGAAACGACTCGCTCTGCACAGTGCTCTTACAGCCTAGTGGGAACATCTCTTCCAAAGGCCTGTGAAACGCAGTTTCTTTGCAGGCCTGATCTGGCTGAAGTAGGACTTCTGCTCTGGGTGTGCTACTTTGCCCTAGAGCTGAAAGGCACAACGTGCAGGTTTCTTTCCAAACGGCGAGTTGGGCCCCAGAGCATCTAGCTTCCAGCTCTTTGGGAAGCTAAGAAACAACTCGCTCTGCACAGTGCTCTTACAGCCTAGTGGGAACATCTCTTCCAAAGGCCTGTGAAACGCAGTTTCTTTGCAGGCCTGATCTGGCTGAAGTAGGACTTCGGCTCTGGGTGTGCTACTTTGCCCTAGAGCTGAAAGGCACAACGTGCAGGCTTCTTTCCAAAGGGCGAGTTGGGCCCCACAGCATCTTGCTTCCAGCTCTTTGGGAAGCTAAGAAACAACTCGCTCTGCACAGTGCTCTTACAGCCTACCGGGAACATCTCTTCCAGAGGCCTGTGAAACGCAATTTCTTTGAAGGCCTGATCTGGCTGAAGTAAGACTTCTGCTCTGGGTGTGCTACTTTGCCCTAGAGCTGAAAGGCACAACGTGCAGGCTTCTTTCCAAAGGGCGAGTTGGGCCTCACAGCATCTTGCTTCCAGCTCTTTGGGAAGCTAAGAAACCACTCGCTCTGCACAGTGCTCTTACAGCCTAGTGGGAACATCTCTTCCAAAGGCCTGTGAAACGCAGTTTCTTTGCAGGCCTGATCTGGCTGAAGTAGGACTTCTGCTCTGGGTGTGCTACTTTGCCCTAGAGCTGAAAGGCACAACGTGCAGGCTTCTTTCCAAAGGGCGAGTTGGGCCCCACAGCATCTTGCTTCCAGCTCTTTGGGAAGCTAAGAAACAACTCGCTCTGCACAGTGCTCTTACAGCCTACCGGGAACATCTCTTCCAAAGGCCTGTGAAACGCAGTTTCTTTGCAGGCCTGATCTGGCTGAAGTAGGACTTCTGCTCTGGGTGTGCTACTTTGCCCTAGAGCTGAAAGGCACAACGTGCAGGCTTCTTTCCAAAGGGCGAGTTGGGCCCCACAGCATCTTGCTTCCAGCTCTTTGGGAGGCTAAGAAACAACTCGCTCTGCACAGTGCTCTTACAGCCTACCAGGAACATCTCTTCCAAAGGACTGTGAAACGCAGTTTCTTTGCAGGCCTGATCTGGCTGAAGTAGGACTTCTGCTCTGGGTGTGCTACTTTGCCCTAGAGCTGAAAGGCACAACGTGCAGGCTTATTTCCAAAGGGCGAGTTGGGCCCCACAGCATCTTGCTTCCAGCTCTTTGGGAAGCTAAGAAACAACTCGCTCTGCACAGTGCTCTTACAGCCTACCGGGAACATCTCTTCCAAAGGCCTGTGAAACGCAGTTTCTTTGCAGGCCTGATCTGGCTGAAGTAGGACTTCTGCTCTGGGTGTGCTACTTTGCCCCAGAGCTGAAAGGCACAACGTGCAGGCTTCTTTCCAAAGGGCGAGTTGGGCCCCACAGCATCTTGCTTCCAGCTCTTTGGGAAGCTGAGAAACGACTCGCTCTGCACAGTGCTCTTACAGCCTAGTGGGAACATCTCTTCCAAAGGCCTGTGAAACGCAGTTTCTTTGCAGGCCTGATCTGGCTGAAGTAGGACTTCTGCTCTGGGTGTACTACTTTGCCCTAGAGCTGAAAGGCACAACGTGCAGGCTTCTTTCCAAAGGGCGAGAAGGGCCCCACAGCATCTTGCTTCCAGCTCTTTGGGAAGCTAAGAAACAACTCGCTCTGCACAGTGCTCTTACAGCCTACCGGGAACATGTCTTCCAAAGGCCTGTGAAACGCAGTTTCTTTTCAGGCCTGATCTGGCTGAAGTAGAACTTCTGCTCTGGGTGTGCTACTTTGCCCTAGAGCTGAAAGGCACAACGTGCAGGCTTATTTCCAAAGGGCGAGTTGGGCCCCACAGCATCTTGCTTCCAGCTCTTTGGGAAGCTAAGAAACAACTCGCTCTGCACAGTGCTCTTACAGCCTACCGGGAACATGTCTTCCAAAGGCCTGTGAAACGCAGTTTCTTTGCAGGCCTGATCTGGCTGAAGTAGGACTTCTGCTCTGGGTGTGCTACTTTGCCCTAGAGCTGAAAGGCACAACGTGCAGGCTTCTTTCCAAAGGGCGAGTTGGGCCCCACAGCATCTTGCTTCCAGCTCTTTGGGAAGCTAAGAAACAACTCGCTCTGCACAGTGCTCTAACAGCCTAGTGGGAACATCTCTTCCAAAGGCCTGTGAAACGCAGTTTCTTTGCAGGCCTGATCTGGCTGAAGTAGGACTTCTGCTCTGGGTGTGCTACTTTGCCCTAGAGCTGAAAGGCACAACGTGCAGGCTTCTTTCCAAAGGGCGAGTTGGGCCCCACAGCATCTTGCTTCCAGCTCTTTGGGAAGCTAAGAAACAAGTCGCTCTGCACAGTGCTCTTACAGCCTAGTGGGAACATCTCTTCCAAAGGCCTGTGAAACGCAGTTTCTTTGCAGGCCTGATCTGGCTGAAGTAGGACTTCTGCTCTGGGTGTGCTACTTTGCCCTAGAGCTGAAAGGCACAACGTGCAGGCTTCTTTCCAAAGGGCGAGTTGGGCCCCACAGCATCTTGCTTCCAGCTCTTGGGGAATCTAAGACACAACTCGCTCTGCACAGTGCTCTTACAGCCTACCGGGAACATCTCTTCCAAAGGCCTGTGAAACGCAGTTTCTTTGCAGGCCTGATCTGGCTGAAGTAGGACTTCTGCTCTGGGTGTGCTACTTTGCCCCAGAGCTGAAAGGCACAACGTGCAGGCTTCTTTCCAAAGGGCGAGTTGGGCCCCACAGCATCTTGCTTCCAGCTCTTTGGGAAGCTGAGAAACGACTCGCTCTGCACAGTGCTCTTACAGCCTAGTGGGAACATCTCTTCCAAAGGCCTGTGAAACGCAGTTTCTTTGCAGGCCTGATCTGGCTGAAGTAGGACTTCTGCTCTGGGTGTGCTACTTTGCCCTAGAGCTGAAAGGCACAACGTGCAGGTTTCTTTCCAAACGGCGAGTTGGGCCCCAGAGCATCTAGCTTCCAGCTCTTTGGGAAGCTAAGAAACAACTCGCTCTGCACAGTGCTCTTACAGCCTACCGGGAACATCTCTTCCAAAGGCCTGTGAAACGCAGTTTCTTTGCAGGCCTGATCTGGCTGAAGTAGGACTTCTGCTCTGGGTGTGCTACTTTGCCCTAGAGCTGAAAGGCACAACGTGCAGGCTTCTTTCCAAAGGGCGAGTTGGGCCCCAGAGCATCTTGCTTCCAGCTCTTTGGGAAGCTAAGAAACCACTCGCTCGGCACAGTGCTCTTACAGCCTTGTGGGAACATCTCTTCCAAAGGCCTGTGAAACGCAGTTTCTTTGCAGGCCTGATCTGGCTGAAGTAGGACTTCTGCTCTGGGTGTGCTACTTTGCCCTAGAGCTGAAAGGCACAACGTGCAGGCTTCTTTCCAAAGGGCGATTTGGGCCCCACAGCATCTTGCTTCCAGCTCTTTGGGAAGCTGAGAAACCACTCGCTCTGCACAGTGCTCTTACAGCCTAGTGGGAACATCTCTTCCAAAGGCCTGTGAAACGCAGTTTCTTTGCAGGCCTGATCTGGCTGAAGTAGGACTTCTGCTCTGGGTGTGCTACTTTGCCCTAGAGCTGAAAGGCACAACGTGCAGGCTTCTTTCCAAAGGGCGAGAAGGGCCCCACAGCATCTTGCTTCCAGCTCTTTGGGAAGCTAAGAAACAACTCGCTCTGCACAGTGCTCTTACAGCCTACCGGGAACATGTCTTCCAAAGGCCTGTGAAACGCAGTTTCTTTTCAGGCCTGATCTGGCTGAAGTAGGACTTCTGCTCTGGGTGTGCTACTTTGCCCTAGAGCTGAAAGGCACAACGTGCAGGCTTATTTCCAAAGGGCGAGTTGGGCCCCACAGCATCTTGCTTCCAGCTCTTTGGGAAGCTAAGAAACAACTCGCTCTGCACAGTGCTCTTACAGCCTACCGGGAACATGTCTTCCAAAGGCCTGTGAAACGCAGTTTCTTTGCAGGCCTGATCTGGCTGAAGTAGGACTTCTGCTCTGGGTGTGCTACTTTGCCCTAGAGCTGAAAGGCACAACGTGCAGGCTTCTTTCCAAAGGGCGAGTTGGGCCCCACAGCATCTTGCTTCCAGCTCTTTGGGAAGCTAAGAAACAACTCGCTCTGCACAGTGCTCTAACAGCCTAGTGGGAACATCTCTTCCAAAGGCCTGTGAAACGCAGTTTCTTTGCAGGCCTGATCTGGCTGAAGTAGGACTTCTGCTCTGGGTGTGCTACTTTGCCCTAGAGCTGAAAGGCACAACGTGCAGGCTTCTTTCCAAAGGGCGAGTTGGGCCCCACAGCATCTTGCTTCCAGCTCTTTGGGAAGCTAAGAAACAAGTCGCTCTGCACAGTGCTCTTACAGCCTAGTGGGAACATCTCTTCCAAAGGCCTGTGAAACGCAGTTTCTTTGCAGGCCTGATCTGGCTGAAGTAGGACTTCTGCTCTGGGTGTGCTACTTTGCCCTAGAGCTGAAAGGCACAACGTGCAGGCTTCTTTCCAAAGGGCGAGTTGGGCCCCACAGCATCTTGCTTCCAGCTCTTGGGGAATCTAAGACACAACTCGCTCTGCACAGTGCTCTTACAGCCTACCGGGAACATCTCTTCCAAAGGCCTGTGAAACGCAGTTTCTTTGCAGGCCTGATCTGGCTGAAGTAGGACTTCTGCTCTGGGTGTGCTACTTTGCCCCAGAGCTGAAAGGCACAACGTGCAGGCTTCTTTCCAAAGGGCGAGTTGGGCCCCACAGCATCTTGCTTCCAGCTCTTTGGGAAGCTGAGAAACGACTCGCTCTGCACAGTGCTCTTACAGCCTAGTGGGAACATCTCTTCCAAAGGCCTGTGAAACGCAGTTTCTTTGCAGGCCTGATCTGGCTGAAGTAGGACTTCTGCTCTGGGTGTGCTACTTTGCCCTAGAGCTGAAAGGCACAACGTGCAGGTTTCTTTCCAAACGGCGAGTTGGGCCCCAGAGCATCTAGCTTCCAGCTCTTTGGGAAGCTAAGAAACAACTCGCTCTGCACAGTGCTCTTACAGCCTAGTGGGAACATCTCTTCCAAAGGCCTGTGAAACGCAGTTTCTTTGCAGGCCTGATCTGGCTGAAGTAGGACTTCGGCTCTGGGTGTGCTACTTTGCCCTAGAGCTGAAAGGCACAACGTGCAGGCTTCTTTCCAAAGGGCGAGTTGGGCCCCACAGCATCTTGCTTCCAGCTCTTTGGGAAGCTAAGAAACAACTCGCTCTGCACAGTGCTCTTACAGCCTACCGGGAACATCTCTTCCAGAGGCCTGTGAAACGCAATTTCTTTGAAGGCCTGATCTGGCTGAAGTAGGACTTCTGCTCTGGGTGTGCTACTTTGCCCTAGAGCTGAAAGGCACAACGTGCAGGCTTCTTTCCAAAGGGCGAGTTGGGCCTCACAGCATCTTGCTTCCAGCTCTTTGGGAAGCTAAGAAACCACTCGCTCTGCACAGTGCTCTTACAGCCTAGTGGGAACATCTCTTCCAAAGGCCTGTGAAACGCAGTTTCTTTGCAGGCCTGATCTGGCTGAAGTAGGACTTCTGCTCTGGGTGTGCTACTTTGCCCTAGAGCTGAAAGGCACAACGTGCAGGCTTCTTTCCAAAGGGCGAGTTGGGCCCCACAGCATCTTGCTTCCAGCTCTTTGGGAAGCTAAGAAACAACTCGCTCTGCACAGTGCTCTTACAGCCTACCGGGAACATCTCTTCCAAAGGCCTGTGAAACGCAGTTTCTTTGCAGGCCTGATCTGGCTGAAGTAGGACTTCTGCTCTGGGTGTGCTACTTTGCCCTAGAGCTGAAAGGCACAACGTGCAGGCTTCTTTCCAAAGGGCGAGTTGGGCCCCACAGCATCTTGCTTCCAGCTCTTTGGGAGGCTAAGAAACAACTCGCTCTGCACAGTGCTCTTACAGCCTACCAGGAACATCTCTTCCAAAGGACTGTGAAACGCAGTTTCTTTGCAGGCCTGATCTGGCTGAAGTAGGACTTCTGCTCTGGGTGTGCTACTTTGCCCTAGAGCTGAAAGGCACAACGTGCAGGCTTATTTCCAAAGGGCGAGTTGGGCCCCACAGCATCTTGCTTCCAGCTCTTTGGGAAGCTAAGAAACAACTCGCTCTGCACAGTGCTCTTACAGCCTACCGGGAACATGTCTTCCAAAGGCCTGTGAAACGCAGTTTCTTTGCAGGCCTGATCTGGCTGAAGTAGGACTTCTGCTCTGGGTGTGCTACTTTGCCCTAGAGCTGAAAGGCACAACGTGCAGGCTTCTTTCCAAAGGGCGAGTTGGGCCCCACAGCATCTTGCTTCCAGCTCTTTGGGAAGCTAAGAAACCACTCGCTCTGCACAGTGCTCTAACAGCCTAGTGGGAACATCTCTTCCAAAGGCCTGTGAAACGCAGTTTCTTTGCAGGCCTGATCTGGCTGAAGTAGGACTTCTGCTCTGGGTGTGCTACTTTGCCCTAGAGCTGAAAGGCACAACGTGCAGGCTTCTTTCCAAAGGGCGAGTTGGGCCCCACAGCATCTTGCTTCCAGCTCTTTGGGAAGCTAAGAAACAAGTCGCTCTGCACAGTGCTCTTACAGCCTAGTGGGAACATCTCTTCCAAAGGCCTGTGAAACGCAGTTTCTTTGCAGGCCTGATCTGGCTGAAGTAGGACTTCTGCTCTGGGTGTGCTACTTTGCCCTAGAGCTGAAAGGCACAACGTGCAGGCTTCTTTCCAAAGGGCGAGTTGGGCCCCACAGCATCTTGCTTCCAGCTCTTGGGGAATCTAAGACACAACTCGCTCTGCACAGTGCTCTTACAGCCTACCGGGAACATCTCTTCCAAAGGCCTGTGAAACGCAGTTTCTTTGCAGGCCTGATCTGGCTGAAGTAGGACTTCTGCTCTGGGTGTGCTACTTTGCCCCAGAGCTGAAAGGCACAACGTGCAGGCTTCTTTCCAAAGGGCGAGTTGGGCCCCACAGCATCTTGCTTCCAGCTCTTTGGGAAGCTGAGAAACGACTCGCTCTGCACAGTGCTCTTACAGCCTAGTGGGAACATCTCTTCCAAAGGCCTGTGAAACGCAGTTTCTTTGCAGGCCTGATCTGGCTGAAGTAGGACTTCTGCTCTGGGTGTGCTACTTTGCCCTAGAGCTGAAAGGCACAACGTGCAGGTTTCTTTCCAAACGGCGAGTTGGGCCCCACAGCATCTTGCTTCCAGCTCTTTGGGAAGCTAAGAAACAACTCGCTCTGCACAGTGCTCTTACAGCCTAGTGGGAACATCTCTTCCAAAGGCCTGTGAAACGCAGTTTCTTTGCAGGCCTGATCTGGCTGAAGTAGGACTTCTGCTCTGGGTGTGCTACTTTGCCCTAGAGCTGAAAGGCACAACGTGCAGGCTTCTTTCCAAAGGGCGAGTTGGGCCCCACAGCATCTTGCTTCCAGCTCTTTGGGAAGCTAAGAAACAACTCGCTCTGCACAGTGCTCTTACAGCCTACCGGGAACATCTCTTCCAGAGGCCTGTGAAACGCAATTTCTTTGAAGGCCTGATCTGGCTGAAGTAGGACTTCTGCTCTGGGTGTGCTACTTTGCCCTAGAGCTGAAAGGCACAACGTGCAGGCTTCTTTCCAAAGGGCGAGTTGGGCCCCACAGCATCTTGCTTCCAGCTCTTTGGGAAGCTAAGAAACCACTCGCTCTGCACAGTGCTCTTACAGCCTAGTGGGAACATCTCTTCCAAAGGCCTGTGAAACGCAGTTTCTTTGCAGGCCTGATCTGGCTGAAGTAGGACTTCTGCTCTGGGTGTGCTACTTTGCCCTAGAGCTGAAAGGCACAACGTGCAGGCTTCTTTCCAAAGGGCGAGTTGGGCCCCACAGCATCTTGCTTCCAGCTCTTTGGGAAGCTAAGAAACAACTCGCTCTGCACAGTGCTCTTACAGCCTACTGGGAACATCTCTTCCAAAGGCCTGTGAAACGCAGTTTCTTTGCAGGCCTGATCTGGCTGAAGTAGGACTTCTGCTCTGGGTGTGCTACTTTGCCCTAGAGCTGAAAGGCACAACGTGCAGGCTTCTTTCCAAAGGGCGAGTTGGGCCCCACAGCATCTTGCTTCCAGCTCTTTGGGAGGCTAAGAAACAACTCGCTCTGCACAGTGCTCTTACAGCCTACCAGGAACATCTCTTCCAAAGGACTGTGAAACGCAGTTTCTTTGCAGGCCTGATCTGGCTGAAGTAGGACTTCTGCTCTGGGTGTGCTACTTTGCCCTAGAGCTGAAAGGCACAACGTGCAGACTTCTTTCCAAAGGGCGAGTTGGGCCCCACAGCGTCTTGCTTCCAGCTCTTTGGGAAGCTAAGAAACAACTCGCTCTGCACAGTGCTCTTACAGCCTACGGCGAACATCTCTTCCAAAGGCCTGTGAAACGCAGTTTCTTTGCAGGCCTGATCTGGCTGAAGTAGGACTTCTGCTCTGGGTGTGCTACTTTGCCCTAGAGCTGAAAGGCACAACGTGCAGGCTTCTTTACAAAGGGCGAGTTGGGCTCCACAGCATCTTGATTCCAGCTCTTTGGGAAGCTAAGAAACAACTCGCTCTGCACAGTGCTCTTACAGCCTAGTGGGAACATCTCTTCCAAAGGCCTGTGAAACGCAGTTTCTTTGCAGGCCTGATCTGGCTGAAGTAGGACTTCTGCTCTGGGTGTGCTACTTTGCCCTAGAGCTGAAAGGCACAACGTGCAGGCTTTTTTCCAAAGGGCCAGAAGGGCCCCACAGCATCTTGCTTCCAGCTCTTTGGGAAGCTGAGAAACAACTCGCTCTGCACAGTGCTCTTACAGCCTACCGGGAAAATGTCTTCCAAAGGCCTGTGAAACGCAGTTTCTTTGCAGGCCTGGTCTGGCTGAAGTAGGACTTCTGCTCTGGGTGTGCTACTTTGCCCTAGAGCTGAAAGGCACAACGTGCAGGCTTCTTTCCAAAGGGCGAGTTGGGCCCCACATCATCTTGCTTACAGCTCTTTGGGAATCTAAGAAACAACACGCTCTGCACAGTGCTCTTACAGCCTACCGGGAACATCTCTTCCAAAGGCCTGTGAAACGCAGTTTCTTTGCAGGCCTGATCTGGCTGAAGTAGGACTTCTGCTCTGGGTGTGCTACTTTGCCCTAGAGCTGAAAGGCACAATGTGCAGGCTTCTTTCCAAAGGGCGAGTTGGGCCCCACAGTATCTTGCTTCCAGCTCTTTGGGAAGCTGAGAAACCACTCGCTCTGCACAGAGCTCTTACAGCCTAGTGGGAACATGTCTTCCAAAGGCCTGTGAAACGCAGTTTCTTTGCAGGCCTGATCTGGCTGAAGTAGGACTTCTGCTCTGGGTGTGCTACTTTGCCCTAGAGCTGAAAGGCACAAGGTGCAGGCTTCTTTCCAAAGGGCGAGTTGGGCCCCACAGCATCTTGCTTCCAGCTCTTGGGGAATCTAAGACACAACTCGCTCTGCACAGTGCTCTTACAGCCTACCGGGAACATCTCTTCCAAAGGCCTGTGAAACGCAGTTTCTTTGCAGGCCTGATCTGGCTGAAGTAGGACTTCTGCTCTGGGTGTGCTACTTTGCCCCAGAGCTGAAAGGCACAACGTGCAGGCTTCTTTCCAAAGGGCGAGTTGGGCCCCACAGCATCTTGCTTCCAGCTCTTTGGGAAGCTGAGAAACGACTCGCTCTGCACAGTGCTCTTACAGCCTAGTGGGAACATCTCTTCCAAAGGCCTGTGAAACGCAGTTTCTTTGCAGGCCTGATCTGGCTGAAGTAGGACTTCTGCTCTGGGTGTGCTACTTTGCCCTAGAGCTGAAAGGCACAACGTGCAGGTTTCTTTCCAAACGGCGAGTTGGGCCCCACAGCATCTTGCTTCCAGCTCTTTGGGAAGCTAAGAAACAACTCGCTCTGCACAGTGCTCTTACAGCCTAGTGGGAACATCTCTTCCAAAGGCCTGTGAAACGCAGTTTCTTTGCAGGCCTGATCTGGCTGAAGTAGGACTTCTGCTCTGGGTGTGCTACTTTGCCCTAGAGCTGAAAGGCACAACGTGCAGGCTTCTTTCCAAAGGGCGAGTTGGGCCCCACAGCATCTTGCTTCCAGCTCTTTGGGAAGCTAAGAAACAACTCGCTCTGCACAGTGCTCTTACAGCCTACCGGGAACATCTCTTCCAGAGGCCTGTGAAACGCAATTTCTTTGAAGGCCTGATCTGGCTGAAGTAGGACTTCTGCTCTGGGTGTGCTACTTTGCCCTAGAGCTGAAAGGCACAACGTGCAGGCTTCTTTCCAAAGGGCGAGTTGGGCCCCACAGCATCTTGCTTCCAGCTCTTTGGGAAGCTAAGAAACCACTCGCTCTGCACAGTGCTCTTACAGCCTAGTGGGAACATCTCTTCCAAAGGCCTGTGAAACGCAGTTTCTTTGCAGGCCTGATCTGGCTGAAGTAGGACTTCTGCTCTGGGTGTGCTACTTTGCCCTAGAGCTGAAAGGCACAACGTGCAGGCTTCTTTCCAAAGGGCGAGTTGGGCCCCACAGCATCTTGCTTCCAGCTCTTTGGGAAGCTAAGAAACAACTCGCTCTGCACAGTGCTCTTACAGCCTAGTGGGAACATCTCTTCCAAAGGCCTGTGAAACGCAGTTTCTTTGCAGGCCTGGTCTGGCTGAAGTAGGACTTCTGCTCTGGGTGTGCTACTTTGCCCTAGAGCTGAAAGGCACAACGTGCAGGCTTCTTTCCAAAGGGCGAGTTGGGCCCCACATCATCTTGCTTACAGCTCTTTGGGAATCTAAGAAACAACACGCTCTGCACAGTGCTCTTACAGCCTACCGGGAACATCTCTTCCAAAGGCCTGTGAAACGCAGTTTCTTTGCAGGCCTGATCTGGCTGAAGTAGGACTTCTGCTCTGGGTGTGCTACTTTGCCCTAGAGCTGAAAGGCACAATGTGCAGGCTTCTTTCCAAAGGGCGAGTTGGGCCCCACAGTATCTTGCTTCCAGCTCTTTGGGAAGCTGAGAAACCACTCGCTCTGCACAGAGCTCTTACAGCCTAGTGGGAACATGTCTTCCAAAGGCCTGTGAAACGCAGTTTCTTTGCAGGCCTGATCTGGCTGAAGTAGGACTTCTGCTCTGGGTGTACTACTTTGCCCTAGAGCTGAAAGGCACAACGTGCAATCTTCTTTCCAAAGGGCCAGAAGGGCCCCACAGCATCTTGCTTCCAGCTCTTTGGGAAGCTAAGAAACAACTCGCTCTGCACAGTGCTCTTACAGCCTACCGGGAAAATATCTTCCAAAGGCCTGTGAAACGCAGTTTCTTTGCAGGCCTGATCTGGCTGAAGTAGGACTTCTGCTCTGGGTGTGCTACTTTGCCCTAGAGCTGAAAGGCACAACGTGCAGGCTTCTTTCCAAAGGGCGAGTTGGGCCCCACAGCATCTTGCTTCCAGCTCTTTGGGAAGCTAAGAAACAACTCGCTCTGCACAGTGCTCTTACAGCCTACCGGGAACATCTCTTCCAGAGGCCTGTGAAACGCAATTTCTTTGAAGGCCTGATCTGGCTGAAGTAGGACTTCTGCTCTGGGTGTGCTACTTTGCCCTAGAGCTGAAAGGCACAACGTGCAGGCTTCTTTCCAAAGGGCGAGTTGGGCCCCACAGCATCTTGCTTCCAGCTCTTTGGGAAGCTAAGAAACCACTCGCTCTGCACAGTGCTCTTACAGCCTAGTGGGAACATCTCTTCCAAAGGCCTGTGAAACGCAGTTTCTTTGCAGGCCTGATCTGGCTGAAGTAGGACTTCTGCTCTGGGTGTGCTACTTTGCCCTAGAGCTGAAAGGCACAACGTGCAGGCTTCTTTCCAAAGGGCGAGTTGGGCCCCACAGAATCTTGCTTCCAGCTCTTTGGGAAGCTAAGAAACAACTCGCTCTGCACAGTGCTCTTACAGCCTACTGGGAACATCTCTTCCAAAGGCCTGTGAAACGCAGTTTCTTTGCAGGCCTGATCTGGCTGAAGTAGGACTTCTGCTCTGGGTGTGCTACTTTGCCCTAGAGCTGAAAGGCACAACGTGCAGGCTTCTTTCCAAAGGGCGAGTTGGGCCCCACAGCATCTTGCTTCCAGCTCTTTGGGAGGCTAAGAAACAACTCGCTCTGCACAGTGCTCTTACAGCCTACCAGGAACATCTCTTCCAAAGGACTGTGAAACGCAGTTTCTTTGCAGGCCTGATCTGGCTGAAGTAGGACTTCTGCTCTGGGTGTGCTACTTTGCCCTAGAGCTGAAAGGCACAACGTGCAGACTTCTTTCCAAAGGGCGAGTTGGGCCCCACAGCGTCTTGCTTCCAGCTCTTTGGGAAGCTAAGAAACAACTCGCTCTGCACAGTGCTCTTACAGCCTACGGCGAACATCTCTTCCAAAGGCCTGTGAAACGCAGTTTCTTTGCAGGCCTGATCTGGCTGAAGTAGGACTTCTGCTCTGGGTGTGCTACTTTGCCCTAGAGCTGAAAGGCACAACGTGCAGGCTTCTTTACAAAGGGCGAGTTGGGCTCCACAGCATCTTGATTCCAGCTCTTTGGGAAGCTAAGAAACAACTCGCTCTGCACAGTGCTCTTACAGCCTAGTGGGAACATCTCTTCCAAAGGCCTGTGAAACGCAGTTTCTTTGCAGGCCTGATCTGGCTGAAGTAGGACTTCTGCTCTGGGTGTGCTACTTTGCCCTAGAGCTGAAAGGCACAACGTGCAGGCTTTTTTCCAAAGGGCCAGAAGGGCCCCACAGCATCTTGCTTCCAGCTCTTTGGGAAGCTAAGAAACAACTCGCTCTGCACAGTGCTCTTACAGCCTACCGGGAAAATGTCTTCCAAAGGCCTGTGAAACGCAGTTTCTTTGCAGGCCTGGTCTGGCTGAAGTAGGACTTCTGCTCTGGGTGTGCTACTTTGCCCTAGAGCTGAAAGGCACAACGTGCAGGCTTCTTTCCAAAGGGCGAGTTGGGCCCCACATCATCTTGCTTACAGCTCTTTGGGAATCTAAGAAACAACACGCTCTGCACAGTGCTCTTACAGCCTACCGGGAACATCTCTTCCAAAGGCCTGTGAAACGCAGTTTCTTTGCAGGCCTGATCTGGCTGAAGTAGGACTTCTGCTCTGGGTGTGCTACTTTGCCCTAGAGCTGAAAGGCACAATGTGCAGGCTTCTTTCCAAAGGGCGAGTTGGGCCCCACAGTATCTTGCTTCCAGCTCTTTGGGAAGCTGAGAAACCACTCGCTCTGCACAGAGCTCTTACAGCCTAGTGGGAACATGTCTTCCAAAGGCCTGTGAAACGCAGTTTCTTTGCAGGCCTGATCTGGCTGAAGTAGGACTTCTGCTCTGGGTGTGCTACTTTGCCCTAGAGCTGAAAGGCACAACGTGCAGGCTTCTTTCCAAAGGGCGAGTTGGGCCCCACAGCATCTTGCTTCCAGCTCTTGGGGAATCTAAGAAACAACTCGCTCTGCACAGTGCTCTTACAGCCTACCGGGAACATCTCTTCCAAAGGCCTGTGAAACGCAGTTTCTTTGCAGGCCTGATCTGGCTGAAGTAGGACTTCTGCTCTGGGTGTGCTACTTTGCCCCAGAGCTGAAAGGCACAACGTGCAGGCTTCTTTCCAAAGGGCGAGTTGGGCCCCACAGCATCTTGCTTCCAGCTCTTTGGGAAGCTGAGAAACGACTCGCTCTGCACAGTGCTCTTACAGCCTAGTGGGAACATCTCTTCCAAAGGCCTGTGAAACGCAGTTTCTTTGCAGGCCTGATCTGGCTGAAGTAGGACTTCTGCTCTGGGTGTGCTACTTTGCCCTAGAGCTGAAAGGCACAACGTGCAGGTTTCTTTCCAAACGGCGAGTTGGGCCCCACAGCATCTTGCTTCCAGCTCTTTGGGAAGCTAAGAAACAACTCGCTCTGCACAGTGCTCTTACAGCCTAGTGGGAACATCTCTTCCAAAGGCCTGTGAAACGCAGTTTCTTTGCAGGCCTGATCTGGCTGAAGTAGGACTTCTGCTCTGGGTGTGCTACTTTGCCCTAGAGCTGAAAGGCACAACGTGCAGGCTTTTTTCCAAAGGGCCAGAAGGGCCCCACAGCATCTTGCTTCCAGCTCTTTGGGAAGCTAAGAAACAACTCGCTCTGCACAGTGCTCTTACAGCCTACCGGGAAAATGTCTTCCAAAGGCCTGTGAAACGCAGTTTCTTTGCAGGCCTGGTCTGGCTGAAGTAGGACTTCTGCTCTGGGTGTGCTACTTTGCCCTAGAGCTGAAAGGCACAACGTGCAGGCTTCTTTCCAAAGGGCGAGTTGGGCCCCACATCATCTTGCTTACAGCTCTTTGGGAATCTAAGAAACAACACGCTCTGCACAGTGCTCTTACAGCCTACCGGGAACATCTCTTCCAAAGGCCTGTGAAACGCAGTTTCTTTGCAGGCCTGATCTGGCTGAAGTAGGACTTCTGCTCTGGGTGTGCTACTTTGCCCTAGAGCTGAAAGGCACAATGTGCAGGCTTCTTTCCAAAGGGCGAGTTGGGCCCCACAGTATCTTGCTTCCAGCTCTTTGGGAAGCTGAGAAACCACTCGCTCTGCACAGAGCTCTTACAGCCTAGTGGGAACATGTCTTCCAAAGGCCTGTGAAACGCAGTTTCTTTGCAGGCCTGATCTGGCTGAAGTAGGACTTCTGCTCTGGGTGTGCTACTTTGCCCTAGAGCTGAAAGGCACAACGTGCAGGCTTCTTTCCAAAGGGCGAGTTGGGCCCCACAGCATCTTGCTTCCAGCTCTTGGGGAATCTAAGAAACAACTCGCTCTGCACAGTGCTCTTACAGCCTACCGGGAACATCTCTTCCAAAGGCCTGTGAAACGCAGTTTCTTTGCAGGCCTGATCTGGCTGAAGTAGGACTTCTGCTCTGGGTGTGCTACTTTGCCCCAGAGCTGAAAGGCACAACGTGCAGGCTTCTTTCCAAAGGGCGAGTTGGGCCCCACAGCATCTTGCTTCCAGCTCTTTGGGAAGCTGAGAAACGACTCGCTCTGCACAGTGCTCTTACAGCCTAGTGGGAACATCTCTTCCAAAGGCCTGTGAAACGCAGTTTCTTTGCAGGCCTGATCTGGCTGAAGTAGGACTTCTGCTCTGGGTGTGCTAC
Organism: Equus caballus; assembly: GCF_041296265.1. NCBI lineage: Eukaryota > Metazoa > Chordata > Mammalia > Perissodactyla > Equidae > Equus > Equus caballus. The sequence continues at coordinate 1,710,498 of NC_091710.1, forward strand.
TTTGCCCTAGAGCTGAAAGGCACAACGTGCAGGTTTCTTTCCAAACGGCGAGTTGGGCCCCACAGCATCTTGCTTCCAGCTCTTTGGGAAGCTAAGAAACAACTCGCTCTGCACAGTGCTCTTACAGCCTAGTGGGAACATCTCTTCCAAAGGCCTGTGAAACGCAGTTTCTTTGCAGGCCTGATCTGGCTGAAGTAGGACTTCTGCTCTGGGTGTGCTACTTTGCCCTAGAGCTGAAAGGCACAACGTGCAGGCTTCTTTCCAAAGGGCGAGTTGGGCCCCACAGCATCTTGCTTCCAGCTCTTTGGGAAGCTAAGAAACAACTCGCTCTGCACAGTGCTCTTACAGCCTACCGGGAACATCTCTTCCAGAGGCCTGTGAAACGCAATTTCTTTGAAGGCCTGATCTGGCTGAAGTAGGACTTCTGCTCTCGGTGTGCTACTTTGCCCTAGAGCTGAAAGGCACAACGTGCAGGCTTCTTTCCAAAGGGCGAGTTGGGCCCCACAGCATCTTGCTTCCAGCTCTTTGGGAAGCTAAGAAACCACTCGCTCTGCACAGTGCTCTTACAGCCTAGTGGGAACATCTCTTCCAAAGGCCTGTGAAACGCAGTTTCTTTGCAGGCCTGATCTGGCTGAAGTAGGACTTCTGCTCTGGGTGTGCTACTTTGCCCTAGAGCTGAAAGGCACAACGTGCAGGCTTCTTTCCAAAGGGCGAGTTGGGCCCCACAGCATCTTGCTTCCAGCTCTTTGGGAAGCTAAGAAACAACTCGCTCTGCACAGTGCTCTTACAGCCTAGTGGGAACATCTCTTCCAAAGGCCTGTGAAATGCAGTTTCTTTGCAGGCCTGATCTGGCTGAAGTAGGACTTCTGCTCTGGGTGTGCTACTTTGCCCTAGAGCTGAAAGGCACAACGTGCAGGCTTCTTTCCAAAGGGCGAGTTGGGCCCCACATCATCTTGCTTACAGCTCTTTGGGAATCTAAGAAACAACACGCTCTGCACAGTGCTCTTACAGCCTACCGGGAACATCTCTTCCAAAGGCCTGTGAAACGCAGTTTCTTTGCAGGCCTGATCTGGCTGAAGTAGGACTTCTGCTCTGGGTGTGCTACTTTGCCCTAGAGCTGAAAGGCACAATGTGCAGGCTTCTTTCCAAAGGGCGAGTTGGGCCCCACAGTATCTTGCTTCCAGCTCTTTGGGAAGCTGAGAAACCACTCGCTCTGCACAGAGCTCTTACAGCCTAGTGGGAACATGTCTTCCAAAGGCCTGTGAAACGCAGTTTCTTTGCAGGCCTGATCTGGCTGAAGTAGGACTTCTGCTCTGGGTGTACTACTTTGCCCTAGAGCTGAAAGGCACAACGTGCAATCTTCTTTCCAAAGGGCCAGAAGGGCCCCACAGCATCTTGCTTCCAGCTCTTTGGGAAGCTAAGAAACAACTCGCTCTGCACAGTGCTCTTACAGCCTACCGGGAAAATATCTTCCAAAGGCCTGTGAAACGCAGTTTCTTTGCAGGCCTGATCTGGCTGAAGTAGGACTTCTGCTCTGGGTGTGCTACTTTGCCCTAGAGCTGAAAGGCACAACGTGCAGGCTTCTTTCCAAAGGGCGAGTTGGGCCCCACAGCATCTTGCTTCCAGCTCTTTGGGAAGCTAAGAAACAACTCGCTCTGCACAGTGCTCTTACAGCCTACCGGGAACATGTCTTCCAAAGGCCTGTGAAACGCAGTTTCTTTGCAGGCCTGATCTGGCTGAAGTAGGACTTCTGCTCTGGGTGTGCTACTTTGCCCTAGAGCTGAAAGGCACAACGTGCAGGCTTCTTTCCAAAGGGCGAGTTGGGCCCCACAGCATCTTGCTTCCAGCTCTTTGGGGAGCTAAGAAACAACTCGCTCTGCACAGTGCTCTTACAGCCTACCAGGAACATCTCTTCCAAAGGCCTGTGAAACGCAGTTTCTTTGCAGGCCTGATCTGGCTGAAGTAGGACTTCTGCTCTGGCTGTGCTACTTTGCCCTAGAGCTGAAAGGCACAACGTGCAGGCTTCTTTCCAAAGGGCGAGTTGGGTCCCACAGCATCTTGCTTCCAGCTCTTTGGGAATCTAAGAAACAACTCGCTCTGCACAGTGCTCTTACAGCCTACCGGGAACATCTCTTCCAAAGGCCTGTGAAACGCAGTTTCTTTGCAGGCCTGATCTGGCTGAAGTAGGACTTCTGCTCTGGGTGTGCTACTTTGCCCTAGAGCTGAAAGGCACAACGTGCAGGCTTCTTTCCAAAGGGCGAGTTGGGCCCCACAGCATCTTGCTTCCAGCTCTTTGGGAAGCTAAGAAACCACTCGCTCTGCACAGTGCTCTAACAGCCTAGTGGGAACATCTCTTCCAAGAGGCCTGTGAAACGCAGTTTCTTTGCAGGCCTCATCTGGCTGAAGTAGGACTTCTGCTCTGGGTGTGCTACTTTGCCCTACAGCTGAAAGGCACAACGTGCAGGCTTGTTTCCAAAGGGCGAGTTGGGCTCCACAGCATCTTGATTCCAGCTCTTTGGGAAGCTAAGAAACAACTCGCTCTGCACAGTGCTCTTACAGCCTAGTGGGAACATCTCTTCCAAAGGCCTGTGAAACGCAGTTTCTTTGCAGGCCTGATCTGGCTGAAGTAGGACTTCTGCTCTGGGTGTGCTACTTTGCCCTAGAGCTGAAAGGCACAACGTGCAGGCTTCTTTGCAAAGGGCGAGTTGGGCCCCACAGCATCTTGCTTCCAGCTCTTTGGGAAGCTAAGAAACCACTCGCTCTGCACAGTGCTCTAACAGCCTAGTGGGAACATCTCTTCCAAAGGCCTGTGAAACGCAGTTTCTTTGCAGGCCTGATCTGGCTGAAGTAGGACTTCTGCTCTGGGTGTGCTACTTTGCCCTAGAGCTGAAAGGCACAACGTGCAGGCTTCTTTCCAAAGGGCGAGTTGGGCCCCACAGCATCTTGCTTCCAGCTCTTTGGGAAGCTAAGAAACCAATCGCTCTGCACAGTGCTCTAACAGCCTAGTGGGAACATCTCTTCCAAAGGCCTGTGAAACGCAGTTTCTTTGCAGGCCTGATCTGGCTGAAGTAGGACTTCTGCTCTGGGTGTACTACTTTGCCCTAGAGCTGAAAGGCACAACGTGCAGGCTTCTTTCCAAAGGGCGAGTTGGGCTCCACAGCATCTTGATTCCAGCTCTTTGGGAAGCTAAGAAACAACTCGCTCTGCACAGTGCTCTTACAGCCTAGTGGGAACAACTCTTCCAAAGGCCTGTGAAACGCAGTTTCTTTGCAGGCCTGATCTGGCTGAAGTAGGACTTCTGCTCTGGGTGTGCTACTTTGCCCTAGAGCTGAAAGGCACAACGTGCAGGCTTCTTTCCAAAGGGCGAGTTGGGCCCCACAGCATCTTGCTTCCAGCTCTTGGGGAATGTAAGAAACAACTCGCTCTGCAAAGTGCTCTTACAGCCTAGTGGGAACATCTCTTCCAAAGGCCTGTGAAACGCAGTTTGTTTGCAGGCCTGATCTGGCTGAAGTAGGACTTCTGCTCTGGCTGTGCTACTTTGCCCTAGAGCTGAAAGGCACAACGTGCAGGCTTCTTTCCAAACGGCGAGTTGGGCCCCACAGCATCTTGCTTCCAGCTCTTTGGGAAGCTGAGAAACCACTCGCTCTGCACAGTGCTCTTACAGCCTAGTGGGAACATCTCTTCCATAGGCCTGTGAAACGCAGTTTCTTTGCAGGCCTGATCTGGCTGAAGTAGGACTTCTGCTCTGGGTGTGCTACTTTGCCCTAGAGCTGAAAGGCACAACGTGCAGGCTTCTTTCCAAAGGGCGAGAAGGGCCCCACAGCATCTTGCTTCCAGCTCTTTGGGAAGCTAAGAAACAACTCGCTCTGCACAGTGCTCTTACAGCCTAGTGGGAACATCTCTTCCAAAGGCCTGTGAAACGCAGTTTCTTTGCAGGCCTGATCTGGCTGAAGTAGGACTTCTGCTCTGGGTGTGCTACTTTGCCCTAGAGCTGAAAGGCACAACGTGCAGGCTTCTTTCCAAAGGGCGAGTTGGGCCCCACAGCATCTTGCTTCCAGCTCTTTGGGAAGCTGAGAAACCACTCGCTCTGCACAGTGCTCTTACAGCCTAGTGGGAACATCTCTTCCAAAGGCCTGTGAAACGCAGTTTCTTTGCAGGCCTGATCTGGCTGAAGTAGGACTTCTGCTCTGGGTGTGCTACTTTGCCCTAGAGCTGAAAGGCACAACGTGCAGGTTTCTTTCCAAAGGGCGAGTTGGGCCCCACAGCATCTTGCTTCCAGCTCTTTGGGAAGCTAAGAAACAACTCGCTCTGCACAGTGCTCTTACAGCCTACCAGGAACATCTCTTCCAAAGGCCTGTGAAACGCAGTTTCTTTGCAGACCTGATCTGTCTGAAGTAGGACTTCTGCTCTGGGTGTGCTACTTTGCCCTAGAGCTGAAAGGCACAACGTGCAGGCTTCTTTCCAAAGGGCGAGTTGGGCCCCACAGCATCTTGCTTCCAGCTCTTTGGGAAGCTAAGAAACAACTCGCTCTGCACAGTGCTCTTACAGCCTACCGGGAACATCTCTTCCAAAGGCCTGTGAAACGCAGTTTCTTTGAAGGCCTGATCTGGCTGAAGTAGGACTTCTGCTCTGGGTGTGCTACTTTGCGCTAGAGCTGAAAGGCACAACGTGCAGGCTTCTTTCCAAAGGGCGAGTTGGGCCCCACAGCATCTTGCTTCCAGCTCTTTGGGAAGCTAAGAAACCACTCTCTCTGCACAGTGCTCTTACAGCCTAGTGGGAACATCTCTTCCAAAGGCCTGAGAAACGCAGTTTCTTTGCAGGCCTGATCTGGCTGAAGTAGGACTTCTGCTCTGGGTGTGCTACTTTGCCCTAGAGCTGAAAGGCACAACGTGCAGGCTTCTTTCCAAAGGGCGAGTTGGGGCCCACAGCATCTTGCTTCCAGCTCTTTGGGAAGCTAAGAAACAACTCGCTCTGCACAGTGCTCTTACAGCCTACCGGGAACATCTCTTCCAAAGGCCTGTGAAACGCAGTTTCTTTGCAGGCCTGATCTGGCTGAAGTAGGACTTCTGCTCTGGGTGTGCTACTTTGCCCTAGAGCTGAAAGGCACAACGTGCAGGCTTCTTTCCAAAGGGCGAGTTGGGCCCCACAGCATCTTGCTTCCAGCTCTTGGGGAATCTAAGACACAACTCGCTCTGCACAGTGCTCTTACAGCCTACCGGGAACATCTCTTCCAAAGGCCTGTGAAACGCAGTTTCTTTGCAGGCCTGATCTGGCTGAAGTAGGACTTCTGCTCTGGGTGTGCTACTTTGCCCTAGAGCTGAAAGGCACAACGTGCAGGCTTCTTTCCAAAGGGCGAGTTGGGCCCCACAGCATCTTGCTTCCAGCTCTTTGGGAAGCTAAGAAACCACTCGCTCTGCACAGTGCTCTAACAGCCTAGTGGGAACACCTCTTCCAAAGGCCTGTGAAACGCAGTTTCTTTGCAGGCCTGATCTGGCTGAAGTAGGACTTCTGCTCTGGGTGTACCACTTTGCCCTAGAGCTGAAAGGCACAACGTGCAGGCTTCTTTGCAAAGGGCGAGTTGGGCTCCACAGCATCTTGATTCCAGCTCTTTGGGAAGCTAAGAAACAACTCGCTCTGCACAGTGCTCTTACAGCCTAGTGGGAACATCTCTTCCAAAGGCCTGTGAAACGCAGTTTCTTTGCAGGCCTGATCTGGCTGAAGTAGGACTTCTGCTCTGGGTGTGCTACTTTGCCCTAGAGCTGAAAGGCACAACGTGCAGGCTTCTTTCCAAAGGGCGAGTTGGGCCCCCAGCATCTTGCTTCCAGCTCTTGGGGAATATAAGAAACAACTCGCTTTGCACAGTGCTCTTACAGCCTAGTGGGAACATCTCTTCCAAAGGCCTGTGAAACGCAGTTTCTTTGCAGGCCTGATCTGGCTGAAGTAGGACTTCTGCTCTGGGTGTGCTACTTTGCCCTAGAGCTGAAAGGCACAACGTGCAGGCTTCTTTCCAAAGGGCGAGTTGGGCCCCACAGCATCTTGCTTCCAGCTCTTTGGGAAGCTAAGAAACAACTCGCTCTGCACAGTGCTCTTACAGCCTACCAGGAACATCTCTTCCAAAGGCCTGTGAAACGCAGTTTCTTTGCAGGCCTGATCTGGCTGAAGTAGGACTTCTGCTCTGGGTGTGCTACTTTGCCCTAGAGCTGAAAGGCTCAACGTGCAGGCTTCTTTCCAAAGGGCGAGTTGGGCCCCACAGCGTCTTGCTTCCAGCTCTTTGGGAAGCTAAGAAACAACTCGCTCTGCACAGTGCTCTTACAGCCTACGGGGAACATCTCTTCCAAAGGCCTGTGAAACGCAGTTTCTTTGCAGGCCTGATCTGGCTGAAGTAGGACTTCTGCTCTGGGTGTGCTACTTTGCCCTAGAGCTGAAAGGCACAACGTGCAGGCTTCTTTACAAAGGGCGAGTTGGGCTCCACAGCATCTTGATTCCAGCTCTTTGGGAAGCTAAGAAACAACTCGCTCTGCACAGTGCTCTTACAGCCTAGTGGGAACATCTCTTCCAAAGGCCTGTGAAACGCAGTTTCTTTGCAGGCCTGATCTGGCTGAAGTAGGACTTCTGCTCTGGGTGTGCTACTTTGCCCTAGAGCTGAAAGGCACAACGTGCAGGCTTCTTTCCAAAGGGCGAGTTGGGCCCCTCAGCATCTTGCTTCCAGCTCTTTGGGAAGCTAAGAAACCACTCGCTCTGCACAGTGCTCTAACAGCCTAGTGGGAACATCTCTTCCAAAGGCCTGTGAAACGCAGTTTCTTTGCAGGCCTGATCTGGCTGAAGTAGGACTTCTGCTCTGGGTGTGCTACTTTGCCCTAGAGCTGAAAGGCACAACGTGCAGGCTTCTTTCCAAAGGGCGAGTTGGGCTCCACAGCATCTTGATTCCAGCTCTTTGGGAAGCTAAGAAACAACTCGCTCTGCACAGTGCTCTTACAGCCTAGTGGGAACATCTCTTCCAAAGGCCTGTGAAACGCAGTTTCTTTGCAGGCCTGATCTGGCTGAAGTAGGACTTCTGCTCTGGGTGTGCTACTTTGCCCTAGAGCTGAAAGGCACAACGTGCAGGCTTCTTTCCAAAGGGCGAGTTGGGCCCCACAGCATCTTGCTTCCAGCTCTTTGGGAAGCTAAGAAACCACTCGCTCTGCACAGTGCTCTAACAGCCTAGTGGGAACATCTCTTCCAAAGGCCTGTGAAACGCAGTTTCTTTGCAGGCCTGATCTGGCTGAAGTAGGACTTCTGCTCTGGGTGTACTACTTTGCCCTAGAGCTGAAAGGCACAACGTGCAGGCTTCTTTCCAAAGGGCGAGTTGGGCTCCACAGCATCTTGATTCCAGCTCTTTGGGAAGCTAAGAAACAACTCGCTCTGCACAGTGCTCTTACAGCCTAGTGGGAACATCTCTTCCAAAGGCCTGTGAAACGCAGTTTCTTTGCAGGCCTGATCTGGCTGAAGTAGGACTTCTGCTCTGGGTGTGCTACTTTGCCCTAGAGCTGAAAGGCACAACGTGCAGGCTTCTTTCCAAAGGGCGAGTTGGGCCCCCAGCATCTTGCTTCCAGCTCTTGGGGAATATAAGAAACAACTCGCTCTGCACAGTGCTCTTACAGCCTAGTGGGAACATCTCTTCCAAAGGCCTGTGAAACGCAGTTTCTTTGCAGGCCTGATCTGGCTGAAGTAGGACTTCTGCTCTGGGTGTGCTACTTTGCCCTAGAGCTGAAAGGCACAACGTGCAGGCTTCTTTCCAAAGGGCGAGTTGGGCCCCACAGCATCTTGCTTCCAGCACTTTGGGAAGCTGAGAAACCACTCGCTCTGCACAGTGCTCTTACAGCCTAGTGGGAACACCTCTTCCAAAGGCCTGTGAAACGCAGTTTCTTTGCAGGCCTGATCTGGCTGAAGTAGGACTTCTGCTCTGGGTGTGCTACTTTGCCCTAGAGCTGAAAGGCACAACGTGCAGGCTTCTTTCCAAAGTGCGAGAAGGGCCCCACAGCATCTTGCTTCCAGCTCTTTGGGAAGCTAAGAAACAACTCGCTCTGCACAGTGCTCTTACAGCCTACCGGGAACATCTCTTCCAAAGGCCTGTGAAACGCAGTTTCTTTGCAGGCCTGATCTGGCTGAAGAAGGACTTCTGCTCTGGGTGTGCTACTTTGCCCTAGAGCTGAAAGGCACAACGTGCAGGCTTCTTTCCAAAGGGCGAGTTGGGCCCCAGAGCATCTTGCTTCCAGCTCTTTGGGAAGCTAAGAAACCACTCGCTCGGCACAGTGCTCTTACAGCCTTGTGGGAACATCTCTTCCAAAGGCCTGTGAAACGCAGTTTCTTTGCAGGCCTGATCTGGCTGAAGTAGGACTTCTGCTCTGGGTGTGCTACTTTGCCCTAGAGCTGAAAGGCACAACGTGCAGGCTTCTTTCCAAAGGGCGAGTTGGGCCCCCAGCATCTTGCTTCCAGCTCTTGGGGAATATAAGAAACAACTCGCTCTGCACAGTGCTCTTACAGCCTAGTGGGAACATCTCTTCCAAAGGCCTGTGAAACGCAGTTTCTTTGCAGGCCTGATCTGGCTGAAGTAGGACTTCTGCTCTGGGTGTGCTACTTTGCCCTAGAGCTGAAAGGCACAACGTGCAGGCTTCTTTCCAAAGGGCGAGTTGGGCCCCACAGCATCTTGCTTCCAGCTCTTTGGGAAGCTAAGAAACAACTCGCTCTGCACAGTGCTCTTACAGCCTACCAGGAACATCTCTTCCAAAGGCCTGTGAAACGCAGTTTCTTTGCAGGCCTGATCTGGCTGAAGTAGGACTTCTGCTCTGGGTGTGCTACTTTGCCCTAGAGCTGAAAGGCTCAACGTGCAGGCTTCTTTCCAAAGGGCGAGTTGGGCCCCACAGCGTCTTGCTTCCAGCTCTTTGGGAAGCTAAGAAACAACTCGCTCTGCACAGTGCTCTTACAGCCTACGGGGAACATCTCTTCCAAAGGCCTGTGAAACGCAGTTTCTTTGCAGGCCTGATCTGGCTGAAGTAGGACTTCTGCTCTGGGTGTGCTACTTTGCCCTAGAGCTGAAAGGCACAACGTGCAGGCTTCTTTACAAAGGGCGAGTTGGGCTCCACAGCATCTTGATTCCAGCTCTTTGGGAAGCTAAGAAACAACTCGCTCTGCACAGTGCTCTTACAGCCTAGTGGGAACATCTCTTCCAAAGGCCTGTGAAACGCAGTTTCTTTGCAGGCCTGATCTGGCTGAAGTAGGACTTCTGCTCTGGGTGTGCTACTTTGCCCTAGAGCTGAAAGGCACAACGTGCAGGCTTCTTTCCAAAGGGCGAGTTGGGCCCCACAGCATCTTGCTTCCAGCTCTTTGGGAAGCTAAGAAACCACTCGCTCTGCACAGTGCTCTAACAGCCTAGTGGGAACATCTCTTCCAAAGGCCTGTGAAACGCAGTTTCTTTGCAGGCCTGATCTGGCTGAAGTAGGACTTCTGCTCTGGGTGTGCTACTTTGCCCTAGAGCTGAAAGGCACAACGTGCAGGCTTCTTTCCAAAGGGCGAGTTGGGCTCCACAGCATCTTGATTCCAGCTCTTTGGGAAGCTAAGAAACAACTCGCTCTGCACAGTGCTCTTACAGCCTAGTGGGAACATCTCTTCCAAAGGCCTGTGAAACGCAGTTTCTTTGCAGGCCTGATCTGGCTGAAGTAGGACTTCTGCTCTGGGTGTACTACTTTGCCCTAGAGCTGAAAGGCACAACGTGCAGGCTTCTTTCCAAAGGGCGAGTTGGGCTCCACAGCATCTTGATTCCAGCTCTTTGGGAAGCTAAGAAACAACTCGCTCTGCACAGTGCTCTTACAGCCTAGTGGGAACATCTCTTCCAAAGGCCTGTGAAACGCAGTTTCTTTGCAGGCCTGATCTGGCTGAAGTAGGACTTCTGCTCTGGGTGTGCTACTTTGCCCTAGAGCTGAAAGGCACAACGTGCAGGCTTCTTTCCAAAGGGCGAGTTGGGCCCCCAGCATCTTGCTTCCAGCTCTTGGGGAATATAAGAAACAACTCGCTCTGCACAGTGCTCTTACAGCCTAGTGGGAACATCTCTTCCAAAGGCCTGTGAAACGCAGTTTCTTTGCAGGCCTGATCTGGCTGAAGTAGGACTTCTGCTCTGGGTGTGCTACTTTGCCCTAGAGCTGAAAGGCACAACGTGCAGGCTTCTTTCCAAAGGGCGAGTTGGGCCCCACAGCATCTTGCTTCCAGCACTTTGGGAAGCTGAGAAACCACTCGCTCTGCACAGTGCTCTTACAGCCTAGTGGGAACACCTCTTCCAAAGGCCTGTGAAACGCAGTTTCTTTGCAGGCCTGATCTGGCTGAAGTAGGACTTCTGCTCTGGGTGTGCTACTTTGCCCTAGAGCTGAAAGGCACAACGTGCAGGCTTCTTTCCAAAGTGCGAGAAGGGCCCCACAGCATCTTGCTTCCAGCTCTTTGGGAAGCTAAGAAACAACTCGCTCTGCACAGTGCTCTTACAGCCTACCGGGAACATCTCTTCCAAAGGCCTGTGAAACGCAGTTTCTTTGCAGGCCTGATCTGGCTGAAGTAGGACTTCTGCTCTGGGTGTGCTACTTTGCCCTAGAGCTGAAAGGCACAACGTGCAGGCTTCTTTCCAAAGGGCGAGTTGGGCCCCAGAGCATCTTGCTTCCAGCTCTTTGGGAAGCTAAGAAACCACTCGCTCGGCACAGTGCTCTTACAGCCTTGTGGGAACATCTCTTCCAAAGGCCTGTGAAACGCAGTTTCTTTGCAGGCCTGATCTGGCTGAAGTAGGACTTCTGCTCTGGGTGTGCTACTTTGCCCTAGAGCTGAAAGGCACAACGTGCAGGCTTCTTTCCAAAGGGCGATTTGGGCCCCACAGCATCTTGCTTCCAGCTCTTTGGGAAGCTGAGAAACCACTCGCTCTGCACAGTGCTCTTACAGCCTAGTGGGAACATCTCTTCCAAAGGCCTGTGAAACGCAGTTTCTTTGCAGGCCTGATCTGGCTGAAGTAGGACTTCTGCTCTGGGTGTGCTACTTTGCCCTAGAGCTGAAAGGCACAACGTGCAGGCTTCTTTCCAAAGGGCGAGAAGGGCCCCACAGCATCTTGCTTCCAGCTCTTTGGGAAGCTAAGAAACAACTCGCTCTGCACAGTGCTCTTACAGCCTACCGGGAACATGTCTTCCAAAGGCCTGTGAAACGCAGTTTCTTTTCAGGCCTGATCTGGCTGAAGTAGGACTTCTGCTCTGGGTGTGCTACTTTGCCCTAGAGCTGAAAGGCACAACGTGCAGGCTTATTTCCAAAGGGCGAGTTGGGCCCCACAGCATCTTGCTTCCAGCTCTTTGGGAAGCTAAGAAACAACTCGCTCTGCACAGTGCTCTTACAGCCTACCGGGAACATGTCTTCCAAAGGCCTGTGAAACGCAGTTTCTTTGCAGGCCTGATCTGGCTGAAGTAGGACTTCTGCTCTGGGTGTGCTACTTTGCCCTAGAGCTGAAAGGCACAACGTGCAGGCTTCTTTCCAAAGGGCGAGTTGGGCCCCACAGCATCTTGCTTCCAGCTCTTTGGGAAGCTAAGAAACAACTCGCTCTGCACAGTGCTCTAACAGCCTAGTGGGAACATCTCTTCCAAAGGCCTGTGAAACGCAGTTTCTTTGCAGGCCTGATCTGGCTGAAGTAGGACTTCTGCTCTGGGTGTGCTACTTTGCCCTAGAGCTGAAAGGCACAACGTGCAGGCTTCTTTCCAAAGGGCGAGTTGGGCCCCACAGCATCTTGCTTCCAGCTCTTTGGGAAGCTAAGAAACAAGTCGCTCTGCACAGTGCTCTTACAGCCTAGTGGGAACATCTCTTCCAAAGGCCTGTGAAACGCAGTTTCTTTGCAGGCCTGATCTGGCTGAAGTAGGACTTCTGCTCTGGGTGTGCTACTTTGCCCTAGAGCTGAAAGGCACAACGTGCAGGCTTTTTTCCAAAGGGCGAGTTGGGCCCCACAGCATCTTGCTTCCAGCTCTTGGGGAATCTAAGACACAACTCGCTCTGCACAGTGCTCTTACAGCCTACCGGGAACATCTCTTCCAAAGGCCTGTGAAACGCAGTTTCTTTGCAGGCCTGATCTGGCTGAAGTAGGACTTCTGCTCTGGGTGTGCTACTTTGCCCTAGAGCTGAAAGGCACAACGTGCAGGCTTCTTTCCAAAGGGCGAGTTGGGCCCCACAGCATCTTGCTTCCAGCTCTTTGGGAAGCTGAGAAACGACTCGCTCTGCACAGTGCTCTTACAGCCTAGTGGGAACATCTCTTCCAAAGGCCTGTGAAACGCAGTTTCTTAGCAGGCCTGATCTGGCTGAAGTAGGACTTCTGCTCTGGGTGTGCTACTTTGCCCTAGAGCTGAAAGGCACAACGTGCAGGCTTCTTTCCAAAGGGCGAGTTGGGCCCCACAGCATCTTGCTTCCAGCTCTTTGGGAAGCTAAGAAACAACTCGCTCTGCACAGTGCTCTTACAGCCTACTGGGAACATCTCTTCCAAAGGCCTGTGAAACGCAGTTTCTTTGCAGGCCTGATCTGGCTGAAGTAGGACTTCTGCTCTGGGTGTGCTACTTTGCCCTAGAGCTGAAAGGCACAACGTGCAGGCTTCTTTCCAAAGGGCGAGTTGGGCCCCACAGCATCTTGCTTCCAGCTCTTTGGGAGGCTAAGAAACAACTCGCTCTGCACAGTGCTCTTACAGCCTACCAGGAACATCTCTTCCAAAGGACTGTGAAACGCAGTTTCTTTGCAGGCCTGATCTGGCTGAAGTAGGACTTCTGCTCTGGGTGTGCCACTTTGCCCTAGAGCTGAAAGGCACAACGTGCAGGCTTATTTCCAAAGGGCGAGTTGGGCCCCACAGCATCTTGCTTCCAGCTCTTTGGGAAGCTAAGAAACAACTCGCTCTGCACAGTGCTCTTACAGCCTACCGGGAACATGTCTTCCAAAGGCCTGTGAAACGCAGTTTCTTTGCAGGCCTGATCTGGCTGAAGTAGGACTTCTGCTCTGGGTGTGCTACTTTGCCCTAGAGCTGAAAGGCACAACGTGCAGGCTTCTTTCCAAAGGGCGAGTTGGGCCCCACAGCATCTTGCTTCCAGCTCTTTGGGAAGCTAAGAAACCACTCGCTCTGCACAGTGCTCTTACAGCCTAGTGGGAACATCTCTTCCAAAGGCCTGTGAAACGCAGTTTCTTTGCAGGCCTGATCTGGCTGAAGTAGGACTTCTGCTCTGGGTGTGCTACTTTGCCCTAGAGCTGAAAGGCACAACGTGCAGGCTTCTTTCCAAAGGGCGAGTTGGGCCCCACAGCATCTTGCTTCCAGCTCTTTGGGAAGCTAAGAAACAACTCGCTCTGCACAGTGCTCTTACAGCCTACTGGGAACATCTCTTCCAAAGGCCTGTGAAACGCAGTTTCTTTGCAGGCCTGATCTGGCTGAAGTAGGACTTCTGCTCTGGGTGTGCTACTTTGCCCTAGAGCTGAAAGGCACAACGTGCAGGCTTCTTTCCAAAGGGCGAGTTGGGCCCCACAGCATCTTGCTTCCAGCTCTTTGGGAGGCTAAGAAACAACTCGCTCTGCACAGTGCTCTTACAGCCTACCAGGAACATCTCTTCCAAAGGACTGTGAAACGCAGTTTCTTTGCAGGCCTGATCTGGCTGAAGTAGGACTTCTGCTCTGGGTGTGCTACTTTGCCCTAGAGCTGAAAGGCACAACGTGCAGACTTCTTTCCAAAGGGCGAGTTGGGCCCCACAGCGTCTTGCTTCCAGCTCTTTGGGAAGCTAAGAAACAACTCGCTCTGCACAGTGCTCTTACAGCCTACGGCGAACATCTCTTCCAAAGGCCTGTGAAACGCAGTTTCTTTGCAGGCCTGATCTGGCTGAAGTAGGACTTCTGCTCTGGGTGTGCTACTTTGCCCTAGAGCTGAAAGGCACAACGTGCAGGCTTCTTTACAAAGGGCGAGTTGGGCTCCACAGCATCTTGATTCCAGCTCTTTGGGAAGCTAAGAAACAACTCGCTCTGCACAGTGCTCTTACAGCCTAGTGGGAACATCTCTTCCAAAGGCCTGTGAAACGCAGTTTCTTTGCAGGCCTGATCTGGCTGAAGTAGGACTTCTGCTCTGGGTGTGCTACTTTGCCCTAGAGCTGAAAGGCACAACGTGCAGGCTTTTTTCCAAAGGGCCAGAAGGGCCCCACAGCATCTTGCTTCCAGCTCTTTGGGAAGCTAAGAAACAACTCGCTCTGCACAGTGCTCTTACAGCCTACCGGGAAAATGTCTTCCAAAGGCCTGTGAAACGCAGTTTCTTTGCAGGCCTGGTCTGGCTGAAGTAGGACTTCTGCTCTGGGTGTGCTACTTTGCCCTAGAGCTGAAAGGCACAACGTGCAGGCTTCTTTCCAAAGGGCGAGTTGGGCCCCACATCATCTTGCTTACAGCTCTTTGGGAATCTAAGAAACAACACGCTCTGCACAGTGCTCTTACAGCCTACCGGGAACATCTCTTCCAAAGGCCTGTGAAACGCAGTTTCTTTGCAGGCCTGATCTGGCTGAAGTAGGACTTCTGCTCTGGGTGTGCTACTTTGCCCTAGAGCTGAAAGGCACAATGTGCAGGCTTCTTTCCAAAGGGCGAGTTGGGCCCCACAGTATCTTGCTTCCAGCTCTTTGGGAAGCTGAGAAACCACTCGCTCTGCACAGAGCTCTTACAGCCTAGTGGGAACATGTCTTCCAAAGGCCTGTGAAACGCAGTTTCTTTGCAGGCCTGATCTGGCTGAAGTAGGACTTCTGCTCTGGGTGTGCTACTTTGCCCTAGAGCTGAAAGGCACAACGTGCAGGCTTCTTTCCAAAGGGCGAGTTGGGCCCCACAGCATCTTGCTTCCAGCTCTTGGGGAATCTAAGAAACAACTCGCTCTGCACAGTGCTCTTACAGCCTACCGGGAACATCTCTTCCAAAGGCCTGTGAAACGCAGTTTCTTTGCAGGCCTGATCTGGCTGAAGTAGGACTTCTGCTCTGGGTGTGCTACTTTGCCCCAGAGCTGAAAGGCACAACGTGCAGGCTTCTTTCCAAAGGGCGAGTTGGGCCCCACAGCATCTTGCTTCCAGCTCTTTGGGAAGCTGAGAAACGACTCGCTCTGCACAGTGCTCTTACAGCCTAGTGGGAACATCTCTTCCAAAGGCCTGTGAAACGCAGTTTCTTTGCAGGCCTGATCTGGCTGAAGTAGGACTTCTGCTCTGGGTGTGCTACTTTGCCCTAGAGCTGAAAGGCACAACGTGCAGGTTTCTTTCCAAACGGCGAGTTGGGCCCCACAGCATCTTGCTTCCAGCTCTTTGGGAAGCTAAGAAACAACTCGCTCTGCACAGTGCTCTTACAGCCTAGTGGGAACATCTCTTCCAAAGGCCTGTGAAACGCAGTTTCTTTGCAGGCCTGATCTGGCTGAAGTAGGACTTCTGCTCTGGGTGTGCTACTTTGCCCTAGAGCTGAAAGGCACAACGTGCAGGCTTCTTTCCAAAGGGCGAGTTGGGCCCCACAGCATCTTGCTTCCAGCTCTTTGGGAAGCTAAGAAACAACTCGCTCTGCACAGTGCTCTTACAGCCTACCGGGAACATCTCTTCCAGAGGCCTGTGAAACGCAATTTCTTTGAAGGCCTGATCTGGCTGAAGTAGGACTTCTGCTCTGGGTGTGCTACTTTGCCCTAGAGCTGAAAGGCACAACGTGCAGGCTTCTTTCCAAAGGGCGAGTTGGGCCCCACAGCATCTTGCTTCCAGCTCTTTGGGAAGCTAAGAAACCACTCGCTCTGCACAGTGCTCTTACAGCCTAGTGGGAACATCTCTTCCAAAGGCCTGTGAAACGCAGTTTCTTTGCAGGCCTGATCTGGCTGAAGTAGGACTTCTGCTCTGGGTGTGCTACTTTGCCCTAGAGCTGAAAGGCACAACGTGCAGGCTTCTTTCCAAAGGGCGAGTTGGGCCCCACAGCATCTTGCTTCCAGCTCTTTGGGAAGCTAAGAAACAACTCGCTCTGCACAGTGCTCTTACAGCCTAGTGGGAACATCTCTTCCAAAGGCCTGTGAAACGCAGTTTCTTTGCAGGCCTGGTCTGGCTGAAGTAGGACTTCTGCTCTGGGTGTGCTACTTTGCCCTAGAGCTGAAAGGCACAACGTGCAGGCTTCTTTCCAAAGGGCGAGTTGGGCCCCACATCATCTTGCTTACAGCTCTTTGGGAATCTAAGAAACAACACGCTCTGCACAGTGCTCTTACAGCCTACCGGGAACATCTCTTCCAAAGGCCTGTGAAACGCAGTTTCTTTGCAGGCCTGATCTGGCTGAAGTAGGACTTCTGCTCTGGGTGTGCTACTTTGCCCTAGAGCTGAAAGGCACAATGTGCAGGCTTCTTTCCAAAGGGCGAGTTGGGCCCCACAGTATCTTGCTTCCAGCTCTTTGGGAAGCTGAGAAACCACTCGCTCTGCACAGAGCTCTTACAGCCTAGTGGGAACATGTCTTCCAAAGGCCTGTGAAACGCAGTTTCTTTGCAGGCCTGATCTGGCTGAAGTAGGACTTCTGCTCTGGGTGTACTACTTTGCCCTAGAGCTGAAAGGCACAACGTGCAATCTTCTTTCCAAAGGGCCAGAAGGGCCCCACAGCATCTTGCTTCCAGCTCTTTGGGAAGCTAAGAAACAACTCGCTCTGCACAGTGCTCTTACAGCCTACCGGGAAAATATCTTCCAAAGGCCTGTGAAACGCAGTTTCTTTGCAGGCCTGATCTGGCTGAAGTAGGACTTCTGCTCTGGGTGTGCTACTTTGCCCTAGAGCTGAAAGGCACAACGTGCAGGCTTCTTTCCAAAGGGCGAGTTGGGCCCCACAGCATCTTGCTTCCAGCTCTTTGGGAAGCTAAGAAACAACTCGCTCTGCACAGTGCTCTTACAGCCTACCGGGAACATGTCTTCCAAAGGCCTGTGAAACGCAGTTTCTTTGCAGGCCTGATCTGGCTGAAGTAGGACTTCTGCTCTGGGTGTGCTACTTTGCCCTAGAGCTGAAAGGCACAACGTGCAGGCTTCTTTCCAAAGGGCGAGTTGGGCCCCACAGCATCTTGCTTCCAGCTCTTTGGGGAGCTAAGAAACAACTCGCTCTGCACAGTGCTCTTACAGCCTACCAGGAACATCTCTTCCAAAGGCCTGTGAAACGCAGTTTCTTTGCAGGCCTGATCTGGCTGAAGTAGGACTTCTGCTCTGGCTGTGCTACTTTGCCCTAGAGCTGAAAGGCACAACGTGCAGGCTTCTTTCCAAAGGGCGAGTTGGGTCCCACAGCATCTTGCTTCCAGCTCTTTGGGAATCTAAGAAACAACTCGCTCTGCACAGTGCTCTTACAGCCTACCGGGAACATCTCTTCCAAAGGCCTGTGAAACGCAGTTTCTTCGCAGTCCTGATCTGGCTGAAGTAGGACTTCTGCTCTGGGTGTGCTACTTTGCCCTAGAGCTGAAAGGCACAACGTGCAGGCTTCTTTCCAAAGGGCGAGTTGGGCCCCACAGCATCTTGCTTCCAGCTCTTTGGGAAGCTAAGAAACCACTCGCTCTGCACAGTGCTCTAACAGCCTAGTGGGAACATCTCTTCCAAGAGGCCTGTGAAACGCAGTTTCTTTGCAGGCCTCATCTGGCTGAAGTAGGACTTCTGCTCTGGGTGTGCTACTTTGCCCTACAGCTGAAAGGCACAACGTGCAGGCTTGTTTCCAAAGGGCGAGTTGGGCTCCACAGCATCTTGATTCCAGCTCTTTGGGAAGCTAAGAAACAACTCGCTCTGCACAGTGCTCTTACAGCCTAGTGGGAACATCTCTTCCAAAGGCCTGTGAAACGCAGTTTCTTTGCAGGCCTGATCTGGCTGAAGTAGGACTTCTGCTCTGGGTGTGCTACTTTGCCCTAGAGCTGAAAGGCACAACGTGCAGGCTTCTTTGCAAAGGGCGAGTTGGGCCCCACAGCATCTTGCTTCCAGCTCTTTGGGAAGCTAAGAAACCACTCGCTCTGCACAGTGCTCTAACAGCCTAGTGGGAACATCTCTTCCAAAGGCCTGTGAAACGCAGTTTCTTTGAAGGCCTGATCTGGCTGAAGTAGGTCTTCTGCTCTGGGTGTACTACTTTGCCCTAGAGCTGAAAGGCACAACGTGCAGGCTTCTTTCCAAAGGGCGAGTTGGGCTCCACAGCATCTTGATTCCAGCTCTTTGGGAAGCTAAGAAACAACTCGCTCTGCACAGTGCTCTTACAGCCTAGTGGGAACATCTCTTCCAAAGGCCTGTGAAACGCAGTTTCTTTGCAGGCCTGATCTGGCTGAAGTAGGACTTCTGCTCTGGGTGTGCTACTTTGCCCTAGAGCTGAAAGGCACAACGTGCAGGCTTCTTTCCAAAGGGCGAGTTGGGCCCCACAGCATCTTGCTTCCAGCTCTTTGGGAAGCTAAGAAACCAATCGCTCTGCACAGTGCTCTAACAGCCTAGTGGGAACATCTCTTCCAAAGGCCTGTGAAACGCAGTTTCTTTGCAGGCCTGATCTGGCTGAAGTAGGACTTCTGCTCTGGGTGTACTACTTTGCCCTAGAGCTGAAAGGCACAACGTGCAGGCTTCTTTCCAAAGGGCGAGTTGGGCTCCACAGCATCTTGATTCCAGCTCTTTGGGAAGCTAAGAAACAACTCGCTCTGCACAGTGCTCTTACAGCCTAGTGGGAACAACTCTTCCAAAGGCCTGTGAAACGCAGTTTCTTTGCAGGCCTGATCTGGCTGAAGTAGGACTTCTGCTCTGGGTGTGCTACTTTGCCCTAGAGCTGAAAGGCACAACGTGCAGGCTTCTTTCCAAAGGGCGAGTTGGGCCCCACAGCATCTTGCTTCCAGCTCTTGGGGAATGTAAGAAACAACTCGCTCTGCAAAGTGCTCTTACAGCCTAGTGGGAACATCTCTTCCAAAGGCCTGTGAAACGCAGTTTGTTTGCAGGCCTGATCTGGCTGAAGTAGGACTTCTGCTCTGGCTGTGCTACTTTGCCCTAGAGCTGAAAGGCACAACGTGCAGGCTTCTTTCCAAACGGCGAGTTGGGCCCCACAGCATCTTGCTTCCAGCTCTTTGGGAAGCTGAGAAACCACTCGCTCTGCACAGTGCTCTTACAGCCTAGTGGGAACATCTCTTCCATAGGCCTGTGAAACGCAGTTTCTTTGCAGGCCTGATCTGGCTGAAGTAGGACTTCTGCTCTGGGTGTGCTACTTTGCCCTAGAGCTGAAAGGCACAACGTGCAGGCTTCTTTCCAAAGGGCGAGAAGGGCCCCACAGCATCTTGCTTCCAGCTCTTTGGGAAGCTAAGAAACAACTCGCTCTGCACAGTGCTCTTACAGCCTAGTGGGAACATCTCTTCCAAAGGCCTGTGAAACGCAGTTTCTTTGCAGGCCTGATCTGGCTGAAGTAGGACTTCTGCTCTGGGTGTGCTACTTTGCCCTAGAGCTGAAAGGCACAACGTGCAGGCTTCTTTCCAAAGGGCGAGTTGGGCCCCACAGCATCTTGCTTCCAGCTCTTTGGGAAGCTGAGAAACCACTCGCTCTGCACAGTGCTCTTACAGCCTAGTGGGAACATCTCTTCCAAAGGCCTGTGAAACGCAGTTTCTTTGCAGGCCTGATCTGGCTGAAGTAGGACTTCTGCTCTGGGTGTGCTACTTTGCCCTAGAGCTGAAAGGCACAACGTGCAGGTTTCTTTCCAAAGGGCGAGTTGGGCCCCACAGCATCTTGCTTCCAGCTCTTTGGGAAGCTAAGAAACAACTCGCTCTGCACAGTGCTCTTACAGCCTACCAGGAACATCTCTTCCAAAGGCCTGTGAAACGCAGTTTCTTTGCAGACCTGATCTGTCTGAAGTAGGACTTCTGCTCTGGGTGTGCTACTTTGCCCTAGAGCTGAAAGGCACAACGTGCAGGCTTCTTTCCAAAGGGCGAGTTGGGCCCCACAGCATCTTGCTTCCAGCTCTTTGGGAAGCTAAGAAACAACTCGCTCTGCACAGTGCTCTTACAGCCTACCGGGAACATCTCTTCCAAAGGCCTGTGAAACGCAGTTTCTTTGAAGGCCTGATCTGGCTGAAGTAGGACTTCTGCTCTGGGTGTGCTACTTTGCGCTAGAGCTGAAAGGCACAACGTGCAGGCTTCTTTCCAAAGGGCGAGTTGGGCCCCACAGCATCTTGCTTCCAGCTCTTTGGGAAGCTAAGAAACCACTCTCTCTGCACAGTGCTCTTACAGCCTAGTGGGAACATCTCTTCCAAAGGCCTGAGAAACGCAGTTTCTTTGCAGGCCTGATCTGGCTGAAGTAGGACTTCTGCTCTGGGTGTGCTACTTTGCCCTAGAGCTGAAAGGCACAACGTGCAGGCTTCTTTCCAAAGGGCGAGTTGGGGCCCACAGCATCTTGCTTCCAGCTCTTTGGGAAGCTAAGAAACAACTCGCTCTGCACAGTGCTCTTACAGCCTACCGGGAACATCTCTTCCAAAGGCCTGTGAAACGCAGTTTCTTTGCAGGCCTGATCTGGCTGAAGTAGGACTTCTGCTCTGGGTGTGCTACTTTGCCCTAGAGCTGAAAGGCACAACGTGCAGGCTTCTTTCCAAAGGGCGAGTTGGGCCCCACAGCATCTTGCTTCCAGCTCTTGGGGAATCTAAGACACAACTCGCTCTGCACAGTGCTCTTACAGCCTACCGGGAACATCTCTTCCAAAGGCCTGTGAAACGCAGTTTCTTTGCAGGCCTGATCTGGCTGAAGTAGGACTTCTGCTCTGGGTGTGCTACTTTGCCCTAGAGCTGAAAGGCACAACGTGCAGGCTTCTTTCCAAAGGGCGAGTTGGGCCCCACAGCATCTTGCTTCCAGCTCTTTGGGAAGCTAAGAAACCACTCGCTCTGCACAGTGCTCTAACAGCCTAGTGGGAACACCTCTTCCAAAGGCCTGTGAAACGCAGTTTCTTTGCAGGCCTGATATGGCTGAAGTAGGACTTCTGCTCTGGGTGTACCACTTTGCCCTAGAGCTGAAAGGCACAACGTGCAGGCTTCTTTGCAAAGGGCGAGTTGGGCTCCACAGCATCTTGATTCCAGCTCTTTGGGAAGCTAAGAAACAACTCGCTCTGCACAGTGCTCTTACAGCCTAGTGGGAACATCTCTTCCAAAGGCCTGTGAAACGCAGTTTCTTTGCAGGCCTGATCTGGCTGAAGTAGGACTTCTGCTCTGGGTGTGCTACTTTGCCCTAGAGCTGAAAGGCACAACGTGCAGGCTTCTTTCCAAAGGGCGAGTTGGGCCCCCAGCATCTTGCTTCCAGCTCTTGGGGAATATAAGAAACAACTCGCTCTGCACAGTGCTCTTACAGCCTAGTGGGAACATCTCTTCCAAAGGCCTGTGAAACGCAGTTTCTTTGCAGGCCTGATCTGGCTGAAGTAGGACTTCTGCTCTGGGTGTGCTACTTTGCCCTAGAGCTGAAAGGCACAACGTGCAGGCTTCTTTCCAAAGGGCGAGTTGGGCCCCACAGCATCTTGCTTCCAGCTCTTTGGGAAGCTAAGAAACAACTCGCTCTGCACAGTGCTCTTACAGCCTACCAGGAACATCTCTTCCAAAGGCCTGTGAAACGCAGTTTCTTTGCAGGCCTGATCTGGCTGAAGTAGGACTTCTGCTCTGGGTGTGCTACTTTGCCCTAGAGCTGAAAGGCTCAACGTGCAGGCTTCTTTCCAAAGGGCGAGTTGGGCCCCACAGCGTCTTGCTTCCAGCTCTTTGGGAAGCTAAGAAACAACTCGCTCTGCACAGTGCTCTTACAGCCTACGGGGAACACCTCTTCCAAAGGCCTGTGAAACGCAGTTTCTTTGCAGGCCTGATCTGGCTGAAGTAGGACTTCTGCTCTGGGTGTGCTACTTTGCCCTAGAGCTGAAAGGCACAACGTGCAGGCTTCTTTACAAAGGGCGAGTTGGGCTCCACAGCATCTTGATTCCAGCTCTTTGGGAAGCTAAGAAACAACTCGCTCTGCACAGTGCTCTTACAGCCTAGTGGGAACATCTCTTCCAAAGGCCTGTGAAACGCAGTTTCTTTGCAGGCCTGATCTGGCTGAAGTAGGACTTCTGCTCTGGGTGTGCTACTTTGCCCTAGAGCTGAAAGGCACAACGTGCAGGCTTCTTTCCAAAGGGCGAGTTGGGCCCCACAGCATCTTGCTTCCAGCTCTTTGGGAAGCTAAGAAACCACTCGCTCTGCACAGTGCTCTAACAGCCTAGTGGGAACATCTCTTCCAAAGGCCTGTGAAACGCAGTTTCTTTGCAGGCCTGATCTGGCTGAAGTAGGACTTCTGCTCTGGGTGTGCTACTTTGCCCTAGAGCTGAAAGGCACAACGTGCAGGCTTCTTTCCAAAGGGCGAGTTGGGCTCCACAGCATCTTGATTCCAGCTCTTTGGGAAGCTAAGAAACAACTCGCTCTGCACAGTGCTCTTACAGCCTAGTGGGAACATCTCTTCCAAAGGCCTGTGAAACGCAGTTTCTTTGCAGGCCTGATCTGGCTGAAGTAGGACTTCTGCTCTGGGTGTGCTACTTTGCCCTAGAGCTGAAAGGCACAACGTGCAGGCTTCTTTCCAAAGGGCGAGTTGGGCCCCACAGCATCTTGCTTCCAGCTCTTTGGGAAGCTAAGAAACCACTCGCTCTGCACAGTGCTCTAACAGCCTAGTGGGAACATCTCTTCCAAAGGCCTGTGAAACGCAGTTTCTTTGCAGGCCTGATCTGGCTGAAGTAGGACTTCTGCTCTGGGTGTACTACTTTGCCCTAGAGCTGAAAGGCACAACGTGCAGGCTTCTTTCCAAAGGGCGAGTTGGGCTCCACAGCATCTTGATTCCAGCTCTTTGGGAAGCTAAGAAACAACTCGCTCTGCACAGTGCTCTTACAGCCTAGTGGGAACATCTCTTCCAAAGGCCTGTGAAACGCAGTTTCTTTGCAGGCCTGATCTGGCTGAAGTAGGACTTCTGCTCTGGGTGTGATACTTTGCCCGAGAGCTGAAAGGCACAACGTGCAGGCTTCTTTCCAAAGGGCGAGTTGGGCCCCCAGCATCTTGCTTCCAGCTCTTGGGGAATATAAGAAACAACTCGCTCTGCACAGTGCTCTTACAGCCTAGTGGGAACATCTCTTCCAAAGGCCTGTGAAACGCAGTTTCTTTGCAGGCCTGATCTGGCTGAAGTAGGACTTCTGCTCTGGGTGTGCTACTTTGCCCTAGAGCTGAAAGGCACAACGTGCAGGCTTCTTTCCAAAGGGCGAGTTGGGCCCCACAGCATCTTGCTTCCAGCACTTTGGGAAGCTGAGAAACCACTCGCTCTGCACAGTGCTCTTACAGCCTAGTGGGAACACCTCTTCCAAAGGCCTGTGAAACGCAGTTTCTTTGCAGGCCTGATCTGGCTGAAGTAGGACTTCTGCTCTGGGTGTGCTACTTTGCCCTAGAGCTGAAAGGCACAACGTGCAGGCTTCTTTCCAAAGTGCGAGAAGGGCCCCACAGCATCTTGCTTCCAGCTCTTTGGGAAGCTAAGAAACAACTCGCTCTGCACAGTGCTCTTACAGCCTACCGGGAACATCTCTTCCAAAGGCCTGTGAAACGCAGTTTCTTTGCAGGCCTGATCTGGCTGAAGTAGGACTTCTGCTCTGGGTGTGCTACTTTGCCCTAGAGCTGAAAGGCACAACGTGCAGGCTTCTTTCCAAAGGGCGAGTTGGGCCCCAGAGCATCTTGCTTCCAGCTCTTTGGGAAGCTAAGAAACCACTCGCTCGGCACAGTGCTCTTACAGCCTTGTGGGAACATCTCTTCCAAAGGCCTGTGAAACGCAGTTTCTTTGCAGGCCTGATCTGGCTGAAGTAGGACTTCTGCTCTGGGTGTGCTACTTTGCCCTAGAGCTGAAAGGCACAACGTGCAGGCTTCTTTCCAAAGGGCGATTTGGGCCCCACAGCATCTTGCTTCCAGCTCTTTGGGAAGCTGAGAAACCACTCGCTCTGCACAGTGCTCTTACAGCCTAGTGGGAACATCTCTTCCAAAGGCCTGTGAAACGCAGTTTCTTTGCAGGCCTGATCTGGCTGAAGTAGGACTTCTGCTCTGGGTGTGCTACTTTGCCCTAGAGCTGAAAGGCACAACGTGCAGGCTTCTTTCCAAAGGGCGAGAAGGGCCCCACAGCATCTTGCTTCCAGCTCTTTGGGAAGCTAAGAAACAACTCGCTCTGCACAGTGCTCTTACAGCCTACCGGGAACATGTCTTCCAAAGGCCTGTGAAACGCAGTTTCTTTTCAGGCCTGATCTGGCTGAAGTAGGACTTCTGCTCTGGGTGTGCTACTTTGCCCTAGAGCTGAAAGGCACAACGTGCAGGCTTATTTCCAAAGGGCGAGTTGGGCCCCACAGCATCTTGCTTCCAGCTCTTTGGGAAGCTAAGAAACAACTCGCTCTGCACAGTGCTCTTACAGCCTACCGGGAACATGTCTTCCAAAGGCCTGTGAAACGCAGTTTCTTTGCAGGCCTGATCTGGCTGAAGTAGGACTTCTGCTCTGGGTGTGCTACTTTGCCCTAGAGCTGAAAGGCACAACGTGCAGGCTTCTTTCCAAAGGGCGAGTTGGGCCCCACAGCATCTTGCTTCCAGCTCTTTGGGAAGCTAAGAAACAACTCGCTCTGCACAGTGCTCTAACAGCCTAGTGGGAACATCTCTTCCAAAGGCCTGTGAAACGCAGTTTCTTTGCAGGCCTGATCTGGCTGAAGTAGGACTTCTGCTCTGGGTGTGCTACTTTGCCCTAGAGCTGAAAGGCACAACGTGCAGGCTTCTTTCCAAAGGGCGAGTTGGGCCCCACAGCATCTTGCTTCCAGCTCTTTGGGAAGCTAAGAAACAAGTCGCTCTGCACAGTGCTCTTACAGCCTAGTGGGAACATCTCTTCCAAAGGCCTGTGAAACGCAGTTTCTTTGCAGGCCTGATCTGGCTGAAGTAGGACTTCTGCTCTGGGTGTGCTACTTTGCCCTAGAGCTGAAAGGCACAACGTGCAGGCTTTTTTCCAAAGGGCGAGTTGGGCCCCACAGCATCTTGCTTCCAGCTCTTGGGGAATCTAAGACACAACTCGCTCTGCACAGTGCTCTTACAGCCTACCGGGAACATCTCTTCCAAAGGCCTGTGAAACGCAGTTTCTTTGCAGGCCTGATCTGGCTGAAGTAGGACTTCTGCTCTGGGTGTGCTACTTTGCCCTAGAGCTGAAAGGCACAACGTGCAGGCTTCTTTCCAAAGGGCGAGTTGGGCCCCACAGCATCTTGCTTCCAGCTCTTTGGGAAGCTGAGAAACGACTCGCTCTGCACAGTGCTCTTACAGCCTAGTGGGAACATCTCTTCCAAAGGCCTGTGAAACGCAGTTTCTTTGCAGGCCTGATCTGGCTGAAGTAGGACTTCTGCTCTGGGTGTGCTACTTTGCCCTAGAGCTGAAAGGCACAACGTGCAGGCTTCTTTCCAAAGGGCGAGTTGGGCCCCACAGCATCTTGCTTCCAGCTCTTTGGGAAGCTAAGAAACAACTCGCTCTGCACAGTGCTCTTACAGCCTACTGGGAACATCTCTTCCAAAGGCCTGTGAAACGCAGTTTCTTTGCAGGCCTGATCTGGCTGAAGTAGGACTTCTGCTCTGGGTGTGCTACTTTGCCCTAGAGCTGAAAGGCACAACGTGCAGGCTTCTTTCCAAAGGGCGAGTTGGGCCCCACAGCATCTTGCTTCCAGCTCTTTGGGAGGCTAAGAAACAACTCGCTCTGCACAGTGCTCTTACAGCCTACCAGGAACATCTCTTCCAAAGGACTGTGAAACGCAGTTTCTTTGCAGGCCTGATCTGGCTGAAGTAGGACTTCTGCTCTGGGTGTGCCACTTTGCCCTAGAGCTGAAAGGCACAACGTGCAGGCTTATTTCCAAAGGGCGAGTTGGGCCCCACAGCATCTTGCTTCCAGCTCTTTGGGAAGCTAAGAAACAACTCGCTCTGCACAGTGCTCTTACAGCCTACCGGGAACATGTCTTCCAAAGGCCTGTGAAACGCAGTTTCTTTGCAGGCCTGATCTGGCTGAAGTAGGACTTCTGCTCTGGGTGTGCTACTTTGCCCTAGAGCTGAAAGGCACAACGTGCAGGCTTCTTTCCAAAGGGCGAGTTGGGCCCCACAGCATCTTGCTTCCAGCTCTTTGGGAAGCTAAGAAACCACTCGCTCTGCACAGTGCTCTAACAGCCTAGTGGGAACATCTCTTCCAAAGGCCTGTGAAACGCAGTTTCTTTGCAGGCCTGATCTGGCTGAAGTAGGACTTCTGCTCTGGGTGTGCTACTTTGCCCTAGAGCTGAAAGGCACAACGTGCAGGCTTCTTTCCAAAGGGCGAGTTGGGCCCCACAGCATCTTGCTTCCAGCTCTTTGGGAAGCTAAGAAACAACTCGCTCTGCACAGTGCTCTTACAGCCTAGTGGGAACATCTCTTCCAAAGGCCTGTGAAACGCAGTTTCTTTGCAGGCCTGATCTGGCTGAAGTAGGACTTCTGCTCTGGGTGTGCTACTTTGCCCTAGAGCTGAAAGGCACAACGTGCAGGCTTCTTTCCAAAGGGCGAGTTGGGCCCCACAGCATCTTGCTTCCAGCTCTTGGGGAATCTAAGACACAACTCGCTCTGCACAGTGCTCTTACAGCCTAACGGGAACATCTCTTCCAAAGGCCTGTGAAACGCAGTTTCTTTGCAGGCCTGATCTGGCTGAAGTAGGACTTCTGCTCTGGGTGTGCTACTTTGCCCCAGAGCTGAAAGGCACAACGTGCAGGCTTCTTTCCAAAGGGCGAGTTGGGCCCCACAGCATCTTGCTTCCAGCTCTTTGGGAAGCTGAGAAACGACTCGCTCTGCACAGTGCTCTTACAGCCTAGTGGGAACATCTCTTCCAAAGGCCTGTGAAACGCAGTTTCTTTGCAGGCCTGATCTGGCTGAAGTAGGACTTCTGCTCTGGGTGTGCTACTTTGCCCTAGAGCTGAAAGGCACAACGTGCAGGTTTCTTTCCAAACGGCGAGTTGGGCCCCACAGCATCTTGCTTCCAGCTCTTTGGGAAGCTAAGAAACAACTCGCTCTGCACAGTGCTCTTACAGCCTAGTGGGAACATCTCTTCCAAAGGCCTGTGAAACGCAGTTTCTTTGCAGGCCTGATCTGGCTGAAGTAGGACTTCTGCTCTGGGTGTGCTACTTTGCCCTAGAGCTGAAAGGCACAACGTGCAGGCTTCTTTCCAAAGGGCGAGTTGGGCCCCACAGCATCTTGCTTCCAGCTCTTTGGGAAGCTAAGAAACAACTCGCTCTGCACAGTGCTCTTACAGCCTACCGGGAACATCTCTTCCAGAGGCCTGTGAAACGCAATTTCTTTGAAGGCCTGATCTGGCTGAAGTAGGACTTCTGCTCTGGGTGTGCTACTTTGCCCTACAGCTGAAAGGCACAACGTGCAGGCTTGTTTCCAAAGAGCGAGTTGGGCTCCACAGCATCTTGATTCCAGCTCTTTGGGAAGCTAAGAAACAACTCGCTCTGCACAGTGCTCTTACAGCCTAGTGGGAACATCTCTTCCAAAGGCCTGTGAAACGCAGTTTCTTTGCAGGCCTGATCTGGCTGAAGTAGGACATCTGCTCTGGGTGTGCTACTTTGCCCTAGAGCTGAAAGGCACAACGTGCAGGCTTCTTTCCAAAGGGCGAGTTGGGCCCCACAGCATCTTGCTTCCAGCTCTTTGGGAAGCTAAGAAACCAATCGCTCTGCACAGTGCTCTAACAGCCTAGTGGGAACATCTCTTCCAAAGGCCTGTGAAACGCAGTTTCTTTGCAGGCCTGATCTGGCTGAAGTAGGACTTCTGCTCTGGGTGTACTACTTTGCCCTAGAGCTGAAAGGCACAACGTGCAGGCTTCTTTCCAAAGGGCGAGTTGGGCTCCACAGCATCTTGCTTCCAGCTCTTGGGGAATCTAAGACACAACTCGCTCTGCACAGTGCTCTTACAGCCTACCGGGAACATCTCTTCCAAAGGCCTGTGAAACGCAGTTTCTTTGCAGGCCTGATCTGGCTGAAGTAGGACTTCTGCTCTGGGTGTGCTACTTTGCCCTAGAGCTGAAAGGCACAACGTGCAGGCTTCTTTCCAAAGGGCGAGTTGGGCCCCACAGCATCTTGCTTCCAGCTCTTGGGGAATATAAGAAACAACTCGCTCTGCAAAGTGCTCTTACAGCCTAGTGGGAACATCTCTTCCAAAGGCCTGTGAAACGCAGTTTGTTTGCAGGCCTGATCTGGCTGAAGTAGGACTTCTGCTCTGGCTGTGCTACTTTGCCCTAGAGCTGAAAGGCACAACGTGCAGGCTTCTTTCCAAAGGGCGAGTTGGGCCCCACAGCATCTTGCTTCCAGCTCTTTGGGAAGCTAAGAAACCACTCGCTCTGCACAGTGCTCTAACAGCCTAGTGGGAACACCTCTTCCAAAGGCCTGTGAAACGCAGTTTCTTTGCAGGCCTGATCTGGCTGAAGTAGGACTTCTGCTCTGGGTGTACCACTTTGCCCTAGAGCTGAAAGGCACAACGTGCAGGCTTCTTTGCAAAGGGCGAGTTGGGCTCCACAGCATCTTGATTCCAGCTCTTTGGGAAGCTAAGAAACAACTCGCTCTGCACAGTGCTCTTACAGCCTAGTGGGAACATCTCTTCCAAAGGCCTGTGAAACGCAGTTTCTTTGCAGGCCTGATCTGGCTGAAGTAGGACTTCTGCTCTGGGTGTGCTACTTTGCCCTAGAGCTGAAAGGCACAACGTGCAGGCTTCTTTCCAAAGGGCGAGTTGGGCCCCCAGCATCTTGCTTCCAGCTCTTGGGGAATATAAGAAACAACTCGCTCTGCACAGTGCTCTTACAGCCTAGTGGGAACATCTCTTCCAAAGGCCTGTGAAACGCAGTTTCTTTGCAGGCCTGATCTGGCTGAAGTAGGACTTCTGCTCTGGGTGTGCTACTTTGCCCTAGAGCTGAAAGGCACAACGTGCAGGCTTCTTTCCAAAGGGCGAGTTGGGCCCCACAGCATCTTGCTTCCAGCTCTTTGGGAAGCTAAGAAACAACTCGCTCTGCACAGTGCTCTTACAGCCTACCAGGAACATCTCTTCCAAAGGCCTGTGAAACGCAGTTTCTTTGCAGGCCTGATCTGGCTGAAGTAGGACTTCTGCTCTGGGTGTGCTACTTTGCCCTAGAGCTGAAAGGCTCAACGTGCAGGCTTCTTTCCAAAGGGCGAGTTGGGCCCCACAGCGTCTTGCTTCCAGCTCTTTGGGAAGCTAAGAAACAACTCGCTCTGCACAGTGCTCTTACAGCCTACGGGGAACACCTCTTCCAAAGGCCTGTGAAACGCAGTTTCTTTGCAGGCCTGATCTGGCTGAAGTAGGACTTCTGCTCTGGGTGTGCTACTTTGCCCTAGAGCTGAAAGGCACAACGTGCAGGCTTCTTTACAAAGGGCGAGTTGGGCTCCACAGCATCTTGATTCCAGCTCTTTGGGAAGCTAAGAAACAACTCGCTCTGCACAGTGCTCTTACAGCCTAGTGGGAACATCTCTTCCAAAGGCCTGTGAAACGCAGTTTCTTTGCAGGCCTGATCTGGCTGAAGTAGGACTTCTGCTCTGGGTGTGCTACTTTGCCCTAGAGCTGAAAGGCACAACGTGCAGGCTTCTTTCCAAAGGGCGAGTTGGGCCCCACAGCATCTTGCTTCCAGCTCTTTGGGAAGCTAAGAAACCACTCGCTCTGCACAGTGCTCTAACAGCCTAGTGGGAACATCTCTTCCAAAGGCCTGTGAAACGCAGTTTCTTTGCAGGCCTGATCTGGCTGAAGTAGGACTTCTGCTCTGGGTGTGCTACTTTGCCCTAGAGCTGAAAGGCACAACGTGCAGGCTTCTTTCCAAAGGGCGAGTTGGGCTCCACAGCATCTTGATTCCAGCTCTTTGGGAAGCTAAGAAACAACTCGCTCTGCACAGTGCTCTTACAGCCTAGTGGGAACATCTCTTCCAAAGGCCTGTGAAACGCAGTTTCTTTGCAGGCCTGATCTGGCTGAAGTAGGACTTCTGCTCTGGGTGTGCTACTTTGCCCTAGAGCTGAAAGGCACAACGTGCAGGCTTCTTTCCAAAGGGCGAGTTGGGCCCCACAGCATCTTGCTTCCAGCTCTTTGGGAAGCTAAGAAACCACTCGCTCTGCACAGTGCTCTAACAGCCTAGTGGGAACATCTCTTCCAAAGGCCTGTGAAACGCAGTTTCTTTGCAGGCCTGATCTGGCTGAAGTAGGACTTCTGCTCTGGGTGTACTACTTTGCCCTAGAGCTGAAAGGCACAACGTGCAGGCTTCTTTCCAAAGGGCGAGTTGGGCTCCACAGCATCTTGATTCCAGCTCTTTGGGAAGCTAAGAAACAACTCGCTCTGCACAGTGCTCTTACAGCCTAGTGGGAACATCTCTTCCAAAGGCCTGTGAAACGCAGTTTCTTTGCAGGCCTGATCTGGCTGAAGTAGGACTTCTGCTCTGGGTGTGCTACTTTGCCCTAGAGCTGAAAGGCACAACGTGCAGGCTTCTTTCCAAAGGGCGAGTTGGGCCCCCAGCATCTTGCTTCCAGCTCTTGGGGAATATAAGAAACAACTCGCTCTGCACAGTGCTCTTACAGCCTAGTGGGAACATCTCTTCCAAAGGCCTGTGAAACGCAGTTTCTTTGCAGGCCTGATCTGGCTGAAGTAGGACTTCTGCTCTGGGTGTGCTACTTTGCCCTAGAGCTGAAAGGCACAACGTGCAGGCTTCTTTCCAAAGGGCGAGTTGGGCCCCACAGCATCTTGCTTCCAGCACTTTGGGAAGCTGAGAAACCACTCGCTCTGCACAGTGCTCTTACAGCCTAGTGGGAACACCTCTTCCAAAGGCCTGTGAAACGCAGTTTCTTTGCAGGCCTGATCTGGCTGAAGTAGGACTTCTGCTCTGGGTGTGCTACTTTGCCCTAGAGCTGAAAGGCACAACGTGCAGGCTTCTTTCCAAAGTGCGAGAAGGGCCCCACAGCATCTTGCTTCCAGCTCTTTGGGAAGCTAAGAAACAACTCGCTCTGCACAGTGCTCTTACAGCCTACCGGGAACATCTCTTCCAAAGGCCTGTGAAACGCAGTTTCTTTGCAGGCCTGATCTGGCTGAAGTAGGACTTCTGCTCTGGGTGTGCTACTTTGCCCTAGAGCTGAAAGGCACAACGTGCAGGCTTCTTTCCAAAGGGCGAGTTGGGCCCCAGAGCATCTTGCTTCCAGCTCTTTGGGAAGCTAAGAAACCACTCGCTCGGCACAGTGCTCTTACAGCCTTGTGGGAACATCTCTTCCAAAGGCCTGTGAAACGCAGTTTCTTTGCAGGCCTGATCTGGCTGAAGTAGGACTTCTGCTCTGGGTGTGCTACTTTGCCCTAGAGCTGAAAGGCACAACGTGCAGGCTTCTTTCCAAAGGGCGATTTGGGCCCCACAGCATCTTGCTTCCAGCTCTTTGGGAAGCTGAGAAACCACTCGCTCTGCACAGTGCTCTTACAGCCTAGTGGGAACATCTCTTCCAAAGGCCTGTGAAACGCAGTTTCTTTGCAGGCCTGATCTGGCTGAAGTAGGACTTCTGCTCTGGGTGTGCTACTTTGCCCTAGAGCTGAAAGGCACAACGTGCAGGCTTCTTTCCAAAGGGCGAGAAGGGCCCCACAGCATCTTGCTTCCAGCTCTTTGGGAAGCTAAGAAACAACTCGCTCTGCACAGTGCTCTTACAGCCTACCGGGAACATGTCTTCCAAAGGCCTGTGAAACGCAGTTTCTTTTCAGGCCTGATCTGGCTGAAGTAGGACTTCTGCTCTGGGTGTGCTACTTTGCCCTAGAGCTGAAAGGCACAACGTGCAGGCTTATTTCCAAAGGGCGAGTTGGGCCCCACAGCATCTTGCTTCCAGCTCTTTGGGAAGCTAAGAAACAACTCGCTCTGCACAGTGCTCTTACAGCCTACCGGGAACATGTCTTCCAAAGGCCTGTGAAACGCAGTTTCTTTGCAGGCCTGATCTGGCTGAAGTAGGACTTCTGCTCTGGGTGTGCTACTTTGCCCTAGAGCTGAAAGGCACAACGTGCAGGCTTCTTTCCAAAGGGCGAGTTGGGCCCCACAGCATCTTGCTTCCAGCTCTTTGGGAAGCTAAGAAACAACTCGCTCTGCACAGTGCTCTAACAGCCTAGTGGGAACATCTCTTCCAAAGGCCTGTGAAACGCAGTTTCTTTGCAGGCCTGATCTGGCTGAAGTAGGACTTCTGCTCTGGGTGTGCTACTTTGCCCTAGAGCTGAAAGGCACAACGTGCAGGCTTCTTTCCAAAGGGCGAGTTGGGCCCCACAGCATCTTGCTTCCAGCTCTTTGGGAAGCTAAGAAACAAGTCGCTCTGCACAGTGCTCTTACAGCCTAGTGGGAACATCTCTTCCAAAGGCCTGTGAAACGCAGTTTCTTTGCAGGCCTGATCTGGCTGAAGTAGGACTTCTGCTCTGGGTGTGCTACTTTGCCCTAGAGCTGAAAGGCACAACGTGCAGGCTTTTTTCCAAAGGGCGAGTTGGGCCCCACAGCATCTTGCTTCCAGCTCTTGGGGAATCTAAGACACAACTCGCTCTGCACAGTGCTCTTACAGCCTACCGGGAACATCTCTTCCAAAGGCCTGTGAAACGCAGTTTCTTTGCAGGCCTGATCTGGCTGAAGTAGGACTTCTGCTCTGGGTGTGCTACTTTGCCCTAGAGCTGAAAGGCACAACGTGCAGGCTTCTTTCCAAAGGGCGAGTTGGGCCCCACAGCATCTTGCTTCCAGCTCTTTGGGAAGCTGAGAAACGACTCGCTCTGCACAGTGCTCTTACAGCCTAGTGGGAACATCTCTTCCAAAGGCCTGTGAAACGCAGTTTCTTTGCAGGCCTGATCTGGCTGAAGTAGGACTTCTGCTCTGGGTGTGCTACTTTGCCCTAGAGCTGAAAGGCACAACGTGCAGGCTTCTTTCCAAAGGGCGAGTTGGGCCCCACAGCATCTTGCTTCCAGCTCTTTGGGAAGCTAAGAAACAACTCGCTCTGCACAGTGCTCTTACAGCCTACTGGGAACATCTCTTCCAAAGGCCTGTGAAACGCAGTTTCTTTGCAGGCCTGATCTGGCTGAAGTAGGACTTCTGCTCTGGGTGTGCTACTTTGCCCTAGAGCTGAAAGGCACAACGTGCAGGCTTCTTTCCAAAGGGCGAGTTGGGCCCCACAGCATCTTGCTTCCAGCTCTTTGGGAGGCTAAGAAACAACTCGCTCTGCACAGTGCTCTTACAGCCTACCAGGAACATCTCTTCCAAAGGACTGTGAAACGCAGTTTCTTTGCAGGCCTGATCTGGCTGAAGTAGGACTTCTGCTCTGGGTGTGCCACTTTGCCCTAGAGCTGAAAGGCACAACGTGCAGGCTTATTTCCAAAGGGCGAGTTGGGCCCCACAGCATCTTGCTTCCAGCTCTTTGGGAAGCTAAGAAACAACTCGCTCTGCACAGTGCTCTTACAGCCTACCGGGAACATGTCTTCCAAAGGCCTGTGAAACGCAGTTTCTTTGCAGGCCTGATCTGGCTGAAGTAGGACTTCTGCTCTGGGTGTGCTACTTTGCCCTAGAGCTGAAAGGCACAACGTGCAGGCTTCTTTCCAAAGGGCGAGTTGGGCCCCACAGCATCTTGCTTCCAGCTCTTTGGGAAGCTAAGAAACCACTCGCTCTGCACAGTGCTCTAACAGCCTAGTGGGAACATCTCTTCCAAAGGCCTGTGAAACGCAGTTTCTTTGCAGGCCTGATCTGGCTGAAGTAGGACTTCTGCTCTGGGTGTGCTACTTTGCCCTAGAGCTGAAAGGCACAACGTGCAGGCTTCTTTCCAAAGGGCGAGTTGGGCCCCACAGCATCTTGCTTCCAGCTCTTTGGGAAGCTAAGAAACAACTCGCTCTGCACAGTGCTCTTACAGCCTAGTGGGAACATCTCTTCCAAAGGCCTGTGAAACGCAGTTTCTTTGCAGGCCTGATCTGGCTGAAGTAGGACTTCTGCTCTGGGTGTGCTACTTTGCCCTAGAGCTGAAAGGCACAACGTGCAGGCTTCTTTCCAAAGGGCGAGTTGGGCCCCACAGCATCTTGCTTCCAGCTCTTGGGGAATCTAAGACACAACTCGCTCTGCACAGTGCTCTTACAGCCTAACGGGAACATCTCTTCCAAAGGCCTGTGAAACGCAGTTTCTTTGCAGGCCTGATCTGGCTGAAGTAGGACTTCTGCTCTGGGTGTGCTACTTTGCCCCAGAGCTGAAAGGCACAACGTGCAGGCTTCTTTCCAAAGGGCGAGTTGGGCCCCACAGCATCTTGCTTCCAGCTCTTTGGGAAGCTGAGAAACGACTCGCTCTGCACAGTGCTCTTACAGCCTAGTGGGAACATCTCTTCCAAAGGCCTGTGAAACGCAGTTTCTTTGCAGGCCTGATCTGGCTGAAGTAGGACTTCTGCTCTGGGTGTGCTACTTTGCCCTAGAGCTGAAAGGCACAACGTGCAGGTTTCTTTCCAAACGGCGAGTTGGGCCCCACAGCATCTTGCTTCCAGCTCTTTGGGAAGCTAAGAAACAACTCGCTCTGCACAGTGCTCTTACAGCCTAGTGGGAACATCTCTTCCAAAGGCCTGTGAAACGCAGTTTCTTTGCAGGCCTGATCTGGCTGAAGTAGGACTTCTGCTCTGGGTGTGCTACTTTGCCCTAGAGCTGAAAGGCACAACGTGCAGGCTTCTTTCCAAAGGGCGAGTTGGGCCCCACAGCATCTTGCTTCCAGCTCTTTGGGAAGCTAAGAAACAACTCGCTCTGCACAGTGCTCTTACAGCCTACCGGGAACATCTCTTCCAGAGGCCTGTGAAACGCAATTTCTTTGAAGGCCTGATCTGGCTGAAGTAGGACTTCTGCTCTGGGTGTGCTACTTTGCCCTACAGCTGAAAGGCACAACGTGCAGGCTTGTTTCCAAAGGGCGAGTTGGGCTCCACAGCATCTTGATTCCAGCTCTTTGGGAAGCTAAGAAACAACTCGCTCTGCACAGTGCTCTTACAGCCTAGTGGGAACATCTCTTCCAAAGGCCTGTGAAACGCAGTTTCTTTGCAGGCCTGATCTGGCTGAAGTAGGACATCTGCTCTGGGTGTGCTACTTTGCCCTAGAGCTGAAAGGCACAACGTGCAGGCTTCTTTCCAAAGGGCGAGTTGGGCCCCACAGCATCTTGCTTCCAGCTCTTTGGGAAGCTAAGAAACCAATCGCTCTGCACAGTGCTCTAACAGCCTAGTGGGAACATCTCTTCCAAAGGCCTGTGAAACGCAGTTTCTTTGCAGGCCTGATCTGGCTGAAGTAGGACTTCTGCTCTGGGTGTACTACTTTGCCCTAGAGCTGAAAGGCACAACGTGCAGGCTTCTTTCCAAAGGGCGAGTTGGGCTCCACAGCATCTTGCTTCCAGCTCTTGGGGAATCTAAGACACAACTCGCTCTGCACAGTGCTCTTACAGCCTACCGGGAACATCTCTTCCAAAGGCCTGTGAAACGCAGTTTCTTTGCAGGCCTGATCTGGCTGAAGTAGGACTTCTGCTCTGGGTGTGCTACTTTGCCCTAGAGCTGAAAGGCACAACGTGCAGGCTTCTTTCCAAAGGGCGAGTTGGGCCCCACAGCATCTTGCTTCCAGCTCTTGGGGAATATAAGAAACAACTCGCTCTGCAAAGTGCTCTTACAGCCTAGTGGGAACATCTCTTCCAAAGGCCTGTGAAACGCAGTTTGTTTGCAGGCCTGATCTGGCTGAAGTAGGACTTCTGCTCTGGCTGTGCTACTTTGCCCTAGAGCTGAAAGGCACAACGTGCAGGCTTCTTTCCAAAGGGCGAGTTGGGCCCCACAGCATCTTGCTTCCAGCTCTTTGGGAAGCTGAGAAACCACTCGCTCTGCACAGTGCTCTTACAGCCTAGTGGGAACATCTCTTCCATAGGCCTGTGAAACGCAGTTTCTTTGCAGGCCTGATCTGGCTGAAGTAGGACTTCTGCTCTGGGTGTGCTACTTTGCCCTAGAGCTGAAAGGCACAACGTGCAGGCTTCTTTCCAAAGGGCGAGAAGGGCCCCACAGCATCTTGCTTCCAGCTCTTTGGGAAGCTAAGAAACAACTCGCTCTGCACAGTGCTCTTACAGCCTACCGGGAACATCTCTTCCAAAGGCCTGTGAAACGCAGTTTCTTTGCAGGCCTGATCTGGCTGAAGTAGGACTTCTGCTCTGGGTGTGCTACTTTGCCCTAGAGCTGAAAGGCACAACGTGCAGGCTTCTTTCCAAAGGGCGAGTTGGGCCCCACAGCATCTTGCTTCCAGCTCTTTGGGAAGCTGAGAAACCACTCGCTCTGCACAGTGCTCTTACAGCCTAGTGGGAACATCTCTTCCAAAGGCCTGTGAAACGCAGTTTCTTTGAAGGCCTGATCTGGCTGAAGTAGGACTTCTGCTCTGGGTGTGCTACTTTGCGCTAGAGCTGAAAGGCACAACGTGCAGGCTTCTTTCCAAAGGGCGAGTTGGGCCCCACAGCATCTTGCTTCCAGCTCTTTGGGAAGCTAAGAAACCACTCTCTCTGCACAGTGCTCTTACAGCCTAGTGGGAACATCTCTTCCAAAGGCCTGAGAAACGCAGTTTCTTTGCAGGCCTGATCTGGCTGAAGTAGGACTTCTGCTCTGGGTGTGCTACTTTGCCCTAGAGCTGAAAGGCACAACGTGCAGGCTTCTTTCCAAAGGGCGAGTTGGGGCCCACAGCATCTTGCTTCCAGCTCTTTGGGAAGCTAAGAAACAACTCGCTCTGCACAGTGCTCTTACAGCCTACCGGGAACATCTCTTCCAAAGGCCTGTGAAACGCAGTTTCTTTGCAGGCCTGATCTGGCTGAAGTAGGACTTCTGCTCTGGGTGTGCTACTTTGCCCTAGAGCTGAAAGGCACAACGTGCAGGCTTCTTTCCAAAGGGCGTGTTGGGGCCCACAGCATCTTGCTTCCAGCTCTTTGGGAAGCTAAGAAACAACTCGCTCTGCTCAGTGCTCTTACAGCCTACCGGGAACATCTCTTCCAAAGGCCTGTGAAACGCAGTTTCTTTGCAGGCCTGATCTGGCTGAAGTAGGACTTCTGCTCTGGGTGTGCTACTTTGCCCTAGAGCTGAAAGGCACAACGTGCAGGCTTCTTTCCAAAGGGCGAGTTGGGCCCCACAGCATCTTGCTTCCAGCTCTTTGGGAAGCTAAGAAACAACTCGCTCTGCACAGTGCTCTTACAGCCTACCGGGAACATCTCTTCCAAAGGCCTGTGAAACGCAGTTTCTTTGCAGGCCTGATCTGGCTGAAGTAGGACTTCTGCTCTGGGTGTGCTACTTTGCCCTAGAGCTGAAAGGCACAACGTGCAGGCTTCTTTCCAAAGGGCGAGTTGGGCCCCACAGCATCTTGCTTCCAGCTCTTGGGGAATCTAAGACACAACTCGCTCTGCACAGTGCTCTTACAGCCTACCGGGAACATCTCTTCCAGAGGCCTGTGAAACGCAATTTCTTTGAAGGCCTGATCTGGCTGAAGTAGGACTTCTGCTCTGGGTGTGCTACTTTGCCCTACAGCTGAAAGGCACAACGTGCAGGCTTGTTTCCAAAGGGCGAGTTGGGCTCCACAGCATCTTGATTCCAGCTCTTTGGGAAGCTAAGAAACAACTCGCTCTGCACAGTGCTCTTACAGCCTAGTGGGAACATCTCTTCCAAAGGCCTGTGAAACGCAGTTTCTTTGCAGGCCTGATCTGGCTGAAGTAGGACATCTGCTCTGGGTGTGCTACTTTGCCCTAGAGCTGAAAGGCACAACGTGCAGGCTTCTTTCCAAAGGGCGAGTTGGGCCCCACAGCATCTTGCTTCCAGCTCTTTGGGAAGCTAAGAAACCAATCGCTCTGCACAGTGCTCTAACAGCCTAGTGGGAACATCTCTTCCAAAGGCCTGTGAAACGCAGTTTCTTTGCAGGCCTGATCTGGCTGAAGTAGGACTTCTGCTCTGGGTGTACTACTTTGCCCTAGAGCTGAAAGGCACAACGTGCAGGCTTCTTTCCAAAGGGCGAGTTGGGCTCCACAGCATCTTGCTTCCAGCTCTTGGGGAATCTAAGACACAACTCGCTCTGCACAGTGCTCTTACAGCCTACCGGGAACATCTCTTCCAAAGGCCTGTGAAACGCAGTTTCTTTGCAGGCCTGATCTGGCTGAAGTAGGACTTCTGCTCTGGGTGTGCTACTTTGCCCTAGAGCTGAAAGGCACAACGTGCAGGCTTCTTTCCAAAGGGCGAGTTGGGCCCCACAGCATCTTGCTTCCAGCTCTTGGGGAATATAAGAAACAACTCGCTCTGCAAAGTGCTCTTACAGCCTAGTGGGAACATCTCTTCCAAAGGCCTGTGAAACGCAGTTTGTTTGCAGGCCTGATCTGGCTGAAGTAGGACTTCTGCTCTGGCTGTGCTACTTTGCCCTAGAGCTGAAAGGCACAACGTGCAGGCTTCTTTCCAAAGGGCGAGTTGGGCCCCACAGCATCTTGCTTCCAGCTCTTTGGGAAGCTGAGAAACCACTCGCTCTGCACAGTGCTCTTACAGCCTAGTGGGAACATCTCTTCCATAGGCCTGTGAAACGCAGTTTCTTTGCAGGCCTGATCTGGCTGAAGTAGGACTTCTGCTCTGGGTGTGCTACTTTGCCCTAGAGCTGAAAGGCACAACGTGCAGGCTTCTTTCCAAAGGGCGAGAAGGGCCCCACAGCATCTTGCTTCCAGCTCTTTGGGAAGCTAAGAAACAACTCGCTCTGCACAGTGCTCTTACAGCCTACCGGGAACATCTCTTCCAAAGGCCTGTGAAACGCAGTTTCTTTGCAGGCCTGATCTGGCTGAAGTAGGACTTCTGCTCTGGGTGTGCTACTTTGCCCTAGAGCTGAAAGGCACAACGTGCAGGCTTCTTTCCAAAGGGCGAGTTGGGCCCCACAGCATCTTGCTTCCAGCTCTTTGGGAAGCTGAGAAACCACTCGCTCTGCACAGTGCTCTTACAGCCTAGTGGGAACATCTCTTCCAAAGGCCTGTGAAACGCAGTTTCTTTGAAGGCCTGATCTGGCTGAAGTAGGACTTCTGCTCTGGGTGTGCTACTTTGCGCTAGAGCTGAAAGGCACAACGTGCAGGCTTCTTTCCAAAGGGCGAGTTGGGCCCCACAGCATCTTGCTTCCAGCTCTTTGGGAAGCTAAGAAACCACTCTCTCTGCACAGTGCTCTTACAGCCTAGTGGGAACATCTCTTCCAAAGGCCTGAGAAACGCAGTTTCTTTGCAGGCCTGATCTGGCTGAAGTAGGACTTCTGCTCTGGGTGTGCTACTTTGCCCTAGAGCTGAAAGGCACAACGTGCAGGCTTCTTTCCAAAGGGCGAGTTGGGGCCCACAGCATCTTGCTTCCAGCTCTTTGGGAATCTAAGAAACAACTC
This sequence comes from Equus caballus, assembly GCF_041296265.1. NCBI lineage: Eukaryota > Metazoa > Chordata > Mammalia > Perissodactyla > Equidae > Equus > Equus caballus. The sequence continues at coordinate 1,749,935 of NC_091710.1, forward strand.
GCTCTGCACAGTGCTCTTACAGCCTACCGGGAACATCTCTTCCAAAGGCCTGTGAAACGCAGTTTCTTTGCAGGCCTGATCTGGCTGAAGTAGGACTTCTGCTCTGGGTGTGCTACTTTGCCCTAGAGCTGAAAGGCACAACGTGCAGGCTTCTTTCCAAAGGGCGTGTTGGGGCCCACAGCATCTTGCTTCCAGCTCTTTGGGAAGCTAAGAAACAACTCGCTCTGCTCAGTGCTCTTACAGCCTACCGGGAACATCTCTTCCAAAGGCCTGTGAAACGCAGTTTCTTTGCAGGCCTGATCTGGCTGAAGTAGGACTTCTGCTCTGGGTGTGCTACTTTGCCCTAGAGCTGAAAGGCACAACGTGCAGGCTTCTTTCCAAAGGGCGAGTTGGGCCCCACAGCATCTTGCTTCCAGCTCTTTGGGAAGCTAAGAAACAACTCGCTCTGCACAGTGCTCTTACAGCCTACCGGGAACATCTCTTCCAAAGGCCTGTGAAACGCAGTTTCTTTGCAGGCCTGATCTGGCTGAAGTAGGACTTCTGCTCTGGGTGTGCTACTTTGCCCTAGAGCTGAAAGGCACAACGTGCAGGCTTCTTTCCAAAGGGCGAGTTGGGCCCCACAGCATCTTGCTTCCAGCTCTTGGGGAATCTAAGACACAACTCGCTCTGCACAGTGCTCTTACAGCCTACCGGGAACATCTCTTCCAAAGGCCTGTGAAACGCAGTTTCTTTGCAGGCCTCATCTGGCTGAAGTAGGACTTCTGCTCTGGGTGTGCTACTTTGCCCCAGAGCTGAAAGGCACAACGTGCAGGCTTCTTTCCAAAGGGCGAGTTGGGCCCCACAGCATCTTGCTTCCAGCTCTTTGGGAAGCTGAGAAACGACTCGCTCTGCACAGTGCTCTTACAGCCTAGTGGGAACATCTCTTCCAAAGGCCTGTGAAACGCAGTTTCTTTGCAGGCCTGATCTGGCTGAAGTAGGACTTCTGCTCTGGGTGTGCTACTTTGCCCTAGAGCTGAAAGGCACAACGTGCAGGTTTCTTTCCAAACGGCGAGTTGGGCCCCACAGCATCTTGCTTCCAGCTCTTTGGGAAGCTAAGAAACAACTCGCTCTGCACAGTGCTCTTACAGCCTAGTGGGAACATCTCTTCCAAAGGCCTGTGAAACGCAGTTTCTTTGCAGGCCTGATCTGGCTGAAGTAGGACTTCTGCTCTGGGTGTGCTACTTTGCCCTAGAGCTGAAAGGCACAACGTGCAGGCTTCTTTCCAAAGGGCGAGTTGGGCCCCACAGCATCTTGCTTCCAGCTCTTTGGGAAGCTAAGAAACCACTCGCTCTGCACAGTGCTCTAACAGCCTAGTGGGAACATGTCTTCCAAAGGCCTGTGAAACGCAGTTTCTTTGCAGGCCTGATCTGGCTGAAGTAGGTCTTCTGCTCTGGGTGTACTACTTTGCCCTAGAGCTGAAAGGCACAACGTGCAGGCTTCTTTCCAAAGGGCGAGTTGGGCTCCACAGCATCTTGATTCCAGCTCTTTGGGAAGCTAAGAAACAACTCGCTCTGCACAGTGCTCTTACAGCCTAGTGGGAACATCTCTTCCAAAGGCCTGTGAAACGCAGTTTCTTTGCAGGCCTGATCTGGCTGAAGTAGGACTTCTGCTCTGGGTGTGCTACTTTGCCCTAGAGCTGAAAGGCACAACGTGCAGGCTTCTTTCCAAAGGGCGAGTTGGGCCCCACAGCATCTTGCTTCCAGCTCTTTGGGAAGCTAAGAAACCAATCGCTCTGCACAGTGCTCTAACAGCCTAGTGGGAACATCTCTTCCAAAGGCCTGTGAAACGCAGTTTCTTTGCAGGCCTGATCTGGCTGAAGTAGGACTTCTGCTCTGGGTGTACTACTTTGCCCTAGAGCTGAAAGGCACAACGTGCAGGCTTCTTTCCAAAGGGCGAGTTGGGCTCCACAGCATCTTGATTCCAGCTCTTTGGGAAGCTAAGAAACAACTCGCTCTGCACAGTGCTCTTACAGCCTAGTGGGAACAACTCTTCCAAAGGCCTGTGAAACGCAGTTTCTTTGCAGGCCTGATCTGGCTGAAGTAGGACTTCTGCTCTGGGTGTGCTACTTTGCCCTAGAGCTGAAAGGCACAACGTGCAGGCTTCTTTCCAAAGGGCGAGTTGGGCCCCACAGCATATTGCTTCCAGCTCTTGGGGAATATAAGAAACAACTCGCTCTGCAAAGTGCTCTTACAGCCTAGTGGGAACATCTCTTCCAAAGGCCTGTGAAACGCAGTTTGTTTGCAGGCCTGATCTGGCTGAAGTAGGACTTCTGCTCTGGCTGTGCTACTTTGCCCTAGAGCTGAAAGGCACAACGTGCAGGCTTCTTTCCAAAGGGCGAGTTGGGCCCCACAGCATCTTGCTTCCAGCTCTTTGGGAAGCTGAGAAACCACTCGCTCTGCACAGTGCTCTTACAGCCTAGTGGGAACATCTCTTCCATAGGCCTGTGAAACGCAGTTTCTTTGCAGGCCTGATCTGGCTGAAGTAGGACTTCTGCTCTGGGTGTGCTACTTTGCCCTAGAGCTGAAAGGCACAACGTGCAGGCTTCTTTCCAAAGGGCGAGAAGGGCCCCACAGCATCTTGCTTCCAGCTCTTTGGGAAGCTAAGAAACAACTCGCTCTGCACAGTGCTCTTACAGCCTAGTGGGAACATCTCTTCCAAAGGCCTGTGAAACGCAGTTTCTTTGCAGGCCTGATCTGGCTGAAGTAGGACTTCTGCTCTGGGTGTGCTACTTTGCCCTAGAGCTGAAAGGCACAACGTGCAGGCTTCTTTCCAAAGGGCGAGTTGGGCCCCACAGCATCTTGCTTCCAGCTCTTTGGGAAGCTGAGAAACCACTCGCTCTGCACAGTGCTCTTACAGCCTAGTGGGAACATCTCTTCCAAAGGCCTGTGAAACGCAGTTTCTTTGCAGGCCTGATCTGGCGGAAGTAGGACTTCTGCTCTGGGTGTGCTACTTTGCCCTAGAGCTGAAAGGCACAACGTGCAGGTTTCTTTCCAAAGGGCGAGTTGGGCCCCACAGCATCTTGCTTCCAGCTCTTTGGGAAGCTAAGAAACAACTCGCTCTGCACAGTGCTCTTACAGCCTACCAGGAACATCTCTTCCAAAGGCCTGTGAAACGCAGTTTCTTTGCAGACCTGATCTGTCTGAAGTAGGACTTCTGCTCTGGGTGTGCTACTTTGCCCTAGAGCTGAAAGGCACAACGTGCAGGCTTCTTTCCAAAGGGCGAGTTGGGCCCCACAGCATCTTGCTTCCAGCTCTTTGGGAAGCTAAGAAACAACTCGCTCTGCACAGTGCTCTTACAGCCTACCGGGAACATCTCTTCCAAAGGCCTGTGAAACGCAGTTTCTTTGAAGGCCTGATCTGGCTGAAGTAGGACTTCTGCTCTGGGTGTGCTACTTTGCGCTAGAGCTGAAAGGCACAACGTGCAGGCTTCTTTCCAAAGGGCGAGTTGGGCCCCACAGCATCTTGCTTCCAGCTCTTTGGGAAGCTAAGAAACCACTCTCTCTGCACAGTGCTCTTACAGCCTAGTGGGAACATCTCTTCCAAAGGCCTGTGAAACGCAGTTTCTTTGCAGGCCTGATCTGGCTGAAGTAGGACTTCTGCTCTGGGTGTGCTACTTTGCCCTAGAGCTGAAAGGCACAACGTGCAGGCTTCTTTCCAAAGGGCGAGTTGGGCCCCACAGCATATTGCTTCCAGCTCTTGGGGAATATAAGAAACAACTCGCTCTGCAAAGTGCTCTTACAGCCTAGTGGGAACATCTCTTCCAAAGGCCTGTGAAACGCAGTTTGTTTGCAGGCCTGATCTGGCTGAAGTAGGACTTCTGCTCTGGCTGTGCTACTTTGCCCTAGAGCTGAAAGGCACAACGTGCAGGCTTCTTTCCAAAGGGCGAGTTGGGCCCCACAGCATCTTGCTTCCAGCTCTTTGGGAAGCTGAGAAACCACTCGCTCTGCACAGTGCTCTTACAGCCTAGTGGGAACATCTCTTCCATAGGCCTGTGAAACGCAGTTTCTTTGCAGGCCTGATCTGGCTGAAGTAGGACTTCTGCTCTGGGTGTGCTACTTTGCCCTAGAGCTGAAAGGCACAACGTGCAGGCTTCTTTCCAAAGGGCGAGAAGGGCCCCACAGCATCTTGCTTCCAGCTCTTTGGGAAGCTAAGAAACAACTCGCTCTGCACAGTGCTCTTACAGCCTACCGGGAACATCTCTTCCAAAGGCCTGTGAAACGCAGTTTCTTTGCAGGCCTGATCTGGCTGAAGTAGGACTTCTGCTCTGGGTGTGCTACTTTGCCCTAGAGCTGAAAGGCACAACGTGCAGGCTTCTTTCCAAAGGGCGAGTTGGGCCCCACAGCATCTTGCTTCCAGCTCTTTGGGAAGCTGAGAAACCACTCGCTCTGCACAGTGCTCTTACAGCCTAGTGGGAACATCTCTTCCAAAGGCCTGTGAAACGCAGTTTCTTTGCAGGCCTGATCTGGCGGAAGTAGGACTTCTGCTCTGGGTGTGCTACTTTGCCCTAGAGCTGAAAGGCACAACGTGCAGGTTTCTTTCCAAAGGGCGAGTTGGGCCCCACAGCATCTTGCTTCCAGCTCTTTGGGAAGCTAAGAAACAACTCGCTCTGCACAGTGCTCTTACAGCCTACCAGGAACATCTCTTCCAAAGGCCTGTGAAACGCAGTTTCTTTGCAGACCTGATCTGTCTGAAGTAGGACTTCTGCTCTGGGTGTGCTACTTTGCCCTAGAGCTGAAAGGCACAACGTGCAGGCTTCTTTCCAAAGGGCGAGTTGGGCCCCACAGCATCTTGCTTCCAGCTCTTTGGGAAGCTAAGAAACAACTCGCTCTGCACAGTGCTCTTACAGCCTACCGGGAACATCTCTTCCAAAGGCCTGTGAAACGCAGTTTCTTTGAAGGCCTGATCTGGCTGAAGTAGGACTTCTGCTCTGGGTGTGCTACTTTGCGCTAGAGCTGAAAGGCACAACGTGCAGGCTTCTTTCCAAAGGGCGAGTTGGGCCCCACAGCATCTTGCTTCCAGCTCTTTGGGAAGCTAAGAAACCACTCTCTCTGCACAGTGCTCTTACAGCCTAGTGGGAACATCTCTTCCAAAGGCCTGAGAAACGCAGTTTCTTTGCAGGCCTGATCTGGCTGAAGTAGGACTTCTGCTCTGGGTGTGCTACTTTGCCCTAGAGCTGAAAGGCACAACGTGCAGGCTTCTTTCCAAAGGGCGAGTTGGGGCCCACAGCATCTTGCTTCCAGCTCTTTGGGAAGCTAAGAAACAACTCGCTCTGCACAGTGCTCTTACAGCCTACCGGGAACATCTCTTCCAAAGGCCTGTGAAACGCAGTTTCTTTGCAGGCCTGATCTGGCTGAAGTAGGACTTCTGCTCTGGGTGTGCTACTTTGCCCTAGAGCTGAAAGGCACAACGTGCAGGCTTCTTTCCAAAGGGCGTGTTGGGGCCCACAGCATCTTGCTTCCAGCTCTTTGGGAAGCTAAGAAACAACTCGCTCTGCTCAGTGCTCTTACAGCCTACCGGGAACATCTCTTCCAAAGGCCTGTGAAACGCAGTTTCTTTGCAGGCCTGATCTGGCTGAAGTAGGACTTCTGCTCTGGGTGTGCTACTTTGCCCTAGAGCTGAAAGGCACAACGTGCAGGCTTCTTTCCAAAGGGCGAGTTGGGCCCCACAGCATCTTGCTTCCAGCTCTTTGGGAAGCTAAGAAACAACTCGCTCTGCACAGTGCTCTTACAGCCTACCGGGAACATCTCTTCCAAAGGCCTGTGAAACGCAGTTTCTTTGCAGGCCTGATCTGGCTGAAGTAGGACTTCTGCTCTGGGTGTGCTACTTTGCCCTAGAGCTGAAAGGCACAACGTGCAGGCTTCTTTCCAAAGGGCGAGTTGGGCCCCACAGCATCTTGCTTCCAGCTCTTGGGGAATCTAAGACACAACTCGCTCTGCACAGTGCTCTTACAGCCTACCGGGAACATCTCTTCCAAAGGCCTGTGAAACGCAGTTTCTTTGCAGGCCTCATCTGGCTGAAGTAGGACTTCTGCTCTGGGTGTGCTACTTTGCCCCAGAGATGAAAGGCACAACGTGCAGGCTTCTTTCCAAAGGGCGAGTTGGGCCCCACAGCATCTTGCTTCCAGCTCTTTGGGAAGCTGAGAAACGACTCGCTCTGCACAGTGCTCTTACAGCCTAGTGGGAACATCTCTTCCAAAGGCCTGTGAAACGCAGTTTCTTTGCAGGCCTGATCTGGCTGAAGTAGGACTTCTGCTCTGGGTGTGCTACTTTGCCCTAGAGCTGAAAGGCACAACGTGCAGGTTTCTTTCCAAACGGCGAGTTGGGCCCCACAGCATCTTGCTTCCAGCTCTTTGGGATGCTAAGAAACAACTCGCTCTGCACAGTGCTCTTACAGCCTAGTGGGAACATCTCTTCCAAAGGCCTGTGAAACGCAGTTTCTTTGCAGGCCTCATCTGGCTGAAGTAGGACTTCTGCTCTGGGTGTGCTACTTTGCCCTAGAGCTGAAAGGCACAACGTGCAGGCTTCTTTCCAAAGGGCGAGTTGGGCCCCACAGCATCTTGCTTCCAGCTCTTTGGGAAGCTAAGAAACCACTCGCTCTGCACAGTGCTCTTACAGCCTAGTGGGAACATCTCTTTCCAAAGGCCTGTGAAACGCAGTTTCTTTGCAGGCCTGATCTGGCTGAAGTAGGACTTCTGCTCTGGGTGTGCTACTTTGCCCTAGAGCTGAAAGGCACAACGTGCAGGCTTCTTTCCAAAGGGCGAGTTGGGCCCCACAGCATCTTGCTTCCAGCTCTTTGGGAAGCTAAGAAACAACTCGCTCTGCACAGTGCTCTTACAGCCTACTGGGAACATCTCTTCCAAAGGCCTGTGAAACGCAGTTTCTTTGCAGGCCTGATCTGGCTGAAGTAGGACTTCTGCTCTGGGTGTGCTACTTTGCCCTAGAGCTGAAAGGCACAACGTGCAGGCTTCTTTCCAAAGGGCGAGTTGGGCCCCACAGCATCTTGCTTCCAGCTCTTTGGGAGGCTAAGAAACAACTCGCTCTGCACAGTGCTCTTACAGCCTACCAGGAACATCTCTTCCAAAGGCCTGTGAAACGCAGTTTCTTTGCAGGCCTGATCTGGCTGAAGTAGGACTTCTGCTCTGGGTGTGCTACTTTGCCCTAGAGCTGAAAGGCACAACGTGCAGGCTTCTTTCCAAAGGGCGAGTTGGGCCCCACAGCGTCTTGCTTCCAGCTCTTTGGGAAGCTAAGAAACAACTCGCTCTGCACAGTGCTCTTACAGCCTACGGCGAACATCTCTTCCAAAGGCCTGTGAAACGCAGTTTCTTTGCAGGCCTGATCTGGCTGAAGTAGGACTTCTGCTCTGGGTGTGCTACTTTGCCCTAGAGCTGAAAGGCACAACGTGCAGGCTTCTTTACAAAGGGCGAGTTGGGCTCCACAGCATCTTGATTCCAGCTCTTTGGGAAGCTAAGAAACAACTCGCTCTGCACAGTGCTCTTACAGCCTAGTGGGAACATCTCTTCCAAAGGCCTGTGAAACGCAGTTTCTTTGCAGGCCTGATCTGGCTGAAGTAGGACTTCTGCTCTGGGTGTGCTACTTTGCCCTAGAGCTGAAAGGTACAACGTGCAGGCTTCTTTCCAAAGGGCCAGAAGGGCCCCACAGCATCTTGCTTCCAGCTCTTTGGGAAGCTAAGAAACAACTCGCTCTGCACAGTGCTCTTACAGCCTACCGGGAACATCTCTTCCAAAGGCCTGTGAAACGCAGTTTCTTTGCAGGCCTGATCTGGCTGAAGTAGGACTTCTGCTCTGGGTGTGCTACTTTGCCCTAGAGCTGAAAGGCACAACGTGCAGGCTTCTTTCCAAAGGGCGAGTTGGGCCCCACAGCATCTTGCTTCCAGCTCTTTGGGAGGCTAAGAAACAACTCGCTCTGCACAGTGCTCTTACAGCCTACCAGGAACATCTCTTCCAAAGGCCTGTGAAACGCAGTTTCTTTGCAGGCCTGATCTGGCTGAAGTAGGACTTCTGCTCTGGGTGTGCTACTTTGCCCTAGAGCTGAAAGGCACAACGTGCAGGCTTCTTTCCAAAGGGCGAGTTGGGCCCCACAGCGTCTTGCTTCCAGCTCTTTGGGAAGCTAAGAAACAACTCGCTCTGCACAGTGCTCTTACAGCCTACGGCGAACATCTCTTCCAAAGGCCTGTGAAACGCAGTTTCTTTGCAGGCCTGATCTGGCTGAAGTAGGACTTCTGCTCTGGGTGTGCTACTTTGCCCTAGAGCTGAAAGGCACAACGTGCAGGCTTCTTTACAAAGGGCGAGTTGGGCTCCACAGCATCTTGATTCCAGCTCTTTGGGAAGCTAAGAAACAACTCGCTCTGCACAGTGCTCTTACAGCCTAGTGGGAACATCTCTTCCAAAGGCCTGTGAAACGCAGTTTCTTTGCAGGCCTGATCTGGCTGAAGTAGGACTTCTGCTCTGGGTGTGCTACTTTGCCCTAGAGCTGAAAGGTACAACGTGCAGGCTTCTTTCCAAAGGGCCAGAAGGGCCCCACAGCATCTTGCTTCCAGCTCTTTGGGAAGCTAAGAAACAACTCGCTCTGCACAGTGCTCTTACAGCCTACCGGGAACATCTCTTCCAAAGGCCTGTGAAATGCAGTTTCTTTGCAGGCCTGATCTGGCTGAAGTAGGACTTCTGCTCTGGGTGTGCTACTTTGCCCTAGAGCTGAAAGGCACAACGTGCAGGCTTCTTTCCAAAGGGCGAGTTGGGCCCCAGAGCATCTTGCTTCCAGCTCTTTGGGAAGCTAAGAAACCACTCGCTCGGCACAGTGCTCTTACAGCCTTGTGGGAACATCTCTTCCAAAGGCCTGTGAAACGCAGTTTCTTTGCAGGCCTGATCTGGCTGAAGTAGGACTTCTGCTCTGGGTGTGCTACTTTGCCCTAGAGCTGAAAGGCACAACGTGCAGGCTTCTTTCCAAAGGGCGATTTGGGCCCCACAGCATCTTGCTTCCAGCTCTTTGGGAAGCTGAGAAACCACTCGCTCTGCACAGTGCTCTTACAGCCTAGTGGGAACATCTCTTCCAAAGGCCTGTGAAACGCAGTTTCTTTGCAGGCCTGGTCTGGCTGAAGTAGGACTTCTGCTCTGGGTGTGCTACTTTGCCCTAGAGCTGAAAGGCACAACGTGCAGGCTTCTTTCCAAAGGGCGAGTTGGGCCCCACAGCATCTTGCTTCCAGCTCTTTGGGAAGCTAAGAAACAACTCGCTCTGCACAGTGCTCTTACAGCCTACCGGGAACATGTCTTCCAAAGGCCTGTGAAACGCAGTTTCTTTGCAGGCCTGATCTGGCTGAAGTAGGACTTCTGCTCTGGGTGTGCTACTTTGCCCTAGAGCTGAAAGGCACAACGTGCAGGCTTCTTTCCAAAGGGCGAGTTGGGCCCCACAGCATCTTGCTTCCAGCTCTTTGGGGAGCTAAGAAACAACTCGCTCTGCACAGTGCTCTTACAGCCTACCAGGAACATCTCTTCCAAAGGCCTGTGAAACGCAGTTTCTTTGCAGGCCTGATCTGGCTGAAGTAGGACTTCTGCTCTGGCTGTGCTACTTTGCCCTAGAGCTGAAAGGCACAACGTGCAGGCTTCTTTCCAAAGGGCGAGTTGGGCCCCACAGCATCTTGCTTCCAGCTCTTTGGGAAGCTGAGAAACCACTCGCTCTGCACAGTGCTCTTACAGCCTAGTGGGAACATCTCTTCCATAGGCCTGTGAAACGCAGTTTCTTTGCAGGCCTGATCTGGCTGAAGTAGGACTTCTGCTCTGGGTGTGCTACTTTGCCCTAGAGCTGAAAGGCACAACGTGCAGGCTTCTTTCCAAAGGGCGAGAAGGGCCCCACAGCATCTTGCTTCCAGCTCTTTGGGAAGCTAAGAAACAACTCGCTCTGCACAGTGCTCTTACAGCCTAGTGGGAACATCTCTTCCAAAGGCCTGTGAAACGCAGTTTCTTTGCAGGCCTGATCTGGCTGAAGTAGGACTTCTGCTCTGGGTGTGCTACTTTGCCCTAGAGCTGAAAGGCACAACGTGCAGGCTTCTTTCCAAAGGGCGAGTTGGGCCCCACAGCATCTTGCTTCCAGCTCTTTGGGAAGCTGAGAAACCACTCGCTCTGCACAGTGCTCTTACAGCCTAGTGGGAACATCTCTTCCAAAGGCCTGTGAAACGCAGTTTCTTTGCAGGCCTGATCTGGCTGAAGTAGGACTTCTGCTCTGGGTGTGCTACTTTGCCCTAGAGCTGAAAGGCACAACGTGCAGGTTTCTTTCCAAAGGGCGAGTTGGGCCCCACAGCATCTTGCTTCCAGCTCTTTGGGAAGCTAAGAAACAACTCGCTCTGCACAGTGCTCTTACAGCCTACCAGGAACATCTCTTCCAAAGGCCTGTGAAACGCAGTTTCTTTGCAGACCTGATCTGTCTGAAGTAGGACTTCTGCTCTGGGTGTGCTACTTTGCCCTAGAGCTGAAAGGCACAACGTGCAGGCTTCTTTCCAAAGGGCGAGTTGGGCCCCACAGCATCTTGCTTCCAGCTCTTTGGGAAGCTAAGAAACAACTCGCTCTGCACAGTGCTCTTACAGCCTACCGGGAACATCTCTTCCAAAGGCCTGTGAAACGCAGTTTCTTTGAAGGCCTGATCTGGCTGAAGTAGGACTTCTGCTCTGGGTGTGCTACTTTGCGCTAGAGCTGAAAGGCACAACGTGCAGGCTTCTTTCCAAAGGGCGAGTTGGGCCCCACAGCATCTTGCTTCCAGCTCTTTGGGAAGCTAAGAAACCACTCTCTCTGCACAGTGCTCTTACAGCCTAGTGGGAACATCTCTTCCAAAGGCCTGAGAAACGCAGTTTCTTTGCAGGCCTGATCTGGCTGAAGTAGGACTTCTGCTCTGGGTGTGCTACTTTGCCCTAGAGCTGAAAGGCACAACGTGCAGGCTTCTTTCCAAAGGGCGAGTTGGGGCCCACAGCATCTTGCTTCCAGCTCTTTGGGAAGCTAAGAAACAACTCGCTCTGCACAGTGCTCTTACAGCCTACCGGGAACATCTCTTCCAAAGGCCTGTGAAACGCAGTTTCTTTGCAGGCCTGATCTGGCTGAAGTAGGACTTCTGCTCTGGGTGTGCTACTTTGCCCTAGAGCTGAAAGGCACAACGTGCAGGCTTCTTTCCAAAGGGCGAGTTGGGCCCCACAGCATCTTGCTTCCAGCTCTTGGGGAATCTAAGACACAACTCGCTCTGCACAGTGCTCTTACAGCCTACCGGGAACATCTTTTCCAAAGGCCTGTGAAACGCAGTTTCTTTGCAGGCCTGATCTGGCTGAAGTAGGACTTCTGCTCTGGGTGTGCTACTTTGCCCTAGAGCTGAAAGGCACAACGTGCAGGCTTCTTTCCAAAGGGCGAGTTGGGCCCCACAGCATCTTGCTTCCAGCTCTTTGGGAAGCTAAGAAACCACTCGCTCTGCACAGTGCTCTAACAGCCTAGTGGGAACACCTCTTCCAAAGGCCTGTGAAACGCAGATTCTTTGCAGGCCTGATCTGGCTGAAGTAGGACTTCTGCTCTGGGTGTACCACTTTGCCCTAGAGCTGAAAGGCACAACGTGCAGGCTTCTTTGCAAAGGGCGAGTTGGGCTCCACAGCATCTTGCTTCCAGCTCTTTGGGAAGCTAAGAAACAAGTCGCTCTGCACAGTGCTCTTACAGCCTAGTGGGAACATCTCTTCCAAAGGCCTGTGAAACGCAGTTTCTTTGCAGGCCTGATCTGGCTGAAGTAGGACTTCTGCTCTGGGTGTGCTACTTTGCCCTAGAGCTGAAAGGCACAACGTGCAGGCTTCTTTCCAAAGGGCGAGTTGGGCCCCCAGCATCTTGCTTCCAGCTCTTGGGGAATATAAGAAACAACTCGCTCTGCACAGTGCTCTTACAGCCTAGTGGGAACATCTCTTCCAAAGGCCTGTGAAACGCAGTTTCTTTGCAGGCCTGATCTGGCTGAAGTAGGACTTCTGCTCTGGGTGTGCTACTTTGCCCTAGAGCTGAAAGGCACAACGTGCAGGCTTCTTTCCAAAGGGCGAGTTGGGCCCCACAGCATCTTGCTTCCAGCTCTTTGGGAAGCTAAGAAACAACTCGCTCTGCACAGTGCTCTTACAGCCTACCAGGAACATCTCTTCCAAAGGCCTGTGAAACGCAGTTTCTTTGCAGGCCTGATCTGGCTGAAGTAGGACTTCTGCTCTGGGTGTGCTACTTTGCCCTAGAGCTGAAAGGCTCAACGTGCAGGCTTCTTTCCAAAGGGCGAGTTGGGCCCCACAGCGTCTTGCTTCCAGCTCTTTGGGAAGCTAAGAAACAACTCGCTCTGCACAGTGCTCTTACAGCCTACGGGGAACATCTCTTCCAAAGGCCTGTGAAACGCAGTTTCTTTGCAGGCCTGATCTGGCTGAAGTAGGACTTCTGCTCTGGGTGTGCTACTTTGCCCTAGAGCTGAAAGGCACAACGTGCAGGCTTCTTTACAAAGGGCGAGTTGGGCTCCACAGCATCTTGATTCCAGCTCTTTGGGAAGCTAAGAAACAACTCGCTCTGCACAGTGCTCTTACAGCCTAGTGGGAACATCTCTTCCAAAGGCCTGTGAAACGCAGTTTCTTTGCAGGCCTGATCTGGCTGAAGTAGGACTTCTGCTCTGGGTGTGCTACTTTGCCCTAGAGCTGAAAGGCACAACGTGCAGGCTTCTTTCCAAAGGGCGAGTTGGGCCCCACAGCATCTTGCTTCCAGCTCTTTGGGAAGCTAAGAAACCACTCGCTCTGCACAGTGCTCTAACAGCCTAGTGGGAACATCTCTTCCAAAGGCCTGTGAAACGCAGTTTCTTTGCAGGCCTGATCTGGCTGAAGTAGGACTTCTGCTCTGGGTGTGCTACTTTGCCCTAGAGCTGAAAGGCACAACGTGCAGGCTTCTTTCCAAAGGGCGAGTTGGGCCCCTCAGCATCTTGCTTCCAGCTCTTTGGGAAGCTAAGAAACCACTCGCTCTGCACAGTGCTCTAACAGCCTAGTGGGAACATCTCTTCCAAAGGCCTGTGAAACGCAGTTTCTTTGCAGGCCTGATCTGGCTGAAGTAGGACTTCTGCTCTGGGTGTGCTACTTTGCCCTAGAGCTGAAAGGCACAACGTGCAGGCTTCTTTCCAAAGGGCGAGTTGGGCTCCACAGCATCTTGATTCCAGCTCTTTGGGAAGCTAAGAAACAACTCGCTCTGCACAGTGCTCTTACAGCCTAGTGGGAACATCTCTTCCAAAGGCCTGTGAAACGCAGTTTCTTTGCAGGCCTGATCTGGCTGAAGTAGGACTTCTGCTCTGGGTGTGCTACTTTGCCCTAGAGCTGAAAGGCACAACGTGCAGGCTTCTTTCCAAAGGGCGAGTTGGGCCCCACAGCATCTTGCTTCCAGCTCTTTGGGAAGCTAAGAAACCACTCGCTCTGCACAGTGCTCTAACAGCCTAGTGGGAACATCTCTTCCAAAGGCCTGTGAAACGCAGTTTCTTTGCAGGCCTGATCTGGCTGAAGTAGGACTTCTGCTCTGGGTGTGCTACTTTGCCCTAGAGCTGAAAGGCACAACGTGCAGGCTTCTTTCCAAAGGGCGAGTTGGGCCCCTCAGCATCTTGCTTCCAGCTCTTTGGGAAGCTAAGAAACCACTCGCTCTGCACAGTGCTCTAACAGCCTAGTGGGAACATCTCTTCCAAAGGCCTGTGAAACGCAGTTTCTTTGCAGGCCTGATCTGGCTGAAGTAGGACTTCTGCTCTGGGTGTGCTACTTTGCCCTAGAGCTGAAAGGCACAACGTGCAGGCTTCTTTCCAAAGGGCGAGTTGGGCTCCACAGCATCTTGATTCCAGCTCTTTGGGAAGCTAAGAAACAACTCGCTCTGCACAGTGCTCTTACAGCCTAGTGGGAACATCTCTTCCAAAGGCCTGTGAAACGCAGTTTCTTTGCAGGCCTGATCTGGCTGAAGTAGGACTTCTGCTCTGGGTGTGCTACTTTGCCCTAGAGCTGAAAGGCACAACGTGCAGGCTTCTTTCCAAAGGGCGAGTTGGGCCCCACAGCATCTTGCTTCCAGCTCTTTGGGAAGCTAAGAAACCACTCGCTCTGCACAGTGCTCTAACAGCCTAGTGGGAACATCTCTTCCAAAGGCCTGTGAAACGCAGTTTCTTTGCAGGCCTGATCTGGCTGAAGTAGGACTTCTGCTCTGGGTGTACTACTTTGCCCTAGAGCTGAAAGGCACAACGTGCAGGCTTCTTTCCAAAGGGCGAGTTGGGCTCCACAGCATCTTGATTCCAGCTCTTTGGGAAGCTAAGAAACAACTCGCTCTGCACAGTGCTCTTACAGCCTAGTGGGAACATCTCTTCCAAAGGCCTGTGAAACGCAGTTTCTTTGCAGGCCTGATCTGGCTGAAGTAGGACTTCTGCTCTGGGTGTGCTACTTTGCCCTAGAGCTGAAAGGCACAACGTGCAGGCTTCTTTCCAAAGGGCGAGTTGGGCCCCCAGCATCTTGCTTCCAGCTCTTGGGGAATATAAGAAACTACTCGCTCTGCACAGTGCTCTTACAGCCTAGTGGGAACATCTCTTCCAAAGGCCTGTGAAACGCAGTTTCTTTGCAGGCCTGATCTGGCTGAAGTAGGACTTCTGCTCTGGGTGTGCTACTTTGCCCTAGAGCTGAAAGGCACAACGTGCAGGCTTCTTTCCAAAGGGCGAGTTGGGCCCCACAGCATCTTGCTTCCAGCACTTTGGGAAGCTGAGAAACCACTCGCTCTGCACAGTGCTCTTACAGCCTAGTGGGAACACCTCTTCCAAAGGCCTGTGAAACGCAGTTTCTTTGCAGGCCTGATCTGGCTGAAGTAGGACTTCTGCTCTGGGTGTGCTACTTTGCCCTAGAGCTGAAAGGCACAACGTGCAGGCTTCTTTCCAAAGTGCGAGAAGGGCCCCACAGCATCTTGCTTCCAGCTCTTTGGGAAGCTAAGAAACAACTCGCTCTGCACAGTGCTCTTACAGCCTACCGGGAACATCTCTTCCAAAGGCCTGTGAAATGCAGTTTCTTTGCAGGCCTGATCTGGCTGAAGTAGGACTTCTGCTCTGGGTGTGCTACTTTGCCCTAGAGCTGAAAGGCACAACGTGCAGGCTTCTTTCCAAAGGGCGAGTTGGGCCCCAGAGCATCTTGCTTCCAGCTCTTTGGGAAGCTAAGAAACCACTCGCTCGGCACAGTGCTCTTACAGCCTTGTGGGAACATCTCTTCCAAAGGCCTGTGAAACGCAGTTTCTTTGCAGGCCTGATCTGGCTGAAGTAGGACTTCTGCTCTGGGTGTGCTACTTTGCCCTAGAGCTGAAAGGCACAACGTGCAGGCTTCTTTCCAAAGGGCGATTTGGGCCCCACAGCATCTTGCTTCCAGCTCTTTGGGAAGCTGAGAAACCACTCGCTCTGCACAGTGCTCTTACAGCCTAGTGGGAACATCTCTTCCAAAGGCCTGTGAAACGCAGTTTCTTTGCAGGCCTGATCTGGCTGAAGTAGGACTTCTGCTCTGGGTGTGCTACTTTGCCCTAGAGCTGAAAGGCACAACGTGCAGGCTTCTTTCCAAAGGGCGAGAAGGGCCCCACAGCATCTTGCTTCCAGCTCTTTGGGAAGCTAAGAAACAACTCGCTCTGCACAGTGCTCTTACAGCCTACCGGGAACATGTCTTCCAAAGGCCTGTGAAACGCAGTTTCTTTTCAGGCCTGATCTGGCTGAAGTAGGACTTCTGCTCTGGGTGTGCTACTTTGCCCTAGAGCTGAAAGGCACAACGTGCAGGCTTATTTCCAAAGGGCGAGTTGGGCCCCACAGCATCTTGCTTCCAGCTCTTTGGGAAGCTAAGAAACAACTCGCTCTGCACAGTGCTCTTACAGCCTACCGGGAACATGTCTTCCAAAGGCCTGTGAAACGCAGTTTCTTTGCAGGCCTGATCTGGCTGAAGTAGGACTTCTGCTCTGGGTGTGCTACTTTGCCCTAGAGCTGAAAGGCACAACGTGCAGGCTTCTTTCCAAAGGGCGAGTTGGGCCCCACAGCATCTTGCTTCCAGCTCTTTGGGAAGCTAAGAAACAAATCGCTCTGCACAGTGCTCTAACAGCCTAGTGGGAACATCTCTTCCAAAGGCCTGTGAAACGCAGTTTCTTTGCAGGCCTGATCTGGCTGAAGTAGGACTTCTGCTCTGGGTGTGCTACTTTGCCCTAGAGCTGAAAGGCACAACGTGCAGGCTTCTTTCCAAAGGGCGAGTTGGGCCCCACAGCATCTTGCTTCCAGCTCTTTGGGAAGCTAAGAAACAAGTCGCTCTGCACAGTGCTCTTACAGCCTAGTGGGAACATCTCTTCAAAAGGCCTGTGAAACGCAGTTTCTTTGCAGGCCTGATCTGGCTGAAGTAGGACTTCTGCTCTGGGTGTGCTACTTTGCCCTAGAGCTGAAAGGCACAACGTGCAGGCTTTTTTCCAAAGGGCGAGTTGGGCCCCACAGCATCTTGCTTCCAGCTCTTGGGGAATCTAAGACACAACTCGCTCTGCACAGTGCTCTTACAGCCTACCGGGAACATCTCTTCCAAAGGCCTGTGAAACGCAGTTTCTTTGCAGGCCTGATCTGGCTGAAGTAGGACTTCTGCTCTGGGTGTGCTACTTTGCCCTAGAGCTGAAAGGCACAACGTGCAGGCTTCTTTCCAAAGGGCGAGTTGGGCCCCACAGCATCTTGCTTCCAGCTCTTTGGGAAGCTGAGAAACGACTCGCTCTGCACAGTGCTCTTACAGCCTAGTGGGAACATCTCTTCCAAAGGCCTGTGAAACGCAGTTTCTTTGCAGGCCTGATCTGGCTGAAGTAGGACTTCTGCTCTGGGTGTGCTACTTTGCCCTAGAGCTGAAAGGCACAACGTGCAGGCTTCTTTCCAAAGGGCGAGTTGGGCCCCACAGCATCTTGCTTCCAGCTCTTTGGGAAGCTAAGAAACAACTCGCTCTGCACAGTGCTCTTACAGCCTACTGGGAACATCTCTTCCAAAGGCCTGTGAAACGCAGTTTCTTTGCAGGCCTGATCTGGCTGAAGTAGGACTTCTGCTCTGGGTGTGCTACTTTGCCCTAGAGCTGAAAGGCACAACGTGCAGGCTTCTTTCCAAAGGGCGAGTTGGGCCCCCAGCATCTTGCTTCCAGCTCTTGGGGAATATAAGAAACTACTCGCTCTGCACAGTGCTCTTACAGCCTAGTGGGAACATCTCTTCCAAAGGCCTGTGAAACGCAGTTTCTTTGCAGGCCTGATCTGGCTGAAGTAGGACTTCTGCTCTGGGTGTGCTACTTTGCCCTAGAGCTGAAAGGCACAACGTGCAGGCTTCTTTCCAAAGGGCGAGTTGGGCCCCACAGCATCTTGCTTCCAGCACTTTGGGAAGCTGAGAAACCACTCGCTCTGCACAGTGCTCTTACAGCCTAGTGGGAACACCTCTTCCAAAGGCCTGTGAAACGCAGTTTCTTTGCAGGCCTGATCTGGCTGAAGTAGGACTTCTGCTCTGGGTGTGCTACTTTGCCCTAGAGCTGAAAGGCACAACGTGCAGGCTTCTTTCCAAAGTGCGAGAAGGGCCCCACAGCATCTTGCTTCCAGCTCTTTGGGAAGCTAAGAAACAACTCGCTCTGCACAGTGCTCTTACAGCCTACCGGGAACATCTCTTCCAAAGGCCTGTGAAACGCAGTTTCTTTGCAGGCCTGATCTGGCTGAAGTAGGACTTCTGCTCTGGGTGTGCTACTTTGCCCTAGAGCTGAAAGGCACAACGTGCAGGCTTCTTTCCAAAGGGCGAGTTGGGCCCCAGAGCATCTTGCTTCCAGCTCTTTGGGAAGCTAAGAAACCACTCGCTCGGCACAGTGCTCTTACAGCCTTGTGGGAACATCTCTTCCAAAGGCCTGTGAAACGCAGTTTCTTTGCAGGCCTGATCTGGCTGAAGTAGGACTTCTGCTCTGGGTGTGCTACTTTGCCCTAGAGCTGAAAGGCACAACGTGCAGGCTTCTTTCCAAAGGGCGATTTGGGCCCCACAGCATCTTGCTTCCAGCTCTTTGGGAAGCTGAGAAACCACTCGCTCTGCACAGTGCTCTTACAGCCTAGTGGGAACATCTCTTCCAAAGGCCTGTGAAACGCAGTTTCTTTGCAGGCCTGATCTGGCTGAAGTAGGACTTCTGCTCTGGGTGTGCTACTTTGCCCTAGAGCTGAAAGGCACAACGTGCAGGCTTCTTTCCAAAGGGCGAGAAGGGCCCCACAGCATCTTGCTTCCAGCTCTTTGGGAAGCTAAGAAACAACTCGCTCTGCACAGTGCTCTTACAGCCTACCGGGAACATGTCTTCCAAAGGCCTGTGAAACGCAGTTTCTTTTCAGGCCTGATCTGGCTGAAGTAGGACTTCTGCTCTGGGTGTGCTACTTTGCCCTAGAGCTGAAAGGCACAACGTGCAGGCTTATTTCCAAAGGGCGAGTTGGGCCCCACAGCATCTTGCTTCCAGCTCTTTGGGAAGCTAAGAAACAACTCGCTCTGCACAGTGCTCTTACAGCCTACCGGGAACATGTCTTCCAAAGGCCTGTGAAACGCAGTTTCTTTGCAGGCCTGATCTGGCTGAAGTAGGACTTCTGCTCTGGGTGTGCTACTTTGCCCTAGAGCTGAAAGGCACAACGTGCAGGCTTCTTTCCAAAGGGCGAGTTGGGCCCCACAGCATCTTGCTTCCAGCTCTTTGGGAAGCTAAGAAACAACTCGCTCTGCACAGTGCTCTAACAGCCTAGTGGGAACATCTCTTCCAAAGGCCTGTGAAACGCAGTTTCTTTGCAGGCCTGATCTGGCTGAAGTAGGACTTCTGCTCTGGGTGTGCTACTTTGCCCTAGAGCTGAAAGGCACAACGTGCAGGCTTATTTCCAAAGGGCGAGTTGGGCCCCACAGCATCTTGCTTCCAGCTCTTTGGGAAGCTAAGAAACAAGTCGCTCTGCACAGTGCTCTTACAGCCTAGTGGGAACATCTCTTCCAAAGGCCTGTGAAACGCAGTTTCTTTGCAGGCCTGATCTGGCTGAAGTAGGACTTCTGCTCTGGGTGTGCTACTTTGCCCTAGAGCTGAAAGGCACAACGTGCAGGCTTTTTTCCAAAGGGCGAGTTGGGCCCCACAGCATCTTGCTTCCAGCTCTTGGGGAATCTAAGACACAACTCGCTCTGCACAGTGCTCTTACAGCCTACCGGGAACATCTCTTCCAAAGGCCTGTGAAACGCAGTTTCTTTGCAGGCCTGATCTGGCTGAAGTAGGACTTCTGCTCTG
The DNA here is from genome assembly GCF_041296265.1 of Equus caballus. NCBI lineage: Eukaryota > Metazoa > Chordata > Mammalia > Perissodactyla > Equidae > Equus > Equus caballus. Next base: position 1,769,266 of record NC_091710.1, read on the forward strand.
GGTGTGCTACTTTGCCCTAGAGCTGAAAGGCACAACGTGCAGGCTTCTTTCCAAAGGGCGAGTTGGGCCCCACAGCATCTTGCTTCCAGCTCTTTGGGAAGCTGAGAAACGACTCGCTCTGCACAGTGCTCTTACAGCCTAGTGGGAACATCTCTTCCAAAGGCCTGTGAAACGCAGTTTCTTTGCAGGCCTGATCTGGCTGAAGTAGGACTTCTGCTCTGGGTGTGCTACTTTGCCCTAGAGCTGAAAGGCACAACGTGCAGGCTTCTTTCCAAAGGGCGAGTTGGGCCCCACAGCATCTTGCTTCCAGCTCTTTGGGAAGCTAAGAAACAACTCGCTCTGCACAGTGCTCTTACAGCCTACTGGGAACATCTCTTCCAAAGGCCTGTGAAACGCAGTTTCTTTGCAGGCCTGATCTGGCTGAAGTAGGACTTCTGCTCTGGGTGTGCTACTTTGCCCTAGAGCTGAAAGGCACAACGTGCAGGCTTCTTTCCAAAGGGCGAGTTGGGCCCCACAGCATCTTGCTTCCAGCTCTTTGGGAGGCTAAGAAACAACTCGCTCTGCACAGTGCTCTTACAGCCTACCAGGAACATCTCTTCCAAAGGACTGTGAAACGCAGTTTCTTTGCAGGCCTGATCTGGCTGAAGTAGGACTTCTGCTCTGGGTGTGCCACTTTGCCCTAGAGCTGAAAGGCACAACGTGCAGGCTTATTTCCAAAGGGCGAGTTGGGCCCCACAGCATCTTGCTTCCAGCTCTTTGGGAAGCTAAGAAACAACTCGCTCTGCACAGTGCTCTTACAGCCTACCGGGAACATGTCTTCCAAAGGCCTGTGAAACGCAGTTTCTTTGCAGGCCTGATCTGGCTGAAGTAGGACTTCTGCTCTGGGTGTGCTACTTTGCCCTAGAGCTGAAAGGCACAACGTGCAGGCTTCTTTCCAAAGGGCGAGTTGGGCCCCACAGCATCTTGCTTCCAGCTCTTTGGGAAGCTAAGAAACCACTCGCTCTGCACAGTGCTCTAACAGCCTAGTGGGAACATCTCTTCCAAAGGCCTGTGAAACGCAGTTTCTTTGCAGGCCTGATCTGGCTGAAGTAGGACTTCTGCTCTGGGTGTGCTACTTTGCCCTAGAGCTGAAAGGCACAACGTGCAGGCTTCTTTCCAAAGGGCGAGTTGGGCCCCACAGCATCTTGCTTCCAGCTCTTTGGGAAGCTAAGAAACAACTCGCTCTGCACAGTGCTCTTACAGCCTAGTGGGAACATCTCTTCCAAAGGCCTGTGAAACGCAGTTTCTTTGCAGGCCTGATCTGGCTGAAGTAGGACTTCTGCTCTGGGTGTGCTACTTTGCCCTAGAGCTGAAAGGCACAACGTGCAGGCTTCTTTCCAAAGGGCGAGTTGGGCCCCACAGCATCTTGCTTCCAGCTCTTGGGGAATCTAAGACACAACTCGCTCTGCACAGTGCTCTTACAGCCTACCGGGAACATCTCTTCCAAAGGCCTGTGAAACGCAGTTTCTTTGCAGGCCTGATCTGGCTGAAGTAGGACTTCTGCTCTGGGTGTGCTACTTTGCCCCAGAGCTGAAAGGCACAACGTGCAGGCTTCTTTCCAAAGGGCGAGTTGGGCCCCACAGCATCTTGCTTCCAGCTCTTTGGGAAGCTGAGAAACGACTCGCTCTGCACAGTGCTCTTACAGCCTAGTGGGAACATCTCTTCCAAAGGCCTGTGAAACGCAGTTTCTTTGCAGGCCTGATCTGGCTGAAGTAGGACTTCTGCTCTGGGTGTGCTACTTTGCCCTAGAGCTGAAAGGCACAACGTGCAGGTTTCTTTCCAAACGGCGAGTTGGGCCCCACAGCATCTTGCTTCCAGCTCTTTGGGAAGCTAAGAAACAACTCGCTCTGCACAGTGCTCTTACAGCCTACCGGGAACATCTCTTCCAAAGGCCTGTGAAACGCAGTTTCTTTGCAGGCCTGATCTGGCTGAAGTAGGACTTCTGCTCTGGGTGTGCTACTTTGCCCTAGAGCTGAAAGGCACAACGTGCAGGCTTCTTTCCAAAGGGCGAGTTGGGCCCCACAGCATCTTGCTTCCAGCTCTTTGGGAAGCTAAGAAACAACTCGCTCTGCACAGTGCTCTTACAGCCTACCGGGAACATCTCTTCCAGAGGCCTGTGAAACGCAATTTCTTTGAAGGCCTGATCTGGCTGAAGTAGGACTTCTGCTCTGGGTGTGCTACTTTGCCCTACAGCTGAAAGGCACAACGTGCAGGCTTGTTTCCAAAGGGCGAGTTGGGCTCCACAGCATCTTGATTCCAGCTCTTTGGGAAGCTAAGAAACAACTCGCTCTGCACAGTGCTCTTACAGCCTAGTGGGAACATCTCTTCCAAAGGCCTGTGAAACGCAGTTTCTTTGCAGGCCTGATCTGGCTGAAGTAGGACTTCTGCTCTGGGTGTGCTACTTTGCCCTAGAGCTGAAAGGCACAACGTGCAGGCTTCTTTGCAAAGGGCGAGTTGGGCCCCACAGCATCTTGCTTCCAGCTCTTTGGGAAGCTAAGAAACCACTCGCTCTGCACAGTGCTCTAACAGCCTAGTGGGAACATCTCTTCCAAAGGCCTGTGAAACGCAGTTTCTTTGCAGGCCTGATCTGGCTGAAGTAGGTCTTCTGCTCTGGGTGTACTACTTTGCCCTAGAGCTGAAAGGCACAACGTGCAGGCTTCTTTCCAAAGGGCGAGTTGGGCTCCACAGCATCTTGATTCCAGCTCTTTGGGAAGCTAAGAAACAACTCGCTCTGCACAGTGCTCTTACAGCCTAGTGGGAACATCTCTTCCAAAGGCCTGTGAAACGCAGTTTCTTTGCAGGCCTGATCTGGCTGAAGTAGGACTTCTGCTCTGGGTGTGCTACTTTGCCCTAGAGCTGAAAGGCACAACGTGCAGGCTTCTTTCCAAAGGGCGAGTTGGGCCCCACAGCATCTTGCTTCCAGCTCTTTGGGAAGCTAAGAAACCAATCGCTCTGCACAGTGCTCTAACAGCCTAGTGGGAACATCTCTTCCAAAGGCCTGTGAAACGCAGTTTCTTTGCAGGCCTGATCTGGCTGAAGTAGGACTTCTGCTCTGGGTGTACTACTTTGCCCTAGAGCTGAAAGGCACAACGTGCAGGCTTCTTTCCAAAGGGCGAGTTGGGCTCCACAGCATCTTGATTCCAGCTCTTTGGGAAGCTAAGAAACAACTCGCTCTGCACAGTGCTCTTACAGCCTAGTGGGAACAACTCTTCCAAAGGCCTGTGAAACGCAGTTTCTTTGCAGGCCTGATCTGGCTGAAGTAGGACTTCTGCTCTGGGTGTGCTACTTTGCCCTAGAGCTGAAAGGCACAACGTGCAGGCTTCTTTCCAAAGGGCGAGTTGGGCCCCACAGCATCTTGCTTCCAGCTCTTGGGGAATATAAGAAACAACTCGCTCTGCAAAGTGCTCTTACAGCCTAGTGGGAACATCTCTTCCAAAGGCCTGTGAAACGCAGTTTGTTTGCAGGCCTGATCTGGCTGAAGTAGGACTTCTGCTCTGGCTGTGCTACTTTGCCCTAGAGCTGAAAGGCACAACGTGCAGGCTTCTTTCCAAAGGGCGAGTTGGGCCCCACAGCATCTTGCTTCCAGCTCTTTGGGAAGCTGAGAAACCACTCGCTCTGCACAGTGCTCTTACAGCCTAGTGGGAACATCTCTTCCATAGGCCTGTGAAACGCAGTTTCTTTGCAGGCCTGATCTGGCTGAAGTAGGACTTCTGCTCTGGGTGTGCTACTTTGCCCTAGAGCTGAAAGGCACAACGTGCAGGCTTCTTTCCAAAGGGCGAGAAGGGCCCCACAGCATCTTGCTTCCAGCTCTTTGGGAAGCTAAGAAACAACTCGCTCTGCACAGTGCTCTTACAGCCTACCGGGAACATCTCTTCCAAAGGCCTGTGAAACGCAGTTTCTTTGCAGGCCTGATCTGGCTGAAGTAGGACTTCTGCTCTGGGTGTGCTACTTTGCCCTAGAGCTGAAAGGCACAACGTGCAGGCTTCTTTCCAAAGGGCGAGTTGGGCCCCACAGCATCTTGCTTCCAGCTCTTTGGGAAGCTGAGAAACCACTCGCTCTGCACAGTGCTCTTACAGCCTAGTGGGAACATCTCTTCCAAAGGCCTGTGAAACGCAGTTTCTTTGAAGGCCTGATCTGGCTGAAGTAGGACTTCTGCTCTGGGTGTGCTACTTTGCGCTAGAGCTGAAAGGCACAACGTGCAGGCTTCTTTCCAAAGGGCGAGTTGGGCCCCACAGCATCTTGCTTCCAGCTCTTTGGGAAGCTAAGAAACCACTCTCTCTGCACAGTGCTCTTACAGCCTAGTGGGAACATCTCTTCCAAAGGCCTGAGAAACGCAGTTTCTTTGCAGGCCTGATCTGGCTGAAGTAGGACTTCTGCTCTGGGTGTGCTACTTTGCCCTAGAGCTGAAAGGCACAACGTGCAGGCTTCTTTCCAAAGGGCGAGTTGGGGCCCACAGCATCTTGCTTCCAGCTCTTTGGGAAGCTAAGAAACAACTCGCTCTGCACAGTGCTCTTACAGCCTACCGGGAACATCTCTTCCAAAGGCCTGTGAAACGCAGTTTCTTTGCAGGCCTGATCTGGCTGAAGTAGGACTTCTGCTCTGGGTGTGCTACTTTGCCCTAGAGCTGAAAGGCACAACGTGCAGGCTTCTTTCCAAAGGGCGTGTTGGGGCCCACAGCATCTTGCTTCCAGCTCTTTGGGAAGCTAAGAAACAACTCGCTCTGCTCAGTGCTCTTACAGCCTACCGGGAACATCTCTTCCAAAGGCCTGTGAAACGCAGTTTCTTTGCAGGCCTGATCTGGCTGAAGTAGGACTTCTGCTCTGGGTGTGCTACTTTGCCCTAGAGCTGAAAGGCACAACGTGCAGGCTTCTTTCCAAAGGGCGAGTTGGGCCCCACAGCATCTTGCTTCCAGCTCTTTGGGAAGCTAAGAAACAACTCGCTCTGCACAGTGCTCTTACAGCCTACCGGGAACATCTCTTCCAAAGGCCTGTGAAACGCAGTTTCTTTGCAGGCCTGATCTGGCTGAAGTAGGACTTCTGCTCTGGGTGTGCTACTTTGCCCTAGAGCTGAAAGGCACAACGTGCAGGCTTCTTTCCAAAGGGCGAGTTGGGCCCCACAGCATCTTGCTTCCAGCTCTTGGGGAATCTAAGACACAACTCGCTCTGCACAGTGCTCTTACAGCCTACCGGGAACATCTCTTCCAAAGGCCTGTGAAACGCAGTTTCTTTGCAGGCCTCATCTGGCTGAAGTAGGACTTCTGCTCTGGGTGTGCTACTTTGCCCCAGAGCTGAAAGGCACAACGTGCAGGCTTCTTTCCAAAGGGCGAGTTGGGCCCCACAGCATCTTGCTTCCAGCTCTTTGGGAAGCTGAGAAACGACTCGCTCTGCACAGTGCTCTTACAGCCTAGTGGGAACATCTCTTCCAAAGGCCTGTGAAACGCAGTTTCTTTGCAGGCCTGATCTGGCTGAAGTAGGACTTCTGCTCTGGGTGTGCTACTTTGCCCTAGAGCTGAAAGGCACAACGTGCAGGTTTCTTTCCAAACGGCGAGTTGGGCCCCACAGCATCTTGCTTCCAGCTCTTTGGGAAGCTAAGAAACAACTCGCTCTGCACAGTGCTCTTACAGCCTAGTGGGAACATCTCTTCCAAAGGCCTGTGAAACGCAGTTTCTTTGCAGGCCTGATCTGGCTGAAGTAGGACTTCTGCTCTGGGTGTGCTACTTTGCCCTAGAGCTGAAAGGCACAACGTGCAGGCTTCTTTCCAAAGGGCGAGTTGGGCCCCACAGCATCTTGCTTCCAGCTCTTTGGGAAGCTAAGAAACCACTCGCTCTGCACAGTGCTCTAACAGCCTAGTGGGAACATGTCTTCCAAAGGCCTGTGAAACGCAGTTTCTTTGCAGGCCTGATCTGGCTGAAGTAGGTCTTCTGCTCTGGGTGTACTACTTTGCCCTAGAGCTGAAAGGCACAACGTGCAGGCTTCTTTCCAAAGGGCGAGTTGGGCTCCACAGCATCTTGATTCCAGCTCTTTGGGAAGCTAAGAAACAACTCGCTCTGCACAGTGCTCTTACAGCCTAGTGGGAACATCTCTTCCAAAGGCCTGTGAAACGCAGTTTCTTTGCAGGCCTGATCTGGCTGAAGTAGGACTTCTGCTCTGGGTGTGCTACTTTGCCCTAGAGCTGAAAGGCACAACGTGCAGGCTTCTTTCCAAAGGGCGAGTTGGGCCCCACAGCATCTTGCTTCCAGCTCTTTGGGAAGCTAAGAAACCAATCGCTCTGCACAGTGCTCTAACAGCCTAGTGGGAACATCTCTTCCAAAGGCCTGTGAAACGCAGTTTCTTTGCAGGCCTGATCTGGCTGAAGTAGGACTTCTGCTCTGGGTGTACTACTTTGCCCTAGAGCTGAAAGGCACAACGTGCAGGCTTCTTTCCAAAGGGCGAGTTGGGCTCCACAGCATCTTGATTCCAGCTCTTTGGGAAGCTAAGAAACAACTCGCTCTGCACAGTGCTCTTACAGCCTAGTGGGAACAACTCTTCCAAAGGCCTGTGAAATGCAGTTTCTTTGCAGGCCTGATCTGGCTGAAGTAGGACTTCTGCTCTGGGTGTGCTACTTTGCCCTAGAGCTGAAAGGCACAACGTGCAGGCTTCTTTCCAAAGGGCGAGTTGGGCCCCACAGCATATTGCTTCCAGCTCTTGGGGAATATAAGAAACAACTCGCTCTGCAAAGTGCTCTTACAGCCTAGTGGGAACATCTCTTCCAAAGGCCTGTGAAACGCAGTTTGTTTGCAGGCCTGATCTGGCTGAAGTAGGACTTCTGCTCTGGCTGTGCTACTTTGCCCTAGAGCTGAAAGGCACAACGTGCAGGCTTCTTTCCAAAGGGCGAGTTGGGCCCCACAGCATCTTGCTTCCAGCTCTTTGGGAAGCTGAGAAACCACTCGCTCTGCACAGTGCTCTTACAGCCTAGTGGGAACATCTCTTCCATAGGCCTGTGAAACGCAGTTTCTTTGCAGGCCTGATCTGGCTGAAGTAGGACTTCTGCTCTGGGTGTGCTACTTTGCCCTAGAGCTGAAAGGCACAACGTGCAGGCTTCTTTCCAAAGGGCGAGAAGGGCCCCACAGCATCTTGCTTCCAGCTCTTTGGGAAGCTAAGAAACAACTCGCTCTGCACAGTGCTCTTACAGCCTACCGGGAACATCTCTTCCAAAGGCCTGTGAAACGCAGTTTCTTTGCAGGCCTGATCTGGCTGAAGTAGGACTTCTGCTCTGGGTGTGCTACTTTGCCCTAGAGCTGAAAGGCACAACGTGCAGGCTTCTTTCCAAAGGGCGAGTTGGGCCCCACAGCATCTTGCTTCCAGCTCTTTGGGAAGCTGAGAAACCACTCGCTCTGCACAGTGCTCTTACAGCCTAGTGGGAACATCTCTTCCAAAGGCCTGTGAAACGCAGTTTCTTTGCAGGCCTGATCTGGCTGAAGTAGGACTTCTGCTCTGGGTGTGCTACTTTGCCCTAGAGCTGAAAGGCACAACGTGCAGGTTTCTTTCCAAAGGGCGAGTTGGGCCCCACAGCATCTTGCTTCCAGCTCTTTGGGAAGCTAAGAAACAACTCGCTCTGCACAGTGCTCTTACAGCCTACCAGGAACATCTCTTCCAAAGGCCTGTGAAACGCAGTTTCTTTGCAGACCTGATCTGTCTGAAGTAGGACTTCTGCTCTGGGTGTGCTACTTTGCCCTAGAGCTGAAAGGCACAACGTGCAGGCTTCTTTCCAAAGGGCGAGTTGGGCCCCACAGCATCTTGCTTCCAGCTCTTTGGGAAGCTAAGAAACAACTCGCTCTGCACAGTGCTCTTACAGCCTACCGGGAACATCTCTTCCAAAGGCCTGTGAAACGCAGTTTCTTTGAAGGCCTGATCTGGCTGAAGTAGGACTTCTGCTCTGGGTGTGCTACTTTGCGCTAGAGCTGAAAGGCACAACGTGCAGGCTTCTTTCCAAAGGGCGAGTTGGGCCCCACAGCATCTTGCTTCCAGCTCTTTGGGAAGCTAAGAAACCACTCTCTCTGCACAGTGCTCTTACAGCCTAGTGGGAACATCTCTTCCAAAGGCCTGAGAAACGCAGTTTCTTTGCAGGCCTGATCTGGCTGAAGTAGGACTTCTGCTCTGGGTGTGCTACTTTGCCCTAGAGCTGAAAGGCACAACGTGCAGGCTTCTTTCCAAAGGGCGAGTTGGGGCCCACAGCATCTTGCTTCCAGCTCTTTGGGAAGCTAAGAAACAACTCGCTCTGCACAGTGCTCTTACAGCCTACCGGGAACATCTCTTCCAAAGGCCTGTGAAACGCAGTTTCTTTGCAGGCCTGATCTGGCTGAAGTAGGACTTCTGCTCTGGTTGTGCTACTTTGCCCTAGAGCTGAAAGGCACAACGTGCAGGCTTCTTTCCAAAGGGCGTGTTGGGGCCCACAGCATCTTGCTTCCAGCTCTTTGGGAAGCTAAGAAACAACTCGCTCTGCTCAGTGCTCTTACAGCCTACCGGGAACATCTCTTCCAAAGGCCTGTGAAACGCAGTTTCTTTGCAGGCCTGATCTGGCTGAAGTAGGACTTCTGCTCTGGGTGTGCTACTTTGCCCTAGAGCTGAAAGGCACAACGTGCAGGCTTCTTTCCAAAGGGCGAGTTGGGCCCCACAGCATCTTGCTTCCAGCTCTTTGGGAAGCTAAGAAACAACTCGCTCTGCACAGTGCTCTTACAGGCTACCGGGAACATCTCTTCCAAAGGCCTGTGAAACGCAGTTTCTTTGCAGGCCTGATCTGGCTGAAGTAGGACTTCTGCTCTGGGTGTGCTACTTTGCCCTAGAGCTGAAAGGCACAACGTGCAGGCTTCTTTCCAAAGGGCGAGTTGGGCCCCACAGCATCTTGCTTCCAGCTCTTGGGGAATCTAAGACACAACTCGCTCTGCACAGTGCTCTTACAGCCTACCGGGAACATCTCTTCCAAAGGCCTGTGAAACGCAGTTTCTTTGCAGGCCTCATCTGGCTGAAGTAGGACTTCTGCTCTGGGTGTGCTACTTTGCCCCAGAGCTGAAAGGCACAACGTGCAGGCTTCTTTCCAAAGGGCGAGTTGGGCCCCACAGCATCTTGCTTCCAGCTCTTTGGGAAGCTGAGAAACGACTCGCTCTGCACAGTGCTCTTACAGCCTAGTGGGAACATCTCTTCCAAAGGCCTGTGAAACGCAGTTTCTTTGCAGGCCTGATCTGGCTGAAGTAGGACTTCTGCTCTGGGTGTGCTACTTTGCCCTAGAGCTGAAAGGCACAACGTGCAGGTTTCTTTCCAAACGGCGAGTTGGGCCCCACAGCATCTTGCTTCCAGCTCTTTGGGAAGCTAAGAAACAACTCGCTCTGCACAGTGCTCTTACAGCCTAGTGGGAACATCTCTTCCAAAGGCCTGTGAAACGCAGTTTCTTTGCAGGCCTGATCTGGCTGAAGTAGGACTTCTGCTCTGGGTGTGCTACTTTGCCCTAGAGCTGAAAGGCACAACGTGCAGGCTTCTTTCCAAAGGGAGAGTTGGGCCCCACAGCATCTTGCTTCCAGCTCTTTGGGAAGCTAAGAAACAACTCGCTCTGCACAGTGCTCTTACAGCCTACCGGGAACATCTCTTCCAGAGGCCTGTGAAACGCAATTTCTTTGAAGGCCTGATCTGGCTGAAGTAGGACTTCTGCTCTGGGTGTGCTACTTTGCCCTAGAGCTGAAAGGCACAACGTGCAGGCTTCTTTCCAAAGGGCGAGTTGGGCCCCACAGCATCTTGCTTCCAGCTCTTTGGGAAGCTAAGAAACCACTCGCTCTGCACAGTGCTCTTACAGCCTAGTCGGAACATCTCTTTCCAAAGGCCTGTGAAACGCAGTTTCTTTGCAGGCCTGATCTGGCTGAAGTAGGACTTCTGCTCTGGGTGTGCTACTTTGCCCTAGAGCTGAAAGGCACAACGTGCAGGCTTCTTTCCAAAGGGCGAGTTGGGCCCCACAGCATCTTGCTTCCAGCTCTTTGGGAAGCTAAGAAACAACTCGCTCTGCACAGTGCTCTTACAGCCTACTGGGAACATCTCTTCCAAAGGCCTGTGAAACGCAGTTTCTTTGCAGGCCTGATCTGGCTGAAGTAGGACTTCTGCTCTGGGTGTGCTACTTTGCCCTAGAGCTGAAAGGCACAACGTGCAGGCTTCTTTCCAAAGGGCGAGTTGGGCCCCACAGCATCTTGCTTCCAGCTCTTTGGGAGGCTAAGAAACAACTCGCTCTGCACAGTGCTCTTACAGCCTACCAGGAACATCTCTTCCAAAGGCCTGTGAAACGCAGTTTCTTTGCAGGCCTGATCTGGCTGAAGTAGGACTTCTGCTCTGGGTGTGCTACTTTGCCCTAGAGCTGAAAGGCACAACGTGCAGGCTTCTTTCCAAAGGGCGAGTTGGGCCCCACAGCGTCTTGCTTCCAGCTCTTTGGGAAGCTAAGAAACAACTCGCTCTGCACAGTGCTCTTACAGCCTACGGCGAACATCTCTTCCAAAGGCCTGTGAAACGCAGTTTCTTTGCAGGCCTGATCTGGCTGAAGTAGGACTTCTGCTCTGGGTGTGCTACTTTGCCCTAGAGCTGAAAGGCACAACGTGCAGGCTTCTTTACAAAGGGCGAGTTGGGCTCCACAGCATCTTGATTCCAGCTCTTTGGGAAGCTAAGAAACAACTCGCTCTGCACAGTGCTCTTACATCCTAGTGGGAACATCTCTTCCAAAGGCCTGTGAAACGCAGTTTCTTTGCAGGCCTGATCTGGCTGAAGTAGGACTTCTGCTCTGGGTGTGCTACTTTGCCCTAGAGCTGAAAGGCACAACGTGCAGGCTTCTTTCCAAAGGGCCAGAAGGGCCCCACAGCATCTTGCTTCCAGCTCTTTGGGAAGCTAAGAAACAACTCGCTCTGCACAGTGCTCTTACAGCCTACCGGGAACATCTCTTCCAAAGGCCTGTGAAATGCAGTTTCTTTGCAGGCCTGATCTGGCTGAAGTAGGACTTCTGCTCTGGGTGTGCTACTTTGCCCTAGAGCTGAAAGGCACAACGTGCAGGCTTCTTTCCAAAGGGCGAGTTGGGCCCCAGAGCATCTTGCTTCCAGCTCTTTGGGAAGCTAAGAAACCACTCGCTCGGCACAGTGCTCTTACAGCCTTGTGGGAACATCTCTTCCAAAGGCCTGTGAAACGCAGTTTCTTTGCAGGCCTGATCTGGCTGAAGTAGGACTTCTGCTCTGGGTGTGCTACTTTGCCCTAGAGCTGAAAGGCACAACGTGCAGGCTTCTTTCCAAAGGGCGATTTGGGCCCCACAGCATCTTGCTTCCAGCTCTTTGGGAAGCTGAGAAACCACTCGCTCTGCACAGTGCTCTTACAGCCTAGTGGGAACATCTCTTCCAAAGGCCTGTGAAACGCAGTTTCTTTGCAGGCCTGATCTGGCTGAAGTAGGACTTCTGCTCTGGGTGTGCTACTTTGCCCTAGAGCTGAAAGGCACAACGTGCAGGCTTCTTTCCAAAGGGCGAGAAGGGCCCCACAGCATCTTGCTTCCAGCTCTTTGGGAAGCTAAGAAACAACTCGCTCTGCACAGTGCTCTTACAGCCTACCGGGAACATGTCTTCCAAAGGCCTGTGAAATGCAGTTTCTTTTCAGGCCTGATCTGGCTGAAGTAGGACTTCTGCTCTGGGTGTGCTACTTTGCCCTAGAGCTGAAAGGCACAACGTGCAGGCTTCTTTCCAAAGGGCGAGTTGGGCCCCACAGCATCTTGCTTCCAGCTCTTTGGGAAGCTAAGAAACAACTCGCTCTGCACAGTGCTCTTACAGCCTACCGGGAACATGTCTTCCAAAGGCCTGTGAAACGCAGTTTCTTTGCAGGCCTGATCTGGCTGAAGTAGGACTTCTGCTCTGGGTGTGCTACTTTGCCCTAGAGCTGAAAGGCACAACGTGCAGGCTTCTTTCCAAAGGGCGAGTTGGGCCCCACAGCATCTTGCTTCCAGCTCTTTGGGAAGCTAAGAAACAACTCGCTCTGCACAGTGCTCTAACAGCCTAGTGGGAACATCTCTTCCAAAGGCCTGTGAAACGCAGTTTCTTTGCAGGCCTGATCTGGCTGAAGTAGGACTTCTGCTCTGGGTGTGCTACTTTGCCCTAGAGCTGAAAGGCACAACGTGCAGGCTTCTTTCCAAAGGGCGAGTTGGGCCCCACAGCATCTTGCTTCCAGCTCTTTGGGAAGCTAAGAAACAAGTCGCTCTGCACAGTGCTCTTACAGCCTAGTGGGAACATCTCTTCCAAAGGCCTGTGAAACGCAGTTTCTTTGCAGGCCTGATCTGGCTGAAGTAGGACTTCTGCTCTGGGTGTGCTACTTTGCCCTAGAGCTGAAAGGCACAACGTGCAGGCTTTTTTCCAAAGGGCGAGTTGGGCCCCACAGCATCTTGCTTCCAGCTCTTGGGGAATCTAAGACACAACTCGCTCTGCACAGTGCTCTTACAGCCTACCGGGAACATCTCTTCCAAAGGCCTGTGAAACGCAGTTTCTTTGCAGGCCTGATCTGGCTGAAGTAGGACTTCTGCTCTGGGTGTGCTACTTTGCCCTAGAGCTGAAAGGCACAACGTGCAGGCTTCTTTCCAAAGGGCGAGTTGGGCCCCACAGCATCTTGCTTCCAGCTCTTTGGGAAGCTGAGAAACGACTCGCTCTGCACAGTGCTCTTACAGCCTAGTGGGAACATCTCTTCCAAAGGCCTGTGAAACGCAGTTTCTTTGCAGGCCTGATCTGGCTGAAGTAGGACTTCTGCTCTGGGTGTGCTACTTTGCCCTAGAGCTGAAAGGCACAACGTGCAGGCTTCTTTCCAAAGGGCGAGTTGGGCCCCACAGCATCTTGCTTCCAGCTCTTTGGGAAGCTAAGAAACAACTCGCTCTGCACAGTGCTCTTACAGCCTACTGGGAACATCTCTTCCAAAGGCCTGTGAAACGCAGTTTCTTTGCAGGCCTGATCTGGCTGAAGTAGGACTTCTGCTCTGGGTGTGCTACTTTGCCCTAGAGCTGAAAGGCACAACGTGCAGGCTTCTTTCCAAAGGGCGAGTTGGGCCCCACAGCATCTTGCTTCCAGCTCTTTGGGAGGCTAAGAAACAACTCGCTCTGCACAGTGCTCTTACAGCCTACCAGGAACATCTCTTCCAAAGGACTGTGAAACGCAGTTTCTTTGCAGGCCTGATCTGGCTGAAGTAGGACTTCTGCTCTGGGTGTGCTACTTTGCCCTAGAGCTGAAAGGCACAACGTGCAGGCTTATTTCCAAAGGGCGAGTTGGGCCCCACAGCATCTTGCTTCCAGCTCTTTGGGAAGCTAAGAAACAACTCGCTCTGCACAGTGCTCTTACAGCCTACCGGGAACATGTCTTCCAAAGGCCTGTGAAACGCAGTTTCTTTGCAGGCCTGATCTGGCTGAAGTAGGACTTCTGCTCTGGGTGTGCTACTTTGCCCTAGAGCTGAAAGGCACAACGTGCAGGCTTCTTTCCAAAGGGCGAGTTGGGCCCCACAGCATCTTGCTTCCAGCTCTTTGGGAAGCTAAGAAACCACTCGCTCTGCACAGTGCTCTAACAGCCTAGTGGGAACATCTCTTCCAAAGGCCTGTGAAACGCAGTTTCTTTGCAGGCCTGATCTGGCTGAAGTAGGACTTCTGCTCTGGGTGTGCTGCTTTGCCCTAGAGCTGAAAGGCACAACGTGCAGGCTTCTTTCCAAAGGGCGAGTTGGGCCCCACAGCATCTTGCTTCCAGCTCTTTGGGAAGCTAAGAAACAACTCGCTCTGCACAGTGCTCTTACAGCCTAGTGGGAACATCTCTTCCAAAGGCCTGTGAAACGCAGTTTCTTTGCAGGCCTGATCTGGCTGAAGTAGGACTTCTGCTCTGGGTGTGCTACTTTGCCCTAGAGCTGAAAGGCACAACGTGCAGGCTTCTTTCCAAAGGGCGAGTTGGGCCCCACAGCATCTTGCTTCCAGCTCTTGGGGAATCTAAGACACAACTCGCTCTGCACAGTGCTCTTACAGCCTACCGGGAACATCTCTTCCAAAGGCCTGTGAAACGCAGTTTCTTTGCAGGCCTGATCTGGCTGAAGTAGGACTTCTGCTCTGGGTGTGCTACTTTGCCCCAGAGCTGAAAGGCACAACGTGCAGGCTTCTTTCCAAAGGGCGAGTTGGGCCCCACAGCATCTTGCTTCCAGCTCTTTGGGAAGCTGAGAAACGACTCGCTCTGCACAGTGCTCTTACAGCCTAGTGGGAACATCTCTTCCAAAGGCCTGTGAAACGCAGTTTCTTTGCAGGCCTGATCTGGCTGAAGTAGGACTTCTGCTCTGGGTGTGCTACTTTGCCCTAGAGCTGAAAGGCACAACGTGCAGGTTTCTTTCCAAACGGCGAGTTGGGCCCCACAGCATCTTGCTTCCAGCTCTTTGGGAAGCTAAGAAACAACTCGCTCTGCACAGTGCTCTTACAGCCTAGTGGGAACATCTCTTCCAAAGGCCTGTGAAACGCAGTTTCTTTGCAGGCCTGATCTGGCTGAAGTAGGACTTCTGCTCTGGGTGTGCTACTTTGCCCTAGAGCTGAAAGGCACAACGTGCAGGCTTCTTTCCAAAGGGCGAGTTGGGCCCCACAGCATCTTGCTTCCAGCTCTTTGGGAAGCTAAGAAACAACTCGCTCTGCACAGTGCTCTTACAGCCTACCGGGAACATCTCTTCCAGAGGCCTGTGAAACGCAATTTCTTTGAAGGCCTGATCTGGCTGAAGTAGGACTTCTGCTCTGGGTGTGCTACTTTGCCCTAGAGCTGAAAGGCACAACGTGCAGGCTTCTTTCCAAAGGGCGAGTTGGGCCCCACAGCATCTTGCTTCCAGCTCTTTGGGAAGCTAAGAAACCACTCGCTCTGCACAGTGCTCTTACAGCCTAGTGGGAACATCTCTTCCAAAGGCCTGTGAAACGCAGTTTCTTTGCAGGCCTGATCTGGCTGAAGTAGGACTTCTGCTCTGGGTGTGCTACTTTGCCCTAGAGCTGAAAGGCACAACGTGCAGGCTTCTTTCCAAAGGGCGAGTTGGGCCCCACAGCATCTTGCTTCCAGCTCTTTGGGAAGCTAAGAAACAACTCGCTCTGCACAGTGCTCTTACAGCCTACTGGGAACATCTCTTCCAAAGGCCTGTGAAACGCAGTTTCTTTGCAGGCCTGATCTGGCTGAAGTAGGACTTCTGCTCTGGGTGTGCTACTTTGCCCTAGAGCTGAAAGGCACAACGTGCAGGCTTCTTTCCAAAGGGCGAGTTGGGCCCCACAGCATCTTGCTTCCAGCTCTTTGGGAGGCTAAGAAACAACTCGCTCTGCACAGTGCTCTTACAGCCTACCAGGAACATCTCTTCCAAAGGACTGTGAAACGCAGTTTCTTTGCAGGCCTGATCTGGCTGAAGTAGGACTTCTGCTCTGGGTGTGCTACTTTGCCCTAGAGCTGAAAGGCACAACGTGCAGACTTCTTTCCAAAGGGCGAGTTGGGCCCCACAGCGTCTTGCTTCCAGCTCTTTGGGAAGCTAAGAAACAACTCGCTCTGCACAGTGCTCTTACAGCCTACGGCGAACATCTCTTCCAAAGGCCTGTGAAACGCAGTTTCTTTGCAGGCCTGATCTGGCTGAAGTATGACTTCTGCTCTGGGTGTGCTACTTTGCCCTAGAGCTGCAAGGCACAACGTGCAGGCTTCTTTACAAAGGGCGAGTTGGGCTCCACAGCATCTTGCTTCCAGCTCTTTGGGAAGCTAAGAAACAACTCGCTCTGCACAGTGCTCTTACAGCCTAGTGGGAACATCTCTTCCAAAGGCCTGTGAAACGCAGTTTCTTTGCAGGCCTGATCTGGCTGAAGTAGGACTTCTGCTCTGGGTGTGCTACTTTGCCCTAGAGCTGAAAGGCACAACGTGCAGGCTTCTTTCCAAAGGGCGAGTTGGGCCCCACAGCATCTTGCTTCCAGCTCTTGGGGAATCTAAGACACAACTCGCTCTGCACAGTGCTCTTACAGCCTACCGGGAACATCTCTTCCAAAGGCCTGTGAAACGCAGTTTCTTTGCAGGCCTGATCTGGCTGAAGTAGGACTTCTGCTCTGGGTGTGCTACTTTGCCCCAGAGCTGAAAGGCACAACGTGCAGGCTTCTTTCCAAAGGGCGAGTTGGGCCCCACAGCATCTTGCTTCCAGCTCTTTGGGAAGCTGAGAAACGACTCGCTCTGCACAGTGCTCTTACAGCCTAGTGGGAACATCTCTTCCAAAGGCCTGTGAAACTCAGTTTCTTTGCAGGCCTGATCTGGCTGAAGTAGGACTTCTGCTCTGGGTGTGCTACTTTGCCCTAGAGCTGAAAGGCACAACGTGCAGGTTTCTTTCCAAACGGCGAGTTGGGCCCCACAGCATCTTGCTTCCAGCTCTTTGGGAAGCTAAGAAACAACTCGCTCTGCACAGTGCTCTTACAGCCTAGTGGGAACATCTCTTCCAAAGGCCTGTGAAACGCAGTTTCTTTGCAGGCCTGATCTGGCTGAAGTAGGACTTCTGCTCTGGGTGTGCTACTTTGCCCTAGAGCTGAAAGGCACAACGTGCAGGCTTCTTTCCAAAGGGCGAGTTGGGCCCCACAGCATCTTGCTTCCAGCTCTTTGGGAAGCTAAGAAACAACTCGCTCTGCACAGTGCTCTTACAGCCTACCGGGAACATCTCTTCCAGAGGCCTGTGAAACGCAATTTCTTTGAAGGCCTGATCTGGCTGAAGTAGGACTTCTGCTCTGGGTGTGCTACTTTGCCCTAGAGCTGAAAGGCACAACGTGCAGGCTTCTTTCCAAAGGGCGAGTTGGGCCCCACAGCATCTTGCTTCCAGCTCTTTGGGAAGCTAAGAAACCACTCGCTCTGCACAGTGCTCTTACAGCCTAGTGGGAACATCTCTTCCAAAGGCCTGTGAAACGCAGTTTCTTTGCAGGCCTGATCTGGCTGAAGTAGGACTTCTGCTCTGGGTGTGCTACTTTGCCCTAGAGCTGAAAGGCACAACGTGCAGGCTTCTTTCCAAAGGGCGAGTTGGGCCCCACAGCATCTTGCTTCCAGCTCTTTGGGAAGCTAAGAAACAACTCGCTCTGCACAGTGCTCTTACAGCCTACTGGGAACATCTCTTCCAAAGGCCTGTGAAACGCAGTTTCTTTGCAGGCCTGATCTGGCTGAAGTAGGACTTCTGCTCTGGGTGTGCTACTTTGCCCTAGAGCTGAAAGGCACAACGTGCAGGCTTCTTTCCAAAGGGCGAGTTGGGCCCCACAGCATCTTGCTTCCAGCTCTTTGGGAGGCTAAGAAACAACTCGCTCTGCACAGTGCTCTTACAGCCTACCAGGAACATCTCTTCCAAAGGACTGTGAAACGCAGTTTCTTTGCAGGCCTGATCTGGCTGAAGTAGGACTTCTGCTCTGGGTGTGCTACTTTGCCCTAGAGCTGAAAGGCACAACGTGCAGACTTCTTTCCAAAGGGCGAGTTGGGCCCCACAGTGTCTTGCTTCCAGCTCTTTGGGAAGCTAAGAAACAACTCGCTCTGCACAGTGCTCTTACAGCCTACGGCGAACATCTCTTCCAAAGGCCTGTGAAACGCAGTTTCTTTGCAGGCCTGATCTGGCTGAAGTAGGACTTCTGCTCTGGGTGTGCTACTTTGCCCTAGAGCTGCAAGGCACAACGTGCAGGCTTCTTTACAAAGGGCGAGTTGGGCTCCACAGCATCTTGATTCCAGCTCTTTGGGAAGCTAAGAAACAACTCGCTCTGCACAGTGCTCTTACAGCCTAGTGGGAACATCTCTTCCAAAGGCCTGTGAAACGCAGTTACTTTGCAGGCCTGATGTGGCTGAAGTAGGACTTCTGCTCTGGGTGTGCTACTTTGCCCTAGAGCTGAAAGGCACAGCGTGCAGGCTTTTTTCCAAAGGGCCAGAAGGGCCCCACAGCATCTTGCTTCCAGCTCTTTGGGAAGCTAAGAAACAACTCGCTCTGCACAGTGCTCTTACAGCCTACCGGGAAAATGTCTTCCAAAGGCCTGTGAAACGCAGTTTCTTTGCAGGCCTGGTCTGGCTGAAGTAGGACTTCTGCTCTGGGTGTGCTACTTTGCCCTAGAGCTGAAAGGCACAACGTGCAGGCTTCTTTCCAAAGGGCGAGTTGGGCCCCACAGTATCTTGCTTCCAGCTCTTTGGGAAGCTGAGAAACCACTCGCTCTGCACAGAGCTCTTACAGCCTAGTGGGAACATGTCTTCCAAAGGCCTGTGAAACGCAGTTTCTTTGCAGGCCTGATCTGGCTGAAGTAGGACTTCTGCTCTGGGTGTACTACTTTGCCCTAGAGCTGAAAGGCACAACGTGCAATCTTCTTTCCAAAGGGCCAGAAGGGCCCCACAGCATCTTGCTTCCAGCTCTTTGGGAAGCTAAGAAACAACTCGCTCTGCACAGTGCTCTTACAGCCTACCGGGAAAATGTCTTCCAAAGACCTGTGAAACGCAGTTTCTTTGCAGGCCTGATCTGGCTGAAGTAGGACTTCTGCTCTGGGTGTGCTACTTTGCCCTAGAGCTGAAAGGCACAACGTGCAGGCTTCTTTCCAAAGGGCGAGTTGGGCCCCACAGCATCTTGCTTCCAGCTCTTTGGGAAGCTAAGAAACAACTCGCTCTGCACAGTGCTCTTACAGCCTACCGGGAACATGTCTTCCAAAGGCCTGTGAAACGCAGTTTCTTTGCAGGCCTGATCTGGCTGAAGTAGGACTTCTGCTCTGGGTGTGCTACTTTGCCCTAGAGCTGAAAGGCACAACGTGCAGGCTTCTTTCCAAAGGGCGAGTTGGGCCCCACAGCATCTTGCTTCCAGCTCTTTGGGGAGCTAAGAAACAACTCGCTCTGCACAGTGCTCTTACAGCCTACCAGGAACATCTCTTCCAAAGGCCTGTGAAACGCAGTTTCTTTGCAGGCCTGATCTGGCTGAAGTAGGACTTCTGCTCTGGCTGTGCTACTTTGCCCTAGAGCTGAAAGGCACAACGTGCAGGCTTCTTTCCAAAGGGCGAGTTGGGTCCCACAGCATCTTGCTTCCAGCTCTTTGGGAATCTAAGAAACAACTCGCTCTGCACAGTGCTCTTACAGCCTACCGGGAACATCTCTTCCAAAGGCCTGTGAAACGCAGTTTCTTTGCAGGCCTGATCTGGCTGAAGTAGGACTTCTGCTCTGGGTGTGCTACTTTGCCCTAGAGCTGAAAGGCACAACGTGCAGGCTTCTTTCCAAAGGGCGAGTTGGGCCCCACAGCATCTTGCTTCCAGCTCTTTGGGAAGCTAAGAAACCACTCGCTCTGCACAGTGCTCTAACAGCCTAGTGGGAACATCTCTTCCAAGAGGCCTGTGAAACGCAGTTTCTTTGCAGGCCTCATCTGGCTGAAGTAGGACTTCTGCTCTGGGTGTGCTACTTTGCCCTACAGCTGAAAGGCACAACGTGCAGGCTTGTTTCCAAAGGGCGAGTTGGGCTCCACAGCATCTTGATTCCAGCTCTTTGGGAAGCTAAGAAACAACTCGCTCTGCACAGTGCTCTTACAGCCTAGTGGGAACATCTCTTCCAAAGGCCTGTGAAACGCAGTTTCTTTGCAGGCCTGATCTGGCTGAAGTAGGACTTCTGCTCTGGGTGTGCTACTTTGCCCTAGAGCTGAAAGGCACAACGTGCAGGCTTCTTTGCAAAGGGCGAGTTGGGCCCCACAGCATCTTGCTTCCAGCTCTTTGGGAAGCTAAGAAACCACTCGCTCTGCACAGTGCTCTAACAGCCTAGTGGGAACATCTCTTCCAAAGGCCTGTGAAACGCAGTTTCTTTGCAGGCCTGATCTGGCTGAAGTAGGTCTTCTGCTCTGGGTGTACTACTTTGCCCTAGAGCTGAAAGGCACAACGTGCAGGCTTCTGTCCAAAGGGCGAGTTGGGCTCCACAGCATCTTGATTCCAGCTCTTTGGGAAGCTAAGAAACAACTCGCTCTGCACAGTGCTCTTACAGCCTAGTGGGAACATCTCTTCCAAAGGCCTGTGAAACGCAGTTTCTTTGCAGGCCTGATCTGGCTGAAGTAGGACTTCTGCTCTGGGTGTGCTACTTTGCCCTAGAGCTGAAAGGCACAACGTGCAGGATTCTTTCCAAAGGGCGAGTTGGGCCCCACAGCATCTTGCTTCCAGCTCTTTGGGAAGCTAAGAAACCACTCGCTCTGCACAGTGCTCTAACAGCCTAGTGGGAACATCTCTTCCAAAGGCCTGTGAAACGCAGTTTCTTTGCAGGCCTGATCTGGCTGAAGTAGGACTTCTGCTCTGGGTGTACTACTTTGCCCTAGAGCTGAAAGGCACAACGTGCAGGCTTCTTTCCAAAGGGCGAGTTGGGCTCCACAGCATCTTGATTCCAGCTCTTTGGGAAGCTAAGAAACAACTCGCTCTGCACAGTGCTCTTACAGCCTAGTGGGAACAACTCTTCCAAAGGCCTGTGAAACGCAGTTTCTTTGCAGGCCTGATCTGGCTGAAGTAGGACTTCTGCTCTGGGTGTGCTACTTTGCCCTAGAGCTGAAAGGCACAACGTGCAGGCTTCTTTCCAAAGGGCGAGTTGGGCCCCACAGCATCTTGCTTCCAGCTCTTGGGGAATATAAGAAACAACTCGCTCTGCAAAGTGCTCTTACAGCCTAGTGGGAACATCTCTTCCAAAGGCCTGTGAAACGCAGTTTGTTTGCAGGCCTGATCTGGCTGAAGTAGGACTTCTGCTCTGGCTGTGCTACTTTGCCCTAGAGCTGAAAGGCACAACGTGCAGGCTTCTTTCCAAAGGGCGAGTTGGGCCCCACAGCATCTTGCTTCCAGCTCTTTGGGAAGCTGAGAAACCACTCGCTCTGCACAGTGCTCTTACAGCCTAGTGGGAACATCTCTTCCAAAGGCCTGTGAAACGCAGTTTCTTTGCAGGCCTGATCTGGCTGAAGTAGGACTTCTGCTCTGGGTGTGCTACTTTGCCCTAGAGCTGAAAGGCACAACGTGCAGGCTTCTTTCCAAAGGGCGAGAAGGGCCCCACAGCATCTTGCTTCCAGCTCTTTGGGAAGCTAAGAAACAACTCGCTCTGCACAGTGCTCTTACAGCCTACCGGGAACATCTCTTCCAAAGGCCTGTGAAACGCAGTTTCTTTGCAGGCCTGATCTGGCTGAAGTAGGACTTCTGCTCTGGGTGTGCTACTTTGCCCTAGAGCTGAAAGGCACAACGTGCAGGCTTCTTTCCAAAGGGCGAGTTGGGCCCCACAGCATCTTGCTTCCAGCTCTTTGGGAAGCTGAGAAACCACTCGCTCTGCACAGTGCTCTTACAGCCTAGTGGGAACATCTCTTCCAAAGGCCTGTGAAACGCAGTTTCTTTGCAGGCCTGATCTGGCTGAAGTAGGACTTCTGCTCTGGGTGTGCTACTTTGCCCTAGAGCTGAAAGGCACAACGTGCAGGTTTCTTTCCAAAGGGCGAGTTGGGCCCCACAGCATCTTGCTTCCAGCTCTTTGGGAAGCTAAGAAACAACTCGCTCTGCACAGTGCTCTTACAGCCTACCAGGAACATCTCTTCCAAAGGCCTGTGAAACGCAGTTTCTTTGCAGACCTGATCTGTCTGAAGTAGGACTTCTGCTCTGGGTGTGCTACTTTGCCCTAGAGCTGAAAGGCACAACGTGCAGGCTTCTTTCCAAAGGGCGAGTTGGGCCCCACAGCATCTTGCTTCCAGCTCTTTGGGAAGCTAAGAAACAACTCGCTCTGCACAGTGCTCTTACAGCCTACCGGGAACATCTCTTCCAAAGGCCTGTGAAACGCAGTTTCTTTGAAGGCCTGATCTGGCTGAAGTAGGACTTCTGCTCTGGGTGTGCTACTTTGCGCTAGAGCTGAAAGGCACAACGTGCAGGCTTCTTTCCAAAGGGCGAGTTGGGCCCCACAGCATCTTGCTTCCAGCTCTTTGGGAAGCTAAGAAACCACTCTCTCTGCACAGTGCTCTTACAGCCTAGTGGGAACATCTCTTCCAAAGGCCTGAGAAACGCAGTTTCTTTGCAGGCCTGATCTGGCTGAAGTAGGACTTCTGCTCTGGGTGTGCTACTTTGCCCTAGAGCTGAAAGGCACAACGTGCAGGCTTCTTTCCAAAGGGCGAGTTGGGGCCCACAGCATCTTGCTTCCAGCTCTTTGGGAAGCTAAGAAACAACTCGCTCTGCACAGTGCTCTTACAGCCTACCGGGAACATCTCTTCCAAAGGCCTGTGAAACGCAGTTTCTTTGCAGGCCTGATCTGGCTGAAGTAGGACTTCTGCTCTGGGTGTGCTACTTTGCCCTAGAGCTGAAAGGCACAACGTGCAGGCTTCTTTCCAAAGGGCGTGTTGGGGCCCACAGCATCTTGCTTCCAGCTCTTTGGGAAGCTAAGAAACAACTCGCTCTGCTCAGTGCTCTTACAGCCTACCGGGAACATCTCTTCCAAAGGCCTGTGAAACGCAGTTTCTTTGCAGGCCTGATCTGGCTGAAGTAGGACTTCTGCTCTGGGTGTGCTACTTTGCCCTAGAGCTGAAAGGCACAACGTGCAGGCTTCTTTCCAAAGGGCGAGTTGGGCCCCACAGCATCTTGCTTCCAGCTCTTTGGGAAGCTAAGAAACAACTCGCTCTGCACAGTGCTCTTACAGCCTACCGGGAACATCTCTTCCAAAGGCCTGTGAAACGCAGTTTCTTTGCAGGCCTGATCTGGCTGAAGTAGGACTTCTGCTCTGGGTGTGCTACTTTGCCCTAGAGCTGAAAGGCACAACGTGCAGGCTTCTTTCCAAAGGGCGAGTTGGGCCCCACAGCATCTTGCTTCCAGCTCTTGGGGAATCTAAGACACAACTCGCTCTGCACAGTGCTCTTACAGCCTACCGGGAACATCTCTTCCAAAGGCCTGTGAAACGCAGTTTCTTTGCAGGCCTCATCTGGCTGAAGTAGGACTTCTGCTCTGGGTGTGCTACTTTGCCCCAGAGCTGAAAGGCACAACGTGCAGGCTTCTTTCCAAAGGGCGAGTTGGGCCCCACAGCATCTTGCTTCCAGCTCTTTGGGAAGCTGAGAAACCACTCGCTCTGCACAGTGCTCTTACAGCCTAGTGGGAACATCTCTTCCAAAGGCCTGTGAAACGCAGTTTCTTTGCAGGCCTGATCTGGCTGAAGTAGGACTTCTGCTCTGGGTGTGCTACTTTGCCCTAGAGCTGAAAGGCACAACGTGCAGGTTTCTTTCCAAAGGGCGAGTTGGGCCCCACAGCATCTTGCTTCCAGCTCTTTGGGAAGCTAAGAAACAACTCGCTCTGCACAGTGCTCTTACAGCCTAGTGGGAACATCTCTTCCAAAGGCCTGTGAAACGCAGTTTCTTTGCAGGCCTGATCTGGCTGAAGTAGGACTTCTGCTCTGGGTGTGCTACTTTGCCCTAGAGCTGAAAGGCACAACGTGCAGGCTTCTTTCCAAAGGGCGAGTTGGGCCCCACAGCATCTTGCTTCCAGCTCTTTGGGAAGCTAAGAAACAACTCGCTCTGCACAGTGCTCTTACAGCCTACCGGGAACATCTCTTCCAGAGGCCTGTGAAACGCAATTTCTTTGCAGGCCTGATCTGGCTGAAGTAGGACTTCTGCTCTGGGTGTGCTACTTTGCCCTAGAGCTGAAAGCCACAACGTGCAGGCTTCTTTCCAAAGGGCGAGTTGGGCCCCACAGCATCTTGCTTCCAGCTCTTTGGGAAGCTAAGAAACCACTCGCTCTGCACAGTGCTCTTACAGCCTAGTGGGAACATCTCTTTCCAAAGGCCTGTGAAACGCAGTTTCTTTGCAGGCCTGATCTGGCTGAAGTAGGACTTCTGCTCTGGGTGTGCTACTTTGCCCTAGAGCTGAAAGGCACAACGTGCAGGCTTCTTTCCAAAGGCGAGTTGGGCCCCACAGCATCTTGCTTCCAGCTCTTTGGGAAGCTAAGAAACAACTCGCTCTGCACAGTGCTCTTACAGCCTACTGGGAACATCTCTTCCAAAGGCCTGTGAAACGCAGTTTCTTTGCAGGCCTGATCTGGCTGAAGTAGGACTTCTGCTCTGGGTGTGCTACTTTGCCCTAGAGCTGAAAGGCACAACGTGCAGGCTTCTTTCCAAAGGGCGAGTTGGGCCCCACAGCATCTTGCTTCCAGCTCTTTGGGAGGCTAAGAAACAACTCGCTCTGCACAGTGCTCTTACAGCCTACCAGGAACATCTCTTCCAAAGGCCTGTGAAACGCAGTTTCTTTGCAGGCCTGATCTGGCTGAAGTAGGACTTCTGCTCTGGGTGTGCTACTTTGCCCTAGAGCTGAAAGGCACAACGTGCAGGCTTCTTTCCAAAGGGCGAGTTGGGCCCCACAGCGTCTTGCTTCCAGCTCTTTGGGAAGCTAAGAAACAACTCGCTCTGCACAGTGCTCTTACAGCCTACGGCGAACATCTCTTCCAAAGGCCTGTGAAACGCAGTTTCTTTGCAGGCCTGATCTGGCTGAAGTAGGACTTCTGCTCTGGGTGTGCTACTTTGCCCTAGAGCTGAAAGGCACAACGTGCAGGCTTCTTTACAAAGGGCGAGTTGGGCTCCACAGCATCTTGATTCCAGCTCTTTGGGAAGCTAAGAAACAACTCGCTCTGCACAGTGCTCTTACAGCCTAGTGGGAACATCTCTTCCAAAGGCCTGTGAAACGCAGTTTCTTTGCAGGCCTGATCTGGCTGAAGTAGGACTTCTGCTCTGGGTGTGCTACTTTGCCCTAGAGCTGAAAGGCACAACGTGCAGGCTTCTTTCCAAAGGGCCAGAAGGGCCCCACAGCATCTTGCTTCCAGCTCTTTGGGAAGCTAAGAAACAACTCGCTCTGCACAGTGCTCTTACAGCCTACCGGGAAAATGTCTTCCAAAGGCCTGTGAAACGCAGTTTCTTTGCAGGCCTGATCTGGCTGAAGTAGGACTTCTGCTCTGGGTGTGCTACTTTGCCCTAGAGCTGAAAGGCACAACGTGCAGGCTTCTTTCCAAAGGGCGAGTTGGGCCCCACATCATCTTGCTTACAGCTCTTTGGGAATCTAAGAAACAACTCGCTCTGCACAGTGCTCTTACAGCCTACCGGGAACATCTCTTCCAAAGGCCTGTGAAACGCAGTTTCTTTGCAGGCCTGATCTGGCTGAAGTAGGACTTCTGCTCTGGGTGTGCTACTTTGCCCTAGAGCTGAAAGGCACAATGTGCAGGCTTCTTTCCAAAGGGCGAGTTGGGCCCCACAGTATCTTGCTTCCAGCTCTTTGGGAAGCTGAGAAACCACTCGCTCTGCACAGTGCTCTTACTGCCTAGTGGGAACATGTCTTCCAAAGGCCTGTGAAACGCAGTTTCTTTGCAGGCCTGATCTGGCTGAAGTAGGACTTCTGCTCTGGGTGTACTACTTTGCCCTAGAGCTGAAAGGCACAACGTGCAATCTTCTTTCCAAAGGGCCAGAAGGGCCCCACAGCATCTTGCTTCCAGCTCTTTGGGAAGCTAAGAAACCACTCGCTCTGCACAGTGCTCTTACAGCCTACCGGGAAAATGTCTTCCAAAGGCCTGTGAAACGCAGTTTCTTTGCAGGCCTGATCTGGCTGAAGTAGGACTTCTGCTCTGGGTGTGCTACTTTGCCCTAGAGCTGAAAGGCACAACGTGCAGGCTTCTTTCCAAAGGGCGAGTTGGGCCCCACATCATCTTGCTTCCAGCTCTTTGGGAAGCTAAGAAACAACTCGCTCTGCACAGTGCTCTTACAGCCTACCGGGAACATCTCTTCCAAAGGCCTGTGAAATGCAGTTTCTTTGCAGGCCTGATCTGGCTGAAGTAGGACTTCTGCTCTGGGTGTGCTACTTTGCCCTAGAGCTGAAAGGCACAACGTGCAGGCTTCTTTCCAAAGGGCGAGTTGGGCCCCACAGCATCTTGCTTCCAGCTCTTTGGGGAGCTAAGAAACAACTCGCTCTGCACAGTGCTCTTACAGCCTACCAGGAACATCTCTTCCAAAGGCCTGTGAAACGCAGTTTCTTTGCAGGCCTGATCTGGCTGAAGTAGGACTTCTGCTCTGGCTGTGCTACTTTGCCCTAGAGCTGAAAGGCACAACGTGCAGGCTTCTTTCCAAAGGGCGAGTTGGGCCCCACAGCATCTTGCTTCCAGCTCTTTGGGAATCTAAGAAACAACTCGCTCTGCACAGTGCTCTTACAGCCTACCGGGAACATCTCTTCCAAAGGCCTGTGAAACGCAGTTTCTTTGCAGGCCTGATCTGGCTGAAGTAGGACTTCTGCTCTGGGTGTGCTACTTTGCCCTAGAGCTGAAAGGCACAACGTGCAGGCTTCTTTGCAAAGGGCGACTTGGGCCCCACAGCATCTTGCTTCCAGCTCTTTGGGAAGCTAAGAAACCACTCGCTCTGCACAGTGCTCTAACAGCCTACCGGGAACATCTCTTCCAAAGGCCTGTGAAACGCAGTTTCTTTGCAGGCCTGATCTGGCTGAAGTAGGTCTTCTGCTCTGGGTGTACTACTTTGCCCTAGAGCTGAAAGGCACAACGTGCAGGCTTCTTTCCAAAGGGCGAGTTGGGCTCCACAGCATCTGGATTCCAGCTCTTTGGGAAGCTAAGAAACAACTCGCTCTGCACAGTGCTCTTACAGCCTAGTGGGAACATCTCTTCCAAAGGCCTGTGAAACGCAGTTTCTTTGCAGGCCTGATCTGGCTGAAGTAGGACTTCTGCTCTGGGTGTGCTACTTTGCCCTAGAGCTGAAAGGCACAACGTGCAGGCTTCTTTCCAAAGGGCGAGTTGGGCCCCACAGCATCTTGCTTCCAGCTCTTTGGGAAGCTAAGAAACCAATCGCTCTGCACAGTGCTCTAACAGCCTAGTGGGAACATCTCTTCCAAAGGCCTGTGAAACGCAGTTTCTTTGCAGGCCTGATCTGGCTGAAGTAGGACTTCTGCTCTGGGTGTACTACTTTGCCCTAGAGCTGAAAGGCACAACGTGCAGGCTTCTTTCCAAAGGGCGAGTTGGGCTCCACAGCATCTTGATTCCAGCTCTTTGGGAAGCTAAGAAACAACTCGCTCTGCACAGTGCTCTTACAGCCTAGTGGGAACAACTCTTCCAAAGGCCTGTGAAACGCAGTTTCTTTGCAGGCCTGATCTGGCTGAAGTAGGACTTCTGCTCTGGGTGTGCTACTTTGCCCTAGAGCTGAAAGGCACAACGTGCAGGCTTCTTTCCAAAGGGCGAGTTGGGCCCCACAGCATCTTGCTTCCAGCTCTTGGGGAATATAAGAAACAACTCGCTCTGCACAGTGCTCTTACAGCCTAGTGGGAACATCTCTTCCAAAGGCCTGTGAAACGCAGTTTCTTTGCAGGCCTGATCTGGCTGAAGTAGGACTTCTGCTCTGGCTGTGCTACTTTGCCCTAGAGCTGAAAGGCACAACGTGCAGGCTTCTTTCCAAAGGGCGAGTTGGGCCCCACAGCATCTTGCTTCCAGCTCTTTGGGAAGCTGAGAAACCACTCGCTCTGCACAGTGCTCTTACAGCCTAGTGGGAACATCTCTTCCATAGGCCTGTGAAACGCAGTTTCTTTGCAGGCCTGATCTGGCTGAAGTAGGACTTCTGCTCTGGGTGTGCTACTTTGCCCTAGAGCTGAAAGCCACAACGTGCAGGCTTCTTTCCAAAGGGCGAGAATGGCCCCACAGCATCTTGCTTCCAGCTCTTTGGGAAGCTAAGAAACAACTCGCTCTGCACAGTGCTCTTACAGCCTACCGGGAACATCTCTTCCAAAGGCCTGTGAAACGCAGTTTCTTTGCAGGCCTGATCTGGCTGAAGTAGGACTTCTGCTCTGGGTGTGCTACTTTGCCCTAGAGCTGAAAGGCACAACGTGCAGGCTTCTTTCCAAAGGGCGAGTTGGGCCCCACAGCATCTTGCTTCCAGCTCTTTGGGAAGCTGAGAAACCACTCGCTCTGCACAGTGCTCTTACAGCCTAGTGGGAACATCTCTTCCAAAGGCCTGTGTAACGCAGTTTCTTTGCAGGCCTGATCTGGCTGAAGTAGGACTTCTGCTCTGGGTGTGCTACTTTGCCCTAGAGCTGAAAGGCACAACGTGCAGGTTTCTTTCCAAAGGGCGAGTTGGGCCCCACAGCATCTTGCTTCCAGCTCTTTGGGAAGCTAAGAAACAACTCGCTCTGCACAGTGCTCTTACAGCCTACCAGGAACATCTCTTCCAAAGGCCTGTGAAACGCAGTTTCTTTGCAGACCTGATCTGGCTGAAGTAGGACTTCTGCTCTGGGTGTGCTACTTTGCCCTAGAGCTGAAAGGCACAACGTGCAGGCTTCTTTCCAAAGGGCGAGTTGGGCCCCACAGCATCTTGCTTCCAGCTCTTTGGGAAGCTAAGAAACAACTCGCTCTGCACAGTGCTCTTACAGCCTACCGGGAACATCTCTTCCAAAGGCCTGTGAAACGCAGTTTCTTTGAAGGCCTGATCTGGCTGAAGTAGGACTTCTGCTCTGGGTGTGCTACTTTGCGCTAGAGCTGAAAGGCACAACGTGCAGGCTTCTTTCCAAAGGGCGAGTTGGGCCCCACAGCATCTTGCTTCCAGCTCTTTGGGAAGCTAAGAAACCACTCGCTATGCACAGTGCTCTTACAGCCTAGTGGGAACATCTCTTCCAAAGGCCTGAGAAACGCAGTTTCTTTGCAGGCCTGATCTGGCTGAAGTAGGACTTCTGCTCTGGGTGTGCTACTTTGCCCTAGAGCTGAAAGGCACAACGTGCAGGCTTCTTTCCAAAGGGCGAGTTGGGGCCCACAGCATCTTGCTTCCAGCTCTTTGGGAAGCTAAGAAACAACTCCCTCTGCACAGTGCTCTTACAGCCTACCGGGAACATCTCTTCCAAAGGCCTGTGAAACGCAGTTTCTTTGCAGGCCTGATCTGGCTGAAGTAGGACTTCTGCTCTGGGTGTGCTACTTTGCCCTAGAGCTGAAAGGCACAACGTGCAGGCTTCTTTCCAAAGGGCGTGTTGGGGCCCACAGCATCTTGCTTCCAGCTCTTTGGGAAGCTAAGAAACAACTCGCTCTGCTCAGTGCTCTTACAGCCTACCGGGAACATCTCTTCCAAAGGCCTGTGAAACGCAGTTTCTTTGCAGGCCTGATCTGGCTGAAGTAGGACTTCTGCTCTGGGTGTGCTACTTTGCCCTAGAGCTGAAAGGCACAACGTGCAGGCTTCTTTCCAAAGGGCGAGTTGGGCCCCACAGCATCTTGCTTCCAGCTCTTTGGGAAGCTAAGAAACAACTCGCTCTGCACAGTGCTCTTACAGCCTACCGGGAACATCTCTTCCAAAGGCCTGTGAAACGCAGTTTCTTTGCAGGCCTGATCTGGCTGAAGTAGGACTTCTGCTCTGGGTGTGCTACTTTGCCCTAGAGCTCAAAGGCACAACGTGCAGCCTTCTTTCCAAAGGGCGAGTTGGGCCCCACAGCATCTTGCTTCCAGCTCTTTGGGAAGCTAAGAAACCACTCGCTCTGCACAGTGCTCTTACAGCCTAGTGGGAACGTCTCTTCCAAAGGCCTGTGAAACGCAGTTTCTTTGCAGGCCTGATCTGGCTGAAGTAGGACTTCTGCTCTGGGTGTGCTACTTTGCCCTAGAGCTGAAAGGCACAACGTGCAGGCTTCTTTCCAAAGGGCGAGTTGGGCCCCACAGCATCTTGCTTCCAGCTCTTTGGGAAGCTAAGAAACAACTCGCTCTGCACAGTGCTCTTACAGCCTACCAGGAACATCTCTTCCAAAGGCCTGTGAAACGCAGTTTCTTTGCAGGCCTGATGTGGCTGAAGTAGGACTTCTGCTCTGGGTGTGCTACTTTGCCCTAGAGCTGAAAGGCTCAACGTGCAGGCTTCTTTCCAAAGGGCGAGTTGGGCCCCACAGCGTCTTGCTTCCAGCTCTTTGGGAAGCTAAGAAACAACTCGCTCTGCACAGTGCTCTTACAGCCTACGGGGAACATCTCTTCCAAAGGCCTGTGAAACGCAGTTTCTTTGCAGGCCTGATCTGGCTGAAGTAGGACTTCTGCTCTGGGTGTGCTACTTTGCCCTAGAGCTGAAAGGCACAACGTGCAGGCTTCTTTACAAAGGGCGAGTTGGGCTCCACAGCATCTTGATTCCAGCTCTTTGGGAAGCTAAGAAACAACTCGCTCTGCACAGTGCTCTTACATCCTAGTGGGAACATCTCTTCCAAAGGCCTGTGAAACGCAGTTTCTTTGCAGGCCTGATCTGGCTGAAGTAGCACTTCTGCTCTGGGTGTGCTACTTTGCACTAGAGCTGAAAGGCACAACGTGCAGGCTTCTTTCCAAAGGGCGAGTTGGGCCCCACAGCATCTTGCTTCCAGCTCTTTGGGAAGCTAAGAAACCACTCGCTCTGCACAGTGCTCTAACAGCCTAGTGGGAACATCTCTTCCAAAGGCCTGTGAAACGCAGTTTCTTTGCAGGCCTGATCT
The DNA here is from genome assembly GCF_041296265.1 of Equus caballus. NCBI lineage: Eukaryota > Metazoa > Chordata > Mammalia > Perissodactyla > Equidae > Equus > Equus caballus. The sequence continues at coordinate 1,799,742 of NC_091710.1, forward strand.
GGCTGAAGTACGACTTCTGCTCTGGGTGTGCTACTTTGCCCTAGAGCTGAAAGGCACAACGTGCAGGCTTCTTTCCAAAAGGCGAGTTGGGCTCCACTGCATCTTGATTCCAGCTCTTTGGGAAGCTAAGAAACAACTCGCTCTGCACAGTGCTCTTACAGCCTAGTGGGAACATCTCTTCCAAAGGCCTGTGAAACGCAGTTTCTTTGCAGGCCTGATCTGGCTGAAGTAGGACTTCTGCTCTGGGTGTGCTACTTTGCCCTAGAGCTGAAAGGCACAACGTGCAGGCTTCTTTCCAAAGGGCGAGTTGGGCCCCACAGCATCTTGCTTCCAGCTCTTGGGGAATCTAAGAAACAACTCGCTCTGCACAGTGCTCTTACAGCCTACCGGGAACATCTCTTCCAAAGGCCTGTGAAACGCAGTTTCTTTGCAGGCCTGATCTGGCTGAAGTAGGACTTCTGCTCTGGGTTTGTAACTTTGCCCTAGAACTGAAAGGCACAACGTGCAGGCTTCTTTCCAAAGGGCGAGTTGGTCCCCACAGCATCTTGCTTCCAGCTCTTTGGGAAGCTAAGAAACCACTCGCTCTGCACAGTGCTCTTACAGCCTTGTGGGAACATCTCTTCCAAAGGCCTGTGAAACGCAGTTTCTTTGCAGGCCTGATCTGGCTGAAGTAGGACTTCTGCTCTGGGTGTGCTACTTTGCCCTAGAGCTGAAAGGCACAACGTGCAGGCTTCTTTCCAAAGGGCGAGTTGGGCCCCACAGCATCTTGCTTCCAGCTCTTTGGGAAGCTAAGAAACCACTCGCTCTGCACAGTGCTCTTACAGCCTAGTGGGAACATCTCTTCCAAAGGCCTGTAAAACGCAGTTTCTTTGCAGGCCTGATCTGGCTGAAGTAGGACTTCTGCTCTGGGTGTGCTACTTTGCCCTAGAGCTGAAAGGCACAACGTGCAGGCTTCTTTCCAAAGGGCGAGTTGGGCCCCACAGCATCTTGCTTCCAGCTCTTTGGGAAGCTAAGAAACAACTCGCTCTGCACAGTGCTCTTACAGCCTACCGGGAACATCTCTTCCAAAGGCCTGTGAAACGCAGTTTCTTTGCAGGCCTGATCTGGCTGAAGTAGGAGTTCTGCTCTGGGTGTGCTACTTTGCCCTAGAGCTGAAAGGCACAACGTGCAGGCTTCTTTCCAAAGGGCGAGTTGGGCCCCTCAGCATCTTGCTTCGAGCTCTTTGGGAAGCTAAGAAACCACTCGCTCTGCACAGTGCTCTAACAGCCTAGTGGGAACATCTCTTCCAAAGGCCTGTGAAACGCAGTTTCTTTGCAGGCGTGATCTGGCTGAAGTAGGACTTCTGCTCTGGGTGTGCTACTTTGCCCTAGAGCTGAAAGGCACAACGTGCAGGCTTCTTTCCAAAGGGCGAGTTGGGCTCCACAGCATCTTGATTCCAGCTCTTTGGGAAGCTAAGAAACAACTCGCTCTGCACAGTGCTCTTACAGCCTAGTGGGAACATCTCTTCCAAAGGCCTGTGAAACGCAGTTTCTTTGCAGGCCTGATCTGGCTGAAGTAGGACTTCTGCTCTGGGTGTGCTACTTTGCCCTAGAGCTGAAAGGCACAACGTGCAGGCTTCTTTCCAAAGGGCGAGTTGGGCCCCACAGCATCTTGCTTCCAGCTCTTTGGGAACCTAAGAAACCACTCGCTCTGCACAGTGCTCTAACAGCCTAGTGGGAACATCTCTTCCAAAGGCCTGTGAAACGCAGGTTCTTTGCAGGCCTGATCTGGCTGAAGTAGGACTTCTGCTCTGGGTGTGCTACTTTGCCCTAGAGCTGAAAGGCACAACGTGCAGGCTTCTTTCCAAAGGGCGAGTTGGGCTCCACAGCATCTTGATTCCACCTCTTTGGGAAGCTAACAAACCACTCGCTCTGCACAGTGCTCTAACAGCCTAGTGGGAACATGTCTTCCAAAGGCCTGTGAAACGCAGTTCCTTGGCAGGCCTGATCTGGCTGAAGTAGGACTTCTGCTCTGGGTGTGCTACTTTGCCCTAGAGCTGAAAGGCACAACGTGCAGGCTTCTTTCCAAAGGGCGAGTTGGGCCCCACAGCATCTTGCTTCCAGCTCTTTGGGAAGCTAAGAAACAACTCGCTCTGCACAGTGCTCTTACAGCCTACCGGGAACATCTCTTCCATAGGCCTGTGAAACGCAGTTTCTTTGCAGGCCTCATCTGGCTGAAGTAGGACTTCTGCTCTGGGTGTGCTACTTTGCCCTAGAGCTGAAAGGCACAACGTGCAGGCTTCTTTCCAAAGGGCGAGTTGGGCCCCACAGCATCTTGCTTCCAGCTCTTTGGGAAGCTAAGAAACAACTCACTCTGATCAGTGCTCTTACAGCCTACTGGGAACATCTCTTCCAAAGGCCTGTGAAACGCAGTTTCTTTGCAGGCCTGATCTGGCTGAAGTAGGACTTCTGCTCTGGGTGTGCTACTTTGCCCTAGAGCTGAAAGGCACAACGTGCAGGCTTCTTTCCAAAGGGCGAGTTGGGCCCCACAGCATCTTGCTTCCAGCTCTTTGGGAAGCTAGGAAACAACTCGCTCTGCACAGTGCTCTTACAGCCTACCGGGAACATCTCTTCCAAAGGCCTGTGAAACGCAGTTTCTTTGCAGGCCTGATCTGGCTGAAGTAGGACTTCTGCTCTGGGTGTGCTACTTTGCCCTAGAGCTGAAAGGCACAACGTGCAGGCTTCTTTCCAAAGGGCGAGTTGGGCCCCACAGCATCTTGCTTCCAGCTCTTTGGGAAGCTAAGAAACAACTCGCTCTGCACAGTGCTCTTACAGCCTACCGGGAACATCTCTTCCAAAGGCCTGTGAAACGCAGTTTCTTTGCAGGCCTGATCTGGCTGAAGTAGGACTTCTGCTCTGGGTGTGCTACTTTGCCCTAGAGCTGAAAGGCACAACGTGCAGGCTTCTTTCCAAAGGGCGAGTTGGGCCCCACAGCATCTTGCTTCCAGCTCTTTGGGAAGCTAAGAAACAACTCGCTCTGCACAGTGCTCTTACAGCCTAGTGGGAACATCTCTTCCAAAGGCCTGTGAAACGCAGTTTCTTTGCAGGCCTGATCTGGCTGAAGTAGGACTTCTGCTCTGGGTGTGCTACTTTGCCCTAGAGCTGAAAGGCACAACGTGCAGGCTTCTTTCCAAAGGGCGAGTTGGGCCCCACAGCATCTTGCTTCCAGCTCTTTGGGAAGCTAAGAAACAACTCGCTCTGCACAGTGCTCTTACAGCCTAGTGGGAACATCTCTTCCAAAGGCCTGTGAAACGCAGTTTCTTTGCAGGCCTGATCTGGCTGAAGTAGGACTTCTGCTCTGGGTGTGCTACTTTGCCCTAGAGCTGAAAGGCACAACGTGCAGGCTTCTTTCCAAAGGGCGAGTTGGGCCCCACAGCGTCTTGCCTCCAGCTCTTTGGGAAGCTAAGAAACAACTCGCTCCGCACAGTGCTCTTACAGCCTAGTGGGAACATCTCTTCCAAAGGCCTGTGAAACGCAGTTTCTTTGCAGGCCTGATCTGGCTGAAGTAGGACTTCTGCTCTGGGTGTGCTACTTTGCCCTAGAGCTGAAAGGCACAACGTGCAGGCTTCTTTCCAAAGGGCGAGTTGGGCCCCACAGCATCTTGCTTCCAGCTCTTTGGGAAGCTAAGAAACAACTCGCTCTGCACAGTGCTCTTACAGCCTACCGGGAACATCTCTTCCAAAGGCCTGTGAAACGCAGTTTCTTTGCAGGCCTGATCTGGCTGAAGTAGGACTTCGGCTCTGGGTGTGCTACTTTGCCCTAGAGCTGAAAGGCACAACGTGCAGGCTTCTTTCCAAAGGGCGAGTTGGGCCCCACAGCATCTTGCTTCCAGCTCTTTGGGAAGCTAAGAAACAACTCGCTCTGCACAGTGCTCTTACAGCCTACCGGGAACATCTCTTTCAAAGGCCTGTGAAACGCAGTTTCTTAGCAGGCCTGATCTCGCTGAAGTAGGACTTCGGCTCTGGGTGTGCTACTTTGCCCTAGAGCTGAAAGTCACAACGTGCAGGCTTCTTTCCAAAGGGCGAGTTGGGCCCCACAGCATCTTGCTTCCAGCTCTTTGGGAAGCTAAGAAACAACTCGCTCTGCACAGTGCTCTTACAGCCTACCGGGAACATCTCTTCAAAAGGCCTGTGAAACGCAGTTTCTTTGCAGGCCTGATCTGGCCGAAGTAGGACTTCGGCTCTGGCTGTGCTACTCTGCCCTAGAGCTGAAAGGCACAACGTGCAGGCTTCTTTCCAAAGGGCGAGTTGGGCCCCACAGCATCTTGCTTCCAGCTCTTTGGGAAGCTAAGAAACAACTCGCTCTGCACAGTGCTCTTACAGCCTACCGGGAACATCTCTTCCAAAGGCCTGTGAAACGCAGTTTCTTTGCAGGCCTGATCTGGCTGAAGTAGGACTTCTGCTCTGGGTGTGCTACTTTGCCCTAGAGCTGAAAGGCACAACGTGCAGGCTTCTTTCCAAAGGGCGAGTTGGGCCCCACAGCATCTTGCTTCCAGCTCTTTGGGAAGCTAAGAAACAACTCGCTCTGCACAGTGCTCTTACAGCCTACCGGGAACATCTCTTCCAAAGGCCTGTGAAACGCAGTTTCTTTGCAGGCCTGATCTGGCTGTAGTAGGACTTGGGCTCTGGGTGTGCTACTTTGCCCTAGAGCTGAAAGGCACAACGTGCAGGCTTCTTTCCAAAGGGCGAGTTGGGCCCCACAGCATCTTGCTTCCAGCTCTTTGGGAAGCTAAGAAACAACTCGCTCTGCACAGTGCTCTTACAGCGTACCGGGAACATCTCTTCCAAAGGCCTGTGAAACGCGGTTTCTTTGCAGGCCTGATCTGGCTGAAGTAGGACTTCGGCTCTGGGTGTGCTACTTTGCCCTAGAGCTGAAAGGCACAACGTGCAGGCTTCTTTCCAAAGGGCGAGTTGGGCTCCACAGCATCTTGCTTCCAGCTCTTTGGGAAGCTAAGAAACAACTCGCTCTGCACAGTGCTCTTACAGCCTACCGGGAACATCTCTTCCAAAGGCCTGTGAAACGCAGTTTCTTTGCAGGCCTGATCTGGCTGAAGTAGGACTTCTGCTCTGGGTGTGCTACTTTGCCCTAGAGCTGAAAGGCACAACGTGCAGGCTTCTTTCCAAAGGGCGAGTTGGGCCCCACAGCATCTTGCTTCCAGCTCTTTGGGAAGCTAAGAAACCACTCGCTCTGCACAGTGCTCTAACAGCCTAGTGGGAACATGTCTTCCAAAGGCCTGTGAAACGCAGTTTCTTTGCAGGCCTGATCTGGCTGAAGTAGGACTTCTGCTCTGGGTGTGCTACTTTGCCCTAGAGCTGAAAGGCACAACGTGCAGGCTTCTTTCCAAAGGGCGAGTTGGGCCCCACAGCATCTTGCTTCAAGCTCTTTGGGAAGCTAAGAAACAACTCGCTCTGCACAGTGCTCTTACAGCCTACCGGGAACATCTCTTCCATAGGCCTGTGAAACGCAGTTTCTTTGCATGCCTGATCTGGCTGAAGTAGGACTTCTGCTCTGGGTGTGCTACTTTGCCCTAGAGCTGAAAGGCACAACGTGCAGGCTTCTTTCCAAAGGGCGAGTTGGGCCCCACAGCATCTTGCTTCCAGCTCTTTGGGAAGCTAGGAAACAACTCGCTCTGCACAGTGCTCTTACAGCCTACCGGGAACATCTCTTCCAAAGGCCTGTGAAACGCAGTTTCTTTGCAGGCCTGATCTGGCTGAAGTAGGACTTCTGCTCTGGGTGTGCTACTTTGCCCTAGAGCTGAAAGGCACAACGTACAGGCTTCTTTCCAAAGGGCGAGTTGGGCCCCACAGCATCTTGCTTCCAGCTCTTTGGGAAGCTAAGAAACAACTCGCTCTGCACAGTGCTCTTACAGCCTACCGGGAACATCTCTTCCAAAGGCCTGTGAAACGCAGTTTCTTTGCAGGCCTGATCTGGCTGAAGTAGGACTTCTGCTCTGGGTGTGCTACTTTGCCCTAGAGCTGAAAGGCACAACGTGCAGGCTTCTTTCCAAAGGGCGAGTTGGGCCCCACAGCATCTTGCTTCCAGCTCTTTGGGAAGCTAAGAAACAACTCGCTCTGCACAGTGCTCTTACAGCCTACCAGGAACATCTCTTCCAAAGGCCTGTGAAATGCAGTTTCTTTGCAGGCCTGATGTGGCTGATGTAGGACTTCTGCTCTGGGTGTGCTACTTTGCCCTAGAGCTGAAAGGCACAACGTGCAGGCTTCTTTCCAAAGGGCGAGTTGGGCCCCACAGCATCTTGCTTCCAGCTCTTTGGGAAGCTAAGAAACAACTCGCTCTGCACAGTGCTCTTACAGCCTAGTGGGAACATCTCTTCCAAAGGCCTGTGAAACGCAGTTTCTTTGCAGGCCTGATCTGGCTGAAGTAGGACTTCTGCTCTGGGTGTGCTACTTTGCCCTAGAGCTGAAAGGCACAACGTGCAGGCTTCTTTCCAAAGGGCGAGTTGGGCCCCACAGCATCTTGCTTCCAGCTCTTTGGGAAGCTAAGAAACAACTCGCTCTGCACAGTGCTCTTACAGCCTACCGGGAACATCTCTTCCATAGGCCTGTGAAACGCAGTTTCTTTGCAGGCCGGATCTGGCTGAAGTAGGACTTCTGCTCTGGGTGTGCTACTTTGCCCTAGAGCTGAAAGGCACAACGTGCAGGCTTCTTTCCAAAGGGCGAGTTGGGCCCCACAGCATCTTGCTTCCAGCTCTTTGGGAAGCTAAGAAACAACTCGCTCTGCACAGTGCTCTTACAGCCTTGTGGGAACATCTCTTCCAAAGGCCTGTGAAACGCAGTTTCTTTGCAGGCCTGATCTGGCTGAAGTAGGACTTCTGCTCTGGGTGTGCTACTTTGCCCTAGAGCTGAAAGGCACAACGTGCAGAGCTCTTTCCAAAGGGCGTGTTGGGGCCCACAGCATCTTGCTTCCAGCTCTTTGGGAAGCTAAGAAACAACTCACTCTGATCAGTGCTCTTACAGCCTACCGGGAACATCTCTTCCAAAGGCCTGTGAAACGCAGTTTCTTTGCAGGCCTGATCTGGCTGAAGTAGGACTTCTGCTCTGGGTGTGCTACTTTGCCCTAGAGCTGAAAGGCACAACGTGCAGGCTTCTTTCCAAAGGGCGAGTTGGGCCCCACAGCATCTTGCTTCCAGCTCTTTGGGAAGCTAAGAAACAACTCGCTCTGCACAGTGCTCTTACAGCCTACCGGGAACATCTCTTCCAAAGGCCTGTGAAACGCAGTTTCTTTGCAGGCCTGATCTGGCTGAAGTAGGACTTCTGCTCTGGGTGTGCTACTTTGCCCTAGAGCTGAAAGGCACAACGTGCAGGCTTCTTTCCAAAGGGCGAGTTGGGCCCCACAGCATATTGCTTCCAGCTCTTTGGGAAGCTAAGAAACAACTCGCTCTGCACAGTGCTCTTACAGCCTACCGGGAACATCTCTTCCAAAGGCCTGTGAAACGCAGTTTCTTTGCAGGCCTGATCTGGCTGAAGTAGGACTTCTGCTCTGGGTGTGCTACTTTGCCCTAGAGCTGAAAGGCACAACGTGCAGGCTTCTTTCCAAAGGGCGAGTTGGGCCCCACAGCGTCTTGCTTCCAGCTCTTTGGGAAGCTAAGAAACAACTCGCTCTGCACAGTGCTGTTACAGCCTACGGGGAACATCTCTTACAAAGGCCTGTGAAACGCAGTTTCTTTGCAGGCCTGATCTGGCTGAAGTAGGACTTCTGCTCTGGGTGTGCTACTTTGCCCTAGAGCTGAAAGGCACAACGTGCAGGCTTCTTTCCAAAGGGCGAGTTGGGCCCCACAGCATCTTGCTTCCAGCTCTTTGGGAAGCTAAGAAACAACTCGCTCTGCACAGTGCTCTTACAGCCTAGTGGGAACATCTCTTCCAAAGGCCTGTGAAACGCAGTTTCTTTGCAGGCCTGATCTGGCTGAAGTAGGACTTCGGCTCTGGGTGTGCTACTCTGCCCTAGAGCTGAAAGGCACAACGTGCAGGCTTCTTTCCAAAGGGCGATTTGGGCCCCACAGCATCTTGATTCCAGCTCTTTGGGAAGCTAAGAAACAACTCGCTCTGCACAGTGCTCTTACAGCCTACCGGGAACATCTCTTCCAAAGGCCTGTGAAACGCAGTTTCTTTGCAGGCCTGATCTGGCTGAAGTAGGACTTCTGCTCTGGGTGTGCTACTTTGCCCTAGAGCTGAAAGGCACAACGTGCAGGCTTCTTTCCAAAGGGCGAGTTGGGCCCCACAGCATCTTGCTTCCAGCTCTTTGGGAAGCTAAGAAACCACTCGCTCTGCACAGTGCTCTAACAGCCTAGTGGGAACATGTCTTCCAAAGGCCTGTGAAACGCAGTTTCTTTGCAGGCCTGATCTGGCTGAAGTAGGACTTCTGCTCTGGGTGTGCTACTTTGCCCTAGAGCTGAAAGGCACAACGTGCAGGCTTCTTTCCAAAGGGCGAGTTGGGCCCCACAGCATCTTGCTTCCAGCTCTTTGGGAAGCTAAGAAACAACTCGCTCTGCACAGTGCTCTTACAGCCTACCGGGAACATCTCTTCCATAGGCCTGTGAAACGCACTTTCTTTGCAGGCCTGATCTGGCTGAAGTAGGACTTCTGCTCTGGGTGTGCTACTTTGCCCTAGAGCTGAAAGGCACAACGTGCAGGCTTCTTTCCAAAGGGCGAGTTGGGCCCCACAGCATCTTGCTTCCAGCTCTTTGGGAAGCTAAGAAACAACTCGCTCTGCACAGTGCTCTTACAGCCTACCGGGAACATCTCTTCCAAAGGCCTGTGAAACGCAGTTTCTTTGCAGGCCTGATCTGGCTGAAGTAGGACTTCTGCTCTGGGTGTGCTACTTTGCCCTAGAGCTGAAAGGCACAACGTGCAGGCTTCTTTCCAAAGGGCGAGTTGGGCCCCACAGCATCTTGCTTCCAGCTCTTTGGGAAGCTAGGAAACAACTCGCTCTGCACAGTGCTCTTACAGCCTACCGGGAACATCTCTTCCAAAGGCCTGTGAAACGCAGTTTCTTTGCAGGCCTGATCTGGCTGAAGTAGGACTTCTGCTCTGGGTGTGCTACTTTGCCCTAGAGCTGAAAGGCACAACGTGCAGGCTTCTTTCCAAAGGGCGAGTTGGGCCCCACAGCATCTTGCTTCCAGCTCTTTGGGAAGCTAAGAAACAACTCGCTCTGCACAGTGCTCTTACAGCCTACCGGGAACATCTCTTCCAAAGGCCTGTGAAACGCAGTTTCTTTGCAGGCCTGATCTGGCTGAAGTAGGACTTCTGCTCTGGGTGTGCTACTTTGCCCTAGAGCTGAAAGGCACAACGTGCAGGCTTCTTTCCAAAGGGCGAGTTGGGCCCCACAGCATCTTGCTTCCAGCTCTTTGGGAAGCTAAGAAACCACTCGCTCTGCACAGTGCTCTTACAGCCTACCGGGAACATTCCTTCCAAAGGCCTGTGAAACGCAGTTTCTTTGCAGGCCTGATCTGGCTGAAGTAGGACTTCTGCTCTGGGTGTGCTACTTTGCCCTAGAGCTGAAAGGCACAACGTGCAGGCTTCTTTCCAAAGGGCGAGTTGGGCCCCACAGCATCTTGCTTCCAGCTCTTTGGGAAGCTAAGAAACAACTCGCTCTGCACAGTGCTCTTACAGCCTACCGGGAACATGTCTTCCAAAGGCCTGTGAAACGCAGTTTCTTTGCAGGCCTGATCTGGCTGAAGTAGGACTTCTGCTCTGGGTGTGCTACTTTGCCCTAGAGCTGAAAGGCACAACGTGCAGGCTTCTTTCCAAAGGGCGAGTTGGGCCCCACAGCGTCTTGCTTCCAGCTCTTTGGGAAGCTAAGAAACAACTCGCTCTGCACAGTGCTGTTACAGCCTACCGGGAACATCTCTTCCAAAGGCCTGTGAAACGCAGTTTCTTTGCAGGCCTGATCTGGCTGAAGTAGGACTTCTGCTCTGGGTGTGCTACTTTGCCCTAGAGCTGAAAGGCACAACGTGCAGGCTTCTTTCCAAAGGGCGAGTTGGGCCCCACAGCATCTTGCTTCCAGCTCTTTGGGAAGCTAAGAAACAACTCGCTCTGCACAGTGCTCTTACAGCCTACCGGGAACATCTCTTCCAAAGGCCTGTGAAACGCAGTTTCTTTGCAGGCCTGATCTGGCTGAAGTAGGACTTCGGCTCTGGGTGTGCTACTTTGCCCTAGAGCTGAAAGGCACAACGTGCAGGCTTCTTTCCAAAGGGCGAGTTGGGCCCCACAGCATCTTGCTTCCAGCTCTTTGGGAAGCTAAGAAACAACTCGCTCTGCACAGTGCTCTTACAGCCTACCGGGAACATCTCTTCCAAAGGCCTGTGAAACGCAGTTTCTTTGCAGGCCTGATCTGGCTGAAGTAGGACTTCTGCTCTGGGTGTGCTACTTTGCCCTAGAGCTGAAAGGCACAACGTGCAGGCTTCTTTCCAAAGGGCGAGTTGGGCCCCACAGCATCTTGCTTCCAGCTCTTTGGGAAGCTAAGAAACAACTCGCTCTGCACAGTGCTCTTACAGCCTAGTGGGAACATCTCTTCCAAAGGCCTGTGAAACGCAGTTTCTTTGCAGGCCTGATCTGGCTGAAGTAGGACTTCTGCTCTGGGTGTGCTACTTTGCCCTAGAGCTGAAAGGCACAACGTGCAGGCTTCTTTCCAAAGGGCGAGTTGGGCCCCACAGCATCTTGCTTCCAGCTCTTTGGGAAGCTAAGAAACAACTCGCTCTGCACAGTGCTCTTACAGCCTAGTGGGAACATCTCTTCCAAAGGCCTGTGAAACGCAGTTTCTTTGCAGGCCTGATCTGGCTGAAGTAGGACTTCTGCTCTGGGTGTGCTACTTTGCCCTAGAGCTGAAAGGCACAACGTGCAGGCTTCTTTCCAAAGGGCGAGTTGGGCCCCACAGCATCTTGCTTCCAGCTCTTTGGGAAGCTAAGAAACAACTCGCTCTGCACAGTGCTCTTACAGCCTAGTGGGAACATCTCTTCCAAAGGCCTGTGAAACGCAGTTTCTTTGCAGGCCTGATCTGGCTGAAGTAGGACTTCTGCTCTGGGTGTGCTACTTTGCCCTAGAGCTGAAAGGCACAACGTGCAGGCTTCTTTCCAAAGGGCGAGTTGGGCCCCACAGCATCTTGCTTCCAGCTCTTTGGGAAGCTAAGAAACAACTCGCTCTGCACAGTGCTCTTACAGCCTACCGGGAACATCTCTTCCAAAGGCCTGTGAAACGCAGTTTCTTTGCAGGCCTGATCTGGCTGAAGTAGGACTTCTGCTCTGGGTGTGCTACTTTGCCCTAGAGCTGAAAGGCACAACGTGCAGGCTTCTTTCCAAAGGGCGAGTTGGGCCCCACAGCATCTTGCTTCCAGCTCTTTGGGAAGCTAGGAAACAACTCGCTCTGCACAGTGCTCTTACAGCCTACCGGGAACATCTCTTCCAAAGGCCTGTGAAACGCAGTTTCTTTGCAGGCCTGATCTGGCTGAAGTAGGACTTCTGCTCTGGGTGTGCTACTTTGCCCTAGAGCTGAAAGGCACAACGTGCAGGCTTCTTTCCAAAGGGCGAGTTGGGCCCCACAGCATCTTGCTTCCAGCTCTTTGGGAAGCTAAGAAACAACTCGCTCTGCACAGTGCTCTTACAGCCTACCGGGAACATCTCTTCCAAAGGCCTGTGAAACGCAGTTTCTTTGCAGGCCTGATCTGGCTGAAGTAGGACTTCTGCTCTGGGTGTGCTACTTTGCCCTAGAGCTGAAAGGCACAACGTGCAGGCTTCTTTCCAAAGGGCGAGTTGGGCCCCACAGCATCTTGCTTCCAGCTCTTTGGGAAGCTAAGAAACCACTCGCTCTGCACAGTGCTCTAACAGCCTAGTGGGAACATGTCTTCCAAAGGCCTGTGAAACGCAGTTTCTTTGCAGGCCTGATCTGGCTGAAGTAGGACTTCTGCTCTGGGTGTGCTACTTTGCCCTAGAGCTGAAAGGCACAACGTGCAGGCTTCTTTCCAAAGGGCGAGTTGGGCCCCACAGCATCTTGCTTCCAGCTCTTTGGGAAGCTAAGAAACAACTCGCTCTGCACAGTGCTCTTACAGCCTACCGGGAACATCTCTTCCATAGGCCTGTGAAACGCAGTTTCTTTGCAGGCCTGATCTGGCTGAAGTAGGACTTCTGCTCTGGGTGTGCTACTTTGCCCTAGAGCTGAAAGGCACAACGTGCAGGCTTCTTTCCAAAGGGCGAGTTGGGCCCCACAGCATCTTGCTTCCAGCTCTTTGGGAAGCTAAGAAACAACTCGCTCTGCACAGTGCTCTTACAGCCTACCGGGAACATCTCTTCCAAAGGCCTGTGAAATGCAGTTTCTTTGCAGGCCTGATCTGGCTGAAGTAGGACTTCTGCTCTGGGTGTGCTACTTTGCCCTAGAGCTGAAAGGCACAACGTGCAGGCTTCTTTCCAAAGGGCGAGTTGGGCCCCACAGCATCTTGCTTCCAGCTCTTTGGGAAGCTAGGAAAGAACTCGCTCTGCACAGTGCTCTTACAGACTACCGGGAACATCTCTTCCAAAGGCCTGTGAAACGCAGTTTCTTTGCAGGCCTGATCTGGCTGAAGTAGGACTTCTGCTCTGGGTGTGCTACTTTGCCCTAGAGCTGAAAGGCACAACGTGCAGGCTTCTTTCCAAAGGGCGAGTTGGGCCCCACAGCATCTTGCTTCCAGCTCTTTGGGAAGCTAAGAAACAACTCGCTCTGCACAGTGCTCTTACAGACTACCGGGAACATCTCTTCCAAAGGCCTGTGAAACGCAGTTTCTTTGCAGGCCTGATCTGGCTGAAGTAGGACTTCTGCTGTGGGTGTGCTACTTTGCCCTAGAGCTGAAAGGCACAACGTGCAGGCTTCTTTCCAAAGGGCGAGTTGGGCCCCACAGCATCTTGCTTCCAGCTCTTTGGGAAGCTAAGAAACCACTCGCTCTGCACAGTGCTCTTACAGCCTACCGGGAACATTCCTTCCAAAGGCCTGTGAAACGCTGTTTCTTTGCAGGCCTGATCTGGCTGAAGTAGGACTTCTGCTCTGGGTGTGCTACTTTGCCCTAGAGCTGAAAGGCACAACGTGCAGGCTTCTTTCCAAAGGGCGAGTTGGGCCCCACAGCATCTTGCTTCCAGCTCTTTGGGAAGCTAAGAAACAACTCGCTCTGCACAGTGCTCTTACAGCCTACCGGGAACATGTCTTCCAAAGGCCTGTGAAACGCAGTTTCTTTGCAGGCCTGATCTGGCTGAAGTAGGACTTCTGCTCTGGGTGTGCTACTTTGCCCTAGAGCTGAAAGGCACAACGTGCAGGCTTCTTTCCAAAGGGCGAGTTGGGCCCCACAGCGTCTTGCTTCCAGCTCTTTGGGAAGCTAAGAAACAACTCGCTCTGCGCAGTGCTGTTACAGCCTACCGGGAACATCTCTTCCAAAGGCCTGTGAAACGCAGTTTCTTTGCAGGCCTGATCTGGCTGAAGTAGGACTTCTGCTCTGGGTGTGCTACTTTGCCCTAGAGCTGAAAGGCACAACGTGCAGGCTTCTTTCCAAAGGGCGAGTTGGGCCCCACAGCATCTTGCTTCCAGCTCTTTGGGAAGCTAAGAAACCACTCGCTCTGCACAGTGCTCTAACAGCCTAGTGGGAACATCTCTTCCAAAGGCCTGTGAAACGCAGTTTCTTTGCAGGCCTGATCTGGCTGAAGTAGGACTTCTGCTCTGGGTGTGCTACTTTGCCCTGGAGCTGAAAGGCACAACGTGCAGGCTTCTTTCCAAAGGGCGAGTTGGGCTCCACAGCATCTTGATTCCAGCTCTTTGGGAAGCTAAGAAACAACTCGCTCTGCACAGTGCTCTTACAGCCTAGTGGGAACATCTCTTCCAAAGGCCTGTGAAACGCAGTTTCTTTGCAGGCCTGATCTGGCTGAAGTAGGACTTCTGCTCTGGGTGTGCTACTTTGCCCTAGAGCTGAAAGGCACAACGTGCAGGCTTCTTTCCAAAGGGCGAGTTGGGCCCCACAGCGTCTTGCTTCCAGCTCTTTGGGAAGCTAAGAAACCACTCGCTCTGCACAGTGCTCTAACAGCCTAGTGGGAACATGTCTTCCAAAGGCCTGTGAAACGCAGTTTCTTTGCAGGCCTGATCTGGCTGAAGTAGGACTTCTGCTCTGGGTGTGCTACTTTGCCCTAGAGCTGAAAGGCACAACGTGCAGGCTTCTTTCCAAAGGGCGAGTTGGGCCCCACAGCATCTTGCTTCCAGCTCTTTGGGAAGCTAAGAAACAACTCGCTCTGCACAGTGCTCTTACAGCCTACCGGGAACATCTCTTCCAAAGGCCTGTGAAACGCAGTTTCTTTGCAGGCCTGATCTGGCTGAAGTAGGACTTCTGCTCTGGGTGTGCTACTTTGCCCTAGAGCTGAAAGGCACAACGTGCAGGCTTCTTTCCAAAGGGCGAGTTGGGCCCCACAGCATCTTGCTTCCAGCTCTTTGGGAAGCTAAGAAACCACTCGCTCTGCACAGTGCTCTTACAGCCTACCGGGAACATCTCTTCCAAAGGCCTGTGAAACGCAGTTTCTTTGCAGGCCTGATCTGGCTGAAGTAGGACTTCTGCTCTGGGTGTGCTACTTTGCCCTAGAGCTGAAAGGCACAACGTGGAGGCTTCTTTCCAAAGGGCGAGTTGGGCCCCACAGCATCTTGCTTCCAGCTCTTTGGGAAGCTAAGAAACAACTCGCTCTGCACAGTGCTCTTACAGCCTACCGGGAACATCTCTTCCAAAAGCCTGTGAAACGCAGTTTCTTTGCAGGCCTGATCTGGCTGAAGTAGGACTTCTGCTCTGGGTGTGCTACTTTGCCCTAGAGCTGAAAGGCACAACGTGCAGGCTTCTTTCCAAAGGGCGAGTTGGGCCCCACAGCATCTTGCTTCCAGCTCTTTGGGAAGCTAAGAAACCACTCGCTCTGCACAGTGCTCTTACAGCCTAATGGGAACATCTCTTCCAAAGGCCTGTGAAACGCAGTTTCTTTGCAGGCCTGATCTGGCTGAAGTAGGACTTCTGCTCTGGGTGTGCTACTTTGCCCTAGAGCTGAAAGGCAGAACGTGCAGGCTTCTTTCCAAAGGGCGAGTTGGGCCCCACAGCGTCTTGCTTCCAGCTCTTTGGGAAGCTAAGAAACAACTCGCTCTGCACAGTGCTGTTACAGCCTACCGGGAACATCTCTTCCAAAGGCCTGTGAAACGCAGTTTCTTTGCAGGCCTGATCTGGCTGAAGTAGGACTTCTGCTCTGGGTGTGCTACTTTGCCCTAGAGCTGAAAGGCACAACGTGCAGGATTCTTTCCAAAGGGCGAGTTGGGCCCCACAGCATCTTGCTTCCAGCTCTTTGGGAAGCTAAGAAACAACTCGCTCTGCACAGTGCTCTTACAGCCTACCGGGAACATCTCTTCCAAAGGCCTGTGAAACACAGTTTCTTTGCAGGCCTGATCTGGCTGAAGTAGGACTTCTGCTCTGGGTGTGCTACTTTGCCCTAGAGCTGAAAGGCACAACGTGCAGGCTTCTTTCCAAAGGGCGAGTTGGGCCCCACAGCATCTTGCTTCCAGCTCTTTGGGAAGCTAAGAAACAACTCGCTCTGCACAGTGCTCTTACAGCCTACCGGGAACATCTCTTCCAAAGGCCTGTGAAACGCAGTTTCTTTGCAGGCCTGATCTGGCTGAAGTAGGACTTCGGCTCTGGGTGTGCTACTTTGCCCTAGAGCTGAAAGGCACAACGTGCAGGCTTCTTTCCAAAGGGCGAGTTGGGCCCCAAAGCATCTTGCTTCCAGCTCTTTGGGAAGCTAAGAAACAACTCGCTCTGCACAGTGCTCTTACAGCCTACCGGGAACATCTCTTCCAAAGGCCTGTGAAACGCAGTTTCTTTGCAGGCCTGATCTGGCTGAAGTAGGACTTCTGCTCTGGGTGTGCTACTTTGCCCTAGAGCTGAAAGGCACAACGTGCAGGCTTCTTTCCAAAGGGCGAGTTGGGCCCCACAGCATCTTGCTTCCAGCTCTTTGGGAAGCTAAGAAACAACTCGCTCTGCACAGTGCTCTTACAGCCTACCGGGAACATCTCTTCCAAAGGCCTGTGAAACGCAGTTTCTTTGCAGGCCTGATCTGGCTGAAGTAGGACTTCTGCTCTGGGTGTGCTACTTTGCCCTAGAGCTGAAAGGCACAACGTGCAGGCTTCTTTCCAAAGGGCGAGTTGGGCCCCACAGCATCTTGCTTCCAGCTCTTTGGGAAGCTAAGAAACAACTCGCTCTGCACAGTGCTCTTACAGCCTACCGGGAACATCTCTTCCATAGGCCTGTGAAACGCAGTTTATTTGCAGGCCTGATCTGGCTGAAGTAGGACTTCTGCTCTGGGTGTGCTACTTTGCCCTAGAGCTGAAAGGCACAACGTGCAGGCTTCTTTCCAAAGGGCGAGTTGGGCCCCACAGCATCTTGCTTCCAGCTCTTTGGGAAGCTAAGAAACCACTCGCTCTGCACAGTGCTCTTACAGCCTAGTGGGAACATCTCTTCCAAAGGCCTGTGAAATGCAGTTTCTTTGCAGGCCTGATCTGGCTGAAGTAGGACTTCTGCTCTGGGTGTGCTACTTTGCCCTAGAGCTGAAAGGCACAACGTGCAGGCTTCTTTCCAAAGGGCGAGTTGGGCCCCACAGCATCTTGCTTCCAGCTCTTTGGGAAGCTAGGAAAGAACTCGCTCTGCACAGTGCTCTTACAGCCTACCGGGCACATCTCTTCCAAAGGCCTGTGAAACGCAGTTTCTTTGCAGGCCTGATCTGGCTGAAGTAGGACTTCTGCTCTGGGTGTGCTACTTTGCCCTAGAGCTGAAAGGCACAACGTGCAGGCTTCTTTCCAAAGGGCGAGTTGGGCCCCACAGCATCTTGCTTCCAGCTCTTTGGGAAGCTAAGAAACAACTCGCTCTGCACAGTGCTCTTACAGCCTACCGGGAATATCTCTTCCAAAGGCCTGTGAAACGCAGTTTCTTTGCAGGCCTGATCTGGCTGAAGTAGGACTTCTGCTCTGGGTGTGCTACTTTGCCCTAGAGCTGAAAGGCACAACGTGCAGGCTTCTTTCCAAAGGGCGAGTTGGGCCCCACAGCATCTTGCTTCCAGCTCTTTGGGAAGCTAAGAAACCACTCGCTCTGCACAGTGCTCTTACAGCCTACCGGGAACATTCCTTCCAAAGGCCTGTGAAACGCTGTTTCTTTGCAGGCCTGATCTGGCTGAAGTAGGACTTCTGCTCTGGGTGTGCTACTTTGCCCTAGAGCTGAAAGGCTCAACGTGCAGGCTTCTTTCCAAAGGGCGAGTTGGGCCCCACAGCGTCTTGCTTCCAGCTCTTTGGGAAGCTAAGAAACAACTCGCTCTGCACAGTGCTGTTACAGCCTACCGGGAACATCTCTTCCAAAGGCCTGTGAAACGCAGTTTCTTTGCAGGCCTGATCTGGCTGAAGTAGGACTTCTGCTCTGGGTGTGCTACTTTGCCCTAGAGCTGAAAGGCACAACGTGCAGGCTTCTTTCCAAAGGGCGAGTTGGGCCCCACAGCATCTTGCTTCCAGCTCTTTGGGAAGCTAAGAAACAACTCGCTCTGCACAGTGCTCTTACAGCCTACCGGGAACATCTCTTCCAAAGGCCTGTGAAACGCAGTTTCTTTGCAGGCCTGATCTGGCTGAAGTAGGACTTCTGCTCTGGGTGTGCTACTTTGCCCTAGAGCTGAAAGGCACAACGTGCAGGCTTCTTTCCAAAGGGCGAGTTGGGCCCCACAGCATCTTGCTTCCAGCTCTTTGGGAAGCTAAGAAACCACTCGCTCTGCACAGTGCTCTTACAGCCTACCGGGAACATCTCTTCCAAAGGCCTGTGAAACGCAGTTTCTTTGCAGGCCTGATCTGGCTGAAGTAGGACTTCTGCTCTGGGTGTGCTACTTTGCCCTAGAGCTGAAAGGCACAACGTGCAGGCTTCTTTCCAAAGGGCGAGTTGGGCCCCACAGCATCTTGCTTCCAGCTCTTTGGGAAGCTAAGAAACAACTCGCTCTGCACAGTGCTCTTACAGCCTACCGGGAACATCTCTTCCAAAGAGCTGTGTAACGCAGTTTCTTTGCAGGCCTGATCTGGCTGAAGTAGGACTTCGGCTCTGGGTGTGCTACTTTGCCCTAGAGCTGAAAGGCACAACGTGCAGGCTTCTTTCCAAAGGGCGAGTTGGGCCCCACAGCATCTTGCTTCCAGCTCTTTGGGAAGCTAAGAAACCACTCGCTCTGCACAGTGCTCTTACAGCCTACCGGGAACATCTCTTCCAAAGGCCTGTGAAACGCAGTTTCTTTGCAGGCCTGATCTGGCTGAAGTAGGACTTCGGCTCTGGGTGTGCTACTTTGCCCTAGAGCTGAAAGGCACAACGTGCAGGCTTCTTTCCAAAGGGCGAGTTGGGCCCCAAAGCATCTTGCTTCCAGCTCTTTGGGAAGCTAAGAAACAACTCGCTCTGCACAGTGCTCTTACAGCCTACCGGGAACATCTCTTCCAAAGGCCTGTGAAACACAGTTTCTTTGCAGGCCTGATCTGGCTGAAGTAGGACTTCTGCTCTGGGTGTGCTACTTTGCCCTAGAGCTGAAAGGCACAACGTGCAGGCTTCTTTCCAAAGGGCGAGTTGGGCCCCACAGCATCTTGCTTCCAGCTCTTTGGGAAGCTAAGAAACCACTCGCTCTGCACAGTGCTCTTACAGCCTAATGGGAACATCTCTTCCAAAGGCCTGTGAAACGCAGTTTCTTTGCAGGCCTGATCTGGCTGAAGTAGGACTTCTGCTCTGGGTGTGCTACTTTGCCCTAGAGCTGAAAGGCAGAACGTGCAGGCTTCTTTCCAAAGGGCGAGTTGGGCCCCACAGCGTCTTGCTTCCAGCTCTTTGGGAAGCTAAGAAACAACTCGCTCTGCACAGTGCTGTTACAGCCTACCGGGAACATCTCTTCCAAAGGCCTGTGAAACGCAGTTTCTTTGCAGGCCTGATCTGGCTGAAGTAGGACTTCTGCTCTGGGTGTGCTACTTTGCCCTAGAGCTGAAAGGCACAACGTGCAGGATTCTTTCCAAAGGGCGAGTTGGGCCCCACAGCATCTTGCTTCCAGCTCTTTGGGAAGCTAAGAAACAACTCGCTCTGCACAGTGCTCTTACAGCCTACCGGGAACATCTCTTCCAAAGGCCTGTGAAACACAGTTTCTTTGCAGGCCTGATCTGGCTGAAGTAGGACTTCTGCTCTGGGTGTGCTACTTTGCCCTAGAGCTGAAAGGCACAACGTGCAGGCTTCTTTCCAAAGGGCGAGTTGGGCCCCACAGCATCTTGCTTCCAGCTCTTTGGGAAGCTAAGAAACAACTCGCTCTGCACAGTGCTCTTACAGCCTACCGGGAACATCTCTTCCAAAGGCCTGTGAAACGCAGTTTCTTTGCAGGCCTGATCTGGCTGAAGTAGGACTTCGGCTCTGGGTGTGCTACTTTGCCCTAGAGCTGAAAGGCACAACGTGCAGGCTTCTTTCCAAAGGGCGAGTTGGCCCCAAAGCATCTTGCTTCCAGCTCTTTGGGAAGCTAAGAAACAACTCGCTCTGCACAGTGCTCTTACAGCCTACCGGGAACATCTCTTCCAAAGGCCTGTGAAACGCAGTTTCTTTGCAGGCCTGATCTGGCTGAAGTAGGACTTCTGCTCTGGGTGTGCTACTTTGCCCTAGAGCTGAAAGGCACAACGTGCAGGCTTCTTTCCAAAGGGCGAGTTGGGCCCCACAGCATCTTGCTTCCAGCTCTTTGGGAAGCTAAGAAACAACTCGCTCTGCACAGTGCTCTTACAGCCTACCGGGAACATCTCTTCCAAAGGCCTGTGAAACGCAGTTTCTTTGCAGGCCTGATCTGGCTGAAGTAGGACTTCTGCTCTGGGTGTGCTACTTTGCCCTAGAGCTGAAAGGCACAACGTGCAGGCTTCTTTCCAAAGGGCGAGTTGGGCCCCACAGCATCTTGCTTCCAGCTCTTTGGGAAGCTAAGAAACAACTCGCTCTGCACAGTGCTCTTACAGCCTACCGGGAACATCTCTTCCATAGGCCTGTGAAACGCAGTTTATTTGCAGGCCTGATCTGGCTGAAGTAGGACTTCTGCTCTGGGTGTGCTACTTTGCCCTAGAGCTGAAAGGCACAACGTGCAGGCTTCTTTCCAAAGGGCGAGTTGGGCCCCACAGCATCTTGCTTCCAGCTCTTTGGGAAGCTAAGAAACAACTCGCTCTGCACAGTGCTCTTACAGCCTACCGGGAACATCTCTTCCAAAGGCCTGTGAAATGCAGTTTCTTTGCAGGCCTGATCTGGCTGAAGTAGGACTTCTGCTCTGGGTGTGCTACTTTGCCCTAGAGCTGAAAGGCACAACGTGCAGGCTTCTTTCCAAAGGGCGAGTTGGGCCCCACAGCATCTTGCTTCCAGCTCTTTGGGAAGCTAGGAAAGAACTCGCTCTGCACAGTGCTCTTACAGCCTACCGGGAACATCTCTTCCAAAGGCCTGTGAAACGCAGTTTCTTTGCAGGCCTGATCTGGCTGAAGTAGGACTTCTGCTCTGGGTGTGCTACTTTGCCCTAGAGCTGAAAGGCACAACGTGCAGGCTTCTTTCCAAAGGGCGAGTTGGGCCCCACAGCATCTTGCTTCCAGCTCTTTGGGAAGCTAAGAAACAACTCGCTCTGCACAGTGCTCTTACAGCCTACCGGGAATATCTCTTCCAAAGGCCTGTGAAACGCAGTTTCTTTGCAGGCCTGATCTGGCTGAAGTAGGACTTCTGCTGTGGGTGTGCTACTTTGCCCTAGAGCTGAAAGGCACAACGTGCAGGCTTCTTTCCAAAGGGCGAGTTGGGCCCCACAGCATCTTGCTTCCAGCTCTTTGGGAAGCTAAGAAACCACTCGCTCTGCACAGTGCTCTTACAGCCTACCGGGAACATTCCTTCCAAAGGCCTGTGAAACGCTGTTTCTTTGCAGGCCTGATCTGGCTGAAGTAGGACTTCTGCTCTGGGTGTGCTACTTTGCCCTAGAGCTGAAAGGCTCAACGTGCAGGCTTCTTTCCAAAGGGCGAGTTGGGCCCCACAGCGTCTTGCTTCCAGCTCTTTGGGAAGCTAAGAAACAACTCGCTCTGCACAGTGCTGTTACAGCCTACCGGGAACATCTCTTCCAAAGGCCTGTGAAACGCAGTTTCTTTGCAGGCCTGATCTGGCTGAAGTAGGACTTCTGCTCTGGGTGTGCTACTTTGCCCTAGAGCTGAAAGGCACAACGTGCAGGCTTCTTTCCAAAGGGCGAGTTGGGCCCCACAGCATCTTGCTTCCAGCTCTTTGGGAAGCTGAGAAACAACTCGCTCTGCACAGTGCTCTTACAGCCTACCGGGAACATCTCTTCCAAAGGCCTGTGAAACGCAGTTTCTTTGCAGGCCTGATCTGGCTGAAGTAGGACTTCTGCTCTGGGTGTGCTACTTTGCCCTAGAGCTGAAAGGCACAACGTGCAGGCTTCTTTCCAAAGGGCGAGTTGGGCCCCACAGCATCTTGCTTCCAGCTCTTTGGGAAGCTAAGAAACCACTCGCTCTGCACAGTGCTCTTACAGCCTACCGGGAACATCTCTTCCAAAGGCCTGTGAAACGCAGTTTCTTTGCAGGCCTGATCTGGCTGAAGTAGGACTTCTGCTCTGGGTGTGCTACTTTGCCCTAGAGCTGAAAGGCACAACGTGCAGGCTTCTTTCCAAAGGGCGAGTTGGGCCCCACAGCATCTTGCTTCCAGCTCTTTGGGAAGCTAAGAAACAACTCGCTCTGCACAGTGCTCTTACAGCCTACCGGGAACATCTCTTCCAAAGAGCTGTGTAACGCAGTTTCTTTGCAGGCCTGATCTGGCTGAAGTAGGACTTCGGCTCTGGGTGTGCTACTTTGCCCTAGAGCTGAAAGGCACAACGTGCAGGCTTCTTTCCAAAGGGCGAGTTGGGCCCCACAGCATCTTGCTTCCAGCTCTTTGGGAAGCTAAGAAACAACTCGCTCTGCACAGTGCTCTTACAGCCTACCGGGAACATCTCTTCCAAAGGCCTGTGAAACGCAGTTTCTTTGCAGGCCTGATCTGGCTGAAGTAGGACTTCTGCTCTGGGTGTGCTACTTTGCCCTAGAGCTGAAAGGCACAACGTGCAGGCTTCTTTCCAAAGGGCGAGTTGGGCCCCACAGCATCTTGCTTCCAGCTCTTTGGGAAGCTAAGAAACAACTCGCTCTGCACAGTGCTCTTACAGCCTACCGGGAACATCTCTTCCAAAGGCCTGTGAAACGCAGTTTCTTTGCAGGCCTGATCTGGCTGAAGTAGCACTTCTGCTCTGGGTGTGCTACTTTGCCCTGGAGCTGAAAGGCACAACGTGCAGGCTTCTTTCCAAAGGGCGAGTTGGGCCCCACAGCATCTTGCTTCCAGCTCTTTGGGAAGCTAAGAAACAACTCGCTCTGCACAGTGCTCTTACAGCCTACTGGGAACATCTCTTCCAAAGGCCTGTGAAACGCAGTTTCTTTGCAGGCCTGATCTGGCTGAAGTAGGACTTCTGCTCTGGGTGTGCTACTTTGCCCTAGAGCTGAAAGGCACAACGTGCAGGCTTCTTTCCAAAGGGCGAGTTGGGCCCCACAGCATCTTGCTTCCAGCTCTTTGTGAAGCTAAGAAACCACTCGCTCTGCACAGTGCTCTAACAGCCTAGTGGGAACATGTCTTCCAAAGGCCTGTGAAACGCAGTTTCTTTGCAGGCCTGATCTGGCTGAAGTAGGACTTCTGCTCTGGGTGTGCTACTTTGCCCTAGAGCTGAAAGGCACAACGTGCAGGCTTCTTTCCAAAGGGCGAGTTGGGCCCCACAGCATCTTGCTTCCAGCTCTTTGGGAAGCTAAGAAACAACTCGCTCTGCACAGTGCTCTTACAGCCTACCGGGAACATCTCTTCCAAAGGCCTGTGAAACGCAGTTTCTTTGCAGGCCTGATCTGGCTGAAGTAGGACTTCTGCTCTGGGTGTGCTACTTTGCCCTAGAGCTGAAAGGCACAACGTGCAGGCTTCTTTCCAAAGGGCGAGTTGGGCCCCACAGCATCTTGCTTCCAGCTCTTTGGGAAGCTAAGAAACCACTCGCTCTGCACAGTGCTCTTACAGCCTACCGGGAACATCTCTTCCAAAGGCCTGTGAAACGCAGTTTCTTTGCAGGCCTGATCTGGCTGAAGTAGGACTTCTGCTCTGGGTGTGCTACTTTGCCCTAGAGCTGAAAGGCACAACGTGCAGGCTTCTTTCCAAAGGGCGAGTTGGGCCCCACAGCATCTTGCTTCCAGCTCTTTGGGAAGCTAAGAAACAACTCGCTCTGCACAGTGCTCTTACAGCCTACCGGGAACATCTCTTCCAAAGGCCTGTGAAACGCAGTTTCTTTGCAGGCCTGATCTGGCTGAAGTAGGACTTCTGCTCTGGGTGTGCTACTTTGCCCTAGAGCTGAAAGGCACAACGTGCAGGCTTCTTTCCAAAGGGCGAGTTGGGCCCCACAGCATCTTGCTTCCAGCTCTTTGGGAAGCTAAGAAACCACTCGCTCTGCACAGTGCTCTTACAGCCTAATGGGAACATCTCTTCCAAAGGCCTGTGAAACGCAGTTTCTTTGCAGGCCTGATCTGGCTGAAGTAGGACTTCTGCTCTGGGTGTGCTACTTTGCCCTATA
This sequence comes from Equus caballus, assembly GCF_041296265.1. Taxonomy (NCBI): domain Eukaryota; kingdom Metazoa; phylum Chordata; class Mammalia; order Perissodactyla; family Equidae; genus Equus; species Equus caballus. The sequence goes on from NC_091710.1 coordinate 1,823,433, forward strand.
GCTGAAAGGCAGAACGTGCAGGCTTCTTTCCAAAGGGCGAGTTGGGCCCCACAGCGTCTTGCTTCCAGCTCTTTGGGAAGCTAAGAAACAACTCGCTCTGCACAGTGCTGTTACAGCCTACCGGGAACATCTCTTCCAAAGGCCTGTGAAACGCAGTTTCTTTGCAGGCCTGATCTGGCTGAAGTAGGACTTCTGCTCTGGGTGTGCTACTTTGCCCTAGAGCTGAAAGGCACAACGTGCAGGCTTCTTTCCAAAGGGCGAGTTGGGCCCCACAGCATCTTGCTTCCAGCTCTTTGGGAAGCTAAGAAACAACTCGCTCTGCACAGTGCTCTTACAGCCTACCGGGAACATCTCTTCCAAAGGCCTGTGAAACACAGTTTGTTTGCAGGCCTGATCTGGCTGAAGTAGGACTTCTGCTCTGGGTGTGCTACTTTGCCCTAGAGCTGAAAGGCACAACGTGCAGGCTTCTTTCCAAAGGGCGAGTTGGGCCCCACAGCATCTTGCTTCCAGCTCTTTGGGAAGCTAAGAAACAACTCGCTCTGCACAGTGCTCTTACAGCCTACCGGGAACATCTCTTCCAAAGGCCTGTGAAACTCAGTTTCTTTGCAGGCCTGATCTGGCTGAAGTAGGACTTCGGCTCTGGGTGTGCTACTTTGCCCTAGAGCTGAAAGGCACAACGTGCAGGCTTCTTTCCAAAGGGCGAGTTGGGCCCCAAAGCATCTTGCTTCCAGCTCTTTGGGAAGCTAAGAAACAACTCGCTCTGCACAGTGCTCTTACAGCCTACCGGGAACATCTCTTCCAAAGGCCTGTGAAACGCAGTTTCTTTGCAGGCCTGATCTGGCTGAAGTAGGACTTCTGCTCTGGGTGTGCTACTTTGCCCTAGAGCTGAAAGGCACAACGTGCAGGCTTCTTTCCAAAGGGCGAGTTGGGCCCCACAGCATCTTGCTTCCAGCTCTTTGGGAAGCTAAGAAACAACTCGCTCTGCACAGTGCTCTTACAGCCTACCGGGAACATCTCTTCCAAAGGCCTGTGAAACGCAGTTTCTTTGCAGGCCTGATCTGGCTGAAGTAGGACTTCTGCTCTGGGTGTGCTACTTTGCCCTAGAGCTGAAAGGCACAACGTGCAGGCTTCTTTCCAAAGGGCGAGTTGGGCCCCACAGCATCTTGCTTCCAGCTCTTTGGGAAGCTAAGAAACAACTCGCTCTGCACAGTGCTCTTACAGCCTACCGGGAACATCTCTTCCAAAGGCCTGTGAAACGCAGTTTCTTTGCAGGCCTGATCTGGCTGAAGTAGGACTTCTGCTCTGGGTGTGCTACTTTGCCCTAGAGCTGAAAGGCACAACGTGCAGTCTTCTTTCCAAAGGGCGAGTTGGGCCCCACAGCATCTTGCTTCCAGCTCTTTGGGAAGCTAAGAAACCACTCGCTCTGCACAGTGCTCTTACAGCCTACCGGGAACATCTCTTCCAAAGGCCTGTGAAACGCAGTTTCTTTGCAGGCCTGATCTGGCTGAAGTAGGACTTCTGCTCTCGGTGTGCTACTTTGCCCTAGAGCTGAAAGGCACAACGTGCAGGCTTCTTTCCAAAGGGCGAGTTGGGCCCCACAGCGTCTTGCTTCCAGCTCTTTGGGAAGCTAAGAAACAACTCGCTCTGCACAGTGCTCTTACAGCCTAGTGGGAACATCTCTTCCAAAGGCCTGTGAAACGCAGTTTCTTTGCAGGCCTGATCTGGCTGAAGTAGGACTTCTGCTCTGGGTGTGCTACTTTGCCCTAGAGCTGAAAGGCACAACGTGCAGGCTTCTTTCCAAAGGGCGAGTTGGGCCCCACAGCATCTTGCTTCAAGCTCTTTGGGAAGCTGAGAAACAACTCGCTCTGCACAGTGCTCTTACAGCCTACCGGGAACATCTCTTCCAAAGGCCTGTGAAACGCAGTTTCTTTGCAGGCCTGATCTGGCTGAAGTAGGACTTCTGCTCTGGGTGTGCTACTTTGCCCTAGAGCTGAAAGGCACAACGTGCAGGCTTCTTTCCAAAGGGCGAGTTGGGCCCCACAGCATCTTGCTTCCAGCTCTTTGGGAAGCTAAGAAACCACTCGCTATGCACAGTGCTCTAACAGCCTAGTGGGAACATGTCTTCCAAAGGCCTGTGAAACGCAGTTTCTTTGCAGGCCTGATCTGGCTGAAGTAGGACTTCTGCTCTGGGTGTGCTACTTTGCCCTAGAGCTGAAAGGCACAACGTGCAGGCTTCTTTCCAAAGGGCGAGTTGGGCCCCACAGCATCTTGCTTCCAGCTCTTTGGGAAGCTAAGAAACAACTCGCTCTGCACAGTGCTCTAACAGCCTAGTGGGAACATGTCTTCCAAAGGCCTGTGAAACGCTGTTTCTTTGCAGGCCTGATCTGGCTGAAGTAGGACTTCTGCTCTGGGTGTGCTACTTTGCCCTAGAGCTGAAAGGCACAACGTGCAGGCTTCTTTCCAAAGGGCGAGTTGGGCCCCACAGCATCTTGCTTCCAGCTCTTTGGGAAGCTAAGAAACAACTCGCTCTGCACAGTGCTCTTACAGCCTACCGGGAACATCTCTTCCAAAGGCCTGTGAAACGCAGTTTCTTTGCAGGCCTGATCTGGCTGAAGTAGGACTTCTGCTCTGGGTGTGCTACTTTGCCCTAGAGCTGAAAGGCACAACGTGCAGGCTTCTTTCCAAAGGGCGAGTTGGGCCCCACAGCATCTTGCTTCCAGCTCTTTGGGAAGCTAAGAAACAACTCGCTCTGCACAGTGCTCTTACAGCCTACCGGGAACATCTCTTCCAAAGGCCTGTGAAACGCAGTTTCTTTGCAGGCCTGATCTGGCTGAAGTAGGACTTCTGCTCTGGGTGTGCTACTTTGCCCTAGAGCTGAAAGGCACAACGTGCAGGCTTCTTTCCAAAGGGCGAGTTGGGCCCCACAGCATCTTGCTTCCAGCTCTTTGGGAAGCTAAGAAACAACTCGCTCTGCACAGTGCTCTTACAGCCTACCGGGAACATCTCTTCCAAAGGCCTGTGAAACGCAGTTTCTTTGCAGGCCTGATCTGGCTGAAGTAGGACTTCTGCTCTGGGTGTGCTACTTTGCCCTAGAGCTGAAAGGCACAACGTGCAGGCTTCTTTCCAAAGGGCGAGTTGGGCCCCACAGCATCTTGCTTCCAGCTCTTTGGGAAGCTAAGAAACCACTCGCTCTGCACAGTGCTCTTACAGCCTACCGGGAACATCTCTTCCAAAGGCCTGTGAAACGCAGTTTCTTTGCAGGCCTGATCTGGCTGAAGTAGGACTTCTGCTCTCGGTGTGCTACTTTGCCCTAGAGCTGAAAGGCACAACGTGCAGGCTTCTTTCCAAAGGGCGAGTTGGGCCCCACAGCGTCTTGCTTCCAGCTCTTTGGGAAGCTAAGAAACAACTCGCTCTGCACAGTGCTCTTACAGCCTAGTGGGAACATCTCTTCCAAAGGCCTGTGAAACGCAGTTTCTTTGCAGGCCTGATCTGGCTGAAGTAGGACTTCTGCTCTGGGTGTGCTACTTTGCCCTAGAGCTGAAAGGCACAACGTGCAGGCTTCTTTCCAAAGGGCGAGTTGGGCCCCACAGCATCTTGCTTCCAGCTCTTTGGGAAGCTAAGAAACAACTCGCTCTGCACAGTGCTCTTACAGCCTACCGGGAACATCTCTTCCAAAGGCCTGTGAAACGCAGTTTCTTTGCAGGCCTGATCTGGCTGAAGTAGGACTTCTGCTCTGGGTGTGCTACTTTGCCCTAGAGCTGAAAGGCACAACGTGCAGGCTTCTTTCCAAAGGGCGAGTTGGGCCCCACAGCATCTTGCTTCCAGCTCTTTGGGAAGCTAAGAAACCACTCGCTATGCACAGTGCTCTAACAGCCTAGTGGGAACATGTCTTCCAAAGGCCTGTGAAACGCAGTTTCTTTGCAGGCCTGATCTGGCTGAAGTAGGACTTCTGCTCTGGGTGTGCTACTTTGCCCTAGAGCTGAAAGGCACAACGTGCAGGCTTCTTTCCAAAGGGCGAGTTGGGCCCCACAGCATCTTGCTTCCAGCTCTTTGGGAAGCTAAGAAACAACTCGCTCTGCACAGTGATCTTACAGCCTACCGGGAACATCTCTTCCATAGGCCTGTGAAACGCAGTTTCTTTGCAGGCCTGATCTGGCTGAAGTAGGACTTCTGCTCTGGGTGTGCTACTTTGCCCTAGAGCTGAAAGGCAGAACGTGCAGGCTTCTTTCCATAGGGCGAGTTGGGCCCCACAGCGTCTTGCTTCCAGCTCTTTGGGAAGCTAAGAAACAACTCGCTCTGCACAGTGCTGTTACAGCCTACCGGGAACATCTCTTCCAAAGGCCTGTGAAACGCAGTTTCTTTGCAGGCCTGATCTGGCTGAAGTAGGACTTCTGCTCTGGGTGTGCTACTTTGCCCTAGAGCTGAAAGGCACAACGTGCAGGATTCTTTCCAAAGGGCGAGTTGGGCCCCACAGCATCTTGCTTCCAGCTCTTTGGGAAGCTAAGAAACAACTCGCTCTGCACAGTGCTCTTACAGCCTACCGGGAACATCTCTTCCAAAGGCCTGTGAAACACAGTTTGTTTGCAGGCCTGATCTGGCTGAAGTAGGACTTCTGCTCTGGGTGTGCTACTTTGCCCTAGAGCTGAAAGGCACAACGTGCAGGCTTCTTTCCAAAGGGCGAGTTGGGCCCCACAGCATCTTGCTTCCAGCTCTTTGGGAAGCTAAGAAACAACTCGCTCTGCACAGTGCTCTTACAGCCTACCGGGAACATCTCTTCCAAAGGCCTGTGAAACGCAGTTTCTTTGCAGGCCTGATCTGGCTGAAGTAGGACTTCGGCTCTGGGTGTGCTACTTTGCCCTAGAGCTGAAAGGCACAACGTGCAGGCTTCTTTCCAAAGGGCGAGTTGGGCCCCAAAGCATCTTGCTTCCAGCTCTTTGGGAAGCTAAGAAACAACTCGCTCTGCACAGTGCTCTTACAGCCTACCGGGAACATCTCTTCCAAAGGCCTGTGAAACGCAGTTTCTTTGCAGGCCTGATCTGGCTGAAGTAGGACTTCTGCTCTGGGTGTGCTACTTTGCCCTAGAGCTGAAAGGCACAACGTGCAGGCTTCTTTCCAAAGGGCGAGTTGGGCCCCACAGCATCTTGCTTCCAGCTCTTTGGGAAGCTAAGAAACAACTCGCTCTGCACAGTGCTCTTACAGCCTACCGGGAACATCTCTTCCAAAGGCCTGTGAAACGCAGTTTCTTTGCAGGCCTGATCTGGCTGAAGTAGGACTTCTGCTCTGGGTGTGCTACTTTGCCCTAGAGCTGAAAGGCACAACGTGCAGGCTTCTTTCCAAAGGGCGAGTTGGGCCCCACAGCATCTTGCTTCCAGCTCTTTGGGAAGCTAAGAAACAACTCGCTCTGCACAGTGCTCTAACAGCCTAGTGGGAACATGTCTTCCAAAGGCCTGTGAAACGCAGTTTCTTTGCAGGCCTGATCTGGCTGAAGTAGGACTTCTGCTCTGGGTGTGCTACTTTGCCCTAGAGCTGAAAGGCACAACGTGCAGGCTTCTTTCCAAAGGGTGAGTTGGGCCCCACAGCATCTTGCTTCCAGCTCTTTGGGAAGCTAAGAAACCACCTGCTCTGCACAGTGCTCTTACAGCCTACCGGGAACATCTCTTCCAAAGGCCTGTGAAACGCAGTTTCTTTGCAGGCCTGATCTGGCTGAAGTAGGACTTCTGCTCTGGGTGTGCTACTTTGCCCTAGAGCTGAAAGGCACAACGTGCAGGCTTCTTTCCAAAGGGCGAGTTGGGCCCCACAGCATCTTGCTTCCAGCTCTTTGGGAAGCTAAGAAACAACTCGCTCTGCACAGTGCTCTTACAGCCTACCGGGAACATCTCTTCCAAAGGCCTGTGAAACGCAGTTTCTTTGCAGGCCTGATCTGGCTGAAGTAGGACTTCTGCTCTGGGTGTGCTACTTTGCCCTAGAGCTGAAAGGCACAACGTGCAGGCTTCTTTCCAAAGGGCGAGTTGGGCCCCACAGCATCTTGCTTCCAGCTCTTTGGGAAGCTAAGAAACAACTCGCTCTGCACAGTGCTCTTACAGCCTACCGGGAACATCTCTTCCAAAGGCCTGTGAAACGCAGTTTCTTTGCAGGCCTGATCTGGCTGAAGTAGGACTTCTGCTCTGGGTGTGCTACTTTGCCCTAGAGCTGAAAGGCACAACGTGCAGTCTTCTTTCCAAAGGGCGAGTTGGGCCCCACAGCATCTTGCTTCCAGCTCTTTGGGAAGCTAAGAAACCACTCGCTCTGCACAGTGCTCTTACAGCCTACCGGGAACATCTCTTCCAAAGGCCTGTGAAACGCAGTTTCTTTGCAGGCCTGATCTGGCTGAAGTAGGACTTCTGCTCTCGGTGTGCTACTTTGCCCTAGAGCTGAAAGGCACAACGTGCAGGCTTCTTTCCAAAGGGCGAGTTGGGCCCCACAGCGTCTTGCTTCCAGCTCTTTGGGAAGCTAAGAAACAACTCGCTCTGCACAGTGCTCTTACAGCCTAGTGGGAACATCTCTTCCAAAGGCCTGTGAAACGCAGTTTCTTTGCAGGCCTGATCTGGCTGAAGTAGGACTTCTGCTCTGGGTGTGCTACTTTGCCCTAGAGCTGAAAGGCACAACGTGCAGGCTTCTTTCCAAAGGGCGAGTTGGGCCCCACAGCATCTTGCTTCAAGCTCTTTGGGAAGCTGAGAAACAACTCGCTCTGCACAGTGCTCTTACAGCCTACCGGGAACATCTCTTCCAAAGGCCTGTGAAACGCAGTTTCTTTGCAGGCCTGATCTGGCTGAAGTAGGACTTCTGCTCTGGGTGTGCTACTTTGCCCTAGAGCTGAAAGGCACAACGTGCAGGCTTCTTTCCAAAGGGCGAGTTGGGCCCCACAGCATCTTGCTTCCAGCTCTTTGGGAAGCTAAGAAACCACTCGCTATGCACAGTGCTCTAACAGCCTAGTGGGAACATGTCTTCCAAAGGCCTGTGAAACGCAGTTTCTTTGCAGGCCTGATCTGGCTGAAGTAGGACTTCTGCTCTGGGTGTGCTACTTTGCCCTAGAGCTGAAAGGCACAACGTGCAGGCTTCTTTCCAAAGGGCGAGTTGGGCCCCACAGCATCTTGCTTCCAGCTCTTTGGGAAGCTAAGAAACAACTCGCTCTGCACAGTGCTCTAACAGCCTAGTGGGAACATGTCTTCCAATGGCCTGTGAAACGCAGTTTCTTTGAAGGCCTGATCTGGCTGAAGTAGGACTTCTGCTCTGGGTGTGCTACTTTGCCCTAGAGCTGAAAGGCACAACGTGCAGGCTTCTTTCCAAAGGGCGAGTTGGGCCCCACAGCATCTTGCTTCCAGCTCTTTGGGAAGCTAAGAAACAACTCGCTCTGCACAGTGCTCTTACAGCCTACCGGGAACATCTCTTCCAAAGGCCTGTGAAACGCAGTTTCTTTGCAGGCCTGATCTGGCTGAAGTAGGACTTCTGCTCTGGGTGTGCTACTTTGCCCTAGAGCTGAAAGGCACAACGTGCAGGCTTCTTTCCAAAGGGCGAGTTGGGCCCCACAGCATCTTGCTTCCAGCTCTTTGGGAAGCTAAGAAACAACTCGCTCTGCACAGTGCTCTTACAGCCTACCGGGAACATCTCTTCCAAAGGCCTGTGAAACGCAGTTTCTTTGCAGGCCTGATCTGGCTGAAGTAGGACTTCTGCTCTGGGTGTGCTACTTTGCCCTAGAGCTGAAAGGCACAACGTGCAGGCTTCTTTCCAAAGGGCGAGTTGGGCCCCACAGCATCTTGCTTCCAGCTCTTTGGGAAGCTAAGAAACAAGTCGCTCTGCACAGTGCTCTTACAGCCTACCGGGAACATCTCTTCCAAAGGCCTGTGAAACGCAGTTTCTTTGCAGGCCTGATCTGGCTGAAGTAGGACTTCTGCTCTGGGTGTGCTACTTTGCCCTAGAGCTGAAAGGCACAACGTGCAGGCTTCTTTCCAAAGGGCGAGTTGGGCCCCACAGCATCTTGCTTCCAGCTCTTTGGGAAGCTAAGAAACCACTCGCTCTGCACAGTGCTCATACAGCCTACCGGGAACATCTCTTCCAAAGGCCTGTGAAACGCAGTTTCTTTGCAGGCCTGATCTGGCTGAAGTAGGACTTCTGCTCTCGGTGTGCTACTTTGCCCTAGAGCTGAAAGGCACAACGTGCAGGCTTCTTTCCAAAGGGCGAGTTGGGCCCCACAGCGTCTTGCTTCCAGCTCTTTGGGAAGCTAAGAAACAACTCGCTCTGCACAGTGCTCTTACAGCCTAGTGGGAACATCTCTTCCAAAGGCCTGTGAAACGCAGTTTCTTTGCAGGCCTGATCTGGCTGAAGTAGGACTTCTGCTCTGGGTGTGCTACTTTGCCCTAGAGCTGAAAGGCACAACGTGCAGGCTTCTTTCCAAAGGGCGAGTTGGGCCCCACAGCATCTTGCTTCCAGCTCTTTGGGAAGCTAAGATACAACTCGCTCTGCACAGTGCTCTTACAGCCTACCGGGAACATCTCTTCCAAAGGCCTGTGAAACGCAGTTTCTTTGCAGGCCTGATCTGGCTGAAGTAGGACTTCTGCTCTGGGTGTGCTACTTTGCCCTAGAGCTGAAAGGCACAACGTGCAGGCTTCTTTCCAAAGGGCGAGTTGGGCCCCACAGCATCTTGCTTCCAGCTCTTTGGGAAGCTAAGAAACCACTCGCTATGCACACTGCTCTAACAGCCTAGTGGGAACATGTCTTCCAAAGGCCTGTGAAACGCAGTTTCTTTGCAGGCCTGATCTGGCTGAAGTAGGACTTCTGCTCTGGGTGTGCTACTTTGCCCTAGAGCTGAAAGGCACAACGTGCAGGCTTCTTTCCAAAGGGCGAGTTGGGCCCCACAGCATCTTGCTTCCAGCTCTTTGGGAAGCTAAGAAACAACTCGCTCTGCACAGTGATCTTACAGCCTACCGGGAACATCTCTTCCATAGGCCTGTGAAACGCAGTTTCTTTGCAGGCCTGATCTGGCTGAAGTAGGACTTCTGCTCTGGGTGTGCTACTTTGCCCTAGAGCTGAAAGGCACAACGTGCAGGCTTCTTTCCAAAGGGCGAGTTGGGCCCCACAGCATCTTGCTTCCAGCTCTTTGGGAAGCTAAGAAACAACTCGCTCTGCACAGTGCTCTTACAGCCTACTGGGAACATCTCTTCCAAAGGCCTGTGAAACGCAGTTTCTTTGCAGGCCTGATCTGGCTGAAGTAGGACTTCTGCTCTGGGTGTGCTACTTTGCCCTAGAGCTGAAAGGCACAACGTGCAGGCTTCTTTCCAAAGGGCGAGTTGGGCCCCACAGCATCTTGCTTCCAGCTCTTTGGGAAGCTAGGAAACAACTCGCTCTGCACAGTGCTCTTACAGCCTACCGGGAACATCTCTTCCAAATGCCTGTGAAACGCAGTTTCTTTGCAGGCCTGATCTGGCTGAAGTAGGACTTCTGCTCTGGGTGTGCTACTTTGCCCTAGAGCTGAAAGGCACAACATGCAGGCTTCTTTCCAAAGGGCGAGTTGGGCCCCACAGCATCTTGCTTCCAGCTCTTTGGGAAGCTAAGAAACCACTCGCTCTGCACAGTGCTCTTACAGCCTACCGGGAACATCTCTTCCAAAGGACTGTGAAACGCAGTTTCTTTGCAGGCCTGATCTGGCTGAAGTAGGACTTCTGCTGTGGGTGTGCCACTTTGCCCTAGAGCTGAAAGGCACAACGTGCAGGCTTCTTTCCAAAGGGCGAGTTGGGCCCCACAGCATCTTGCTTCCAGCTCTTTGGGAAGCTAAGAAACAACTCGCTCTGCACAGTGCTCTAACAGCCTAGTGGGAACATGTCTTCCAAAGGCCTGTGAAACGCAGTTTCTTTGAAGGCCTGATCTGGCTGAAGTAGGACTTCTGCTCTGGGTGTGCTACTTTGCCCTAGAGCTGAAAGGCACAACGTGCAGGCTTCTTTCCAAAGGGCGAGTTGGGCCCCACAGCATCTTGCTTCCAGCTCTTTGGGAAGCTAAGAAACAACTCGCTCTGCACAGTGCTCTTACAGCCTACCGGGAACATCTCTTCCAAAGGCCTGTGAAACGCAGTTTCTTTGCAGGCCTGATCTGGCTGAAGTAGGACTTCTGCTCTGGGTGTGCTACTTTGCCCTAGAGCTGAAAGGCACAACGTGCAGGCTTCTTTCCAAAGGGCGAGTTGGGGCCCACAGCATCTTGCTTCCAGCTCTTTGGGAAGCTAAGAAACAACTCCCTCTGCACAGTGCTCTTACAGCCTACCGGGAACATCTCTTCCAAAGGCCTGTGAAACGCAGTTTCTTTGCAGGCCTGATCTGGCTGAAGTAGGACTTCTGCTCTGGGTGTGCTACTTTGCCCTAGAGCTGAAAGGCACAACGTGCAGGCTTCTTTCCAAAGGGCGAGTTGGGCCCCACAGCATCTTGCTTCCAGCTCTTTGGGAAGCTAAGAAACAACTCGCTCTGCACAGTGCTCTTACAGCCTACCGGGAACATCTCTTCCAAAGGCCTGTGAAACGCAGTTTCTTTGCAGGCCTGATCTGGCTGAAGTAGGACTTCTGCTCTGGGTGTGCTACTTTGCCCTAGAGCTGAAAGGCACAACGTGCAGGCTTCTTTCCAAAGGGCGAGTTGGGCCCCACAGCATCTTGCTTCCAGCTCTTTGGGAAGCTAAGAAACCACTCGCTCTGCACAGTGCTCATACAGCCTACCGGGAACATCTCTTCCAAAGGCCTGTGAAACGCAGTTTCTTTGCAGGCCTGATCTGGCTGAAGTAGGACTTCTGCTCTCGGTGTGCTACTTTGCCCTAGAGCTGAAAGGCACAACGTGCAGGCTTCTTTCCAAAGGGCGAGTTGGGCCCCACAGCGTCTTGCTTCCAGCTCTTTGGGAAGCTAAGAAACAACTCGCTCTGCACAGTGCTCTTACAGCCTAGTGGGAACATCTCTTCCAAAGGCCTGTGAAACGCAGTTTCTTTGCAGGCCTGATCTGGCTGAAGTAGGACTTCTGCTCTGGGTGTGCTACTTTGCCCTAGAGCTGAAAGGCACAACGTGCAGGCTTCTTTCCAAAGGGCGAGTTGGGCCCCACAGCATCTTGCTTCCAGCTCTTTGGGAAGCTAAGATACAACTCGCTCTGCACAGTGCTCTTACAGCCTAGTGGGAACATCTCTTCCAAAGGCCTGTGAAACGCAGTTTCTTTGCAGGCCTGATCTGGCTGAAGTAGGACTTCTGCTCTGGGTGTGCTACTTTGCCCTAGAGCTGAAAGGCACAACGTGCAGGCTTCTTTCCAAAGGGCGAGTTGGGCCCCACAGCATCTTGCTTCCAGCTCTTTGGGAAGCTAAGAAACCACTCGCTATGCACAGTGCTCTAACAGCCTAGTGGGAACATGTCTTCCAAAGGCCTGTGAAACGCAGTTTCTTTGCAGGCCTGATCTGGCTGAAGTAGGACTTCTGCTCTGGGTGTGCTACTTTGCCCTAGAGCTGAAAGGCACAACGTGCAGGCTTCTTTCCAAAGGGCGAGTTGGGCCCCACAGCATCTTGCTTCCAGCTCTTTGGGAAGCTAAGAAACAACTCGCTCTGCACAGTGATCTTACAGCCTACCGGGAACATCTCTTCCATAGGCCTGTGAAACGCAGTTTCTTTGCAGGCCTGATCTGGCTGAAGTAGGACTTCTGCTCTGGGTGTGCTACTTTGCCCTAGAGCTGAAAGGCACAACGTGCAGGCTTCTTTCCAAAGGGCGAGTTGGGCCCCACAGCATCTTGCTTCCAGCTCTTTGGGAAGCTAAGAAACAACTCGCTCTGCACAGTGCTCTTACAGCCTACTGGGAACATCTCTTCCAAAGGCCTGTGAAACGCAGTTTCTTTGCAGGCCTGATCTGGCTGAAGTAGGACTTCTGCTCTGGGTGTGCTACTTTGCCCTAGAGCTGAAAGGCACAACGTGCAGGCTTCTTTCCAAAGGGCGAGTTGGGCCCCACAGCATCTTGCTTCCAGCTCTTTGGGAAGCTAGGAAACAACTCGCTCTGCACAGTGCTCTTACAGCCTACCGGGAACATCTCTTCCAAATGCCTGTGAAACGCAGTTTCTTTGCAGGCCTGATCTGGCTGAAGTAGGACTTCTGCTCTGGGTGTGCTACTTTGCCCTAGAGCTGAAAGGCACAACATGCAGGCTTCTTTCCAAAGGGCGAGTTGGGCCCCACAGCATCTTGCTTCCAGCTCTTTGGGAAGCTAAGAAACCACTCGCTCTGCACAGTGCTCTTACAGCCTACCGGGAACATCTCTTCCAAAGGACTGTGAAACGCAGTTTCTTTGCAGGCCTGATCTGGCTGAAGTAGGACTTCTGCTGTGGGTGTGCCACTTTGCCCTAGAGCTGAAAGGCACAACGTGCAGGCTTCTTTCCAAAGGGCGAGTTGGGCCCCACAGCATCTTGCTTCCAGCTCTTTGGGAAGCTAAGAAACCACTCGCTCTGCACAGTGCTCTTACAGCCTACCGGGAACATTCCTTCCAAAGGCCTGTGAAACGCAGTTTCTTTGCAGGCCTGATCTGGCTGAAGTAGGACTTCTGCTCTGGGTGTGCTACTTTGCCCTAGAGCTGAAAGGCACAACGTGCAGGCTTCTTTCCAAAGGGCGAGTTGGGCCCCACAGCATCTTGCTTCCAGCTCTTTGGGAAGCTAAGAAACAACTCGCTCTGCACAGTGCTCTTACAGCCTACCGGGATCATGTCTTCCAAAGGCCTGTGAAACGCAGTTTCTTTGCAGGCCTGATCTGGCTGAAGTAGGACTTCTGCTCTGGGTGTGCTACTTTGCCCTAGAGCTGAAAGGCACAACGTGCAGGCTTCTTTCCAAAGGGCGAGTTGGGCCCCACAGCGTCTTGCTTCCAGCTCTTTGGGAAGCTAAGAAACAACTCGCTCTGCACAGTGCTGTTACAGCCTACCGGGAACATCTCTTCCAAAGGCCTGTGAAACGCAGTTTCTTTGCAGGCCTGATCTGGCTGAAGTAGGACTTCGGCTCTGGGTGTGCTACTTTGCCCTAGAGCTGAAAGGCACAACGTGCAGGCTTCTTTCCAAAGGGCGAGTTGGGCCCCACAGCATCTTGCTTCCAGCTCTTTGGGAAGCTAAGAAACAACTCGCTCTGCACAGTGCTCTTACAGCCTACCGGGAACATCTCTTCCAAAGGCCTGTGAAACGCAGTTTCTTTGCAGGCCTGATCTGGCTGAAGTAGGACTTCTGCTCTGGGTGTGCTACTTTGCCCTAGAGCTGAAAGGCACAACGTGCAGGCTTCTTTCCAAAGGGCGAGTTGGGCCCCACAGCATCTTGCTTCCAGCTCTTTGGGAAGCTAAGAAACAACTCGCTCTGCACAGTGCTCTTACAGCCTACCGGGAACATCTCTTCCAAAGAGCTGTGAAACGCAGTTTCTTTGCAGGCCTGATCTGGCTGAAGTAGGACTTCTGCTCTGGGTGTGCTACTTTGCCCTAGAGCTGAAAGGCACAACGTGCAGGCTTCTTTCCAAAGGGCGAGTTGGGCCCCACAGCATCTTGCTTCCAGCTCTTTGGGAAGCTAAGAAACAACTCGCTCTGCACAGTGCTCTTACAGCCTACCGGGAACATCTCTTCCAAAGGCCTGTGAAACGCAGTTTCTTTGCAGGCCTGATCTGGCTGAAGTAGGACTTCTGCTCTGGGTGTGCTACTTTGCCCTAGAGCTGAAAGGCACAACGTGCAGGCTTCTTTCCAAAGGGCGAGTTGGGCCCCACAGCATCTTGCTTCCAGCTCTTTGGGAAGCTAAGAAACAACTCGCTCTGCACAGTGCTCTTACAGCCTACCGGGAACATCTCTTCCAAAGGCCTGTGAAACGCAGTTTCTTTGCAGGCCTGATCTGGCTGAAGTAGGACTTCTGCTCTGGGTGTGCTACTTTGCCCTAGAGCTGAAAGGCACAACGTGCAGGCTTCTTTCCAAAGGGCGAGTTGGGCCCCACAGCATCTTGCTTCCAGCTCTTTGGGAAGCTAAGAAACAACTCGCTCTGCACAGTGCTCTTACAGCCTACCGGGAACATCTCTTCCAAAGGCCTGTGAAACGCAGTTTCTTTGCAGGCCTGATCTGGCTGAAGTAGGACTTCTGCTCTGGGTGTGCTACTTTGCCCTAGAGCTGAAAGGCACAACGTGCAGGCTTCTTTCCAAAGGGCGAGTTGGGCCCCACAGCATCTTGCTTCCAGCTCTTTGGGAAGCTAAGAAACCACTCGCTCTGCACAGTGCTCTAACAGCCTAGTGGGAACATGTCTTCCAAAGGCCTGTGAAACGCAGTTTCTTTGCAGGCATGATCTGGCTGAAGTAGGACTTCTGCTCTGGGTGTGCTACTTTGCCCTAGAGCTGAAAGGCACAACGTGCAGGCTTCTTTCCAAAGGGCGAGTTGGGCCCCACAGCATCTTGCTTCCAGCTCTTTGGGAAGCTAAGAAACAACTCGCTCTGCACAGTGCTCTTACAGCCTACCGGGAACATCTCTTCCAAAGGCCTGTGAAACGCAGTTTGTTTGCAGGCCTGATCTGGCTGAAGTAGGACTTCTGCTCTGGGTGTGCTACTTTGCCCTAGAGCTGAAAGGCACAACGTGCAGGCTTCTTTCCAAAGGGCGAGTTGGGCCCCACAGCATCTTGCTTCCAGCTCTTTGGGAAGCTAAGAAACAACTCGCTCTGCACAGTGCTCTTACAGCCTACCGGGAACATCTCTTCCAAAGGCCTGTGAAACGCAGTTTCTTTGCAGGCCTGATCTGGCTGAAGTAGGACTTCTGCTCTGGGTGTGCTACTTTGCCCTAGAGCTGAAAGGCACAACGTGCAGGCTTCTTTCCAAAGGGCGAGTTGGGCCCCACAGCATCTTGCTTCCAGCTCTTTGGGAAGCTAAGAAACAACTCGCTCTGCACAGTGCTCTTACAGCCTACCGGGAACATCTCTTCCAAAGGCCTGTGAAACGCAGTTTCTTTGCAGGCCTGATCTGGCTGAAGTAGGACTTCTGCTCTGGGTGTGCTACTTTGCCCTAGAGCTGAAAGGCACAACGTGCAGTCTTCTTTCCAAAGGGCGAGTTGGGCCCCACAGCATCTTGCTTCCAGCTCTTTGGGAAGCTAAGAAACCACTCGCTCTGCACAGTGCTCTTACAGCCTACCGGGAACATCTCTTCCAAAGGCCTGTGAAACGCAGTTTCTTTGCAGGCCTGATCTGGCTGAAGTAGGACTTCTGCTCTCGGTGTGCTACTTTGCCCTAGAGCTGAAAGGCACAACGTGCAGGCTTCTTTCCAAAGGGCGAGTTGGGCCCCACAGCGTCTTGCTTCCAGCTCTTTGGGAAGCTAAGAAACAACTCGCTCTGCACAGTGCTCTTACAGCCTAGTGGGAACATCTCTTCCAAAGGCCTGTGAAACGCAGTTTCTTTGCAGGTCTGATCTGGCTGAAGTAGGACTTCTGCTCTGGGTGTGCTACTTTGCCCTAGAGCTGAAAGGCACAACGTGCAGGCTTCTTTCCAAAGGGCGAGTTGGGCCCCACAGCATCTTGCTTCAAGCTCTTTGGGAAGCTAAGAAACAACTCGCTCTGCACAGTGCTCTTACAGCCTACCGGGAACATCTCTTCCAAAGGCCTGTGAAACGCAGTTTCTTGGCAGGCCTGATCTGGCTGAAGTAGGACTTCGGCTCTGGGTGTGCTACTTTGCCCTAGAGCTGAAAGGCACAACGTGCAGGCTTCTTTCCAAAGGGCGAGTTGGGCCCCACAGCATCTTGCTTCCAGCTCTTTGGGAAGCTAAGAAACAACTCGCTCTGCACAGTGCTCTTACAGCCTACCGGGAACATCTCTTCCAAAGGCCTGTGAAACGCAGTTTCTTTGCAGGCCTGATCTGGCTGAAGTAGGACTTCTGCTCTGGGTGTGCTACTTTGCCCTAGAGCTGAAAGGCACAACGTGCAGGCTTCTTTCCAAAGGGCGAGTTGGGCCCCACAGCATCTTGCTTCCAGCTCTTTGGGAAGCTAAGAAACCACTCGCTCTGCACAGTGCTCTAACAGCCTACCGGGAACATCTCTTCCAAAGGCCTGTGAAACGCAGTTTCTTTGCAGGCCTGATCTGGCTGAAGTAGGACTTCTGCTCTGGGTGTGCTACTTTGCCCTAGAGCTGAAAGGCACAACGTGCAGGCTTCTTTCCAAAGGGCGAGTTGGGCCCCACAGCATCTTGCTTCCAGCTCTTTGGGAAGCTAAGAAACCACCTGCTCTGCACAGTGCTCTTACAGCCTACCGGGAACATCTCTTCCAAAGGCCTGTGAAACGCAGTTTCTTTGCAGGCCTGATCTGGCTGAAGTAGGACTTCTGCTCTGGGTGTGCTACTTTGCCCTAGAGCTGAAAGGCACAACGTGCAGGCTTCTTTCCAAAGGGCGAGTTGGGCCCCACAGCATCTTGCTTCCAGCTCTTTGGGAAGCTAAGAAACAACTCGCTCTGCACAGTGCTCTTACAGCCTACCGGGAACATCTCTTCCAAAGGCCTGTGAAACGCAGTTTCTTTGCAGGCCTGATCTGGCTGAAGTAGGAGTTCTGCTCTGGGTGTGCTACTTTGCCCTAGAGCTGAAAGGCACAACGTGCAGGCTTCTTTCCAAAGGGCGAGTTGGGCCCCACAGCATCTTGCTTCCAGCTCTTTGGGAAGCTAAGAAACAACTCGCTCTGCACAGTGCTCTTACAGCCTACCGGGAACATCTCTTCCAAAGGCCTGTGAAACGCAGTTTCTTTGCAGGCCTGATCTGGCTGAAGTAGGACTTCTGCTCTGGGTGTGCTACTTTGCCCTAGAGCTGAAAGGCACAACGTGCAGGCTTCTTTCCAAAGGGCGAGTTGGGCCCCACAGCATCTTGCTTCCAGCTCTTTGGGAAGCTAAGAAACAACTCGCTCTGCACAGTGCTCTTACAGCCTACCGGGAACATCTCTTCCAAAGGCCTGTGAAACGCAGTTTCTTTGCAGGCCTGATCTGGCTGAAGTAGGACTTCTGCTCTGGGTGTGCTACTTTGCCCTAGAGCTGAAAGGCACAACGTGCAGGCTTCTTTCCAAAGGGCGAGTTGGGCCCCACAGCGTCTTGCTTCCAGCTCTTTGGTAAGCTAAGAAACAACTCGCTCTGCACAGTGCTCTTACAGCCTAGTGGGAACATCTATTCCAAAGGCCGGTGAAACGCAGTTTCTTTGCAGGCCTGATCTGGCTGAAGTAGGACTTCTGCTCTGGGTGTGCTACTTTGCCCTAGAGCTGAAAGGCACAACGTGCAGGCTTCTTTCCAAAGGGCGAGTTGGGCCCCACAGCATCTTGCTTCCAGCTCTTTGGGAAGCTAAGAAACAACTCGCTCTGCACAGTGCTCTTACAGCCTACCGGGAACATCTCTTCCAAAGGCCTGTGAAACGCAGTTTCTTTGCAGGCCTGATCTGGCTGAAGTAGGACTTCGGCTCTGGGTGTGCTACTTTGCCCTAGAGCTGAAAGGCACAACGTGCAGGCTTCTTTCCAAAGGGCGAGTTGGGCCCCACAGCATCTTGCTTCCAGCTCTTTGGGAAGCTAAGAAACAACTCGCTCTGCACAGTGCTCTTACAGCCTACCGGGAACATCTCTTCCAAAGGCCTGTGAAACGCAGTTTCTTTGCAGGCCTGAGATGGCTGAAGTAGGACTTCGGCTCTGGGTGTGCTACTTTGCCCTAGAGCTGAAAGGCACAACGTGCAGGCTTCTTTCCAAAGGGCGAGTTGGGCCCCACAGCATCTTGCTTCCAGCTCTTTGGGAAGCTAAGAAACCACTCGCTCTGCACAGTGCTCTAACAGCCTAGTGGGAACATGTCTTCCAAAGGCCTGTGAAACGCAGTTTCTTTGCAGGCCTGATCTGGCTGAAGTAGGACTTCTGCTCTGGGTGTGCTACTTTGCCCTAGAGCTGAAAGGCACAACGTGCAGGCTTCTTTCCAAAGGGCGAGTTGGGCCCCACAGCATCTTGCTTCCAGCTCTTTGGGAAGCTAAGAAACAACACGCTCTGCACAGTGCTCTTACAGCCTACCGGGATATCTCTTCCATAGGCCTGTGAAACGCAGTTTCTTTGCAGGCCTGATCTGGCTGAAGTAGGACTTCTGCTCTGGGTGTGCTACTTTGCCCTAGAGCTGAAAGGCACAACGTGCAGGCTTCTTTCCAAAGGGCGAGTTGGGCCCCACAGCATCTTGCTTCCAGCTCTTTGGGAAGCTAAGAAACAACTCGCTCTGCACAGTGCTCTTACAGCCTACCGGGAACATCTCTTCCAAAGGCCTGTGAAACGCAGTTTCTTTGCAGGCCTGATCTGGCTGTAGTAGGACTTCGGCTCTGGGTGTGCTACTTTGCGCTAGAGCTGAAAGGCACAACGTGCAGGCTTCTTTCCAAAGGGCGAGTTGGGCCCCACAGCATCTTGCTTCCAGCTCTTTGGGAAGCTAAGAAACAACTCGCTCTGCACAGTGCTCTTACAGCCTACCGGGAACATCTCTTCCAAAGGCCTGTGAAACGCAGTTTCTTTGCAGGCCTGATCTGGCTGAAGTAGGACTTCTGCTGTGGGTGTGCTACTTTGCCCTAGAGCTGAAAGGCACAACGTGCAGGCTTCTTTCCAAAGGGCGAGTTCGGCTCCACAGCATGTTGATTCCAGCTCTTTGGGAAGCTAAGAAACAACTCGCTCTGCACAGTGCTCTTACAGCCTACCGGGAACATCTCTTCCAAAGGCCTGTGAAACGCAGTTTCTTTGCAGGCCTGATCTGGCTGAAGTAGGACTTCTGCTCTGGGTGTGCTACTTTGCCCTAGAGCTGAAAGGCACAACGTGCAGGCTTCTTTCCAAAGGGCGAGTTGGGCCCCACAGCATCTTGCTTCCAGCTCTTTGGGAAGCTAAGAAACCACTCGCTCTGCACAGTGCTCTAACAGCCTAGTGGGAACATGTCTTCCAAAGGCCTGTGAAACGCAGTTTCTTTGCAGGCCTGATCTGGCTGAAGTAGGACTTCTGCTCTGGGTGTGCTACTTTGCCCTAGAGCTGAAAGGCACACCGTGCAGGCTTCTTTCCAAAGGGCGAGTTGGGCCCCACAGCATCTTGCTTCCAGCTCTTTGGGAAGCTAAGAAACCACTCGCTCTGCACAGTGCTCTTACAGCCTACCGGGAACATCTCTTCCAAAGGCCTGTGAAACGCAGTTTCTTTGCAGGCCTGATCTGGCTGAAGTAGGACTTCTGCTCTGGGTGTGCTACTTTGCCCTAGAGCTGAAAGGCACAACGTGCAGGCTTCTTTCCAAAGGGCGAGTTGGGCCCCACAGCGTCTTGCTTCCAGCTCTTTGGGAAGCTAAGAAACAACTCGCTCTGCACAGTGCTCTTACAGCCTAGTGGGAACATCTCTTCCAAAGGCCTGTGAAACGCAGTTTCTTTGCAGGCCTGATCTGGCTGAAGTAGGAGTTCTGCTCTGGGTGTGCTACTTTGCCCTAGAGCTGAAAGGCACAACGTGCAGGCTTCTTTCCAAAGGGCGAGTTGGGCCCCACAGCATCTTGCTTCCAGCTCTTTGGGAAGCTAAGAAACAACTCGCTCTGCACAGTGCTCTTACAGCCTACCGGGAACATCTCTTCCAAAGGCCTGTGAAACGCAGTTTCTTTACAGGCCTGATGTGGCTGAAGTAGGACTTCTGCTCTGGGTGTGCTACTTTGCCCTAGAGCTGAAAGGCACAACGTGCAGGCTTCTTTCCAAAGGGCGAGTTGGGCCCCACAGCATCTTGCTTCCAGCTCTTTGGGAAGCTAAGAAACAACTCGCTCTGCACAGTGCTCTTACACCCTACCGGGAACATCTCTTCCAAAGGCCTGTGAAACGCAGTTTCTTTGCAGGCCTGATCTGGCTGAAGTAGGACTTCTGCTCTGGGTGTGCTACTTTGCCCTAGAGCTGAAAGGCACAACGTGCAGGCTTCTTTCCAAAGGGCGAGTTGGGCCCCACAGCGTCTTGCTTCCAGCTCTTTGGGAAGCTAAGAAACAACTCGCTCTGCACAGTGCTCTTACAGCCTAGTGGGAACATCTCTTCCAAAGGCCTGTGAAACGCAGTTTCTTTGCAGGTCTGATCTGGCTGAAGTAGGACTTCTGCTCTGGGTGTGCTACTTTGCCCTAGAGCTGAAAGGCACAACGTGCAGGCTTCTTTCCAAAGGGCGAGTTGGGCCCCACAGCATCTTGCTTCCAGCTCTTTGGGAAGCTAAGAAACAACTCGCTCTGCACAGTGCTCTTACAGCCTACCGGGAACATCTCTTCCAAAGGCCTGTGAAACGCAGTTTCTTTGCAGGCCTGATCTGGCTGAAGTAGGACTTCGGCTCTGGGTGTGCTACTTTGCCCTAGAGCTGAAAGGCACAACGTGCAGGCTTCTTTCCAAAGGGCGAGTTGGGCCCCACAGCATCTTGCTTCCAGCTCTTTGGGAAGCTAAGAAACAACTCGCTCTGCACAGTGCTCTTACAGCCTACCGGGAACATCTCTTCCAAAGGCCTGTGAAACGCAGTTTCTTTGCAGGCCTGATCTGGCTGAAGTAGGACTTCGGCTCTGGATGTGCTACTTTGCCCTAGAGCTGAAAGGCACAACGTGCAGGATTCTTTCCAAAGGGCGAGTTGGGCCCCACAGCATCTTGCTTCCAGCTCTTTGGGAAGCTAAGAAACAACTCGCTCTGCACAGTGCTCTAACAGCCTAGTGGGAACATGTCTTCCAAAGGCCTGTGAAACGCAGTTTCTTTGCAGGCCTGATCTGGCTGAAGTAGGACTTCTGCTCTGGGTGTGCTACTTTGCCCTAGAGCTGAAAGGCACAACGTGCAGGCTTCTTTCCAAAGGGCGAGTTGGGCCCCACAGCATCTTGCTTCCAGCTCTTTGGGAAGCTAAGAAACAACTCGCTCTGCACAGTGCTCTTACAGCCTACCGGGAACATCTCTTCCATAGGCCTGTGAAATGCAGTTTCTTTGCAGGCCTGATCTGGCTGAAGTAGGACTTCTGCTCTGGGTGTGCTACTTTGCCCTAGAGCTGAAAGGCACAACGTGCAGGCTTCTTTCCAAAGGGCGAGTTGGGCCCCACAGCATCTTGCTTCCAGCTCTTTGGGAAGCTAAGAAACAACTCGCTCTGCACAGTGCTCTTACAGCCTACCGGGAACATCTCTTCCAAAGGCCTGTGAAACGCAGTTTCTTTGCAGGCCTGATCTGGCTGTAGTAGGACTTCGGCTCTGGGTGTGCTACTTTGCGCTAGAGCTGAAAGGCACAACGTGCAGGCTTCTTTCCAAAGGGCGAGTTGGGCCCCACAGCATCTTGCTTCCAGCTCTTTGGGAAGCTAAGAAACAACTCGCTCTGCACAGTGCTCTTACAGCCTACCGGGAACATCTCTTCCAAAGGCCTGTGAAACGCAGTTTCTTTGCAGGCCTGATCTGGCTGAAGTAGGACTTCTGCTCTGGGTGTGCTACTTTGCCCTAGAGCTGAAAGGCACAACGTGCAGGCTTCTTTCCAAAGGGCGAGTTCGGCTCCACAGCATCTTGATTCCAGCTCTTTGGGAAGCTAAGAAACAACTCGCTCTGCACAGTGCTCTTACAGCCTACCGGGAACATCTCTTCCAAAGGCCTGTGAAACGCAGTTTCTTTGCAGGCCTGATCTGGCTGAAGTAGGACTTCTGCTCTCGGTGTGCTACTTTGCCCTAGAGCTGAAAGGCACAACGTTCAGGCTTCTTTCCAAAGGGCGAGTTGGGCCCCACAGCATCTTGCTTCCAGCTCTTTGGGAAGCTAAGAAACCACTCGCTCTGCACAGTGCTCTAACAGCCTAGTGGGAACATGTCTTCCAAAGGCCTGTGAAACGCAGTTTCTTTGCAGGCCTGATCTGGCTGAAGTAGGACTTCTGCTCTGGGTGTGCTACTTTGCCCTAGAGCTGAAAGGCACAACGTGCAGGCTTCTTTCCAAAGGGCGAGTTGGGCCCCACAGCATCTTGCTTCCAGCTCTTTGGGAAGCTAAGAAACAACTCGCTCTGCACAGTGCTCTTACAGCCTACCGGGAACATCTCTTCCATAGGCCTGTGAAACGCAGTTTCTTTGCATGCCTGATCTTGCTGAAGTAGGACTTCTGCTCTGGGTGTGCTACTTTGCCCTAGAGCTGAAAGGCACAACGTGCAGGCTTCTTTCCAAAGGGCGAGTTGGGCCCCACAGCATCTTGCTTCCAGCTCTTTGGGAAGCTAAGAAACAACTCGCTCTGCACAGTGCTCTTACAGCCTACCGGGAACATCTCTTCCATAGGCCTGTGAAATGCAGTTTCTTTGCAGGCCTGATCTGGCTGAAGTAGGACTTCTGCTCTGGGTGTGCTACTTTGCCCTAGAGCTGAAAGGCACAACGTGCAGGCTTCTTTCCAAAGGGCGAGTTGGGCCCCACAGCATCTTGCTTCCAGCTCTTTGGGAAGCTAAGAAACAACTCGCTCTGCACAGTGCTCTTACAGCCTACCGGGAACATCTCTTCCAAAGGCCTGTGAAACGCAGTTTCTTTGCAGGCCTGATCTGGCTGTAGTAGGACTTCGGCTCTGGGTGTGCTACTTTGCGCTAGAGCTGAAAGGCACAACGTGCAGGCTTCTTTCCAAAGGGCTAGTTGGGCCCCACAGCATCTTGCTTCCAGCTCTTTGGGAAGCTAAGAAACAACTCGCTCTGCACAGTGCTCTTACAGCCTACCGGGAACATCTCTTCCAAAGGCCTGTGAAACGCAGTTTCTTTGCAGGCCTGATCTGGCTGAAGTAGGACTTCTGCTCTGGGTGTGCTACTTTGCCCTAGAGCTGAAAGGCACAACGTGCAGGCTTCTTTCCAAAGGGCGAGTTCGGCTCCACAGCATCTTGATTCCAGCTCTTTGGGAAGCTAAGAAACAACTCGCTCTGCACAGTGCTCTTACAGCCTACCGGGAACATCTCTTCCAAAGGCCTGTGAAACGCAGTTTCTTTGCAGGCCTGATCTGGCTGAAGTAGGACTTCTGCTCTGGGTGTGCTACTTTGCCCTAGAGCTGAAAGGCACAACGTTCAGGCTTCTTTCCAAAGGGCGAGTTGGGCCCCACAGCATCTTGCTTCCAGCTCTTTGGGAAGCTAAGAAACCACTCGCTCTGCACAGTGCTCTAACAGCCTAGTGGGAACATGTCTTCCAAAGGCCTGTGAAACGCAGTTTCTTTGCAGGCCTGATCTGGCTGAAGTAGGACTTCTGCTCTGGGTGTGCTACTTTGCCCTAGAGCTGAAAGGCACAACGTGCAGGCTTCTTTCCAAAGGGCGAGTTGGGCCCCACAGCATCTTGCTTCCAGCTCTTTGGGAAGCTAAGAAACAACTCGCTCTGCACAGTGCTCTTACAGCCTACCGGGAACATCTCTTCCATAGGCCTGTGAAACGCAGTTTCTTTGCATGCCTGATCTTGCTGAAGTAGGACTTCTGCTCTGGGTGTGCTACTTTGCCCTAGAGCTGAAAGGCACAACGTGCAGGCTTCTTTCCAAAGGGCGAGTTGGGCCCCACAGCATCTTGCTTCCAGCTCTTTGGGAAGCTAAGAAACAACTCGCTCTGCACAGTGCTCTTACAGCCTACCGGGAACATCTCTTCCAAAGGCCTGTGAAACGCACTTTCTTTGCAGGCCTGATCTGGCTGAAGTAGGACTTCTGCTCTGGGTGTGCTACTTTGCCCTAGAGCTGAAAGGCACAACGTGCAGGCTTCTTTCCAAAGGGCGAGTTGGGCCCCACAGCATCTTGCTTCCAGCTCTTTGGGAAGCTAAGAAACAACTCGCTCTGCACAGTGCTCTTACAGCCTACCGGGAACATCTCTTCCAAAGGCCTGTGAAACGCAGTTTCTTTGCAGGCCTGATCTGGCTGAAGTAGGACTTCGGCTCTGGGTGTGCTACTTTGCCCTAGAGCTGAAAGGCACAACGTGCAGGCTTCTTTCCAAAGGGCGAGTTGGGCCCCACAGCATCTTGCTTCCAGCTCTTTGGGAAGCTAAGAAACAACTCGCTCTGCACAGTGCTCTTACAGCCTACCGGGAACATCTCTTCCAAAGGCCTGTGAAACGCAGTTTCTTTGCAGGCCTGAGATGGCTGAAGTAGGACTTCGGCTCTGGGTGTGCTACTTTGCCCTAGAGCTGAAAGGCACAACGTGCAGGCTTCTTTCCAAAGGGCGAGTTGGGCCCCACAGCATCTTGCTTCCAGCTCTTTGGGAAGCTAAGAAACCACTCGCTCTGCACAGTGCTCTAACAGCCTAGTGGGAACATGTCTTCCAAAGGCCTGTGAAACGCAGTTTCTTTGCAGGCCTGATCTGGCTGAAGTAGGACTTCTGCTCTGGGTGTGCTACTTTGCCCTAGAGCTGAAAGGCACAACGTGCAGGCTTCTTTCCAAAGGGCGAGTTGGGCCCCACAGCATCTTGCTTCCAGCTCTTTGGGAAGCTAAGAAACAACTCGCTCTGCACAGTGCTCTTACAGCCTACCGGGATATCTCTTCCATAGGCCTGTGAAACGCAGTTTCTTTGCAGGCCTGATCTGGCTGAAGTAGGACTTCTGCTCTGGGTGTGCTACTTTGCCCTAGAGCTGAAAGGCACAACGTGCAGGCTTCTTTCCAAAGGGCGAGTTGGGCCCCACAGCATCTTGCTTCCAGCTCTTTGGGAAGCTAAGAAACAACTCGCTCTGCACAGTGCTCTTACAGCCTACCGGGAACATCTCTTCCAAAGGCCTGTGAAACGCAGTTTCTTTGCAGGCCTGATCTGGCTGTAGTAGGACTTCGGCTCTGGGTGTGCTACTTTGCGCTAGAGCTGAAAGGCACAACGTGCAGGCTTCTTTCCAAAGGGCGAGTTGGGCCCCACAGCATCTTGCTTCCAGCTCTTTGGGAAGCTAAGAAACAACTCGCTCTGCACAGTGCTCTTACAGCCTACCGGGAACATCTCTTCCAAAGGCCTGTGAAACG
The DNA here is from genome assembly GCF_041296265.1 of Equus caballus. Taxonomy (NCBI): domain Eukaryota; kingdom Metazoa; phylum Chordata; class Mammalia; order Perissodactyla; family Equidae; genus Equus; species Equus caballus. Next base: position 1,848,336 of record NC_091710.1, read on the forward strand.
CAGTTTCTTTGCAGGCCTGATCTGGCTGAAGTAGGACTTCTGCTGTGGGTGTGCTACTTTGCCCTAGAGCTGAAAGGCACAACGTGCAGGCTTCTTTCCAAAGGGCGAGTTCGGCTCCACAGCATGTTGATTCCAGCTCTTTGGGAAGCTAAGAAACAACTCGCTCTGCACAGTGCTCTTACAGCCTACCGGGAACATCTCTTCCAAAGGCCTGTGAAACGCAGTTTCTTTGCAGGCCTGATCTGGCTGAAGTAGGACTTCTGCTCTGGGTGTGCTACTTTGCCCTAGAGCTGAAAGGCACAACGTGCAGGCTTCTTTCCAAAGGGCGAGTTGGGCCCCACAGCATCTTGCTTCCAGCTCTTTGGGAAGCTAAGAAACCACTCGCTCTGCACAGTGCTCTAACAGCCTAGTGGGAACATGTCTTCCAAAGGCCTGTGAAACGCAGTTTCTTTGCAGGCCTGATCTGGCTGAAGTAGGACTTCTGCTCTGGGTGTGCTACTTTGCCCTAGAGCTGAAAGGCACAACGTGCAGGCTTCTTTCCAAAGGGCGAGTTGGGCCCCACAGCATCTTGCTTCCAGCTCTTTGGGAAGCTAAGAAACCACTCGCTCTGCACAGTGCTCTTACAGCCTACCGGGAACATCTCTTCCAAAGGCCTGTGAAACGCAGTTTCTTTGCAGGCCTGATCTGGCTGAAGTAGGACTTCTGCTCTGGGTGTGCTACTTTGCCCTAGAGCTGAAAGGCACAACGTGCAGGCTTCTTTCCAAAGGGCGAGTTGGGCCCCACAGCATCTTGCTTCCAGCTCTTGGGGAAGCTAAGAAACAACTCGCTCTGCACAGTGCTCTTACAGCCTAGTGGGAACATCTCTTCCAAAGGCCTGTGAAACGCAGTTTCTTTGCAGGCCTGATCTGGCTGAAGTAGGAGTTCTGCTCTGGGTGTGCTACTTTGCCCTAGAGCTGAAAGGCACAACGTGCAGGCTTCTTTCCAAAGGGCGAGTTGGGCCCCACAGCATCTTGCTTCCAGCTCTTTGGGAAGCTAAGAAACAACTCGCTCTGCACAGTGCTCTTACAGCCTACCGGGAACATCTCTTCCAAAGGCCTGTGAAACGCAGTTTCTTTACAGGCCTGATGTGGCTGAAGTAGGACTTCTGCTCTGGGTGTGCTACTTTGCCCTAGAGCTGAAAGGCACAACGTGCAGGCTTCTTTCCAAAGGGCGAGTTGGGCCCCACAGCATCTTGCTTCCAGCTCTTTGGGAAGCTAAGAAACAACTCGCTCTGCACAGTGCTCTTACAGCCTACCGGGAACATCTCTTCCAAAGGCCTGTGAAACGCAGTTTCTTTGCAGGCCTGATCTGGCTGAAGTAGGACTTCTGCTCTGGGTGTGCTACTTTGCCCTAGAGCTGAAAGGCACAACGTGCAGGCTTCTTTCCAAAGGGCGAGTTGGGCCCCACAGCGTCTTGCTTCCAGCTCTTTGGGAAGCTAAGAAACAACTCGCTCTGCACAGTGCTCTAACAGCCTAGTGGGAACATCTCTTCCAAAGGCCTGTGAAACGCAGTTTCTTTGCAGGTCTGATCTGGCTGAAGTAGGACTTCTGCTCTGGGTGTGCTACTTTGCCCTAGAGCTGAAAGGCACAACGTGCAGGCTTCTTTCCAAAGGGCGAGTTGGGCCCCACAGCATCTTGCTTCCAGCTCTTTGGGAAGCTAAGAAACAACTCGCTCTGCACAGTGCTCTTACAGCCTACCGGGAACATCTCTTCCAAAGGCCTGTGAAACGCAGTTTCTTTGCAGGCCTGATCTGGCTGAAGTAGGACTTCGGCTCTGGGTGTGCTACTTTGCCCTAGAGCTGAAAGGCACAACGTGCAGGCTTCTTTCCAAAGGGCGAGTTGGGCCCCACAGCATCTTGCTTCCAGCTCTTTGGGAAGCTAAGAAACAACTCGCTCTGCACAGTGCTCTTACAGCCTACCGGGAACATCTCTTCCAAAGGCCTGTGAAACGCAGTTTCTTTGCAGGCCTGATCTGGCTGAAGTAGGACTTCGGCTCTGGATGTGCTACTTTGCCCTAGAGCTGAAAGGCACAACGTGCAGGATTCTTTCCAAAGGGCGAGTTGGGCCCCACAGCATCTTGCTTCCAGCTCTTTGGGAAGCTAAGAAACAACTCGCTCTGCACAGTGCTCTAACAGCCTAGTGGGAACATGTCTTCCAAAGTCCTGTGAAACGCAGTTTCTTTGCAGGCCTGATCTGGCTGAAGTAGGACTTCTGCTCTGGGTGTGCTACTTTGCCCTAGAGCTGAAAGGCACAACGTGCAGGCTTCTTTCCAAAGGGCGAGTTGGGCCCCACAGCATCTTGCTTCCAGCCCTTTGGGAAGCTAAGAAACAACTCGCTCTGCACAGTGCTCTTACAGCCTACCGGGAACATCTCTTCCATAGGCCTGTGAAATGCAGTTTCTTTGCAGGCCTGATCTGGCTGAAGTAGGACTTCTGCTCTGGGTGTGCTACTTTGCCCTAGAGCTGAAAGGCACAACGTGCAGGCTTCTTTCCAAAGGCCGAGTTGGGCCCCACAGCATCTTGCTTCCAGCTCTTTGGGAAGCTAAGAAACAACTCGCTCTGCACAGTGCTCTTACAGCCTACCGGGAACATCTCTTCCAAAGGCCTGTGAAACGCAGTTTCTTTGCAGGCCTGATCTGGCTGAAGTAGGACTTCTGCTCTGGGTGTGCTACTTTGCCCTAGAGCTGAAAGGCACAACGTGCAGGCTTCTTTCCAAAGGGCGAGTTCGGCTCCACAGCATCTTGATTCCAGCTCTTTGGGAAGCTAAGAAACAACTCGCTCTGCACAGTGCTCTTACAGCCTACCGGGAACATCTCTTCCAAAGGCCTGTGAAACGCAGTTTCTTTGCAGGCCTGATCTGGCTGAAGTAGGACTTCTGCTCTGGGTGTGCTACTTTGCCCTAGAGCTGAAAGGCACAACGTGCAGGCTTCTTTCCAAAGGGCGAGTTGGGCCCCACAGCATCTTGCTTCCAGCTCTTTGGGAAGCTAAGAAACCACTCGCTCTGCACAGTGCTCTAACAGCCTAGTGGGAACATGTCTTCCAAAGGCCTGTGAAACGCAGTTTCTTTGCAGGCCTGATCTGGCTGAAGTAGGACTTCTGCTCTGGGTGTGCTACTTTGCCCTAGAGCTGAAAGGCACAACGTGCAGGCTTCTTTCCAAAGGGCGAGTTGGGCCCCACAGCATCTTGCTTCCAGCTCTTTGGGAAGCTAAGAAACAACTCGCTCTGCACAGTGCTCTTACAGCCTACCGGGAACATCTCTTCCATAGGCCTGTGAAACGCAGTTTCTTTGCATGCCTGATCTGGCTGAAGTAGGACTTCTGCTCTGGGTGTGCTACTTTGCCCTAGAGCTGAAAGGCACAACGTGCAGGCTTCTTTCCAAAGGGCGAGTTGGACCCCACAGCATCTTGCTTCCAGCTCTTTGGGAAGCTAAGAAACAACTCGCTCTGCACAGTGCTCTTACAGCCTACCGGGAACATCTCTTCCAAAGGCCGGTGAAACGCACTTTCTTTGCAGGCCTGATCTGGCTGAAGTAGGACTTCTGCTATGGGTGTGCTACTTTGCCCTAGAGCTGAAAGGCACGACGTGCAGGCTTCTTTCCAAAGGGCGAGTTGGGCCCCACAGCGTCTTGCTTCCAGCTCTTTGGGAAGCTAAGAAACCACTCGCTCTGCACAGTGCTCTTACAGCCTAGTGGGAACATCTCTTCCAAAGGCCTGTGAAACGCAGTTTCTTTGCAGGTCTGATCTGGCTGAAGTAGGACTTCTGCTCTGGGTGTGCTACTTTGCCCTAGAGCTGAAAGGCACAACGTGCAGGCTTCTTTCCAAAGGGCGAGTTGGGCCCCACAGCATCTTGCTTCCAGCTCTTTGGGAAGCTAAGAAACCACTCGCTCTGCACAGTGCTCTTACAGCCTACCGGGAACATCTCTTCCAAAGGCCTGTGAAACGCAGTTTCTTTGCAGGCCTGATCTGGCTGAAGTAGGACTTCGGCTCTGGGTGTGCTACTTTGCCCTAGAGCTGAAAGGCACAACGTGCAGGCTTCTTTCCAAAGGGCGAGTTGGGCCCCACAGCATCTTACTTCCAGCTCTTTGGGAAGCTAAGAAACAACTCGCTCTGCACAGTGCTCTTACAGCCTACCGGGAACATCTCTTCCAAAGGCCTGTGAAACGCAGTTTCTTTGCAGGCCTGATCTGGCTGAAGTAGGACTTCTGCTCTGGGTGTGCTACTTTGCCCTAGAGCTGAAAGGCACAACGTGCAGGCTTCTTTCCAAAGGGCGAGTTGGGCCCCACAGCATCTTGCTTCCAGCTCTTTGGGAAGCTAAGAAACCACTCGCTCTGCACAGTGCTCTAACAGCCTAGTGGGAACATGTCTTCCAAAGGCCTGTGAAACGCAGTTTCTTTGCAGGGCTGATCTGGCTGAAGTAGGACTTCTGCTCTGGGTGTGCTACTTTGCCCTAGAGCTGAAAGGCACAACGTGCAGGCTTCTTTCCAAAGGGCGAGTTGGGCCCCACAGCATCTTGCTTCCAGCTCTTTGGGAAGCTAAGAAACCACTCGCTCTGCACAGTGCTCTTACAGCCTACCGGGAACATCTCTTCCAAAGGCCTGTGAAACGCAGTTTCTTTGCAGGCCTGATCTGGCTGAAGTAGGACTTCTGCTCTGGGTGTGCTACTTTGCCCTAGAGCTGAAAGGCACAACGTGCAGGCTTCTTTCCAAAGGGCGAGTTGGGCCCCACAGCATCTTGCTTCCAGCTCTTTGGGAAGCTAAGAAACAACTCGCTCTGCACAGTGCTCTTACAGCCTAGTGGGAACATCTCTTCCAAAGGCCTGTGAAACGCAGTTTCTTTGCAGGCCTGATCTGGCTGAAGTAGGAGTTCTGCTCTGGGTGTGCTACTTTGCCCTAGAGCTGAAAGGCACAACGTGCAGGCTTCTTTCCAAAGGGCGAGTTGGGCCCCACAGCATCTTGCTTCCAGCTCTTTGGGAAGCTAAGAAACAACTCGCTCTGCACAGTGCTCTTACAGCCTACCGGGAACATCTCTTCCAAAGGCCTGTGAAACGCAGTTTCTTTACAGGCCTGATGTGGCTGAAGTAGGACTTCTGCTCTGGGTGTGCTACTTTGCCCTAGAGCTGAAAGGCACAACGTGCAGGCTTCTTTCCAAAGGGCGAGTTGGGCCCCACAGCATCTTGCTTCCAGCTCTTTGGGAAGCTAAGAAACAACTCGCTCTGCACAGTGCTCTTCCAGCCTACCGGGAACATCTCTTCCAAAGGCCTGTGAAACGCAGTTTCTTTGCAGGCCTGATCTGGCTGAAGTAGGACTTCTGCTCTGGGTGTGCTACTTTGCCCTAGAGCTGAAAGGCACAACGTGCAGGCTTCTTTCCAAAGGGCGAGTTGGGCCCCACAGCGTCTTGCTTCCAGCTCTTTGGGAAGCTAAGAAACAACTCGCTCTGCACAGTGCTCTTACAGCCTAGTGGGAACATCTCTTCCAAAGGCCTGTGAAACGCAGTTTCTTTGCAGGTCTGATCTGGCTGAAGTAGGACTTCTGCTCTGGGTGTGCTACTTTGCCCTAGAGCTGAAAGGCACAACGTGCAGGCTTCTTTCCAAAGGGCGAGTTGGGCCCCACAGCATCTTGCTTCCAGCTCTTTGGGAAGCTAAGAAACAACTCGCTCTGCACAGTGCTCTTACAGCCTACCGGGAACATCTCTTCCAAAGGCCTGTGAAACGCAGTTTCTTTGCAGGCCTGATCTGGCTGAAGTAGGACTTCGGCTCTGGGTGTGCTACTTTGCCCTAGAGCTGAAAGGCACAACGTGCAGGCTTCTTTCCAAAGGGCGAGTTGGGCCCCACAGCATCTTGCTTCCAGCTCTTTGGGAAGCTAAGAAACAACTCGCTCTGCACAGTGCTCTTACAGCCTACCGGGAACATCTCTTCCAAAGGCCTGTGAAACGCAGTTTCTTTGCAGGCCTGATCTGGCTGAAGTAGGACTTCGGCTCTGGATGTGCTACTTTGCCCTAGAGCTGAAAGGCACAACGTGCAGGCTTCTTTCCAAAGGGCGAGTTGGGCCCCACAGCATCTTGCTTCCAGCTCTTTGGGAAGCTAAGAAACAACTCGCTCTGCACAGTGCTCTAACAGCCTAGTGGGAACATGTCTTCCAAAGGCCTGTGAAACGCAGTTTCTTTGCAGGCCTGATCTGGCTGAAGTAGGACTTCTGCTCTGGGTGTGCTACTTTGCCCTAGAGCTGAAAGGCACAACGTGCAGGCTTCTTTCCAAAGGGCGAGTTGGGCCCCACAGCATCTTGCTTCCAGCTCTTTGGGAAGCTAAGAAACAACTCGCTCTGCACAGTGCTCTTACAGCCTACCGGGAACATCTCTTCCATAGGCCTGTGAAATGCAGTTTCTTTGCAGGCCTGATCTGGCTGAAGTAGGACTTCTGCTCTGGGTGTGCTACTTTGCCCTAGAGCTGAAAGGCACAACGTGCAGGCTTCTTTCCAAAGGGCGAGTTGGGCCCCACAGCATCTTGCTTCCAGCTCTTTGGGAAGCTAAGAAACAACTCGCTCTGCACAGTGCTCTTACAGCCTACCGGGAACATCTCTTCCAAAGGCCTGTGAAACGCAGTTTCTTTGCAGGCCTGATCTGGCTGTAGTAGGACTTCGGCTCTGGGTGTGCTACTTTGCGCTAGAGCTGAAAGGCACAACGTGCAGGCTTCTTTCCAAAGGGCGAGTTGGGCCCCACAGCATCTTGCTTCCAGCTCTTTGGGAAGCTAAGAAACAACTCGCTCTGCACAGTGCTCTTACAGCCTACCGGGAACATCTCTTCCAAAGGCCTGTGAAACGCAGTTTCTTTGCAGGCCTGATCTGGCTGAAGTAGGACTTCTGCTCTGGGTGTGCTACTTTGCCCTAGAGCTGAAAGGCACAACGTGCAGGCTTCTTTCCAAAGGGCGAGTTCGGCTCCACAGCATCTTGATTCCAGCTCTTTGGGAAGCTAAGAAACAACTCGCTCTGCACAGTGCTCTTACAGCCTACCGGGAACATCTCTTCCAAAGGCCTGTGAAACGCAGTTTCTTTGCAGGCCTGATCTGGCTGAAGTAGGACTTCTGCTCTGGGTGTGCTACTTTGCCCTAGAGCTGAAAGGCACAACGTGCAGGCTTCTTTCCAAAGGGCGAGTTGGGCCCCACAGCATCTTGCTTCCAGCTCTTTGGGAAGCTAAGAAACCACTCGCTCTGCACAGTGCTCTAACAGCCTAGTGGGAACATGTCTTCCAAAGGCCTGTGAAACGCAGTTTCTTTGCAGGCCTGATCTGGCTGAAGTAGGACTTCTGCTCTGGGTGTGCTACTTTGCCCTAGAGCTGAAAGGCACAACGTGCAGGCTTCTTTCCAAAGGGCGAGTTGGGCCCCACAGCATCTTGCTTCCAGCTCTTTGGGAAGCTAAGAAACAACTCGCTCTGCACAGTGCTCTTACAGCCTACCGGGAACATCTCTTCCATAGGCCTGTGAAACGCAGTTTCTTTGCATGCCTGATCTGGCTGAAGTAGGACTTCTGCTCTGGGTGTGCTACTTTGCCCTAGAGCTGAAAGGCACAACGTGCAGGCTTCTTTCCAAAGGGCGAGTTGGGCCCCACAGCATCTTGCTTCCAGCTCTTTGGGAAGCTAAGAAACAACTCGCTCTGCACAGTGCTCTTGCAGCCTACCGGGAACATCTCTTCCAAAGGCCTGTGAAACGCAGTTTCTTTGCAGGCCTGATCTGGCTGAAGTAGGACTTCTGCTCTGGGTGTGCTACTTTGCCCTAGAGCTGAAAGGCACAACGTGCAGGCTTCTTTCCAAAGGGCGAGTTGGGCCCCACAGCGTCTTGCTTCCAGCTCTTTGGGAAGCTAAGAAACAACTCGCTCTGCACAGTGCTCTTACAGCCTAGTGGGAACATCTCTTCCAAAGGCCTGTGAAACGCAGTTTCTTTGCAGGTCTGATCTGGCTGAAGTAGGACTTCTGCTCTGGGTGTGCTACTTTGCCCTAGAGCTGAAAGGCACAACGTGCAGGCTTCTTTCCAAAGGGCGAGTTGGGCCCCACAGCATCTTGCTTCCAGCTCTTTGGGAAGCTAAGAAACCACTCGCTCTGCACAGTGCTCTTACAGCCTACCGGGAACATCTGTTCCAAAGGCCTGTGAAACGCAGTTTCTTTGCAGGCCTGATCTGGCTGAAGTAGGACTTCGGCTCTGGGTGTGCTACTTTGCCCTAGAGCTGAAAGGCACAACGTGCAGGCTTCTTTCCAAAGGGCGAGTTGGGCCCCACAGCATCTTGCTTCCAGCTCTTTGGGAAGCTAAGAAACAACTCGCTCTGCACAGTGCTCTTACAGCCTACCGGGAACATCTCTTCCAAAGGCCTGTGAAACGCAGTTTCTTTGCAGGCCTGATCTGGCTGAAGTAGGACTTCTGCTCTGGGTGTGCTACTTTGCCCTAGAGCTGAAAGGCACAACGTGCAGGCTTCTTTCCAAAGGGCGAGTTGGGCCCCACAGCATCTTGCTTCCAGCTCTTTGGGAAGCTAAGAAACCACTCGCTCTGCACAGTGCTCTAACAGCCTAGTGGGAACATGTCTTCCAAAGGCCTGTGAAACGCAGTTTCTTTGCAGGGCTGATCTGGCTGAAGTAGGACTTCTGCTCTGGGTGTGCTACTTTGCCCTAGAGCTGAAAGGCACAACGTGCAGGCTTCTTTCCAAAGGGCGAGTTGGGCCCCACAGCATCTTGCTTCCAGCTCTTTGGGAAGCTAAGAAACCACCTGCTCTGCACAGTGCTCTTACAGCCTACCGGGAACATCTCTTCCAAAGGCCTGTGAAACGCAGTTTCTTTGCAGGCCTGATCTGGCTGAAGTAGGACTTCTGCTCTGGGTGTGCTACTTTGCCCTAGAGCTGAAAGGCACAACGTGCAGGCTTCTTTCCAAAGGGCGAGTTGGGCCCCACAGCATCTTGCTTCCAGCTCTTTGGGAAGCTAAGAAACAACTCGCTCTGCACAGTGCTCTTACAGCCTACCGGGAACATCTCTTCCAAACGCCTGTGAAACGCAGTTTCTTTGCAGGCCTGATCTGGCTGAAGTAGGACTTCTGCTCTGGGTGTGCTACTTTGCCCTAGAGCTGAAAGGCACAACGTGCAGGCTTCTTTCCAAAGGGCGAGTTGGGCCCCACAGCGTCTTGCTTCCAGCTCTTTGGGAAGCTAAGAAACAACTCGCTCTGCACAGTGCTCTTACAGCCTAGTGGGAACATCTCTTCCAAAGGCCTGTGAAACGCAGTTTCTTTGCAGGTCTGATCTGGCTGAAGTAGGACTTCTGCTCTGGGTGTGCTACTTTGCCCTAGAGCTGAAAGGCACAACGTGCAGGCTTCTTTCCAAAGGGCGAGTTGGGCCCCACAGCATCTTGCTTCCAGCTCTTTGGGAAGCTAAGAAACAACTCGCTCTGCACAGTGCTCTTACAGCCTACCGGGAACATCTCTTCCAAAGGCCTGTGAAACGCAGTTTCTTTGCAGGCCTGATCTGGCTGAAGTAGGACTTCGGCTCTGGGTGTGCTACTTTGCCCTAGAGCTGAAAGGCACAACGTGCAGGCTTCTTTCCAAAGGGCGAGTTGGGCCCCACAGCATCTTGCTTCCAGCTCTTTGGGAAGCTAAGAAACCACTCGCTCTGCACAGTGCTCTAACAGCGTAGTGGGAACATGTCTTCCAAAGGCTTGTGAAACGCAGTTTCTTTGCAGGCCTGATCTGGCTGAAGTAGGACTTCTGCTCTGGGTGTGCTACTTTGCCCTAGAGCTGAAAGGCACAACGTGCAGGCTTCTTTCCAAAGGGCGAGTTGGGCCCCACAGCATCTTGCTTCCAGCTCTTTGGGAAGCTAAGAAACAACTCGCTCTGCACAGTGCTCTTACAGCCTACCGGGAACATCTCTTCCAAAGGCCTGTGAAACGCAGTTTCTTTGCAGGCCTGATCTGGCTGAAGTAGGACTTCGGCTCTGGGTGTGCTACTTTGCCCTAGAGCTGAAAGGCACAACGTGCAGGCTTCTTTCCAAAGGGCGAGTTGGGCCCCACAGCATCTTGCTTCCAGCTCTTTGGGAAGCTAAGTAACCACTCGCTCTGCACAGTGCTCTAACAGCCTAGTGGGAACATGTCTTCCAAATGCCTGTGAAACGCAGTTTCTTTGCAGGCCTGATCTGGCTGAAGTAGGACTTCTGCTCTGGGTGTGCTACTTTGCCCTAGAGCTGAAAGGCACAACGTGCAGGCTTCTTTCCAAAGGGCGAGTTGGGCCCCACAGCATCTTGCTTCCAGCTCTTTGGGAAGCTAAGAAACAACTCGCTCTTCACAGTGCTCTTACAGCCTACCGGGATATCTCTTCCATAGGCCTGTGAAACGCAGTTTCTTTGCAGGCCTGATCTGGCTGAAGTAGGACTTCTGCTCTGGGTGTGCTACTTTGCCCTAGAGCTGAAAGGCACAACGTGCAGGCTTCTTTCCAAAGGGCGAGTTGGGCCCCACAGCATCTTGCTTCCAGCTCTTTGGGAAGCTAAGAAACAACTCGCTCTGCACAGTGCTCTTACAGCCTACCGGGAACATCTCTTCCAAAGGCCTGTGAAACGCAGTTTCTTTGCAGGCCTGATCTGGCTGAAGTAGGACTTCTGCTCTGGGTGTGCTACTTTGCCCTAGAGCTGAAAGGCACAACGTGCAGGCTTCTTTCCAAAGGGCGAGTTGGGCCCCACAGCATCTTGCTTCCAGCTCTTTGGGAAGCTAAGAAACCACTCGTTCTGCACAGTGCTCTAACAGCCTAGTGGGAACATGTCTTCCAAAGGCCTGTGAAACGCAGTTTCTTTGCAGGCCTGATCTGGCTGAAGTAGGACTTCTGCTCTGGGTGTGCTACTTTGCCCTAGAGCTGAAAGGCACAACGTGCAGGCTTCTTTCCAAAGGGCGAGTTGGGCCCCACAGCATCTTGCTTCCAGCTCTTTGGGAAGCTAAGAAACAACTCGCTCTGCACAGTGCTCTTACAGCCTACCGGGATATCTCTTCCATAGGCCTGTGAAACGCAGTTTCTTTGCAGGCCTGATCTGGCTGAAGTAGGACTTCTGCTCTGGGTGTGCTACTTTGCCCTAGAGCTGAAAGGCACAACGTGCAGGCTTCTTTCCAAAGGGCGAGTTGGGCCCCACAGCATCTTGCTTCCAGCTCTTTGGGAAGCTAAGAAACAACTCGCTCTGCACAGTGCTCTTACAGCCTACCGGGAACATCTCTTCCAAAGGCCTGTGAAACGCAGTTTCTTTGCAGGCCTGATCTGGCTGTAGTAGGACTTCGGCTCTGGGTGTGCTACTTTGCGCTAGAGCTGAAAGGCACAACGTGCAGGCTTCTTTCCAAAGAGCGAGTTGGGCCCCACAGCATCTTGCTTCCAGCTCTTTGGGAAGCTAAGAAACAACTCGCTCTGCACAGTGCTCTTACAGCCTACCAGGAACATCTCTTCCAAAGGCCTGTGAAACGCAGTTTCTTTGCAGGCCTGATCTGGCTGAAGTAGGACTTCTGCTGTGGGTGTGCTACTTTGCCCTAGAGCTGAAAGGCACAACGTGCAGGCTTCTTTCCAAAGGGCGAGTTCGGCTCCACAGCATCTTGATTCCAGCTCTTTGGGAAGCTAAGAAACAACTCGCTCTGCACAGTGCTCTTACAGCCTACCGGGAACATCTCTTCCAAAGGCCTGTGAAACGCAGTTTCTTTGCAGGCCTGATCTGGCTGAAGTAGGACTTCTGCTGTGGGTGTGCTACTTTGCCCTAGAGCTGAAAGGCACAACGTGCAGGCTTCTTTCCAAAGGGCCCGTTCGGCTCCACAGCATCTTGATTCCAGCTCTTTGGGAAGCTAAGAAACAACTCGCTCTGCACAGTGCTCTTACAGCCTACCGGGAACATCTCTTCCAAAGGCCTGTGAAACGCAGTTTCTTTGCAGGCCTGATCTGGCTGAAGTAGGACTTCGGCTCTGGGTGTGCTACTTTGCCCTAGAGCTGAAAGGCACAACGTGCAGGCTTCTTTCCAAAGGGCGAGTTGGGCCCCACAGCATCTTGCTTCCAGCTCTTTGGGAAGCTAAGAAACAACTCGCTCTGCACAGTGCTCTTACAGCCTACCGGGAACATCTCTTCCATAGGCCTGTGAAACGCAGTTTCTTTGCAGGCCTGATCTGGCTGAAGTAGGACTTCTGCTCTGGGTGTGCTACTTTGCCCTAGAGCTGAAAGGCACAACGTGCAGGCTTCTTTCCAAAGGGCGAGTTGGGCCCCACAGCATCTTGCTTCCAGCTCTTTGGGAAGCTAAGAAACAACTCGCTCTGCACAGTGCTCTTACAGCCTACCGGGAACATCTCTTCCAAAGGCCTGTGAAACGCAGTTTCTTTGCAGGCCTGATCTGGCTGTAGTAGGACTTCGGCTCTGGGTGTGCTACTTTGCGCTAGAGCTGAAAGGCACAACGTGCAGGCTTCTTTCCAAAGGGCGAGTTGGGCCCCACAGCATCTTGCTTCCAGCTCTTTGGGAAGCTAAGAAACAACTCGCTCTGCACAGTGCTCTTACAGCCTACCGGGAACATCTCTTCCAAAGGCCTGTGAAACGCAGTTTCTTTGCAGGCCTGATCTGGCTGAAGTAGGACTTCTGCTCTGGGTGTGCTACTTTGCCCTAGAGCTGAAAGGCACAACGTGCAGGCTTCTTTCCAAAGGGCGAGTTGGGCCCCACAGCATCTTGCTTCCAGCTCTTTGGGAAGCTAAGAAACAACTCGCTCTGCACAGTGCTCTTACAGCCTACCGGGAACATCTCTTCCAAAGGCCTGTGAAACGCAGTTTCTTTGCATGCCTGATCTGGCTGTAGTAGGACTTCGGCTCTGGGTGTGATACTTTGCGCTAGAGCTGAAAGGCACAACGTGCAGGCTTCTTTCCAAAGGGCGAGTTGGGCCCCACAGCATCTTGCTTCCAGCTCTTTGGGAAGCTAAGAAACAACTCGCTCTGCACAGTGCTCTTACAGCCTACCGGGAACATGTCTTCCAAAGGCCTGTGAAACGCAGTTTCTTTGCAGGCCTGATCTGGCTGAAGTAGGACTTCTGCTCTGGGTGTGCTACTTTGCCCTAGAGCTGAAAGGCACAACGTGCAGGCTTCTTTCCAAAGGGCGAGTTGGGCCCCACAGCATCTTGCTTCCAGCTCTTTGGGAAGCTAAGAAACAACTCGCTCTGCACAGTGCTCTTACAGCCTATAGGGAACATCTCTTCCATAGGCCTGTGAAACGCAGTTTCTTTGCATGCCTGATCTGGCTGAAGTAGGACTTCTGCTCTGGGTGTGCTACTTTGCCCTAGAGCTGAAAGGCACAACGTGCAGGCTTCTTTCCAAAGGGCGAGTTGGGCCCCACAGCATCTTGCTTCCAGCTCTTTGGGAAGCTAAGAAACAACTCGCTCTGCACAGTGCTCTTACAGCCTACCGGGAACATCTCTTCCAAAGGCCTGTGAAACGCACTTTCTTTGCAGGCCTGATCTGGCTGAAGTAGGACTTCTGCTCTGGGTGTGCTACTTTGCCCTAGAGCTGAAAGGCACAACGTGCAGGCTTCTTTCCAAAGGGCGAGTTGGGCCCCACAGCGTCTTGCTTCCAGCTCTTTGGGAAGCTAAGAAACAACTCGCTCTGCACAGTGCTCTTACAGCCTAGTGGGAACATCTCTTCCAAAGGCCTGTGAAACGCAGTTTCTTTGCAGGTCTGATCTGGCTGAAGTAGGACTTCTGCTCTGGGTGTGCTACTTTGCCCTAGAGCTGAAAGGCACAACGTGCAGGCTTCTTTCCAAAGGGCGAGTTGGGCCCCACAGCATCTTGCTTCCAGCTCTTTGGGAAGCTAAGAAACCACTCGCTCTGCACAGTGCTCTTACAGCCTACCGGGAACATCTCTTCCAAAGGCCTGTGAAACGCAGTTTCTTTGCAGGCCTTATCTGGCTGAAGTAGGACTTCGGCTCTGGGTGTGCTACTTTGCCCTAGAGCTGAAAGGCACAACGTGCAGTCTTCTTTCCAAAGGGCGAGTTGGGCCCCACAGCATCTTGCTTCCAGCTCTTTGGGAAGCTAAGAAACAACTCGCTCTGCACAGTGCTCTTACAGCCTACCGGGAACATCTCTTCCAAAGGCCTGTGAAACGCAGTTTCTTTGCAGGCCTGATCTGGCTGAAGTAGGACTTCTGCTCTGGGTGTGCTACTTTGCCCTAGAGCTGAAAGGCACAACGTGCAGGCTTCTTTCCAAAGGGCGAGTTGGGCCCCACAGCATCTTGCTTCCAGCTCTTTGGGAAGCTAAGAAACCACTCGCTCTGCACAGTGCTCTAACAGCCTAGTGGGAACATGTCTTCCAAAGGCCTGTGAAACGCAGTTTCTTTGCAGGCCTGATCTGGCTGAAGTAGGACTTCTGCTCTGGGTGTGCTACTTTGCCCTAGAGCTGAAAGGCACAACGTGCAGGCTTCTTTCCAAAGGGCGAGTTGGGCCCCACAGCATCTTGCTTCCAGCTCTTTGGGAAGCTAAGAAACCACCTGCTCTGCACAGTGCTCTTACAGCCTACCGGGAACATCTCTTCCAAAGGCCTGTGAAACGCAGTTTCTTTGCAGGCCTGATCTGGCTGAAGTAGGACTTCTGCTCTGGGTGTGCTACTTTGCCCTAGAGCTGAAAGGCACAACGTGCAGGCTTCTTTCCAAAGGGCGAGTTGGGCCCCACAGCATCTTGCTTCCAGCTCTTTGGGAAGCTAAGAAACAACTCGCTCTGCACAGTGCTCTTACAGCCTACCGGGAACATCTCTTCCAAAGGCCTGTGAAACGCAGTTTCTTTGCAGGCCTGATCTGGCTGAAGTAGGACTTCTGCTCTGGGTGTGCTACTTTGCCCTAGAGCTGAAAGGCACAACGTGCAGGCTTCTTTCCAAAGGGCGAGTTGGGCCCCACAGCGTCTTGCTTCCAGCTCTTTGGGAAGCTAAGAAACAACTCGCTCTGCACAGTGCTCTTACAGCCTAGTGGGAACATCTCTTCCAAAGGCCTGTGAAACGCAGTTTCTTTGCAGGTCTGATCTGGCTGAAGTAGGACTTCTGCTCTGGGTGTGCTACTTTGCCCTAGAGCTGAAAGGCACAACGTGCAGGCTTCTTTCCAAAGGGCGAGTTGGGCCCCACAGCATCTTGCTTCCAGCTCTTTGGGAAGCTAAGAAACAACTCGCTCTGCACAGTGCTCTTACAGCCTACCGGGAACATCTCTTCCAAAGGCCTGTGAAACGCAGTTTCTCTGCAGGCCTGATCTGGCTGAAGTAGGACTTCGGCTCTGGGTGTGCTACTTTGCCCTAGAGCTGAAAGGCACAACGTGCAGGCTTCTTTCCAAAGGGCGAGTTGGGCCCCACAGCATCTTGCTTCCAGCTCTTTGGGAAGCTAAGAAACCACTCGCTCTGCACAGTGCTCTAACAGCCTAGTGGGAACATGTCTTCCAAAGGCCTGTGAAACGCAGTTTCTTTGCAGGCCTGATCTGGCTGAAGTAGGACTTCTGCTCTGGGTGTGCTACTTTGCCCTAGAGCTGAAAGGCACAACGTGCAGGCTTCTTTCCAAAGGGCGAGTTGGGCCCCACAGCGTCTTGCTTCCAGCTCTTTGGGAAGCTAAGAAACAACTCGCTCTGCACAGTGCTCTTACAGCCTAGTGGGAACATCTCTTCCAAAGGCCTGTGAAACGCAGTTTCTTTGCAGGTCTTATCTGGCTGAAGTAGGACTTCTGCTCTGGGTGTGCTACTTTGCCCTAGAGCTGAAAGGCACAACGTGCAGGCTTCTTTCCAAAGGGCGAGTTGGGCCCCACAGCATCTTGCTTCCAGCTCTTTGGGAAGCTAAGAAACAACTCGCTCTGCACAGTGCTCTTACAGCCTACCGGGATATCTCTTCCATAGGCCTGTGAAACGCAGATTCTTTGCAGGCCTGATCTGGCTGAAGTAGGACTTCTGCTCTGGGTGTGCTACTTTGCCCTAGAGCTGAAAGGCACAACGTGCAGGCTTCTTTCCAAAGGGCGAGTTGGGCCCCACAGCATCTTGCTTCCAGCTCTTTGGGAAGCTAAGAAACAACTCGCTCTGCACAGTGCTCTTACAGCCTACCGGGAACATCTCTTCCAAAGGCCTGTGAAACGCAGTTTCTTTGCAGGCCTGATCTGGCTGAAGTAGGACTTCGGCTCTGGGTGTGCTACTTTGCCCTAGAGCTGAAAGGCACAACGTGCAGGCTTCTTTCCAAAGGGCGAGTTGGGCCCCACAGCATCTTGCTTCCAGCTCTTTGGGAAGCTAAGAAACCACTCGCTCTGCACAGTGCTCTAACAGCCTAGTGGGAACATGTCTTCCAAAGGCCTGTGAAACGCAGTTTCTTTGCAGGCCTGATCTGGCTGAAGTAGGACTTCTGCTCTGGGTGTGCTACTTTGCCCTAGAGCTGAAAGGCACAACGTGCAGGCTTCTTTCCAAAGGGCGAGTTGGGCCCCACAGCATCTTGCTTCCAGCTCTTTGGGAAGCTAAGAAACAACTCGCTCTGCACAGTGCTCTTACAGCCTACCGGGATATCTCTTCCATAGGCCTGTGAAACGCAGTTTCTTTGCTGGCCTGATCTGGCTGAAGTAGGACTTCTGCTCTGGGTGTGCTACTTTGCCCTAGAGCTGAAAGGCACAACGTGCAGGCTTCTTTCCAAAGGGCGAGTTGGGCCCCACAGCATCTTGCTTCCAGCTCTTTGGGAAGCTAAGAAACAACTCGCTCTGCACAGTGCTCTTACAGCCTACCGGGAACATCTCTTCCAAAGGCCTGTGAAACGCAGTTTCTTTGCAGGCCTGATCTGGCTGTAGTAGGACTTCGGCTCTGGGTGTGCTACTTTGCGCTAGAGCTGAAAGGCACAACGTGCA
The DNA here is from genome assembly GCF_041296265.1 of Equus caballus. Taxonomy (NCBI): domain Eukaryota; kingdom Metazoa; phylum Chordata; class Mammalia; order Perissodactyla; family Equidae; genus Equus; species Equus caballus. The sequence goes on from NC_091710.1 coordinate 1,865,216, forward strand.
GGCTTCTTTCCAAAGGGCGAGTTGGGCCCCACAGCATCTTGCTTCCAGCTCTTTGGGAAGCTAAGAAACAACTCGCTCTGCACAGTGCTCTTACAGCCTACCGGGAACATCTCTTCCAAAGGCCTGTGAAACGCAGTTTCTTTGCAGGCCTGATCTGGCTGAAGTAGGACTTCTGCTCTGGGTGTGCTACTTTGCCCTAGAGCTGAAAGGCACAACGTGCAGGCTTCTTTCCAAAGGGCGAGTTCGGCTCCACAGCATCTTGATTCCAGCTCTTTGGGAAGCTAAGAAACAACTCGCTCTGCACAGTGCTCTTACAGCCTACCGGGAACATCTCTTCCAAAGGCCTGTGAAACGCAGTTTCTTTGCAGGCCTGATCTGGCTGAAGTAGGACTTCTGCTCTGGGTGTGCTACTTTGCCCTAGAGCTGAAAGGCACAACGTGCAGGCTTCTTTCCAAAGGGCGAGTTGGGCCCCACAGCATCTTGCTTCCAGCTCTTTGGGAAGCTAAGAAACCACTCGCTCTGCACAGTGCTCTAACAGCCTAGTGGGAACATGTCTTCCAAAGGCCTGTGAAACGCAGTTTCTTTGCAGGCCTGATCTGGCTGAAGTAGGACTTCGGCTCTGGGTGTGCTACTTTGCCCTAGAGCTGAAAGGCACAACGTGCAGGCTTCTTTCCAAAGGGCGAGTTGGGCCCCACAGCATCTTGCTTCCAGCTCTTTGGGAAGCTAAGAAACCACTCGCTCTGCACAGTGCTCTTACAGCCTACCGGGAACATCTCTTCCAAAGGCCTGTGAAACGCAGTTTCTTTGCAGGCCTGATCTGGCTGAAGTAGGACTTCTGCTCTGGGTGTGCTACTTTGCCCTAGAGCTGAAAGGCACAACGTGCAGGCTTCTTTCCAAAGGGCGAGTTGGGCCCCACAGCATCTTGCTTCCAGCTCTTTGGGAAGCTAAGAAACAACTCGCTCTGCACAGTGCTCTTACAGCCTAGTGGGAACATCTCTTCCAAAGGCCTGTGAAACGCAGTTTCTTTGCAGGCCTGATCTGGCTGAAGTAGGAGTTCTGCTCTGGGTGTGCTACTTTGCCCTAGAGCTGAAAGGCACAACGTGCAGGCTTCTTTCCAAAGGGCGTGTTGGGGCCCACAGAATCTTGCTTCCAGCTCTTTGGGAAGCTAAGAAACAACTCGCTCTGCACAGTGCTCTTACAGCCTACCGGGAACATCTCTTCCAAAGGCCTGTGAAACGCAGTTTCTTTGCAGGCCTGATGTGGCTGAAGTAGGACTTCTGCTCTGGTTGTGCTACTTTGCCCTAGAGCTGAAAGGCACAACGTGCAGGCTTCTTTCCAAAGGGCGAGTTGGGCCCCACAGCATCTTGCTTCCAGCTCTTTGGGAAGCTAAGAAACAACTCGCTCTGCACAGTGCTCTTACAGCCTACCGGGAACATCTCTTCCAAAGGCCTGTGAAACGCAGTTTCTTTGCAGGCCTGATCTGGCTGAAGTAGGACTTCTGCTCTGGGTGTGCTACTTTGCCCTAGAGCTGAAAGGCACAACGTGCAGGCTTCTTTCCAAAGGGCGAGTTGGGCCCCACTGCGTCTTGCTTCCAGCTCTTTGGGAAGCTAAGAAACAACTCGCTCTGCACAGTGCTCTTACAGCCTAGTGGGAACATCTCTTCCAAAGGCCTGTGAAACGCAGTTTCTTTGCAGGTCTGATCTGGCTGAAGTAGGACTTCTGCTCTGGGTGTGCTACTTTGCCCTAGAGCCGAAAGGCACAACGTGCAGGCTTCTTTCCAAAGGGCGAGTTGGGCCCCACAGCATCTTGCTTCCAGCTCTTTGGGAAGCTAAGAAACAACTCGCTCTGCACAGTGCTCTTACAGCCTACCGGGAACATCTCTTCCAAAGGCCTGTGAAACGCAGTTTCTTTGCAGGCCTGATCTGGCTGAAGTAGGACTTCGGCTCTGGGTGTGCTACTTTGCCCTAGAGCTGAAAGGCACAACGTGCAGGCTTCTTTCCAAAGGGCGAGTTGGGCCCCACAGCATCTTGCTTCCAGCTCTTTGGGAAGCTAAGAAACAACTCGCTCTGCACAGTGCTCTTACAGCCTACCGGGAACATCTCTTCCAAAGGCCTGTGAAACGCAGTTTCTTTGCAGGCCTGATCTGGCTGAAGTAGGACTTCGGCTCTGGGTGTGCTACTTTGCCCTAGAGCTGAAAGGCACAACGTGCAGGCTTCTTTCCAAAGGGCGAGTTGGGCCCCACAGCATCTTGCTTCCAGCTCTTTGGGAAGCTAAGAAACCACTCGCTCTGCACAGTGCTCTAACAGCCTAGTGGGAACATGTCTTCCAAAGGCCTGTGAAACGCAGTTTCTTTGCAGGCCTGATCTGGCTGAAGTAGGACTTCTGCTCTGGGTGTGCTACTTTGCCCTAGAGCTGAAAGGCACAACGTGCAGGCTTCTTTCCAAAGGGCGAGTTGGGCCCCACAGCATCTTGCTTCCAGCTCTTTGGGAAGCTAAGAAACAACTCGCTCTGCACAGTGCTCTTACAGCCTACCGGGAACATCTCTTCCAAAGGCCTGTGAAACGCAGTTTCTTTGCAGGCCTGATCTGGCTGAAGTAGGACTTCTGCTCTGGGTGTGCTACTTTGCCCTAGAGCTGAAAGGCACAACGTGCAGGCTTCTTTCCAAAGGGCGAGTTGGGCCCCACAGCATCTTGCTTCCAGCTCTTTGGGAAGCTAAGAAACAACTCGCTCTGCACAGTGCTCTTACAGCCTACCGGGAACATCTCTTCCAAAGGCCTGTGAAACGCAGTTTCTTTGCAGGCCTGATCTGGCTGTAGTAGGACTTCGGCTCTGGGTGTGCTACTTTGCGCTAGAGCTGAAAGGCACAACGTGCAGGCTTCTTTCCAAAGGGCGAGTTGGGCCCCACAGCATCTTGCTTCCAGCTCTTTGGGAAGCTAAGAAACAACTCGCTCTGCACAGTGCTCTTACAGCCTACCGGGAACATCTCTTCCAAAGGCCTGTGAAACGCAGTTTCTTTGCAGGCCTGATCTGGCTGAAGTAGGACTTCTGCTGTGGGTGTGCTACTTTATCCTAGAGCTGAAAGGCACAACGTGCAGGCTTCTTTCCAAAGGGCGAGTTCGGCTCCACAGCATCTTGCTTCCAGCTCTTTGGGAAGCTAAGAAACAACTCGCTCTGCACAGTGCTCTTACAGCCTACCGGGAACATCTCTTCCAAAGGCCTGTGAAACGCAGTTTCTTTGCAGGCCTGATCTGGCTGAAGTAGGACTTCTGCTCTGGGTGTGCTACTTTGCACTAGAGCTGAAAGGCACAACGTGCAGGCTTCTTTGCAAAGGGCGAGTTGGGCCCCACAGCATCTTGCTTCCAGCTCTTTGGGAAGCTAAGAAACCACTCGCTCTGCACAGTGCTCTAACAGCCTAGTGGGAACATGTCTTCCAAAGGCCTGTGAAACGCAGTTTCTTTGCAGGCCTGATCTGGCTGAAGTAGGACTTTTGCTCTGGGTGTGCTACTTTGCCCTAGAGCTGAAAGGCACAACGTGCAGGCTTCTTTCCAAAGGGCGAGTTGGGCCCCACAGCATCTTGCTTCCAGCTCTTTGGGAAGCTAAGAAACAACTCGCTCTGCACAGTGCTCTTACAGCCTACCGGGAACATCTCTTCCATAGGCCTGTGAAACGCAGTTTCTTTGCATGCCTGATCTGGCTGAAGTAGGACTACTGCTCTGGGTGTGCTACTTTGCCCTAGAGCTGAAAGGCACAACGTGCAGGCTTCTTTCCAAAGGGCGAGTTGGGCCCCACAGCATCTTGCTTCCAGCTCTTTGGGAAGCTAAGAAACAACTCGCTCTGCACAGTGCTCTTACAGCCTACCGGGAACATCTCTTCCAAAGGCCTGTGAAACGCACTTTCTTTGCAGGCCTGATCTGGCTGAAGTAGGACTTCTGCTCTGGGTGTGCTACTTTGCCCTAGAGCTGAAAGGCACAACGTGCAGGCTTCTTTCCAAAGGGCGAGTTGGGCCCCACAGCATCTTGCTTCCAGCTCTTTGGGAAGCTAAGAAACCACTCGCTCTGCACAGTGCTCTTACAGCCTACCGGGAACATCTCTTCCAAAGGCCTGTGAAACGCAGTTTCTTTGCAGGCCTGATCTGGCTGAAGTAGGACTTCTGCTCTCGGTGTGCTACTTTGCCCTAGAGCTGAAAGGCACAACGTGCAGGCTTCTTTCCAAAGGGCGAGTTGGGCCCCACAGCGTCTTGCTTCCAGCTCTTTGGGAAGCTAAGAAACAACTCGCTCTGCACAGTGCTCTTACAGCCTAGTGGGAACATCTCTTCCAAAGGCCTGTGAAACGCAGTTTCTTTGCAGGTCTGATCTGGCTGAAGTAGGACTTCTGCTCTGGGTGTGCTACTTTGCCCTAGAGCTGAAAGGCACAACGTGCAGGCTTCTTTCCAAAGGGCGAGTTGGGCCCCACAGCATCATGCTTCAAGCTCTTTGGGAAGCTAAGAAACAACTCGCTCTGCACAGTGCTCTTACAGCCTACCGGGAACATCTCTTCCAAAGGCCTGTGAAACGCAGTTTCTTTGCAGGCCTGATCTGGCTGAAGTAGGACTTCGGCTCTGGGTGTGCTACTTTGCCCTAGAGCTGAAAGGCACAACGTGCAGGCTTCTTTCCAAAGGGCGAGTTGGGCCCCACAGCATCTTGCTTCCAGCTCTTTGGGAAGCTAAGAAACAACTCGCTCTGCACAGTGCTCTTACAGCCTACCGGGAACATCTCTTCCAAAGGCCTGTGAAACGCAGTTTCTTTGCAGGCCTGATCTGGCTGAAGTAGGACTTCTGCTCTGGGTGTGCTACTTTGCCCTAGAGCTGAAAGGCACAACGTGCAGGCTTCTTTCCAAAGGGCGAGTTGGGCCCCACAGCATCTTGCTTCCAGCTCTTTGGGAAGCTAAGAAACCACTCGCTCTGCACAGTGCTCTAACAGCCTAGTGGGAACATGTCTTCCAAAGGCCTGTGAAACGCAGTTTCTTTGCAGGCCTGATCTGGCTGAAGTAGGACTTCTGCTCTGGGTGTGCTACTTTGCCCTAGAGCTGAAAGGCACAACGTGCAGGCTTCTTTCCAAAGGGCGAGTTGGGCCCCACAGCATCTTGCTTCCAGCTCTTTGGGAAGCTAAGAAACCACCTGCTCTGCACAGTGCTCTTACAGCCTACCGGGAACATCTCTTCCAAAGGCCTGTGAAACGCAGTTTCTTTGCAGGCCTGATCTGGCTGAAGTAGGACTTCTGCTCTGGGTGTGCTACTTTGCCCTAGAGCTGAAAGGCACAACGTGCAGGCTTCTTTCCAAAGGGCGAGTTGGACCCCACAGCATCTTGCTTCCAGCTCTTTGGGAAGCTAAGAAACAACTCGCTCTGCACAGTGCTCTTACAGCCTACCGGGAACATCTCTTCCAAAGGCCTGTGAAACGCAGTTTCTTTGCAGGCCTGATCTGGCTGAAGTAGGAGTTCTGCTCTGGGTGTGCTACTTTGCCCTAGAGCTGAAAGGCACAACGTGCAGGCTTCTTTCCAAAGGGCGAGTTGGGCCCCACAGCGTCTTGCTTCCAGCTCTTTGGGAAGCTAAGAAACAACTCGCTCTGCACAGTGCTCTTACAGCCTAGTGGGAACATCTCTTCCAAAGGCCTGTGAAACGCAGTTTCTTTGCAGGTCTGATCTGGCTGAAGTAGGACTTCTGCTCTGGGTGTGCTACTTTGCCCTAGAGCTGAAAGGCACAACGTGCAGGCTTCTTTCCAAAGGGCGAGTTGGGCCCCACAGCATCTTGCTTCCAGCTCTTTGGGAAGCTAAGAAACAACTCGCTCTGCACAGTGCTCTTACAGCCTACCGGGAACATCTCTTCCAAAGGCCTGTGAAACGCAGTTTCTTTGCAGGCCTGATCTGGCTGAAGTAGGACTTCGGCTCTGGGTGTGCTACTTTGCCCTAGAGCTGAAAGGCACAACGTGCAGGCTTCTTTCCAAAGGGCGAGTTGGGCCCCACAGCATCTTGCTTCCAGCTCTTTGGGAAGCTAAGAAACAACTCGCTCTGCACAGTGCTCTTACAGCCTACCGGGAACATCTCTTCCAAAGGCCTGTGAAACGCAGTTTCTTTGCAGGCCTGATCTGGCTGAAGTAGGACTTCGGCTCTGGGTGTGCTACTTTGCCCTAGAGCTGAAAGGCACAACGTGCAGGCTTCTTTCCAAAGGGCGAGTTGGGCCCCACAGCATCTTGCTTCCAGCTCTTTGGGAAGCTAAGAAACCACTCGCTCTGCACAGTGCTCTAACAGCCTAGTGGGAACATGTCTTCCAAAGGCCTGTGAAACGCAGTTTCTTTGCAGGCCTGATCTGGCTGAAGTAGGACTTCTGCTCTGGGTGTGCTACTTTGCCCTAGAGCTGAAAGGCACAACGTGCAGGCTTCTTTCCAAAGGGCGAGTTGGGCCCCACAGCATCTTGCTTCCAGCTCTTTGGGAAGCTAAGAAACAACTCGCTCTGCACAGTGCTCTTACAGCCTACCGGGATATCTCTTCCATAGGCCTGTGAAACGCAGTTTCTTTGCAGGCCTGATCTGGCTGAAGTAGGACTTCTGCTCTGGGTGTGCTACTTTGCCCTAGAGCTGAAAGGCACAACGTGCAGGCTTCTTTCCAAAGGGCGAGTTGGGCCCCACAGCATCTTGCTTCCAGCTCTTTGGGAAGCTAAGAAACAACTCGCTCTGCACAGTGCTCTTACAGCCTACCGGGAACATCTCTTCCAAAGGCCTGTGAAACGCAGTTTCTTTGCAGGCCTGATCTGGCTGTAGTAGGACTTCGGCTCTGGGTGTGCTACTTTGCGCTAGAGCTGAAAGGCACAACGTGCAGGCTTCTTTCCAAAGGGCGAGTTGGGCCCCACAGCATCTTGCTTCCAGCTCTTTGGGAAGCTAAGAAACAACTCGCTCTGCACAGTGCTCTTACAGCCTACCGGGAACATCTCTTCCAAAGGCCTGTGAAACGCAGTTTCTTTGCAGGCCTGATCTGACTGAAGTAGGACTTCTGCTGTGGGTGTGCTACTTTGCCCTAGAGCTGAAAGGCACAACGTGCAGGCTTCTTTCCAAAGGGCGAGTTCGGCTCCACAGCATCTTGATTCCAGCTCTTTGGGAAGCTAAGAAACAACTCGCTCTGCACAGTGCTCTTACAGCCTACCGGGAACATCTCTTCCAAAGGCCTGTGAAACGCAGTTTCTTTGCAGGCCTGATCTGGCTGAAGTAGGACTTCTGCTCTGGGTGTGCTACTTTGCCCTAGAGCTGAAAGGCACAACGTGCAGGCTTCTTTCCAAAGGGCGAGTTGGGCCCCACAGCATCTTGCTTCCAGCTCTTTGGGAAGCTAAGAAACCACTCGCTCTGCACAGTGCTCTAACAGCCTAGTGGGAACATGTCTTCCAAAGGCCTGTGAAACGCAGTTTCTTTGCAGGCCTGATCTGGCTGAAGTAGGACTTCTGCTCTGGGTGTGCTACTTTGCCCTAGAGCTGAAAGGCACAACGTGCAGGCTTCTTTCCAAAGGGCGAGTTGGGCCCCACAGCATCTTGCTTCCAGCTCTTTGGGAAGCTAAGAAACCACTCGCTCTGCACAGTGCTCTTACAGCCTACCGGGAACATCTCTTCCAAAGGCCTGTGAAACGCAGTTTCTTTGCAGGCCTGATCTGGCTGAAGTAGGACTTCTGCTCTGGGTGTCCTACTTTGCCCTAGAGCTGAAAGGCACAACGTGCAGGCTTCTTTCCAAAGGGCGAGTTGGGCCCCACAGCATCTTGCTTCCAGCTCTTTGGGAAGCTAAGAAACAACTCGCTCTGCACAGTGCTCTTACAGCCTACCGGGAACATCTCTTCCAAAGGCCTGTGAAACGCAGTTTCTTTGCAGGCCTGATCTGGCTGAAGTAGGAGTTCTGCTCTGGGTGTGCTACTTTGCCCTAGAGCTGAAAGGCACAACGTGCAGGCTTCTTTCCAAAGGGCGAGTTGGGCCCCACAGCATCTTGCTTCCAGCTCTTTGGGAAGCTAAGAAACAACTCGCTCTGCACAGTGCTCTTACAGCCTACCGGGAACATCTCTTCCAAAGGCCTGTGAAACGCAGTTTCTTTGCAGGCCTGATGTGGCTGATGTAGGACTTCTGCTCTGGGTGTGCTACTTTGCCCTAGAGCTGAAAGGCACAACGTGCAGGCTTCTTTCCAAAGGGCGAGTTGGGCCCCACAGCATCTTGCTTCCAGCTCTTTGGGAAGCTAAGAAACAACTCGCTCTGCACAGTGCTCTTACAGCCTACCGGGAACATCTCTTCCAAAGGCCTGTGAAACGCAGTTTCTTTGCAGGCCTGATCTGGCTGAAGTAGGACTTCTGCTGTGGGTGTGCTACTTTGCCCTAGAGCTGAAAGGCACAACGTGCAGGCTTCTTTCCAAAGGGCGAGTTGGGCCCCACAGCGTCTTGCTTCCAGCTCTTTGGGAAGCTAAGAAACAACTCGCTCTGCACAGTGCTCTTACAGCCTAGTGGGAACATCTCTTCCAAAGGCCTGTGAAACGCAGTTTCTTTGCAGGTCTGATCTGGCTGAAGTAGGACTTCTGCTCTGGGTGTGCTACTTTGCCCTAGAGCTGAAAGGCACAACGTGCAGGCTTCTTTCCAAAGGGCGAGTTGGGCCCCACAGCATCTTGCTTCCAGCTCTTTGGGAAGCTAAGAAACAACTCGCTCTGCACAGTGCTCTTACAGCCTACCGGGAACATCTCTTCCAAAGGCCTGTGAAACGCAGTTTCTTTGCAGGCCTGATCTGGCTGAAGTAGGACTTCGGCTCTGGGTGTGCTACTTTGCCCTAGAGCTGAAAGGCACAACGTGCAGGCTTCTTTCCAAAGGGCGAGTTGGGCCCCACAGCATCTTGCTTCCAGCTCTTTGGGAAGCTAAGAAACAACTCGCTCTGCACAGTGCTCTTACAGCCTACCGGGAACATCTCTTCCAAAGGCCTGTGAAACGCAGTTTCTTTGCAGGCCTGATCTGGCTGAAGTAGGACTTCGGCTCTGGGTGTGCTACTTTGCCCTAGAGCTGAAAGGCACAACGTGCAGGCTTCTTTCCAAAGGGCGAGTTGGGCCCCACAGCATCTTGCTTCCAGCTCTTTGGGAAGCTAAGAAACCACTCGCTCTGCACAGTGCTCTAACAGCCTAGTGGGAACATGTCTTCCAAAGGCCTGTGAAACGCAGTTTCTTTGCAGGCCTGATCTGGCTGAAGTAGGACTTCTGCTCTGGGTGTGCTACTTTGCCCTAGAGCTGAAAGGCACAACGTGCAGGCTTCTTTCCAAAGGGCGAGTTGGGCCCCACAGCATCTTGCTTCCAGCTCTTTGGGAAGCTAAGAAACAACTCGCTCTGCACAGTGCTCTTAAAGCCTACCGGGAACATCTCTTCCATAGGCCTGTGAAACGCAGTTTCTTTGCAGGCCTGATCTGGCTGAAGTAGGACTTCTGCTCTGGGTGTGCTACTTTGCCCTAGAGCTGAAAGGCACAACGTGCAGGCTTCTTTCCAAAGGGCGAGTTGGGCCCCACATCATCTTGCTTCCAGCTCTTTGGGAAGCTAAGAAACAACTCGCTCTGCACAGTGCTCTTACAGCCTACCGGGAACATCTCTTCCAAAGGCCTGTGAAACGCAGTTTCTTTGCAGGCCTGATCTGGCTGTAGTAGGACTTCAGCTCTGGGTGTGCTACTTTGCGCTAGAGCTGAAAGGCACAACGTGCAGGCTTCTTTCCAAAGGGCGAGTTGGGCCCCACAGCATCTTGCTTCCAGCTCTTTGGGAAGCTAAGAAACAACTCGCTCTGCACAGTGCTCTTACAGCCTACCGGGAACATCTCTTCCAAAGGCCTGTGAAACTCAGTTTCTTTGCAGGCCTGATGTGGCTGATGTAGGACTTCTGCTCTGGGTGTGCTACTTTGCCCTAGAGCTGAAAGGCACAACGTGCAGGCTTCTTTCCAAAGGGCGAGTTGGGCCCCACAGCATCTTGCTTCCAGCTCTTTGGGAAGCTAGGAAACAAGTCGCTCTGCACAGTGCTCTTACAGCCTACCGGGAACATCTCTTCCAAAGGCCTGTGAAACGCAGTTTCTTTGCAGGCCTGATCTGGCTGAAGTAGGACTTCTGCTCTGGGTGTGCTACTTTGCCCTAGAGCTGAAAGGCACAACGTGCAGGCTTCTTTCCAAAGGGCGAGTTGGGCCCCACAGCATCTTGCTTCCAGCTCTTTGGGAAGCTAAGAAACAACTCGCTCTGCACAGTGCTCTTACAGCCTACCGGGAACATCTCTTCCAAAGGCCTGTGAAACGCAGTTTCTTTGCAGGCCTGATCTGGCTGAAGTAGGACTTCTGCTCTGGGTGTGCTACTTTGCCCTAGAGCTGAAAGGCACAACGTGCAGGCTTCTTTCCAAAGGGCGAGTTGGGCCCCACAGCATCTTGCTTCCAGCTCTTTGGGAAGCTAAGAAACAACTCGCTCTGCACAGTGCTCTTACAGCCTACCGGGAACATCTCTTCCAAAGGCCTGTGAAACGCAGTTTCTTTGCAGGCCTGATCTGGCTGAAGTAGGACTTCTGCTCTGGGTGTGCTACTTTGCCCTAGAGCTGAAAGGCACAACGTGCAGGCTTCTTTCCAAAGGGCGAGTTGGGCCCCACAGCATCTTGCTTCCAGCTCTTTGGGAAGCTAAGAAACAACTCGCTCTGCACAGTGCTCTTACAGCCTAGTGGGAACATCTCTTCCAAAGGCCTGTGAAACGCAGTTTCTTTGCAGGCGTGATCTGGCTCAAGTAGGACTTCTGCTCTGGGTGTGCTACTTTGCCCTAGAGCTGAAAGGCACAACGTGCAGGCTTCTTTCCAAAGGGCGAGTTGGGCCCCACAGCATCTTGCTTCCAGCTCTTTGGGAAGCTAAGAAACAACTCGCTCTGCACAGTGCTCTTACAGCCTACCGGGAACATCTCTTCCAAAGGCCTGTGAAACGCAGTTTCTTTGCAGGCCTGATCTGGCTGAAGTAGGACTTCTGCTCTGGGTGTGCTACTTTGCCCTAGAGCTGAAAGGCACAACGTGCAGGCTTCTTTCCAAAGGGCGTGTTGGGGCCCACAGCATCTTGCTTCCAGCTCTTTGGGAAGCTAAGAAACAACTCACTCTGATCAGTGCTCTTACAGCCTACCGGGAACATCTCTTCCAAAGGCCTGTGAAACGCAGTTTCTTTGCAGGCCTGATCTGGCTGAAGTAGGACTTCTGCTCTGGGTGTGCTACTTTGCCCTAGAGCTGAAAGGCACAACGTGCAGGCTTCTTTCCAAAGGGCGAGTTGGGCCCCACAGCATCTTGCTTCCAGCTCTTTGGGAAGCTAAGAAACAACTCGCTCTGCACAGTGCTCTTACAGCCTACCGGGAACATCTCTTCCAAAGGCCTATGAAACGCAGTTTCTTTGCAGGCCTGATCTGGCTGAAGAAGGACTTCTGCTCTGGGTGTGCTACTTTGCCCTAGAGCTGAAAGGCACAACGTGCAGGCTTCTTTCCAAAGGGCGAGTTGGGCCCCACAGCATCTTGCTTCCAGCTCTTTGGGAAGCTAAGAAACAACTCGCTCTGCACAGTGCTCTTACAGCCTACCGGGAACATCTCTTCCAAAGGCCTGTGAAACGCAGTTTCTTTGCAGGCCTGATCTGGCTGAAGTAGGACTTCTGCTCTGGGTGTGCTACTTTGCCCTAGAGCTGAAAGGCACAACGTGCAGGCTTCTTTCCAAAGGGCGAGTTGGGCCCCACAGCGTCTTGCTTCCAGCTCTTTGGGAAGCTAAGAAACAACTCGCTCTGCACAGTGCTGTTACAGCCTACGGGGAACATCTCTTACAAAGGCCTGTGAAACGCAGTTTCTTTGCAGGCCTGATCTGGCTGAAGTAGGACTTCTGCTCTGGGTGTGCTACTTTGCCCTAGAGCTGAAAGGCACAACGTGCAGGCTTCTTTCCAAAGGGCGAGTTGGGCCCCACAGCATCTTGCTTCCAGCTCTTTGGGAAGCTAAGAAACAACTCGCTCTGCACAGTGCTGTTACAGCCTACCGGGAACATCTCTTCCAAAGGCCTGTGAAACGCAGTTTCTTTGCAGGCCTGATCTAGCTGAAGTAGGACTTCGGCTCTGCGTGTGCTACTCTGCCCTAGAGCTGAAAGGCACAACGTGCAGGCTTCTTTCCAAAGGGCGAGTTGGGCCCCACAGCATCTTGCTTCCAGCTCTTTGGGAAGCTAAGATACAACTCGCTCTGCACAGTGCTCTTACAGCCTACCGGGAACATCTCTTCCAAAGGCCTGTGAAACGCAGTTTCTTTGCAGGCCTGATCTGGCTGAAGTAGGACTTCTGCTCTGGGTGTGCTACTTTGCCCTAGAGCTGAAAGGCACAACGTGCAGGCTTCTTTCCAAAGGGCGAGTTGGGCCCCACAGCATCTTGCTTCCAGCTCTTTGGGAAGCTAAGAAACAACTCGCTCTGCACAGTGCTCTTACAGCCTAGTGGGAACATCTCTTCCAAAGGCCTGTGAAACGCAGTTTCTTTGCAGGCCTGATCTGGCTGAAGTAGGACTTCTGCTGTGGGTGTGCTACTTTGCCCTAGAGCTGAAAGGCACAACGTGCAGGCTTCTTTCCAAAGGGCGAGTTGGGCCCCACAGCATCTTGCTTCCAGCTCTTTGGGAAGCTAAGAAACCACTCGCTCTGCACAGTGCTCTTACAGCCTACCGGGAACATCTCTTCCAAAGGCCTGTGAAACGCAGTTTCTTTGCAGGCCTGATCTGGCTGAAGTAGGACTTCTGCTCTGGGTGTGCTACTTTGCCCTAGAGCTGAAAGGCACAACGTGCAGGCTTCTTTCCAAAGGGCGAGTTGGGCCCCACAGCATCTTGCTTCCAGCTCTTTGGGAAGCTAAGAAACAACTCGCTCTGCACAGTGCTCTTACAGCCTACCGGGAACATCTCTTCCAAAGGCCTGTGAAACGCAGTTTCTTTGCAGGCCTGATCTGGCTGAAGTAGGACTTCTGCTCTGGGTGTGCTACTTTGCCCTAGAGCTGAAAGGCACAACGTGCAGGCTTCTTTCCAAAGGGCGAGTTGGGCCCCACAGCATCTTGCTTCCAGCTCTTTGGGAAGCTAAGAAACCACTCGCTCTGCACAGTGCTCTAACAGCCTAGTGGGAACATGTCTTCCAAAGGCCTGTGAAACGCAGTTTCTTTGCAGGCCTGATCTGGCTGAAGTAGGACTTCTGCTCTGGGTGTGCTACTTTGCCCTAGAGCTGAAAGGCACAACGTGCAGGCTTCTTTCCAAAGGGCGAGTTGGGCCCCACAGCATCTTGCTTCCAGCTCTTTGGGAAGCTAAGAAACAACTCGCTCTGCACAGTGCTCTTACAGCCTACCGGGAACATCTCTTCCAAAGGCCTGTGAAACGCAGTTTCTTTGCAGGCCTGATCTGGCTGAAGTAGGACTTCTGCTCTGGGTGTGCTACTTTGCCCTAGAGCTGAAAGGCACAACGTGCAGGCTTCTTTACAAAGGGCGAGTTGGGCTCCACAGCATCTTGATTCCAGCTCTTTGGGAAGCTAAGAAACAACTCGCTCTGCACAGTGCTCTTACAGCCTAGTGGGAACATCTCTTCCAAAGGCCTGTGAAACGCAGTTTCTTTGCAGGCCTGATCTGGCTGAAGTAGGACTTCTGCTCTGGGTGTGCTACTTTGCCCTAGAGCTGAAAGGCACAACGTGCAGGCTTCTTTCCAAAGGGCCAGAAGGGCCCCACAGCATCTTGCTTCCAGCTCTTTGGGAAGCTAAGAAACAACTCGCTCTGCACAGTGCTCTTACAGCCTACCGGGAAAATGTCTTCCAAAGGCCTGTGAAACGCAGTTTCTTTGCAGGCCTGATCTGGCTGAAGTAGGACTTCTGCTCTGGGTGTGCTACTTTGCCCTAGAGCTGAAAGGCACAACGTGCAGGCTTCTTTCCAAAGGGCGAGTTGGGCCCCACATCATCTTGCTTACAGCTCTTTGGGAATCTAAGAAACAACACGCTCTGCACAGTGCTCTTACAGCCTACCGGGAACATCTCTTCCAAAGGCCTGTGAAACGCAGTTTCTTTGCAGGCCTGATCTGGCTGAAGTAGGACTTCTGCTCTGGGTGTGCTACTTTGCCCTAGAGCTGAAAGGCACAATGTGCAGGCTTCTTTCCAAAGGGCGAGTTGGGCCCCACAGTATCTTGCTTCCAGCTCTTTGGGAAGCTGAGGAACCACTCGCTCTGCACAGAGCTCTTACAGCCTAGTGGGAACATGTCTTCCAAAGGCCTGTGAAACGCAGTTTCTTTGCAGGCCTGATCTGGCTGAAGTAGGACTTCTGCTCTGGGTGTACTACTTTGCCCTAGAGCTGAAAGGCACAACGTGCAATCTTCTTTCCAAAGGGCCAGAAGGGCCCCACAGCATCTTGCTTCCAGCTCTTTGGGAAGCTAAGAAACAACTCGCTCTGCACAGTGCTCTTACAGCCTACCGGGAAAATGTCTTCCAAAGGCCTGTGAAACGCAGTTTCTTTGCAGGCCTGATCTGGCTGAAGTAGGACTTCTGCTCTGGGTGTGCTACTTTGCCCTAGAGCTGAAAGGCACAACGTGCAGGCTTCTTTCCAAAGGGCGAGTTGGGCCCCACAGCATCTTGCTTCCAGCTCTTTGGGAAGCTAAGAAACAACTCGCTCTGCACAGTGCTCTTACAGCCTACCGGGAACATGTCTTCCAAAGGCCTGTGAAACGCAGTTTCTTTGCAGGCCTGATCTGGCTGAAGTAGGACTTCTGCTCTGGGTGTGCTACTTTGCCCTAGAGCTGAAAGGCACAACGTGCAGGCTTCTTTCCAAAGGGCGAGTTGGGCCCCACAGCATCTTGCTTCCAGCTCTTTGGGGAGCTAAGAAACAACTCGCTCTGCACAGTGCTCTTACAGCCTACCAGGAACATCTCTTCCAAAGGCCTGTGAAACGCAGTTTCTTTGCAGGCCTGATCTGGCTGAAGTAGGACTTCTGCTCTGGCTGTGCTACTTTGCCCTAGAGCTGAAAGGCACAACGTGCAGGCTTCTTTCCAAAGGGCGAGTTGGGCCCCACAGCATCTTGCTTCCAGCTCTTTGGGAAGCTAAGAAACAACTCGCTCTGCACAGTGCTCTTACAGCCTACCGGGAACATCTCTTCCAAAGGCCTGTGAAACGCAGTTTCTTTGCAGGCCTGATCTGGCTGAAGTAGGACTTCTGCTCTGGGTGTGCTACTTTGCCCTAGAGCTGAAAGGCACAACGTGCAGGCTTCTTTCCAAAGGGCGAGTTGGGCCCCACAGCATCTTGCTTCCAGCTCTTTGGGAAGCTAAGAAACCACTCGCTCTGCACAGTGCTCTAACAGCCTAGTGGGAACATCTCTTCCAAGAGGCCTGTGAAACGCAGTTTCTTTGCAGGCCTCATCTGGCTGAAGTAGGACTTCTGCTCTGGGTGTGCTACTTTGCCCTACAGCTGAAAGGCACAACGTGCAGGCTTGTTTCCAAAGGGCGAGTTGGGCTCCACAGCATCTTGCTTCCAGCTCTTTGGGAAGCTAAGAAACCACTCGCTCTGCACAGTGCTCTAACAGCCTAGTGGGAACATCTCTTCCAAAGGCCTGTGAAACGCAGTTTCTTTGCAGGCCTGATCTGGCTGAAGTAGGTCTTCTGCTCTGGGTGTACTACTTTGCCCTAGAGCTGAAAGGCACAACGTGCAGGCTTCTTTCCAAAGGGCGAGTTGGGCTCCACAGCATCTTGATTCCAGCTCTTTGGGAAGCTAAGAAACAACTCGCTCTGCACAGTGCTCTTACAGCCTAGTGGGAACATCTCTTCCAAAGGCCTGTGAAACGCAGTTTCTTTGCAGGCCTGATCTGGCTGAAGTAGGACTTCTGCTCTGGGTGTGCTACTTTGCCCTAGAGCTGAAAGGCACAACGTGCAGGCTTCTTTCCAAAGGGCGAGTTGGGCCCCACAGCATCTTGCTTCCAGCTCTTTGGGAAGCTAAGAAACCAATCGCTCTGCACAGTGCTCTAACAGCCTAGTGGGAACATCTCTTCCAAAGGCCTGTGAAACGCAGTTTCTTTGCAGGCCTGATCTGGCTGAAGTAGGACTTCTGCTCTGGGTGTACTACTTTGCCCTAGAGCTGAAAGGCACAACGTGCAGGCTTCTTTCCAAAGGGCGAGTTGGGCTCCACAGCATCTTGATTCCAGCTCTTTGGGAAGCTAAGAAACAACTCGCTCTGCACAGTGCTCTTACAGCCTAGTGGGAACAACTCTTCCAAAGGCCTGTGAAACGCAGTTTCTTTGCAGGCCTGATCTGGCTGAAGTAGGACTTCTGCTCTGGCTGTGCTACTTTGCCCTAGAGCTGAAAGGCACAACGTGCAGGCTTCTTTCCAAAGGGCGAGTTGGGCCCCACAGCATCTTGCTTCCAGCTCTTTGGGAAGCTGAGAAACCACTCGCTCTGCACAGTGCTCTTACAGCCTAGTGGGAACATCTCTTCCATAGGCCTGTGAAACGCAGTTTCTTTGCAGGCCTGATCTGGCTGAAGTAGGACTTCTGCTCTGGGTGTGCTACTTTGCCCTAGAGCTGAAAGGCACAACGTGCAGGCTTCTTTCCAAAGGGCGAGAAGGGCGCCACAGCATCTTGCTTCCAGCTCTTTGGGAAGCTAAGAAACAACTCGCTCTGCACAGTGCTCTTACAGCCTAGTGGGAACATCTCTTCCAAAGGCCTGTGAAACGCAGTTTCTTTGCAGGCCTGATCTGGCTGAAGTAGGACTTCTGCTCTGGGTGTGCTACTTTGCCCTAGAGCTGAAAGGCACAACGTGCAGGCTTCTTTCCAAAGGGCGAGTTGGGCCCCACAGCATCTTGCTTCCAGCTCTTTGGGAAGCTGAGAAACCACTCGCTCTGCACAGTGCTCTTACAGCCTAGTGGGAACATCTCTTCCAAAGGCCTGTGAAACGCAGTTTCTTTGCAGGCCTGATCTGGCTGAAGTAGGACTTCTGCTCTGGGTGTGCTACTTTGCCCTAGAGCTGAAAGGCACAACGTGCAGGTTTCTTTCCAAACGGCGAGTTGGGCCCCACAGCATCTTGCTTCCAGCTCTTTGGGAAGCTAAGAAACAACTCGCTCTGCACAGTGCTCTTACAGCCTAGTGGGAACATCTCTTCCAAAGGCCTGTGAAACGCAGTTTCTTTGCAGGCCTGATCTGGCTGAAGTAGGACTTCTGCTCTGGGTGTGCTACTTTGCCCTAGAGCTGAAAGGCACAACGTGCAGGCTTCTTTCCAAAGGGCGAGTTGGGCCCCACAGCATCTTGCTTCCAGCTCTTTGGGAAGCTAAGAAACAACTCGCTCTGCACAGTGCTCTTACAGCCTACCGGGAACATCTCTTCCAGAGGCCTGTGAAACACAATTTCTTTGAAGGCCTGATCTGGCTGAAGTAGGACTTCTGCTCTGGGTGTGCTACTTTGCCCTAGAGCTGAAAGGCACAACGTGCAGGCTTCTTTCCAAAGGGCGAGTTGGGCCCCACAGCATCTTGCTTCCAGCTCTTTGGGAAGCTAAGAAACCACTCGCTCTGCACAGTGCTCTTACAGCCTAGTGGGAACATCTCTTCCAAAGGCCTGTGAAACGCAGTTTCTTTGCAGGCCTGATCTGGCTGAAGTAGGACTTCTGCTCTGGGTGTGCTACTTTGCCCTAGAGCTGAAAGGCACAACGTGCAGGCTTCTTTCCAAAGGGCGAGTTGGGCCCCACAGCATCTTGCTTCCAGCTCTTTGGGAAGCTAAGAAACAACTCGCTCTGCACAGTGCTCTTACAGCCTACTGGGAACATCTCTTCCAAAGGCCTGTGAAACGCAGTTTCTTTGCAGGCCTGATCTGGCTGAAGTAGGACTTCTGCTCTGGGTGTGCTACTTTGCCCTAGAGCTGAAAGGCACAACGTGCAGGCTTCTTTCCAAAGGGCGAGTTGGGCCCCACAGCATCTTGCTTCCAGCTCTTTGGGAGGCTAAGAAACAACTCGCTCTGCACAGTGCTCTTACAGCCTACCAGGAACATCTCTTCCAAAGGACTGTGAAACGCAGTTTCTTTGCAGGCCTGATCTGGCTGAAGTAGGACTTCTGCTCTGGGTGTGCTACTTTGCCCTAGAGCTGAAAGGCACAACGTGCAGACTTCTTTCCAAAGGGCGAGTTGGGCCCCACAGCGTCTTGCTTCCAGCTCTTTGGGAAGCTAAGAAACAACTCGCTCTGCACAGTGCTCTTACAGCCTACGGCGAACATCTCTTCCAAAGGCCTGTGAAACGCAGTTTCTTTGCAGGCCTGATCTGGCTGAAGTAGGACTTCTGCTCTGGGTGTGCTACTTTGCCCTAGAGCTGAAAGGCACAACGTGCAGGCTTCTTTACAAAGGGCGAGTTGGGCTCCACAGCATCTTGATTCCAGCTCTTTGGGAAGCTAAGAAACAACTCGCTCTGCACAGTGCTCTTACAGCCTAGTGGGAACATCTCTTCCAAAGGCCTGTGAAACGCAGTTTCTTTGCAGGCCTGATCTGGCTGAAGTAGGACTTCTGCTCTGGGTGTGCTACTTTGCCCTAGAGCTGAAAGGCACAACGTGCAGGCTTCTTTCCAAAGGGCCAGAAGGGCCCCACAGCATCTTGCTTCCAGCTCTTTGGGAAGCTAAGAAACAACTCGCTCTGCACAGTGCTCTTACAGCCTACCGGGAAAATGTCTTCCAAAGGCCTGTGAAACGCAGTTTCTTTGCAGGCCTGATCTGGCTGAAGTAGGACTTCTGCTCTGGGTGTGCTACTTTGCCCTAGAGCTGAAAGGCACAACGTGCAGGCTTCTTTCCAAAGGGCGAGTTGGGCCCCACATCATCTTGCTTACAGCTCTTTGGGAATCTAAGAAACAACACGCTCTGCACAGTGCTCTTACAGCCTACCGGGAACATCTCTTCCAAAGGCGTGTGAAACGCAGTTTCTTTGCAGGCCTGATCGGGCTGAAGTAGGACTTCTGCTCTGGGTGTGCTACTTTGCCCTAGAGCTGAAAGGCACAATGTGCAGGCTTCTTTCCAAAGGGCGAGTTGGGCCCCACAGTATCTTGCTTCCAGCTCTGTGGGAAGCTGAGAAACCACTCGCTCTGCACAGAGCTCTTACAGCCTAGTGGGAACAAGTCTTCCAAAGGCCTGTGAAACGCAGTTTCTTTGCAGGCCTGATCTGGCTGAAGTAGGACTTCTGCTCTGGGTGTACTACTTTGCCCTAGAGCTGAAAGGCACAACGTGCAATCTTCTTTCCAAAGGGCCAGAAGGGCCCCACAGCATCTTGCTTCCAGCTCTTTGGGAAGCTAAGAAACAACTCGCTCTGCACAGTGCTCTTACAGCCTACCGGGAAAATGTCTTCCAAAGGCCTGTGAAACGCAGTTTCTTTGCAGGCCTGATCTGGCTGAAGTAGGACTTCTGCTCTGGGTGTGCTACTTTGCCCTAGAGCTGAAAGGCACAACGTGCAGGCTTCTTTCCAAAGGGCGAGTTGGGCCCCACAGCATCTTGCTTCCAGCTCTTTGGGAAGCTAAGAAACAACTCGCTCTGCACAGTGCTCTTACAGCCTACCGGGAACATGTCTTCCAAAGGCCTGTGAAACGCAGTTTCTTTGCAGGCCTGATCTGGCTGAAGTAGGACTTCTGCTCTGGGTGTGCTACTTTGCCCTAGAGCTGAAAGGCACAACGTGCAGGCTTCTTTCCAAAGGGCGAGTTGGGCCCCACAGCATCTTGCTTCCAGCTCTTTGGGGAGCTAAGAAACAACTCGCTCTGCACAGTGCTCTTAAAGCCTACCAGGAACATCTCTTCCAAAGGCCTGTGAAACGCAGTTTCTTTGCAGGCCTGATCTGGCTGAAGTAGGACTTCTGCTCTGGGTGTGCTACTTTGCCCTAGAGCTGAAAGGCACAACGTGCAGGCTTCTTTCCAAAGGGCGAGTTGGGCCCCACAGCATCTTGCTTCCAGCTCTTTGGGAATCTAAGAAACAACTCGCTCTGCACAGTGCTCTTACAGCCTTGTGGGAACATCTCTTCCAAAGGCCTGTGAAACGCAGTTTCTTTGCAGGCCTGATCTGGCTGAAGTAGGACTTCTGCTCTGGGTGTGCTACTTTGCCCTAGAGCTGAAAGGCACAACGTGCAGGCTTCTTTCCAAAGGGCGAGTTGGGCCCCACAGCATCTTGCTTCCAGCTCTTTGGGAAGCTAAGAAACCACTCGCTCTGCACAGTGCTCTAACAGCCTAGTGGGAACATCTCTTCCAAGAGGCCTGTGAAACGCAGTTTCTTTGCAGGCCTCATCTGGCTGAAGTAGGACTTCTGCTCTGGGTGTGCTACTTTGCCCTACAGCTGAAAGGCACAACGTGCAGGCTTGTTTCCAAAGGGCGAGTTGGGCTCCACAGCATCTTGATTCCAGCTCTTTGGGAAGCTAAGAAACAACTCGCTCTGCACAGTGCTCTTACAGCCTAGTGGGAACATCTCTTCCAAAGGCCTGTGAAACGCAGTTTCTTTGCAGGCCTGATCTGGCTGAAGTAGGACTTCTGCTCTGGGTGTGCTACTTTGCCCTAGAGCTGAAAGGCACAACGTGCAGGCTTCTTTGCAAAGGGCGAGTTGGGCCCCACAGCATCTTGCTTCCAGCTCTTTGGGAAGCTAAGAAACCACTCGCTCTGCACAGTGCTCTAACAGCCTAGTGGGAACATCTCTTCCAAAGGCCTGTGAAACGCAGTTTCTTTGCAGGCCTGATCTGGCTGAAGTAGGTCTTCTGCTCTGGGTGTACTACTTTGCCCTAGAGCTGAAAGGCACAACGTGCAGGCTTCTTTCCAAAGGGCGAGTTGGGCTCCACAGCATCTTGATTCCAGCTCTTTGGGAAGCTAAGAAACAACTCGCTCTGCACAGTGCTCTTACAGCCTAGTGGGAACATCTCTTCCAAAGGCCTGTGAAACGCAGTTTCTTTGCAGGCCTGATCTGGCTGAAGTAGGACTTCTGCTCTGGGTGTGCTACTTTGCCCTAGAGCTGAAAGGCACAACGTGCAGGCTTCTTTCCAAAGGGCGAGTTGGGCCCCACAGCATCTTGCTTCCAGCTCTTTGGGAAGCTAAGAAACCAATCGCTCTGCACAGTGCTCTAACAGCCTAGTGGGAACATCTCTTCCAAAGGCCTGTGAAACGCAGTTTCTTTGCAGGCCTGATCTGGCTGAAGTAGGACTTCTGCTCTGGGTGTACTACTTTGCCCTAGAGCTGAAAGGCACAACGTGCAGGCTTCTTTCCAAAGGGCGAGTTGGGCCCCACAGCATCTTGATGCCAGCTCTTTGGGAAGCTAAGAAACAACTCGCTCTGCACAGTGCTCTTACAGCCTAGTGGGAACAACTCTTCCAAAGGCCTGTGAAACGCAGTTTCTTTGCAGGCCTGATCTGGCTGAAGTAGGACTTCTGCTCTGGGTGTGCTACTTTGCCCTAGAGCTGAAAGGCACAACGTGCAGGCTTCTTTCCAAAGGGCGAGTTGGGCCCCACAGCATCTTGCTTCCAGCTCTTGGGGAATATAAGAAACAACTCGCTCTGCAAAGTGCTCTTACAGCCTAGTGGGAACATCTCTTCCAAAGGCCTGTGAAACGCAGTTTGTTTGCAGGCCTGATCTGGCTGAAGTAGGACTTCTGCTCTGGGTGTGCTACTTTGCCCTAGAGCTGAAAGGCACAACGTGCAGGCTTCTTTCCAAAGGGCGAGTTGGGCCCCACAGCATCTTGCTTCCAGCTCTTTGGGAAGCTGAGAAACCACTCGCTCTGCACAGTGCTCTTACAGCCTAGTGGGAGCATCTCTTCCATAGGCCTGTGAAACGCAGTTTCTTTGCAGGCCTGATCTGGCTGAAGTAGGACTTCTGCTCTGGGTGTGCTACTTTGCCCTAGAGCTGAAAGGCACAACGTGCAGGCTTCTTTCCAAAGGACGAGAAGGGCCCCACAGCATCTTGCTTCCAGCTCTTTGGGAAGCTAAGAAACAACTCGCTCTGCACAGTGCTCTTACAGCCTAGTGGGAACATCTCTTCCAAAGGCCTGTGAAACGCAGTTTCTTTGCAGGCCTGATCTGGCTGAAGTAGGACTTCTGCTCTGGGTGTGCTACTTTGCCCTAGAGCTGAAAGGCACAACGTGCAGGCTTCTTTCCAAAGGGCGAGTTGGGCCCCACAGCATCTTGCTTCCAGCTCTTTGGGAAGCTGAGAAACCACTCGCTCTGCACAGTGCTCTTACAGCCTAGTGGGAACATCTCTTCCAAAGGACTGTGAAACGCAGTTTCTTTGCAGGCCTGATCTGGCTGAAGTAGGACTTCTGCTCTGGGTGTGCTACTTTGCCCTAGAGCTGAAAGGCACAACGTGCAGGCTTCTTTCCAAAGGGCGAGTTGGGCCCCACAGCATCTTGCTTCCAGCTCTTTGGGAAGCTAAGAAACAACTCGCTCTGCACAGTGCTCTTACAGCCTACCAGGAACATCTCTTCCAAAGGCCTGTGAAACGCAGTTTCTTTGCAGACCTGATCTGGCTGAAGTAGGACTTCTGCTCTGGGTGTGCTACTTTGCCCTAGAGCTGAAAGGCACAACGTGCAGGCTTCTTTCCAAAGGGCGAGTTGGGCCCCACAGCATCTTGCTTCCAGCTCTTTGGGAAGCTAAGAAACAACTCGCTCTGCACAGTGCTCTTACAGCCTACCGGGAACATCTCTTCCAAAGGCCTGTGAAACGCAGTTTCTTTGAAGGCCTGATCTGGCTGAAGTAGGAATTCTGCTCTGGGTGTGCTACTTTGCGCTAGAGCTGAAAGGCACAACGTGCAGGCTTCTTTCCAAAGGGCGAGTTGGGCCCCACAGCATCTTGTTTCCAGCTCTTTGGGAAGCTAAGAAACCACTCTCTCTGCACAGTGCTCTTACAGCCTAGTGGGAACATCTCTTCCAAAGGCCTGAGAAACGCAGTTTCTTTGCAGGCCTGATCTGGCTGAAGTAGGACTTCTGCTCTGGGTGTGCTACTTTGCCCTAGAGCTGAAAGGCACAACGTGCAGGCTTCTTTCCAAAGGGCGAGTTGGGGCCCACAGCATCTTGCTTCCAGCTCTTTGGGAAGCTAAGAAACAACTCGCTCTGCACAGTGCTCTTACAGCCTAGTGGGAACATCTCTTCCAAAGGCCTGTGAAACGCAGTTTCTTTGCAGGCCTGATCTGGCTGAAGTAGGACTTCTGCTCTGGGTGTGCTACTTTGCCCTAGAGCTGAAAGGCACACCGTGCAGGCTTCTTTCCAAAGGGCGAGTTGGGCTCCACAGCATCTTGATTCCAGCTCTTTGGGAAGCTAAGAAACAACTCGCTCTGCACAGTGCTCTTACAGCCTACCGGGAACATGTCTTCCAAAGGCCTGTGAAACGCAGTTTCTTTGCAGGCCTGATCTGGCTGAAGTAGGACTTCTGCTCTGGGTGTGCTACTTTGCCCTAGAGCTGAAAGGCACAACGTGCAGGCTTCTTTCCAAAGGGAGAGTTGGGCCCCACATCATATTGCTTCCAGCTCTTTGGGAAGCTAAGAAACAACTCGCTCTGCACAGTGCTCTTACAGCCCACCGGGAACATCTCTTCCAAAGGCCTGTGAAACGCAGTTTCTTTGCAGGCCTGATCTGGCTGAAGTAGGACTTCCGCTCTGGGTGTGCTACTTTGCCCTAGAGCTGAAAGGCACAACGTGCAGGCTTCTTTCCAAAGGGCGAGTTGGGCCCCACAGCATCTTGCTTCCAGCTCTTTGGGAAGCTAAGAAACAACTCGCTCTGCACAGTGCTCTTACAGCCTAGTGGGAACATCTCTTCCAAAGGCCTGTGAAACGCAGTTTCTTTGCAGGCCTGATCTGGCTGAAGTAGGACTTCTGCTCTGGCTGTGCTACTTTGCCCTAGAGCTGAAAGGCACAACGTGCAGGCTTCTTTCCAAAGGGCGAGATGGGCCCCACAGCATCTTGCTTCCAGCTCTTTGGGAAGCTAAGAAACCACTCGCTCTGCACAGTGCTCTTACAGCCTAGTGGGAACATCTCTTCCAAAGGCCTGTGAAACGCAGTTTCTTTGCAGGCCTGATATGGCTGAAGTAGGACTTCTGCTCTGGGTGTGCTACTTTGCCCTAGAGCTGAAAGGCACAACGTGCAGGCTTCTTTCCAAAGGGCGAGTTGGGCCCCACAGCATCTTGCTTCCAGCTCTTTGGGAAGCTAAGAAACTACTCGCTCTGCACAGTGCTCTTACAGCCTACCGGGAACATCTCTTCCAAAGGCCTGTGAAACGCAGTTTCTTTGCAGGCCTGATCTGGCTGAAGTAGGACTTCTGCTCTGGGTGTGCTACTTTGCCCTAGAGCTGAAAGGCACAACGTGCAGGCTTCTTTCCAAAGGGCGAGTTGGGCCCCACAGCATCTTGCTTCCAGCTCTTTGGGAAGCTAAGAAACCACTCGCTCTGCACAGTGCTCTAACAGCCTAGTGGGAACATCTCTTCCAAAGGCCTGTGAAACGCAGTTTCTTTGCAGGCCTGATCTGGCTGAAGTAGGACTTCAGCTCTGGGTGTGCTACTTTGCCCTAGAGCTGAAAGGCACAACGTGCAGGCTTCTTTCCAAAGGGCGAGTTGGGCTCCACAGCATCTTGCTTCCAGCTCTTTGGGAAGCTAAGAAACCACTCGCTCTGCACAGTGCTCTTACAGCCTAGTGGGAACATCTCTTCCAAAGGCCTGTGAAACGCAGTTTCTTTGCAGGCCTGATCTGGCTGAAGTAGGACTTCTGCTCTGGGTGTACTACTTTGCCCTGGAGCTGAAAGGCACAACGTGCAGTCTTCTTTCCAAAGGGCGAGTTGGGCTCCACAGCATCTTGCTTCCAGCTCTTTGGGAAGCTAAGAAACAATTCGCTCTGCACAGTGCTCTTACAGCCTAGTGGGAACATCTCTTCCAAAGGCCTGTGAAATGCAGTTTCTTTGCAGGCCTGATCTGGCTGAAGTAGGACTTCTGCTCTGGGTGTGCTACTTTGCCCTAGAGCTGAAAGGCACAACGTGCAGGCTTCTTTCCAAAGGGCGAGTTGGGCCCCACAGCATCTTGCTTCCAGCTCTTTGGGAAGCTAAGAAACAACTCGCTCTGCACAGTGCTCTTACAGCCTAGTGGGAACATCTCTTCCAAAGGCCTGTGAAACGCAGTTTCTTTGCAGGCCTGATCTGGCTGAAGTAGGACTTCAGCTCTGGGTGTGCTACTTTGCCCTAGAGCTGAAAGGCACAACGTGCAGGCTTCTTTCCAAAGGGCGAGTTGGGCTCCACAGCATCTTGCTTCCAGCTCTTTGGGAAGCTAAGAAACCACTCGCTCTGCACAGTGCTCTTACAGCCTAGTGGGAACATCTCTTCCAAAGGCCTGTGAAACGCAGTTTCTTTGCAGGCCTGATCTGGCTGAAGTAGGACTTCTGCTCTGGGTGTACTACTTTGCCCTGGAGCTGAAAGGCACAACGTGCAGTCTTCTTTCCAAAGGGCGAGTTGGGCTCCACAGCATCTTGCTTCCAGCTCTTTGGGAAGCTAAGAAACAATTCGCTCTGCACAGTGCTCTTACAGCCTAGTGGGAACATCTCTTCCAAAGGCCTGTGAAACGCAGTTTCTTTGCAGGCCTGATCTGGCTGAAGTAGGACTTCTGCTCTGGGTGTGCTACTTTGCCCTAGAGCTGAAAGGCACAACGTGCAGGCTTCTTTCCAAAGGGCGAGTTGGGCCCCACAGCATCTTGCTTCCAGCTCTTTGGGAAGCTAAGAAACAACTCGCTCTGCACAGTGCTCTTACAGCCTACCGGGAACATCTCTTCCAAAGGCCTGTGAAACGCAGTTTCTTTGCAGGCCTGATCTGGCTGAAGTAGGACTTCTGCTCTGGGTGTGCTACTTTGCCCTGGAGCTGAAAGGCACAACATGCAGGCTTCTTTCCAAAGGGCGAGTTGGGCCCCACAGCATCTTGCTTCCAGCTCTTTGGGAAGCTGAGAAACCACTCGCTCTGCACAGTGCTCTTACAGCCTAGTGGGAACATCTCTTCCAAAGGCCTGTGAAACGCAGTTTCTTTGCAGGCCTGATCTGGCTGAAGTAGGACTTCTGCTCTGGCTGTGCTACTTTGCCCTAGAGCTGAAAGGCACAACGTGCAGGCTTCTTTCCAAAGGGCGAGAAGGGCCCCACAGTATCTTGCTTCCAGCTCTTTGGGAAGCTAAGAAACAACTCGCTCTGCACAGTGCTCTTACAGCCTAGTGGGAACATCTCTTCCAAAGGCCTGTGAAACGCAGTTTCTTTGCAGGCCTGATCTGGCTGAAGTAGGACTTCTGCTCTGGGTGTGCTACTTTGCCCTAGAGCTGAAAGGCACAACGTGCAGGCTTCTTTCCAAAGGGCGAGTTGGGCCCCACAGCATCTTGCTTCCAGCTCTTTGGGAAGCTAAGAAACCACTCGCTCTGCACAGTGCTCTAACAGCCTAGTGGGAACATCTCTTCCAAAGGCCTGTGAAACGCAGTTTCTTTGCAGGCCTGATCTGGCTGAAGTAGGACTTCTGCTCTGGGTGTGCTACTTTGCCCTAGAGCTGAAAGGCACAACGTGCAGGCTTCTTTCCAAAGGGCGAGTTGGGCTCCACAGCATCTTGATTCCAGCTCTTTGGGAAGCTAAGAAACAACTCGCTCTGCACAGTGCTCTTACAGCCTAGTGGGAACATCTCTTCCAAAGGCCTGTGAAACGCAGTTTCTTTGCAGGCCTGATCTGGCTGAAGTAGGACTTCTGCTCTGGGTGTGCTACTTTGCCCTAGAGCTGAAAGGCACAACGTGCAGGCTTCTTTCCAAAGGGCGAGAAGGGCCCCACAGCATCTTGCTTCCAGCTCTTTGGGAAGCTAAGAAACAACTCGCTCTGCACAGTGCTCTTACAGCCTAGTGGGAACATCTCTTCCAAAGGCCTGTGAAACGCAGTTTCTTTGCAGGCCTGATCTGGCTGAAGTAGGACTTCTGCTCTGGGTGTGCTACTTTGCCCTAGAGCTGAAAGGCACAACGTGCAGGCTTCTTTCCAAAGGGCGAGTTGGGCCCCACAGCATCTTGCTTCCAGCTCTTTGGGAAGCTAAGAAACCACTCGCTCTGCACAGTGCTCTAACAGCCTAGTGGGAACATCTCTTCCAAAGGCCTGTGAAACGCAGTTTCTTTGCAGGCCTGATCTGGCTGAAGTAGGACTTCTGCTCTGGGTGTGCTACTTTGCCCTAGAGCTGAAAGGCACAACGTGCAGGCTTCTTTCCAAAGGGCGAGTTGGGCTCCACAGCATCTTGATTCCAGCTCTTTGGGAAGCTAAGAAACCACTCGCTCTGCACAGTGCTCTAACAGCCTAGTGGGAACATCTCTTCCAAAGGCCTGTGAAACGCAGTTTCTTTGCAGGCCTGATCTGGCTGAAGTAGGACTTCTGCTCTGGGTGTGCTACTTTGCCCTAGAGCTGAAAGGCACAACGTGCAGGCTTCTTTCCAAAGGGCGAGTTGGGCCCCACAGCATCTTGCTTCCAGCTCTTTGGGAAGCTAAGAAACAACTCGCTCTGCACAGTGCTCTTACAGCCTACCGGGAACATCTCTTCCAAAGGCCTGTGAAACGCAGTTTCTTTGCAGGCCTGATCTGGCTGAAGTAGGACTTCTGCTCTGGGTGTGCTACTTTGCCCTAGAGCTGAAAGGCACAACGTGCAGGCTTCTTTCCAAAGGGCGAGTTGGGCCCCACAGCATCTTGCTTCCAGCTCTTTGGGAAGCTAAGAAACAACTCGCTCTGCACAGTGCTCTTACAGCCTACCGGGAACATCTCTTCCAAAGGCCTGTGAAACGCAGTTTCTTTGCAGGCCTGATCTGGCTGAAGTAGGACTTCTGCTCTGGGTGTGCTACTTTGCCCTAGAGCTGAAAGGCACAACGTGCAGGCTTCTTTCCAAAGGGCGAGTTGAACCCCACAGCATCTTGCTTCCAGCTCTTTGGGAAGCTGAGAAACCACTCTCTCTGCACAGTGCTCTTACAGCCTAGTGGGAACATCTCTTCCAAAGGCCTGTGAAATGCAGTTTCTTTGCAGGCCTGATCTGGCTGAAGTAGGACTTCTGCTCTGGGTGTGGTACTTTGCCCTAGAGCTGAAAGGCACAACGTGCAGGCTTCTTTCCAAAGGGCGAGTTGGGCCCCACAGCATCTTGCTTCCAGCTCTTTGGGAAGCTAAGAAACCACTCGCTCTGCACAGTGCTCTAACAGCCTAGTGGGAACATCTCTTCCAAAGGCCTGTGAAACGCAGTTTCTTTGCAGGCCTGATCTGGCTGAAGTAGGACTTCTGCTCTGGGTGTGCTACTTTGCCCTAGAGCTGAAAGGCACAACGTGCAGGCTTCTTTCCAAAGGGCGAGTTGGGCCCCACAGCATCTTGCTTCCAGCTCTTTGGGAAGCTGAGAAACCACTCGCTCTGCACAGTGCTCTTACAGCCTAGTGGGAACATCTCTTCCAAAGGACTGTGAAACGCAGTTTCTTTGCAGGCCTGATCTGGCTGAAGTAGGACTTCTGCTCTGGGTGTGCTACTTTGCCCTATAGCTGAAAGGCACAACGTGCAGGCTTCTTTCCAAAGGGCGAGTTGGGCCCCACAGCATCTTGCTTCCAGCTCTTTGGGAAGCTAAGAAACAACTCGCTCTGCACAGTGCTCTTACAGCCTACCGGGAACATCTCTTCCAAAGGCCTGTGAAACGCAGTTTCTTTGCAGGCCTGATCTGGCTGAAGTAGGACTTCTGCTCTGGGTGTGCTACTTTGCCCTAGAGCTGAAAGGCACAACGTGCAGGCTTCTTTCCAAAGGGCGAGTTGGGCCCCACAGCATCTTGCTTCCAGCTCTTTGGGAAGCTAAGAAACCACTCGCTCTGCACAGTGCTCTAACAGCCTAGTGGGAACATGTCTTCCAAAGGCCTGTGAAACGCAGTTTCTTTGCAGGCCTGATCTGGCTGAAGTAGGACTTCTGCTCTGGGTGTGCTACTTTGCCCTAGAGCTGAAAGGCACAACGTGCAGGCTTCTTTCTAAAGGGCGAGTTGGGCTCCACAGCATCTTGATTCCAGCTCTTTGGGAAGCTAAGAAACAACTCGCTCTGCACAGTGCTCTTACAGCCTAGTGGGAACATCTCTTCCAAAGGCCTGTGAAACGCAGTTTCTTTGCAGGCCTGATCTGGCTGAAGTAGGACTTCTGCTCTGGGTGTGCTACTTTGCCCTAGAGCTGAAAGGCACAACGTGCAGGCTTCTTTCCAAAGGGCGAGTTGGGCCCCACAGCATCTTGCTTCCAGCACTTTGGGAAGCTAAGAAACGACTGACTCTGCACAGTGCTCTTACAGCCTACCGGGAACATCTCTTCCAAAGGCCTGTGAAACGCAGTTTCTTTGCAGGCCTGATCTGGCTGAAGTAGGACTTCTGCTCTGGGTGTGCTACTTTGCCCTAGAGCTGAAAGGCACAACGTGCAGGCTTCTTTCCAAAGGGCGAGTTGGGCCCCACAGCATCTTGCTTACAGCTCTTTGGGAAGCTGAGAAACCACTCGCTCTGCACAGTGCTCTTACAGCCTAGTGGGAACATCTCTTCCAAAGGCCTGTGAAACGCAGTTTCTTTGCAGGCCTGATCTGGCTGAAGTAGGACTTCTGCTCTGGGTGTGCTACTTTGCCCTAGAGCTGAAAGGCACAACGTGCAGGCTTCTTTCCAAAGGGCGAGTTGGGCTCCACAGCATCTTGCTTCCAGCTCTTTGGGAAGCTAAGAAACAACTCGCTCTGCACAGTGCTCTTACAGCCTAGTGGGAACATCTCTTCCAAAGGCCTGTGAAACGCAGTTTCTTTGCAGGCCTGATCTGGCTGAAGTAGGACTTCTGCTCTGGGTGTGCTACTTTGCCCTAGAGCTGAAAGGCACAACGTGCAGGCTTCTTTCCAAAGGGCGTGTTGGGGCCCACAGCATCTTGCTTCCAGCTCTTTGGGAAGCTAAGAAACAACTCGCTCTGCTCAGTGCTCTTACAGCCTACCGGGAACATCTCTTCCAAAGGCCTGTGAAACGCAGTTTCTTTGCAGGCCTGATCTGGCTGAAGTAGGACTTCTGCTCTGGGTGTGCTACTTTGCCCTAGAGCTGAAAGGCACAACGTGCAGGCTTCTTTCCAAAGGGCGAGTTGGGCCCCACAGCGTCTTGCTTCCAGCTCTTTGGGAAGCTAAGAAACAACTCGCTCTGCACAGTGCTCTTACAGCCTACGGGGAACATCTCTTCCAAAGGCCTGCGAAACGCAGTTTCTTTGCAGGCCTGATCTGGCTGAAGTAGGACTTCTGCTCTGGGTGTGCTACTTTGCCCTAGAGCTGAAAGGCACACCGTGCAGGCTTCTTTCCAAAGGGCGAGTTGGGCTCCACAGCATCTTGATTCCAGCTCTTTGGGAAGCTAAGAAACAACTCGCTCTGCACAGTGCTCTTACAGCCTACCGGGAACATGTCTTCCAAAGGCCTGTGAAACGCAGTTTCTTTGCAGGCCTGATCTGGCTGAAGTAGGACTTCTGCTCTGGGTGTGCTACTTTGCCCTAGAGCTGAAAGGCACAACGTGCAGGCTTCTTTCCAAAGGGAGAGTTGGGCCCCACATCATATTGCTTCCAGCTCTTTGGGAAGCTAAGAAACAACTCGCTCTGCACAGTGCTCTTACAGCCTACCGGGAACATCTCTTCCAAAGGCCTGTGAAACGCAGTTTCTTTGCAGGCCTGATCTGGCTGAAGTAGGACTTCTGCTCTGGGTGTGCTACTTTGCCCTAGAGCTGAAAGGCACAACGTGCAGGCTTCTTTCCAAAGGGCGAGTTGGGCCCCACAGCATCTTGCTTCCAGCTCTTTGGGAAGCTAAGAAACAACTCGCTCTGCACAGTGCTCTTACAGCCTAGTGGGAACATCTCTTCCAAAGGCCTGTGAAACGCAGTTTCTTTGCAGGCCTGATCTGGCTGAAGTAGGACTTCTGCTCTGGCTGTGCTACTTTGCCCTAGAGCTGAAAGGCACAACGTGCAGGCTTCTTTCCAAAGGGCGAGTTGGGCCCCACAGCATCTTGCTTCCAGCTCTTTGGGAAGCTAAGAAACAACTCGCTCTGCACAGTGCTCTTACAGCCTACCGGGAACATCTCTTCCATAGGCCTGTGAAACGCAGTTTCTTTGCAGGCCTGATCTGGCTGAAGTAGGACTTCTGCTTTGGGTGTGCTACTTTGCCCTAGAGCTGAAAGGCACAACGTGCAGGCTTCTTTCCAAAGGGCGAGTTGGGCCCCACAGCATCTTGCTTCCAGCTCTTTGGGAAGCTAAGAAACCACTCGCTCTGCACAGTGCTCTAACAGCCTAGTGGGAACATGTCTTCCAAAGGCCTGTGAAACGCAGTTTCTTTGCAGGCCTGATCTGGCTGAAGTAGGACTTCTGCTCTGGGTGTGCTACTTTGCCCTAGAGCTGAAAGGCACAACGTGCAGGCTTCTTTCTAAAGGGCGAGTTGGGCTCCACAGCATCTTGATTCCAGCTCTTTGGGAAGCTAAGAAACAACTTGCTCTGCACAGTGCTCTTACAGCCTAGTGGGAACATCTCTTCCAAAGGCCTGTGAAACGCAGTTTCTTTGCAGGCCTGATCTGGCTGAAGTAGGACTTCTGCTCTGGGTGTGCTACTTTGCCCTAGAGCTGAAAGGCACAACGTGCAGGCTTCTTTCCAAAGGGCGAGTTGGGCCCCACAGCATCTTGCTTCCAGCTCTTTGGGAAGCTAAGAAACGACTCACTCTGCACAGTGCTCTTACAGCCTACCGGGAACATCTCTTCCAAAGGCCTGTGAAACGCAGTTTCTTTGCAGGCCTGATCTGGCTGAAGTAGGACTTCTGCTCTGGGTGTGCTACTTTGCCCTAGAGCTGAAAGGCACAACGTGCAGGCTTCTTTCCAAAGGGCGTGTTGGGCCCCACAGCATCTTGCTTCCAGCTCTTTGGGAAGCTGAGAAACCACTCGCTCTGCACAGTGCTCTTACAGCCTAGTGGGAACATCTCTTCCAAAGGCCTGTGAAACGCAGTTTCTTTGCAGGCCTGAGCTGGCTGAAGTAGGACTTCTGCTCTGGGTGTGCTACTTTGCCCTAGAGCTGAAAGGCACAACGTGCAGGCTTCTTTCCAAAGGGCGAGTTGGGCCCCACAGCATCTTGCTTCCAGCTCTTTGGGAAGCTGAGAAACCACTCGCTCTGCACAGTGCTCTTACAGCCTAGTGGGAACATCTCTTCCAAAGGCCTGTGAAACGCAGTTTCTTTGCAGGCCTGATCTGGGTGAAGTAGGACTTCTGCTCTGGGTGTGCTACTTTGCCCTAGAGCTGAAAGGCACAACGTGCAGGTTTCTTTCCAAAGGGCGAGTTGGGCCCCACAGCATCTTGCTTCCAGCTCTTTGGGAAGCTAAGAAACAACTCGCTCTGCACAGTGCTCTTACAGCCTACCAGGAACATCTCTTCCAAAGGCCTGTGAAACGCAGTTTCTTTGCAGGCCTGATCTGGCTGAAGTAGGACTTCTGCTCTGGGTGTGCTACTTTGCCCTAGAGCTGAAAGGCACAACGTGCAGGCTTCTTTCCAAAGGGCGTGTTGGGGCCCACAGCATCTTGCTTCCAGCACTTTGGGAAGCTAAGAAACAACTCGCTCTGCTCAGTGCTCTTACAGCCTACCGGGAACATCTCTTCCAAAGGCCTGTGAAACGCAGTTTCTTTGCAGGCCTGATCTGGCTGAAGTAGGACTTCTGCTCTGGGTGTGCTACTTTGCCCTAGAGCTGAAAGGCACAACGTGCAGGCTTCTTTCCAAAGGGCGAGTTGGGCCCCACAGCGTCTTGCTTCCAGCTCTTTGGGAAGCTAAGAAACAACTCGCTCTGCACAGTGCTCTTACAGCCTACGGGGAACATCTCTTCCAAAGGCCTGTGAAACGCAGTTTCTTTGCAGGCCTGATCTGGCTGAAGTAGGACTTCTGCTCTGGGTGTGCTACTTTGCCCTAGAGCTGAAAGGCACACCGTGCAGGCTTCTTTCCAAAGGGCGAGTTGGGCTCCACAGCATCTTGATTCCAGCTCTTTGGGAAGCTAAGAAACAACTCGCTCTGCACAGTGCTCTTACAGCCTACCGGGAACATGTCTTCCAAAGGCCTGTGAAACGCAGTTTCTTTGCAGGCCTGATCTGGCTGAAGTAGGACTTCTGCTCTGGGTGTGCTACTTTGCCCTAGAGCTGAAAGGCACAACGTGCAGGCTTCTTTCCAAAGGGAGAGTTGGGCCCCACATCATATTGCTTCCAGCTCTTTGGGAAGCTAAGAAACAACTCGCTCTGCACAGTGCTCTTACAGCCTACCGGGAACATCTCTTCCAAAGGCCTGTGAAACGCAGTTTCTTTGCAGGCCTGATCTGGCTGAAGTAGGACTTCTGCTCTGGGTGTGCTACTTTGCCCTAGAGCTGAAAGGCACAACGTGCAGGCTTCTTTCCAAAGGGCGAGTTGGGCCCCACAGCATCTTGCTTCCAGCTCTTTGGGAAGCTAAGAAACAACTCGCTCTGCACAGTGCTCTTACAGCCTAGTGGGAACATCTCTTCCAAAGGCCTGTGAAACGCAGTTTCTTTGCAGGCCTGATCTGGCTGAAGTAGGACTTCTGCTCTGGCTGTGCTACTTTGCCCTAGAGCTGAAAGGCACAACGTGCAGGCTTCTTTCCAAAGGGCGAGTTGGGCCCCACAGCATCTTGCTTCCAGCTCTTTGGGAAGCTAGGAAACAACTCGCTCTGCACAGTGCTCTTACAGCCTACCGGGAACATCTCTTCCAAAGGCCTGTGAAACGCAGTTTCTTTGCAGGCCTGATCTGGCTGAAGTAGGACTTCTGCTCTGGGTGTGCTACTTTGCCCTAGAGCTGAAAGGCACAACGTGCAGGCTTCTTTCCAAAGGGCGAGTTGGGCCCCACAGCATCTTGCTTCCAGCTCTTTGGGAAGCTAAGAAACAACTCGCTCTGCACAGTGCTCTTACAGCCTACCGGGAACATCTCTTCCATAGGCCTGTGAAACGCAGTTTCTTTGCAGGCCTGATCTGGCTGAAGTAGGACTTCTGCTTTGGGTGTGCTACTTTGCCCTAGAGCTGAAAGGCACAACGTGCAGGCTTCTTTCCAAAGGGCGAGTTGGGCCCCACAGCATCTTGCTTCCAGCTCTTTGGGAAGCTAAGAAACCACTCGCTCTGCACAGTGCTCTAACAGCCTAGTGGGAACATCTCTTCCAAAGGCCTGTGAAACGCAGTTTCTTTGCAGGCCTGATCTGGCTGAAGTAGGACTTCAGCTCTGGGTGTGCTACTTTGCCCTAGAGCTGAAAGGCACAACGTGCAGGCTTCTTTCCAAAGGGCGAGTTGGGCTCCACAGCATCTTGATTCCAGCTCTTTGGGAAGCTAAGAAACAACTCGCTCTGCACAGTGCTCTTACAGCCTAGTGGGAACATCTCTTCCAAAGGCCTGTGAAACGCAGTTTCTTTGCAGGCCTGATCTGGCTGAAGTAGGACTTCTGCTCTGGGTGTGCTACTTTGCCCTAGAGCTGAAAGGCACAACGTGCAGGCTTCTTTCCAAAGGGCGAGTTGGGCCCCACAGCATCTTGCTTCCAGCTCTTTGGGAAGCTAAGAAACCACTCGCTCTGCACAGTGCTCTAACAGCCTAGTGGGAACATCTCTTCCAAAGGCCTGTGAAACGCAGTTTCTTTGCAGGCCTGATCTGGCTGAAGTAGGACTTCTGCTCTGGGTGTACTACTTTGCCCTAGAGCTGAAAGGCACAACGTGCAGGCTTCTTTCCAAAGGGCGAGTTGGGCTCCACAGCATCTTGATTCCAGGTCTTTGGGAAGCTAAGAAACAAGTCGCTCTGCACAGTGCTCTTACAGCCTAGTGGGAACATCTCTTCCAAAGGCCTGTGAAACGCAGTTTCTTTGCAGGCCTGATCTGGCTGAAGTAGGACTTCTGCTCTGGGTGTGCTACTTTGCCCTAGAGCTGAAAGGCACAACGTGCAGGCTTCTTTCCAAGGGGCGAGTTGGGCCCCACAGCATCTTGCTTCCAGCTCTTTGGGAAGCTAGGAAACGACTCGCTCTGCACAGTGCTCTTACAGCCTACCGGGAACATCTCTTCCAAAGGCCTGTGAAACGCAGTTTCTTTGCAGGCATGATCTGGCTGAAGTAGGACTTCTGCTCTGGGTGTGCTACTTTGCCCTAGAGCTGAAAGGCACAACATGCAGGCTTCTTTCCAAAGGGCGAGTTGGGCCCCACAGCATCTTGCTTCCAGCTCTTTGGGAAGCTGAGAAACCACTCGCTCTGCACAGTGCTCTTACAGCCTAGTGGGAACATCTCTTCCAAAGGCCTGTGAAACGCAGTTTCTTTGCAGGCCTGATCTGGCTGAAGTAGGACTTCTGCTCTGGGTGTGCTACTTTGCCCTAGAGCTGAAAGGCACAACGTGCAGGCTTCTTTCCAAAGGGCGAGTTGGGCCCCACAGCATCTTGCTTCCAGCTCTTTGGGAAGCTGAGAAACCACTCGCTCTGCACAGTGCTCTTACAGCCTAGTGGGAACATCTCTTCCAAAGGCCTGTGAAACGCAGTTTCTTTGCAGGCCTGATCTGGCTGAAGTAGGACTTCTGCTCTGGGTGTGCTACTTTGCCCTATAGCTGAAAGGCACAACGTGCAGGCTTCTTTCCAAAGGGCGAGTTGGGCCCCACAGCATCTTGCTTCCAGCTCTTTGGGAAGCTAAGAAACAACTCGCTCTGCACAGTGCTCTTACAGCCTACCGGGAACATCTCTTCCAAAGGCCTGTGAAACGCAGTTTCTTTGCAGGCCTGATCTGTCTGAAGTAGGACTTCTGCTCTGGGTGTGCTACTTTGCCCTAGAGCTGAAAGGCACAACGTGCAGGCTTCTTTCCAAAGGGCGAGTTGGGCCCCACAGCATCTTGCTTCCAGCTCTTTGGGAAGCTAAGAAACCACTCGCTCTGCACAGTGCTCTAACAGCCTAGTGGGAACATGTCTTCCAAAGGCCTGTGAAACGCAGTTTCTTTGCAGGCCTGATCTGGCTGAAGTAGGACTTCTGCTCTGGGTGTGCTACTTTGCCCTAGAGCTGAAAGGCACAACGTGCAGGCTTCTTTCTAAAGGGCGAGTTGGGCTCCACAGCATCTTGATTCCAGCTCTTTGGGAAGCTAAGAAACAACTCGCTCTGCACAGTGCTCTTACAGCCTAGTGGGAACATCTCTTCCAAAGGCCTGTGAAACGCAGTTTCTTTGCAGGCCTGATCTGGCTGAAGTAGGACTTCTGCTCTGGGTGTGCTACTTTGCCCTAGAGCTGAAAGGCACAACGTGCAGGCTTCTTTCCAAAGGGCGAGTTGGGCCCCACAGCATCTTGCTTCCAGCACTTTGGGAAGCTAAGAAACGACTCACTCTGCACAGTGCTCTTACAGCCTACCGGGAACATCTCTTCCAAAGGCCTGTGAAACGCAGTTTCTTTGCAGGCCTGATCTGGCTGAAGTAGGACTTCTGCTCTGGGTGTGCTACTTTGCCCTAGAGCTGAAAGGCACAACGTGCAGGCTTCTTTCCAAAGGGCGAGTTGGGCCCCACAGCATCTTGCTTACAGCTCTTTGGGAAGCTGAGAAACCACTCGCTCTGCACAGTGCTCTTACAGCCTAGTGGGAACATCTCTTCCAAAGGCCTGTGAAACGCAGTTTCTTTGCAGGCCTGATCTGGCTGAAGTAGGACTTCTGCTCTGGGTGTGCTACTTTGCCCTAGAGCTGAAAGGCACAACGTGCAGGCTTCTTTCCAAAGGGCGTGTTGGGGCCCACAGCATCTTGCTTCCAGCTCTTTGGGAAGCTGAGAAACAACTCGCTCTGCTCAGTGCTCTTACAGCCTACCGGGAACATCTCTTCCAAAGGCCTGTGAAACGCAGTTTCTTTGCAGGCCTGATCTGGCTGAAGTAGGACTTCTGCTCTGGGTGTGCTACTTTGCCCTAGAGCTGAAAGGCACAACGTGCAGGTTTCTTTCCAAAGGGCGAGTTGGGCCCCACAGCATCTTGCTTCCAGCTCTTTGGGAAGCTAAGAAACAACTCGCTCTGCACAGTGCTCTTACAGCCTACCAGGAACATCTCTTCCAAAGGACTGAGAAACGCAGTTTCTTTGCAGGCCTGATCTGGCTGAAGTAGGACTTCTGCTCTGGGTGTGCTACTTTGCCCTAGAGCTGAAAGGCACAACGTGCAGGCTTCTTTCCAAAGGGCGAGTTGGGCCCCACAGCATCTTGCTTCCAGCTCTTTGGGAAGCTAAGAAACAACTCGCTCTGCACAGTGCTCTTACAGCCTACCGGGAACATCTCTTCCAAAGGCCTGTGCAACGCTGTTTCTTTGAAGGCCTGATCTGGCTGAAGTAGGACTTCTGCTCTGGGTGTGCTACTTTGCGCTAGAGCTGAAAGGCACAACGTGCAGGCTTCTTTCCAAAGGGCGAGTTGGGCCCCACAGCATCTTGCTTCCAGCTCTTTGGGAAGCTAAGAAACCACTCGCTCTGCACAGTGCTCTTACAGCCTAGTGGGAACATCTCTTCCAAAGGCCTGTGAAACGCAGTTTCTTTGCAGGCCTGATCTGGCTGAAGTAGGACTTCTGCTCTGGGTGTGCTACTTTGCCCTAGAGCTGAAAGGCACAACGTGCAGGCTTCTTTCCAAAGGGCGAGTTGGGCTCCACAGCATCTTGCTTCCAGCTCTTTGGGAAGCTAAGAAACAACTCGCTCTGCACAGTGCTCTTACAGCCTAGTGGGAACATCTCTTCCAAAGGCCTGTGAAACGCAGTTTCTTTGCAGGCCTGATCTGGCTGAAGTAGGACTTCTGCTCTGGGTGTGCTACTTTGCCCTAGAGCTGAAAGGCACAACGTGCAGGCTTCTTTCCAAAGGGCGTGTTGGGGCCCACAGCATCTTGCTTCCAGCTCTTTGGGAAGCTAAGAAACAACTCGCTCTGCACAGTGCTCTTACAGCCTACCGGGAACATCTCTTCCAAAGGCCTGTGAAACGCAGTTTCTTTGCAGGCCTGATCTGGCTGAAGTAGGACTTCTGCTCTGGGTGTGCTACTTTGCCCTAGAGCTGAAAGGCACAACGTGCAGGCTTCTTTCCAAAGGGCGAGTTGGGCCCCACAGCGTCTTGCTTCCAGCTCTTTGGGAAGCTAAGAAACAACTCGCTCTGCACAGTGCTCTTACAGCCTACGGGGAACATCTCTTCCAAAGGCCTGTGAAACGCAGTTTCTTTGCAGGCCTGATCTGGCTGAAGTAGGACTTCTGCTCTGGGTGTGCTACTTTGCCCTAGAGCTGAAAGGCACACCGTGCAGGCTTCTTTCCAAAGGGCGAGTTGGGCTCCACAGCATCTTGATTCCAGCTCTTTGGGAAGCTAAGAAACAACTCGCTCTGCACAGTGCTCTTACAGCCTACCGGGAACATGTCTTCCAAAGGCCTGTGAAACGCAGTTTCTTTGCAGGCCTGATCTGGCTGAAGTAGGACTTCTGCTCTGGGTGTGCTACTTTGCCCTAGAGCTGAAAGGCACAACGTGCAGGCTTCTTTCCAAAGGGAGAGTTGGGCCCCACATCATATTGCTTCCAGCTCTTTGGGAAGCTAAGAAACAACTCGCTCTGCACAGTGCTCTTACAGCCTACCGGGAACATCTCTTCCAAAGGCCTGTGAAACGCAGTTTCTTTGCAGGCCTGATCTGGCTGAAGTAGGACTTCTGCTCTGGGTGTGCTACTTTGCCCTAGAGCTGAAAGGCACAACGTGCAGGCTTCTTTCCAAAGGGCGAGTTGGGCCCCACAGCATCTTGCTTCCAGCTCTTTGGGAAGCTAAGAAACAACTCGCTCTGCACAGTGCTCTTACAGCCTAGTGGGAACATCTCTTCCAAAGGCCTGTGAAACGCAGTTTCTTTGCAGGCCTGATCTGGCTGAAGTAGGACTTCTGCTCTGGCTGTGCTACTTTGCCCTAGAGCTGAAAGGCACAACGTGCAGGCTTCTTTCCAAAGGGCGAGTTGGGCCCCACAGCATCTTGCTTCCAGCTCTTTGGGAAGCTAAGAAACAACTCGCTCTGCACAGTGCTCTTACAGCCTACCGGGAACATCTCTTCCATAGGCCTGTGAAACGCAGTTTCTTTGCAGGCCTGATCTGGCTGAAGTAGGACTTCTGCTTTGGGTGTGCTACTTTGCCCTAGAGCTGAAAGGCACAACGTGCAGGCTTCTTTCCAAAGGGCGAGTTGGGCCCCACAGCATCTTGCTTCCAGCTCTTTGGGAAGCTAAGAAACCACTCGCTCTGCACAGTGCTCTAACAGCCTAGTGGGAACATGTCTTCCAAAGGCCTGTGAAACGCAGTTTCTTTGCAGGCCTGATCTGGCTGAAGTAGGACTTCTGCTCTGGGTGTGCTACTTTGCCCTAGAGCTGAAAGGCACAACGTGCAGGCTTCTTTCTAAAGGGCGAGTTGGGCTCCACAGCATCTTGATTCCAGCTCTTTGGGAAGCTAAGAAACAACTTGCTCTGCACAGTGCTCTTACAGCCTAGTGGGAACATCTCTTCCAAAGGCCTGTGAAACGCAGTTTCTTTGCAGGCCTGATCTGGCTGAAGTAGGACTTCTGCTCTGGGTGTGCTACTTTGCCCTAGAGCTGAAAGGCACAACGTGCAGGCTTCTTTCCAAAGGGCGAGTTGGGCCCCACAGCATCTTGCTTCCAGCTCTTTGGGAAGCTAAGAAACGACTCACTCTGCACAGTGCTCTTACAGCCTACCGGGAACATCTCTTCCAAAGGCCTGTGAAACGCAGTTTCTTTGCAGGCCTGATCTGGCTGAAGTAGGACTTCTGCTCTGGGTGTGCTACTTTGCCCTAGAGCTGAAAGGCACAACGTGCAGGCTTCTTTCCAAAGGGCGTGTTGGGCCCCACAGCATCTTGCTTCCAGCTCTTTGGGAAGCTGAGAAACCACTCGCTCTGCACAGTGCTCTTACAGCCTAGTGGGAACATCTCTTCCAAAGGCCTGTGAAACGCAGTTTCTTTGCAGGCCTGATCTGGCTGAAGTAGGACTTCTGCTCTGGGTGTGCTACTTTGCCCTAGAGCTGAAAGGCACAACGTGCAGGCTTCTTTCCAAAGGGCGAGTTGGGCCCCACAGCATCTTGCTTCCAGCTCTTTGGGAAGCTGAGAAACCACTCGCTCTGCACAGTGCTCTTACAGCCTAGTGGGAACATCTCTTCCAAAGGCCTGTGAAACGCAGTTTCTTTGCAGGCCTGATCTGGCTGAAGTAGGACTTTTGCTCTGGGTGTGCTACTTTGCCCTAGAGCTGAAAGGCACAACGTGCAGGTTTCTTTCCAAAGGGCGAGTTGGGCCCCACAGCATCTTGCTTCCAGCTCTTTGGGAAGCTAAGAAACAACTCGCTCTGCACAGTGCTTTTACAGCCTACCAGGAACATCTCTTCCAAAGGCCTGTGAAACGCAGTTTCTTTGCAGGCCTGTTCTGGCTGAAGTAGGACTTCTGCTCTGGGTGTGCTACTTTGCCCTAGAGCTGAAAGGCACAACGTGCAGGCTTCTTTCCAAAGGGCGTGTTGGGGCCCACAGCATCTTGCTTCCAGCTCTTTGGGAAGCTAAGAAACAACTCGCTCTGCTCAGTGCTCTTACAGCCTACCGGGAACATCTCTTCCAAAGGCCTGTGAAACGCAGTTTCTTTGCAGGCCTGATCTGGCTGAAGTAGGACTTCTGCTCTGGGTGTGCTACTTTGCCCTAGAGCTGAAAGGCACAACGTGCAGGCTTCTTTCCAAAGGGCGAGTTGGGCCCCACAGCGTCTTGCTTCCAGCTCTTTGGGAAGCTAAGAAACAACTCGCTCTGCACAGTGCTCTTACAGCCTACGGGGAACATCTCTTCCAAAGGCCTGTGAAACGCAGTTTCTTTGCAGGCCTGATCTGGCTGAAGTAGGACTTCTGCTCTGGGTGTGCTACTTTGCCCTAGAGCTGAAAGGCACACCGTGCAGGCTTCTTTCCAAAGGGCGAGTTGGGCTCCACAGCATCTTGATTCCAGCTCTTTGGGAAGCTAAGAAACAACTCGCTCTGCACAGTGCTCTTACAGCCTACCGGGAACATGTCTTCCAAAGGCCTGTGAAACGCAGTTTCTTTGCAGGCCTGATCTGGCTGAAGTAGGACTTCTGCTCTGGGTGTGCTACTTTGCCCTAGAGCTGAAAGGCACAACGTGCAGGCTTCTTTCCAAAGGGCGAGTTGGGCCCCACAGCATCTTGCTTCCAGCTCTTTGGGAAGCTAAGAAACCACTCGCTCTGCACAGTGCTCTAACAGCCTAGTGGGAACATCTCTTCCAAAGGCCTGTGAAACGCAGTTTCTTTGCAGGCCTGATCTGGCTGAAGTAGGACTTCTGCTCTGGGTGTACTACTTTGCCCTAGAGCTGAAAGGCACAACGTGCAGGCTTCTTTCCAAAGGGCGAGTTGGGCTCCACAGCATCTTGATTCCAGGTCTTTGGGAAGCTAAGAAACAATTCGCTCTGCACAGTGCTCTTACAGCCTAGTGGGAACATCTCTTCCAAAGGCCTGTGAAACGCAGTTTCTTTGCAGGCCTGATCTGGCTGAAGTAGGACTTCTGCTCTGGGTGTGCTACTTTGCCCTAGAGCTGAAAGGCACAACGTGCAGGCTTCTTTCCAAAGGGCGAGTTGGGCCCCACAGCATCTTGCTTCCAGCTCTTTGGGAAGCTAAGAAACGACTCGCTCTGCACAGTGCTCTTACAGCCTACCGGGAACATCTCTTCCAAAGGCCTGTGAAACGCAGTTTCTTTGCAGGCCTGATCTGGCTGAAGTAGGACTTCTGCTCTGGGTGTGCTACTTTGCCCTAGAGCTGAAAGGCACAACATGCAGGCTTCTTTCCAAAGGGCGAGTTGGGCCCCACAGCATCTTGCTTCCAGCTCTTTGGGAAGCTGAGAAACCACTCGCTCTGCACAGTGCTCTTACAGCCTAGTGGGAACATCTCTTCCAAAGGCCTGTGAAACGCAGTTTCTTTGCAGGCCTGACCTGGCTGAAGTAGGACTTCTGCTCTGGGTGTGCTACTTTGCCCTAGAGCTGAAAGGCACAACGTGCAGGCTTCTTTCCAAAGGGCGAGTTGGGCCCCACAGCATCTTGCTTCCAGCTCTTTGGGAAGCTGAGAAACCACTCGCTCTGCACAGTGCTCTTACAGCCTAGTGGGAACATCTCTTCCAAAGGCCTGTGAAACGCAGTTTCTTTGCAGGCCTGATCTGGCTGAAGTAGGACTTCTGCTCTGGGTGTGCTACTTTGCCCTATAGCTGAAAGGCACAACGTGCAGGCTTCTTTCCAAAGGGCGAGTTGGGCCCCACAGCATCTTGCTTCCAGCTCTTTGGGAAGCTAAGAAACAACTCGCTCTGCACAGTGCTCTTACAGCCTACCGGGAACATCTCTTCCAAAGGCCTGTGAAACGCAGTTTCTTTGCAGGCCTGATCTGTCTGAAGTAGGACTTCTGCTCTGGGTGTGCTACTTTGCCCTAGAGCTGAAAGGCACAACGTGCAGGCTTCTTTCCAAAGGGCGAGTTGGGCCCCACAGCATCTTGCTTCCAGCTCTTTGGGAAGCTAAGAAACCACTCGCTCTGCACAGTGCTCTAACAGCCTAGTGGGAACATGTCTTCCTAAGGCCTGTGAAACGCAGTTTCTTTGCAGGCCTGATCTGGCTGAAGTAGGACTTCTGCTCTGGGTGTGCTACTTTGCCCTAGAGCTGAAAGGCACAACGTGCAGGCTACTTTCTAAAGGGCGAGTTGGGCTCCACAGCATCTTGATTCCAGCTCTTTGGGAAGCTAAGAAACAACTCGCTCTGCACAGTGCTCTTACAGCCTAGTGGGAACATCTCTTCCAAAGGCCTGTGAAACGCAGTTTCTTTGCAGGCCTGATCTGGCTGAAGTAGGACTTCTGCTCTGGGTGTGCTACTTTGCCCTAGAGCTGAAAGGCACAACGTGCAGGCTTCTTTCCAAAGGGCGAGTTGGGCCCCACAGCATCTTGCTTCCAGCACTTTGGGAAGCTAAGAAACGACTCACTCTGCAAAGTGCTCTTACAGCCTACCGGGAACATCTCTTCCAAAGGCCTGTGAAACGCAGTTTCTTTGCAGGCCTGATCTGGCTGAAGTAGGACTTCTGCTCTGGGTGTGCTACTTTGCCCTAGAGCTGAAAGGCACAACGTGCAGGCTTCTTTCCAAAGGGCGAGTTGGGCCCCACAGCATCTTGCTTACAGCTCTTTGGGAAGCTGAGAAACCACTCGCTCTGCACAGTGCTCTTACAGCCTAGTGGGAACATCTCTTCCAAAGGCCTGTGAAACGCAGTTTCTTTGCAGGCCTGATCTGGCTGAAGTAGGACTTCTGCTCTGGGTGTGCTACTTTGCCCTAGAGCTGAAAGGCACAACGTGCAGGCTTCTTTCCAAAGGGCGAGTTGGGCCCCACAGCATCTTGCTTCCAGCTCTTTGGGAAGCTGAGAAACCACTCGCTCTGCACAGTGCTCTTACAGCCTAGTGGGAA
Source organism: Equus caballus (assembly GCF_041296265.1). Taxonomy (NCBI): domain Eukaryota; kingdom Metazoa; phylum Chordata; class Mammalia; order Perissodactyla; family Equidae; genus Equus; species Equus caballus. The sequence continues at coordinate 1,908,640 of NC_091710.1, forward strand.
CATCTCTTCCAAAGGCCTGTGAAACGCAGTTTCTTTGCAGGCCTGATCTGGCTGAAGTAGGACTTCTGCTCTGGGTGTGCTACTTTGCCCTAGAGCTGAAAGGCACAACGTGCAGGTTTCTTTCCAAAGGGCGAGTTGGGCCCCACAGCATCTTGCTTCCAGCTCTTTGGGAAGCTAAGAAACAACTCGCTCTGCACAGTGCTCTTACAGCCTACCAGGAACATCTCTTCCAAAGGACTGTGAAACGCAGTTTCTTTGCAGGCCTGATCTGGCTGAAGTAGGACTTCTGCTCTGGGTGTGCTACTTTGCCCTAGAGCTGAAAGGCACAACGTGCAGGCTTCTTTCCAAAGGGCGAGTTGGGCCCCACAGCATCTTGCTTCCAGCTCTTTGGGAAGCTAAGAAACAACTCGCTCTGCACAGTGCTCTTACAGCCTACCGGGAACATCTCTTCCAAAGGCCTGTGCAACGCTGTTTCTTTGAAGGCCTGATCTGGCTGAAGTAGGACTTCTGCTCTGGGTGTGCTACTTTGCGCTAGAGCTGAAAGGCACAACGTGCAGGCTTCTTTCCAAAGGGCGAGTTGGGCCCCACAGCATCTTGCTTCCAGCTCTTTGGGAAGCTAAGAAACCACTCTCTCTGCACAGTGCTCTTACAGCCTAGTGGGAACATCTCTTCCAAAGGCCTGTGAAACGCAGTTTCTTTGCAGGCCTGATCTGGCTGAAGTAGGACTTCTGCTCTGGGTGTGCTACTTTGCCCTAGAGCTGAAAGGCACAACGTGCAGGCTTCTTTCCAAAGGGCGAGTTGGGCTCCACAGCATCTTGCTTCCAGCTCTTTGGGAAGCTAAGAAACAACTCGCTCTGCACAGTGCTCTTACAGCCTAGTGGGAACATCTCTTCCAAAGGCCTGTGAAACGCAGTTTCTTTGCAGGCCTGATCTGGCTGAAGTAGGACTTCTGCTCTGGGTGTGCTACTTTGCCCTAGAGCTGAAAGGCACAACGTGCAGGCTTCTTTCCAAAGGGCGTGTTGGGGCCCACAGCATCTTGCTTCCAGCTCTTTGGGAAGCTAAGAAACAACTCGCTCTGCTCAGTGCTCTTACAGCCTACCGGGAACATCTCTTCCAAAGGCCTGTGAAACGCAGTTTCTTTGCAGGCCTGATCTGGCTGAAGTAGGACTTCTGCTCTGGGTGTGCTACTTTGCCCTAGAGCTGAAAGGCACAACGTGCAGGCTTCTTTCCAAAGGGCGAGTTGGGCCCCACAGCGTCTTGCTTCCAGCTCTTTGGGAAGCTAAGAAACAACTCGCTCTGCACAGTGCTCTTACAGCCTACGGGGAACATCTCTTCCAAAGGCCTGTGAAACGCAGTTTCTTTGCAGGCCTGATCTGGCTGAAGTAGGACTTCTGCTCTGGGTGTGCTACTTTGCCCTAGAGCTGAAAGGCACACCGTGCAGGCTTCTTTCCAAAGGGCGAGTTGGGCTCCACAGCATCTTGATTCCAGCTCTTTGGGAAGCTAAGAAACAACTCGCTCTGCACAGTGCTCTTACAGCCTACCGGGAACATGTCTTCCAAAGGCCTGTGAAACGCAGTTTCTTTGCAGGCCTGATCTGGCTGAAGTAGGACTTCTGCTCTGGGTGTGCTACTTTGCCCTAGAGCTGAAAGGCACAACGTGCAGGCTTCTTTCCAAAGGGAGAGTTGGGCCCCACATCATATTGCTTCCAGCTCTTTGGGAAGCTAAGAAACAACTCGCTCTGCACAGTGCTCTTACAGCCTACCGGGAACATCTCTTCCAAAGGCCTGTGAAACGCAGTTTCTTTGCAGGCCTGATCTGGCTGAAGTAGGACTTCTGCTCTGGGTGTGCTACTTTGCCCTAGAGCTGAAAGGCACAACGTGCAGGCTTCTTTCCAAAGGGCGAGTTGGGCCCCACAGCATCTTGCTTCCAGCTCTTTGGGAAGCTAAGAAACAACTCGCTCTGCACAGTGCTCTTACAGCCTAGTGGGAACATCTCTTCCAAAGGCCTGTGAAACGCAGTTTCTTTGCAGGCCTGATCTGGCTGAAGTAGGACTTCTGCTCTGGCTGTGCTACTTTGCCCTAGAGCTGAAAGGCACAACGTGCAGGCTTCTTTCCAAAGGGCGAGTTGGGCCCCACAGCATCTTGCTTCCAGCTCTTTGGGAAGCTAAGAAACAACTCGCTCTGCACAGTGCTCTTACAGCCTACCGGGAACATCTCTTCCATAGGCCTGTGAAACGCAGTTTCTTTGCAGGCCTGATCTGGCTGAAGTAGGACTTCTGCTTTGGGTGTGCTACTTTGCCCTAGAGCTGAAAGGCACAACGTGCAGGCTTCTTTCCAAAGGGCGAGTTGGGCCCCACAGCATCTTGCTTCCAGCTCTTTGGGAAGCTAAGAAACCACTCGCTCTGCACAGTGCTCTAACAGCCTAGTGGGAACATGTCTTCCAAAGGCCTGTGAAACGCAGTTTCTTTGCAGGCCTGATCTGGCTGAAGTAGGACTTCTGCTCTGGGTGTGCTACTTTGCCCTAGAGCTGAAAGGCACAACGTGCAGGCTTCTTTCTAAAGGGCGAGTTGGGCTCCACAGCATCTTGATTCCAGCTCTTTGGGAAGCTAAGAAACAACTTGCTCTGCACAGTGCTCTTACAGCCTAGTGGGAACATCTCTTCCAAAGGCCTGTGAAACGCAGTTTCTTTGCAGGCCTGATCTGGCTGAAGTAGGACTTCTGCTCTGGGTGTGCTACTTTGCCCTAGAGCTGAAAGGCACAACGTGCAGGCTTCTTTCCAAAGGGCGTGTTGGGCCCCACAGCATCTTGCTTCCAGCTCTTTGGGAAGCTAAGAAACGACTCACTCTGCACAGTGCTCTTACAGCCTACCGGGAACATCTCTTCCAAAGGCCTGTGAAACGCAGTTTCTTTGCAGGCCTGATCTGGCTGAAGTAGGACTTCTGCTCTGGGTGTGCTACTTTGCCCTAGAGCTGAAAGGCACAACGTGCAGGCTTCTTTCCAAAGGGCGTGTTGGGCCCCACAGCATCTTGCTTCCAGCTCTTTGGGAAGCTGAGAAACCACTCGCTCTGCACAGTGCTCTTACAGCCTAGTGGGAACATCTCTTCCAAAGGCCTGTGAAACGCAGTTTCTTTGCAGGCCTGATCTGGCTGAAGTAGGACTTCTGCTCTGGGTGTGCTACTTTGCCCTAGAGCTGAAAGGCACAACGTGCAGGCTTCTTTCCAAAGGGCGAGTTGGGCCCCACAGCATCTTGCTTCCAGCTCTTTGGGAAGCTGAGAAACCACTCGCTCTGCACAGTGCTCTTACAGCCTAGTGGGAACATCTCTTCCAAAGGCCTGTGAAACGCAGTTTCTTTGCAGGCCTGATCTGGCTGAAGTAGGACTTCTGCTCTGGGTGTGCTACTTTGCCCTAGAGCTGAAAGGCACAACGTGCAGGTTTCTTTCCAAAGGGCGAGTTGGGCCCCACAGCATCTTGCTTCCAGCTCTTTGGGAAGCTAAGAAACAACTCGCTCTGCACAGTGCTCTTACAGCCTACCAGGAACATCTCTTCCAAAGGCCTGTGAAACGCAGTTTCTTTGCAGGCCTGATCTGGCTGAAGTAGGACTTCTGCTCTGGGTGTGCTACTTTGCCCTAGAGCTGAAAGGCACAACGTGCAGGCTTCTTTCCAAAGGGCGTGTTGGGGCCCACAGCATCTTGCTTCCAGCTCTTTGGGAAGCTAAGAAACAACTCGCTCTGCTCAGTGCTCTTACAGCCTACCGGGAACATCTCTTCCAAAGGCCTGTGAAACGCAGTTTCTTTGCAGGCCTGATCTGGCTGAAGTAGGACTTCTGCTCTGGGTGTGCTACTTTGCCCTAGAGCTGAAAGGCACAACGTGCAGGCTTCTTTCCAAAGGGCGAGTTGGGCCCCACAGCGTCTTGCTTCCAGCTCTTTGGGAAGCTAAGAAACAACTCGCTCTGCACAGTGCTCTTACAGCCTACGGGGAACATCTCTTCCAAAGGCCTGTGAAACGCAGTTTCTTTGCAGGCCTGATCTGGCTGAAGTAGGACTTCTGCTCTGGGTGTGCTACTTTGCCCTAGAGCTGAAAGGCACACCGTGCAGGCTTCTTTCCAAAGGGCGAGTTGGGCTCCACAGCATCTTGATTCCAGCTCTTTGGGAAGCTAAGAAACAACTCGCTCTGCACAGTGCTCTTACAGCCTACCGGGAACATGTCTTCCAAAGGCCTGTGAAACGCAGTTTCTTTGCAGGCCTGATCTGGCTGAAGTAGGACTTCTGCTCTGGGTGTGCTACTTTGCCCTAGAGCTGAAAGGCACAACGTGCAGGCTTCTTTCCAAAGGGAGAGTTGGGCCCCACATCATATTGCTTCCAGCTCTTTGGGAAGCTAAGAAACAACTCGCTCTGCACAGTGCTCTTACAGCCTACCGGGAACATCTCTTCCAAAGGCCTGTGAAACGCAGTTTCTTTGCAGGCCTGATCTGGCTGAAGTAGGACTTCTGCTCTGGGTGTGCTACTTTGCCCTAGAGCTGAAAGGCACAACGTGCAGGCTTCTTTCCAAAGGGCGAGTTGGGCCCCACAGCATCTTGCTTCCAGCTCTTTGGGAAGCTAAGAAACAACTCGCTCTGCACAGTGCTCTTACAGCCTACCGGGAACATCTCTTCCAAAGGCCTGTGAAACGCAGTTTCTTTGCAGGCCTGATCTGGCTGAAGTAGGACTTCTGCTCTGGCTGTGCTACTTTGCCCTAGAGCTGAAAGGCACAACGTGCAGGCTTCTTTCCAAAGGGCGAGTTGGGCCCCACAGCATCTTGCTTCCAGCTCTTTGGGAAGCTAGGAAACAACTCGCTCTGCACAGTGCTCTTACAGCCTACCGGGAACATCTCTTCCAAAGGCCTGTGAAACGCAGTTTCTTTGCAGGCCTGATCTGGCTGAAGTAGGACTTCTGCTCTGGGTGTGCTACTTTGCCCTAGAGCTGAAAGGCACAACGTGCAGGCTTCTTTCCAAAGGGCGAGTTGGGCCCCACAGCATCTTGCTTCCAGCTCTTTGGGAAGCTAAGAAACAACTCGCTCTGCACAGTGCTCTTACAGCCTACCGGGAACATCTCTTCCATAGGCCTGTGAAACGCAGTTTCTTTGCAGGCCTGATCTGGCTGAAGTAGGACTTCTGCTTTGGGTGTGCTACTTTGCCCTAGAGCTGAAAGGCACAACGTGCAGGCTTCTTTCCAAAGGGCGAGTTGGGCCCCACAGCATCTTGCTTCCAGCTCTTTGGGAAGCTAAGAAACCACTCGCTCTGCACAGTGCTCTAACAGCCTAGTGGGAACATCTCTTCCAAAGGCCTGTGAAACGCAGTTTCTTTGCAGGCCTGATCTGGCTGAAGTAGGACTTCAGCTCTGGGTGTGCTACTTTGCCCTAGAGCTGAAAGGCACAACGTGCAGGCTTCTTTCCAAAGGGCGAGTTGGGCTCCACAGCATCTTGATTCCAGCTCTTTGGGAAGCTAAGAAACAACTCGCTCTGCACAGTGCTCTTACAGCCTAGTGGGAACATCTCTTCCAAAGGCCTGTGAAACGCAGTTTCTTTGCAGGCCTGATCTGGCTGAAGTAGGACTTCTGCTCTGGGTGTGCTACTTTGCCCTAGAGCTGAAAGGCACAACGTGCAGGCTTCTTTCCAAAGGGCGAGTTGGGCCCCACAGCATCTTGCTTCCAGCTCTTTGGGAAGCTAAGAAACCACTCGCTCTGCACAGTGCTCTAACAGCCTAGTGGGAACATCTCTTCCAAAGGCCTGTGAAACGCAGTTTCTTTGCAGGCCTGATCTGGCTGAAGTAGGACTTCTGCTCTGGGTGTACTACTTTGCCCTAGAGCTGAAAGGCACAACGTGCAGGCTTCTTTCCAAAGGGCGAGTTGGGCTCCACAGCATCTTGATTCCAGGTCTTTGGGAAGCTAAGAAACAATTCGCTCTGCACAGTGCTCTTACAGCCTAGTGGGAACATCTCTTCCAAAGGCCTGTGAAACGCAGTTTCTTTGCAGGCCTGATCTGGCTGAAGTAGGACTTCTGCTCTGGGTGTGCTACTTTGCCCTAGAGCTGAAAGGCACAACGTGCAGGCTTCTTTCCAAAGGGCGAGTTGGGCCCCACAGCATCTTGCTTCCAGCTCTTTGGGAAGCTAAGAAACGACTCGCTCTGCACAGTGCTCTTACAGCCTACCGGGAACATCTCTTCCAAAGGCCTGTGAAACGCAGTTTCTTTGCAGGCCTGATCTGGCTGAAGTAGGACTTCTGCTCTGGGTGTGCTACTTTGCCCTAGAGCTGAAAGGCACAACATGCAGGCTTCTTTCCAAAGGGCGAGTTGGGCCCCACAGCATCTTGCTTCCAGCTCTTTGGGAAGCTGAGAAACCACTCGCTCTGCACAGTGCTCTTACAGCCTAGTGGGAACATCTCTTCCAAAGGCCTGTGAAACGCAGTTTCTTTGCAGGCCTGATCTGGCTGAAGTAGGACTTCTGCTCTGGGTGTGCTACTTTGCCCTAGAGCTGAAAGGCACAACGTGCAGGCTTCTTTCCAAAGGGCGAGTTGGGCCCCACAGCATCTTGCTTCCAGCTCTTTGGGAAGCTGAGAAACCACTCGCTCTGCACAGTGCTCTTACAGCCTAGTGGGAACATCTCTTCCAAAGGCCTGTGAAACGCAGTTTCTTTGCAGGCCTGATCTGGCTGAAGTAGGACTTCTGCTCTGGGTGTGCTACTTTGCCCTATAGCTGAAAGGCACAACGTGCAGGCTTCTTTCCAAAGGGCGAGTTGGGCCCCACAGCATCTTGCTTCCAGCTCTTTGGGAAGCTAAGAAACAACTCGCTCTGCACAGTGCTCTTACAGCCTACCGGGAACATCTCTTCCAAAGGCCTGTGAAACGCAGTTTCTTTGCAGGCCTGATCTGTCTGAAGTAGGACTTCTGCTCTGGGTGTGCTACTTTGCCCTAGAGCTGAAAGGCACAACGTGCAGGCTTCTTTCCAAAGGGCGAGTTGGGCCCCACAGCATCTTGCTTCCAGCTCTTTGGGAAGCTAAGAAACCACTCGCTCTGCACAGTGCTCTAACAGCCTAGTGGGAACATGTCTTCCAAAGGCCTGTGAAACGCAGTTTCTTTGCAGGCCTGATCTGGCTGAAGTAGGACTTCTGCTCTGGGTGTGCTACTTTGCCCTAGAGCTGAAAGGCACAACGTGCAGGCTTCTTTCTAAAGGGCGAGTTGGGCTCCACAGCATCTTGATTCCAGCTCTTTGGGAAGCTAAGAAACAACTCGCTCTGCACAGTGCTCTTACAGCCTAGTGGGAACATCTCTTCCAAAGGCCTGTGAAACGCAGTTTCTTTGCAGGCCTGATCTGGCTGAAGTAGGACTTCTGCTCTGGGTGTGCTACTTTGCCCTAGAGCTGAAAGGCACAACGTGCAGGCTTCTTTCCAAAGGGCGAGTTGGGCCCCACAGCATCTTGCTTCCAGCACTTTGGGAAGCTAAGAAACGACTCACTCTGCACAGTGCTCTTACAGCCTACCGGGAACATCTCTTCCAAAGGCCTGTGAAACGCAGTTTCTTTGCAGGCCTGATCTGGCTGAAGTAGGACTTCTGCTCTGGGTGTGCTACTTTGCCCTAGAGCTGAAAGGCACAACGTGCAGGCTTCTTTCCAAAGGGCGAGTTGGGCCCCACAGCATCTTGCTTACAGCTCTTTGGGAAGCTGAGAAACCACTCGCTCTGCACAGTGCTCTTACAGCCTAGTGGGAACATCTCTTCCAAAGGCCTGTGAAACGCAGTTTCTTTGCAGGCCTGATCTGGCTGAAGTAGGACTTCTGCTCTGGGTGTGCTACTTTGCCCTAGAGCTGAAAGGCACAACGTGCAGGCTTCTTTCCAAAGGGCGAGTTGGGCCCCACAGCATCTTGCTTCCAGCTCTTTGGGAAGCTGAGAAACCACTCGCTCTGCACAGTGCTCTTACAGCCTAGTGGGAACATCTCTTCCAAAGGCCTGTGAAACGCAGTTTCTTTGCAGGCCTGATCTGGCTGAAGTAGGACTTCTGCTCTGGGTGTGCTACTTTGCCCTAGAGCTGAAAGGCACAACGTGCAGGTTTCTTTCCAAAGGGCGAGTTGGGCCCCACAGCATCTTGCTTCCAGCTCTTTGGGAAGCTAAGAAACAACTCGCTCTGCACAGTGCTCTTACAGCCTACCAGGAACATCTCTTCCAAAGGACTGTGAAACGCAGTTTCTTTGCAGGCCTGATCTGGCTGAAGTAGGACTTCTGCTCTGGGTGTGCTACTTTGCCCTAGAGCTGAAAGGCACAACGTGCAGGCTTCTTTCCAAAGGGCGAGTTGGGCCCCACAGCATCTTGCTTCCAGCTCTTTGGGAAGCTAAGAAACAACTCGCTCTGCACAGTGCTCTTACAGCCTACCGGGAACATCTCTTCCAAAGGCCTGTGCAACGCTGTTTCTTTGAAGGCCTGATCTGGCTGAAGTAGGACTTCTGCTCTGGGTGTGCTACTTTGCGCTAGAGCTGAAAGGCACAACGTGCAGGCTTCTTTCCAAAGGGCGAGTTGGGCCCCACAGCATCTTGCTTCCAGCTCTTTGGGAAGCTAAGAAACCACTCTCTCTGCACAGTGCTCTTACAGCCTAGTGGGAACATCTCTTCCAAAGGCCTGTGAAACGCAGTTTCTTTGCAGGCCTGATCTGGCTGAAGTAGGACTTCTGCTCTGGGTGTGCTACTTTGCCCTAGAGCTGAAAGGCACAACGTGCAGGCTTCTTTCCAAAGGGCGAGTTGGGCTCCACAGCATCTTGCTTCCAGCTCTTTGGGAAGCTAAGAAACAACTCGCTCTGCACAGTGCTCTTACAGCCTAGTGGGAACATCTCTTCCAAAGGCCTGTGAAACGCAGTTTCTTTGCAGGCCTGATCTGGCTGAAGTAGGACTTCTGCTCTGGGTGTGCTACTTTGCCCTAGAGCTGAAAGGCACAACGTGCAGGCTTCTTTCCAAAGGGCGTGTTGGGGCCCACAGCATCTTGCTTCCAGCTCTTTGGGAAGCTAAGAAACAACTCGCTCTGCTCAGTGCTCTTACAGCCTACCGGGAACATCTCTTCCAAAGGCCTGTGAAACGCAGTTTCTTTGCAGGCCTGATCTGGCTGAAGTAGGACTTCTGCTCTGGGTGTGCTACTTTGCCCTAGAGCTGAAAGGCACAACGTGCAGGCTTCTTTCCAAAGGGCGAGTTGGGCCCCACAGCGTCTTGCTTCCAGCTCTTTGGGAAGCTAAGAAACAACTCGCTCTGCACAGTGCTCTTACAGCCTACGGGGAACATCTCTTCCAAAGGCCTGTGAAACGCAGTTTCTTTGCAGGCCTGATCTGGCTGAAGTAGGACTTCTGCTCTGGGTGTGCTACTTTGCCCTAGAGCTGAAAGGCACACCGTGCAGGCTTCTTTCCAAAGGGCGAGTTGGGCTCCACAGCATCTTGATTCCAGCTCTTTGGGAAGCTAAGAAACAACTCGCTCTGCACAGTGCTCTTACAGCCTACCGGGAACATGTCTTCCAAAGGCCTGTGAAACGCAGTTTCTTTGCAGGCCTGATCTGGCTGAAGTAGGACTTCTGCTCTGGGTGTGCTACTTTGCCCTAGAGCTGAAAGGCACAACGTGCAGGCTTCTTTCCAAAGGGAGAGTTGGGCCCCACATCATATTGCTTCCAGCTCTTTGGGAAGCTAAGAAACAACTCGCTCTGCACAGTGCTCTTACAGCCTACCGGGAACATCTCTTCCAAAGGCCTGTGAAACGCAGTTTCTTTGCAGGCCTGATCTGGCTGAAGTAGGACTTCTGCTCTGGGTGTGCTACTTTGCCCTAGAGCTGAAAGGCACAACGTGCAGGCTTCTTTCCAAAGGGCGAGTTGGGCCCCACAGCATCTTGCTTCAAGCTCTTTGGGAAGCTAAGAAACAACTCGCTCTGCACAGTGCTCTTACAGCCTAGTGGGAACATGTCTTCCAAAGGCCTGTGAAACGCAGTTTCTTTGCAGGCCTGATCTGGCTGAAGTAGGACTTCTGCTCTGGGTGTGCTACTTTGCCCTAGAGCTGAAAGGCACAACGTGCAGGCTTCTTTCCAAAGGGCGAGTTGGGCCCCACAGCATCTTGCTTCCAGCTCTTTGGGAAGCTAAGAAACAACTTGCTCTGCACAGTGCTCTTACAGCCTAGTGGGAACATCTCTTCCAAAGGCCTGTGAAACGCAGTTTCTTTGCAGGCCTGATCTGGCTGAAGTAGGACTTCTGCTCTGGGTGTGCTACTTTGCCCTAGAGCTGAAAGGCACAACGTGCAGGCTTCTTTCCAAAGGGCGTGTTGGGCCCCACAGCATCTTGCTTCCAGCTCTTTGGGAAGCTAAGAAACGACTCACTCTGCACAGTGCTCTTACAGCCTACCGGGAACATCTCTTCCAAAGGCCTGTGAAACGCAGTTTCTTTGCAGGCCTGATCTGGCTGAAGTAGGACTTCTGCTCTGGGTGTGCTACTTTGCCCTAGAGCTGAAAGGCACAACGTGCAGGCTTCTTTCCAAAGGGCGTGTTGGGCCCCACAGCATCTTGCTTCCAGCTCTTTGGGAAGCTGAGAAACCACTCGCTCTGCACAGTGCTCTTACAGCCTAGTGGGAACATCTCTTCCAAAGGCCTGTGAAACGCAGTTTCTTTGCAGGCCTGATCTGGCTGAAGTAGGACTTCTGCTCTGGGTGTGCTACTTTGCCCTAGAGCTGAAAGGCACAACGTGCAGGCTTCTTTCCAAAGGGCGAGTTGGGCCCCACAGCATCTTGCTTCCAGCTCTTTGGGAAGCTGAGAAACCACTCGCTCTGCACAGTGCTCTTACAGCCTAGTGGGAACATCTCTTCCAAAGGCCTGTGAAACGCAGTTTCTTTGCAGGCCTGATCTGGCTGAAGTAGGACTTCTGCTCTGGGTGTGCTACTTTGCCCTAGAGCTGAAAGGCACAACGTGCAGGTTTCTTTCCAAAGGGCGAGTTGGGCCCCACAGCATCTTGCTTCCAGCTCTTTGGGAAGCTAAGAAACAACTCGCTCTGCACAGTGCTCTTACAGCCTACCAGGAACATCTCTTCCAAAGGCCTGTGAAACGCAGTTTCTTTGCAGGCCTGATCTGGCTGAAGTAGGACTTCTGCTCTGGGTGTGCTACTTTGCCCTAGAGCTGAAAGGCACAACGTGCAGGCTTCTTTCCAAAGGGCGTGTTGGGGCCCACAGCATCTTGCTTCCAGCTCTTTGGGAAGCTAAGAAACAACTCGCTCTGCTCAGTGCTCTTACAGCCTACCGGGAACATCTCTTCCAAAGGCCTGTGAAACGCAGTTTCTTTGCAGGCCTGATCTGGCTGAAGTAGGACTTCTGCTCTGGGTGTGCTACTTTGCCCTAGAGCTGAAAGGCACAACGTGCAGGCTTCTTTCCAAAGGGCGAGTTGGGCCCCACAGCGTCTTGCTTCCAGCTCTTTGGGAAGCTAAGAAACAACTCGCTCTGCACAGTGCTCTTACAGCCTACGGGGAACATCTCTTCCAAAGGCCTGTGAAACGCAGTTTCTTTGCAGGCCTGATCTGGCTGAAGTAGGACTTCTGCTCTGGGTGTGCTACTTTGCCCTAGAGCTGAAAGGCACACCGTGCAGGCTTCTTTCCAAAGGGCGAGTTGGGCTCCACAGCATCTTGATTCCAGCTCTTTGGGAAGCTAAGAAACAACTCGCTCTGCACAGTGCTCTTACAGCCTACCGGGAACATGTCTTCCAAAGGCCTGTGAAACGCAGTTTCTTTGCAGGCCTGATCTGGCTGAAGTAGGACTTCTGCTCTGGGTGTGCTACTTTGCCCTAGAGCTGAAAGGCACAACGTGCAGGCTTCTTTCCAAAGGGAGAGTTGGGCCCCACATCATATTGCTTCCAGCTCTTTGGGAAGCTAAGAAACAACTCGCTCTGCACAGTGCTCTTACAGCCTACCGGGAACATCTCTTCCAAAGGCCTGTGAAACGCAGTTTCTTTGCAGGCCTGATCTGGCTGAAGTAGGACTTCTGCTCTGGGTGTGCTACTTTGCCCTAGAGCTGAAAGGCACAACGTGCAGGCTTCTTTCCAAAGGGCGAGTTGGGCCCCACAGCATCTTGCTTCCAGCTCTTTGGGAAGCTAAGAAACAACTCGCTCTGCACAGTGCTCTTACAGCCTAGTGGGAACATCTCTTCCAAAGGCCTGTGAAACGCAGTTTCTTTGCAGGCCTGATCTGGCTGAAGTAGGACTTCTGCTCTGGCTGTGCTACTTTGCCCTAGAGCTGAAAGGCACAACGTGCAGGCTTCTTTCCAAAGGGCGAGTTGGGCCCCACAGCATCTTGCTTCCAGCTCTTTGGGAAGCTAGGAAACAACTCGCTCTGCACAGTGCTCTTACAGCCTACCGGGAACATCTCTTCCAAAGGCCTGTGAAACGCAGTTTCTTTGCAGGCCTGATCTGGCTGAAGTAGGACTTCTGCTCTGGGTGTGCTACTTTGCCCTAGAGCTGAAAGGCACAACGTGCAGGCTTCTTTCCAAAGGGCGAGTTGGGCCCCACAGCATCTTGCTTCCAGCTCTTTGGGAAGCTAAGAAACAACTCGCTCTGCACAGTGCTCTTACAGCCTACCGGGAACATCTCTTCCATAGGCCTGTGAAACGCAGTTTCTTTGCAGGCCTGATCTGGCTGAAGTAGGACTTCTGCTTTGGGTGTGCTACTTTGCCCTAGAGCTGAAAGGCACAACGTGCAGGCTTCTTTCCAAAGGGCGAATTGGGCCCCACAGCATCTTGCTTCCAGCTCTTTGGGAAGCTAAGAAACCACTCGCTCTGCACAGTGCTCTAACAGCCTAGTGGGAACATCTCTTCCAAAGGCCTGTGAAACGCAGTTTCTTTGCAGGCCTGATCTGGCTGAAGTAGGACTTCAGCTCTGGGTGTGCTACTTTGCCCTAGAGCTGAAAGGCACAACGTGCAGGCTTCTTTCCAAAGGGCGAGTTGGGCTCCACAGCATCTTGATTCCAGCTCTTTGGGAAGCTAAGAAACAACTCGCTCTGCACAGTGCTCTTACAGCCTAGTGGGAACATCTCTTCCAAAGGCCTGTGAAACGCAGTTTCTTTGCAGGCCTGATCTGGCTGAAGTAGGACTTCTGCTCTGGGTGTGCTACTTTGCCCTAGAGCTGAAAGGCACAACGTGCAGGCTTCTTTCCAAAGGGCGAGTTGGGCCCCACAGCATCTTGCTTCCAGCTCTTTGGGAAGCTAAGAAACCACTCGCTCTGCACAGTGCTCTAACAGCCTAGTGGGAACATCTCTTCCAAAGGCCTGTGAAACGCAGTTTCTTTGCAGGCCTGATCTGGCTGAAGTAGGACTTCTGCTCTGGGTGTACTACTTTGCCCTAGAGCTGAAAGGCACAACGTGCAGGCTTCTTTCCAAAGGGCGAGTTGGGCTCCACAGCATCTTGATTCCAGGTCTTTGGGAAGCTAAGAAACAATTCGCTCTGCACAGTGCTCTTACAGCCTAGTGGGAACATCTCTTCCAAAGGCCTGTGAAACGCAGTTTCTTTGCAGGCCTGATCTGGCTGAAGTAGGACTTCTGCTCTGGGTGTGCTACTTTGCCCTAGAGCTGAAAGGCACAACGTGCAGGCTTCTTTCCAAAGGGCGAGTTGGGCCCCACAGCATCTTGCTTCCAGCTCTTTGGGAAGCTAAGAAACGACTCGCTCTGCACAGTGCTCTTACAGCCTACCGGGAACATCTCTTCCAAAGGCCTGTGAAACGCAGTTTCTTTGCAGGCCTGATCTGGCTGAAGTAGGACTTCTGCTCTGGGTGTGCTACTTTGCCCTAGAGCTGAAAGGCACAACGTGCAGGCTTCTTTCCAAAGGGCGAGTTGGGCCCCACAGCATCTTGCTTCCAGCTCTTTGGGAAGCTGAGAAACCACTCGCTCTGCACAGTGCTCTTACAGCCTAGTGGGAACATCTCTTCCAAAGGCCTGTGAAACGCAGTTTCTTTGCAGGCCTGATCTGGCTGAAGTAGGACTTCTGCTCTGGGTGTGCTACTTTGCCCTAGAGCTGAAAGGCACAACGTGCAGGCTTCTTTCCAAAGGGCGAGAAGGGCCCCACAGCATCTTGCTTCCAGCTCTTTGGGAAGCTAAGAAACAACTCGCTCTGCACAGTGCTCTTACAGCCTAGTGGGAACATCTCTTCCAAAGGCCTGTGAAACGCAGTTTCTTTGCAGGCCTGATCTGGCTGAAGTAGGACTTCTGCTCTGGGTGTGCTACTTTGCCCTAGAGCTGAAAGGCACAACGTGCAGGCTTCTTTCCAAAGGGCGAGTTGGGCCCCACAGCATCTTGCTTCCAGCTCTTTGGGAAGCTAAGAAACCACTCGCTCTGCACAGTGCTCTAACAGCCTAGTGGGAACATCTCTTCCAAAGGCCTGTGAAACGCAGTTTCTTTGCAGGCCTGATCTGGCTGAAGTAGGACATCTGCTCTGGGTGTACTACTTTGCCCTAGAGCTGAAAGGCACAACGTGCAGGCTTCTTTCCAAAGGGCGAGTTGGGCTCCACAGCATCTTGATTCCAGGTCTTTGGGAAGCTAAGAAACAATTCGCTCTGCACAGTGCTCTTACAGCCTAGTGGGAACATCTCTTCCAAAGGCCTGTGAAACGCAGTTTCTTTGCAGGCCTGATCTGGCTGAAGTAGGACTTCTGCTCTGGGTGTGCTACTTTGCCCTAGAGCTGAAAGGCACAACGTGCAGGCTTCTTTCCAAAGGGCGAGTTGGGCCCCACAGCATCTTGCTTCCAGCTCTTTGGGAAGCTAAGAAACGACTCGCTCTGCACAGTGCTCTTACAGCCTACCGGGAACATCTCTTCCAAAGGCCTGTGAAACGCAGTTTCTTTGCAGGCCTGATCTGGCTGAAGTAGGACTTCTGCTCTGGGTGTGCTACTTTGCCCTAGAGCTGAAAGGCACAACGTGCAGGCTTCTTTCCAAAGGGCGAGTTGGGCCCCACAGCGTCTTGCTTCCAGCTCTTTGGGAAGCTAAGAAACAACTCGCTCTGCACAGTGCTCTTACAGCCTACGGGGAACATCTCTTCCAAAGGCCTGTGAAACGCAGTTTCTTTGCAGGCCTGATCTGGCTGAAGTAGGACTTCTGCTCTGGGTGTGCTACTTTGCCCTAGAGCTGAAAGGCACACCGTGCAGGCTTCTTTCCAAAGGGCGAGTTGGGCTCCACAGCATCTTGATTCCAGCTCTTTGGGAAGCTAAGAAACAACTCGCTCTGCACAGTGCTCTTACAGCCTACCGGGAACATGTCTTCCAAAGGCCTGTGAAACGCAGTTTCTTTGCAGGCCTGATCTGGCTGAAGTAGGACTTCTGCTCTGGGTGTGCTACTTTGCCCTAGAGCTGAAAGGCACAACGTGCAGGCTTCTTTCCAAAGGGAGAGTTGGGCCCCACATCATATTGCTTCCAGCTCTTTGGGAAGCTAAGAAACAACTCGCTCTGCACAGTGCTCTTACAGCCTACCGGGAACATCTCTTCCAAAGGCCTGTGAAACGCAGTTTCTTTGCAGGCCTGATCTGGCTGAAGTAGGACTTCTGCTCTGGGTGTGCTACTTTGCCCTAGAGCTGAAAGGCACAACGTGCAGGCTTCTTTCCAAAGGGCGAGTTGGGCCCCACAGCATCTTGCTTCCAGCTCTTTGGGAAGCTAAGAAACAACTCGCTCTGCACAGTGCTCTTACAGCCTAGTGGGAACATCTCTTCCAAAGGCCTGTGAAACGCAGTTTCTTTGCAGGCCTGATCTGGCTGAAGTAGGACTTCTGCTCTGGCTGTGCTACTTTGCCCTAGAGCTGAAAGGCACAACGTGCAGGCTTCTTTCCAAAGGGCGAGTTGGGCCCCACAGCATCTTGCTTCCAGCTCTTTGGGAAGCTAGGAAACAACTCGCTCTGCACAGTGCTCTTACAGCCTACCGGGAACATCTCTTCCAAAGGCCTGTGAAACGCAGTTTCTTTGCAGGCCTGATCTGGCTGAAGTAGGACTTCTGCTCTGGGTGTGCTACTTTGCCCTAGAGCTGAAAGGCACAACGTGCAGGCTTCTTTCCAAAGGGCGAGTTGGGCCCCACAGCATCTTGCTTCCAGCTCTTTGGGAAGCTAAGAAACAACTCGCTCTGCACAGTGCTCTTACAGCCTACCGGGAACATCTCTTCCATAGGCCTGTGAAACGCAGTTTCTTTGCAGGCCTGATCTGGCTGAAGTAGGACTTCTGCTTTGGGTGTGCTACTTTGCCCTAGAGCTGAAAGGCACAACGTGCAGGCTTCTTTCCAAAGGGCGAATTGGGCCCCACAGCATCTTGCTTCCAGCTCTTTGGGAAGCTAAGAAACCACTCGCTCTGCACAGTGCTCTAACAGCCTAGTGGGAACATCTCTTCCAAAGGCCTGTGAAACGCAGTTTCTTTGCAGGCCTGATCTGGCTGAAGTAGGACTTCAGCTCTGGGTGTGCTACTTTGCCCTAGAGCTGAAAGGCACAACGTGCAGGCTTCTTTCCAAAGGGCGAGTTGGGCTCCACAGCATCTTGATTCCAGCTCTTTGGGAAGCTAAGAAACAACTCGCTCTGCACAGTGCTCTTACAGCCTAGTGGGAACATCTCTTCCAAAGGCCTGTGAAACGCAGTTTCTTTGCAGGCCTGATCTGGCTGAAGTAGGACTTCTGCTCTGGGTGTGCTACTTTGCCCTAGAGCTGAAAGGCACAACGTGCAGGCTTCTTTCCAAAGGGCGAGTTGGGCCCCACAGCATCTTGCTTCCAGCTCTTTGGGAAGCTAAGAAACCACTCGCTCTGCACAGTGCTCTAACAGCCTAGTGGGAACATCTCTTCCAAAGGCCTGTGAAACGCAGTTTCTTTGCAGGCCTGATCTGGCTGAAGTAGGACTTCTGCTCTGGGTGTACTACTTTGCCCTAGAGCTGAAAGGCACAACGTGCAGGCTTCTTTCCAAAGGGCGAGTTGGGCTCCACAGCATCTTGATTCCAGGTCTTTGGGAAGCTAAGAAACAATTCGCTCTGCACAGTGCTCTTAGAGCCTAGTGGGAACATCTCTTCCAAAGGCCTGTGAAACGCAGTTTCTTTGCAGGCCTGATCTGGCTGAAGTAGGACTTCTGCTCTGGGTGTGCTACTTTGCCCTAGAGCTGAAAGGCACAACGTGCAGGCTTCTTTCCAAAGGGCGAGTTGGGCCCCACAGCATCTTGCTTCCAGCTCTTTGGGAAGCTAAGAAACGACTCGCTCTGCACAGTGCTCTTACAGCCTACCGGGAACATCTCTTCCAAAGGCCTGTGAAACGCAGTTTCTTTGCAGGCCTGATCTGGCTGAAGTAGGACTTCTGCTCTGGGTGTGCTACTTTGCCCTAGAGCTGAAAGGCACAACATGCAGGCTTCTTTCCAAAGGGCGAGTTGGGCCCCACAGCATCTTGCTTCCAGCTCTTTGGGAAGCTGAGAAACCACTCGCTCTGCACAGTGCTCTTACAGCCTAGTGGGAACATCTCTTCCAAAGGCCTGTGAAACGCAGTTTCTTTGCAGGCCTGATCTGGCTGAAGTAGGACTTCTGCTCTGGGTGTGCTACTTTGCCCTAGAGCTGAAAGGCACAACGTGCAGGCTTCTTTCCAAAGGGCGAGAAGGGCCCCACAGCATCTTGCTTCCAGCTCTTTGGGAAGCTGAGAAACAACTCGCTCTGCACAGTGCTCTTACAGCCTAGTGGGAACATCTCTTCCAAAGGCCTGTGAAACGCAGTTTCTTTGCAGGCCTGATCTGGCTGAAGTAGGACTTCTGCTCTGGGTGTGCTACTTTGCCCTAGAGCTGAAAGGCACAACGTGCAGGCTTCTTTCCAAAGGGCGAGTTGGGCCCCACAGCATCTTGCTTCCAGCTCTTTGGGAAGCTAAGAAACCACTCGCTCTGCACAGTGCTCTAACAGCCTAGTGGGAACATCTCTTCCAAAGGCCTGTGAAACGCAGTTTCTTTGCAGGCCTGATCTGGCTGAAGTAGGACATCTGCTCTGGGTGTACTACTTTGCCCTAGAGCTGAAAGGCACAACGTGCAGGCTTCTTTCCAAAGGGCGAGTTGGGCTCCACAGCATCTTGATTCCAGGTCTTTGGGAAGCTAAGAAACAATTCGCTCTGCACAGTGCTCTTACAGCCTAGTGGGAACATCTCTTCCAAAGGCCTGTGAAACGCAGTTTCTTTGCAGGCCTGATCTGGCTGAAGTAGGACTTCTGCTCTGGGTGTGCTACTTTGCCCTAGAGCTGAAAGGCACAACGTGCAGGCTTCTTTCCAAAGGGCGAGTTGGGCCCCACAGCATCTTGCTTCCAGCTCTTTGGGAAGCTAAGAAACGACTCGCTCTGCACAGTGCTCTTACAGCCTACCGGGAACATCTCTTCCAAAGGCCTGTGAAACGCAGTTTCTTTGCAGGCCTGATCTGGCTGAAGTAGGACTTCTGCTCTGGGTGTGCTACTTTGCCCTAGAGCTGAAAGGCACAACATGCAGGCTTCTTTCCAAAGGGCGAGTTGGGCCCCACAGCATCTTGCTTCCAGCTCTTTGGGAAGCTGAGAAACCACTCGCTCTGCACAGTGCTCTTACAGCCTAGTGGGAACATCTCTTCCAAAGGCCTGTGAAACGCAGTTTCTTTGCAGGCCTGATCTGGCTGAAGTAGGACTTCTGCTCTGGGTGTGCTACTTTGCCCTAGAGCTGAAAGGCACAACGTGCAGGCTTCTTTCCAAAGGGCGAGAAGGGCCCCACAGCATCTTGCTTCCAGCTCTTTGGGAAGCTAAGAAACAACTCGCTCTGCACAGTGCTCTTACAGCCTAGTGGGAACATGTCTTCCAAAGGCCTGTGAAACGCAGTTTCTTTGCAGGCCTGATCTGGCTGAAGTAGGACTTCTGCTCTGGGTGTGCTACTTTGCCCTAGAGCTGAAAGGCACAACGTGCAGGCTTCTTTCCAAAGGGCGAGTTGGGCCCCACAGCATCTTGCTTCCAGCTCTTTGGGAAGCTAAGAAACCACTCGCTCTGCACAGTGCTCTTACAGCCTTGTGGGAACATCTCTTCCAAAGGCCTGTGAAACGCAGTTTCTTTGCAGGCCTGATCTGGCTGAAGTAGGACTTCTGCTCTGGCTGTGCTACTTTGCCCTAGAGCTGAAAGGCACAACGTGCAGGCTTCTTTCCAAAGGGCGAGTTGGGCCCCACAGCATCTTGCTTCCAGCTCTTTGGGAAGCTAAGAAACCACTCGCTCTGCACAGTGCTCTTACAGCCTAGTGGGAACATCTCTTCCAAAGGCCTGTGAAACGCAGTTTCTTTGCAGGCCTGATCTGGCTGAAGTAGGACTTCTGCTCTGGGTGTGCTACTTTGCCCTAGAGCTGAAAGGCACAACGTGCAGGCTTCTTTCCAAAGGGCGAGTTGGGCCCCACAGCATCTTGCTTCCAGCTCTTTGGGAAGCTAAGAAACAACTCGCTCTGCACAGTGCTCTTACAGCCTACCGGGAACATCTCTTCCAAAGGCCTGTGAAACGCAGTTTCTTTGCAGGCCTGATCTGGCTGAAGTAGGACTTCTGCTCTGGGTGTGCTACTTTGCCCTAGAGCTGAAAGGCACAACGTGCAGGCTTCTTTCCAAAGGGCGAGTTGGGCCCCACAGCATCTTGCTTCCAGCTCTTTGGGAAGCTGAGAAACCACTCGCTCTGCACAGTGCTCTTACAGCCTAGTGGGAACATCTCTTCCAAAGGCCTGTGAAACGCAGTTTCTTTGCAGGCCTGATCTGGCTGAAGTAGGACTTCTGCTCTGGGTGTGCTACTTTGCCCTAGAGCTGAAAGGCACAACGTGCAGGCTTCTTTCCAAAGGGCGAGTTGGGCCCCACAGCATCTTGCTTCCAGCTCTTTGGGAAGCTAAGAAACGACTCACTCTGCACAGTGCTCTTACAGCCTACCGGGAACATCTCTTCCAAAGGCCTGTGAAACGCAGTTTCTTTGCAGGCCTGATCTGGCTGAAGTAGGACTTCTGCTCTGGGTGTGCTACTTTGCCCTAGAGCTGAAAGGCACAACCTGCAGGCTTCTTTCCAAAGGGCGAGTTGGGCCCCACAGCATCTTGCTTCCAGCTCTTTGGGAAGCTGAGAAACCACTCGCTCTGCACAGTGCTCTTACAGCCTAGTGGGAACATCTCTTCCAAAGGCCTGTGAAACGCAGTTTCTTTGCAGGCCTGATCTGGCTGAAGTAGGACTTCTGCTCTGGGTGTGCTACTTTGCCCTAGAGCTGAAAGGCACAACGTGCAGGCTTCTTTCCAAAGGGCGAGTTGGGCCCCACAGCATCTTGCTTCCAGCTCTTTGGGAAGCTAAGAAACCACTCGCTCTGCACAGTGCTCTTACAGCCTAGTGGAAACATCTCTTCCAAAGGCCTGTGAAACGCAGTTTCTTTGCAGGCCTGATCTGGCTGAAGTAGGACTTCTGCTCTGGGTGTGCTACTTTGCCCTAGAGCTGAAAGGCACAACGTGCAGGTTTCTTTCCAAAGGGCGAGTTGGGCCCCACAGCATCTTGCTTCCAGCTCTTTGGGAAGCTAAGAAACAACTCGCTCTGCACAGTGCTCTTACAGCCTACCAGGAACATCTCTTCCAAAGGCCTGTGAAACGCAGTTTCTTTGCAGGCCTGATCTGGCTGAAGTAGGACTTCTGCTCTGGGTGTGCTACTTTGCCCTAGAGCTGAAAGGCACAACGTGCAGGCTTCTTTCCAAAGGGCGTGTTGGGGCCCACAGCATCTTGCTTCCAGCTCTTTGGGAAGCTAAGAAACAACTCGCTCTGCTCAGTGCTCTTACAGCCTACCGGGAACATCTCTTCCAAAGGCCTGTGAAACGCAGTTTCTTTGCACGCCTGATCTGGCTGAAGTAGGACTTCTGCTCTGGGTGTGCTACTTTGCCCTAGAGCTGAAAGGCACAACGTGCAGGCTTCTTTCCAAAGGGCGAGTTGGGCCCCACAGCGTCTTGCTTCCAGCTCTTTGGGAAGCTAAGAAACAACTCGCTCTGCACAGTGCTCTTACAGCCTACCGGGAACATGTCTTCCAAAGGCCTGTGAAACGCAGTTTCTTTGCAGGCCTGATCTGGCTGAAGTAGGACTTCTGCTCTGGGTGTGCTCCTTTGCCCTAGAGCTGAAAGGCACAACGTGCAGGCTTCTTTCCAAAGGGAGAGTTGGGCCCCACATCATATTGCTTCCAGCTCTTTGGGATGCTAAGAAACAACTCGCTCTGCACAGTGCTCTTACAGCCTACCGGGAACATCTCTTCCAAAGGCCTGTGAAACGCAGTTTCTTTGCAGGCCTGATCTGGCTGAAGTAGGACTTCTGCTCTGGGTGTGCTACTTTGCCCTAGAGCTGAAAGGCACAACGTGCAGGCTTCTTTCCAAAGGGCGAGTTGGGCCCCACAGCATCTTGCTTCCAGCTCTTTGGGAAGCTAAGAAACAACTCGCTCTGCACAGTGCTCTTACAGCCTAGTGGGAACATCTCTTCCAAAGGCCTGTGAAACGCAGTTTCTTTGCAGGCCTGATCTGGCTGAAGTAGGACTTCTGCTCTGGCTGTGCTACTTTGCCCTAGAGCTGAAAGGCACAACGTGCAGGCTTCTTTCCAAAGGGCGAGTTGGGCCCCACAGCATCTTGCTTCCAGCTCTTTGGGAAGCTAGGAAACAACTCGCTCTGCACAGTGCTCTTACAGCCTACCGGGAACATCTCTTCCAAAGGCCTGTGAAACGCAGTTTCTTTGCAGGCCTGATCTGGCTGAAGTAGGACTTCTGCTCTGGGTGTGCTACTTTGCCCTAGAGCTGAAAGGCACAACGTGCAGGCTTCTTTCCAAAGGGCGAGTTGGGCCCCACAGCATCTTGCTTCCAGCTCTTTGGGAAGCTAAGAAACAACTCGCTCTGCACAGTGCTCTTACAGCCTACCGGGAACATCTCTTCCATAGGCCTGTGAAACGCAGTTTCTTTGCAGGCCTGATCTGGCTGAAGTAGGACTTCTGCTTTGGGTGTGCTACTTTGCCCTAGAGCTGAAAGGCACAACGTGCAGGCTTCTTTCCAAAGGGCGAGTTGGGCCCCACAGCATCTTGCTTCCAGCTCTTTGGGAAGCTAAGAAACCACTCGCTCTGCACAGTGCTCTAACAGCCTAGTGGGAACATCTCTTCCAAAGGCCTGTGAAACGCAGTTTCTTTGCAGGCCTGATCTGGCTGTAGTAGGACTTCAGCTCTGGGTGTGCTACTTTGCCCTAGAGCTGAAAGGCACAACGTGCAGGCTTCTTTCCAAAGGGCGAGTTGGGCTCCACAGCATCTTGATTCCAGCTCTTTGGGAAGCTAAGAAACAACTCGCTCTGCACAGTGCTCTTACAGCCTAGTGGGAACATCTCTTCCAAAGGCCTGTGAAACGCAGTTTCTTTGCAGGCCTGATCTGGCTGAAGTAGGACTTCTGCTCTGGGTGTGCTACTTTGCCCTAGAGCTGAAAGGCACAACGTGCAGGCTTCTTTCCAAAGGGCGAGTTGGGCCCCACAGCATCTTGCTTCCAGCTCTTTGGGAAGCTAAGAAACCACTCGCTCTGCACAGTGCTCTAACAGCCTAGTGGGAACATCTCTTCCAAAGGCCTGTGAAACGCAGTTTCTTTGCAGGCCTGATCTGGCTGAAGTAGGACTTCTGCTCTGGGTGTACTACTTTGCCCTAGAGCTGAAAGGCACAACGTGCAGGCTTCTTTCCAAAGGGCGAGTTGGGCTCCACAGCATCTTGATTCCAGGTCTTTGGGAAGCTAAGAAACAATTCGCTCTGCACAGTGCTCTTACAGCCTAGTGGGAACATCTCTTCCAAAGGCCTGTGAAACGCAGTTTCTTTGCAGGCCTGATCTGGCTGAAGTAGGACTTCTGCTCTGGGTGTGCTACTTTGCCCTAGAGCTGAAAGGCACAACGTGCAGGCTTCTTTCCAAAGGGCGAGTTGGGCCCCACAGCATCTTGCTTCCAGCTCTTTGGGAAGCTGAGAAACCACTCGCTCTGCACAGTGCTCTTACAGCCTAGTGGGAACATCTCTTCCAAAGGCCTGTGAAACGCAGTTTCTTTGCAGGCCTGATCTGGCTGAAGTAGGACTTCTGCTCTGGGTGTGCTACTTTGCCCTAGAGCTGAAAGGCACAACATGCAGGCTTCTTTCCAAAGGGCGAGAAGGGCCCCACAGCATCTTGCTTCCAGCTCTTTGGGAAGCTAAGAAACAACTCGCTCTGCACAGTGCTCTTACAGCCTAGTGGGAACATCTCTTCCAAAGGCCTGTGAAACGCAGTTTCTTTGCAGGCCTGATCTGGCTGAAGTAGGACTTCTGCTCTGGGTGTGCTACTTTGCCCTAGAGCTGAAAGGCACAACGTGCAGGCTTCTTTCCAAAGGGCGAGTTGGGCCCCACAGCATCTTGCTTCCAGCTCTTTGGGAAGCTAAGAAACCACTCGCTCTGCACAGTGCTCTAACAGCCTAGTGGGAACATCTCTTCCAAAGGCCTGTGAAACGCAGTTTCTTTGCAGGCCTGATCTGGCTGAAGTAGGACATCTGCTCTGGGTGTACTACTTTGCCCTAGAGCTGAAAGGCACAACGTGCAGGCTTCTTTCCAAAGGGCGAGTTGGGCTCCACAGCATCTTGATTCCAGGTCTTTGTGAAGCTAAGAAACAATTCGCTCTGCACAGTGCTCTTACAGCCTAGTGGGAACATCTCTTCCAAAGGCCTGTGAAACGCAGTTTCTTTGCAGGCCTGATCTGGCTGAAGTAGGACTTCTGCTCTGGGTGTGCTACTTTGCCCTAGAGCTGAAAGGCACAACGTGCAGGCTTCTTTCCAAAGGGCGAGTTGGGCCCCACAGCATCTTGCTTCCAGCTCTTTGGGAAGCTAAGAAACGACTCGCTCTGCACAGTGCTCTTACAGCCTACCGGGAACATCTCTTCCAAAGGCCTGTGAAACGCAGTTTCTTTGCAGGCCTGATCTGGCTGAAGTAGGACTTCTGCTCTGGGTGTGCTACTTTGCCCTAGAGCTGAAAGGCACAACATGCAGGCTTCTTTCCAAAGGGCGAGTTGGGCCCCACAGCATCTTGCTTCCAGCTCTTTGGGAAGCTGAGAAACCACTCGCTCTGCACAGTGCTCTTACAGCCTAGTGGGAACATCTCTTCCAAAGGCCTGTGAAACGCAGTTTCTTTGCAGGCCTGATCTGGCTGAAGTAGGACTTCTGCTCTGGGTGTGCTACTTTGCCCTAGAGCTGAAAGGCACAACGTGCAGGCTTCTTTCCAAAGGGCGAGAAGGGCCCCACAGCATCTTGCTTCCAGCTCTTTGGGAAGCTAAGAAACAACTCGCTCTGCACAGTGCTCTTACAGCCTAGTGGGAACATCTCTTCCAAAGGCCTGTGAAACGCAGTTTCTTTGCAGGCCTGATCTGGCTGAAGTAGGACTTCTGCTCTGGGTGTGCTACTTTGCCCTAGAGCTGAAAGGCACAACGTGCAGGCTTCTTTCCAAAGGGCGAGTTGGGCCCCACAGCATCTTGCTTCCAGCTCTTTGGGAAGCTAAGAAACCACTCGCTCTGCACAGTGCTCTTACAGCCTTCTGGGAACATCTCTTCCAAAGGCCTGTGAAACGCAGTTTCTTTGCAGGCCTGATCTGGCTGAAGTAGGACTTCTGCTCTGGCTGTGCTACTTTGCCCTAGAGCTGAAAGGCACAACGTGCAGGCTTCTTTCCAAAGGGCGAGTTGGGCCCCACAGCATCTTGCTTCCAGCTCTTTGGGAAGCTAAGAAACCACTCGCTCTGCACAGTGCTCTTACAGCCTAGTGGGAACATCTCTTCCAAAGGCCTGTGAAACGCAGTTTCTTTGCAGGCCTGATCTGGCTGAAGTAGGACTTCTGCTCTGGGTGTGCTACTTTGCCCTAGAGCTGAAAGGCCCAACGTGCAGGCTTCTTTCCAAAGGGCGAGTTGGGCCCCACAGCATCTTGCTTCCAGCTCTTTGGGAAGCTAAGAAACAACTCGCTCTGCACAGTGCTCTTACAGCCTACCGGGAACATCTCTTCCAAAGGCCTGTGAAACGCAGTTTCTTTGCAGGCCTGATCTGGCTGAAGTAGGACTTCTGCTCTGGGTGTGCTACTTTGCCCTAGAGCTGAAAGGCACAACGTGCAGGCTTCTTTCCAAAGGGCGAGTTGGGCCCCACAGCATCTTGCTTCCAGCTCTTTGGGAAGCTGAGAAACCACTCGCTCTGCACAGTGCTCTTACAGCCTAGTGGGAACATCTCTTCCAAAGGCCTGTGAAACGCAGTTTCTTTGCAGGCCTGATCTGGCTGAAGTAGGACTTCTGCTCTGGGTGTGCTACTTTGCCCTAGAGCTGAAAGGCACAACGTGCAGGCTTCTTTCCAAAGGGCGAGTTGGGCCCCACAGCATCTTGCTTCCAGCTCTTTGGGAAGCTAAGAAACAACTCGCTCTGCACAGTGCTCTTACAGCCTACCGGGAACATCTCTTCCAAAGGCCTGTGAAACGCAGTTTCTTTGCAGGCCTGATCTGGCTGAAGTAGGACTTCTGCTCTGGGTGTGCTACTTTGCCCTAGAGCTGAAAGGCACAACGTGCAGGCTTCTTTCCAAAGGGCGAGTTGGGCCCCACAGCATCTTGCTTCCAGCTCTTTGGGAAGCTGAGAAACCACTCGCTCTGCACAGTGCTCTTACAGCCTAGTGGGAACATCTCTTCCAAAGGCCTGTGAAACGCAGTTTCTTTGCAGGCCTGATCTGGCTGAAGTAGGACTTCTGCTCTGGGTGTGCTACTTTGCCCTAGAGCTGAAAGGCACAACGTGCAGGCTTCTTTCCAAAGGGCGAGTTGGGCCCCACAGCATCTTGCTTCCAGCTCTTTGGGAAGCTAAGAAACAACTCGCTCTGCACAGTGCTCTTACAGCCTACCGGGAACATCTCTTCCAAAGGCCTGTGAAACGCAGTTTCTTTGCAGGCCTGATCTGTCTGAAGTAGGACTTCTGCTCTGGGTGTGCTACTTTGCCCTAGAGCTGAAAGGCACAACGTGCAGGCTTCTTTCCAAAGGGCGAGTTGGGCCCCACAGCATCTTGCTTCCAGCTCTTTGGGAAGCTAAGAAACCACTCGCTCTGCACAGTGCTCTAACAGCCTAGTGGGAACATCTCTTCCAAAGGCCTGTGAAACGCAGTTTCTTTGCAGGCCTGATCTGGCTGAAGTAGGACTTCTGCTCTGGGTGTGCTACTTTGCCCTAGAGCTAAAAGGCACAACGTGCAGGCTTCTTTCCAAAGGGCGAGTTGGGCCCCACAGCATCTTGCTTCCAGCTCTTTGGGAAGCTAAGAAACAACTCGCTCTGCACAGTGCTCTTACAGCCTAGTGGGAACATCTCTTCCAAAGGCCTGTGAAACGCAGTTTCTTTGCAGGCCTGATCTGGCTGAAGTAGGACTTCTGCTCTGGGTGTGCTACTTTGCCCTAGAGCTGAAAGGCACAACGTGCAGGCTTCTTTCCAAAGGGCGTGTTGGGGCCCACAGCATCTTGCTTCCAGCTCTTTGGGAAGCTAAGAAACAACTCGCTCTGCACAGTGCTCTTACAGCCTACGGGGAACATCTCTTCCAAAGGCCTGTGAAACGCAGTTTCTTTGCAGGCCTGATCTGGCTGAAGTAGGACTTCTGCTCTGGGTGTGCTACTTTGCCCTAGAGCTGAAAGGCACAACGTGCAGGCTTCTTTCCAAAGGGCGAGTTGGGCTCCACAGCATCTTGATTCCAGCTCTTTGGGAAGCTAAGAAACAACTCGCTCTGCACAGTGCTCTTACAGCCTAGTGGGAACATCTCTTCCAAAGGCCTGTGAAACGCAGTTTCTTTGCAGGCCTGATCTGGCTGAAGTAGGACTTCTGCTCTGGGTGTGCTACTTTGCCCTAGAGCTGAAAGGCACAACGTGCAGGCTTCTTTCCAAAGGGCGAGTTGGGCCCCACAGCATCTTGCTTCCAGCTCTTTGGGAAGCTAAGAAACCACACGCTCTGCACAGTGCTCTAACAGCCTAGTGGGAACATCTCTTCCAAAGGCCTGTGAAACGCAGTTTCTTTGCAGGCCTGATCTGGCTGAAGTAGGACTTCTGCTCTGGGTGTACTACTTTGCCCTAGAGCTGAAAGGCACAACGTGCAGGCTTCTTTCCAAAGGGCGAGTTGGGCCCCACAGCATCTTGCTTCCAGCTCTTTGGGAAGCTGAGAAACCACTCGCTCTGCACAGTGCTCTTACAGCCTAGTGGGAACATCTCTTCCAAAGGCCTGTGAAACGCAGTTTCTTTGCAGGCCTGATCTGGCTGAAGTAGGACTTCTGCTCTGGGTGTGCTACTTTGCCCTAGAGCTGAAAGGCACAACGTGCAGGCTTCTTTCCAAAGGGCGAGAAAGGCCCCACAGCATCTTGCTTCCAGCTCTTTGGGAAGCTAAGAAACAACTCGCTCTGCACAGTGCTCTTACAGCCTAGTGGGAACATCTCTTCCAAAGGCCTGTGAAACGCAGTTTCTTTGCAGGCCTGATCTGTCTGAAGTAGGACTTCTGCTCTGGGTGTGCTACTTTGCCCTAGAGCTGAAAGGCACAACGTGCAGTCTTCTTTCCAAAGGGCGAGGTGGGCCCCACAGCATCTTGCTTCCAGCTCTTTGGGAAGCTAAGAAACCACTCGCTCTGCACAGTGCTCTTACATCCTTGTGGGAACATCTCTTCCAAAGGCCTGTGAAACGCAGTTTCTTTGCAGGCCTGATCTGGCTGAAGTAGGACTTCTGCTCTGGGTGTGCTACTTTGCCCTAGAGCTGAAAGGCACAACGTGCAGGCTTCTTTCCAAAGGGCGAGTTGGGCCCCACAGCATCTTGCTTCCAGCTCTTTGGGAAGCTAAGAAACCACTCGCTCTGCACAGTGCTCTTACAGCCTACCGGGAACATCTCTTCCAAAGGCCTGTGAAACGCAGTTTCTTTGCAGGCCTGATCTGGCTGAAGTAGGACTTCTGCTCTGGGTGTGCTACTTTGCCCTAGAGCTGAAAGGCACAACGTGCAGGCTTCTTTCCAAAGGGCGAGTTGGGCCCCACAGCATCTTGCTTCCAGCTCTTTGGGAAGCTAAGAAACAACTCGCTCTGCACAGTGCTCTTACAGCCTACCGGGAACATCTCTTCCAAAGGCCTGTGAAACGCAGTTTCTTTGCAGGCCTGATCTGGCTGAAGTAGGACTTCTGCTCTGGGTGTGCTACTTTGCCCTAGTGCTGAAAGGCACAACGTGGAGGCTTCTTTCCAAAGGGCGAGTTGGGCCCCACAGCATCTTGCTTCCAGCTCTTTGGGAAGCTAAGAAACCACTCGCTCTGCACAGTGCTCTTACAGCCTAGTGGGAACATCTCTTCCAAAGGCCTGTGAAACGCAGTTTCTTTGCAGGCCTGATCTGGCTGAAGTAGGACTTCTGCTCTGGGTGTGCTACTTTGCCCTAGAGCTGAAAGGCACAACGTGCAGGCTTCTTTCCAAAGGGCGAGTTGGGCCCCACAGCATCTTGCTTCCAGCTCTTTGGGAAGCTAAGAAACAACTCGCTCTGCACAGTGCTCTTACAGCCTACCGGGAACATCTCTTCCAAAGGCCTGTGAAACGCAGTTTCTTTGCAGGCCTGATCTGGCTGAAGTAGGACTTCTGCTCTGGGTGTGCTACTTTGCCCTAGAGCTGAAAGGCACAACGTGCAGGCTTCTTTCCAAAGGGCGAGTTGGGCCCCACAGCATCTTGCTTCCAGCTCTTTGGGAAGCTAAGAAACCACTCGCTCTGCACAGTGCTCTAACAGCCTAGTGGGAACATCTCTTCCAAAGGCCTGTGAAACGCAGTTTCTTTGCAGGCCTGATCTGGCTGAAGTAGGACTTCTGCTCTGGGTGTGCTACTTTGCCCTAGAGCTGAAAGGCACAACGTGCAGTCTTCTTTCCAAAGGGCGAGTTGGGCTCCACAGCATCTTGCTTCCAGCTCTTTGGGAAGCTAAGAAACAACTCGCTCTGCACAGTGCTCTTACAGCCTAGTGGGAACATCTCTTCCAAAGGCCTGTGAAACGCAGTTTCTTTGCAGGCCTGATCTGGCTGAAGTAGGACTTCTGCTCTGGGTGTGCTACTTTGCCCTAGAGCTGAAAGGCACAACGTGCAGGCTTCTTTCCAAAGGGCGAGTTGGGCCCCACAGCATCTTGCTTCCAGCTCTTTGGGAAGCTAAGAAACAACTCGCTCTGCACAGTGCTCTTACAGCCTACCGGGAACATCTCTTCCAAAGGCCTGTGAAACGCAGTTTCTTTGCAGGCCTGATCTGGCTGAAGTAGGACTTCTGCTCTGGGTGTGCTACTTTGCCCTAGAGCTGAAAGGCACAACGTGCAGGCTTCTTTCCAAAGGGCGAGTTGGGCCCCACAGCATCTTGCTTCCAGCTCTTTGGGAAGCTGAGAAACCACTCGCTCTGCACAGTGCTCTTACAGCCTACCGGGAACATCTCTTCCAAAGGCCTGTGAAACGCAGTTTCTTTGCAGGCCTGATCTGGCTGAAGTAGGACTTCTGCTCTGGGTGTGCTACTTTGCCCTAGAGCTGAAAGGCACAACGTGCAGGCTTCTTTCCAAAGGGCGAGTTGGGCCCCACAGCATCTTGCTTCCAGCTCTTTGGGAAGCTAAGAAACAACTCGCTCTGCACAGTGCTCTTACAGCCTAGTGGGAACATCTCTTCCAAAGGCCTGTGAAACGCAGTTTCTTTGCAGGCCTGATCTGGCTGAAGTAGGACTTCTGCTCTGGGTGTGCTACTTTGCGCTAGAGCTGAAAGGAACAACGTGCAGGCTTCTTTCCAAAGGGCGAGTTGGGCCCCACAGCATCTTGCTTCCAGCTCTTTGGGAAGCTAAGAAACCACTCGCTCTGCACAGTGCTCTAACAGCCTTGTGGGCACATATCTTCCAAAGGCCTGTGAAACGCAGTTTCTTTGCAGGCCTGATCTGGCTGAAGTAGGACTTCTGCTCTGGGTGTGCTACTTTGCCCTAGAGCTGAAAGGCACAACGTGCAGGCTTCTTTCCAAAGGGCGAGTTGGGCCCCACAGCATCTTGCTTCCAGCTCTTTGGGAAGCTAAGAAACCACTCGCTCTGCACAGTGCTCTTACAGCCTACCGGGAACATCTCTTCCAAAGGCCTGTGAAACGCAGTTTCTTTGCAGGCCTGATCTGGCTGAAGTAGGACTTCTGCTCTGGGTGTGCTACTTTGCCCTAGAGCTGAAAGGCACAACGTGCAGGCTTCTTTCCAAAGGGCGAGTTGGGCCCCACAGCATCTTGCTTCCAGCTCTTTGATAAGCTAAGAAACCACTCGCTCTGCACAG
The DNA here is from genome assembly GCF_041296265.1 of Equus caballus. Taxonomy (NCBI): domain Eukaryota; kingdom Metazoa; phylum Chordata; class Mammalia; order Perissodactyla; family Equidae; genus Equus; species Equus caballus. The sequence goes on from NC_091710.1 coordinate 1,938,895, forward strand.
TGCTCTTACAGCCTTGTGGGCACATATCTTCCAAAGGCCTGTGAAACGCAGTTTCTTTGCAGGCCTGATCTGGCTGAAGTAGGACTTCTGCTCTGGGTGTGCTACTTTGCCCTAGAGCTGAAAGGCACAACGTGCAGGCTTCTTTCCAAAGGGCGAGTTGGGCCCCACAGCATCTTGCTTCCAGCTCTTTGGGAAGCTAAGAAACCACTCGCTCTGCACAGTGCTCTTACAGCCTACCGGGAACATCTCTTCCAAAGGCCTGTGAAACGCAGTTTCTTTGCAGGCCTGATCTGGCTGAAGTAGGACTTCTGCTCTGGGTGTGCTACTTTGCCCTAGAGCTGAAAGGCACAACGTGCAGGCTTCTTTCCAAAGGGCGAGTTGGGCCCCACAGCATCTTGCTTCCAGCTCTTTGGGAAGCTAAGAAACCACTCGCTCTGCACAGTGCTCTTACAGCCTACCGGGAACATCTCTTCCAAAGGCCTGTGAAACGCAGTTTCTTTGCAGGCCTGATCTGGCTGAAGTAGGACTTCTGCTCTGGCTGTGCTACTTTGCCCTAGAGCTGAAAGGCACAACGTGCAGGCTTCTTTCCAAAGGGCGAGTTGGGCCCCACAGCATCTTGCTTCCAGCTCTTTGGGAAGCTGAGAAACCACTCGCTCTGCACAGTGCTCTTACAGCCTAGTGGGAACATCTCTTCCAAAGGCCTGTGAAACGCAGTTTCTTTGCAGGCCTGATCTGGCTGAAGTAGGACTTCTGCTCTGGGTGTGCTACTTTGCCCTAGAGCTGAAAGGCACAACGTGCAGGTTTCTTTCCAAAGGGCGAGTTGGGCCCCACAGCATCTTGCTTCCAGCTCTTTGGAAAGCTAAGAAACAACTCGCTCTGCACAGTGCTCTTACAGCCTACCAGGAACATCTCTTCCAAAGGCCTGTGAAACGCAGTTTCTTTGCAGGCCTGATCTGGCTGAAGTAGGACTTCTGCTCTGGGTGTGCTACTTTGCCCTAGAGCTGAAAGGCACAACGTGCAGGCTTCTTTCCAAAGGGCGAGTTGGGCCCCACAGCATCTTGCTTCCAGCTCTTTGGGAAGCTAAGAAACCACTCGCTCTGCACAGTGCTCTTACAGCCTAGTGGGAACATCTCTTCCAAAGGCCTGTGAAACGCAGTTTCTTTGCAGGCCTGATCTGGCTGAAGTAGGACTTCTGCTCTGGGTGTGCTACTTTGCCCTTGAGCTGAAAGGCACAACGTGCAGGCTTCTTTACAAAGGGCGAGTTGGGCCCCACAGCATCTTGCTTCCAGCTCTTTGGGAAGCTAAGAAACAACTCGCTCTGCACAGTGCTCTTACAGCCTACCGGGAACATCTCTTCCAAAGGCCTGTGAAACGCAGTTTCTTTGCAGGCCTGATCTGGCTGAAGTAGGACTTCTGCTGTGGGTGTGCTACTTTGCCCTAGAGCTGAAAGGCACAACGTGCAGGCTTCTTTCCAAAGGGCGTGTTGGGGCCCACAGCATCTTGCTTCCAGCTCTTTGGGAAGCTAAGAAACAACTCGCTCTGCTTAGTGCTCTTACAGCCTACCGGGAACATCTCTTCCAAAGGCCTGTGAAATGCAGTTTCTTTGCAGGCCTGATCTGGCTGAAGTAGGACTTCTGCTCTGGGTGTGCTACTTTGCCCTAGAGCTGAAAGGCACAACGTGCAGGCTTCTTTCCAAAGGGCGAGTTGGGCCCCACAGCATCTTGCTTCCAGCTCTTTGGGAAGCTAAGAAACAACTCGCTCTGCACAGTGCTCTTACAGCCTACCGGGAACATGTCTTCCAAAGGCCTGTGAAACGCAGTTTCTTTGCAGGCCTGATCTGGCTGAAGTAGGACTTCTGCTCTGGGTGTGCTACTTTGCCCTAGAGCTGAAAGGCACAACGTGCAGGCTTCTTTCCAAAGGGCGAGTTGGGCCCCACAGCATCTTGCTTCCAGCTCTTTGGGAAGCTAAGAAACAACTCGCTCTGCACAGTGCTCTTAGAGCCTACCAGGAACATCTCTTCCAAAGGCCTGTGAAACGCAGTTTCTTTGCAGGCCTGATCTGGCTGAAGTAGGACTTCTGCTCTGGGTGTGCTACTTTGCCCTAGAGCTGAAAGGCACAACGTGCAGGCTTCTTTCCAAAGGGCGAGTTGGGCCCCACAGCGTCTTGCTTCCAGCTCTTTGGGAAGCTAAGAAACAACTCGCTCTGCACAGTGCTCTTACAGCCTACGGGGAACATGTCTTCCAAAGTCCTGTGAAACGCAGTTTCTTTGCAGGCCTGATCTGGCTGAAGTAGGACTTCTGCTCTGGGTGTGCTACTTTGCCCTAGAGCTGAAAGGCACAACGTGCAGGCTTCTTTCCAAAGGGCGAGTTGGGCCCCACAGCATCTTGCTTCCAGCTCTTTGGGAAGCTAAGAAACAACTCGCTCTGCACAGTGCTCTTACAGCCTACCGGGAACATGTCTTCCAAAGGCCTGTGAAACGCAGTTTCTTTGCAGGCCTGATCTGGCTGAAGTAGGACTTCTGCTCTGGGTGTGCTACTTTGCCCTAGAGCTGAAAGGCACAACGTGCAGGCTTCTTTCCAAAGGGCGAGTTGGGCCCCACAGCATCTTGCTTCCAGCTCTTTGGGAAGCTAAGAAACAACTCGCTCTGCACAGTGCTCTTACAGCCTACCGGGAACATCTCTTCCAAAGGCCTGTGAAACGCAGTTTCTTTGCAGGCCTGATCTGGCTGAAGTAGGACTTCGGCTCTGGGTGTGCTACTTTGCCCTAGAGCTGAAAGGCACAACGTGCAGGCTTCTTTCCAAAGGGCGAGTTGGGCCCCACAGCATCTTGCTTCCAGCTCTTTGGGAAGCTAAGAAACCACTCGCTCTGCACAGTGCTCTAACAGCCTAGTGGGAACATCTCTTCCAAAGGCCTGTGAAACGCACTTTCTTTGCAGGCCTGATCTGGCTGAAGTAGGACTTCTGCTCTGGGTGTGCTACTTTGCCCTAGAGCTGAAAGGCACAACGTGCAGGCTTCTTTCCAAAGGGCGAGTTGGGCTCCACAGCATCTTGATTCCAGCTCTTTGGGAAGCTAAGAAACAACTCGCTCTGCACAGTGCTCTTACAGCCTACCGGGAACATCTCTTCCAAAGGCCTGTGAAACGCAGTTTCTTTGCAGGCCTGATCTGGCTGAAGTAGGACTTCTGCTCTGGGTGTGCTACTTTGCCCTAGAGCTGAAAGGCACAACGTGCAGGCTTCTTTCCAAAGGGCGAGTTGGGCCCCACAGCATCTTGCTTCCAGCTCTTTGGGAAGCTAAGAAACCACTCGCTCTGCACAGTGCTCTAACAGCCTAGTGGGAACATCTCTTCCAAAGGCCTGTGAAACGCAGTTTCTTTGCAGGCCTGATCTGGCTGAAGTAGGACTTCTGCTCTGGGTGTGCTACTTTGCCCTAGAGCTGAAAGGCACAACGTGCAGTCTTCTTTCCAAAGGGCGAGTTGGGCTCCACAGCATCTTGCTTCCAGCTCTTTGGGAAGCTAAGAAACAACTCGCTCTGCACAGTGCTCTTACAGCCTAGTGGGAACATCTCTTCCAAAGGCCTGTGAAACGCAGTTTCTTTGCAGGCCTGATCTGGCTGAAGTAGGACTTCTGCTCTGGGTGTGCTACTTTGCCCTAGAGCTGAAAGGCACAACGTGCAGGCTTCTTTCCAAAGGGCGAGTTGGGCCCCACAGCATCTTGCTTCCAGCTCTTTGGGAAGCTAAGAAACAACTCGCTCTGCACAGTGCTCTTACAGCCTACCGGGAACATCTCTTCCAAAGGCCTGTGAAACGCAGTTTCTTTGCAGGCCTGATCTGGCTGAAGTAGGACTTCTGCTCTGGGTGTGCTACTTTGCCCTAGAGCTGAAAGGCACAACGTGCAGGCTTCTTTCCAAAGGGCGAGTTGGGCCCCACAGCATCTTGCTTCCAGCTCTTTGGGAAGCTGAGAAACCACTCGCTCTGCACAGTGCTCTTACAGCCTACCGGGAACATCTCTTCCAAAGGCCTGTGAAACGCAGTTTCTTTGCAGGCCTGATCTGGCTGAAGTAGGACTTCTGCTCTGGGTGTGCTACTTTGCCCTAGAGCTGAAAGGCACAACGTGCAGGCTTCTTTCCAAAGGGCGAGAAGGGCCCCACAGCATCTTGCTTCCAGCTCTTTGGGAAGCTAAGAAACAACTCGCTCTGCACAGTGCTCTTACAGCCTAGTGGGAACATCTCTTCCAAAGGCCTGTGAAACGCAGTTTCTTTGCAGGCCTGATCTGGCTGAAGTAGGACTTCTGCTCTGGGTGTGCTACTTTGCGCTAGAGTTGAAAGGCACAACGTGCAGGCTTCTTTCCAAAGGGCGAGTTGGGCCCCACAGCATCTTGCTTCCAGCTCTTTGGGAAGCTAAGAAACCACTCGCTCTGCACAGTGCTCTAACAGCCTTGTGGGCACATATCTTCCAAAGGCCTGTGAAACGCAGTTTCTTTGCAGGCCTGATCTGGCTGAAGTAGGACTTCTGCTCTGGGTGTGCTACTTTGCCCTAGAGCTGAAAGGCACAACGTGCAGGCTTCTTTCCAAAGGGCGAGTTGGGCCCCACAGCATCTTGCTTCCAGCTCTTTGGGAAGCTAAGAAACCACTCGCTCTGCACAGTGCTCTTACAGCCTACCGGGAACATCTCTTCCAAAGGCCTGTGAAACGCAGTTTCTTTGCAGGCCTGATCTGGCTGAAGTAGGACTTCTGCTCTGGGTGTGCTACTTTGCCCTAGAGCTGAAAGGCACAACGTGCAGGCTTCTTTCCAAAGGGCGAGTTGGGCCCCACAGCATCTTGCTTCCAGCTCTTTGATAAGCTAAGAAACCACTCGCTCTGCACAGTGCTCTTACAGCCTTGTGGGCACATATCTTCCAAAGGCCTGTGAAACGCAGTTTCTTTGCAGGCCTGATCTGGCTGAAGTAGGACTTCTGCTCTGGGTGTGCTACTTTGCCCTAGAGCTGAAAGGCACAACGTGCAGGCTTCTTTCCAAAGGGCGAGTTGGGCCCCACAGCATCTTGCTTCCAGCTCTTTGGGAAGCTAAGAAACCACTCGCTCTGCACAGTGCTCTTACAGCCTACCGGGAACATCTCTTCCAAAGGCCTGTGAAACGCAGTTTCTTTGCAGGCCTGATCTGGCTGAAGTAGGACTTCTGCTCTGGGTGTGCTACTTTGCCCTAGAGCTGAAAGGCACAACGTGCAGGCTTCTTTCCAAAGGGCGAGTTGGGCCCCACAGCATCTTGCTTCCAGCTCTTTATGAAGCTAAGAAACCACTCGCTCTGCACAGTGCTCTTACAGCCTACCGGGAACATCTCTTCCAAAGGCCTGTGAAACGCAGTTTCTTTGCAGGCCTGATCTGGCTGAAGTAGGACTTCTGCTCTGGCTGTGCTACTTTGCCCTAGAGCTGAAAGGCACAACGTGCAGGCTTCTTTCCAAAGGGCGAGTTGGGCCCCACAGCATCTTGCTTCCAGCTCTTTGGGAAGCTGAGAAACCACTCGCTCTGCACAGTGCTCTTACAGCCTAGTGGGAACATCTCTTCCAAAGGCCTGTGAAACGCAGTTTCTTTGCAGGCCTGATCTGGCTGAAGTAGGACTTCTGCTCTGGGTGTGCTACTTTGCCCTAGAGCTGAAAGGCACAACGTGCAGGTTTCTTTCCAAAGGGCGAGTTGGGCCCCACAGCATCTTGCTTCCAGCTCTTTGGAAAGCTAAGAAACAACTCGCTCTGCACAGTGCTCTTACAGCCTACCAGGAACATCTCTTCCAAAGGCCTGTGAAACGCAGTTTCTTTGCAGGCCTGATCTGGCTGAAGTAGGACTTCTGCTCTGGGTGTGCTACTTTGCCCTAGAGCTGAAAGGCACAACGTGCAGGCTTCTTTCCAAAGGGCGAGTTGGGCCCCACAGCATCTTGCTTCCAGCTCTTTGGGAAGCTAAGAAACCACTCGCTCTGCACAGTGCTCTTACAGCCTAGTGGGAACATCTCTTCCAAAGGCCTGTGAAACGCAGTTTCTTTGCAGGCCTGATCTGGCTGAAGTAGGACTTCTGCTCTGGGTGTGCTACTTTGCCCTTGAGCTGAAAGGCACAACGTGCAGGCTTCTTTACAAAGGGCGAGTTGGGCCCCACAGCATCTTGCTTCCAGCTCTTTGGGAAGCTAAGAAACAACTCGCTCTGCACAGTGCTCTTACAGCCTACCGGGAACATCTCTTCCAAAGGCCTGTGAAACGCAGTTTCTTTGCAGGCCTGATCTGGCTGAAGTAGGACTTCTGCTGTGGGTGTGCTACTTTGCCCTAGAGCTGAAAGGCACAACGTGCAGGCTTCTTTCCAAAGGGCGTGTTGGGGCCCACAGCATCTTGCTTCCAGCTCTTTGGGAAGCTAAGAAACAACTCGCTCTGCTCAGTGCTCTTACAGCCTACCGGGAACATCTCTTCCAAAGGCCTGTGAAATGCAGTTTCCTTGCAGGCCTGATCTGGCTGAAGTAGGACTTCTGCTCTGGGTGTGCTACTTTGCCCTAGAGCTGAAAGGCACAACGTGCAGGCTTCTTTCCAAAGGGCGAGTTGGGCCCCACAGCATCTTGCTTCCAGCTCTTTGGGAAGCTAAGAAACAACTCGCTCTGCACAGTGCTCTTACAGCCTACCGGGAACATGTCTTCCAAAGGCCTGTGAAACGCAGTTTCTTTGCAGGCCTGATCTGGCTGAAGTAGGACTTCTGCTCTGGGTGTGCTACTTTGCCCTAGAGCTGAAAGGCACAACGTGCAGGCTTCTTTCCAAAGGGCGAGTTGGGCCCCACAGCATCTTGCTTCCAGCTCTTTGGGAAGCTAAGAAACAACTCGCTCTGCACAGTGCTCTTAGAGCCTACCAGGAACATCTCTTCCAAAGGCCTGTGAAACGCAGTTTCTTTGCAGGCCTGATCTGGCTGAAGTAGGACTTCTGCTCTGGGTGTGCTACTTTGCCCTAGAGCTGAAAGGCACAACGTGCAGGCTTCTTTCCAAAGGGCGAGTTGGGCCCCACAGCGTCTTGCTTCCAGCTCTTTGGGAAGCTAAGAAACAACTCGCTCTGCACAGTGCTCTTACAGCCTACGGGGAACATGTCTTCCAAAGGCCTGTGAAACGCAGTTTCTTTGCAGGCCTGATCTGGCTGAAGTAGGACTTCTGCTCTGGGTGTGCTACTTTGCCCTAGAGCTGAAAGGCACAACGTGCAGGCTTCTTTCCAAAGGGCGAGTTGGGCCCCACAGCATCTTGCTTCCAGCTCTTTGGGAAGCTAAGAAACAACTCGCTCTGCACAGTGCTCTTACAGCCTACCGGGAACATGTCTTCCAAAGGCCTGTGAAACGCAGTTTCTTTGCAGGCCTGATCTGGCTGAAGTAGGACTTCTGCTCTGGGTGTGCTACTTTGCCCTAGAGCTGAAAGGCACAACGTGCAGGCTTCTTTCCAAAGGGCGAGTTGGGCCCCACAGCATCTTGCTTCCAGCTCTTTGGGAAGCTAAGAAACCACTCGCTCTGCACAGTGCTCTTACAGCCTACCAGGAACATCTCTTCCAAAGGCCTGTGAAACGCAGTTTCTTTGCAGGCCTGATCTGGCTGAAGTAGGACTTCTGCTCTGGGTGTGCTACTTTGCCCTAGAGCTGAAAGGCACAACGTGCAGGCTTCTTTCCAAAGTGCGAGTTGGGCCCCACAGCGTCTTGCTTCCAGCTCTTTGGGAAGCTAAGAAACAACTCGCTCTGCACAGTGCTCTTACAGCCTACGGGGAACATCTCTTCCAAAAGGCCTGTGAAACGCAGTTTCTTTGCAGGCCTGATCTGGCTGAAGTAGGACTTCTGCTCTGGGTGTGCTACTTTGCCCTAGAGCTGAAAGGCACAACGTGCAGGCTTCTTTCCAAAGGGCGAGTTGGGCGTCACAGCATCTTGCTTCCAGCTCTTGGGGAATCTAAGACACAACTCGCTCTGCACAGTGCTCTTACAGCCTACCGGGAACATCTCTTCCAAAGGCCTGTGAAACGCAGTTTCTTTGCAGGCCTGATCTGGCTGAAGTAGGACTTCTGCTCTGGGTGTCCTACTTTGCCCTAGAGCTGAAAGGCACAACGTGCAGGCTTCTTTCCAAAGGGCGAGTTGGGCCCCACAGCATCTTGCTTCCAGCTCTTTGGGAAGCTGAGAAACCACTCGCTCTGCACAGTGCTCTTACAGCCTAGTGGGAACATCTCTTCCAAAGGCATGTGAAACGCAGTTTCTTTGCAGACCTGATCTGGCTGAAGTAGGACTTCTGCTCTGGGTGTGCTACTTTGCCCTAGAGCTGAAAGGCACAACGTGCAGGCTTCTTTCCAAAGGGCGAGTTGGGCTCCACTGCATCTTGATTCCAGCTGTTTCGGAAGCTAAGAAACAACTCGCTCTGCACAGTGCTCTTACAGCCTAGTGGGAACATCTCTTCCAAAGGCCTGTGAAACGCAGTTTCTTTGCAGGCCTGATCTGGCTGAAGTAGGACTTCTGCTCTGGGTGTGCTACTTTGCCCTAGAGCTGAAAGGCACAACGTGCAGGCTTCTTTCCAAAGGGCGAGTTGGGCCCCACAGCATCTTGCTTCCAGCTCTTGGGGAATCTAAGAAACAACTCGCTCTGCACAGTGCTCTTACAGCCTACCGGGAACATCTCTTCCAAAGGCCTGTGAAACGCAGTCCTTTGCAGGCCTGATCTGGCTGAAGTAGGACTTCTGCTCTGGGTGTGCTACTTTGCCCTAGAGCTGAAAGGCACAACATGCAGGCTTCTTTCCAAAGGGCGAGTTGGGCCCCACAGCATCTTGCTTCCAGCTCTTTGGGAAGCTGAGAAACCACTCGCTCTGCACAGTGCTCTTACAGCCTAGTGGGAACATCTCTTCCAAAGGCCTGTGAAACGCAGTTTCTTTGCAGGCCTGATCTGGCTGAAGTAGGACTTCTGCTCTGGGTGTGCTACTTTGCCCTAGAGCTGAAAGGCACAACGTGCAGGCTTCTTTCCAAAGGGCGAGTTGGGCCCCACAGCATCTTGCTTCCAGCTCTTTGGGAAGCTAAGAAACAACTCGCTCTGCACAGTGCTCTTACAGCCTACCGGGAACATCTCTTCCAAAGGCCTGTGAAACGCAGTTTCTTTGCAGGCCTGATCTGGCTGAAGTAGGACTTCTGCTCTGGGTGTGCTACTTTGCCCTAGAGCTGAAAGGCACAACGTGCAGGCTTCTTTCCAATGGGCGAGTTGGGCCCCACAGCATCTTGCTTCCAGCTCTTTGGGAAGCTAAGAAACCACTCGCTCTGCACAGTGCTCTAACAGCCTAGTGGGAACATCTCTTCCAAAGGCCTGTGAAACGCAGTTTCTTTGCAGGCCTGATCTGGCTGAAGTAGGACTTCTGCTCTGGGTGTGCTACTTTGCCCTAGAGCTGAAAGGCACAACGTGCAGGCTTCTTTCCAAAGGGCGAGTTGGGCTCCACAGCATCTTGATTCCAGCTCTTTGGGAAGCTAAGAAACAACTCGCTCTGCACAGTGCTCTTACAGCCTACCGGGAACATCTCTTCCAAAGGCCTGTGAAACGCAGTTTCTTTGCAGGCCTGATCTGGCTGAAGTAGGACTTCTGCTCTGGGTGTGCTACTTTGCCCTAGAGCTGAAAGGCACAACGTGCAGGCTTCTTTCCAAAGGGCGAGTTGGGCCCCACAGCATCTTGCTTCCAGCTCTTTGGGAAGCTGAGAAACCACTCGCTCTGCACAGTGCTCTTACAGCCTAGTGGGAACATCTCTTCCAAAGGCCTGTGAAACGCAGTTTCTTTGCAGGCCTGATCTGGCTGAAGTAGGACTTCTGCTCTGGGTGTGCTACTTTGCCCTAGAGCTGAAAGGCACAACGTGCAGGTTTCTTTCCAAAGGGCGAGTTGGGCCCCACAGCATCTTGCTTCCAGCTCTTTGGGAAGCTAAGAAACAACTCGCTCTGCACAGTGCTCTTACAGCCTACCATGAACATCTCTTCCAAAGGCCTGTGAAACGCAGTTTCTTTGCAGACCAGATCTGGCTGAAGTAGGACTTCTGCTCTGGGTGTGCTACTTTGCCCTAGAGCTGAAAGGCACAACGTGCAGGCTTCTTTCCAAAGGGCGAGTTGGGCCCCACAGCATCTTGCTTCCAGCTCTTTGGGAAGCTAAGAAACAACTCGCTCTGCACAGTGCTCTTACAGCCTACCGTGAACATCTCTTCCAAAGGCCTGTGAAACGCAGTTTCTTTGAAGGCCTGATCTGGCTGAAGTAGGACTTCTGCTCTGGGTGTGCTACTTTGCGCTAGAGCTGAAAGGCACAACGTGCAGGCTTCTTTCCAAAGGGCGAGTTGGGCCCCACAGCATCTTGCTTCCAGCTCTTTGGGAAGCTAAGAAACCACTCTCTCTGCACAGTGCTCTTACAGCCTAGTGGGAATATCTCTTCCAAAGGCCTGAGAAACGCAGTTTCTTCGCAGGCCTGATCTGGCTGAAGTAGGACTTCTGCTCTGGGTGTGCTACTTTGCCCTAGAGCTGAAAGGCACAACGTGCAGGCTTCTTTCCAAAGGGCGAGTTGGGGCCCACAGCATCTTGCTTCCAGCTCTTTGGGAAGCTAAGAAACAACTCGCTCTGCACAGTGCTCTTACAGCCTACCGGGAACATCTCTTCCAAAGGCCTGTGAAACGCAGTTTCTTTGCAGGCCTGATCTGGCTGAAGTAGGACTTCTGCTCTGGGTGTGCTACTTTGCCCTAGAGCTGAAAGGCACAAACGTGCAGGCTTCTTTCCAAAGGGCGTGTTGGGGCCCACAGCATCTTGCTTCCAGCTCTTTGGGAAGCTAAGAAACAACTCGCTCTGCTCAGTGCTCTTACAGCCTACCGGGAACATCTCTTCCAAAGGCCTGTGAAACGCAGTTTCTTTGCAGGCCTGATCTGGCTGAAGTAGGACTTCTGCTCTGGGTGTGCTACTTTGCCCTAGAGCTGAAAGGCACAACGTGCAGGCTTCTTTCCAAAGGGCGAGTTGGGCCCCACAGCATCTTGCTTCCAGCTCTTTGGGAAGCTAAGAAACAACTCGCTCTGCACAGTGCTCTTACAGCCTACCGGGAACATCTCTTCCAAAGGCCTGTGAAACGCAGTTTCTTTGCAGGCCTGATCTGGCTGAAGTAGGACTTCTGCTCTGGGTGTGCTACTTTGCCCTAGAGCTGAAAGGCACAACGTGCAGGCTTCTTTCCAATGGGCGAGTTGGGCCCCACAGCATCTTGCTTCCAGCTCTTTGGGAAGCTAAGAAACAACTCGCTCTGCACAGTGGTCTTACAGCCTAGTGGGAACATCTCTTCCAAAGGCCTGTGAAACGCAGTTTCTTTGCAGGCCTGATCTGGCTGAAGTAGGACTTCTGCTCTGGGTGTGCTACTTTGCCCTAGAGCTCAAAGGCACAACGTGCAGCCTTCTTTCCAAAGGGCGAGTTGGGCCCCACAGCATCTTGCTTCCAGCTCTTTGGGAAGCTAAGAAACCACTCGCTCTGCACAGTGCTCTTACAGCCTAGTGGGAACGTCTCTTACAAAGGCCTGTGAAACGCAGTTTCTTTGCAGGCCTGATCTGGCTGAAGTAGGACTTCTGCTCTGGGTGTGCTACTTTGCCCTAGAGCTGAAAGGCACAACGTGCAGGCTTCTTTCCAAAGGGCGAGTTGGGCCCCACAGCATCTTGCTTCCAGCTCTTTGGGAAGCTAAGAAACAACTCGCTCTGCACAGTGCTCTTACAGCCTACCAGGAACATCTCTTCCAAAGGCCAGTGAAACGCAGTTTCTTTGCAGGCCTGATCTGGCTGAAGTAGGACTTCTGCTCTGGATGTGCTACTTTGCCCAAGAGCTGAAAGGCTCAACGTGCAGGCTTCTTTCCAAAGGGCGAGTTGGGCCCCACAGCGTCTTGCTTCCAGCTCTTTGGGAAGCTAAGAAACAACTCGCTCTGCACAGTGCTCTTACAGCCTAGTGGGAACATCTCTTCCAAAGGCCTGTGAAACGCAGTTTCTTTGCAGGCCTGATCTGGCTGAAGTAGGACTTCTGCTCTGGGTGTGCTACTTTGCCCTAGAGCTGAAAGGCACAACGTGCAGGCTTCTTTCCAAAGGGCGAGTTGGGCCCCACAGCATCTTGCTTCCAGCTCTTTGGGAAGCTAAGAAACCACTCGCTCTGCACAGTGCTCTAACAGCCTAGTGGGAACATCTCTTCCAAAGGCCTGTGAAACGCAGTTTCTTTGCAGGCCTGATCTGGCTGAAGTAGGACTTCTGCTCTGGGTGTGCTACTTTGCCCTAGAGCTGAAAGGCACAACGTGCAGGCTTCTTTCCAAAAGGCAAGTTGGGCTCCACTGCATCTTGATTCCAGCTCTTTGGGAAGCTAAGAAACAACTCGCTCTGCACAGTGCTCTTACAGCCTAGTGGGAACATCTCTTCCAAAGGCCTGTGAAACGCAGTTTCTTTGCAGGCCTGATCTGGCTGAAGTAGGAGTTCTGCTCTGGGTGTGCTACTTTGCCCTAGAGCTGAAAGGCACAACGTGCAGGCTTCTTTCCAAAGGGCGAGTTGGGCCCCACAGCATCTTGCTTCCAGCTCTTTGGGAAGCTAAGAAACAACTCGCTCTGCACAGTGCTCTTACAGCCTACCGGGAACATCTCTTCCAAAGGCCTGTGAAACGCAGTTTCTTTGCAGGCCTGATCTGGCTGAAGTAGGACTTCTGCTCTGGGTGTGCTACTTTGCCCTAGAGCTGAAAGGCACAACGTGCAATCTTCTTTCCAAAGGGCGAGAAGGGCCCCACAGCATCTTGCTTCCAGCTCTTTGGGAAGCTAAGAAACAACTCGCTCTGCACAGTGCTCTTACAGCCTACCGGGAACATGTCTTCCAAAGGCCTGTGAAACGCAGTTCCTTTGCAGGCCTGATCTGGCTGAAGTAGGACTTCTGCTCTGGGTGTGCTACTTTGCCCTAGAGCTGAAAGGCACAACGTGCAGGCTTCTTTCCAAAGGGTGAGTTGGGCCCCACATCATCTTGCTTCCAGCTCTTTGGGAAGCTAAGAAACAACTCGCTCTGCACAGTGCTCTTACAGCCTACCGGGAACATCTCTTCCAAAGGCCTGTGAAACGCAGTTTCTTTGCAGGCCTGATCTGGCTGAAGTAGGACTTCTGCTCTGGGTGTGCTACTTTGCCCTAGAGCTGAAAGGCACAACGTGCAGGCTTCTTTCCAAAGGGCGAGTTGGGCCCCACAGCATCTTGCTTCCAGCTCTTTGGGAAGCTAAGAAACAACTCGCTCTGCACAGTGCTCTTACAGCCTACCGGGAACATCTCTTCCAAAGGCCTGTGAAACGCAGTTTCTTTGCAGGCCTGATCTGGCTGAAGTAGGACTTCTGCTCTGGGTGTGCTACTTTGCCCTAGAGCTCAAAGGCACAACGTGCAGCCTTCTTTCCAAAGGGCGAGTTGGGCCCCACAGCATCTTGCTTCCAGCTCTTTGGGAAGCTAAGAAAACACTCGCTCTGCACAGTGCTCTAACAGCCTAGTGGGAACATCTCTTCCAAAGGCCTGTGAAATGCAGTTTCTTTGCAGGCCTGATCTGGCTGAAGTAGGACTTCTGCTCTGGGTGTGCTACTTTGCCCTAGAGCTGAAAGGCACAACGTGCAGGCTTCTTTACAAAGGGCGAGTTGGGCTCCACAGCATCTTGATTCCAGCTCTTTGGGAAGCTAAGAAACAACTCGCTCTGCACAGTGCTCTTACAGCCTAGTGGGAACATCTCTTCCAAAGGCCTGTGAAACGCAGTTTCTTTGCAGGCCTGATCTGGCTGAAGTAGGACTTCTGCTCTGGGTGTGCTACTTTGCCCTAGAGCTGAAAGGCACAACGTGCAGGCTTCTTTCCAAAGGGCGAGTTGGGCCCCACAGCATCTTGCTTCCAGCTCTTTGGGAAGCTAAGAAACCACTCGCTCTGCACAGTGCTCTAACAGCCTAGTGGGAACATCTCTTCCAAAGGCCTGTGAAACGCAGTTTCTTTGCAGGCCTGATCTGGCTGAAGTAGGACTTCTGCTCTGGGTGTGCTACTTTGCCCTAGAGCTGAAAGGCACAACGTGCAGGCTTCTTTCCAAAAGGCGAGTTGGGCTCCACTGCATCTTGATTCCAGCTCTTTGGGAAGCTAAGAAACAACTCGCTCTGCACAGTGCTCTTACAGCCTAGTGGGAACATCTCTTCCAAAGGCCTGTGAAACGCAGTTTCTTTGCAGGCCTGATCTGGCTGAAGTAGGACTTCTGCTCTGGGTGTGCTACTTTGCCCTAGAGCTGAAAGGCACAACGTGCAGGCTTCTTTCCAAAGGGCGAGTTGGGCCCCACAGCATCTTGCTTCCAGCTCTTTGGGAAGCTAAGAAACAACTCGCTCTGCACAGTGCTCTTACAGCCTACCGGGAACATCTCTTCCAAAGGCCTGTGAAACGCAGTTTCTTTGCAGGCCTGATCTGGCTGAAGTAGGACTTCTGCTCTGGGTGTGCTACTTTGCCCTAGAGCTGAAAGGCACAACGTGCAGGCTTCTTTCCAAAGGGCGAGTTGGGCCCCACAGCATCTTGCTTCCAGCTCTTTGGGAAACTGAGAAACCACTCGCTCTGCACAGTGCTCTTACAGCCTAGTGGGAACATCTCTTCCAAAGGCCTGTGAAACGCAGTTTCTTTGCAGGCCTGATCTGGCTGAAGTAGGACTTCTGCTCTGGGTGTGCTACTTTGCCCTAGAGCTGAAAGGCACAACGTGCAATCTTCTTTCCAAAGGGCGAGAAGGGCCCCACAGCATCTTGCTTCCAGCTCTTTGGGAAGCTAAGAAACAACTCGCTCTGCACAGTGCTCTTACAGCCTACCGGGAACATGTCTTCCAAAGGCCTGTGAAACGCAGTTTCTTTGCAGGCCTGATCTGGCTGAAGTAGGACTTCTGCTCTGGGTGTGCTACTTTGCCCTAGAGCTGAAAGGCACAACGTGCAGGCTTCTTTCCAAAGGGCGAGTTGGGCCCCACATCATCTTGCTTCCAGCTCTTTGGGAAGCTAAGAAACAACTCGCTCTGCACAGTGCTCTTACAGCCTAGTGGGAACATCTCTTCCAAAGGCCTGTGAAACGCAGTTTCTTTGCAGGCCTGATCTGGCTGAAGTAGGACTTCTGCTCTGGGTGTGCTACTTTGCCCTAGAGCTGAAAGGCACAACGTGCAGGCTTCTTTCCAAAGGGCGAGTTGGGCCCCACAGCATCTTGCTTCCAGCTCTTTGGGAAGCTAAGAAACAACTCGCTCTGCACAGTGCTCTTACAGCCTACCGGGAACATCTCTTCCAAAGGCCTGTGAAACGCAGTTTCTTTGCAGGCCTGATCTGGCTGAAGTAGGACTTCTGCTCTGGGTGTGCTACTTTGCCCTAGAGCTGAAAGGCACAACGTGCAGGCTTCTTTCCAAAGGGCGAGTTGGGCCCCACAGCATCTTGCTTCCAGCTCTTTGGGAAGCTAAGAAACCACTCTCTCTGCACAGTGCTCTTACAGCCTAGTGGGAACATCTCTTCCAAAGGCCTGTGAAACGCAGTTTCTTTGCAGGCCTGATCTGGCTGAAGTAGGACTTCTGCTCTGGGTGTGCTACTTTGCCCTAGAGCTGAAAGGCACAACGTGCAGGCTTCTTTCCAAAGGGCGAGTTGGGGCCCACAGCATCTTGCTTCCAGCTCTTTGGGAAGCTAAGAAACAACTCGCTCTGCACAGTGCTCTTACAGCCTTGTGGGAACATCTCTTCCAAAGGCCTGTGAAACGCAGTTTCTTTGCAGGCCTGATCTGGCTGAAGTAGGACTTCTGCTCTGGGTGTGCTACTTTGCCCTAGAGCTGAAAGGCACAACGTGCAGGCTTCTTTCCAAAGGGCGATTTGGGCCCCACAGCATCTTGCTTCCAGCTCTTTGGGAAGCTGAGAAACCACTCGCTCTGCACAGTGCTCTACAGCCTAGTGGGAACATCTCTTCCAAAGGCCTGTGAAACGCAGTTTCTTTGCAGGCCTGATCTGGCTGAAGTAGGACTTCTGCTCTGGGTGTGCTACTTTGCCCTAGAGCTCAAAGGCACAACGTGCAGCCTTCTTTCCAAAGGGCGAGTTGGGCCCCACAGCATCTTGCTTCCAGCTCTTTGGGAAGCTAAGAAACCACTCGCTCTGCACAGTGCTCTTACAGCCTAGTGGGAACGTCTCTTCCAAAGGCCTGTGAAACGCAGTTTCTTTGCAGGCCTGATCTGGCTGAAGTAGGACTTCTGCTCTGGGTGTGCTACTTTGCCCTAGAGCTGAAAGGCACAACGTGCAGGCTTCTTTCCAAAGGGCGAGTTGGGCCCCACAGCATCTTGCTTCCAGCTCTTTGGGAAGCTAAGAAACAACTCGCTCTGCACAGTGCTCTTACAGCCTACGGGGAACATCTCTTCCAAAGGCCTGTGAAACGCAGTTTCTTTGCAGGCCTGATCTGGCTGAAGTTGGACTTCTGCTCTGGGTGTGCTACTTTGCCCTAGAGCTGAAAGGCTCAACGTGCAGGCTTCTTTCCAAAGGGCGAGTTGGGCCCCACAGCGTCTTGCTTCCAGCTCTTTGGGAAGCTAAGAAACAACTCGCTCTGCACAGTGCTCTTACAGCCTACGGGGAACATCTCTTCCAAAGGCCTGTGAAACGCAGTTTCTTTGCAGGCCTGATCTGGCTGAAGTAGGACTTCTGCTCTGGGTGTGCTACTTTGCCCTAGAGCTGAAAGGCACAACGTGCAGGCTTCTTTACAAAGGGCGAGTTGGGCTCCACAGCATCTTGATTCCAGCTCTTTGGGAAGCTAAGAAACAACTCGCTCTGCACAGTGCTCTTACAGCCTAGTGGGAACATCTCTTCCAAAGGCCTGTGAAACGCAGTTTCTTTGCAGGCCTGATCTGGCTGAAGTAGGACTTCTGCTCTGGGTGTGCTACTTTGCCCTAGAGCTGAAAGGCACAACGTGCAGGCTTCTTTCCAAAGGGCGAGTTGGGCCCCACAGCATCTTGCTTCCAGCTCTTTGGGAACCTAAGAAACCACTCGCTCTGCACAGTGCTCTAACAGCCTAGTGGGAACATCTCTTCCAAAGGCCTGTGAAACGCAGTTTCTTTGCAGGCCTGATCTGGCTGAAGTAGGACTTCTGCTCTGGGTGTGCTACTTTGCCCTAGAGCTGAAAGGCACAACGTGCAGGCTTCTTTCCAAAGGGCGAGTTGGGCCCCTCAGCATCTTGCTTCCAGCTCTTTGGGAAGCTAAGAAACCACTCGTTCTGCACAGTGCTCTAACAGCCTAGTGGGAACATCTCTTCCAAAGGCCTGTGAAACGCAGTTTCTTTGCAGGCCTGATCTGGCTGAAGTAGGACTTCTGCTCTGGGTGTGCTACTTTGCCCTAGAGCTGAAAGGCACAACGTGCAGGCTTCTTTCCAAAGGGCGAGTTGGGCTCCACAGCATCTTGATTCCAGCTCTTTGGGAAGCTAAGAAACAACTCGCTCTGCACAGTGCTCTTACAGCCTAGTGGGAACATCTCTTCCAAAGGCCTGTGAAACGCAGTTTCTTTGCAGGCCTGATCTGGCTGAAGTAGGACTTCTGCTCTGGGTGTGCTACTTTGCCCTAGAGCTGAAAGGCACAACGTGCAGGCTTCTTTCCAAAGGGCGAGTTGGGCCCCACAGCATCTTGCTTCCAGCTCTTTGGGAAGCTAAGAAACCACTCGCTCTGCACAGTGCTCTAACAGCCTAGTGGGAACATCTCTTCCAAAGGCCTGTGAAACGCAGTTTCTTTGCAGGCCTGATCTGGCTGAAGTAGGACTTCTGCTCTGGGTGTACTACTTTGCCCTAGAGCTGAAAGGCACAACGTGCAGGCTTCTTTGCAAAGGGCGAGTTGGGCTCCACAGCATCTTGATTCCAGCTCTTTGGGAAGCTAAGAAACAACTCGCTCTGCACAGTGCTCTTACAGCCTAGTGGGAACATCTCTTCCAAAGGCCTGTGAAACGCAGTTTCTTTGCAGGCCTGATCTGGCTGAAGTAGGACTTCTGCTCTGGGTGTGCTACTTTGCCCTAGAGCTGAAAGGCACAACGTGCAGGCTTCTTTCCAAAGGGCGAGTTGGGCCCCCAGCATCTTGCTTCCAGCTCTTGGGGAATATAAGAAACAACTCGCTCTGCACAGTGCTCTTACAGCCTAGTGGGAACATCTCTTCCAAAGGCCTGCGAAATGCAGTTTCTTTGCAGGCCTGATCTGGCTGAAGTAGGACTTCTGCTCTGGGTGTGCTACTTTGCCCTAGAGCTGAAAGGCACAACGTGCAGGCTTCTTTCCAAAGGGCGAGTTGGGCCCCACAGCATCTTGCTTCCAGCTCTTTGGGAAGCTAAGATACAACTCGCTCTGCACAGTGCTCTTACAGCCTACCAGGAACATCTCTTCCAAAGGCCTGTGAAACGCAGTTTCTTTGCAGGCCTGATCTGGCTGAAGTAGGACTTCTGCTCTGGGTGTGCTACTTTGCCCTAGAGCTGAAAGGCTCAACGTGCAGGCTTCTTTCCAAAGGGCGAGTTGGGCCCCACAGCGTCTTGCTTCCAGCTCTTTGGGAAGCTAAGAAACAACTCGCTCTGCACAGTGCTCTTACAGCCTACGGGGAACATCTCTTCCAAAGGCCTGTGAAACGCAGTTTCTTTGCAGGCCTGATCTGGCTGAAGTAGGACTTCTGCTCTGGGTGTGCTACTTTGCCCTAGAGCTGAAAGGCACAACGTGCAGGCTTCTTTACAAAGGGCGAGTTGGGCTCCACAGCATCTTGATTCCAGCTCTTTGGGAAGCTAAGAAACAACTCGCTCTGCACAGTGCTCTTACAGCCTAGTGGGAACATCTCTTCCAAAGGCCTGTGAAACGCAGTTTCTTTGCAGGCCTGATCTGGCTGAAGTAGGACTTCTGCTCTGGGTGTGCTACTTTGCCCTAGAGCTGAAAGGCACAACGTGCAGGCTTCTTTCCAAAGGGCGAGTTGGGCCCCACAGCATCTTGCTTCCAGCTCTTTGGGAAGCTAAGAAACCACTCGCTCTGCACAGTGCTCTAACAGCCTAGTGGGAACATCTCTTCCAAAGGCCTGTGAAACGCAGTTTCTTTGCAGGCCTGATCTGGCTGAAGTAGGACTTCTGCTCTGGGTGTGCTACTTTGCCCTAGAGCTGAAAGGCACAACGTGCAGGCTTCTTTCCAAAGGGCGAGTTGGGCCCCTCAGCATCTTGCTTCCAGCTCTTTGGGAAGCTAAGAAACCACTCGCTCTGCACAGTGCTCTAACAGCCTAGTGGGAACATCTCTTCCAAAGGCCTGTGAAACGCAGTTTCTTTGCAGGCCTGATCTGGCTGAAGTAGGACTTCTGCTCTGGGTGTGCTACATTGCCCTAGAGCTGAAAGGCACAACGTGCAGGCTTCTTTGCAAAGGGCGAGTTGGGCTCCACAGCATCTTGATTCCAGCTCTTTGGGAAGCTAAGAAACAACTCGCTCTGCACAGTGCTCTTACAGCCTAGTGGGAACATCTCTTCCAAAGGCCTGTGAAACGCAGTTTCTTTGCAGGCCTGATCTGGCTGAAGTAGGACTTCTGCTCTGGGTGTGCTACTTTGCCCTAGAGCTGAAAGGCACAACGTGCAGGCTTCTTTCCAAAGGGCGAGTTGGGCCCCACAGCATCTTGCTTCCAGCTCTTTGGGAAGCTAAGAAACCACTCGCTCTGCACAGTGCTCTAACAGCCTAGTGGGAACATCTCTTCCAAAGGCCTGTGAAACGCAGTTTCTTTGCAGGCCTCATCTGGCTGAAGTAGGACTTCTGCTCTGGGTGTACTACTTTGCCCTAGAGCTGAAAGGCACAACGTGCAGGCTTCTTTCCAAAGGGCGAGTTGGGCTCCACAGCATCTTGATTCCAGCTCTTTGGGAAGCTAAGAAACAACTCGCTCTGCACAGTGCTCTTACAGCCTAGTGGGAACATCTCTTCCAAAGGCCTGTGAAACGCAGTTTCTTTGCAGGCCTGATCTGGCTGAAGTAGGACTTCTGCTCTGGGTGTGCTACTTTGCCCTAGAGCTGAAAGGCACAACGTGCAGGCTTCTTTCCAAAGGGCGAGTTGGGCCCCCAGCATCTTGCTTCCAGCTCTTGGGGAATATAAGAAACAACTCGCTCTGCACAGTGCTCTTACAGCCTAGTGGGAACATCTCTTCCAAAGGCCTGTGAAACGCAGTTTCTTTGCAGGCCTGATCTGGCTGAAGTAGGACTTCTGCTCTGGGTGTGCTACTTTGCCCAGAGCTGAAAGGCACAACGTGCAGGCTTCTTTCCAAAGGGCGAGTTGGGCCCCACAGCATCTTGCTTCCAGCTCTTTGGGAAGCTGAGAAACCACTCGCTCTGCACAGTGCTCTTACAGCCTAGTGGGAACACCTCTTCCAAAGGCCTGTGAAACGCAGTTTCTTTGCAGGCCTGATCTGGCTGAAGTAGGACTTCTGCTCTGGGTGTGCTACTTTGCCCTAGAGCTGAAAGGCACAACGTGCAGGCTTCTTTCCAAAGTGCGAGAAGGGCCCCACAGCATCTTGCTTCCAGCTCTTTGGGAAGCTAAGAAACAACTCGCTCTGCACAGTGCTCTTACAGCCTACGGGGAACATCTCTTCCAAAGGCCTGTGAAACGCAGTTTCTTTGCAGGCCTGATCTGGCTGAAGTAGGACTTCTGCTCTGGGTGTGCTACTTTGCCCTAGAGCTGAAAGGCACAACGTGCAGGCTTCTTTCCAAAGGGCGAGTTGGGCCCCAGAGCATCTTGCTTCCAGCTCTTTGGGAAGCTAAGAAACCACTCGCTCGGCACAGTGCTCTTACAGCCTTGTGGGAACATCTCTTCCAAAGGCCTGTGAAACGCAGTTTCTTTGCAGGCCTGATCTGGCTGAAGTAGGACTTCTGCTCTGGGTGTGCTACTTTGCCCTAGAGCTGAAAGGCACAACGTGCAGGCTTCTTTCCAAAGGGCGATTTGGGCCCCACAGCATCTTGCTTCCAGCTCTTTGGGAAGCTGAGAAACCACTCGCTCTGCACAGTGCTCTTACAGCCTAGTGGGAACATCTCTTCCAAAGGCCTGTGAAACGCAGTTTCTTTGCAGGCCTGATCTGGCTGAAGTAGGACTTCTGATCTGGGTGTGCTACTTTGCCCTAGAGCTGAAAGGCACAACGTGCAGGCTTCTTTCCAAAGGGCGAGAAGGGCCCCACAGCATCTTGCTTCCAGCTCTTTGGGAAGCTAAGAAACAACTCGCTCTGCACAGTGCTCTTACAGCCTACCGGGAACATCTCTTCCAAAGGCCTGTGAAACGCAGTTTCTTTTCAGGCCTGATCTGGCTGAAGTAGGACTTCTGCTCTGGGTGTGCTACTTTGCCCTAGAGCTGAAAGGCACAACGTGCAGGCTTATTTCCAAAGGGCGAGTTGGGCCCCACAGCATCTTGCTTCCAGCTCTTTGGGAAGCTAAGAAACAACTCGCTCTGCACAGTGCTCTTACAGCCTACCGGGAACATGTCTTCCAAAGGCCTGTGAAACGCAGTTTCTTTGCAGGCCTGATCTGGCTGAAGTAGGACTTCTGCTCTGGGTGTGCTACTTTGCCCTAGAGCTGAAAGGCACAACGTGCAGGCTTCTTTCCAAAGGGCGAGTTGGGCCCCACAGCATCTTGCTTCCAGCTCTTTGGGAAGCTAAGAAACCACTCGCTCTGCACAGTGCTCTAACAGCCTAGTGGGAACATATCTTCCAAAGGCCTGTGAAACGCAGTTTCTTTGCAGGCCTGATCTGGCTGAAGTAGGACTTCTGCTCTGGGTGTGCTACTTTGCCCTAGAGCTGAAAGGCACAACGTGCAGGCTTCTTTCCAAAGGGCGAGTTGGGCCCCACAGCATCTTGCTTCCAGCTCTTTGGGAAGCTAAGAAACAAGTCGTTCTGCACAGTGCTCTTACAGCCTAGTGGGAACATCTCTTCCAAAGGCCTGTGAAACGCAGTTTCTTTGCAGGCCTGATCTGGCTGAAGTAGGACTTCTGCTCTGGGTGTGCTACTTTGCCCTAGAGCTGAAAGGCACAACGTGCAGGCTTCTTTCCAAAGGGCGAGTTGGGCCCCACAGCATCTTGCTTCCAGCTCTTGGGGAATCTAAGACACAACTCGCTCTGCACAGTGCTCTTACAGCCTACCGGGAACATCTCTTCCAAAGGCCTGTGAAACGCAGTTTCTTTGCAGGCCTGATCTGGCTGAAGTAGGACTTCTGCTCTGGGTGTGCTACTTTGCCCCAGAGCTGAAAGGCACAACGTGCAGGCTTCTTTCCAAAGGGCGAGTTGGGCCCCACAGCATCTTGCTTCCAGCTCTTTGGGAAGCTGAGAAACGACTCGCTCTGCACAGTGCTCTTACAGCCTAGTGGGAACATCTCTTCCAAAGGCCTGTGAAACGCAGTTTCTTTGCAGGCCTGATCTGGCTGAAGTAGGACTTCTGCTCTGGGTGTGCTACTTTGCCCTAGAGCTGAAAGGCACAACGTGCAGGTTTCTTTCCAAACGGCGAGTTGGGCCCCACAGCATCTTGCTTCCAGCTCTTTGGGAAGCTAAGAAACAACTCGCTCTGCACAGTGCTCTTACAGCCTAGTGGGAACATCTCTTCCAAAGGCCTGTGAAACGCAGTTTCTTTGCAGGCCTGATCTGGCTGAAGTAGGACTTCTGCTCTGGGTGTGCTACTTTGCCCTAGAGCTGAAAGGCACAACGTGCAGGCTTCTTTCCAAAGGGCGAGTTGGGCCCCACAGCATCTTGCTTCCAGCTCTTTGGGAAGCTAAGAAACAACTCGCTCTGCACAGTGCTCTTACAGCCTACCGGGAACATCTCTTCCAGAGGCCTGTGAAACGCAATTTCTTTGAAGGCCTGATCTGGCTGAAGTAGGACTTCTGCTCTGGGTGTGCTACTTTGCACTAGAGCTGAAAGGCACAACGTGCAGGCTTCTTTCCAAAGGGCGAGTTGGGCCCCACAGCATCTTGCTTCCAGCTCTTTGGGAAGCTAAGAAACCACTCGCTCTGCACAGTGCTCTTACAGCCTAGTGGGAACATCTCTTCCAAAGGCCTGTGAAACGCAGTTTCTTTGCAGGCCTGATCTGGCTGAAGTAGGACTTCTGCTCTGGGTGTGCTACTTTGCCCTAGAGCTGAAAGGCACAACGTGCAGGCTTCTTTCCAAAGGGCGAGTTGGGCCCCACAGCATCTTGCTTGCAGCTCTTTGGGAAGCTAAGAAACAACTCGCTCTGCACAGTGCTCTTACAGCCTACTGGGAACATCTCTTCCAAAGGCCTGTGAAACGCAGTTTCTTTGCAGGCCTGATCTGGCTGAAGTAGGACTTCTGCTCTGGGTGTGCTACTTTGCCCTAGAGCTGAAAGGCACAACGTGCAGGCTTCTTTCCAAAGGGCGTGTTGGGCCCCACAGCATCTTGCTTCCAGCTCTTTGGGAGGCTAAGAAACCACTCGCTCTGCACAGTGCTCTTACAGCCTACCAGGAACATCTCTTCCAAAGGACTGTGAAACGCAGTTTCTTTGCAGGCCTGATCTGGCTGAAGTAGGACTTCTGCTCTGGGTGTGCTACTTTGCCCTAGAGCTGAAAGGCACAACGTGCAGGCTTATTTCCAAAGGGCGAGTTGGGCCCCACAGCATCTTGCTTCCAGCTCTTTGGGAAGCTAAGAAACAACTCGCTCTGCACAGTGCTCTTACAGCCTACCGGGAACATGTCTTCCAAAGGCCTGTGAAACGCAGTTTCTTTGCAGGCCTGATCTGGCTGAAGTAGGACTTCTGCTCTGGGTGTGCTACTTTGCCCTAGAGCTGAAAGGCACAACGTGCAGGCTTCTTTCCAAAGGGCGAGTTGGGCCCCACAGCATCTTGCTTCCAGCTCTTTGGGAAGCTAAGAAACCACTCGCTCTGCACAGTGCTCTAACAGCCTAGTGGGAACATCTCTTCCAAAGGCCTGTGAAACGCAGTTTCTTTGCAGGCCTGATCTGGCTGAAGTAGGACTTCTGCTCTGGGTGTGCTACTTTGCCCTAGAGCTGAAAGGCACAACGTGCAGGCTTCTTTCCAAAGGGCGAGTTGGGCCCCACAGCATCTTGCTTCCAGCTCTTTGGGAAGCTAAGAAACAAGTCGCTCTGCACAGTGGTCTTACAGCCTACTGGGAACATCTCTTCCAAAGGCCTGTGAAACGCAGTTTCTTTGCAGGCCTGATCTGGCTGAAGTAGGACTTCTGCTCTGGGTGTGCTACTTTGCCCTAGAGCTGAAAGGCACAACGTGCAGGCTTCTTTCCAAAGGGCGAGTTGGGCCCCACAGCATCTTGCTTCCAGCTCTTGGGGAATCTAAGACACAACTCGCTCTGCACAGTGCTCTTACAGCCTACCGGGAACATCTCTTCCAAAGGCCTGTGAAACGCAGTTTCTTTGCAGGCCTGATCTGGCTGAAGTAGGACTTCTGCTCTGGGTGTGCTACTTTGCCCCAGAGCTGAAAGGCACAACGTGCAGGCTTCTTTCCAAAGGGCGAGTTGGGCCCCACAGCATCTTGCTTCCAGCTCTTTGGGAAGCTGAGAAACGACTCGCTCTGCACAGTGCTCTTACAGCCTAGTGGGAACATCTCTTCCAAAGGCCTGTGAAACGCAGTTTCTTTGCAGGCCTGATCTGGCTGAAGTAGGACTTCTGCTCTGGGTGTGCTACTTTGCCCTAGAGCTGAAAGGCACAACGTGCAGGTTTCTTTCCAAACGGCGAGTTGGGCCCCACAGCATCTTGCTTCCAGCTCTTTGGGAAGCTAAGAAACAACTCGCTCTGCACAGTGCTCTTACAGCCTAGTGGGAACATCTCTTCCAAAGGCCTGTGAAACGCAGTTTCTTTGCAGGCCTGATCTGGCTGAAGTAGGACTTCTGCTCTGGGTGTGCTACTTTGCCCTAGAGCTGAAAGGCACAACATGCAGGCTTCTTTCCAAAGGGCGAGTTGGGCCCCACAGCATCTTGCTTCCAGCTCTTTGGGAAGCTAAGAAACAACTCGCTCTGCACAGTGCTCTTACAGCCTACCGGGAACATCTCTTCCAGAGGCCTGTGAAACGCAATTTCTTTGAAGGCCTGATCTGGCTGAAGTAGGACTTCTGCTCTGGGTGTGCTACTTTGCCCTAGAGCTGAAAGGCACAACGTGCAGGCTTCTTTCCAAAGGGCGAGTTGGGCCCCACAGCATCTTGCTTCCAGCTCTTTGGGAAGCTAAGAAACCACTCGCTCTGCACAGTGCTCTTACAGCCTAGTGGGAACATCTCTTCCAAAGGCCTGTGAAACGCAGTTTCTTTGCAGGCCTGATCTGGCTGAAGTAGGACTTCTGCTCTGGGTGTGCTACTTTGCCCTAGAGCTGAAAGGCACAACGTGCAGGCTTCTTTCCAAAGGGCGAGTTGGGCCCCACAGCATCTTGCTTCCAGCTCTTTGGGAAGCTAAGAAACAACTCGCTCTGCACAGTGCTCTTACAGCCTACTGGGAACATCTCTTCCAAAGGCCTGTGAAACGCAGTTTCTTTGCAGGCCTGATCTGGCTGAAGTAGGACTTCTGCTCTGGGTGTGCTACTTTGCCCTAGAGCTGAAAGGCACAACGTGCAGGCTTCTTTCCAAAGGGCGAGTTGGGCCCCACAGCATCTTGCTTCCAGCTCTTTGGGAGGCTAAGAAACAACTCGCTCTGCACAGTGCTCTTACAGCCTACCAGGAACATCTCTTCCAAAGGCCTGTGAAACGCAGTTTCTTTGCAGGCCTGATCTGGCTGAAGTAGGACTTCTGCTCTGGGTGTGCTACTTTGCCCTAGAGCTGAAAGGCACAACGTGCAGACTTCTTTCCAAAGGGCGAGTTGGGCCCCACAGCGTCTTGCTTCCAGCTCTTTGGGAAGCTAAGAAACAACTCGCTCTGCACAGTGCTCTTACAGCCTACGGCGAACATCTCTTCCAAAGGCCTGTGAAACGCAGTTTCTTTGCAGGCCTGATCTGGCTGAAGTAGGACTTCTGCTCTGGGTGTGCTACTTTGCCCTAGAGCTGAAAGGCACAACGTGCAGGCTTCTTTACAAAGGGCGAGTTGGGCTCCACAGCATCTTGATTCCAGCTCTTTGGGAAGCTAAGAAACAACTCGCTCTGCACAGTGCTCTTACAGCCTAGTGGGAACATCTCTTCCAAAGGCCTGTGAAACGCAGTTTCTTTGCAGGCCTGATCTGGCTGAAGTAGGACTTCTGCTCTGGGTGTGCTACTTTGCCCTAGAGCTGAAAGGCACAACGTGCAGGCTTCTTTCCAAAGGGCCAGAAGGGCCCCACAGCATCTTGCTTCCAGCTCTTTGGGAAGCTAAGAAACAACTCGCTCTGCACAGTGCTCTTACAGCCTACCGGGAAAATGTCTTCCAAAGGCCTGTGAAACGCAGTTTCTTTGCAGGCCTGGTCTGGCTGAAGTAGGACTTCTGCTCTGGGTGTGCTACTTTGCCCTAGAGCTGAAAGGCACAACGTGCAGGCTTCTTTCCAAAGGGCGAGTTGGGCCCCACATCATCTTGCTTACAGCTCTTTGGGAATCTAAGAAACAACACGCTCTGCACAGTGCTCTTACAGCCTACCGGGAACATCTCTTCCAAAGGCCTGTGAAACGCAGTTTCTTTGCAGGCCTGATCTGGCTGAAGTAGGACTTCTGCTCTGGGTGTGCTACTTTGCCCTAGAGCTGAAAGGCACAATGTGCAGGCTTCTTTCCAAAGGGCGAGTTGGGCCCCACAGTATCTTGCTTCCAGCTCTTTGGGAAGCTGAGAAACCACTCGCTCTGCACAGAGCTCTTACAGCCTAGTGGGAACATGTCTTCCAAAGGCCTGTGAAACGCAGTTTCTTTGCAGGCCTGATCTGGCTGAAGTAGGACTTCTGCTCTGGGTGTACTACTTTGCCCTAGAGCTGAAAGGCACAACGTGCAATCTTCTTTCCAAAGGGCCAGAAGGGCCCCACAGCATCTTGCTTCCAGCTCTTTGGGAAGCTAAGAAACAACTCGCTCTGCACAGTGCTCTTACAGCCTACCGGGAAAATGTCTTCCAAAGGCCTGTGAAACGCAGTTTCTTTGCAGGCCTGATCTGGCTGAAGTAGGACTTCTGCTCTGGGTGTGCTACTTTGCCCTAGAGCTGAAAGGCACAACGTGCAGGCTTCTTTCCAAAGGGCGAGTTGGGCCCCACAGCATCTTGCTTCCAGCTCTTTGGGAAGCTAAGAAACAACTCGCTCTGCACAGTGCTCTTACAGCCTACCGGGAACATGTCTTCCAAAGGCCTGTGAAACGCACTTTCTTTGCAGGCCTGATCTGGCTGAAGTAGGACTTCTGCTCTGGGTGTGCTACTTTGCCCTAGAGCTGAAAGGCACAACGTGCAGGCTTCTTTCCAAAGGGCGAGTTGGGCCCCACAGCATCTTGCTTCCAGCTCTTTGGGGAGCTAAGAAACAACTCGCTCTGCACAGTGCTCTTACAGCCTACCAGGAACATCTCTTCCAAAGGCCTGTGAAACGCAGTTTCTTTGCAGGCCTGATCTGGCTGAAGTAGGACTTCTGCTCTGGCTGTGCTACTTTGCGCTAGAGCTGAAAGGCACAACGTGCAGGCTTCTTTCCAAAGGGCGAGTTGGGTCCCACAGCATCTTGCTTCCAGCTCTTTGGGAATCTAAGAAACAACTCGCTCTGCACAGTGCTCTTACAGCCTACCGGGAACATCTCTTCCAAAGGCCTGTGAAACGCAGTTTCTTTGCAGGCCTGATCTGGCTGAAGTAGGACTTCTGCTCTGGGTGTGCTACTTTGCCCTAGAGCTGAAAGGCACAACGTGCAGGCTTCTTTCCAAAGGGCGAGTTGGGCCCCACAGCATCTTGCTTCCAGCTCTTTGGGAAGCTAAGAAACCACTCGCTCTGCACAGTGCTCTAAAAGCCTAGTGGGAACATCTCTTCCAAGAGGCCTGTGAAACGCAGTTTCTTTGCAGGCCTCATCTGGCTGAAGTAGGACTTCTGCTCTGGGTGTGCTACTTTGCCCTACAGCTGAAAGGCACAACGTGCAGGCTTGTTTCCAAAGGGCGAGTTGGGCTCCACAGCATCTTGATTCCAGCTCTTTGGGAAGCTAAGAAACAACTCGCTCTGCACAGTGCTCTTACAGCCTAGTGGGAACATCTCTTCCAAAGGCCTGTGAAACGCAGTTTCTTTGCAGGCCTGATCTGGCTGAAGTAGGACTTCTGCTCTGGGTGTGCTACTTTGCCCTAGAGCTGAAAGGCACAACGTGCAGGCTTCTTTGCAAAGGGCGAGTTGGGCCCCACAGCATCTTGCTTCCAGCTCTTTGGGAAGCTAAGAAACCACTCGCTCTGCACAGTGCTCTAACAGCCTAGTGGGAACATCTCTTCCAAATGCCTGTGAAACGCAGTTTCTTTGCAGGCCTGATCTGGCTGAAGTAGGTCTTCTGCTCTGGGTGTACTACTTTGCCCTAGAGCTGAAAGGCACAACGTGCAGGCTTCTTTCCAAAGGGCGAGTTGGGCTCCACAGCATCTTGATTCCAGCTCTTTGGGAAGCTAAGAAACAACTCGCTCTGCACAGTGCTCTTACAGCCTAGTGGGAACAACTCTTCCAAAGGCCTGTGAAACGCAGTTTCTTTGCAGGCCTGATCTGGCTGAAGTAGGACTTCTGCTCTGGGTGTTCTACTTTGCCCTAGAGCTGAAAGGCACAACGTGCAGGCTTCTTTCCAAAGGGCGAGTTGGGCCCCACAGCATCTTGCTTCCAGCTCTTGGGGAATATAAGAAACAACTCGCTCTGCAAAGTGCTCTTACAGCCTAGTGGGAACATCTCTTCCAAAGGCCTGTGAAACGCAGTTTGTTTGCAGGCCTGATCTGGCTGAAGTAGGACTTCTGCTCTGGCTGTGCTACTTTGCCCTAGAGCTGAAAGGCACAACGTGCAGGCTTCTTTCCAAAGGGCGAGTTGGGCCCCACAGCATCTTGCTTCCAGCTCTTTGGGAAGCTGAGAAACCACTCGCTCTGCACAGTGCTCTTACAGCCTAGTGGGAACATCTCTTCCATAGGCCTGTGAAACGCAGTTTCTTTGCAGGCCTGATCTGGCTGAAGTAGGACTTCTGCTCTGGGTGTGCTACTTTGCCCTAGAGCTGAAAGGCACAACGTGCAGGCTTCTTTCCAAAGGGCGAGAAGGGCCCCACAGCATCTTGCTTCCAGCTCTTTGGGAAGCTAAGAAACAACTCGCTCTGCACAGTGCTCTTACAGCCTACCGGGAACATCTCTTCCAAAGGCCTGTGAAACGCAGTTTCTTTGCAGGCCTGATCTGGCTGAAGTAGGACTTCTGCTCTGGGTGTGCTACTTTGCCCTAGAGCTGAAAGGCACAACGTGCAGGCTTCTTTCCAAAGGGCGAGTTGGGCCCCACAGCATCTTGCTTCCAGCTCTTTGGGAAGCTGAGAAACCACTCGCTCTGCACAGTGCTCTTACAGCCTAGTGGGAACATCTCTTCCAAAGGCCTGTGAAACGCAGTTTCTTTGCAGGCCTGATCTGGCTGAAGTAGGACTTCTGCTCTGGGTGTGCTACTTTGCCCTAGAGCTGAAAGGCACAACGTGCAGGTTTCTTTCCAAAGGGCGAGTTGGGCCCCACAGCATCTTGCTTCCAGCTCTTTGGGAAGCTAAGAAACAACTCGCTCTGCACAGTGCTCTTACAGCCTACCAGGAACATCTCTTCCAAAGGCCTGTGAAACGCAGTTTCTTTGCAGACCTGATCTGGCTGAAGTAGGACTTCTGCTCTGGGTGTGCTACTTTGCCCTAGAGCTGAAAGGCACAACGTGCAGGCTTCTTTCCAAAGGGCGAGTTGGGCCCCACAGCATCTTGCTTCCAGCTCTTTGGGAAGCTAAGAAACAACTCGCTCTGCACAGTGCTCTTACAGCCTACCGGGAACATCTCTTCCAAAGGCCTGTGA
This sequence comes from Equus caballus, assembly GCF_041296265.1. NCBI lineage: Eukaryota > Metazoa > Chordata > Mammalia > Perissodactyla > Equidae > Equus > Equus caballus. Next base: position 1,968,772 of record NC_091710.1, read on the forward strand.
AACGCAGTTTCTTTGAAGGCCTGATCTGGCTGAAGTAGGACTTCTGCTCTGGGTGTGCTACTTTGCGCTAGAGCTGAAAGGCACAACGTGCAGGCTTCTTTCCAAAGGGCGAGTTGGGCCCCACAGCATCTTGCTTCCAGCTCTTTGGGAAGCTAAGAAACCACTCTCTCTGCACAGTGCTCTTACAGCCTAGTGGGAACATCTCTTCCAAAGGCCTGAGAAACGCAGTTTCTTTGCAGGCCTGATCTGGCTGAAGTAGGACTTCTGCTCTGGGTGTGCTACTTTGCCCTAGAGCTGAAAGGCACAACGTGCAGGCTTCTTTCCAAAGGGCGAGTTGGGCCCCACAGCATCTTGCTTCCAGCTCTTGGGGAATCTAAGACACAACTCGCTCTGCACAGTGCTCTTACAGCCTACCGGGAACATCTCTTCCAAAGGCCTGTGAAACGCAGTTTCTTTGCAGGCCTGATCTGGCTGAAGTAGGACTTCTGCTCTGGGTGTGCTACTTTGCCCCAGAGCTGAAAGGCACAACGTGCAGGCTTCTTTCCAAAGGGCGAGTTGGGCCCCACAGCATCTTGCTTCCAGCTCTTTGGGAAGCTGAGAAACGACTCGCTCTGCACAGTGCTCTTACAGCCTAGTGGGAACATCTCTTCCAAAGGCCTGTGAAACGCAGTTTCTTTGCAGGCCTGATCTGGCTGAAGTAGGACTTCTGCTCTGGGTGTGCTACTTTGCCCTAGAGCTGAAAGGCACAACGTGCAGGTTTCTTTCCAAACGGCGAGTTGGGCCCCACAGCATCTTGCTTCCAGCTCTTTGGGAAGCTAAGAAACAACTCGCTCTGCACAGTGCTCTTACAGCCTAGTGGGAACATCTCTTCCAAAGGCCTGTGAAACGCAGTTTCTTTGCAGGCCTGATCTGGCTGAAGTAGGACTTCTGCTCTGGGTGTGCTACTTTGCCCTAGAGCTGAAAGGCACAACGTGCAGGCTTCTTTCCAAAGGGCGAGTTGGGCCCCACAGCATCTTGCTTCCAGCTCTTTGGGAAGCTAAGAAACAACTCGCTCTGCACAGTGCTCTTACAGCCTACCGGGAACATCTCTTCCAGAGGCCTGTGAAACGCAATTTCTTTGAAGGCCTGATCTGGCTGAAGTAGGACTTCTGCTCTGGGTGTGCTACTTTGCCCTAGAGCTGAAAGGCACAACGTGCAGGCTTCTTTCCAAAGGGCGAGTTGGGCCCCACAGCATCTTGCTTCCAGCTCTTTGGGAAGCTAAGAAACCACTCGCTCTGCACAGTGCTCTTACAGCCTAGTGGGAACATCTCTTCCAAAGGCCTGTGAAACGCAGTTTCTTTGCAGGCCTGATCTGGCTGAAGTAGGACTTCTGCTCTGGGTGTGCTACTTTGCCCTAGAGCTGAAAGGCACAACGTGCAGGCTTCTTTCCAAAGGGCGAGTTGGGCCCCACAGCATCTTGCTTGCAGCTCTTTGGGAAGCTAAGAAACAACTCGCTCTGCACAGTGCTCTTACAGCCTACTGGGAACATCTCTTCCAAAGGCCTGTGAAACGCAGTTTCTTTGCAGGCCTGATCTGGCTGAAGTAGGACTTCTGCTCTGGGTGTGCTACTTTGCCCTAGAGCTGAAAGGCACAACGTGCAGGCTTCTTTCCAAAGGGCGAGTTGGGCCCCACAGCATCTTGCTTGCAGCTCTTTGGGAAGCTAAGAAACAACTCGCTCTGCACAGTGCTCTTACAGCCTACTGGGAACATCTCTTCCAAAGGCCTGTGAAACGCAGTTTCTTTGCAGGCCTGATCTGGCTGAAGTAGGACTTCTGCTCTGGGTGTGCTACTTTGCCCTAGAGCTGAAAGGCACAACGTGCAGGCTTCTTTCCAAAGGGCGAGTTGGGCCCCACAGCATCTTGCTTCCAGCTCTTTGGGAGGCTAAGAAACAACTCGCTCTGCACAGTGCTCTTACAGCCTACCAGGAACATCTCTTCCAAAGGACTGTGAAACGCAGTTTCTTTGCAGGCCTGATCTGGCTGAAGTAGGACTTCTGCTCTGGGTGTGCTACTTTGCCCTAGAGCTGAAAGGCACAACGTGCAGGCTTATTTCCAAAGGGCGAGTTGGGCCCCACAGCATCTTGCTTCCAGCTCTTTGGGAAGCTAAGAAACAACTCGCTCTGCACAGTGCTCTTACAGCCTACCGGGAACATGTCTTCCAAAGGCCTGTGAAACGCAGTTTCTTTGCAGGCCTGATCTGGCTGAAGTAGGACTTCTGCTCTGGGTGTGCTACTTTGCCCTAGAGCTGAAAGGCACAACGTGCAGGCTTCTTTCCAAAGGGCGAGTTGGGCCCCACAGCATCTTGCTTCCAGCTCTTTGGGAAGCTAAGAAACCACTCGCTCTGCACAGTGCTCTAACAGCCTAGTGGGAACATCTCTTCCAAAGGCCTGTGAAACGCAGTTTCTTTGCAGGCCTGATCTGGCTGAAGTAGGACTTCTGCTCTGGGTGTGCTACTTTGCCCTAGAGCTGAAAGGCACAACGTGCAGGCTTCTTTCCAAAGGGCGAGTTGGGCCCCACAGCATCTTGCTTCCAGCTCTTTGGGAAGCTAAGAAACAAGTCGCTCTGCACAGTGGTCTTACAGCCTAGTGGGAACATCTCTTCCAAAGGCCTGTGAAACGCAGTTTCTTTGCAGGCCTGATCTGGCTGAAGTAGGACTTCTGCTCTGGCTGTGCTACTTTGCCCTAGAGCTGAAAGGCACAACGTGCAGGCTTCTTTCCAAAGGGCGAGTTGGGCCCCACAGAATCTTGCTTCCAGCTCTTGGGGAATCTAAGACACAACTCGCTCTGCACAGTGCTCTTACAGCCTACCGGGAACATCTCTTCCAAAGGCCTGTGAAACGCAGTTTCTTTGCAGGCCTGATCTGGCTGAAGTAGGACTTCTGCTCTGGGTGTGCTACTTTGCCCCAGAGCTGAAAGGCACAACGTGCAGGCTTCTTTCCAAAGGGCGAGTTGGGCCCCACAGCATCTTGCTTCCAGCTCTTTGGGAAGCTGAGAAACGACTCGCTCTGCACAGTGCTCTTACAGCCTAGTGGGAACATCTCTTCCAAAGGCCTGTGAAACGCAGTTTCTTTGCAGGCCTGATCTGGCTGAAGTAGGACTTCTGCTCTGGGTGTGCTACTTTGCCCTAGAGCTGAAAGGCACAACGTGCAGGTTTCTTTCCAAACGGCGAGTTGGGCCCCACAGCATCTTGCTTCCAGCTCTTTGGGAAGCTAAGAAACAACTCGCTCTGCACAGTGCTCTTACAGCCTAGTGGGAACATCTCTTCCAAAGGCCTGTGAAACGCAGTTTCTTTGCAGGCCTGATCTGGCTGAAGTAGGACTTCTGCTCTGGGTGTGCTACTTTGCCCTAGAGCTGAAAGGCACAACGTGCAGGCTTCTTTCCAAAGGGCGAGTTGGGCCCCACAGCATCTTGCTTCCAGCTCTTTGGGAAGCTAAGAAACCACTCGCTCTGCACAGTGCTCTAACAGCCTAGTGGGAACATCTCTTCCAAAGGCCTGTGAAACGCAGTTTCTTTGCAGGCCTGATCTGGCTGAAGTAGGACTTCTGCTCTGGGTGTGCTACTTTGCCCTAGAGCTGAAAGGCACAACGTGCAGGCTTCTTTCCAAAGGGCGAGTTGGGCCCCTCAGCATCTTGCTTCCAGCTCTTTGGGAAGCTAAGAAACCACTCGCTCTGCACAGTGCTCTAACAGCCTAGTGGGAACATCTCTTCCAAAGGCCTGTGAAACGCAGTTTCTTTGCAGGCCTGATCTGGCTGAAGTAGGACTTCTGCTCTGGGTGTGCTACATTGCCCTAGAGCTGAAAGGCACAACGTGCAGGCTTCTTTGCAAAGGGCGAGTTGGGCTCCACAGCATCTTGATTCCAGCTCTTTGGGAAGCTAAGAAACAACTCGCTCTGCACAGTGCTCTTACAGCCTAGTGGGAACATCTCTTCCAAAGGCCTGTGAAACGCAGTTTCTTTGCAGGCCTGATCTGGCTGAAGTAGGACTTCTGCTCTGGGTGTGCTACTTTGCCCTAGAGCTGAAAGGCACAACGTGCAGGCTTCTTTCCAAAGGGCGAGTTGGGCCCCACAGCATCTTGCTTCCAGCTCTTTGGGAAGCTAAGAAACCACTCGCTCTGCACAGTGCTCTAACAGCCTAGTGGGAACATCTCTTCCAAAGGCCTGTGAAACGCAGTTTCTTTGCAGGCCTCATCTGGCTGAAGTAGGACTTCTGCTCTGGGTGTACTACTTTGCCCTAGAGCTGAAAGGCACAACGTGCAGGCTTCTTTCCAAAGGGCGAGTTGGGCTCCACAGCATCTTGATTCCAGCTCTTTGGGAAGCTAAGAAACAACTCGCTCTGCACAGTGCTCTTACAGCCTAGTGGGAACATCTCTTCCAAAGGCCTGTGAAACGCAGTTTCTTTGCAGGCCTGATCTGGCTGAAGTAGGACTTCTGCTCTGGGTGTGCTACTTTGCCCTAGAGCTGAAAGGCACAACGTGCAGGCTTCTTTCCAAAGGGCGAGTTGGGCCCCCAGCATCTTGCTTCCAGCTCTTGGGGAATATAAGAAACAACTCGCTCTGCACAGTGCTCTTACAGCCTAGTGGGAACATCTCTTCCAAAGGCCTGTGAAACGCAGTTTCTTTGCAGGCCTGATCTGGCTGAAGTAGGACTTCTGCTCTGGGTGTGCTACTTTGCCCAGAGCTGAAAGGCACAACGTGCAGGCTTCTTTCCAAAGGGCGAGTTGGGCCCCACAGCATCTTGCTTCCAGCTCTTTGGGAAGCTGAGAAACCACTCGCTCTGCACAGTGCTCTTACAGCCTAGTGGGAACACCTCTTCCAAAGGCCTGTGAAACGCAGTTTCTTTGCAGGCCTGATCTGGCTGAAGTAGGACTTCTGCTCTGGGTGTGCTACTTTGCCCTAGAGCTGAAAGGCACAACGTGCAGGCTTCTTTCCAAAGTGCGAGAAGGGCCCCACAGCATCTTGCTTCCAGCTCTTTGGGAAGCTAAGAAACAACTCGCTCTGCACAGTGCTCTTACAGCCTACGGGGAACATCTCTTCCAAAGGCCTGTGAAACGCAGTTTCTTTGCAGGCCTGATCTGGCTGAAGTAGGACTTCTGCTCTGGGTGTGCTACTTTGCCCTAGAGCTGAAAGGCACAACGTGCAGGCTTCTTTCCAAAGGGCGAGTTGGGCCCCAGAGCATCTTGCTTCCAGCTCTTTGGGAAGCTAAGAAACCACTCGCTCGGCACAGTGCTCTTACAGCCTTGTGGGAACATCTCTTCCAAAGGCCTGTGAAACGCAGTTTCTTTGCAGGCCTGATCTGGCTGAAGTAGGACTTCTGCTCTGGGTGTGCTACTTTGCCCTAGAGCTGAAAGGCACAACGTGCAGGCTTCTTTCCAAAGGGCGATTTGGGCCCCACAGCATCTTGCTTCCAGCTCTTTGGGAAGCTGAGAAACCACTCGCTCTGCACAGTGCTCTTACAGCCTAGTGGGAACATCTCTTCCAAAGGCCTGTGAAACGCAGTTTCTTTGCAGGCCTGATCTGGCTGAAGTAGGACTTCTGATCTGGGTGTGCTACTTTGCCCTAGAGCTGAAAGGCACAACGTGCAGGCTTCTTTCCAAAGGGCGAGAAGGGCCCCACAGCATCTTGCTTCCAGCTCTTTGGGAAGCTAAGAAACAACTCGCTCTGCACAGTGCTCTTACAGCCTACCGGGAACATCTCTTCCAAAGGCCTGTGAAACGCAGTTTCTTTTCAGGCCTGATCTGGCTGAAGTAGGACTTCTGCTCTGGGTGTGCTACTTTGCCCTAGAGCTGAAAGGCACAACGTGCAGGCTTATTTCCAAAGGGCGAGTTGGGCCCCACAGCATCTTGCTTCCAGCTCTTTGGGAAGCTAAGAAACAACTCGCTCTGCACAGTGCTCTTACAGCCTACCGGGAACATGTCTTCCAAAGGCCTGTGAAACGCAGTTTCTTTGCAGGCCTGATCTGGCTGAAGTAGGACTTCTGCTCTGGGTGTGCTACTTTGCCCTAGAGCTGAAAGGCACAACGTGCAGGCTTCTTTCCAAAGGGCGAGTTGGGCCCCACAGCATCTTGCTTCCAGCTCTTTGGGAAGCTAAGAAACCACTCGCTCTGCACAGTGCTCTAACAGCCTAGTGGGAACATATCTTCCAAAGGCCTGTGAAACGCAGTTTCTTTGCAGGCCTGATCTGGCTGAAGTAGGACTTCTGCTCTGGGTGTGCTACTTTGCCCTAGAGCTGAAAGGCACAACGTGCAGGCTTCTTTCCAAAGGGCGAGTTGGGCCCCACAGCATCTTGCTTCCAGCTCTTTGGGAAGCTAAGAAACAAGTCGTTCTGCACAGTGCTCTTACAGCCTAGTGGGAACATCTCTTCCAAAGGCCTGTGAAACGCAGTTTCTTTGCAGGCCTGATCTGGCTGAAGTAGGACTTCTGCTCTGGGTGTGCTACTTTGCCCTAGAGCTGAAAGGCACAACGTGCAGGCTTCTTTCCAAAGGGCGAGTTGGGCCCCACAGCATCTTGCTTCCAGCTCTTGGGGAATCTAAGACACAACTCGCTCTGCACAGTGCTCTTACAGCCTACCGGGAACATCTCTTCCAAAGGCCTGTGAAACGCAGTTTCTTTGCAGGCCTGATCTGGCTGAAGTAGGACTTCTGCTCTGGGTGTGCTACTTTGCCCCAGAGCTGAAAGGCACAACGTGCAGGCTTCTTTCCAAAGGGCGAGTTGGGCCCCACAGCATCTTGCTTCCAGCTCTTTGGGAAGCTGAGAAACGACTCGCTCTGCACAGTGCTCTTACAGCCTAGTGGGAACATCTCTTCCAAAGGCCTGTGAAACGCAGTTTCTTTGCAGGCCTGATCTGGCTGAAGTAGGACTTCTGCTCTGGGTGTGCTACTTTGCCCTAGAGCTGAAAGGCACAACGTGCAGGTTTCTTTCCAAACGGCGAGTTGGGCCCCACAGCATCTTGCTTCCAGCTCTTTGGGAAGCTAAGAAACAACTCGCTCTGCACAGTGCTCTTACAGCCTAGTGGGAACATCTCTTCCAAAGGCCTGTGAAACGCAGTTTCTTTGCAGGCCTGATCTGGCTGAAGTAGGACTTCTGCTCTGGGTGTGCTACTTTGCCCTAGAGCTGAAAGGCACAACGTGCAGGCTTCTTTCCAAAGGGCGAGTTGGGCCCCACAGCATCTTGCTTCCAGCTCTTTGGGAAGCTAAGAAACAACTCGCTCTGCACAGTGCTCTTACAGCCTACCGGGAACATCTCTTCCAGAGGCCTGTGAAACGCAATTTCTTTGAAGGCCTGATCTGGCTGAAGTAGGACTTCTGCTCTGGGTGTGCTACTTTGCACTAGAGCTGAAAGGCACAACGTGCAGGCTTCTTTCCAAAGGGCGAGTTGGGCCCCACAGCATCTTGCTTCCAGCTCTTTGGGAAGCTAAGAAACCACTCGCTCTGCACAGTGCTCTTACAGCCTAGTGGGAACATCTCTTCCAAAGGCCTGTGAAACGCAGTTTCTTTGCAGGCCTGATCTGGCTGAAGTAGGACTTCTGCTCTGGGTGTGCTACTTTGCCCTAGAGCTGAAAGGCACAACGTGCAGGCTTCTTTCCAAAGGGCGAGTTGGGCCCCACAGCATCTTGCTTGCAGCTCTTTGGGAAGCTAAGAAACAACTCGCTCTGCACAGTGCTCTTACAGCCTACTGGGAACATCTCTTCCAAAGGCCTGTGAAACGCAGTTTCTTTGCAGGCCTGATCTGGCTGAAGTAGGACTTCTGCTCTGGGTGTGCTACTTTGCCCTAGAGCTGAAAGGCACAACGTGCAGGCTTCTTTCCAAAGGGCGTGTTGGGCCCCACAGCATCTTGCTTCCAGCTCTTTGGGAGGCTAAGAAACCACTCGCTCTGCACAGTGCTCTTACAGCCTACCAGGAACATCTCTTCCAAAGGACTGTGAAACGCAGTTTCTTTGCAGGCCTGATCTGGCTGAAGTAGGACTTCTGCTCTGGGTGTGCTACTTTGCCCTAGAGCTGAAAGGCACAACGTGCAGGCTTATTTCCAAAGGGCGAGTTGGGCCCCACAGCATCTTGCTTCCAGCTCTTTGGGAAGCTAAGAAACAACTCGCTCTGCACAGTGCTCTTACAGCCTACCGGGAACATGTCTTCCAAAGGCCTGTGAAACGCAGTTTCTTTGCAGGCCTGATCTGGCTGAAGTAGGACTTCTGCTCTGGGTGTGCTACTTTGCCCTAGAGCTGAAAGGCACAACGTGCAGGCTTCTTTCCAAAGGGCGAGTTGGGCCCCACAGCATCTTGCTTCCAGCTCTTTGGGAAGCTAAGAAACCACTCGCTCTGCACAGTGCTCTAACAGCCTAGTGGGAACATCTCTTCCAAAGGCCTGTGAAACGCAGTTTCTTTGCAGGCCTGATCTGGCTGAAGTAGGACTTCTGCTCTGGGTGTGCTACTTTGCCCTAGAGCTGAAAGGCACAACGTGCAGGCTTCTTTCCAAAGGGCGAGTTGGGCCCCACAGCATCTTGCTTCCAGCTCTTTGGGAAGCTAAGAAACAAGTCGCTCTGCACAGTGGTCTTACAGCCTACTGGGAACATCTCTTCCAAAGGCCTGTGAAACGCAGTTTCTTTGCAGGCCTGATCTGGCTGAAGTAGGACTTCTGCTCTGGGTGTGCTACTTTGCCCTAGAGCTGAAAGGCACAACGTGCAGGCTTCTTTCCAAAGGGCGAGTTGGGCCCCACAGCATCTTGCTTCCAGCTCTTGGGGAATCTAAGACACAACTCGCTCTGCACAGTGCTCTTACAGCCTACCGGGAACATCTCTTCCAAAGGCCTGTGAAACGCAGTTTCTTTGCAGGCCTGATCTGGCTGAAGTAGGACTTCTGCTCTGGGTGTGCTACTTTGCCCCAGAGCTGAAAGGCACAACGTGCAGGCTTCTTTCCAAAGGGCGAGTTGGGCCCCACAGCATCTTGCTTCCAGCTCTTTGGGAAGCTGAGAAACGACTCGCTCTGCACAGTGCTCTTACAGCCTAGTGGGAACATCTCTTCCAAAGGCCTGTGAAACGCAGTTTCTTTGCAGGCCTGATCTGGCTGAAGTAGGACTTCTGCTCTGGGTGTGCTACTTTGCCCTAGAGCTGAAAGGCACAACGTGCAGGTTTCTTTCCAAACGGCGAGTTGGGCCCCACAGCATCTTGCTTCCAGCTCTTTGGGAAGCTAAGAAACAACTCGCTCTGCACAGTGCTCTTACAGCCTAGTGGGAACATCTCTTCCAAAGGCCTGTGAAACGCAGTTTCTTTGCAGGCCTGATCTGGCTGAAGTAGGACTTCTGCTCTGGGTGTGCTACTTTGCCCTAGAGCTGAAAGGCACAACATGCAGGCTTCTTTCCAAAGGGCGAGTTGGGCCCCACAGCATCTTGCTTCCAGCTCTTTGGGAAGCTAAGAAACAACTCGCTCTGCACAGTGCTCTTACAGCCTACCGGGAACATCTCTTCCAGAGGCCTGTGAAACGCAATTTCTTTGAAGGCCTGATCTGGCTGAAGTAGGACTTCTGCTCTGGGTGTGCTACTTTGCCCTAGAGCTGAAAGGCACAACGTGCAGGCTTCTTTCCAAAGGGCGAGTTGGGCCCCACAGCATCTTGCTTCCAGCTCTTTGGGAAGCTAAGAAACCACTCGCTCTGCACAGTGCTCTTACAGCCTAGTGGGAACATCTCTTCCAAAGGCCTGTGAAACGCAGTTTCTTTGCAGGCCTGATCTGGCTGAAGTAGGACTTCTGCTCTGGGTGTGCTACTTTGCCCTAGAGCTGAAAGGCACAACGTGCAGGCTTCTTTCCAAAGGGCGAGTTGGGCCCCACAGCATCTTGCTTCCAGCTCTTTGGGAAGCTAAGAAACAACTCGCTCTGCACAGTGCTCTTACAGCCTACTGGGAACATCTCTTCCAAAGGCCTGTGAAACGCAGTTTCTTTGCAGGCCTGATCTGGCTGAAGTAGGACTTCTGCTCTGGGTGTGCTACTTTGCCCTAGAGCTGAAAGGCACAACGTGCAGGCTTCTTTCCAAAGGGCGAGTTGGGCCCCACAGCATCTTGCTTCCAGCTCTTTGGGAGGCTAAGAAACAACTCGCTCTGCACAGTGCTCTTACAGCCTACCAGGAACATCTCTTCCAAAGGCCTGTGAAACGCAGTTTCTTTGCAGGCCTGATCTGGCTGAAGTAGGACTTCTGCTCTGGGTGTGCTACTTTGCCCTAGAGCTGAAAGGCACAACGTGCAGACTTCTTTCCAAAGGGCGAGTTGGGCCCCACAGCGTCTTGCTTCCAGCTCTTTGGGAAGCTAAGAAACAACTCGCTCTGCACAGTGCTCTTACAGCCTACGGCGAACATCTCTTCCAAAGGCCTGTGAAACGCAGTTTCTTTGCAGGCCTGATCTGGCTGAAGTAGGACTTCTGCTCTGGGTGTGCTACTTTGCCCTAGAGCTGAAAGGCACAACGTGCAGGCTTCTTTACAAAGGGCGAGTTGGGCTCCACAGCATCTTGATTCCAGCTCTTTGGGAAGCTAAGAAACAACTCGCTCTGCACAGTGCTCTTACAGCCTAGTGGGAACATCTCTTCCAAAGGCCTGTGAAACGCAGTTTCTTTGCAGGCCTGATCTGGCTGAAGTAGGACTTCTGCTCTGGGTGTGCTACTTTGCCCTAGAGCTGAAAGGCACAACGTGCAGGCTTCTTTCCAAAGGGCCAGAAGGGCCCCACAGCATCTTGCTTCCAGCTCTTTGGGAAGCTAAGAAACAACTCGCTCTGCACAGTGCTCTTACAGCCTACCGGGAAAATGTCTTCCAAAGGCCTGTGAAACGCAGTTTCTTTGCAGGCCTGGTCTGGCTGAAGTAGGACTTCTGCTCTGGGTGTGCTACTTTGCCCTAGAGCTGAAAGGCACAACGTGCAGGCTTCTTTCCAAAGGGCGAGTTGGGCCCCACATCATCTTGCTTACAGCTCTTTGGGAATCTAAGAAACAACACGCTCTGCACAGTGCTCTTACAGCCTACCGGGAACATCTCTTCCAAAGGCCTGTGAAACGCAGTTTCTTTGCAGGCCTGATCTGGCTGAAGTAGGACTTCTGCTCTGGGTGTGCTACTTTGCCCTAGAGCTGAAAGGCACAATGTGCAGGCTTCTTTCCAAAGGGCGAGTTGGGCCCCACAGTATCTTGCTTCCAGCTCTTTGGGAAGCTGAGAAACCACTCGCTCTGCACAGAGCTCTTACAGCCTAGTGGGAACATGTCTTCCAAAGGCCTGTGAAACGCAGTTTCTTTGCAGGCCTGATCTGGCTGAAGTAGGACTTCTGCTCTGGGTGTACTACTTTGCCCTAGAGCTGAAAGGCACAACGTGCAATCTTCTTTCCAAAGGGCCAGAAGGGCCCCACAGCATCTTGCTTCCAGCTCTTTGGGAAGCTAAGAAACAACTCGCTCTGCACAGTGCTCTTACAGCCTACCGGGAAAATGTCTTCCAAAGGCCTGTGAAACGCAGTTTCTTTGCAGGCCTGATCTGGCTGAAGTAGGACTTCTGCTCTGGGTGTGCTACTTTGCCCTAGAGCTGAAAGGCACAACGTGCAGGCTTCTTTCCAAAGGGCGAGTTGGGCCCCACAGCATCTTGCTTCCAGCTCTTTGGGAAGCTAAGAAACAACTCGCTCTGCACAGTGCTCTTACAGCCTACCGGGAACATGTCTTCCAAAGGCCTGTGAAACGCACTTTCTTTGCAGGCCTGATCTGGCTGAAGTAGGACTTCTGCTCTGGGTGTGCTACTTTGCCCTAGAGCTGAAAGGCACAACGTGCAGGCTTCTTTCCAAAGGGCGAGTTGGGCCCCACAGCATCTTGCTTCCAGCTCTTTGGGGAGCTAAGAAACAACTCGCTCTGCACAGTGCTCTTACAGCCTACCAGGAACATCTCTTCCAAAGGCCTGTGAAACGCAGTTTCTTTGCAGGCCTGATCTGGCTGAAGTAGGACTTCTGCTCTGGCTGTGCTACTTTGCGCTAGAGCTGAAAGGCACAACGTGCAGGCTTCTTTCCAAAGGGCGAGTTGGGTCCCACAGCATCTTGCTTCCAGCTCTTTGGGAATCTAAGAAACAACTCGCTCTGCACAGTGCTCTTACAGCCTACCGGGAACATCTCTTCCAAAGGCCTGTGAAACGCAGTTTCTTTGCAGGCCTGATCTGGCTGAAGTAGGACTTCTGCTCTGGGTGTGCTACTTTGCCCTAGAGCTGAAAGGCACAACGTGCAGGCTTCTTTCCAAAGGGCGAGTTGGGCCCCACAGCATCTTGCTTCCAGCTCTTTGGGAAGCTAAGAAACCACTCGCTCTGCACAGTGCTCTAAAAGCCTAGTGGGAACATCTCTTCCAAGAGGCCTGTGAAACGCAGTTTCTTTGCAGGCCTCATCTGGCTGAAGTAGGACTTCTGCTCTGGGTGTGCTACTTTGCCCTACAGCTGAAAGGCACAACGTGCAGGCTTGTTTCCAAAGGGCGAGTTGGGCTCCACAGCATCTTGATTCCAGCTCTTTGGGAAGCTAAGAAACAACTCGCTCTGCACAGTGCTCTTACAGCCTAGTGGGAACATCTCTTCCAAAGGCCTGTGAAACGCAGTTTCTTTGCAGGCCTGATCTGGCTGAAGTAGGACTTCTGCTCTGGGTGTGCTACTTTGCCCTAGAGCTGAAAGGCACAACGTGCAGGCTTCTTTGCAAAGGGCGAGTTGGGCCCCACAGCATCTTGCTTCCAGCTCTTTGGGAAGCTAAGAAACCACTCGCTCTGCACAGTGCTCTAACAGCCTAGTGGGAACATCTCTTCCAAATGCCTGTGAAACGCAGTTTCTTTGCAGGCCTGATCTGGCTGAAGTAGGTCTTCTGCTCTGGGTGTACTACTTTGCCCTAGAGCTGAAAGGCACAACGTGCAGGCTTCTTTCCAAAGGGCGAGTTGGGCTCCACAGCATCTTGATTCCAGCTCTTTGGGAAGCTAAGAAACAACTCGCTCTGCACAGTGCTCTTACAGCCTAGTGGGAACAACTCTTCCAAAGGCCTGTGAAACGCAGTTTCTTTGCAGGCCTGATCTGGCTGAAGTAGGACTTCTGCTCTGGGTGTTCTACTTTGCCCTAGAGCTGAAAGGCACAACGTGCAGGCTTCTTTCCAAAGGGCGAGTTGGGCCCCACAGCATCTTGCTTCCAGCTCTTGGGGAATATAAGAAACAACTCGCTCTGCAAAGTGCTCTTACAGCCTAGTGGGAACATCTCTTCCAAAGGCCTGTGAAACGCAGTTTGTTTGCAGGCCTGATCTGGCTGAAGTAGGACTTCTGCTCTGGCTGTGCTACTTTGCCCTAGAGCTGAAAGGCACAACGTGCAGGCTTCTTTCCAAAGGGCGAGTTGGGCCCCACAGCATCTTGCTTCCAGCTCTTTGGGAAGCTGAGAAACCACTCGCTCTGCACAGTGCTCTTACAGCCTAGTGGGAACATCTCTTCCATAGGCCTGTGAAACGCAGTTTCTTTGCAGGCCTGATCTGGCTGAAGTAGGACTTCTGCTCTGGGTGTGCTACTTTGCCCTAGAGCTGAAAGGCACAACGTGCAGGCTTCTTTCCAAAGGGCGAGAAGGGCCCCACAGCATCTTGCTTCCAGCTCTTTGGGAAGCTAAGAAACAACTCGCTCTGCACAGTGCTCTTACAGCCTACCGGGAACATCTCTTCCAAAGGCCTGTGAAACGCAGTTTCTTTGCAGGCCTGATCTGGCTGAAGTAGGACTTCTGCTCTGGGTGTGCTACTTTGCCCTAGAGCTGAAAGGCACAACGTGCAGGCTTCTTTCCAAAGGGCGAGTTGGGCCCCACAGCATCTTGCTTCCAGCTCTTTGGGAAGCTGAGAAACCACTCGCTCTGCACAGTGCTCTTACAGCCTAGTGGGAACATCTCTTCCAAAGGCCTGTGAAACGCAGTTTCTTTGCAGGCCTGATCTGGCTGAAGTAGGACTTCTGCTCTGGGTGTGCTACTTTGCCCTAGAGCTGAAAGGCACAACGTGCAGGTTTCTTTCCAAAGGGCGAGTTGGGCCCCACAGCATCTTGCTTCCAGCTCTTTGGGAAGCTAAGAAACAACTCGCTCTGCACAGTGCTCTTACAGCCTACCAGGAACATCTCTTCCAAAGGCCTGTGAAACGCAGTTTCTTTGCAGACCTGATCTGGCTGAAGTAGGACTTCTGCTCTGGGTGTGCTACTTTGCCCTAGAGCTGAAAGGCACAACGTGCAGGCTTCTTTCCAAAGGGCGAGTTGGGCCCCACAGCATCTTGCTTCCAGCTCTTTGGGAAGCTAAGAAACAACTCGCTCTGCACAGTGCTCTTACAGCCTACCGGGAACATCTCTTCCAAAGGCCTGTGAAACGCAGTTTCTTTGAAGGCCTGATCTGGCTGAAGTAGGACTTCTGCTCTGGGTGTGCTACTTTGCGCTAGAGCTGAAAGGCACAACGTGCAGGCTTCTTTCCAAAGGGCGAGTTGGGCCCCACAGCATCTTGCTTCCAGCTCTTTGGGAAGCTAAGAAACCACTCTCTCTGCACAGTGCTCTTACAGCCTAGTGGGAACATCTCTTCCAAAGGCCTGAGAAACGCAGTTTCTTTGCAGGCCTGATCTGGCTGAAGTAGGACTTCTGCTCTGGGTGTGCTACTTTGCCCTAGAGCTGAAAGGCACAACGTGCAGGCTTCTTTCCAAAGGGCGAGTTGGGCCCCACAGCATCTTGCTTCCAGCTCTTGGGGAATCTAAGACACAACTCGCTCTGCACAGTGCTCTTACAGCCTACCGGGAACATCTCTTCCAAAGGCCTGTGAAACGCAGTTTCTTTGCAGGCCTGATCTGGCTGAAGTAGGACTTCTGCTCTGGGTGTGCTACTTTGCCCCAGAGCTGAAAGGCACAACGTGCAGGCTTCTTTCCAAAGGGCGAGTTGGGCCCCACAGCATCTTGCTTCCAGCTCTTTGGGAAGCTGAGAAACGACTCGCTCTGCACAGTGCTCTTACAGCCTAGTGGGAACATCTCTTCCAAAGGCCTGTGAAACGCAGTTTCTTTGCAGGCCTGATCTGGCTGAAGTAGGACTTCTGCTCTGGGTGTGCTACTTTGCCCTAGAGCTGAAAGGCACAACGTGCAGGTTTCTTTCCAAACGGCGAGTTGGGCCCCACAGCATCTTGCTTCCAGCTCTTTGGGAAGCTAAGAAACAACTCGCTCTGCACAGTGCTCTTACAGCCTAGTGGGAACATCTCTTCCAAAGGCCTGTGAAACGCAGTTTCTTTGCAGGCCTGATCTGGCTGAAGTAGGACTTCTGCTCTGGGTGTGCTACTTTGCCCTAGAGCTGAAAGGCACAACGTGCAGGCTTCTTTCCAAAGGGCGAGTTGGGCCCCACAGCATCTTGCTTCCAGCTCTTTGGGAAGCTAAGAAACAACTCGCTCTGCACAGTGCTCTTACAGCCTACCGGGAACATCTCTTCCAGAGGCCTGTGAAACGCAATTTCTTTGAAGGCCTGATCTGGCTGAAGTAGGACTTCTGCTCTGGGTGTGCTACTTTGCCCTAGAGCTGAAAGGCACAACGTGCAGGCTTCTTTCCAAAGGGCGAGTTGGGCCCCACAGCATCTTGCTTCCAGCTCTTTGGGAAGCTAAGAAACCACTCGCTCTGCACAGTGCTCTTACAGCCTAGTGGGAACATCTCTTCCAAAGGCCTGTGAAACGCAGTTTCTTTGCAGGCCTGATCTGGCTGAAGTAGGACTTCTGCTCTGGGTGTGCTACTTTGCCCTAGAGCTGAAAGGCACAACGTGCAGGCTTCTTTCCAAAGGGCGAGTTGGGCCCCACAGCATCTTGCTTGCAGCTCTTTGGGAAGCTAAGAAACAACTCGCTCTGCACAGTGCTCTTACAGCCTACTGGGAACATCTCTTCCAAAGGCCTGTGAAACGCAGTTTCTTTGCAGGCCTGATCTGGCTGAAGTAGGACTTCTGCTCTGGGTGTGCTACTTTGCCCTAGAGCTGAAAGGCACAACGTGCAGGCTTCTTTCCAAAGGGCGAGTTGGGCCCCACAGCATCTTGCTTGCAGCTCTTTGGGAAGCTAAGAAACAACTCGCTCTGCACAGTGCTCTTACAGCCTACTGGGAACATCTCTTCCAAAGGCCTGTGAAACGCAGTTTCTTTGCAGGCCTGATCTGGCTGAAGTAGGACTTCTGCTCTGGGTGTGCTACTTTGCCCTAGAGCTGAAAGGCACAACGTGCAGGCTTCTTTCCAAAGGGCGAGTTGGGCCCCACAGCATCTTGCTTCCAGCTCTTTGGGAGGCTAAGAAACAACTCGCTCTGCACAGTGCTCTTACAGCCTACCAGGAACATCTCTTCCAAAGGACTGTGAAACGCAGTTTCTTTGCAGGCCTGATCTGGCTGAAGTAGGACTTCTGCTCTGGGTGTGCTACTTTGCCCTAGAGCTGAAAGGCACAACGTGCAGGCTTATTTCCAAAGGGCGAGTTGGGCCCCACAGCATCTTGCTTCCAGCTCTTTGGGAAGCTAAGAAACAACTCGCTCTGCACAGTGCTCTTACAGCCTACCGGGAACATGTCTTCCAAAGGCCTGTGAAACGCAGTTTCTTTGCAGGCCTGATCTGGCTGAAGTAGGACTTCTGCTCTGGGTGTGCTACTTTGCCCTAGAGCTGAAAGGCACAACGTGCAGGCTTCTTTCCAAAGGGCGAGTTGGGCCCCACAGCATCTTGCTTCCAGCTCTTTGGGAAGCTAAGAAACCACTCGCTCTGCACAGTGCTCTAACAGCCTAGTGGGAACATCTCTTCCAAAGGCCTGTGAAACGCAGTTTCTTTGCAGGCCTGATCTGGCTGAAGTAGGACTTCTGCTCTGGGTGTGCTACTTTGCCCTAGAGCTGAAAGGCACAACGTGCAGGCTTCTTTCCAAAGGGCGAGTTGGGCCCCACAGCATCTTGCTTCCAGCTCTTTGGGAAGCTAAGAAACAAGTCGCTCTGCACAGTGGTCTTACAGCCTAGTGGGAACATCTCTTCCAAAGGCCTGTGAAACGCAGTTTCTTTGCAGGCCTGATCTGGCTGAAGTAGGACTTCTGCTCTGGCTGTGCTACTTTGCCCTAGAGCTGAAAGGCACAACGTGCAGGCTTCTTTCCAAAGGGCGAGTTGGGCCCCACAGAATCTTGCTTCCAGCTCTTGGGGAATCTAAGACACAACTCGCTCTGCACAGTGCTCTTACAGCCTACCGGGAACATCTCTTCCAAAGGCCTGTGAAACGCAGTTTCTTTGCAGGCCTGATCTGGCTGAAGTAGGACTTCTGCTCTGGGTGTGCTACTTTGCCCCAGAGCTGAAAGGCACAACGTGCAGGCTTCTTTCCAAAGGGCGAGTTGGGCCCCACAGCATCTTGCTTCCAGCTCTTTGGGAAGCTGAGAAACGACTCGCTCTGCACAGTGCTCTTACAGCCTAGTGGGAACATCTCTTCCAAAGGCCTGTGAAACGCAGTTTCTTTGCAGGCCTGATCTGGCTGAAGTAGGACTTCTGCTCTGGGTGTGCTACTTTGCCCTAGAGCTGAAAGGCACAACGTGCAGGTTTCTTTCCAAACGGCGAGTTGGGCCCCACAGCATCTTGCTTCCAGCTCTTTGGGAAGCTAAGAAACAACTCGCTCTGCACAGTGCTCTTACAGCCTAGTGGGAACATCTCTTCCAAAGGCCTGTGAAACGCAGTTTCTTTGCAGGCCTGATCTGGCTGAAGTAGGACTTCTGCTCTGGGTGTGCTACTTTGCCCTAGAGCTGAAAGGCACAACGTGCAGGCTTCTTTCCAAAGGGCGAGTTGGGCCCCACAGCATCTTGCTTCCAGCTCTTTGGGAAGCTAAGAAACAACTCGCACTGCACAGTGCTCTTACAGCCTACCGGGAACATCTCTTCCAGAGGCCTGTGAAACGCAATTTCTTTGAAGGCCTGATCTGGCTGAAGTAGGACTTCTGCTCTGGGTGTGCTACTTTGCCCTAGAGCTGAAAGGCACAACGTGCAGGCTTCTTTCCAAAGGGCGAGTTGGGCCCCACAGCATCTTGCTTCCAGCTGTTTGGGAAGCTAAGAAACCACTCGCTCTGCACAGTGCTCTTACAGCCTAGTGGGAACATCTCTTCCAAAGGCCTGTGAAACGCAGTTTCTTTGCAGGCCTGATCTGGCTGAAGTAGGACTTCTGCTCTGGGTGTGCTACTTTGCCCTAGAGCTGAAAGGCACAACGTGCAGGCTTCTTTCCAAAGGGCGAGTTGGGCCCCACAGCATCTTGCTTCCAGCTCTTTGGGAAGCTAAGAAACAACTCGCTCTGCACAGTGCTCTTACAGCCTACTGGGAACATCTCTTCCAAAGGCCTGTGAAACGCAGTTTCTTTGCAGGCCTGATCTGGCTGAAGTAGGACTTCTGCTCTGGGTGTGCTACTTTGCCCTAGAGCTGAAAGGCACAACGTGCAGGCTTCTTTCCAAAGGGCGAGTTGGGCCCCACAGCATCTTGCTTCCAGCTCTTTGGGAGGCTAAGAAACAACTCGCTCTGCACAGTGCTCTTACAGCCTACCAGGAACATCTCTTCCAAAGGCCTGTGAAACGCAGTTTCTTTGCAGGCCTGATCTGGCTGAAGTAGGACTTCTGCTCTGGGTGTGCTACTTTGCCCTAGAGCTGAAAGGCACAACGTGCAGACTTCTTTCCAAAGGGCGAGTTGGGCCCCACAGCGTCTTGCTTCCAGCTCTTTGGGAAGCTAAGAAACAACTCGCTCTGCACAGTGCTCTTACAGCCTAGTGGGAACATCTCTTCCAAAGGCCTGTGAAACGCAGTTTCTTTGCAGGCCTGATCTGGCTGAAGTAGGGCTTCTGCTCTGGGTGTGCTACTTTGCCCTAGAGCTGAAAGGCACAACGTGCAGGCTTCTTTCCAAAGGGCCAGAAGGGCCCCACAGCATCTTGCTTCCAGCTCTTTGGGAAGCTAAGAAACAACTCGCTCTGCACAGTGCTCTTACAGCCTACCGGGAAAATGTCTTCCAAAGGCCTGTGAAACGCAGTTTCTTTGCAGGCCTGGTCTGGCTGAAGTAGGACTTCTGCTCTGGGTGTGCTACTTTGCCCTAGAGCTGAAAGGCACAACGTGCAGGCTTCTTTCCAAAGGGCGAGTTGGGCCCCACATCATCTTGCTTACAGCTCTTTGGGAATCTAAGAAACAACACGCTCTGCACAGTGCTCTTACAGCCTACCGGGAACATCTCTTCCAAAGGCCTGTGAAACGCAGTTTCTTTGCAGGCCTGATCTGGCTGAAGTAGGACTTCTGCTCTGGGTGTGCTACTTTGCCCTAGAGCTGAAAGGCACAATGTGCAGGCTTCTTTCCAAAGGGCGAGTTGGGCCCCACAGTATCTTGCTTCCAGCTCTTTGGGAAGCTGAGAAACCACTCGCTCTGCACAGAGCTCTTACAGCCTAGTGGGAACATGTCTTCCAAAGGCCTGTGAAACGCAGTTTCTTTGCAGGCCTGATCTGGCTGAAGTAGGACTTCTGCTCTGGGTGTACTACTTTGCCCTAGAGCTGAAAGGCACAACGTGCAATCTTCTTTCCAAAGGGCCAGAAGGGCCCCACAGCATCTTGCTTCCAGCTCTTTGGGAAGCTAAGAAACAACTCGCTCTGCACAGTGCTCTTACAGCCTACCGGGAAAATGTCTTCCAAAGGCCTGTGAAACGCAGTTTCTTTGCAGGCCTGATCTGGCTGAAGTAGGACTTCTGCTCTGGGTGTGCTACTTTGCCCTAGAGCTGAAAGGCACAACGTGCAGGCTTCTTTCCAAAGGGCGAGTTGGGCCCCACAGCATCTTGCTTCCAGCTCTTTGGGAAGCTAAGAAACAACTCGCTCTGCACAGTGCTCTTACAGCCTACCGGGAACATGTCTTCCAAAGGCCTGTGAAACGCAGTTTCTTTGCAGGCCTGATCTGGCTGAAGTAGGACTTCTGCTCTGGGTGTGCTACTTTGCCCTAGAGCTGAAAGGCACAACGTGCAGGCTTCTTTCCAAAGGGCGAGTTGGGCCCCACAGCATCTTGCTTCCAGCTCTTTGGGGAGCTAAGAAACAACTCGCTCTGCACAGTGCTCTTACAGCCTACCAGGAACATCTCTTCCAAAGGCCTGTGAAACGCAGTTTCTTTGCAGGCCTGATCTGGCTGAAGTAGGACTTCTGCTCTGGCTGTGCTACTTTGCGCTAGAGCTGAAAGGCACAACGTGCAGGCTTCTTTCCAAAGGGCGAGTTGGGTCCCACAGCATCTTGCTTCCAGCTCTTTGGGAATCTAAGAAACAACTCGCTCTGCACAGTGCTCTTACAGCCTACCGGGAACATCTCTTCCAAAGGCCTGTGAAACGCAGTTTCTTTGCAGGCCTGATCTGGCTGAAGTAGGACTTCTGCTCTGGGTGTGCTACTTTGCCCTAGAGCTGAAAGGCACAACGTGCAGGCTTCTTTCCAAAGGGCGAGTTGGGCCCCACAGCATCTTGCTTCCAGCTCTTTGGGAAGCTAAGAAACCACTCGCTCTGCACAGTGCTCTAACAGCCTAGTGGGAACATCTCTTCCAAGAGGCCTGTGAAACGCAGTTTCTTTGCAGGCCTCATCTGGCTGAAGTAGGACTTCTGCTCTGGGTGTGCTACTTTGCCCTACAGCTGAAAGGCACAACGTGCAGGCTTGTTTCCAAAGGGCGAGTTGGGCTCCACAGCATCTTGATTCCAGCTCTTTGGGAAGCTAAGAAACAACTCGCTCTGCACAGTGCTCTTACAGCCTAGTGGGAACATCTCTTCCAAAGGCCTGTGAAACGCAGTTTCTTTGCAGGCCTGATCTGGCTGAAGTAGGACTTCTGCTCTGGGTGTGCTACTTTGCCCTAGAGCTGAAAGGCACAACGTGCAGGCTTCTTTGCAAAGGGCGAGTTGGGCCCCACAGCATCTTGCTTCCAGCTCTTTGGGAAGCTAAGAAACCACTCGCTCTGCACAGTGCTCTAACAGCCTAGTGGGAACATCTCTTCCAAATGCCTGTGAAACGCAGTTTCTTTGCAGGCCTGATCTGGCTGAAGTAGGTCTTCTGCTCTGGGTGTACTACTTTGCCCTAGAGCTGAAAGGCACAACGTGCAGGCTTCTTTCCAAAGGGCGAGTTGGGCTCCACAGCATCTTGATTCCAGCTCTTTGGGAAGCTAAGAAACAACTCGCTCTGCACAGTGCTCTTACAGCCTAGTGGGAACATCTCTTCCAAAGGCCTGTGAAACGCAGTTTCTTTGCAGGCCTGATCTGGCTGAAGTAGGACTTCTGCTCTGGGTGTGCTACTTTGCCCTAGAGCTGAAAGGCACAACGTGCAGGCTTCTTTCCAAAGGGCGAGTTGGGCCCCACAGCATCTTGCTTCCAGCTCTTTGGGAAGCTAAGAAACCAATCGCTCTGCACAGTGCTCTAACAGCCTAGTGGGAACATCTCTTCCAAAGGCCTGTGAAACGCAGTTTCTTTGCAGGCCTGATCTGGCTGAAGTAGGACTTCTGCTCTGGGTGTACTACTTTGCCCTAGAGCTGAAAGGCACAACGTGCAGGCTTCTTTCCAAAGGGCGAGTTGGGCTCCACAGCATCTTGATTCCAGCTCTTTGGGAAGCTAAGAAACAACTCGCTCTGCACAGTGCTCTTACAGCCTAGTGGGAACAACTCTTCCAAAGGCCTGTGAAACGCAGTTTCTTTGCAGGCCTGATCTGGCTGAAGTAGGACTTCTGCTCTGGGTGTGCTACTTTGCCCTAGAGCTGAAAGGCACAACGTGCAGGCTTCTTTCCAAAGGGCGAGTTGGGCCCCACAGCATCTTGCTTCCAGCTCTTGGGGAATATAAGAAACAACTCGCTCTGCAAAGTGCTCTTACAGCCTAGTGGGAACATCTCTTCCAAAGGCCTGTGAAACGCAGTTTGTTTGCAGGCCTGATCTGGCTGAAGTAGGACTTCTGCTCTGGCTGTGCTACTTTGCCCTAGAGCTGAAAGGCACAACGTGCAGGCTTCTTTCCAAAGGGCGAGTTGGGCCCCACAGCATCTTGCTTCCAGCTCTTTGGGAAGCTGAGAAACCACTCGCTCTGCACAGTGCTCTTACAGCCTAGTGGGAACATCTCTTCCATAGGCCTGTGAAACGCAGTTTCTTTGCAGGCCTGATCTGGCTGAAGTAGGACTTCTGCTCTGGGTGTGCTACTTTGCCCTAGAGCTGAAAGGCACAACGTGCAGGCTTCTTTCCAAAGGGCGAGAAGGGCCCCACAGCATCTTGCTTCCAGCTCTTTGGGAAGCTAAGAAACAACTCGCTCTGCACAGTGCTCTTACAGCCTACCGGGAACATCTCTTCCAAAGGCCTGTGAAACGCAGTTTCTTTGCAGGCCTGATCTGGCTGAAGTAGGACTTCTGCTCTGGGTGTGCTACTTTGCCCTAGAGCTGAAAGGCACAACGTGCAGGCTTCTTTCCAAAGGGCGAGTTGGGCCCCACAGCATCTTGCTTCCAGCTCTTTGGGAAGCTGAGAAACCACTCGCTCTGCACAGTGCTCTTACAGCCTAGTGGGAACATCTCTTCCAAAGGCCTGTGAAACGCAGTTTCTTTGCAGGCCTGATGTGGCTGAAGTAGGACTTCTGCTCTGGGTGTGCTACTTTGCCCTAGAGCTGAAAGGCACAACGTGCAGGTTTCTTTCCAAAGGGCGAGTTGGGCCCCACAGCATCTTGCTTCCAGCTCTTTGGGAAGCTAAGAAACAACTCGCTCTGCACAGTGCTCTTACAGCCTACCAGGAACATCTCTTCCAAAGGCCTGTGAAACGCAGTTTCTTTGCAGACCTGATCTGGCTGAAGTAGGACTTCTGCTCTGGGTGTGCTACTTTGCCCTAGAGC
Organism: Equus caballus; assembly: GCF_041296265.1. Lineage (NCBI taxonomy): Eukaryota > Metazoa > Chordata > Mammalia > Perissodactyla > Equidae > Equus > Equus caballus. Next base: position 1,991,609 of record NC_091710.1, read on the forward strand.
TGAAAGGCACAACGTGCAGGCTTCTTTCCAAAGGGCGAGTTGGGCCCCACAGCATCTTGCTTCCAGCTCTTTGGGAAGCTAAGAAACAACTCGCTCTGCACAGTGCTCTTACAGCCTACCGGGAACATCTCTTCCAAAGGCCTGTGAAACGCAGTTTCTTTGAAGGCCTGATCTGGCTGAAGTAGGACTTCTGCTCTGGGTGTGCTACTTTGCGCTAGAGCTGAAAGGCACAACGTGCAGGCTTCTTTCCAAAGGGTGAGTTGGGCCCCACAGCATCTTGCTTCCAGCTCTTTGGGAAGCTAAGAAACCACTCTCTCTGCACAGTGCTCTTACAGCCTAGTGGGAACATCTCTTCCAAAGGCCTGAGAAACGCAGTTTCTTTGCAGGCCTGATCTGGCTGAAGTAGGACTTCTGCTCTGGGTGTGCTACTTTGCCCTAGAGCTGAAAGGCACAACGTGCAGGCTTCTTTCCAAAGGGCGAGTTGGGCCCCACAGCATCTTGCTTCCAGCTCTTTGGGAAGCTAAGAAACAACTCGCTCTGCACAGTGCTCTTACAGCCTACCGGGAACATCTCTTCCAAAGGCCTGTGAAACGCAGTTTCTTTGCAGGCCTGATCTGGCTGAAGTAGGACTTCTGCTCTGGGTGTGCTACTTTGCCCTAGAGCTGAAAGGCACAACGTGCAGGCTTCTTTCCAAAGGGCGTGTTGGGGCCCACAGCATCTTGCTTCCAGCTCTTTGGGAAGCTAAGAAACAACTCGCTCTGCTCAGTGCTCTTACAGCCTACCGGGAACATCTCTTCCAAAGGCCTGTGAAACGCAGTTTCTTTGCAGGCCTGATCTGGCTGAAGTAGGACTTCTGCTCTGGGTGTGCTACTTTGCCCTAGAGCTGAAAGGCACAACGTGCAGGCTTCTTTCCAAAGGGCGAGTTGGGCCCCACAGCATCTTGCTTCCAGCTCTTGGGGAATCTAAGACACAACTCGCTCTGCACAGTGCTCTTACAGCCTACCGGGAACATCTCTTCCAAAGGCCTGTGAAACGCAGTTTCTTTGCAGGCCTCATCTGGCTGAAGTAGGACTTCTGCTCTGGGTGTGCTACTTTGCCCCAGAGCTGAAAGGCACACCGTGCAGGCTTCTTTCCAAAGGGCGAGTTGGGCCCCACAGCATCTTGCTTCCAGCTCTTTGGGAAGCTGAGAAACGACTCGCTCTGCACAGTGCTCTTACAGCCTAGTGGGAACATCTCTTCCAAAGGCCTGTGAAACGCAGTTTCTTTGCAGGCCTGATCTGGCTGAAGTAGGACTTCTGCTCTGGGTGTGCTACTTTGCCCTAGAGCTGAAAGGCACAACGTGCAGGTTTCTTTCCAAACGGCGAGTTGGGCCCCACAGCATCTTGCTTCCAGCTCTTTGGGAAGCTAAGAAACAACTCGCTCTGCACAGTGCTCTTACAGCCTAGTGGGAACATCTCTTCCAAAGGCCTGTGAAACGCAGTTTCTTTGCAGGCCTCATCTGGCTGAAGTAGGACTTCTGCTCTGGGTGTGCTACTTTGCCCTAGAGCTGAAAGGCACAACGTGCAGGCTTCTTTCCAAAGGGCGAGTTGGGCCCCACAGCATCTTGCTTCCAGCTCTTTGGGAAGCTAAGAAACAACTCGCTCTGCACAGTGCTCTTACAGCCTACCGGGAACATCTCTTCCAGAGGCCTGTGAAACGCAATTTCTTTGAAGGCCTGATCTGGCTGAAGTAGGACTTCTGCTCTGGGTGTGCTACTTTGCCCTAGAGCTGAAAGGCACAACGTGCAGGCTTCTTTCCAAAGGGCGAGTTGGGCCCCACAGCATCTTGCTTCCAGCTCTTTGGGAAGCTAAGAAACAACTCGCTCTGCACAGTGCTCTTACAGCCTACCGGGAACATCTCTTCCAAAGGCCTGTGAAACGCAGTTTCTTTGCAGGCCTGATCTGGCTGAAGTAGGACTTCTGCTCTGGGTGTGCTACTTTGCCCTAGAGCTGAAAGGCACAACGTGCAGGCTTCTTTCCAAAGGGCGAGTTGGGCCCCACAGCATCTTGCTTCCAGCTCTTGGGGAATCTAAGACACAACTCGCTCTGCACAGTGCTCTTACAGCCTACCGGGAACATCTCTTCCAAAGGCCTGTGAAACGCAGTTTCTTTGCAGGCCTCATCTGGCTGAAGTAGGACTTCTGCTCTGGGTGTGCTACTTTGCCCCAGAGCTGAAAGGCACACCGTGCAGGCTTCTTTCCAAAGGGCGAGTTGGGCCCCACAGCATCTTGCTTCCAGCTCTTTGGGAAGCTGAGAAATGACTCGCTCTGCACAGTGCTCTTACAGCCTAGTGGGAACATCTCTTCCAAAGGCCTGTGAAACGCAGTTTCTTTGCAGGCCTGATCTGGCTGAAGTAGGACTTCTGCTCTGGGTGTGCTACTTTGCCCTAGAGCTGAAAGGCACAACGTGCAGGTTTCTTTCCAAACGGCGAGTTGGGCCCCACAGCATCTTGCTTCCAGCTCTTTGGGAAGCTAAGAAACAACTCGCTCTGCACAGTGCTCTTACAGCCTAGTGGGAACATCTCTTACAAAGGCCTGTGAAACGCAGTTTCTTTGCAGGCCTCATCTGGCTGAAGTAGGACTTCTGCTCTGGGTGTGCTACTTTGCCCTAGAGCTGAAAGGCACAACGTGCAGGCTTCTTTCCAAAGGGCGAGTTGGGCCCCACAGCATCTTGCTTCCAGCTCTTTGGGAAGCTAAGAAACAACTCGCTCTGCACAGTGCTCTTACAGCCTACCGGGAACATCTCTTCCAGAGGCCTGTGAAACGCAATTTCTTTGAAGGCCTGATCTGGCTGAAGTAGGACTTCTGCTCTGGGTGTGCTACTTTGCCCTAGAGCTGAAAGGCACAACGTGCAGGCTTCTTTCCAAAGGGCGAGTTGGGCCCCACAGCATCTTGCTTCCAGCTCTTTGGGAAGCTAAGAAACCACTCGCTCTGCACAGTGCTCTTACAGCCTAGTGGGAACATCTCTTCCAAAGGCCTGTGAAACGCAGTTTCTTTGCAGGCCTGATCTGGCTGAAGTAGGACTTCTGCTCTGGGTGTGCTACTTTGCCCTAGAGCTGAAAGGCACAACGTGCAGGCTTCTTTCCAAAGGGCGAGTTGGGCCCCACAGCATCTTGCTTCCAGCTCTTTGGGAAGCTAAGAAACAACTCGCTCTGCACAGTGCTCTTACAGCCTACTGGGAACATCTCTTCCAAAGGCCTGTGAAACGCAGTTTCTTTGCAGGCCTGATCTGGCTGAAGTAGGACTTCTGCTCTGGGTGTGCTACTTTGCCCTAGAGCTGAAAGGCACAACGTGCAGGCTTCTTTCCAAAGGGCGAGTTGGGCCCCACAGCATCTTGCTTCCAGCTCTTTGGGAGGCTAAGAAACAACTCGCTCTGCACAGTGCTCTTACAGCCTACCAGGAACATCTCTTCCAAAGGCCTGTGAAACGCAGTTTCTTTGCAGGCCTGATCTGGCTGAAGTAGGACTTCTGCTCTGGGTGTGCTACTTTGCCCTAGAGCTGAAAGGCACAACGTGCAGGCTTCTTTCCAAAGGGCGAGTTGGGCCCCACAGCGTCTTGCTTCCAGCTCTTTGGGAAGCTAAGAAACAACTCGCTCTGCACAGTGCTCTTACAGCCTACGGCGAACATCTCTTCCAAAGGCCTGTGAAACGCAGTTTCTTTGCAGGCCTGATCTGGCTGAAGTAGGACTTCTGCTCTGGGTGTGCTACTTTGCCCTAGAGCTGAAAGGCACAACGTGCAGGCTTCTTTACAAAGGGCGAGTTGGGCTCCACAGCATCTTGATTCCAGCTCTTTGGGAAGCTAAGAAACAACTCGCTCTGCACAGTGCTCTTACAGCCTAGTGGGAACATCTCTTCCAAAGGCCTGTGAAACGCAGTTTCTTTGCAGGCCTGATCTGGCTGAAGTAGGACTTCTGCTCTGGGTGTGCTACTTTGCCCTAGAGCTGAAAGGCACAACGTGCAGGCTTCTTTCCAAAGGGCCAGAAGGGCCCCACAGCATCTTGCTTCCAGCTCTTTGGGAAGCTAAGAAACAACTCGCTCTGCACAGTGCTCTTACAGCCTACCGGGAAAATGTCTTCCTAAGGCCTGTGAAACGCAGTTTCTTTGCAGGCCTGATCTGGCTGAAGTAGGACTTCTGCTCTGGGTGTGCTACTTTGCCCTAGAGCTGAAAGGCACAACGTGCAGGCTTCTTTCCAAAGGGCGAGTTGGGCCCCACAGCATCTTGCTTCCAGCTCTTTGGGAAGCTGAGAAACCACTCGCTCTGCACAGTGCTCTTACAGCCTAGTGGGAACATCTCTTCCATAGGCCTGTGAAACGCAGTTTCTTTGCAGGCCTGATCTGGCTGAAGTAGGACTTCTGCTCTGGGTGTGCTACTTTGCCCTAGAGCTGAAAGGCACAACGTGCAGGCTTCTTTCCAAAGGGCGAGAATGGCCCCACAGCATCTTGCTTCCAGCTCTTTGGGAAGCTAAGAAACAACTCGCTCTGCACAGTGCTCTTACAGCCTACCGGGAACATCTCTTCCAAAGGCCTGTGAAACGCAGTTTCTTTGCAGGCCTGATCTGGCTGAAGTAGGACTTCTGCTCTGGGTGTGCTACTTTGCCCTAGAGCTGAAAGGCACAACGTGCAGGCTTCTTTCCAAAGGGCGAGTTGGGCCCCACAGCATCTTGCTTCCAGCTCTTTGGGAAGCTAAGAAACCACTCTCTCTGCACAGTGCTCTTACAGCCTAGTGGGAACATCTCTTCCAAAGGCCTGAGAAACGCAGTTTCTTTGCAGGCCTGATCTGGCTGAAGTAGGACTTCTGCTCTGGGTGTGCTACTTTGCCCTAGAGCTGAAAGGCACAACGTGCAGGCTTCTTTCCAAAGGGCGAGTTGGGGCCCACAGCATCTTGCTTCCAGCTCTTTGGGAAGCTAAGAAACAACTCCCTCTGCACAGTGCTCTTACAGCCTACCGGGAACATCTCTTCCAAAGGCCTGTGAAACGCAGTTTCTTTGCAGGCCTGATCTGGCTGAAGTAGGACTTCTGCTCTGGGTGTGCTACTTTGCCCTAGAGCTGAAAGGCACAACGTGCAGGCTTCTTTCCAAAGGGCGTGTTGGGGCCCACAGCATCTTGCTTCCAGCTCTTTGGGAAGCTAAGAAACAACTCGCTCTGCTCAGTGCTCTTACAGCCTACCGGGAACATCTCTTCCAAAGGCCTGTGAAACGCAGTTTCTTTGCAGGCCTGATCTGGCTGAAGTAGGACTTCTGCTCTGGGTGTGCTACTTTGCCCTAGAGCTGAAAGGCACAACGTGCAGGCTTCTTTCCAATGGGCGAGTTGGGCCCCACAGCATCTTGCTTCCAGCTCTTTGGGGAGCTAAGAAACAACTCGCTCTGCACAGTGCTCTTACAGCCTACCAGGAACATCTCTTCCAAAGGCCTGTGAAACGCAGTTTCTTTGCAGGCCTGATCTGGCTGAAGTAGGACTTCTGCTCTGGCTGTGCTACTTTGCCCTAGAGCTGAAAGGCACAACGTGCAGGCTTCTTTCCAAAGGGCGAGTTGGGTCCCACAGCATCTTGCTTCCAGCTCTTTGGGAATCTAAGAAACAACTCGCTCTGCACAGTGCTCTTACAGCCTACCGGGAACATCTCTTCCAAAGGCCTGTGAAACGCAGTTTCTTTGCAGGCCTGATCTGGCTGAAGTAGGACTTCTGCTCTGGGTGTGCTACTTTGCCCTAGAGCTGAAAGGCACAACGTGCAGGCTTCTTTCCAAAGGGCGAGTTGGGCCCCACAGCATCTTGCTTCCAGCTCTTTGGGAAGCTAAGAAACCACTCGCTCTGCACAGTGCTCTAACAGCCTAGTGGGAACATCTCTTCCAAGAGGCCTGTGAAACGCAGTTTCTTTGCAGGCCTCATCTGGCTGAAGTAGGACTTCTGCTCTGGGTGTGCTACTTTGCCCTACAGCTGAAAGGCACAACGTGCAGGCTTGTTTCCAAAGGGCGAGTTGGGCTCCACAGCATCTTGATTCCAGCTCTTTGGGAAGCTAAGAAACAACTCGCTCTGCACAGTGCTCTTACAGCCTAGTGGGAACATCTCTTCCAAAGGCCTGTGAAACGCAGTTTCTTTGCAGGCCTGATCTGGCTGAAGTAGGACTTCTGCTCTGGGTGTGCTACTTTGCCCTAGAGCTGAAAGGCACAACGTGCAGGCTTCTTTGCAAAGGGCGAGTTGGGCCCCACAGCATCTTGCTTCCAGCTCTTTGGGAAGCTAAGAAACCACTCGCTCTGCACAGTGCTCTAACAGCCTAGTGGGAACATCTCTTCCAAAGGCCTGTGAAACGCAGTTTCTTTGCAGGCCTGATCTGGCTGAAGTAGGTCTTCTGCTCTGGGTGTACTACTTTGCCCTAGAGCTGAAAGGCACAACGTGCAGGCTTCTTTCCAAAGGGCGAGTTGGGCTCCACAGCATCTTGATTCCAGCTCTTTGGGAAGCTAAGAAACAACTCGCTCTGCACAGTGCTCTTACAGCCTAGTGGGAACATCTCTTCCAAAGGCCTGTGAAACGCAGTTTCTTTGCAGGCCTGATCTGGCTGAAGTAGGACTTCTGCTCTGGGTGTGCTACTTTGCCCTAGAGCTGAAAGGCACAACGTGCAGGCTTCTTTCCAAAGGGCGAGTTGGGCCCCACAGCATCTTGCTTCCAGCTCTTTGGGAAGCTAAGAAACCACTCGCTCTGCACAGTGCTCTAACAGCCTAGTGGGAACATCTCTTCCAAAGGCCTGTGAAACGCAGTTTCTTTGCAGGCCTGATCTGGCTGAAGTAGGACTTCTGCTCTGGGTGTACTACTTTGCCCTAGAGCTGAAAGGCACAACGTGCAGGCTTCTTTCCAAAGGGCGAGTTGGGCTCCACAGCATCTTGATTCCAGCTCTTTGGGAAGCTAAGAAACAACTCGCTCTGCACAGTGCTCTTACAGCCTAGTGGGAACAACTCTTCCAAAGGCCTGTGAAACGCAGTTTCTTTGCAGGCCTGATCTGGCTGAAGTAGGACTTCTGCTCTGGGTGTGCTACTTTGCCCTAGAGCTGAAAGGCACAACGTGCAGGCTTCTTTCCAAAGGGCGAGTTGGGCCCCACAGCATCTTGCTTCCAGCTCTTGGGGAATATAAGAAACAACTCGCTCTGCAAAGTGCTCTTACAGCCTAGTGGGAACATCTCTTCCAAAGGCCTGTGAAACGCAGTTTGTTTGCAGGCCTGATCTGGCTGAAGTAGGACTTCTGCTCTGGCTGTGCTACTTTGCCCTAGAGCTGAAAGGCACAACGTGCAGGCTTCTTTCCAAAGGGCGAGTTGGGCCCCACAGCATCTTGCTTCCAGCTCTTTGGGAAGCTGAGAAACCACTCGCTCTGCACAGTGCTCTTACAGCCTAGTGGGAACATCTCTTCCATAGGCCTGTGAAACGCAGTTTCTTTGCAGGCCTGATCTGGCTGAAGTAGGACTTCTGCTCTGGGTGTGCTACTTTGCCCTAGAGCTGAAAGGCACAACGTGCAGGCTTCTTTCCAAAGGGCGAGAAGGGCCCCACAGCATCTTGCTTCCAGCTCTTTGGGAAGCTAAGAAACAACTCGCTCTGCACAGTGCTCTTACAGCCTACCGGGAACATCTCTTCCAAAGGCCTGTGAAACGCAGTTTCTTTGCAGGCCTGATCTGGCTGAAGTAGGACTTCTGCTCTGGGTGTGCTACTTTGCCCTAGAGCTGAAAGGCACAACGTGCAGGCTTCTTTCCAAAGGGCGAGTTGGGCCCCACAGCATCTTGCTTCCAGCTCTTTGGGAAGCTGAGAAACCACTCGCTCTGCACAGTGCTCTTACAGCCTAGTGGGAACATCTCTTCCAAAGGCCTGTGAAACGCAGTTTCTTTGCAGGCCTGATCTGGCTGAAGTAGGACTTCTGCTCTGGGTGTGCTACTTTGCCCTAGAGCTGAAAGGCACAACGTGCAGGTTTCTTTCCAAAGGGCGAGTTGGGCCCCACAGCATCTTGCTTCCAGCTCTTTGGGAAGCTAAGAAACAACTCGCTCTGCACAGTGCTCTTACAGCCTACCAGGAACATCTCTTCCAAAGGCCTGTGAAACGCAGTTTCTTTGCAGACCTGATCTGGCTGAAGTAGGACTTCTGCTCTGGGTGTGCTACTTTGCCCTAGAGCTGAAAGGCACAACGTGCAGGCTTCTTTCCAAAGGGCGAGTTGGGCCCCACAGCATCTTGCTTCCAGCTCTTTGGGAAGCTAAGAAACAACTCGCTCTGCACAGTGCTCTTACAGCCTACCGGGAACATCTCTTCCAAAGGCCTGTGAAACGCAGTTTCTTTGAAGGCCTGATCTGGCTGAAGTAGGACTTCTGCTCTGGGTGTGCTACTTTGCGCTAGAGCTGAAAGGCACAACGTGCAGGCTTCTTTCCAAAGGGCGAGTTGGGCCCCACAGCATCTTGCTTCCAGCTCTTTGGGAAGCTAAGAAACCACTCTCTCTGCACAGTGCTCTTACAGCCTAGTGGGAACATCTCTTCCAAAGGCCTGAGAAACGCAGTTTCTTTGCAGGCCTGATCTGGCTGAAGTAGGACTTCTGCTCTGGGTGTGCTACTTTGCCATAGAGCTGAAAGGCACAACGTGCAGGCTTCTTTCCAAAGGGCGAGTTGGGGCCCACAGCATCTTGCTTCCAGCTCTTTGGGAAGCTAAGAAACAACTCGCTCTGCACAGTGCTCTTACAGCCTACCGGGAACATCTCTTCCAAAGGCCTGTGAAACGCAGTTTCTTTGCAGGCCTGATCTGGCTGAAGTAGGACTTCTGCTCTGGGTGTGCTACTTTGCCCTAGAGCTGAAAGGCACAACGTGCAGGCTTCTTTCCAAAGGGCGTGTTGGGGCCCACAGCATCTTGCTTCCAGCTTTTTGGGAAGCTAAGAAACAACTCGCTCTGCTCAGTGCTCTTACAGCCTACCGGGAACATCTCTTCCAAAGGCCTGTGAAACGCAGTTTCTTTGCAGGCCTGATCTGGCTGAAGTAGGACTTCTGCTCTGGGTGTGCTACTTTGCCCTAGAGCTGAAAGGCACAACGTGCAGGCTTCTTTCCAAAGGGCGAGTTGGGCCCCACAGCATCTTGCTTCCAGCTCTTTGGGAAGCTAAGAAACAACTCGCTCTGCACAGTGCTCTTACAGCCTACCGGGAACATCTCTTCCAAAGGCCTGTGAAACGCAGTTTCTTTGCAGGCCTGATCTGGCTGAAGTAGGACTTCTGCTCTGGGTGTGCTACTTTGCCCTAGAGCTGAAAGGCACAACGTGCAGGCTTCTTTCCAAAGGGCGAGTTGGGCCCCACAGCATCTTGCTTCCAGCTCTTGGGGAATCTAAGACACAACTCGCTCTGCACAGTGCTCTTACAGCCTACCGGGAACATCTCTTCCAAAGGCCTGTGAAACGCAGTTTCTTTGCAGGCCTCATCTGGCTGAAGTAGGACTTCTGCTCTGGGTGTGCTACTTTGCCCCAGAGCTGAAAGGCACACCGTGCAGGCTTCTTTCCAAAGGGCGAGTTGGGCCCCACAGCATCTTGCTTCCAGCTCTTTGGGAAGCTGAGAAACGACTCGCTCTGCACAGTGCTCTTACAGCCTAGTGGGAACATCTCTTCCAAAGGCCTGTGAAACGCAGTTTCTTTGCAGGCCTGATCTGGCTGAAGTAGGACTTCTGCTCTGGGTGTGCTACTTTGCCCTAGAGCTGAAAGGCACAACGTGCAGGTTTCTTTCCAAACGGCGAGTTGGGCCCCACAGCATCTTGCTTCCAGCTCTTTGGGAAGCTAAGAAACAACTCGCTCTGCACAGTGCTCTTACAGCCTAGTGGGAACATCTCTTCCAAAGGCCTGTGAAACGCAGTTTCTTTGCAGGCCTCATCTGGCTGAAGTAGGACTTCTGCTCTGGGTGTGCTACTTTGCCCTAGAGCTGAAAGGCACAACGTGCAGGCTTCTTTCCAAAGGGCGAGTTGGGCCCCACAGCATCTTGCTTCCAGCTCTTTGGGAAGCTAAGAAACAACTCGCTCTGCACAGTGCTCTTACAGCCTACCGGGAACATCTCTTCCAGAGGCCTGTGAAACGCAATTTCTTTGAAGGCCTGATCTGGCTGAAGTAGGACTTCTGCTCTGGGTGTGCTACTTTGCCCTAGAGCTGAAAGGCACAACGTGCAGGCTTCTTTCCAAAGGGCGAGTTGGGCCCCACAGCATCTTGCTTCCAGCTCCTTGGGAAGCTGAGAAACCACTCGCTCTGCACAGTGCTCTTACAGCCTAGTGGGAACATCTCTTCCAAAGGCCTGTGAAACGCAGTTTCTCTGCAGGCCTGATCTGGCTGAAGTAGGACTTCTGCTCTGGGTGTGCTACTTTGCCCTAGAGCTGAAAGGCACAACGTGCAGGCTTCTTTCCAAAGGGCGAGTTGGGCCCCACAGCATCTTGCTTCCAGCTCTTTGGGAAGCTAAGAAACAACTCGCTCTGCACAGTGCTCTTACAGCCTACTGGGAACATCTCTTCCAAAGGCCTGTGAAACGCAGTTTCTTTGCAGGCCTGATCTGGCTGAAGTAGGACTTCTGCTCTGGGTGTGCTACTTTGCCCTAGAGCTGAAAGGCACAACGTGCAGGCTTCTTTCCAAAGGGCGAGTTGGGCCCCACAGCATCTTGCTTCCAGCTCTTTGGGAGGCTAAGAAACAACTCGCTCTGCACAGTGCTCTTACAGCCTACCAGGAACATCTCTTCCAAAGGCCTGTGAAACGCAGTTTCTTTGCAGGCCTGATCTGGCTGAAGTAGGACTTCTGCTCTGGGTGTGCTACTTTGCCCTAGAGCTGAAAGGCACAACGTGCAGGCTTCTTTCCAAAGGGCGAGTTGGGCCCCACAGCGTCTTGCTTCCAGCTCTTTGGGAAGCTAAGAAACAACTCGCTCTGCACAGTGCTCTTACAGCCTACGGCGAACATCTCTTCCAAAGGCCTGTGAAACGCAGTTTCTTTGCAGGCCTGATCTGGCTGAAGTAGGACTTCTGCTCTGGGTGTGCTACTTTGCCCTAGAGCTGAAAGGCACAACGTGCAGGCTTCTTTACAAAGGGCGAGTTGGGCTCCACAGCATCTTGATTCCAGCTCTTTGGGAAGCTAAGAAACAACTCGCTCTGCACAGTGCTCTTACAGCCTAGTGGGAACATCTCTTCCAAAGGCCTGTGAAACGCAGTTTCTTTGCAGGCCTGATCTGGCTGAAGTAGGACTTCTGCTCTGGGTGTGCTACTTTGCCCTAGAGCTGAAAGGCACAACGTGCAGGCTTCTTTCCAAAGGGCCAGAAGGGCCCCACAGCATCTTGCTTCCAGCTCTTTGGGAAGCTAAGAAACAACTCGCTCTGCACAGTGCTCTTACAGCCTACCGGGAAAATGTCTTCCAAAGGCCTGTGAAACGCAGTTTCTTTGCAGGCCTGATCTGGCTGAAGTAGGACTTCTGCTCTGGGTGTGCTACTTTGCCCTAGAGCTGAAAGGCACAACGTGCAGGCTTCTTTCCAAAGGGCGAGTTGGGCCCCACTTCATCTTGCTTACAGCTCTTTGGGAATCTAAGAAACAACTCGCTCTGCACAGTGCTCTTACAGCCTACCGGGAACATCTCTTCCAAAGGCCTGTGAAACGCAGTTTCTTTGCAGGCCTGATCTGGCTGAAGTAGGACTTCTGCTCTGGGTGTGCTACTTTGCCCTAGAGCTGAAAGGCACAATGTGCAGGATTCTTTCCAAAGGGCGAGTTGGGCCCCACAGTATCTTGCTTCCAGCTCTTTGGGAAGCTGAGAAACCACTCGCTCTGCACAGTTCTCTTACAGCCTAGTGGGAACATGTCTTCCAAAGGCCTGTGAAACGCAGTTTCTTTGCAGGCCTGATCTGGCTGAAGTAGGACTTCTGCTCTGGGTGTACTACTTTGCCCTAGAGCTGAAAGGCACAACGTGCAATCTTCTTTCCAAAGGGCCAGAAGGGCCCCACAGCATCTTGCTTCCAGCTCTTTGGTAAGCTAAGAAACAACTCGCTCTGCACAGTGCTCTTACAGCCTACCGGGAAAATGTCTTCCAAAGGCCTGTGAAACGCAGTTTCTTTGCAGGCCTGATCTGGCTGAAGTAGGACTTCTGCTCTGGGTGTGCTACTTTGCCCTAGAGCTGAAAGGCACAACGTGCAGGCTTCTTTCCAAAGGGCGAGTTGGGCCCCACATCATCTTGCTTCCAGCTCTTTGGGAAGCTAAGAAACAACTCGCTCTGCACAGTGCTCTTACAGCCTACCGGGAACATCTCTTCCAAAGGCCTGTGAAACGCAGTTTCTTTGCAGGCCTGATCTGGCTGAAGTAGGACTTCTGCTCTGGGTGTGCTACTTTGCCCTAGAGCTGAAAGGCACAACGTGCAGGCTTCTTTCCAAAGGGCGAGTTGGGCCCCACAGCATCTTGCTTCCAGCTCTTTGGGGAGCTAAGAAACAACTCGCTCTGCACAGTGCTCTTACAGCCTACCAGGAACATCTCTTCCAAAGGCCTGTGAAACGCAGTTTCTTTGCAGGCCTGATCTGGCTGAAGTAGGACTTCTGCACTGGCTGTGCTACTTTGCCCTAGAGCTGAAAGGCACAACGTGCAGGCTTCTTTCCAAAGGGCGAGTTGGGCCCCACAGCATCTTGCTTCCAGCTCTTTGGGAATCTAAGAAACAACTCGCTCTGCACAGTGCTCTTACAGCCTACCGGGAACATCTCTTCCAAAGGCCTGTGAAACGCAGTTTCTTTGCAGGCCTGATCTGGCTGAAGTAGGACTTCTGCTCTGGGTGTGCTACTTTGCCCTAGAGCTGAAAGGCACAACGTGCAGGCTTCTTTGCAAAGGGCGAGTTGGGCCCCACAGCATCTTGCTTCCAGCTCTTTGGGAAGCTAAGAAACCACTCGCTCTGCACAGTGCTCTAACAGCCTAGTGGGAACATCTCTTCCAAAGGCCTGTGAAACGCAGTTTCTTTGCAGGCCTGATCTGGCTGAAGTAGGTCTTCTGCTCTGGGTGTACTACTTTGCCCTAGAGCTGAAAGGCACAACGTGCAGGCTTCTTTCCAAAGGGCGAGTTGGGCTCCACAGCATCTTGATTCCAGCTCTTTGGGAAGCTAAGAAACAACTCGCTCTGCACAGTGCTCTTACAGCCTAGTGGGAACATCTCTTCCAAAGGCCTGTGAAACGCAGTTTCTTTGCAGGCCTGATCTGGCTGAAGTAGGACTTCTGCTCTGGGTGTGCTACTTTGCCCTAGAGCTGAAAGGCACAACGTGCAGGCTTCTTTCCAAAGGGCGAGTTGGGCCCCACAGCATCTTGCTTCCAGCTCTTTGGGAAGCTAAGAAACCAATCGCTCTGCACAGTGCTCTAACAGCCTAGTGGGAACATCTCTTCCAAAGGCCTGTGAAACGCAGTTTCTTTGCAGGCCTGATCTGGCTGAAGTAGGACTTCTGCTCTGGGTGTACTACTTTGCCCTAGAGCTGAAAGGCACAACGTGCAGGCTTCTTTCCAAAGGGCGAGTTGGGCTCCACAGCATCTTGATTCCAGCTCTTTGGGAAGCTAAGAAACAACTCGCTCTGCACAGTGCTCTTACAGCCTAGTGGGAACAACTCTTCCAAAGGCCTGTGAAACGCAGTTTCTTTGCAGGCCTGATCTGGCTGAAGTAGGACTTCTGCTCTGGGTGTGCTACTTTGCCCTAGAGCTGAAAGGCACAACGTGCAGGCTTCTTTCCAAAGGGCGAGTTGGGCCCCACAGCATCTTGCTTCCAGCTCTTGGGGAATATAAGAAACAACTCGCTCTGCACAGTGCTCTTACAGCCTAGTGGGAACATCTCTTCCAAAGGCCTGTGAAACGCAGTTTGTTTGCAGGCCTGATCTGGCTGAAGTAGGACTTCGGCTCTGGCTGTGCTACTTTGCCCTAGAGCTGAAAGGCACAACGTGCAGGCTTCTTTCCAAAGGGCGAGTTGGGCCCCACAGCATCTTGCTTCCAGCTCTTTGGGAAGCTGAGAAACCACTCGCTCTGCACAGTGCTCTTACAGCCTAGTGGGAACATCTCTTCCATAGGCCTGTGAAACGCAGTTTCTTTGCAGGCCTGATCTGGCTGAAGTAGGACTTCTGCTCTGGGTGTGCTACTTTGCCCTAGAGCTGAAAGGCACAACGTGCAGGCTTCTTTCCAAAGGGCGAGAATGGCCCCACAGCATCTTGCTTCCAGCTCTTTGGGAAGCCAAGAAACAACTCGCTCTGCACAGTGCTCTTACAGCCTACCGGGAACATCTCTTCCAAAGGCCTGTGAAACGCAGTTTCTTTGCAGGCCTGATCTGGCTGAAGTAGGACTTCTGCTCTGGGTGTGCTACTTTGCCCTAGAGCTGAAAGGCACAACGTGCAGGCTTCTTTCCAAAGGGCGAGTTGGGCCCCACAGCATCTTGCTTCCAGCTCTTTGGGAAGCTGAGAAACCACTCGCTCTGCACAGTGCTCTTACAGCCTAGTGGGAACATCTCTTCCAAAGGCCTGTGAAACGCAGTTTCTTTGCAGGCCTGATCTGGCTGAAGTAGGACTTCTGCTCTGGGTGTGCTACTTTGCCCTAGAGCTGAAAGGCACAACGTGCAGGCTTCTTTCCAAAGGGCGAGTTGGGCCCCACAGCATCTTGCTTCCAGCTCTTTGGGAAGCTAAGAAACAACTCGCTCTGCACAGTGCTCTTACAGCCTACCAGGAACATCTCTTCCAAAGGCCTGTGAAACGCAGTTTTTTGCAGACCTGATCTGGCTGAAGTAGGACTTCTGCTCTGGGTGTGCTACTTTGCCCTAGAGCTGAAAGGCACAACGTGCAGGCTTCTTTCCAAAGGGCGAGTTGGGCCCCACAGCATCTTGCTCCCAGCTCTTTGGGAAGCTAAGAAACAACTCGCTCTGCACAGTGCTCTTACAGCCTACCGGGAACATCTCTTCCAAAGGCCTGTGAAACGCAGTTTCTTTGAAGGCCTGATCTGGCTGAAGTAGGACTTCTGCTCTGGGTGTGCTACTTTGCGCTAGAGCTGAAAGGCACAACGTGCAGGCTTCTTTCCAAAGGGCGAGTTGGGCCCCACAGCATCTTGCTTCCAGCTCTTTGGGAAGCTAAGAAACCACTCTCTCTGCACAGTGCTCTTACAGCCTAGTGGGAACATCTCTTCCAAAGGCCTGAGAAACGCAGTTTCTTTGCAGGCCTGATCTGGCTGAAGTAGGACTTCTGCTCTGGCTGTGCTACTTTGCCCTAGAGCTGAAAGGCACAACGTGCAGGCTTCTTTCCAAAGGGCGAGTTGGGCTCCACAGCATCTTGCTTCCAGCTCTTTGGGAAGCTAAGAAACAACTACCTCTGCACAGTGCTCTTACAGCCTACCGGGAACATCTCTTCCAAAGGCCTGTGAAACGCAGTTTCTTTGCAGGCCTGATCTGGCTGAAGTAGGACTTCTGCTCTGGGTGTGCTACTTTGCCCTAGAGCTGAAAGGCACAACGTGCAGGCTTCTTTCCAAAGGGCGTGTTGGGGCCCACAGCATCTTGCTTCCAGCTCTTTGGGAAGCTAAGAAACAACTCGCTCTGCTCAGTGCTCTTACAGGCTACCGGGAACATCTCTTCCAAAGGCCTGTGAAACGCAGTTTCTTTGCAGGCCTGATCTGGCTGAAGTAGGACTTCTGCTCTGGGTGTGCTACTTTGCCCTAGAGCTGAAAGGCACAACGTGCAGGCTTCTTTCCAAAGGGCGAGTTGGGCCCCACAGCATCTTGCTTCCAGCTCTTTGGGAAGCTAAGAAACAACTCGCTCTGCACAGTGCTCTTACAGCCTACCGGGAACATCTCTTCCAAAGGCCTGTGAAACGCAGTTTCTTTGCAGGCCTGATCTGGCTGAAGTAGGACTTCTGCTCTGGGTGTGCTACTTTGCCCTAGAGCTGAAAGGCACAACGTGCAGGCTTCTTTCCAATGGGTGAGTTGGGCCCCACAGCATCTTGCTTCCAGCTCTTTGGGAAGCTAAGAAACAACTCGCTCTGCACAGTGCTCTTACAGCCTACCGGGAACATCTCTTCCAAAGGCCTGTGAAACGCAGTTTCTTTGCAGGCCTGATCTGGCTGAAGTAGGACTTCTGCTCTGGGTGTGCTACTTTGCCCTAGAGCTCAAAGGCACAACGTGCAGCCTTCTTTCCAAAGGGCGAGTTGGGCCCCACAGCATCTTGCTTCCAGCTCTTTGGGAAGCTAAGAAACCACTCGCTCTGCACACTGCTCTTACAGCCTAGTGGGAACGTCTCTTCCAAAGGCCTGTGAAACGCAGTTTCTTTGCAGGCCTGATCTGGCTGAACTAGGACTTCTGCTCTGGGTGTGCTACTTTGCCCTAGAGCTGAAAGGCACAACGTGCAGGCTTCTTTCCAAAGGGCGAGTTGGGCCCCACAGCATCTTGCTTCCAGCTCTTTGGGAAGCTAAGAAACAACTCGCTCTGCACAGTGCTCTTACAGCCTACCGGGAACATCTCTTCCAAAGGCCTGTGAAACGCAGTTTCTTTGCAGGCCTGATCTGGCTGAAGTAGGACTTCTGCTCTGGGTGTGCTACTTTGCCCTAGAGCTGAAAGGCACAACGTGCAGGCTTCTTTCCAAAGGGCGAGTTGGGCCCCACAGCATCTTGCTTCCAGCTCTTTGGGGAGCTAAGAAACAACTCGCTCTGCACAGTGCTCTTACAGCCTACCAGGAACATCTCTTCCAAAGGCCTGTGAAACGCAGTTTCTTTGCAGGCCTGATCTGGCTGAAGTAGGACTTCTGCTCTGGCTGTGCTACTTTGCCCTAGAGCTGAAAGGCACAACGTGCAGGCTTCTTTCCAAAGGGCGAGTTGGGCCCCACAGCATCTTGCCTCCAGCTCTTTGGGAATCTAAGAAACAACTCGCTCTGCACAGTGCTCTTACAGCCTACCGGGAACATCTCTTCCAAAGGCCTGTGAAACGCAGTTTCTTTGCAGGCCTGATCTGGCTGAAGTAGGACTTCTGCTCTGGGTGTGCTACTTTGCCCTAGAGCTGAAAGGCACAACGTGCAGGCTTCTTTGCAAAGGGCGAGTTGGGCCCCACAGCATCTTGCTTCCAGCTCTTTGGGAAGCTAAGAAACCACTCGCTCTGCACAGTGCTCTAACAGCCTAGTGGGAACATCTCTTCCAAAGGCCTGTGAAACGCAGTTTCTTTGCAGGCCTGATCTGGCTGAAGTAGGTCTTCTGCTCTGGGTGTACTACTTTGCCCTAGAGCTGAAAGGCACAACGTGCAGGCTTCTTTCCAAAGGGCGAGTTGGGCTCCACAGCATCTGGATTCCAGCTCTTTGGGAAGCTAAGAAACAACTCGCTCTGCACAGTGCTCTTACAGCCTAGTGGGAACATCTCTTCCAAAGGCCTGTGAAACGCAGTTTCTTTGCAGGCCTGATCTGGCTGAAGTAGGACTTCTGCTCTGGGTGTGCTACTTTGCCCTAGAGCTGAAAGGCACAACGTGCAGGCTTCTTTCCAAAGGGCGAGTTGGGCCCCACAGCATCTTGCTTCCAGCTCTTTGGGAAGCTAAGAAACCAATCGCTCTGCACAGTGCTCTAACAGCCTAGTGGGAACATCTCTTCCAAAGGCCTGTGAAACGCAGTTTCTTTGCAGGCCTGATCTGGCTGATGTAGGACTTCTGCTCTGGGTGTACTACTTTGCCCTAGAGCTGAAAGGCACAACGTGCAGGCTTCTTTCCAAAGGGCGAGTTGGGCTCCACAGCATCTTGATTCCAGCTCTTTGGGAAGCTAAGAAACAACTCGCTCTGCACAGTGCTCTTACAGCCTAGTGGGAACAACTCTTCCAAAGGCCTGTGAAACGCAGTTTCTTTGCAGGCCTGATCTGGCTGAAGTAGGACTTCTGCTCTGGGTGTGCTACTTTGCCCTAGAGCTGAAAGGCACAACGTGCAGGCTTCTTTCCAAAGGGCGAGTTGGGCCCCACAGCATCTTGCTTCCAGCTCTTGGGGAATATAAGAAACAACTCGCTCTGCACAGTGCTCTTACAGCCTAGTGGGAACATCTCTTCCAAAGGCCTGTGAAACGCAGTTTGTTTGCAGGCCTGATCTGGCTGAAGTAGGACTTCTGCTCTGGCTGTGCTACTTTGCCCTAGAGCTGAAAGGCACAACGTGCAGGCTTCTTTCCAAAGGGCGAGTTGGGCCCCACAGCATCTTGCTTCCAGCTCTTTGGGAAGCTGAGAAACCACTCGCTCTGCACAGTGCTCTTACAGCCTAGTGGGAACATCTCTTCCATAGGCCTGTGAAACGCAGTTTCTTTGCAGGCCTGATCTGGCTGAAGTAGGACTTCTGCTCTGGGTGTGCTACTTTGCCCTAGAGCTGAAAGGCACAACGTGCAGGCTTCTTTCCAAAGGGCGAGAATGGCCCCACAGCATCTTGCTTCCAGCTCTTTGGGAAGCCAAGAAACAACTCGCTCTGCACAGTGCTCTTACAGCCTACCGGGAACATCTCTTCCAAAGGCCTGTGAAACGCAGTTTCTTTGCAGGCCTGATCTGGCTGAAGTAGGACTTCTGCTCTGGGTGTGCTACTTTGCCCTAGAGCTGAAAGGCACAACGTGCAGGCTTCTTTCCAAAGGGCGAGTTGGGCCCCACAGCATCTTGCTTCCAGCTCTTTGGGAAGCTGAGAAACCACTCGCTCTGCACAGTGCTCTTACAGCCTAGTGGGAACATCTCTTCCAAAGGCCTGTGAAACGCAGTTTCTTTGCAGGCCTGATCTGGCTGAAGTAGGACTTCTGCTCTGGGTGTGCTACTTTGCCCTAGAGCTGAAAGGCACAACGTGCAGGCTTCTTTCCAAAGGGCGAGTTGGGCCCCACAGCATCTTGCTTCCAGCTCTTTGGGAAGCTAAGAAACAACTCGCTCTGCACAGTGCTCTTACAGCCTACCAGGAACATCTCTTCCAAAGGCCTGTGAAACGCAGTTTTTTGCAGACCTGATCTGGCTGAAGTAGGACTTCTGCTCTGGGTGTGCTACTTTGCCCTAGAGCTGAAAGGCACAACGTGCAGGCTTCTTTCCAAAGGGCGAGTTGGGCCCCACAGCATCTTGCTCCCAGCTCTTTGGGAAGCTAAGAAACAACTCGCTCTGCACAGTGCTCTTACAGCCTACCGGGAACATCTCTTCCAAAGGCCTGTGAAACGCAGTTTCTTTGAAGGCCTGATCTGGCTGAAGTAGGACTTCTGCTCTGGGTGTGCTACTTTGCGCTAGAGCTGAAAGGCACAACGTGCAGGCTTCTTTCCAAAGGGCGAGTTGGGCCCCACAGCATCTTGCTTCCAGCTCTTTGGGAAGCTAAGAAACCACTCTCTCTGCACAGTGCTCTTACAGCCTAGTGGGAACATCTCTTCCAAAGGCCTGAGAAACGCAGTTTCTTTGCAGGCCTGATCTGGCTGAAGTAGGACTTCTGCTCTGGCTGTGCTACTTTGCCCTAGAGCTGAAAGGCACAACATGCAGGCTTCTTTCCAAAGGGCGAGTTGGGGCCCACAGCATCTTGCTTCCAGCTCTTTGGGAAGCTAAGAAACAACTCCCTCTGCACAGTGCTCTTACAGCCTACCGGGAACATCTCTTCCAAAGGCCTGTGAAACGCAGTTTCTTTGCAGGCCTGATCTGGCTGAAGTAGGACTTCTGCTCTGGGTGTGCTACTTTGCCCTAGAGCTGAAAGGCACAACGTGCAGGCTTCTTTCCAAAGGGCGTGTTGGGGCCCACAGCATCTTGCTTCCAGCTCTTTGGGAAGCTAAGAAACAACTCGCTCTGCTCAGTGCTCTTACAGGCTACCGGGAACATCTCTTCCAAAGGCCTGTGAAACGCAGTTTCTTTGCAGGCCTGATCTGGCTGAAGTAGGACTTCTGCTCTGGGTGTGCTACTTTGCCCTAGAGCTGAAAGGCACAACGTGCAGGCTTCTTTCCAAAGGGCGAGTTGGGCCCCACAGCATCTTGCTTCCAGCTCTTTGGGAAGCTAAGAAACAACTCGCTCTGCACAGTGCTCTTACAGCCTACCGGGAACATCTCTTCCAAAGGCCTGTGAAACGCAGTTTCTTTGCAGGCCTGATCTGGCTGAAGTAGGACTTCTGCTCTGGGTGTGCTACTTTGCCCTAGAGCTGAAAGGCACAACGTGCAGGCTTCTTTCCAATGGGTGAGTTGGGCCCCACAGCATCTTGCTTCCAGCTCTTTGGGAAGCTAAGAAACAACTCGCTCTGCACAGTGCTCTTACAGCCTACCGGGAACATCTCTTCCAAAGGCCTGTGAAACGCAGTTTCTTTGCAGGCCTGATCTGGCTGAAGTAGGACTTCTGCTCTGGGTGTGCTACTTTGCCCTAGAGCTCAAAGGCACAACGTGCAGGCTTCTTTCCAAAGGGCGAGTTGGGCCCCACAGCATCTTGCTTCCAGCTCTTTGGGAAGCTAAGAAACCACTCGCTCTGCACAGTGCTCTTACAGCCTAGTGGGAACGTCTCTTCCAAAGGCCTGTGAAACGCAGTTTCTTTGCAGGCCTGATCTGGCTGAACTAGGACTTCTGCTCTGGGTGTGCTACTTTGCCCTAGAGCTGAAAGGCACAACGTGCAGGCTTCTTTCCAAAGGGCGAGTTGGGCCCCACAGCATCTTGCTTCCAGCTCTTTGGGAAGCTAAGAAACAACTCGCTCTGCACAGTGCTCTTACAGCCTACCAGGAACATCTCTTCCAAAGGCCTGTGAAACGCAGTTTCTTTGCAGGCCTGATGTGGCTGAAGTAGGACTTCTGCTCTGGGTGTGCTACTTTGCCCTAGAGCTGAAAGGCTCAACGTGCAGGCTTCTTTCCAAAGGGTGAGTTGGGCCCCACAGCGTCTTGCTTCCAGCTCTTTGGGAAGCTAAGAAACAACTCGCTCTGCACAGTGCTCTTACAGCCTACGGGGAACATCTCTTCCAAAGGCCTGTGAAACGCAGTTTCTTTGCAGGCCTGATCTGGCTGAAGTAGGACTTCTGCTCTGGGTGTGCTACTTTGCCCTAGAGCTGAAAGGCACAACGTGCAGGCTTCTTTACAAAGGGCGAGTTGGGCTCCACAGCATCTTGATTCCAGCTCTTTGGGAAGCTAAGAAACAACTCGCTCTGCACAGTGCTCTTACATCCTAGTGGGAACATCTCTTCCAAAGGCCTGTGAAACGCAGTTTCTTTGCAGGCCTGATCTGGCTGAAGTAGCACTTCTGCTCTGGGTGTGCTACTTTGCACTAGAGCTGAAAGGCACAACGTGCAGGCTTCTTTCCAAAGGGCGAGTTGGGCCCCACAGCATCTTGCTTCCAGCTCTTTGGGAAGCTAAGAAACAACTCGCTCTGCACAGTGCTCTTACAGCCTACCGGGAACATCTCTTCCAAAGGCCTGTGAAACGCAGTTTCTTTGCAGGCCTGATCTGGCTGAAGTAGGAGTTCTGCTCTGGGTGTGCTACTTTGCCCTAGAGCTGAAAGGCACAACGTGCAGGCTTCTTTCCAAAGGGCGAGTTGGGCCCCTCAGCATCTTGCTTCCAGCTCTTTGGGAAGCTAAGAAACCACTCGCTCTGCACAGTGCTCTAACAGCCTAGTGGGAACATCTCTTCCAAAGGCCTGTGAAACGCAGTTTCTTTGCAGGCCTGATCTGGCTGAAGTAGGACTTCTGCTCTGGGTGTGCTACTTTGCCCTAGAGCTGAAAGGCACAACGTGCAGGCTTCTTTCCAAAGGGCGAGTTGGGCTCCACAGCATCTTGATTCCAGCTCTTTGGGAAGCTAAGAAACAACTCGCTCTGCACAGTGCTCTTACAGCCTAGTGGGAACATCTCTTCCAAAGGCCTGTGAAACGCAGTTTCTTTGCAGGCCTGATCTGGCTGAAGTAGGACTTCTGCTCTGGGTGTGCTACTTTGCCCTAGAGCTGAAAGGCACAACGTGCAGGCTTCTTTCCAAAGGGCGAGTTGGGCCCCACAGCATCTTGCTTCCAGCTCTTTGGGAACCTAAGAAACCACTCGCTCTGCACAGTGCTCTAACAGCCTAGTGGGAACATCTCTTCCAAAGGCCTGTGAAACGCAGTTTCTTTGCAGGCCTGATCTGGCTGAAGTAGGACTTCTGCTCTGGGTGTGCTACTTTGCCCTAGAGCTGAAAGGCACAACGTGCAGGCTTCTTTCCAAAGGGCGAGTTGGGCTCCACAGCATCTTGATTCCACCTCTTTGGGAAGCTAACAAACCACTCGCTCTGCACAGTGCTCTAACAGCCTAGTGGGAACATGTCTTCCAAAGGCCTGTGAAACGCAGTTTCTTTGCAGGCCTGATCTGGCTGAAGTAGGACTTCTGCTCTGGGTGTGCTACTTTGCCCTAGAGCTGAAAGGCACAACGTGCAGGCTTCTTTCCAAAGGGCGAGTTGGGCCCCACAGCATCTTGCTTCCAGCTCTTTGGGAAGCTAAGAAACAACTCGCTCTGCACAGTGCTCTTACAGCCTACCGGGAACATCTCTTCCATAGGCCTGTGAAACGCAGTTTCTTTGCAGGCCTCATCTGGCTGAAGTAGGACTTCTGCTCTGGGTGTGCTACTTTGCCCTAGAGCTGAAAGGCACAACGTGCAGGCTTCTTTCCAAAGGGCGAGTTGGGCCCCACAGCATCTTGCTTCCAGCTCTTTGGGAAGCTAAGAAACAACTCACTCTGATCAGTGCTCTTACAGCCTACTGGGAACATCTCTTCCAAAGGCCTGTGAAACGCAGTTTCTTTGCAGGCCTGATCTGGCTGAAGTAGGACTTCTGCTCTGGGTGTGCTACTTTGCCCTAGAGCTGAAAGGCACAACGTGCAGGCTTCTTTCCAAAGGGCGAGTTGGGCCCCACAGCATCTTGCTTCCAGCTCTTTGGGAAGCTAGGAAACAACTCGCTCTGCACAGTGCTCTTACAGCCTACCGGGAACATCTCTTCCAAAGGCCTGTGAAACGCAGTTTCTTTGCAGGCCTGATCTGGCTGAAGTAGGACTTCTGCTCTGGGTGTGCTACTTTGCCCTAGAGCTGAAAGGCACAACGTGCAGGCTTCTTTACAAAGGGCGAGTTGGGCTCCATAGCATCTTGATTCCAGCTCTTTGGGAAGCTAAGAAACAACTCGCTCTGCACAGTGCTCTTACATCCTAGTGGGAACATCTCTTCCAAAGGCCTGTGAAACGCAGTTTCTTTGCAGGCCTGATCTGGCTGAAGTAGCACTTCTGCTCTGGGTGTGCTACTTTGCACTAGAGCTGAAAGGCACAACGTGCAGGCTTCTTTCCAAAGGGCGAGTTGGGCCCCACAGCATCTTGCTTCCAGCTCTTTGGGAAGCTAAGAAACAACTCGCTCTGCACAGTGCTCTTACAGCCTACCGGGAACATCTCTTCCAAAGGCCTGTGAAACGCAGTTTCTTTGCAGGCCTGATCTGGCTGAAGTAGGAGTTCTGCTCTGGGTGTGCTACTTTGCCCTAGAGCTGAAAGGCACAACGTGCAGGCTTCTTTCCAAAGGGCGAGTTGGGCCCCTCAGCATCTTGCTTCCAGCTCTTTGGGAAGCTAAGAAACCACTCGCTCTGCACAGTGCTCTAACAGCCTAGTGGGAACATCTCTTCCAAAGGCCTGTGAAACGCAGTTTCTTTGCAGGCCTGATCTGGCTGAAGTAGGACTTCTGCTCTGGGTGTGCTACTTTGCCCTAGAGCTGAAAGGCACAACGTGCAGGCTTCTTTCCAAAGGGCGAGTTGGGCTCCACAGCATCTTGATTCCAGCACTTTGGGAAGCTAAGAAACAACTCGCTCTGCACAGTGCTCTTACAGCCTAGTGGGAACATCTCTTCCAAAGGCCTGTGAAACGCAGTTTCTTTGCAGGCCTGATCTGGCTGAAGTAGGACTTCTGCTCTGGGTGTGCTACTTTGCCCTAGAGCTGAAAGGCACAACGTGCAGGCTTCTTTCCAAAGGGCGAGTTGGGCCCCACAGCATCTTGCTTCCAGCTCTTTGGGAAGCTGAGAAACCACTCGCTCTGCACAGTGCTCTTACAGCCTAGTGGGAACATCTCTTCCCTAGGCCTGTGAAACGCAGTTTCTTTGCAGGCCTGATCTGGCTGAAGTAGGACTTCTGCTCTGGGTGTGCTACTTTGCCCTAGAGCTGAAAGGCACAACGTGCAGGCTTCTTTCCAAAGGGCGAGAATGGCCCCACAGCATCTTGCTTCCAGCTCTTTGGGAAGCCAAGAAACAACTCGCTCTGCACAGTGCTCTTACAGCCTACCGGGAACATCTCTTCCAAAGGCCTGTGAAACGCAGTTTCTTTGCAGGCCTGATCTGGCTGAAGTAGGACTTCTGCTCTGGGTGTGCTACTTTGCCCTAGAGCTGAAAGGCACAACGTGCAGGCTTCTTTCCAAAGGGCGAGTTGGGCCCCACAGCATCTTGCTTCCAGCTCTTTGGGAAGCTGAGAAACCACTCGCTCTGCACAGTGCTCTTACAGCCTAGTGGGAACATCTCTTCCAAAGGCCTGTGAAACGCAGTTTCTTTGCAGGCCTGATCTGGCTGAAGTAGGACTTCTGCTCTGGGTGTGCTACTTTGCCCTAGAGCTGAAAGGCACAACGTGCAGGCTTCTTTCCAAAGGGCGAGTTGGGCCCCACAGCATCTTGCTTCCAGCTCTTTGGGAAGCTAAGAAACAACTCGCTCTGCACAGTGCTCTTACAGCCTACCAGGAACATCTCTTCCAAAGGCCTGTGAAACGCAGTTTTTTGCAGACCTGATCTGGCTGAAGTAGGACTTCTGCTCTGGGTGTGCTACTTTGCCCTAGAGCTGAAAGGCACAACGTGCAGGCTTCTTTCCAAAGGGCGAGTTGGGCCCCACAGCATCTTGCTCCCAGCTCTTTGGGAAGCTAAGAAACAACTCGCTCTGCACAGTGCTCTTACAGCCTACCGGGAACATCTCTTCCAAAGGCCTGTGAAACGCAGTTTCTTTGAAGGCCTGATCTGGCTGAAGTAGGACTTCTGCTCTGGGTGTGCTACTTTGCGCTAGAGCTGAAAGGCACAACGTGCAGGCTTCTTTCCAAAGGGCGAGTTGGGCCCCACAGCATCTTGCTTCCAGCTCTTTGGGAAGCTAAGAAACCACTCTCTCTGCACAGTGCTCTTACAGCCTAGTGGGAACATCTCTTCCAAAGGCCTGAGAAACGCAGTTTCTTTGCAGGCCTGATCTGGCTGAAGTAGGACTTCTGCTCTGGCTGTGCTACTTTGCCCTAGAGCTGAAAGGCACAACGTGCAGGCTTCTTTCCAAAGGGCGAGTTGGGGCCCACAGCATCTTGCTTCCAGCTCTTTGGGAAGCTAAGAAACAACTACCTCTGCACAGTGCTCTTACAGCCTACCGGGAACATCTCTTCCAAAGGCCTGTGAAACGCAGTTTCTTTGCAGGCCTGATCTGGCTGAAGTAGGACTTCTGCTCTGGGTGTGCTACTTTGCCCTAGAGCTGAAAGGCACAACGTGCAGGCTTCTTTCCAAAGGGCGTGTTGGGGCCCACAGCATCTTGCTTCCAGCTCTTTGGGAAGCTAAGAAACAACTCGCTCTGCTCAGTGCTCTTACAGGCTACCGGGAACATCTCTTCCAAAGGCCTGTGAAACGCAGTTTCTTTGCAGGCCTGATCTGGCTGAAGTAGGACTTCTGCTCTGGGTGTGCTACTTTGCCCTAGAGCTGAAAGGCACAACGTGCAGGCTTCTTTCCAAAGGGCGAGTTGGGCCCCACAGCATCTTGCTTCCAGCTCTTTGGGGAGCTAAGAAACAACTCGCTCTGCACAGTGCTCTTACAGCCTACCAGGAACATCTCTTCCAAAGGCCTGTGAAACGCAGTTTCTTTGCAGGCCTGATCTGGCTGAATTAGGACTTCTGCTCTGGGTGTGCTACTTTGCCCTAGAGCTCAAAGGCACAACGTGCAGCCTTCTTTCCAAAGGGCGAGTTGGGCCCCACAGCATCTTGCTTCCAGCTCTTTGGGAAGCTAAGAAACCACTCGCTCTGCACAGTGCTCTTACAGCCTAGTGGGAACGTCTCTTCCAAAGGCCTGTGAAACGCAGTTTCTTTGCAGGCCTGATCTGGCTGAACTAGGACTTCTGCTCTGGGTGTGCTACTTTGCCCTAGAGCTGAAAGGCACAACGTGCAGGCTTCTTTCCAAAGGGCGAGTTGGGCCCCACAGCATCTTGCTTCCAGCTCTTTGGGAAGCTAAGAAACAACTCGCTCTGCACAGTGCTCTTACAGCCTACCGGGAACATCTCTTCCAAAGGCCTGTGAAACGCAGTTTCTTTGCAGGCCTGATCTGGCTGAAGTAGGACTTCTGCTCTGGGTGTGCTACTTTGCCCTAGAGCTGAAAGGCACAACGTG
The DNA here is from genome assembly GCF_041296265.1 of Equus caballus. NCBI lineage: Eukaryota > Metazoa > Chordata > Mammalia > Perissodactyla > Equidae > Equus > Equus caballus. Next base: position 2,017,922 of record NC_091710.1, read on the forward strand.
CAGGCTTCTTTCCAAAGGGCGAGTTGGGCCCCACAGCATCTTGCTTCCAGCTCTTTGGGGAGCTAAGAAACAACTCGCTCTGCACAGTGCTCTTACAGCCTACCAGGAACATCTCTTCCAAAGGCCTGTGAAACGCAGTTTCTTTGCAGGCCTGATCTGGCTGAAGTAGGACTTCTGCTCTGGCTGTGCTACTTTGCCCTAGAGCTGAAAGGCACAACGTGCAGGCTTCTTTCCAAAGGGCGAGTTGGGCCCCACAGCATCTTGCTTCCAGCTCTTTGGGAATCTAAGAAACAACTCGCTCTGCACAGTGCTCTTACAGCCTACCGGGAACATCTCTTCCAAAGGCCTGTGAAACGCAGTTTCTTTGCAGGCCTGATCTGGCTGAAGTAGGACTTCTGCTCTGGGTGTGCTACTTTGCCCTAGAGCTGAAAGGCACAACGTGCAGGCTTCTTTGCAAAGGGCGAGTTGGGCCCCACAGCATCTTGCTTCCAGCTCTTTGGGAAGCTAAGAAACCACTCGCTCTGCACAGTGCTCTAACAGCCTAGTGGGAACATCTCTTCCAAAGGCCTGTGAAACGCAGTTTCTTTGCAGGCCTGATCTGGCTGAAGTAGGTCTTCTGCTCTGGGTGTACTACTTTGCCCTAGAGCTGAAAGGCACAACGTGCAGGCTTCTTTCCAAAGGGCGAGTTGGGCTCCACAGCATCTGGATTCCAGCTCTTTGGGAAGCTAAGAAACAACTCGCTCTGCACAGTGCTCTTACAGCCTAGTGGGAACATCTCTTCCAAAGGCCTGTGAAACGCAGTTTCTTTGCAGGCCTGATCTGGCTGAAGTAGGACTTCTGCTCTGGGTGTGCTACTTTGCCCTAGAGCTGAAAGGCACAACGTGCAGGCTTCTTTCCAAAGGGCGAGTTGGGCCCCACAGCATCTTGCTTCCAGCTCTTTGGGAAGCTAAGAAACCAATCGCTCTGCACAGTGCTCTAACAGCCTAGTGGGAACATCTCTTCCAAAGGCCTGTGAAACGCAGTTTCTTTGCAGGCCTGATCTGGCTGAAGTAGGACTTCTGCTCTGGGTGTACTACTTTGCCCTAGAGCTGAAAGGCACAACGTGCAGGCTTCTTTCCAAAGGGCGAGTTGGGCTCCACAGCATCTTGATTCCAGCTCTTTGGGAAGCTAAGAAACAACTCGCTCTGCACAGTGCTCTTACAGCCTAGTGGGAACAACTCTTCCAAAGGCCTGTGAAACGCAGTTTCTTTGCAGGCCTGATCTGGCTGAAGTAGGACTTCTGCTCTGGGTGTGCTACTTTGCCCTAGAGCTGAAAGGCACAACGTGCAGGCTTCTTTCCAAAGGGCGAGTTGGGCCCCACAGCATCTTGCTTCCAGCTCTTGGGGAATATAAGAAACAACTCGCTCTGCACAGTGCTCTTACAGCCTAGTGGGAACATCTCTTCCAAAGGCCTGTGAAACGCAGTTTGTTTGCAGGCCTGATCTGGCTGAAGTAGGACTTCTGCTCTGGCTGTGCTACTTTGCCCTAGAGCTGAAAGGCACAACGTGCAGGCTTCTTTCCAAAGGGCGAGTTGGGCCCCACAGCATCTTGCTTCCAGCTCTTTGGGAAGCTGAGAAACCACTCGCTCTGCACAGTGCTCTTACAGCCTAGTGGGAACATCTCTTCCATAGGCCTGTGAAACGCAGTTTCTTTGCAGGCCTGATCTGGCTGAAGTAGGACTTCTGCTCTGGGTGTGCTACTTTGCCCTAGAGCTGAAAGGCACAACGTGCAGGCTTCTTTCCAAAGGGCGAGAATGGCCCCACAGCATCTTGCTTCCAGCTCTTTGGGAAGCCAAGAAACAACTCGCTCTGCACAGTGCTCTTACAGCCTACCGGGAACATCTCTTCCAAAGGCCTGTGAAACGCAGTTTCTTTGCAGGCCTGATCTGGCTGAAGTAGGACTTCTGCTCTGGGTGTGCTACTTTGCCCTAGAGCTGAAAGGCACAACGTGCAGGCTTCTTTCCAAAGGGCGAGTTGGGCCCCACAGCATCTTGCTTCCAGCTCTTTGGGAAGCTGAGAAACCACTCGCTCTGCACAGTGCTCTTACAGCCTAGTGGGAACATCTCTTCCAAAGGCCTGTGAAACGCAGTTTCTTTGCAGGCCTGATCTGGCTGAAGTAGGACTTCTGCTCTGGGTGTGCTACTTTGCCCTAGAGCTGAAAGGCACAACGTGCAGGCTTCTTTCCAAAGGGCGAGTTGGGCCCCACAGCATCTTGCTTCCAGCTCTTTGGGAAGCTAAGAAACAACTCGCTCTGCACAGTGCTCTTACAGCCTACCAGGAACATCTCTTCCAAAGGCCTGTGAAACGCAGTTTTTTGCAGACCTGATCTGGCTGAAGTAGGACTTCTGCTCTGGGTGTGCTACTTTGCCCTAGAGCTGAAAGGCACAACGTGCAGGCTTCTTTCCAAAGGGCGAGTTGGGCCCCACAGCATCTTGCTCCCAGCTCTTTGGGAAGCTAAGAAACAACTCGCTCTGCACAGTGCTCTTACAGCCTACCGGGAACATCTCTTCCAAAGGCCTGTGAAACGCAGTTTCTTTGAAGGCCTGATCTGGCTGAAGTAGGACTTCTGCTCTGGGTGTGCTACTTTGCGCTAGAGCTGAAAGGCACAACGTGCAGGCTTCTTTCCAAAGGGCGAGTTGGGCCCCACAGCATCTTGCTTCCAGCTCTTTGGGAAGCTAAGAAACCACTCTCTCTGCACAGTGCTCTTACAGCCTAGTGGGAACATCTCTTCCAAAGGCCTGAGAAACGCAGTTTCTTTGCAGGCCTGATCTGGCTGAAGTAGGACTTCTGCTCTGGCTGTGCTACTTTGCCCTAGAGCTGAAAGGCACAACATGCAGGCTTCTTTCCAAAGGGCGAGTTGGGGCCCACAGCATCTTGCTTCCAGCTCTTTGGGAAGCTAAGAAACAACTCCCTCTGCACAGTGCTCTTACAGCCTACCGGGAACATCTCTTCCAAAGGCCTGTGAAACGCAGTTTCTTTGCAGGCCTGATCTGGCTGAAGTAGGACTTCTGCTCTGGGTGTGCTACTTTGCCCTAGAGCTGAAAGGCACAACGTGCAGGCTTCTTTCCAAAGGGCGTGTTGGGGCCCACAGCATCTTGCTTCCAGCTCTTTGGGAAGCTAAGAAACAACTCGCTCTGCTCAGTGCTCTTACAGGCTACCGGGAACATCTCTTCCAAAGGCCTGTGAAACGCAGTTTCTTTGCAGGCCTGATCTGGCTGAAGTTGGACTTCTGCTCTGGGTGTGCTACTTTGCCCTAGAGCTGAAAGGCACAACGTGCAGGCTTCTTTCCAAAGGGCGAGTTGGGCCCCACAGCATCTTGCTTCCAGCTCTTTGGGAAGCTAAGAAACAACTCGCTCTGCACAGTGCTCTTACAGCCTACCGGGAACATCTCTTCCAAAGGCCTGTGAAACGCAGTTTCTTTGCAGGCCTGATCTGGCTGAAGTAGGACTTCTGCTCTGGGTGTGCTACTTTGCCCTAGAGCTGAAAGGCACAACGTGCAGGCTTCTTTCCAATGGGTGAGTTGGGCCCCACAGCATCTTGCTTCCAGCTCTTTGGGAAGCTAAGAAACAACTCGCTCTGCACAGTGCTCTTACAGCCTACCGGGAACATCTCTTCCAAAGGCCTGTGAAACGCAGTTTCTTTGCAGGCCTGATCTGGCTGAAGTAGGACTTCTGCTCTGGGTGTGCTACTTTGCCCTAGAGCTCAAAGGCACAACGTGCAGCCTTCTTTCCAAAGGGCGAGTTGGGCCCCACAGCATCTTGCTTCCAGCTCTTTGGGAAGCTAAGAAACCACTCGCTCTGCACAGTGCTCTTACAGCCTAGTGGGAACGTCTCTTCCAAAGGCCTGTGAAACGCAGTTTCTTTGCAGGCCTGATCTGGCTGAACTAGGACTCCTGCTCTGGGTGTGCTACTTTGCCCTAGAGCTGAAAGGCACAACGTGCAGGCTTCTTTCCAAAGGGCGAGTTGGGCCCCACAGCATCTTGCTTCCAGCTCTTTGGGAAGCTAAGAAACAACTCGCTCTGCACAGTGCTCTTACAGCCTACCAGGAACATCTCTTCCAAAGGCCTGTGAAACGCAGTTTCTTTGCAGGCCTGATGTGGCTGAAGTAGGACTTCTGCTCTGGGTGTGCTACTTTGCCCTAGAGCTGAAAGGCTCAACGTGCAGGCTTCTTTCCAAAGGGTGAGTTGGGCCCCACAGCGTCTTGCTTCCAGCTCTTTGGGAAGCTAAGAAACAACTCGCTCTGCACAGTGCTCTTACAGCCTACGGGGAACATCTCTTCCAAAGGCCTGTGAAACGCAGTTTCTTTGCAGGCCTGATCTGGCTGAAGTAGGACTTCTGCTCTGGGTGTGCTACTTTGCCCTAGAGCTGAAAGGCACAACGTGCAGGCTTCTTTACAAAGGGCGAGTTGGGCTCCACAGCATCTTGATTCCAGCTCTTTGGGAAGCTAAGAAACAACTCGCTCTGCACAGTGCTCTTACATCCTAGTGGGAACATCTCTTCCAAAGGCCTGTGAAACGCAGTTTCTTTGCAGGCCTGATCTGGCTGAAGTAGCACTTCTGCTCTGGGTGTGCTACTTTGCACTAGAGCTGAAAGGCACAACGTGCAGGCTTCTTTCCAAAGGGCGAGTTGGGCCCCACAGCATCTTGCTTCCAGCTCTTTGGGAAGCTAAGAAACAACTCGCTCTGCACAGTGCTCTTACAGCCTACCGGGAACATCTCTTCCAAAGGCCTGTGAAACGCAGTTTCTTTGCAGGCCTGATCTGGCTGAAGTAGGAGTTCTGCTCTGGGTGTGCTACTTTGCCCTAGAGCTGAAAGGCACAACGTGCAGGCTTCTTTCCAAAGGGCGAGTTGGGCCCCTCAGCATCTTGCTTCCAGCTCTTTGGGAAGCTAAGAAACCACTCGCTCTGCACAGTGCTCTAACAGCCTAGTGGGAACATCTCTTCCAAAGGCCTGTGAAACGCAGTTTCTTTGCAGGCCTGATCTGGCTGAAGTAGGACTTCTGCTCTGGGTGTGCTACTTTGCCCTAGAGCTGAAAGGCACAACGTGCAGGCTTCTTTCCAAAGGGCGAGTTGGGCTCCACAGCATCTTGATTCCAGCTCTTTGGGAAGCTAAGAAACAACTCGCTCTGCACAGTGCTCTTACAGCCTAGTGGGAACATCTCTTCCAAAGGCCTGTGAAACGCAGTTTCTTTGCAGGCCTGATCTGGCTGAAGTAGGACTTCTGCTCTGGGTGTGCTACTTTGCCCTAGAGCTGAAAGGCACAACGTGCAGGCTTCTTTCCAAAGGGCGAGTTGGGCCCCACAGCATCTTGCTTCCAGCTCTTTGGGAACCTAAGAAACCACTCGCTCTGCACAGTGCTCTAACAGCCTAGTGGGAACATCTCTTCCAAAGGCCTGTGAAACGCAGTTTCTTTGCAGGCCTGATCTGGCTGAAGTAGGACTTCTGCTCTGGGTGTGCTACTTTGCCCTAGAGCTGAAAGGCACAACGTGCAGGCTTCTTTCCAAAGGGCGAGTTGGGCTCCACAGCATCTTGATTCCACCTCTTTGGGAAGCTAACAAACCACTCGCTCTGCACAGTGCTCTAACAGCCTAGTGGGAACATGTCTTCCAAAGGCCTGTGAAACGCAGTTTCTTTGCAGGCCTGATCTGGCTGAAGTAGGACTTCTGCTCTGGGTGTGCTACTTTGCCCTAGAGCTGAAAGGCACAACGTGCAGGCTTCTTTCCAAAGGGCGAGTTGGGCCCCACAGCATCTTGCTTCCAGCTCTTTGGGAAGCTAAGAAACAACTCGCTCTGCACAGTGCTCTTACAGCCTACCGGGAACATCTCTTCCATAGGCCTGTGAAACGCAGTTTCTTTGCAGGCCTCATCTGGCTGAAGTAGGACTTCTGCTCTGGGTGTGCTACTTTGCCCTAGAGCTGAAAGGCACAACGTGCAGGCTTCTTTCCAAAGGGCGAGTTGGGCCCCACAGCATCTTGCTTCCAGCTCTTTGGGAAGCTAAGAAACAACTCACTCTGATCAGTGCTCTTACAGCCTACTGGGAACATCTCTTCCAAAGGCCTGTGAAACGCAGTTTCTTTGCAGGCCTGATCTGGCTGAAGTAGGACTTCTGCTCTGGGTGTGCTACTTTGCCCTAGAGCTGAAAGGCACAACGTGCAGGCTTCTTTCCAAAGGGCGAGTTGGGCCCCACAGCATCTTGCTTCCAGCTCTTTGGGAAGCTAGGAAACAACTCGCTCTGCACAGTGCTCTTACAGCCTACCGGGAACATCTCTTCCAAAGGCCTGTGAAACGCAGTTTCTTTGCAGGCCTGATCTGGCTGAAGTAGGACTTCTGCTCTGGGTGTGCTACTTTGCCCTAGAGCTGAAAGGCACAACGTGCAGGCTTCTTTACAAAGGGCGAGTTGGGCTCCACAGCATCTTGATTCCAGCTCTTTGGGAAGCTAAGAAACAACTCGCTCTGCACAGTGCTCTTACATCCTAGTGGGAACATCTCTTCCAAAGGCCTGTGAAACGCAGTTTCTTTGCAGGCCTGATCTGGCTGAAGTAGCACTTCTGCTCTGGGTGTGCTACTTTGCACTAGAGCTGAAAGGCACAACGTGCAGGCTTCTTTCCAAAGGGCGAGTTGGGCCCCACAGCATCTTGCTTCCAGCTCTTTGGGAAGCTAAGAAACAACTCGCTCTGCACAGTGCTCTTACAGCCTACCGGGAACATCTCTTCCAAAGGCCTGTGAAACGCAGTTTCTTTGCAGGCCTGATCTGGCTGAAGTAGGAGTTCTGCTCTGGGTGTGCTACTTTGCCCTAGAGCTGAAAGGCACAACGTGCAGGCTTCTTTCCAAAGGGCGAGTTGGGCCCCTCAGCATCTTGCTTCCAGCTCTTTGGGAAGCTAAGAAACCACTCGCTCTGCACAGTGCTCTAACAGCCTAGTGGGAACATCTCTTCCAAAGGCCTGTGAAACGCAGTTTCTTTGCAGGCCTGATCTGGCTGAAGTAGGACTTCTGCTCTGGGTGTGCTACTTTGCCCTAGAGCTGAAAGGCACAACGTGCAGGCTTCTTTCCAAAGGGCGAGTTGGGCTCCACAGCATCTTGATTCCAGCTCTTTGGGAAGCTAAGAAACAACTCGCTCTGCACAGTGCTCTTACAGCCTAGTGGGAACATCTCTTCCAAAGGCCTGTGAAACGCAGTTTCTTTGCAGGCCTGATCTGGCTGAAGTAGGACTTCTGCTCTGGGTGTGCTACTTTGCCCTAGAGCTGAAAGGCACAACGCTCAGGCTTCTTTCCAAAGGGCGTGTTGGGGCCCACAGCATCTTGCTTCCAGCTCTTTGGGAAGCTAAGAAACAACTCACTCTGATCAGTGCTCTTACAGCCTACCGGGAACATCTCTTCCAAAGGCCTGTGAAACGCAGTTTCTTTGCAGGCCTGATCTGGCTGAAGTAGGACTTCTGCTCTGGGTGTGCTACTTTGCCCTAGAGCTGAAAGGCACAACGTGCAGGCTTCTTTCCAAAGGGCGAGTTGGGCCCCACAGCATCTTGCTTCCAGCTCTTTGGGAAGCTAAGAAACAACTCGCTCTGCACAGTGCTCTTACAGCCTACCGGGAACATCTCTTCCAAAGGCCTGTGAAACGCAGTTTCTTTGCAGGCCTGATCTGGCTGAAGTAGGACTTCTGCTCTGGGTGTGCTACTTTGCCCTAGAGCTGAAAGGCACAACGTGCAGGCTTCTTTCCAAAGGGCGAGTTGGGCCCCACAGCATCTTGCTTCCAGCTCTTTGGGAAGCTAAGAAACAACTCGCTCTGCACAGTGCTCTTACAGCCTACCGGGAACATGTCTTCCAAAGGCCTGTGAAACGCAGTTTCTTTGCAGGCCTGATCTGGCTGAAGTAGGACTTCTGCTCTGGGTGTGCTACTTTGCCCTAGAGCTGAAAGGCACAACGTGCAGGCTTCTTTCCAAAGGGCGAGTTGGGCCCCACAGCGTCTTGCCTCCAGCTCTTTGGGAAGCTAAGAAACAACTCGCTCCGCACAGTGCTCTTACAGCCTAGTGGGAACATCTCTTCCAAAGGCCTGTGAAACGCAGTTTCTTTGCAGGCCTGATCTGGCTGAAGTAGGACTTCTGCTCTGGGTGTGCTACTTTGCCCTAGAGCTGAAAGGCACAACGTGCAGGCTTCTTTCCAAAGGGCGAGTTGGGCCCCACAGCATCTTGCTTCAAGCTCTTTGGGAAGCTAAGAAACAACTCGCTCTGCACAGTGCTCTTACAGCCTACCGGGAACATCTCTTCCAAAGGCCTGTGAAACGCAGTTTCTTTGCAGGCCTGATCTGGCTGAAGTAGGACTTCTGCTCTGGGTGTGCTACTTTGCCCTAGAGCTGAAAGGCACAACGTGCAGGCTTCTTTCCAAAGGGCGAGTTGGGCCCCACAGCATCTTGCTTCCAGCTCTTTGGGAAGCTAAGAAACAACTCGCTCTGCACAGTGCTCTTACAGCCTACCGGGAACATCTCTTCCAAAGGCCTGTGAAACGCAGTTTCTTAGCAGGCCTGATCTCGCTGAAGTAGGACTTCGGCTCTGGGTGTGCTACTTTGCCCTAGAGCTGAAAGGCACAACGTGCAGGCTTCTTTCCAAAGGGCGAGTTGGGCCCCACAGCATCTTGCTTCCAGCTCTTTGGGAAGCTAAGAAACAACTCGCTCTGCACAGTGCTCTTACAGCCTACCGGGAACATCTCTTCAAAAGGCCTGTGAAACGCAGTTTCTTTGCAGGCCTGATCTGGCCGAAGTAGGACTTCGGCTCTGGCTGTGCTACTCTGCCCTAGAGCTGAAAGGCACAACGTGCAGGCTTCTTTCCAAAGGGCGAGTTGGGCCCCACAGCATCTTGCTTCCAGCTCTTTGGGAAGCTAAGAAACAACTCGCTCTGCACAGTGCTCTTACAGCCTACCGGGAACATCTCTTCCAAAGGCCTGTGAAACGCAGTTTCTTTGCAGGCCTGATCTGGCTGAAGTAGGACTTCTGCTCTGGGTGTGCTACTTTGCCCTAGAGCTGAAAGGCACAACGTGCAGGCTTCTTTCCAAAGGGCGAGTTGGGCCCCACAGCATCTTGCTTCCAGCTCTTTGGGAAGCTAAGAAACAACTCGCTCTGCACAGTGCTCTTACAGCCTACCGGGAACATCTCTTCCAAAGGCCTGTGAAACGCAGTTTCTTTGCAGGCCTGATCTGGCTGTAGTAGGACTTCGGCTCTGGGTGTGCTACTTTGCCCTAGAGCTGAAAGGCACAACGTGCAGGCTTCTTTCCAAAGGGCGAGTTGGGCCCCACAGCATCTTGCTTCCAGCTCTTTGGGAAGCTAAGAAACAACTCGCTCTGCACAGTGCTCTTACAGCGTACCGGGAACATCTCTTCCAAAGGCCTGTGAAACGCGGTTTCTTTGCAGGCCTGATCTGGCTGAAGTAGGACTTCGGCTCTGGGTGTGCTACTTTGCCCTAGAGCTGAAAGGCACAACGTGCAGGCTTCTTTCCAAAGGGCGAGTTGGGCTCCACAGCATCTTGCTTCCAGCTCTTTGGGAAGCTAAGAAACAACTCGCTCTGCACAGTGCTCTTACAGCCTACCGGGAACATCTCTTCCAAAGGCCTGTGAAACGCAGTTTCTTTGCAGGCCTGATCTGGCTGAAGTAGGACTTCTGCTCTGGGTGTGCTACTTTGCCCTAGAGCTGAAAGGCACAACGTGCAGGCTTCTTTCCAAAGGGCGAGTTGGGCCCCACAGCATCTTGCTTCCAGCTCTTTGGGAAGCTAAGAAACCACTCGCTCTGCACAGTGCTCTAACAGCCTAGTGGGAACATGTCTTCCAAAGGCCTGTGAAACGCAGTTTCTTTGCAGGCCTGATCTGGCTGAAGTAGGACTTCTGCTCTGGGTGTGCTACTTTGCCCTAGAGCTGAAAGGCACAACGTGCAGGCTTCTTTCCAAAGGGCGAGTTGGGCCCCACAGCATCTTGCTTCAAGCTCTTTGGGAAGCTAAGAAACAACTCGCTCTGCACAGTGCTCTTACAGCCTACCGGGAACATCTCTTCCATAGGCCTGTGAAACGCAGTTTCTTTGCATGCCTGATCTGGCTGAAGTAGGACTTCTGCTCTGGGTGTGCTACTTTGCCCTAGAGCTGAAAGGCACAACGTGCAGGCTTCTTTCCAAAGGGCGAGTTGGGCCCCACAGCATCTTGCTTCCAGCTCTTTGGGAAGCTAGGAAACAACTCGCTCTGCACAGTGCTCTTACAGCCTACCGGGAACATCTCTTCCAAAGGCCTGTGAAACGCAGTTTCTTTGCAGGCCTGATCTGGCTGAAGTAGGACTTCTGCTCTGGGTGTGCTACTTTGCCCTAGAGCTGAAAGGCACAACGTACAGGCTTCTTTCCAAAGGGCGAGTTGGGCCCCACAGCATCTTGCTTCCAGCTCTTTGGGAAGCTAAGAAACAACTCGCTCTGCACAGTGCTCTTACAGCCTACCGGGAACATCTCTTCCAAAGGCCTGTGAAACGCAGTTTCTTTGCAGGCCTGATCTGGCTGAAGTAGGACTTCTGCTCTGGGTGTGCTACTTTGCCCTAGAGCTGAAAGGCACAACGTGCAGGCTTCTTTCCAAAGGGCGAGTTGGGCCCCACAGCATCTTGCTTCCAGCTCTTTGGGAAGCTAAGAAACAACTCGCTCTGCACAGTGCTCTTACAGCCTACCAGGAACATCTCTTCCAAAGGCCTGTGAAATGCAGTTTCTTTGCAGGCCTGATGTGGCTGATGTAGGACTTCTGCTCTGGGTGTGCTACTTTGCCCTAGAGCTGAAAGGCACAACGTGCAGGCTTCTTTCCAAAGGGCGAGTTGGGCCCCACAGCATCTTGCTTCCAGCTCTTTGGGAAGCTAAGAAACAACTCGCTCTGCACAGTGCTCTTACAGCCTAGTGGGAACATCTCTTCCAAAGGCCTGTGAAACGCAGTTTCTTTGCAGGCCTGATCTGGCTGAAGTAGGACTTCTGCTCTGGGTGTGCTACTTTGCCCTAGAGCTGAAAGGCACAACGTGCAGGCTTCTTTCCAAAGGGCGAGTTGGGCCCCACAGCATCTTGCTTCCAGCTCTTTGGGAAGCTAAGAAACAACTCGCTCTGCACAGTGCTCTTACAGCCTACCGGGAACATCTCTTCCATAGGCCTGTGAAACGCAGTTTCTTTGCAGGCCTGATCTGGCTGAAGTAGGACTTCTGCTCTGGGTGTGCTACTTTGCCCTAGAGCTGAAAGGCACAACGTGCAGGCTTCTTTCCAAAGGGCGAGTTGGGCCCCACAGCATCTTGCTTCCAGCTCTTTGGGAAGCTAAGAAACAACTCGCTCTGCACAGTGCTCTTACAGCCTTGTGGGAACATCTCTTCCAAAGGCCTGTGAAACGCAGTTTCTTTGCAGGCCTGATCTGGCTGAAGTAGGACTTCTGCTCTGGGTGTGCTACTTTGCCCTAGAGCTGAAAGGCACAACGTGCAGGCTTCTTTCCAAAGGGCGTGTTGGGGCCCACAGCATCTTGCTTCCAGCTCTTTGGGAAGCTAAGAAACAACTCACTCTGATCAGTGCTCTTACAGCCTACCGGGAACATCTCTTCCAAAGGCCTGTGAAACGCAGTTTCTTTGCAGGCCTGATCTGGCTGAAGTAGGACTTCTGCTCTGGGTGTGCTACTTTGCCCTAGAGCTGAAAGGCACAACGTGCAGGCTTCTTTCCAAAGGGCGAGTTGGGCCCCACAGCATCTTGCTTCCAGCTCTTTGGGAAGCTAAGAAACAACTCGCTCTGCACAGTGCTCTTACAGCCTACCGGGAACATCTCTTCCAAAGGCCTGTGAAACGCAGGTTCTTTGCAGGCCTGATCTGGCTGAAGTAGGACTTCTGCTCTGGGTGTGCTACTTTGCCCTAGAGCTGAAAGGCACAACGTGCAGGCTTCTTTCCAAAGGGCGAGTTGGGCCCCACAGCATCTTGCTTCCAGCTCTTTGGGAAGCTATGAAACAACTCGCTCTGCACAGTGCTCTTACAGCCTACCGGGAACATCTCTTCCAAAGGCCTGTGAAACGCAGTTTCTTTGCAGGCCTGATCTGGCTGAAGTAGGACTTCTGCTCTGGGTGTGCTACTTTGCCCTAGAGCTGAAAGGCACAACGTGCAGGCTTCTTTCCAAAGGGCGAGTTGGGCCCCACAGCGTCTTGCTTCCAGCTCTTTGGGAAGCTAAGAAACAACTCGCTCTGCACAGTGCTGTTACAGCCTACGGGGAACATCTCTTACAAAGGCCTGTGAAACGCAGTTTCTTTGCAGGCCTGATCTGGCTGAAGTAGGACTTCTGCTCTGGGTGTGCTACTTTGCCCTAGAGCTGAAAGGCACAACGTGCAGGCTTCTTTCCAAAGGGCGAGTTGGGCCCCACAGCATCTTGCTTCCAGCTCTTTGGGAAGCTAAGAAACAACTCGCTCTGCACAGTGCTCTTACAGCCTAGTGGGAACATCTCTTCCAAAGGCCTGTGAAACGCAGTTTCTTTGCAGGCCTGATCTGGCTGAAGTAGGACTTCGGCTCTGGGTGTGCTACTCTGCCCTAGAGCTGAAAGGCACAACGTGCAGGCTTCTTTCCAAAGGGCGATTTGGGCCCCACAGCATCTTGATTCCAGCTCTTTGGGAAGCTAAGAAACAACTCGCTCTGCACAGTGCTCTTACAGCCTACCGGGAACATCTCTTCCAAAGGCCTGTGAAACGCAGTTTCTTTGCAGGCCTGATCTGGCTGAAGTAGGACTTCTGCTCTGGGTGTGCTACTTTGCCCTAGAGCTGAAAGGCACAACGTGCAGGCTTCTTTCCAAAGGGCGAGTTGGGCCCCACAGCATCTTGCTTCCAGCTCTTTGGGAAGCTAAGAAACCACTCGCTCTGCACAGTGCTCTAACAGCCTAGTGGGAACATGTCTTCCAAAGGCCTGTGAAACGCAGTTTCTTTGCAGGCCTGATCTGGCTGAAGTAGGACTTCTGCTCTGGGTGTGCTACTTTGCCCTAGAGCTGAAAGGCACAACGTGCAGGCTTCTTTCCAAAGGGCGAGTTGGGCCCCACAGCATCTTGCTTCCAGCTCTTTGGGAAGCTAAGAAACAACTCGCTCTGCACAGTGCTCTTACAGCCTACCGGGAACATCTCTTCCATAGGCCTGTGAAACGCAGTTTCTTTGCAGGCCTGATCTGGCTGAAGTAGGACTTCTGCTCTGGGTGTGCTACTTTGCCCTAGAGCTGAAAGGCACAACGTGCAGGCTTCTTTCCAAAGGGCGAGTTGGGCCCCACAGCATCTTGCTTCCAGCTCTTTGGGAAGCTAAGAAACAACTCGCTCTGCACAGTGCTCTTACAGCCTACCGGGAACATCTCTTCCAAAGGCCTGTGAAACGCAGTTTCTTTGCAGGCCTGATCTGGCTGAAGTAGGACTTCTGCTCTGGGTGTGCTACTTTGCCCTAGAGCTGAAAGGCACAACGTGCAGGCTTCTTTCCAAAGGGCGAGTTGGGCCCCACAGCATCTTGCTTCCAGCTCTTTGGGAAGCTAGGAAACAACTCGCTCTGCACAGTGCTCTTACAGCCTACCGGGAACATCTCTTCCAAAGGCCTGTGAAACGCAGTTTCTTTGCAGGCCTGATCTGGCTGAAGTAGGACTTCTGCTCTGGGTGTGCTACTTTGCCCTAGAGCTGAAAGGCACAACGTGCAGGCTTCTTTCCAAAGGGCGAGTTGGGCCCCACAGCATCTTGCTTCCAGCTCTTTGGGAAGCTAAGAAACAACTCGCTCTGCACAGTGCTCTTACAGCCTACCGGGAACATCTCTTCCAAAGGCCTGTGAAACGCAGTTTCTTTGCAGGCCTGATCTGGCTGAAGTAGGACTTCTGCTGTGGGTGTGCTACTTTGCCCTAGAGCTGAAAGGCACAACGTGCAGGCTTCTTTCCAAAGGGCGAGTTGGGCCCCACAGCATCTTGCTTCCAGCTCTTTGGGAAGCTAAGAAACCACTCGCTCTGCACAGTGCTCTTACAGCCTACCGGGAACATTCCTTCCAAAGGCCTGTGAAACGCAGTTTCTTTGCAGGCCTGATCTGGCTGAAGTAGGACTTCTGCTCTGGGTGTGCTACTTTGCCCTAGAGCTGAAAGGCACAACGTGCAGGCTTCTTTCCAAAGGGCGAGTTGGGCCCCACAGCATCTTGCTTCCAGCTCTTTGGGAAGCTAAGAAACCACTCGCTCTGCACAGTGCTCTTACAGCCTACCGGGAACATGTCTTCCAAAGGCCTGTGAAACGCAGTTTCTTTGCAGGCCTGATCTGGCTGAAGTAGGACTTCTGCTCTGGGTGTGCTACTTTGCCCTAGAGCTGAAAGGCACAACGTGCAGGCTTCTTTCCAAAGGGCGAGTTGGGCCCCACAGCGTCTTGCTTCCAGCTCTTTGGGAAGCTAAGAAACAACTCGCTCTGCACAGTGCTGTTACAGCCTACCGGGAACATCTCTTCCAAAGGCCTGTGAAACGCAGTTTCTTTGCAGGCCTGATCTGGCTGAAGTAGGACTTCTGCTCTGGGTGTGCTACTTTGCCCTAGAGCTGAAAGGCACAACGTGCAGGCTTCTTTCCAAAGGGCGAGTTGGGCCCCACAGCATCTTGCTTCCAGCTCTTTGGGAAGCTAAGAAACCACTCGCTCTGCACAGTGCTCTTACAGCCTACCGGGAACATCTCTTCCAAAGGCCTGTGAAACGCAGTTTCTTTGCAGGCCTGATCTGGCTGAAGTAGGACTTCGGCTCTGGGTGTGCTACTTTGCCCTAGAGCTGAAAGGCACAACGTGCAGGCTTCTTTCCAAAGGGCGAGTTGGGCCCCACAGCATCTTGCTTCCAGCTCTTTGGGAAGCTAAGAAACCACTCGCTCTGCACAGTGCTCTTACAGCCTACCGGGAACATCTCTTCCAAAGGCCTGTGAAACGCAGTTTCTTTGCAGGCCTGATCTGGCTGAAGTAGGACTTCTGCTCTGGGTGTGCTACTTTGCCCTAGAGCTGAAAGGCACAACGTGCAGGCTTCTTTCCAAAGGGCGAGTTGGGCCCCACAGCATCTTGCTTCCAGCTCTTTGGGAAGCTAAGAAACAACTCGCTCTGCACAGTGCTCTTACAGCCTAGTGGGAACATCTCTTCCAAAGGCCTGTGAAACGCAGTTTCTTTGCAGGCCTGATCTGGCTGAAGTAGGACTTCTGCTCTGGGTGTGCTACTTTGCCCTAGAGCTGAAAGGCACAACGTGCAGGCTTCTTTCCAAAGGGCGAGTTGGGCCCCACAGCATCTTGCTTCCAGCTCTTTGGGAAGCTAAGAAACAACTCGCTCTGCACAGTGCTCTTACAGCCTAGTGGGAACATCTCTTCCAAAGGCCTGTGAAACGCAGTTTCTTTGCAGGCCTGATCTGGCTGAAGTAGGACTTCGGCTCTGGGTGTGCTACTCTGCCCTAGAGCTGAAAGGCACAACGTGCAGGCTTCTTTCCAAAGGGCGATTTGGGCCCCACAGCATCTTGATTCCAGCTCTTTGGGAAGCTAAGAAACAACTCGCTCTGCACAGTGCTCTTACAGCCTACCGGGAACATCTCTTCCAAAGGCCTGTGAAACGCAGTTTCTTTGCAGGCCTGATCTGGCTGAAGTAGGACTTCTGCTCTGGGTGTGCTACTTTGCCCTAGAGCTGAAAGGCACAACGTGCAGGCTTCTTTCCAAAGGGCGAGTTGGGCCCCACAGCATCTTGCTTCCAGCTCTTTGGGAAGCTAAGAAACCACTCGCTCTGCACAGTGCTCTAACAGCCTAGTGGGAACATGTCTTCCAAAGGCCTGTGAAACGCAGTTTCTTTGCAGGCCTGATCTGGCTGAAGTAGGACTTCTGCTCTGGGTGTGCTACTTTGCCCTAGAGCTGAAAGGCACAACGTGCAGGCTTCTTTCCAAAGGGCGAGTTGGGCCCCACAGCATCTTGCTTCCAGCTCTTTGGGAAGCTAAGAAACAACTCGCTCTGCACAGTGCTCTTACAGCCTACCGGGAACATCTCTTCCATAGGCCTGTGAAACGCAGTTTCTTTGCAGGCCTGATCTGGCTGAAGTAGGACTTCTGCTCTGGGTGTGCTACTTTGCCCTAGAGCTGAAAGGCACAACGTGCAGGCTTCTTTCCAAAGGGCGAGTTGGGCCCCACAGCATCTTGCTTCCAGCTCTTTGGGAAGCTAAGAAACAACTCGCTCTGCACAGTGCTCTTACAGCCTACCGGGAACATCTCTTCCAAAGGCCTGTGAAACGCAGTTTCTTTGCAGGCCTGATCTGGCTGAAGTAGGACTTCTGCTCTGGGTGTGCTACTTTGCCCTAGAGCTGAAAGGCACAACGTGCAGGCTTCTTTCCAAAGGGCGAGTTGGGCCCCACAGCATCTTGCTTCCAGCTCTTTGGGAAGCTAGGAAACAACTCGCTCTGCACAGTGCTCTTACAGCCTACCGGGAACATCTCTTCCAAAGGCCTGTGAAACGCAGTTTCTTTGCAGGCCTGATCTGGCTGAAGTAGGACTTCTGCTCTGGGTGTGCTACTTTGCCCTAGAGCTGAAAGGCACAACGTGCAGGCTTCTTTCCAAAGGGCGAGTTGGGCCCCACAGCATCTTGCTTCCAGCTCTTTGGGAAGCTAAGAAACAACTCGCTCTGCACAGTGCTCTTACAGCCTACCGGGAACATCTCTTCCAAAGGCCTGTGAAACGCAGTTTCTTTGCAGGCCTGATCTGGCTGAAGTAGGACTTCTGCTGTGGGTGTGCTACTTTGCCCTAGAGCTGAAAGGCACAACGTGCAGGCTTCTTTCCAAAGGGCGAGTTGGGCCCCACAGCATCTTGCTTCCAGCTCTTTGGGAAGCTAAGAAACCACTCGCTCTGCACAGTGCTCTTACAGCCTACCGGGAACATTCCTTCCAAAGGCCTGTGAAACGCAGTTTCTTTGCAGGCCTGATCTGGCTGAAGTAGGACTTCTGCTCTGGGTGTGCTACTTTGCCCTAGAGCTGAAAGGCACAACGTGCAGGCTTCTTTCCAAAGGGCGAGTTGGGCCCCACAGCATCTTGCTTCCAGCTCTTTGGGAAGCTAAGAAACCACTCGCTCTGCACAGTGCTCTTACAGCCTACCGGGAACATGTCTTCCAAAGGCCTGTGAAACGCAGTTTCTTTGCAGGCCTGATCTGGCTGAAGTAGGACTTCTGCTCTGGGTGTGCTACTTTGCCCTAGAGCTGAAAGGCACAACGTGCAGGCTTCTTTCCAAAGGGCGAGTTGGGCCCCACAGCGTCTTGCTTCCAGCTCTTTGGGAAGCTAAGAAACAACTCGCTCTGCACAGTGCTGTTACAGCCTACCGGGAACATCTCTTCCAAAGGCCTGTGAAACGCAGTTTCTTTGCAGGCCTGATCTGGCTGAAGTAGGACTTCTGCTCTGGGTGTGCTACTTTGCCCTAGAGCTGAAAGGCACAACGTGCAGGCTTCTTTCCAAAGGGCGAGTTGGGCCCCACAGCATCTTGCTTCCAGCTCTTTGGGAAGCTAAGAAACCACTCGCTCTGCACAGTGCTCTTACAGCCTACCGGGAACATCTCTTCCAAAGGCCTGTGAAACGCAGTTTCTTTGCAGGCCTGATCTGGCTGAAGTAGGACTTCGGCTCTGGGTGTGCTACTTTGCCCTAGAGCTGAAAGGCACAACGTGCAGGCTTCTTTCCAAAGGGCGAGTTGGGCCCCACAGCATCTTGCTTCCAGCTCTTTGGGAAGCTAAGAAACCACTCGCTCTGCACAGTGCTCTTACAGCCTACCGGGAACATCTCTTCCAAAGGCCTGTGAAACGCAGTTTCTTTGCAGGCCTGATCTGGCTGAAGTAGGACTTCTGCTCTGGGTGTGCTACTTTGCCCTAGAGCTGAAAGGCACAACGTGCAGGCTTCTTTCCAAAGGGCGAGTTGGGCCCCACAGCATCTTGCTTCCAGCTCTTTGGGAAGCTAAGAAACAACTCGCTCTGCACAGTGCTCTTACAGCCTAGTGGGAACATCTCTTCCAAAGGCCTGTGAAACGCAGTTTCTTTGCAGGCCTGATCTGGCTGAAGTAGGACTTCTGCTCTGGGTGTGCTACTTTGCCCTAGAGCTGAAAGGCACAACGTGCAGGCTTCTTTCCAAAGGGCGAGTTGGGCCCCACAGCATCTTGCTTCCAGCTCTTTGGGAAGCTAAGAAACAACTCGCTCTGCACAGTGCTCTTACAGCCTAGTGGGAACATCTCTTCCAAAGGCCTGTGAAACGCAGTTTCTTTGCTGGCGTGATCTGGCTGAAGTAGGACTTCTGCTCTGGGTGTGCTACTTTGCCCTAGAGCTGAAAGGCACAACGTGCAGGCTTCTTTCCAAAGGGCGAGTTTGGCCCCACAGCATCTTGCTTCCAGCTCTTTGGGAAGCTAAGAAACAACTCGCTCTGCACAGTGCTCTTACAGCCTTGTGGGAACATCTCTTCCAAAGGCCTGTGAAACGCAGTTTCTTTGCAGGCCTGATCTGGCTGAAGTAGGACTTCTGCTCTGGGTGTGCTACTTTGCCCTAGAGCTGAAAGGCACAACGTGCAGGCTTCTTTCCAAAGGGCGTGTTGGGGCCCACAGCATCTTGCTTCCAGCTCTTTGGGAAGCTAAGAAACAACTCACTCTGATCAGTGCTCTTACAGCCTACCGGGAACATCTCTTCCAAAGGCCTGTGAAACGCAGTTTCTTTGCAGGCCTGATCTGGCTGAAGTAGGACTTCTGCTCTGGGTGTGCTACTTTGCCCTAGAGCTGAAAGGCACAACGTGCAGGCTTCTTTCCAAAGGGCGAGTTGGGCCCCACAGCATCTTGCTTCCAGCTCTTTGGGAAGCTAAGAAACAACTCGCTCTGCACAGTGCTCTTACAGCCTACCGGGAACATCTCTTCCAAAGGCCTGTGAAACGCAGTTTCTTTGCAGGCCTGATCTGGCTGAAGTAGGACTTCTGCTCTGGGTGTGCTACTTTGCCCTAGAGCTGAAAGGCACAACGTGCAGGCTTCTTTCCAAAGGGCGAGTTGGGCCCCACAGCATCTTGCTTCCAGCTCTTTGGGAAGCTAAGAAACAACTCGCTCTGCACAGTGCTCTTACAGCCTACCGGGAACATCTCTTCCAAAGGCCTGTGAAACGCAGTTTCTTTGCAGGCCTGATCTGGCTGAAGTAGGACTTCTGCTCTGGGTGTGCTACTTTGCCCTAGAGCTGAAAGGCACAACGTGCAGGCTTCTTTCCAAAGGGCGAGTTGGGCCCCACAGCGTCTTGCTTCCAGCTCTTTGGGAAGCTAAGAAACAACTCGCTCTGCACAGTGCTGTTACAGCCTACGGGGAACATCTCTTACAAAGGCCTGTGAAACGCAGTTTCTTTGCAGGCCTGATCTGGCTGAAGTAGGACTTCTGCTCTGGGTGTGCTACTTTGCCCTAGAGCTGAAAGGCACAACGTGCAGGCTTCTTTCCAAAGGGCGAGTTGGGCCCCACAGCATCTTGCTTCCAGCTCTTTGGGAAGCTAAGAAACAACTCGCTCTGCACAGTGCTCTTACAGCCTAGTGGGAACATCTCTTCCAAAGGCCTGTGAAACGCAGGTTCTTTGCAGGCCTGATCTGGCTGAAGTAGGACTTCGGCTCTGGGTGTGCTACTCTGCCCTAGAGCTGAAAGGCACAACGTGCAGGCTTCTTTCCAAAGGGCGAGTTGGGCCCCACAGCATCTTGATTCCAGCTCTTTGGGAAGCTAAGAAACAACTCGCTCTGAACAGTGCTCTTACAGCCTACCGGGAACATCTCTTCCAAAGGCCTGTGAAACGCAGTTTCTTTGCAGGCCTGATCTGGCTGAAGTAGGACTTCTGCTCTGGGTGTGCTACTTTGCCCTAGAGCTGAAAGGCACAACGTGCAGGCTTCTTTCCAAAGGGCGAGTTGGGCCCCACAGCATCTTGCTTCCAGCTCTTTGGGAAGCTAAGAAACAACTCGCTCTGCACAGTGCTCTTACAGCCTACCGGGAACATCTCTTCCATAGGCCTGTGAAACGCAGTTTCTTTGCAGGCCTGATCTGGCTGAAGTAGGACTTCTGCTCTGGGTGTGCTACTTTGCCCTAGAGCTGAAAGGCACAACGTGCAGGCTTCTTTCCAAAGGGCGAGTTGGGCCCCACAGCATCTTGCTTCCAGCTCTTTGGGAAGCTAAGAAACAACTCGCTCTGCACAGTGCTCTTACAGCCTACCGGGAACATCTCTTCCAAAGGCCTGTGAAACGCAGTTTCTTTGAAGGCCTGATCTGGCTGAAGTAGGACTTCTGCTCTGGGTGTGCTACTTTGCCCTAGAGCTGAAAGGCACAACGTGCAGGCTTCTTTCCAAAGGGCGAGTTGGGCCCCACAGCATCTTGCTTCCAGCTCTTTGGGAAGCTAGGAAACAACTCGCTCTGCACAGTGCTCTTACAGCCTACCGGGAACATCTCTTCCAAAGGCCTGTGAAACGCAGTTTCTTTGCAGGCCTGATCTGGCTGAAGTAGGACTTCTGCTCTGGGTGTGCTACTTTGCCCTAGAGCTGAAAGGCACAACGTGCAGGCTTCTTTCCAAAGGGCGAGTTGGGCCCCACAGCATCTTGCTTCCAGCTCTTTGGGAAGCTAAGAAACAACTCGCTCTGCACAGTGCTCTTACAGCCTACCGGGAACATCTCTTCCAAAGGCCTGTGAAACGCAGTTTCTTTGCAGGCCTGATCTGGCTGAAGTAGGACTTCTGCTCTGGGTGTGCTACTTTGCCCTAGAGCTGAAAGGCACAACGTGCAGGCTTCTTTCCAAAGGGCGAGTTGGGCCCCACAGCATCTTGCTTCCAGCTCTTTGGGAAGCTAAGAAACCACTCGCTCTGCACAGTGCTCTAACAGCCTAGTGGGAACATGTCTTCCAAAGGCCTGTGAAACGCAGTTTCTTTGCAGGCCTGATCTGGCTGAAGTAGGACTTCTGCTCTGGGTGTGCTACTTTGCCCTAGAGCTGAAAGGCACAACGTGCAGGCTTCTTTCCAAAGGGCGAGTTGGGCCCCACAGCATCTTGCTTCCAGCTCTTTGGGAAGCTAAGAAACAACTCGCTCTGCACAGTGCTCTTACAGCCTACCGGGAACATCTCTTCCATAGGCCTGTGAAACGCAGTTTCTTTGCAGGCCTGATCTGGCTGAAGTAGGACTTCTGCTCTGGGTGTGCTACTTTGCCCTAGAGCTGAAAGGCACAACGTGCAGGCTTCTTTCCAAAGGGCGAGTTGGGCCCCACAGCATCTTGCTTCCAGCTCTTTGGGAAGCTAAGAAACAACTCGCTCTGCACAGTGCTCTTACAGCCTACCGGGAACATCTCTTCCAAAGGCCTGTGAAATGCAGTTTCTTTGCAGGCCTGATCTGGCTGAAGTAGGACTTCTGCTCTGGGTGTGCCACTTTGCCCTAGAGCTGAAAGGCACAACGTGCAGGCTTCTTTCCAAAGGGCGAGTTGGGCCCCACAGAATCTTGCTTCCAGCTCTTTGGGAAGCTAGGAAAGAACTCGCTCTGCACAGTGCTCTTACAGCCTACCGGGAACATCTCTTCCAAAGGCCTGTGAAACGCAGTTTCTTTGCAGGCCTGATCTGGCTGAAGTAGGACTTCTGCTCTGGGTGTGCTACTTTGCCCTAGAGCTGAAAGGCACAACGTGCAGGCTTCTTTCCAAAGGGCGAGTTGGGCCCCACAGCATCTTGCTTCCAGCTCTTTGGGAAGCTAAGAAACAACTCGCTCTGCACAGTGCTCTTACAGCCTACCGGGAACATCTCTTCCAAAGGCCTGTGAAACGCAGTTTCTTTGCAGGCCTGATCTGGCTGAAGTAGGACTTCTGCTGTGGGTGTGCTACTTTGCCCTAGAGCTGAAAGGCACAACGTGCAGGCTTCTTTCCAAAGGGCGAGTTGGGCCCCACAGCATCTTGCTTCCAGCTCTTTGGGAAGCTAAGAAACCACTCGCTCAGCACAGTGCTCTTACAGCCTACCGGGAACATTCCTTCCAAAGGCCTGTGAAACGCTGTTTCTTTGCAGGCCTGATCTGGCTGAAGTAGGACTTCTGCTCTGGGTGTGCTACTTTGCCCTAGAGCTGAAAGGCACAACGTGCAGGCTTCTTTCCAAAGGGCGAGTTGGGCCCCACAGCATCTTGCTTCCAGCTCTTTGGGAAGCTAAGAAACAACTCGCTCTGCACAGTGCTCTTACAGCCTACCGGGAACATGTCTTCCAAAGGCCTGTGAAACGCAGTTTCTTTGCAGGCCTGATCTGGCTGAAGTAGGACTTCTGCTCTGGGTGTGCTACTTTGCCCTAGAGCTGAAAGGCACAACGTGCAGGCTTCTTTCCAAAGGGCGAGTTGGGCCCCACAGCGTCTTGCTTCCAGCTCTTTGGGAAGCTAAGAAACAACTCGCTCTGCACAGTGCTGTTACAGCCTACCGGGAACATCTCTTCCAAAGGCCTGTGAAACACAGTTTCTTTGCAGGCCTGATCTGGCTGAAGTAGGACTTCTGCTCTGGGTGTGCTACTTTGCCCTAGAGCTGAAAGGCACAACGTGCAGGCTTCTTTCCAAAGGGCGAGTTGGGCCCCACAGCATCTTGCTTCCAGCTCTTTGGGAAGCTAAGAAACAACTCGCTCTGCACAGTGCTCTTACAGCCTACCGGGAACATCTCTTCCAAAGGCCTGTGAAACGCAGTTTCTTTGAAGGCCTGATCTGGCTGAAGTAGGACTTCGGCTCTGGGTGTGCTACTTTGCCCTAGAGCTGAAAGGCACAACGTGCAGGCTTCTTTCCAAAGGGCGAGTTGGGCCCCACAGCATCTTGCTTCCAGCTCTTTGGGAAGCTAAGAAACCACTCGCTCTGCACAGTGCTCTTACAGCCTACCGGGAACATCTCTTCCAAAGGCCTGTGAAACGCAGTTTCTTTGCAGGCCTGATCTGGCTGAAGTAGGACTTCTGCTCTGGGTGTGCTACTTTGCCCTAGAGCTGAAAGGCACAACGTGCAGGCTTCTTTCCAAAGGGCGAGTTGGGCCCCACAGCATCTTGCTTCCAGCTCTTTGGGAAGCTAAGAAACCACTCGCTCTGCACAGTGCTCTAACAGCCTAGTGGGAACATGTCTTCCAAAGGCCTGTGAAACGCAGTTTCTTTGCAGGCCTGATCTGGCTGAAGTAGGACTTCTGCTCTGGGTGTGCTACTTTGCCCTAGAGCTGAAAGGCACAACGTGCAGGCTTCTTTCCAAAGGGCGAGTTGGGCCCCACAGCATCTTGCTTCCAGCTCTTTGGGAAGCTAAGAAACAACTCGCTCTGCACAGTGCTCTTACAGCCTACCGGGAACATCTCTTCCAAAGGCCTGTGAAACGCAGTTTCTTTGCAGGCCTGATCTGGCTGAAGTAGGACTTCTGCTCTGGGTGTGCTACTTTGCCCTAGAGCTGAAAGGCACAACGTGCAGGCTTCTTTCCAAAGGGCGAGTTGGGCCCCACAGCATCTTGCTTCCAGCTCTTTGGGAAGCTAAGAAACCACTCGCTCTGCACAGTGCTCTTACAGCCTACCGGGAACATCTCTTCCAAAGGCCTGTGAAACGCAGTTTCTTTGCAGGCCTGATCTGGCTGAAGTAGGACTTCTGCTCTGGGTGTGCTACTTTGCCCTAGAGCTGAAAGGCACAACGTGCAGGCTTCTTTCCAAAGGGCGAGTTGGGCCCCACAGCATCTTGCTTCCAGCTCTTTGGGAAGCTAAGAAACAACTCGCTCTGCACAGTGCTCTTACAGCCTACCGGGAACATCTCTTCCAAAGGCCTGTGAAACGCAGTTTCTTTGCAGGCCTGATCTGGCTGAAGTAGGACTTCTGCTCTGGGTGTGCTACTTTGCCCTAGAGCTGAAAGGCACAACGTGCAGGCTTCTTTCCAAAGGGCGAGTTGGGCCCCACAGCATCTTGCTTCCAGCTCTTTGGAAAGCTAAGAAACCACTCGCTCTGCACAGTGCTCTTACAGCCTAATGGGAACATCTCTTCCAAAGGCCTGTGAAACGCAGTTTCTTTGCAGGCCTGATCTGGCTGAAGTAGGACTTCTGCTCTGGGTGTGCTACTTTGCCCTAGAGCTGAAAGGCAGAACGTGCAGGCTTCTTTCCAAAGGGCGAGTTGGGCCCCACAGCGTCTTGCTTCCAGCTCTTTGGGAAGCTAAGAAACAACTCGCTCTGCACAGTGCTGTTACAGCCTACCGGGAACATCTCTTCCAAAGGCCTGTGAAACGCAGTTTCTTTGCAGGCCTGATCTGGCTGAAGTAGGACTTCTGCTCTGGGTGTGCTACTTTGCCCTAGAGCAGAAAGGCACAACGTGCAGGATTCTTTCCAAAGGGCGAGTTGGGCCCCACAGCATCTTGCTTCCAGCTCTTTGGGAAGCTAGGAAACAACTCGCTCTGCACAGTGCTCTTACAGCCTACCGGGAACATCTCTTCCAAAGGCCTGTGAAACGCAGTTTCTTTGCAGGCCTGATCTGGCTGAAGTAGGACTTCTGCTCTGGGTGTGCTACTTTGCCCTAGAGCTGAAAGGCACAACGTGCAGGCTTCTTTCCAAAGGGCGAGTTGGGCCCCACAGCATCTTGCTTCCAGCTCTTTGGGAAGCTAAGAAACAACTCGCTCTGCACAGTGCTCTTACAGCCTACCGGGAACATCTCTTCCAAAGGCCTGTGAAACGCAGTTTCTTTGCAGGCCTGATCTGGCTGAAGTAGGACTTCTGCTCTGGGTGTGCTACTTTGCCCTAGAGCTGAAAGGCACAACGTGCAGGCTTCTTTCCAAAGGGCGAGTTGGGCCCCACAGCATCTTGCTTCCAGCTCTTTGGGAAGCTAAGAAACCACTCGCTCTGCACAGTGCTCTAACAGCCTAGTGGGAACATGTCTTCCAAAGGCCTGTGAAACGCAGTTTCTTTGCAGGCCTGATCTGGCTGAAGTAGGACTTCTGCTCTGGGTGTGCTACTTTGCCCTAGAGCTGAAAGGCACAACGTGCAGGCTTCTTTCCAAAGGGCGAGTTGGGCCCCACAGCATCTTGCTTCCAGCTCTTTGGGAAGCTAAGAAACAACTCGCTCTGCACAGTGCTCTTACAGCCTACCGGGAACATCTCTTCCATAGGCCTGTGAAACGCAGTTTCTTTGCAGGCCTGATCTGGCTGAAGTAGGACTTCTGCTCTGGGTGTGCTACTTTGCCCTAGAGCTGAAAGGCACAACGTGCAGGCTTCTTTCCAAAGGGCGAGTTGGGCCCCACAGCATCTTGCTTCCAGCTCTTTGGGAAGCTAAGAAACAACTCGCTCTGCACAGTGCTCTTACAGCCTACCGGGAACATCTCTTCCAAAGGCCTGTGAAATGCAGTTTCTTTGCAGGCCTGATCTGGCTGAAGTAGGACTTCTGCTCTGGGTGTGCCACTTTGCCCTAGAGCTGAAAGGCACAACGTGCAGGCTTCTTTCCAAAGGGCGAGTTGGGCCCCACAGCATCTTGCTTCCAGCTCTTTGGGAAGCTAGGAAAGAACTCGCTCTGCACAGTGCTCTTACAGCCTACCGGGAACATCTCTTCCAAAGGCCTGTGAAACGCAGTTTCTTTGCAGGCCTGATCTGGCTGAAGTAGGACTTCTGCTCTGGGTGTGCTACTTTGCCCTAGAGCTGAAAGGCACAACGTGCAGGCTTCTTTCCAAAGGGCGAGTTGGGCCCCACAGCATCTTGCTTCCAGCTCTTTGGGAAGCTAAGAAACAACTCGCTCTGCACAGTGCTCTTACAGCCTACCGGGAACATCTCTTCCAAAGGCCTGTGAAACGCAGTTTCTTTGCAGGCCTGATCTGGCTGAAGTAGGACTTCTGCTGTGGGTGTGCTACTTTGCCCTAGAGCTGAAAGGCACAACGTGCAGGCTTCTTTCCAAAGGGCGAGTTGGGCCCCACAGCATCTTGCTTCCAGCTCTTTGGGAAGCTAAGAAACCACTCGCTCAGCACAGTGCTCTTACAGCCTACCGGGAACATTCCTTCCAAAGGCCTGTGAAACGCTGTTTCTTTGCAGGCCTGATCTGGCTGAAGTAGGACTTCTGCTCTGGGTGTGCTACTTTGCCCTAGAGCTGAAAGGCACAACGTGCAGGCTTCTTTCCAAAGGGCGAGTTGGGCCCCACAGCATCTTGCTTCCAGCTCTTTGGGAAGCTAAGAAACAACTCGCTCTGCACAGTGCTCTTACAGCCTACCGGGAACATGTCTTCCAAAGGCCTGTGAAACGCAGTTTCTTTGCAGGCCTGATCTGGCTGAAGTAGGACTTCTGCTCTGGGTGTGCTACTTTGCCCTAGAGCTGAAAGGCACAACGTGCAGGCTTCTTTCCAAAGGGCGAGTTGGGCCCCACAGCGTCTTGCTTCCAGCTCTTTGGGAAGCTAAGAAACAACTCGCTCTGCACAGTGCTGTTACAGCCTACCGGGAACATCTCTTCCAAAGGCCTGTGAAACACAGTTTCTTTGCAGGCCTGATCTGGCTGAAGTAGGACTTCTGCTCTGGGTGTGCTACTTTGCCCTAGAGCTGAAAGGCACAACGTGCAGGCTTCTTTCCAAAGGGCGAGTTGGGCCCCACAGCATCTTGCTTCCAGCTCTTTGGGAAGCTAAGAAACAACTCGCTCTGCACAGTGCTCTTACAGCCTACCGGGAACATCTCTTCCAAAGGCCTGTGAAACGCAGTTTCTTTGCAGGCCTGATCTGGCTGAAGTAGGACTTCTGCTCTGGGTGTGCTACTTTGCCCTAGAGCTGAAAGGCACAACGTGCAGGCTTCTTTCCAAAGGGCGAGTTGGGCCCCACAGCATCTTGCTTCCAGCTCTTTGGAAAGCTAAGAAACCACTCGCTCTGCACAGTGCTCTTACAGCCTAATGGGAACATCTCTTCCAAAGGCCTGTGAAACGCAGTTTCTTTGCAGGCCTGATCTGGCTGAAGTAGGACTTCTGCTCTGGGTGTGCTACTTTGCCCTAGAGCTGAAAGGCAGAACGTGCAGGCTTCTTTCCAAAGGGCGAGTTGGGCCCCACAGCGTCTTGCTTCCAGCTCTTTGGGAAGCTAAGAAACAACTCGCTCTGCACAGTGCTGTTACAGCCTACCGGGAACATCTCTTCCAAAGGCCTGTGAAACGCAGTTTCTTTGCAGGCCTGATCTGGCTGAAGTAGGACTTCTGCTCTGGGTGTGCTACTTTGCCCTAGAGCTGAAAGGCACAACGTGCAGGATTCTTTCCAAAGGGCGAGTTGGGCCCCACAGCATCTTGCTTCCAGCTCTTTGGGAAGCTAGGAAACAACTCGCTCTGCACAGTGCTCTTACAGCCTACCGGGAACATCTCTTCCAAAGGCCTGTGAAACGCAGTTTCTTTGCAGGCCTGATCTGGCTGAAGTAGGACTTCTGCTCTGGGTGTGCTACTTTGCCCTAGAGCTGAAAGGCACAACGTGCAGGCTTCTTTCCAAAGGGCGAGTTGGGCCCCACAGCATCTTGCTTCCAGCTCTTTGGGAAGCTAAGAAACAACTCGCTCTGCACAGTGCTCTTACAGCCTACCGGGAACATCTCTTCCATAGGCCTGTGAAACGCAGTTTCTTTGCAGGCCTGATCTGGCTGAAGTAGGACTTCTGCTCTGGGTGTGCTACTTTGCCCTAGAGCTGAAAGGCACAACGTGCAGGCTTCTTTCCAAAGGGCGAGTTGGGCCCCACAGCATCTTGCTTCCAGCTCTTTGGGAAGCTAAGAAACAACTCGCTCTGCACAGTGCTCTTACAGCCTACCGGGAACATCTCTTCCAAAGGCCTGTGAAATGCAGTTTCTTTGCAGGCCTGATCTGGCTGAAGTAGGACTTCTGCTCTGGGTGTGCCACTTTGCCCTAGAGCTGAAAGGCACAACGTGCAGGCTTCTTTCCAAAGGGCGAGTTGGGCCCCACAGCATCTTGCTTCCAGCTCTTTGGGAAGCTAGGAAAGAACTCGCTCTGCACAGTGCTCTTACAGCCTACCGGGAACATCTCTTCCAAAGGCCTGTGAAACGCAGTTTCTTTGCAGGCCTGATCTGGCTGAAGTAGGACTTCTGCTCTGGGTGTGCTACTTTGCCCTAGAGCTGAAAGGCACAACGTGCAGGCTTCTTTCCAAAGGGCGAGTTGGGCCCCACAGCATCTTGCTTCCAGCTCTTTGGGAAGCTAAGAAACAACTCGCTCTGCACAGTGCTCTTACAGCCTACCGGGAACATCTCTTCCAAAGGCCTGTGAAACGCAGTTTCTTTGCAGGCCTGATCTGGCTGAAGTAGGACTTCTGCTCTGGGTGTGCTACTTTGCCCTAGAGCTGAAAGGCACAACGTGCAGGCTTCTTTCCAAAGGGCGAGTTGGGCCCCACAGCATCTTGCTTCCAGCTCTTTGGGAAGCTAAGAAACCACTCGCTCAGCACAGTGCTCTTACAGCCTACCGGGAACATTCCTTCCAAAGGCCTGTGAAACGCAGTTTCTTTGCAGGCCTGATCTGGCTGAAGTAGGACTTCTGCTCTGGGTGTGCTACTTTGCCCTAGAGCTGAAAGGCACAACGTGCAGGCTTCTTTCCAAAGGGCGAGTTGGGCCCCACAGCATCTTGCTTCCAGCTCTTTGGGAAGCTAAGAAACAACTCGCTCTGCACAGTGCTCTTACAGCCTACCGGGAACATGTCTTCCAAAGGCCTGTGAAACGCAGTTTCTTTGCAGGCCTGATCTGGCTGAAGTAGGACTTCTGCTCTGGGTGTGCTACTTTGCCCTAGAGCTGAAAGGCACAACGTGCAGGCTTCTTTCCAAAGGGCGAGTTGGGCCCCACAGCGTCTTGCTTCCAGCTCTTTGGGAAGCTAAGAAACAACTCGCTCTGCACAGTGCTGTTACAGCCTACCGGGAACATCTCTTCCAAAGGCCTGTGAAACACAGTTTCTTTGCAGGCCTGATCTGGCTGAAGTAGGACTTCTGCTCTGGGTGTGCTACTTTGCCCTAGAGCTGAAAGGCACAACGTGCAGGCTTCTTTCCAAAGGGCGAGTTGGGCCCCACAGCATCTTGCTTCCAGCTCTTTGGGAAGCTAAGAAACAACTCGCTCTGCACAGTGCTCTTACAGCCTACCGGGAACATCTCTTCCAAAGGCCTGTGAAACGCAGTTTCTTTGAAGGCCTGATCTGGCTGAAGTAGGACTTCGGCTCTGGGTGTGCTACTTTGCCCTAGAGCTGAAAGGCACAACGTGCAGGCTTCTTTCCAAAGGGCGAGTTGGGCCCCACAGCATCTTGCTTCCAGCTCTTTGGGAAGCTAAGAAACCACTCGCTCTGCACAGTGCTCTTACAGCCTACCGGGAACATCTCTTCCAAAGGCCTGTGAAACGCAGTTTCTTTGCAGGCCTGATCTGGCTGAAGTAGGACTTCTGCTCTGGGTGTGCTACTTTGCCCTAGAGCTGAAAGGCACAACGTGCAGGCTTCTTTCCAAAGGGCGAGTTGGGCCCCACAGCATCTTGCTTCCAGCTCTTTGGGAAGCTAAGAAACAACTCGCTCTGCACAGTGCTCTTACAGCCTACCAGGAACATCTCTTCCAAAGAGCTGTGAAACGCAGTTTCTTTGCAGGCCTGATCTGGCTGAAGTAGGACTTCGGCTCTGGGTGTGCTACTTTGCCCTAGAGCTGAAAGGCACAACGTGCAGGCTTCTTTCCAAAGGGCGAGTTGGGCCCCACAGCATCTTGCTTCCAGCTCTTTGGGAAGCTAAGAAACAACTCGCTCTGCACAGTGCTCTTACAGCCTACCGGGAACATCTCTTCCAAAGGCCTGTGAAACGCAGTTTCTTTGCAGGCCTGATCTGGCTGAAGTAGGACTTCTGCTCTGGGTGTGCTACTTTGCCCTAGAGCTGAAAGGCACAACGTGCAGGCTTCTTTCCAAAGGGCGAGTTGGGCCCCACAGCATCTTGCTTCCAGCTCTTTGGGAAGCTAAGAAACAACTCGCTCTGCACAGTGCTCTTACAGCCTACCGGGAACATCTCTTCCAAAGGCCTGTGAAACGCAGTTTCTTTGCAGGCCTGATCTGGCTGAAGTAGCACTTCTGCTCTGGGTGTGCTACTTTGCCCTGGAGCTGAAAGGCACAACGTGCAGGCTTCTTTCCAAAGGGCGAGTTGGGCCCCACAGCATCTTGCTTCCAGCTCTTTGGGAAGCTAAGAAACAACTCGCTCTGCACAGTGCTCTTACAGCCTACTGGGAACATCTCTTCCAAAGGCCTGTGAAACGCAGTTTCTTTGCAGGCCTGATCTGGCTGAAGTAGGACTTCTGCTCTGGGTGTGCTACTTTGCCCTAGAGCTGAAAGGCACAACGTGCAGGCTTCTTTCCAAAGGGCGAGTTGGGCCCCACAGCATCTTGCTTCCAGCTCTTTGGGAAGCTAAGAAACCACTCGCTCTGCACAGTGCTCTAACAGCCTAGTGGGAACATGTCTTCCAAAGGCCTGTGAAACGCAGTTTCTTTGCAGGCCTGATCTGGCTGAAGTAGGACTTCTGCTCTGGGTGTGCTACTTTGCCCTAGAGCTGAAAGGCACAACGTGCAGGCTTCTTTCCAAAGGGCGAGTTGGGCCCCACAGCATCTTGCTTCCAGCTCTTTGGGAAGCTAAGAAACAACTCGCTCTGCACAGTGCTCTTACAGCCTACCGGGAACATCTCTTCCAAAGGCCTGTGAAACGCAGTTTCTTTGCAGGCCTGATCTGGCTGAAGTAGGACTTCTGCTCTGGGTGTGCTACTTTGCCCTAGAGCTGAAAGGCACAACGTGCAGGCTTCTTTCCAAAGGGCGAGTTGGGCCCCACAGCATCTTGCTTCCAGCTCTTTGGGAAGCTAAGAAACCACTCGCTCTGCACAGTGCTCTTACAGCCTACCGGGAACATCTCTTCCAAAGGCCTGTGAAACGCAGTTTCTTTGCAGGCCTGATCTGGCTGAAGTAGGACTTCTGCTCTGGGTGTGCTACTTTGCCCTAGAGCTGAAAGGCACAACGTGCAGGCTTCTTTCCAAAGGGCGAGTTGGGCCCCACAGCATCTTGCTTCCAGCTCTTTGGGAAGCTAAGAAACAACTCGCTCTGCACAGTGCTCTTACAGCCTACCGGGAACATCTCTTCCAAAGGCCTGTGAAACGCAGTTTCTTTGCAGGCCTGATCTGGCTGAAGTAGGACTTCTGCTCTGGGTGTGCTACTTTGCCCTAGAGCTGAAAGGCACAACGTGCAGGCTTCTTTCCAAAGGGCGAGTTGGGCCCCACAGCATCTTGCTTCCAGCTCTTTGGGAAGCTAAGAAACAACTCGCTCTGCACAGTGCTCTTACAGCCTACCGGGAACATCTCTTCCAAAGGCCTGTGAAACGCAGTTTCTTTGCAGGCCTGATCTGGCTGAAGTAGGACTTCTGCTCTGGGTGTGCTACTTTGCCCTAGAGCTGAAAGGCACAACGTGCAGGCTTCTTTCCAAAGGGCGAGTTGGGCCCCACAGCATCTTGCTTCCAGCTCTTTGGGAAGCTAAGAAACAACTCGCTCTGCACAGTGCTCTAACAGCCTAGTGGGAACATGTCTTCCAAAGGCCTGTGAAACGCAGTTTCTTTGCAGGCCTGATCTGGCTGAAGTAGGACTTCTGCTCTGGCTGTGCTACTTTGCCCTAGAGCTGAAAGGCACAACGTGCAGGCTTCTTTCCAAAGGGCGAGTTGGGCCCCACAGCATCTTGCTTCCAGCTCTTTGGGAAGCTAAGAAACAACTCGCTCTGCACAGTGCTCTTACAGCCTACCGGGAACATCTCTTCCAAAGGCCTGTGAAACGCAGTTTCTTTGCAGGCCTGATCTGGCTGAAGTAGGACTTCTGCTCTGGGTGTGCTACTTTGCCCTAGAGCTGAAAGGCACAACGTGCAGGCTTCTTTCCAAAGGGCGAGTTGGGCCCCACAGCATCTTGCTTCCAGCTCTTTGGGAAGCTAAGAAACAACTCGCTCTGCACAGTGCTCTTACAGCCTACCGGGAACATCTCTTCCAAAGGCCTGTGAAACGCAGTTTCTTTGCAGGCCTGATCTGGCTGAAGTAGGACTTCTGCTCTGGGTGTGCTACTTTGCCCTAGAGCTGAAAGGCACAACGTGCAGGCTTCTTTCCAAAGGGCGAGTTGGGCCCCACAGCATCTTGCTTCCAGCTCTTTGGGAAGCTAAGAAACCACTCGCTCTGCACAGTGCTCTTACAGCCTACCGGGAACATGTCTTCCAAAGGCCTGTGAAACGCAGTTTCTTTGCAGGCCTGATCTGGCTGAAGTAGGACTTCTGCTCTGGGTGTGCTACTTTGCCCTAGAGCTGAAAGGCAGAACGTGCAGGCTTCTTTCCAAAGGGCGAGTTGGGCCCCACAGCGTCTTGCTTCCAGCTCTTTGGGAAGCTAAGAAACAACTCGCTCTGCACAGTGCTGTTACAGCCTACCGGGAACATCTCTTCCAAAGGCCTGTGAAACGCAGTTTCTTTGCAGGCCTGATCTGGCTGAAGTAGGACTTCTGCTCTGGGTGTGCTACTTTGCCCTAGAGCTGAAAGGCACAACGTGCAGGCTTCTTTCCAAAGGGCGAGTTGGGCCCCACAGCATCTTGCTTCCAGCTCTTTGGGAAGCTAAGAAACAACTCGCTCTGCACAGTGCTCTTACAGCCTACCGGGAACATCTCTTCCAAAGGCCTGTGAAACGCAGTTTCTTTGCAGGCCTGATCTGGCTGAAGTAGGACTTCGGCTCTGGGTGTGCTACTTTGCCCTAGAGCTGAAAGGCACAACGTGCAGGCTTCTTTCCAAAGGGCGAGTTGGGCCCCACAGCATCTTGCTTCCAGCTCTTTGGGAAGCTAAGAAACCACTCGCTCTGCACAGTGCTCTTACAGCCTACCGGGAACATCTCTTCCAAAGGCCTGTGAAACGCAGTTTCTTTGCAGGCCTGATCTGGCTGAAGTAGGACTTCTGCTCTGGGTGTGCTACTTTGCCCTAGAGCTGAAAGGCACAACGTGCAGGCTTCTTTCCAAAGGGCGAGTTGGGCCCCACAGCATCTTGCTTCCAGCTCTTTGGGAAGCTAAGAAACAACTCGCTCTGCACAGTGCTCTTACAGCCTAGTGGGAACATCTCTTCCAAAGGCCTGTGAAACGCAGTTTCTTTGCAGGCCTGATCTGGCTGAAGTAGGACTTCTGCTCTGGGTGTGCTACTTTGCCCTAGAGCTGAAAGGCACAACGTGCAGGCTTCTTTCCAAAGGGCGAGTTGGGCCCCACAGCATCTTGCTTCCAGCTCTTTGGGAAGCTAAGAAACAACTCGCTCTGCACAGTGCTCTTACAGCCTAGTGGGAACATCTCTTCCAAAGGCCTGTGAAACGCAGTTTC
The DNA here is from genome assembly GCF_041296265.1 of Equus caballus. Taxonomy (NCBI): domain Eukaryota; kingdom Metazoa; phylum Chordata; class Mammalia; order Perissodactyla; family Equidae; genus Equus; species Equus caballus. The sequence continues at coordinate 2,051,213 of NC_091710.1, forward strand.
TTTGCTGGCGTGATCTGGCTGAAGTAGGACTTCTGCTCTGGGTGTGCTACTTTGCCCTAGAGCTGAAAGGCACAACGTGCAGGCTTCTTTCCAAAGGGCGAGTTTGGCCCCACAGCATCTTGCTTCCAGCTCTTTGGGAAGCTAAGAAACAACTCGCTCTGCACAGTGCTCTTACAGCCTTGTGGGAACATCTCTTCCAAAGGCCTGTGAAACGCAGTTTCTTTGCAGGCCTGATCTGGCTGAAGTAGGACTTCTGCTCTGGGTGTGCTACTTTGCCCTAGAGCTGAAAGGCACAACGTGCAGGCTTCTTTCCAAAGGGCGTGTTGGGGCCCACAGAATCTTGCTTCCAGCTCTTTGGGAAGCTAAGAAACAACTCACTCTGATCAGTGCTCTTACAGCCTACCGGGAACATCTCTTCCAAAGGCCTGTGAAACGCAGTTTCTTTGCAGGCCTGATCTGGCTGAAGTAGGACTTCTGCTCTGGGTGTGCTACTTTGCCCTAGAGCTGAAAGGCACAACGTGCAGGCTTCTTTCCAAAGGGCGAGTTGGGCCCCACAGCATCTTGCTTCCAGCTCTTTGGGAAGCTAAGAAACAACTCGCTCTGCACAGTGCTCTTACAGCCTACCGGGAACATCTCTTCCAAAGGCCTGTGAAACGCAGTTTCTTTGCAGGCCTGATCTGGCTGAAGTAGGACTTCTGCTCTGGGTGTGCTACTTTGCCCTAGAGCTGAAAGGCACAACGTGCAGGCTTCTTTCCAAAGGGCGAGTTGGGCCCCACAGCATCTTGCTTCCAGCTCTTTGGGAAGCTAAGAAACAACTCGCTCTGCACAGTGCTCTTACAGCCTACCGGGAACATCTCTTCCAAAGGCCTGTGAAACGCAGTTTCTTTGCAGGCCTGATCTGGCTGAAGTAGGACTTCTGCTCTGGGTGTGCTACTTTGCCCTAGAGCTGAAAGGCACAACGTGCAGGCTTCTTTCCAAAGGGCGAGTTGGGCCCCACAGCGTCTTGCTTCCAGCTCTTTGGGAAGCTAAGAAACAACTCGCTCTGCACAGTGCTGTTACAGCCTACGGGGAACATCTCTTACAAAGGCCTGTGAAACGCAGTTTCTTTGCAGGCCTGATCTGGCTGAAGTAGGACTTCTGCTCTGGCTGTGCTACTTTGCCCTAGAGCTGAAAGGCACAACGTGCAGGCTTCTTTCCAAAGGGCGAGTTGGGCCCCACAGCATCTTGCTTCCAGCTCTTTGGGAAGCTAAGAAACAACTCGCTCTGCACAGTGCTCTTACAGCCTAGTGGGAACATCTCTTCCAAAGGCCTGTGAAACGCAGGTTCTTTGCAGGCCTGATCTGGCTGAAGTAGGACTTCGGCTCTGGGTGTGCTACTCTGCCCTAGAGCTGAAAGGCACAACGTGCAGGCTTCTTTCCAAAGGGCGAGTTGGGCCCCACAGCATCTTGATTCCAGCTCTTTGGGAAGCTAAGAAACAACTCGCTCTGAACAGTGCTCTTACAGCCTACCGGGAACATCTCTTCCAAAGGCCTGTGAAACGCAGTTTCTTTGCAGGCCTGATCTGGCTGAAGTAGGACTTCTGCTCTGGGTGTGCTACTTTGCCCTAGAGCTGAAAGGCACAACGTGCAGGCTTCTTTCCAAAGGGCGAGTTGGGCCCCACAGCATCTTGCTTCCAGCTCTTTGGGAAGCTAAGAAACAACTCGCTCTGCACAGTGCTCTTACAGCCTACCGGGAACATCTCTTCCATAGGCCTGTGAAACGCAGTTTCTTTGCAGGCCTGATCTGGCTGAAGTAGGACTTCTGCTCTGGGTGTGCTACTTTGCCCTAGAGCTGAAAGGCACAACGTGCAGGCTTCTTTCCAAAGGGCGAGTTGGGCCCCACAGCATCTTGCTTCCAGCTCTTTGGGAAGCTAAGAAACAACTCGCTCTGCACAGTGCTCTTACAGCCTACCGGGAACATCTCTTCCAAAGGCCTGTGAAACGCAGTTTCTTTGAAGGCCTGATCTGGCTGAAGTAGGACTTCTGCTCTGGGTGTGCTACTTTGCCCTAGAGCTGAAAGGCACAACGTGCAGGCTTCTTTCCAAAGGGCGAGTTGGGCCCCACAGCATCTTGCTTCCAGCTCTTTGGGAAGCTAAGAAACAACTCGCTCTGCACAGTGCTCTTACAGCCTACCGGGAACATCTCTTCCAAAGGCCTGTGAAACGCAGTTTCTTTGCAGGCCTGATCTGGCTGAAGTAGGACTTCTGCTCTGGGTGTGCTACTTTGCCCTAGAGCTGAAAGGCACAACGTGCAGGCTTCTTTCCAAAGGGCGAGTTGGGCCCCACAGCATCTTGCTTCCAGCTCTTTGGGAAGCTAAGAAACAACTCGCTCTGCACAGTGCTCTTACAGCCTACCGGGAACATCTCTTCCAAAGGCCTGTGAAACGCAGTTTCTTTGCAGGCCTGATCTGGCTGAAGTAGGACTTCTGCTCTGGGTGTGCTACTTTGCCCTAGAGCTGAAAGGCACAACGTGCAGGCTTCTTTCCAAAGGGCGAGTTGGGCCCCACAGCATCTTGCTTCCAGCTCTTTGGGAAGCTAAGAAACAACTCGCTCTGCACAGTGCTCTTACAGCCTACCGGGAACATCTCTTCCAAAGGCCTGTGAAACGCAGTTTCTTTGCAGGCCTGATCTGGCTGAAGTAGGACTTCTGCTCTGGGTGTGCTACTTTGCCCTAGAGCTGAAAGGCACAACGTGCAGGCTTCTTTCCAAAGGGCGAGTTGGGCCCCACAGCATCTTGCTTCCAGCTCTTTGGGAAGCTAAGAAACAACTCGCTCTGCACAGTGCTCTAACAGCCTAGTGGGAACATGTCTTCCAAAGGCCTGTGAAACGCAGTTTCTTTGCAGGCCTGATCTGGCTGAAGTAGGACTTCTGCTCTGGCTGTGCTACTTTGCCCTAGAGCTGAAAGGCACAACGTGCAGGCTTCTTTCCAAAGGGCGAGTTGGGCCCCACAGCATCTTGCTTCCAGCTCTTTGGGAAGCTAAGAAACAACTCGCTCTGCACAGTGCTCTTACAGCCTACCGGGAACATCTCTTCCAAAGGCCTGTGAAACGCAGTTTCTTTGCAGGCCTGATCTGGCTGAAGTAGGACTTCTGCTCTGGGTGTGCTACTTTGCCCTAGAGCTGAAAGGCACAACGTGCAGGCTTCTTTCCAAAGGGCGAGTTGGGCCCCACAGCATCTTGCTTCCAGCTCTTTGGGAAGCTAAGAAACAACTCGCTCTGCACAGTGCTCTTACAGCCTACCGGGAACATCTCTTCCAAAGGCCTGTGAAACGCAGTTTCTTTGCAGGCCTGATCTGGCTGAAGTAGGACTTCTGCTCTGGGTGTGCTACTTTGCCCTAGAGCTGAAAGGCACAACGTGCAGGCTTCTTTCCAAAGGGCGAGTTGGGCCCCACAGCATCTTGCTTCCAGCTCTTTGGGAAGCTAAGAAACCACTCGCTCTGCACAGTGCTCTTACAGCCTACCGGGAACATGTCTTCCAAAGGCCTGTGAAACGCAGTTTCTTTGCAGGCCTGATCTGGCTGAAGTAGGACTTCTGCTCTGGGTGTGCTACTTTGCCCTAGAGCTGAAAGGCAGAACGTGCAGGCTTCTTTCCAAAGGGCGAGTTGGGCCCCACAGCGTCTTGCTTCCAGCTCTTTGGGAAGCTAAGAAACAACTCGCTCTGCACAGTGCTGTTACAGCCTACCGGGAACATCTCTTCCAAAGGCCTGTGAAACGCAGTTTCTTTGCAGGCCTGATCTGGCTGAAGTAGGACTTCTGCTCTGGGTGTGCTACTTTGCCCTAGAGCTGAAAGGCACAACGTGCAGGCTTCTTTCCAAAGGGCGAGTTGGGCCCCACAGCATCTTGCTTCCAGCTCTTTGGGAAGCTAAGAAACAACTCGCTCTGCACAGTGCTCTTACAGCCTACCGGGAACATCTCTTCCAAAGGCCTGTGAAACGCAGTTTCTTTGCAGGCCTGATCTGGCTGAAGTAGGACTTCGGCTCTGGGTGTGCTACTTTGCCCTAGAGCTGAAAGGCACAACGTGCAGGCTTCTTTCCAAAGGGCGAGTTGGGCCCCACAGCATCTTGCTTCCAGCTCTTTGGGAAGCTAAGAAACCACTCGCTCTGCACAGTGCTCTTACAGCCTACCGGGAACATCTCTTCCAAAGGCCTGTGAAACGCAGTTTCTTTGCAGGCCTGATCTGGCTGAAGTAGGACTTCTGCTCTGGGTGTGCTACTTTGCCCTAGAGCTGAAAGGCACAACGTGCAGGCTTCTTTCCAAAGGGCGAGTTGGGCCCCACAGCATCTTGCTTCCAGCTCTTTGGGAAGCTAAGAAACAACTCGCTCTGCACAGTGCTCTTACAGCCTAGTGGGAACATCTCTTCCAAAGGCCTGTGAAACGCAGTTTCTTTGCAGGCCTGATCTGGCTGAAGTAGGACTTCTGCTCTGGGTGTGCTACTTTGCCCTAGAGCTGAAAGGCACAACGTGCAGGCTTCTTTCCAAAGGGCGAGTTGGGCCCCACAGCATCTTGCTTCCAGCTCTTTGGGAAGCTAAGAAACAACTCGCTCTGCACAGTGCTCTTACAGCCTAGTGGGAACATCTCTTCCAAAGGCCTGTGAAACGCAGTTTCTTTGCTGGCGTGATCTGGCTGAAGTAGGACTTCTGCTCTGGGTGTGCTACTTTGCCCTAGAGCTGAAAGGCACAACGTGCAGGCTTCTTTCCAAAGGGCGAGTTTGGCCCCACAGCATCTTGCTTCCAGCTCTTTGGGAAGCTAAGAAACAACTCGCTCTGCACAGTGCTCTTACAGCCTTGTGGGAACATCTCTTCCAAAGGCCTGTGAAACGCAGTTTCTTTGCAGGCCTGATCTGGCTGAAGTAGGACTTCTGCTCTGGGTGTGCTACTTTGCCCTAGAGCTGAAAGGCACAACGTGCAGGCTTCTTTCCAAAGGGCGTGTTGGGGCCCACAGAATCTTGCTTCCAGCTCTTTGGGAAGCTAAGAAACAACTCACTCTGATCAGTGCTCTTACAGCCTACCGGGAACATCTCTTCCAAAGGCCTGTGAAACGCAGTTTCTTTGCAGGCCTGATCTGGCTGAAGTAGGACTTCTGCTCTGGGTGTGCTACTTTGCCCTAGAGCTGAAAGGCACAACGTGCAGGCTTCTTTCCAAAGGGCGAGTTGGGCCCCACAGCATCTTGCTTCCAGCTCTTTGGGAAGCTAAGAAACAACTCGCTCTGCACAGTGCTCTTACAGCCTACCGGGAACATCTCTTCCAAAGGCCTGTGAAACGCAGTTTCTTTGCAGGCCTGATCTGGCTGAAGTAGGACTTCTGCTCTGGGTGTGCTACTTTGCCCTAGAGCTGAAAGGCACAACGTGCAGGCTTCTTTCCAAAGGGCGAGTTGGGCCCCACAGCATCTTGCTTCCAGCTCTTTGGGAAGCTAAGAAACAACTCGCTCTGCACAGTGCTCTTACAGCCTACCGGGAACATCTCTTCCAAAGGCCTGTGAAACGCAGTTTCTTTGCAGGCCTGATCTGGCTGAAGTAGGACTTCTGCTCTGGGTGTGCTACTTTGCCCTAGAGCTGAAAGGCACAACGTGCAGGCTTCTTTCCAAAGGGCGAGTTGGGCCCCACAGCGTCTTGCTTCCAGCTCTTTGGGAAGCTAAGAAACAACTCGCTCTGCACAGTGCTGTTACAGCCTACGGGGAACATCTCTTACAAAGGCCTGTGAAACGCAGTTTCTTTGCAGGCCTAATCTGGCTGAAGTAGGACTTCTGCTCTGGCTGTGCTACTTTGCCCTAGAGCTGAAAGGCACAACGTGCAGGCTTCTTTCCAAAGGGCGAGTTGGGCCCCACAGCATCTTGCTTCCAGCTCTTTGGGAAGCTAAGAAACAACTCGCTCTGCACAGTGCTCTTACAGCCTAGTGGGAACATCTCTTCCAAAGGCCTGTGAAACGCAGGTTCTTTGCAGGCCTGATCTGGCTGAAGTAGGACTTCGGCTCTGGGTGTGCTACTCTGCCCTAGAGCTGAAAGGCACAACGTGCAGGCTTCTTTCCAAAGGGCGAGTTGGGCCCCACAGCATCTTGATTCCAGCTCTTTGGGAAGCTAAGAAACAACTCGCTCTGAACAGTGCTCTTACAGCCTACCGGGAACATCTCTTCCAAAGGCCTGTGAAACGCAGTTTCTTTGCAGGCCTGATCTGGCTGAAGTAGGACTTCTGCTCTGGGTGTGCTACTTTGCCCTAGAGCTGAAAGGCACAACGTGCAGGCTTCTTTCCAAAGGGCGAGTTGGGCCCCACAGCATCTTGCTTCCAGCTCTTTGGGAAGCTAAGAAACAACTCGCTCTGCACAGTGCTCTTACAGCCTACCGGGAACATCTCTTCCATAGGCCTGTGAAACGCAGTTTCTTTGCAGGCCTGATCTGGCTGAAGTAGGACTTCTGCTCTGGGTGTGCTACTTTGCCCTAGAGCTGAAAGGCACAACGTGCAGGCTTCTTTCCAAAGGGCGAGTTGGGCCCCACAGCATCTTGCTTCCAGCTCTTTGGGAAGCTAAGAAACAACTCGCTCTGCACAGTGCTCTTACAGCCTACCGGGAACATCTCTTCCAAAGGCCTGTGAAACGCAGTTTCTTTGAAGGCCTGATCTGGCTGAAGTAGGACTTCTGCTCTGGGTGTGCTACTTTGCCCTAGAGCTGAAAGGCACAACGTGCAGGCTTCTTTCCAAAGGGCGAGTTGGGCCCCACAGCATCTTGCTTCCAGCTCTTTGGGAAGCTAAGAAACAACTCGCTCTGCACAGTGCTCTTACAGCCTACCGGGAACATCTCTTCCAAAGGCCTGTGAAACGCAGTTTCTTTGCAGGCCTGATCTGGCTGAAGTAGGACTTCTGCTCTGGGTGTGCTACTTTGCCCTAGAGCTGAAAGGCACAACGTGCAGGCTTCTTTCCAAAGGGCGAGTTGGGCCCCACAGCATCTTGCTTCCAGCTCTTTGGGAAGCTAAGAAACAACTCGCTCTGCACAGTGCTCTTACAGCCTACCGGGAACATCTCTTCCAAAGGCCTGTGAAACGCAGTTTCTTTGCAGGCCTGATCTGGCTGAAGTAGGACTTCTGCTCTGGGTGTGCTACTTTGCCCTAGAGCTGAAAGGCACAACGTGCAGGCTTCTTTCCAAAGGGCGAGTTGGGCCCCACAGCATCTTGCTTCCAGCTCTTTGGGAAGCTAAGAAACCACTCGCTCTGCACAGTGCTCTAACAGCCTAGTGGGAACATGTCTTCCAAAGGCCTGTGAAACGCAGTTTCTTTGCAGGCCTGATCTGGCTGAAGTAGGACTTCTGCTCTGGGTGTGCTACTTTGCCCTAGAGCTGAAAGGCACAACGTGCAGGCTTCTTTCCAAAGGGCGAGTTGGGCCCCACAGCATCTTGCTTCCAGCTCTTTGGGAAGCTAAGAAACAACTCGCTCTGCACAGTGCTCTTACAGCCTACCGGGAACATCTCTTCCATAGGCCTGTGAAACGCAGTTTCTTTGCAGGCCTGATCTGGCTGAAGTAGGACTTCTGCTCTGGGTGTGCTACTTTGCCCTAGAGCTGAAAGGCACAACGTGCAGGCTTCTTTCCAAAGGGCGAGTTGGGCCCCACAGCATCTTGCTTCCAGCTCTTTGGGAAGCTAAGAAACAACTCGCTCTGCACAGTGCTCTTACAGCCTACCGGGAACATCTCTTCCAAAGGCCTGTGAAATGCAGTTTCTTTGCAGGCCTGATCTGGCTGAAGTAGGACTTCTGCTCTGGGTGTGCCACTTTGCCCTAGAGCTGAAAGGCACAACGTGCAGGCTTCTTTCCAAAGGGCGAGTTGGGCCCCACAGCATCTTGCTTCCAGCTCTTTGGGAAGCTAGGAAAGAACTCGCTCTGCACCGTGCTCTTACAGCCTACCGGGAACATCTCTTCCAAAGGCCTGTGAAACGCAGTTTCTTTGCAGGCCTGATCTGGCTGAAGTAGGACTTCTGCTCTGGGTGTGCTACTTTGCCCTAGAGCTGAAAGGCACAACGTGCAGGCTTCTTTCCAAAGGGCGAGTTGGGCCCCACAGCATCTTGCTTCCAGCTCTTTGGGAAGCTAAGAAACAACTCGCTCTGCACAGTGCTCTTACAGCCTACCGGGAACATCTCTTCCAAAGGCCTGTGAAACGCAGTTTCTTTGCAGGCCTGATCTGGCTGAAGTAGGACTTCTGCTGTGGGTGTGCTACTTTGCCCTAGAGCTGAAAGGCACAACGTGCAGGCTTCTTTCCAAAGGGCGAGTTGGGCCCCACAGCATCTTGCTTCCAGCTCTTTGGGAAGCTAAGAAACCACTCGCTCAGCACAGTGCTCTTACAGCCTACCGGGAACATTCCTTCCAAAGGCCTGTGAAACGCTGTTTCTTTGCAGGCCTGATCTGGCTGAAGTAGGACTTCTGCTCTGGGTGTGCTACTTTGCCCTAGAGCTGAAAGGCACAACGTGCAGGCTTCTTTCCAAAGGGCGAGTTGGGCCCCACAGCATCTTGCTTCCAGCTCTTTGGGAAGCTAAGAAACAACTCGCTCTGCACAGTGCTCTTACAGCCTACCGGGAACATGTCTTCCAAAGGCCTGTGAAACGCAGTTTCTTTGCAGGCCTGATCTGGCTGAAGTAGGACTTCTGCTCTGGGTGTGCTACTTTGCCCTAGAGCTGAAAGGCACAACGTGCAGGCTTCTTTCCAAAGGGCGAGTTGGGCCCCACAGCGTCTTGCTTCCAGCTCTTTGGGAAGCTAAGAAACAACTCGCTCTGCACAGTGCTGTTACAGCCTACCGGGAACATCTCTTCCAAAGGCCTGTGAAACACAGTTTCTTTGCAGGCCTGATGTGGCTGAAGTAGGACTTCTGCTCTGGGTGTGCTACTTTGCCCTAGAGCTGAAAGGCACAACGTGCAGGCTTCTTTCCAAAGGGCGAGTTGGGCCCCACAGCATCTTGCTTCCAGCTCTTTGGGAAGCTAAGAAACAACTCGCTCTGCACAGTGCTCTTACAGCCTACCGGGAACATCTCTTCCAAAGGCCTGTGAAACGCAGTTTCTTTGAAGGCCTGATCTGGCTGAAGTAGGACTTCGGCTCTGGGTGTGCTACTTTGCCCTAGAGCTGAAAGGCACAACGTGCAGGCTTCTTTCCAAAGGGCGAGTTGGGCCCCACAGCATCTTGCTTCCAGCTCTTTGGGAAGCTAAGAAACCACTCGCTCTGCACAGTGCTCTTACAGCCTACCGGGAACATCTCTTCCAAAGGCCTGTGAAACGCAGTTTCTTTGCAGGCCTGATCTGGCTGAAGTAGGACTTCTGCTCTGGGTGTGCTACTTTGCCCTAGAGCTGAAAGGCACAACGTGCAGGCTTCTTTCCAAAGGGCGAGTTGGGCCCCACAGCATCTTGCTTCCAGCTCTTTGGGAAGCTAAGAAACAACTCGCTCTGCACAGTGCTCTTACAGCCTACCGGGAACATCTCTTCCAAAGAGCTGTGAAACGCAGTTTCTTTGCAGGCCTGATCTGGCTGAAGTAGGACTTCGGCTCTGGGTGTGCTACTTTGCCCTAGAGCTGAAAGGCACAACGTGCAGGCTTCTTTCCAAAGGGCGAGTTGGGCCCCACAGCATCTTGCTTCCAGCTCTTTGGGAAGCTAAGAAACAACTCGCTCTGCACAGTGCTCTTACAGCCTACCGGGAACATCTCTTCCAAAGGCCTGTGAAACGCAGTTTCTTTGCAGGCCTGATCTGGCTGAAGTAGGACTTCTGCTCTGGGTGTGCTACTTTGCCCTAGAGCTGAAAGGCACAACGTGCAGGCTTCTTTCCAAAGGGCGAGTTGGGCCCCACAGCATCTTGCTTCCAGCTCTTTGGGAAGCTAAGAAACAACTCGCTCTGCACAGTGCTCTTACAGCCTACCGGGAACATCTCTTCCAAAGGCCTGTGAAACGCAGTTTCTTTGCAGGCCTGATCTGGCTGAAGTAGCACTTCTGCTCTGGGTGTGCTACTTTGCCCTGGAGCTGAAAGGCACAACGTGCAGGCTTCTTTCCAACGGGCGAGTTGGGCCCCACAGCATCTTGCTTCCAGCTCTTTGGGAAGCTAAGAAACAACTCGCTCTGCACAGTGCTCTTACAGCCTACTGGGAACATCTCTTCCAAAGGCCTGTGAAACGCAGTTTCTTTGCAGGCCTGATCTGGCTGAAGTAGGACTTCTGCTCTGGGTGTGCTACTTTGCCCTAGAGCTGAAAGGCACAACGTGCAGGCTTCTTTCCAAAGGGCGAGTTGGGCCCCACAGCATCTTGCTTCCAGCTCTTTGGGAAGCTAAGAAACCACTCGCTCTGCACAGTGCTCTAACAGCCTAGTGGGAACATGTCTTCCAAAGGCCTGTGAAACGCAGTTTCTTTGCAGGCCTGATCTGGCTGAAGTAGGACTTCTGCTCTGGGTGTGCTACTTTGCCCTAGAGCTGAAAGGCACAACGTGCAGGCTTCTTTCCAAAGGGCGAGTTGGGCCCCACAGCATCTTGCTTCCAGCTCTTTGGGAAGCTAAGAAACAACTCGCTCTGCACAGTGCTCTTACAGCCTACCGGGAACATCTCTTCCAAAGGCCTGTGAAACGCAGTTTCTTTGCAGGCCTGATCTGGCTGAAGTAGGACTTCTGCTCTGGGTGTGCTACTTTGCCCTAGAGCTGAAAGGCACAACGTGCAGGCTTCTTTCCAAAGGGCGAGTTGGGCCCCACAGCATCTTGCTTCCAGCTCTTTGGGAAGCTAAGAAACCACTCGCTCTGCACAGTGCTCTTACAGCCTACCGGGAACATCTCTTCCAAAGGCCTGTGAAACGCAGTTTCTTTGCAGGCCTGATCTGGCTGAAGTAGGACTTCTGCTCTGGGTGTGCTACTTTGCCCTAGAGCTGAAAGGCACAACGTGCAGGCTTCTTTCCAAAGGGCGAGTTGGGCCCCACAGCATCTTGCTTCCAGCTCTTTGGGAAGCTAAGAAACAACTCGCTCTGCACAGTGCTCTTACAGCCTACCGGGAACATCTCTTCCAAAGGCCTGTGAAACGCAGTTTCTTTGCAGGCCTGATCTGGCTGAAGTAGGACTTCTGCTCTGGGTGTGCTACTTTGCCCTAGAGCTGAAAGGCACAACGTGCAGGCTTCTTTCCAAAGGGCGAGTTGGGCCCCACAGCATCTTGCTTCCAGCTCTTTGGGAAGCTAAGAAACCACTCGCTCTGCACAGTGCTCTTACAGCCTAATGGGAACATCTCTTCCAAAGGCCTGTGAAACGCAGTTTCTTTGCAGGCCTGATCTGGCTGAAGTAGGACTTCTGCTCTGGGTGTGCTACTTTGCCCTAGAGCTGAAAGGCAGAACGTGCAGGCTTCTTTCCAAAGGGCGAGTTGGGCCCCACAGCGTCTTGCTTCCAGCTCTTTGGGAAGCTAAGAAACAACTCGCTCTGCACAGTGCTGTTACAGCCTACCGGGAACATCTCTTCCAAAGGCCTGTGAAACGCAGTTTCTTTGCAGGCCTGATCTGGCTGAAGTAGGACTTCTGCTCTGGGTGTGCTACTTTGCCCTAGAGCTGAAAGGCACAACGTGCAGGATTCTTTCCAAAGGGCGAGTTGGGCCCCACAGCATCTTGCTTCCAGCTCTTTGGGAAGCTAAGAAACAACTCGCTCTGCACAGTGCTCTTACAGCCTACCGGGAACATCTCTTCCAAAGGCCTGTGAAACACAGTTTCTTTGCAGGCCTGATCTGGCTGAAGTAGGACTTCTGCTCTGGGTGTGCTACTTTGCCCTAGAGCTGAAAGGCACAACGTGCAGGCTTCTTTCCAAAGGGCGAGTTGGGCCCCACAGCATCTTGCTTCCAGCTCTTTGGGAAGCTAAGAAACAACTCGCTCTGCACAGTGCTCTTACAGCCTACCGGGAACATCTCTTCCAAAGGCCTGTGAAACGCAGTTTCTTTGCAGGCCTGATCTGGCTGAAGTAGGACTTCGGCTCTGGGTGTGCTACTTTGCCCTAGAGCTGAAAGGCACAACGTGCAGGCTTCTTTCCAAAGGGCGAGTTGGGCCTCAAAGCATCTTGCTTCCAGCTCTTTGGGAAGCTAAGAAACAACTCGCTCTGCACAGTGCTCTTACAGCCTACCGGGAACATCTCTTCCAAAGGCCTGTGAAACGCAGTTTCTTTGCAGGCCTGATCTGGCTGAAGTAGGACTTCTGCTCTGGGTGTGCTACTTTGCCCTAGAGCTGAAAGGCACAACGTGCAGGCTTCTTTCCAAAGGGCGAGTTGGGCCCCACAGCATCTTGCTTCCAGCTCTTTGGGAAGCTAAGAAACAACTCGCTCTGCACAGTGCTCTTACAGCCTACCGGGAACATCTCTTCCAAAGGCCTGTGAAACGCAGTTTCTTTGCAGGCCTGATCTGGCTGAAGTAGGACTTCTGCTCTGGGTGTGCTACTTTGCCCTAGAGCTGAAAGGCACAACGTGCAGGCTTCTTTCCAAAGGGCGAGTTGGGCCCCACAGCATCTTGCTTCCAGCTCTTTGGGAAGCTAAGAAACAACTCGCTCTGCACAGTGCTCTAACAGCCTAGTGGGAACATGTCTTCCAAAGGCCTGTGAAACGCAGTTTCTTTGCAGGCCTGATCTGGCTGAAGTAGGACTTCTGCTCTGGCTGTGCTACTTTGCCCTAGAGCTGAAAGGCACAACGTGCAGGCTTCTTTCCAAAGGGCGAGTTGGGCCCCACAGCATCTTGCTTCCAGCTCTTTGGGAAGCTAAGAAACAACTCGCTCTGCACAGTGCTCTTACAGCCTACCGGGAACATCTCTTCCAAAGGCCTGTGAAACGCAGTTTCTTTGCAGGCCTGATCTGGCTGAAGTAGGACTTCTGCTCTGGGTGTGCTACTTTGCCCTAGAGCTGAAAGGCACAACGTGCAGGCTTCTTTCCAAAGGGCGAGTTGGGCCCCACAGCATCTTGCTTCCAGCTCTTTGGGAAGCTAAGAAACAACTCGCTCTGCACAGTGCTCTTACAGCCTACCGGGAACATCTCTTCCAAAGGCCTGTGAAACGCAGTTTCTTTGCAGGCCTGATCTGGCTGAAGTAGGACTTCTGCTCTGGGTGTGCTACTTTGCCCTAGAGCTGAAAGGCACAACGTGCAGGCTTCTTTCCAAAGGGCGAGTTGGGCTCCACAGCATCTTGCTTCCAGCTCTTTGGGAAGCTAAGAAACAACTCGCTCTGCACAGTGCTCTTACAGCCTACCGGGAACATCTCTTCCAAAGGCCTGTGAAACGCAGTTTCTTTGCAGGCCTGATCTGGCTGAAGTAGGACTTCTGCTCTGGGTGTGCTACTTTGCCCTAGAGCTGAAAGGCACAACGTGCAGGCTTCTTTCCAAAGGGCGAGTTGGGCCCCACAGCATCTTGCTTCCAGCTCTTTGGGAAGCTAAGAAACCACTCGCTCTGCACAGTGCTCTTACAGCCTACCGGGAACATCTCTTCCAAAGGCCTGTGAAACGCAGTTTCTTTGCAGGCCTGATCTGGCTGAAGTAGGACTTCTGCTCTCGGTGTGCTACTTTGCCCTAGAGCTGAAAGGCACAACGTGCAGGCTTCTTTCCAAAGGGCGAGTTGGGCCCCACAGCGTCTTGCTTCCAGCTCTTTGGGAAGCTAAGAAACAACTCGCTCTGCACAGTGCTCTTACAGCCTAGTGGGAACATCTCTTCCAAAGGCCTGTGAAACGCAGTTTCTTTGCAGGCCTGATTTGGCTGAAGTAGGACTTCTGCTCTGGGTGTGCTACTTTGCCCTAGAGCTGAAAGGCACAACGTGCAGGCTTCTTTCCAAAGGGCGAGTTGGGCCCCACAGCATCTTGCTTCAAGCTCTTTGGGAAGCTAAGAAACAACTCGCTCTGCACAGTGCTCTTACAGCCTACCGGGAACATCTCTTCCAAAGGCCTGTGAAACGCAGTTTCTTTGCAGGCCTGATCTGGCTGAAGTAGGACTTCTGCTCTGGGTGTGCTACTTTGCCCTAGAGCTGAAAGGCACAACGTGCAGGCTTCTTTCCAAAGGGCGAGTTGGGCCCCACAGCATCTTGCTTCCAGCTCTTTGGGAAGCTAAGAAACAACTCGCTCTGCACAGTGCTCTAACAGCCTAGTGGGAACATGTCTTCCAAAGGCCTGTGAAACGCAGTTTCTTTGCAGGCCTGATCTGGCTGAAGTAGGACTTCTGCTCTGGGTGTGCTACTTTGCCCTAGAGCTGAAAGGCACAACGTGCAGGCTTCTTTCCAAAGGGCGAGTTGGGCCCCACAGCATCTTGCTTCCAGCTCTTTGGGAAGCTAAGAAACAACTCGCTCTGCACAGTGCTCTTACAGCCTACCGGGAACATCTCTTCCAAAGGCCTGTGAAACGCAGTTTCTTTGCAGGCCTGATCTGGCTGAAGTAGGACTTCTGCTCTGGGTGTGCTACTTTGCCCTAGAGCTGAAAGGCACAACGTGCAGGCTTCTTTCCAAAGGGCGAGTTGGGCCCCACAGCATCTTGCTTCCAGCTCTTTGGGAAGCTAAGAAACAACTCGCTCTGCACAGTGCTCTTACAGCCTACCGGGAACATCTCTTCCAAAGGCCTGTGAAACGCAGTTTCTTTGCAGGCCTGATCTGGCTGAAGTAGGACTTCTGCTCTGGGTGTGCTACTTTGCCCTAGAGCTGAAAGGCACAACGTGCAGGCTTCTTTCCAAAGGGCGAGTTGGGCCCCACAGCATCTTGCTTCCAGCTCTTTGGGAAGCTAAGAAACAACTCGCTCTGCACAGTGCTCTTACAGCCTACCGGGAACATCTCTTCCAAAGGCCTGTGAAACGCAGTTTCTTTGCAGGCCTGATCTGGCTGAAGTAGGACTTCTGCTCTGGGTGTGCTACTTTGCCCTAGAGCTGAAAGGCACAACGTGCAGGCTTCTTTCCAAAGGGCGAGTTGGGCCCCACAGCATCTTGCTTCCAGCTCTTTGGGAAGCTAAGAAACCACTCGCTCTGCACAGTGCTCTTACAGCCTACCGGGAACATGTCTTCCAAAGGCCTGTGAAACGCAGTTTCTTTGCAGGCCTGATCTGGCTGAAGTAGGACTTCTGCTCTCGGTGTGCTACTTTGCCCTAGAGCTGAAAGGCACAACGTGCAGGCTTCTTTCCAAAGGGCGAGTTGGGCCCCACATGGTCTTGCTTCCAGCTCTTTGGGAAGCTAAGAAACAACTCGCTCTGCACAGTGCTCTTACAGCCTAGTGGGAACATCTCTTCCAAAGGCCTGTGAAACGCAGTTTCTTTGCAGGCCTGATCTGGCTGAAGTAGGACTTCTGCTCTGGGTGTGCTACTTTGCCCTAGAGCTGAAAGGCACAACGTGCAGGCTTCTTTCCAAAGGGCGAGTTGGGCCCCACAGCATCTTGCTTCAAGCTCTTTGGGAAGCTAAGAAACAACTCGCTCTGCACAGTGCTCTTACAGCCTACCGGGAACATCTCTTCCAAAGGCCTGTGAAACGCAGTTTCTTTGCAGGCCTGATCTGGCTGAAGTAGGACTTCTGCTCTGGGTGTGCTACTTTGCCCTAGAGCTGAAAGGCACAACGTGCAGGCTTCTTTCCAAAGGGCGAGTTGGGCCCCACAGCATCTTGCTTCCAGCTCTTTGGGAAGCTAAGAAACCACTCGCTATGCACAGTGCTCTAACAGCCTAGTGGGAACATGTCTTCCAAAGGCCTGTGAAACGCAGTTTCTTTGCAGGCCTGATCTGGCTGAAGTAGGACTTCTGCTCTGGGTGTGCTACTTTGCCCTAGAGCTGAAAGGCACAACGTGCAGGCTTCTTTCCAAAGGGCGAGTTGGGCCCCACAGCATCTTGCTTCCAGCTCTTTGGGAAGCTAAGAAACAACTCGCTCTGCACAGTGCTCTAACAGCCTAGTGGGAACATGTCTTCCAAAGGCCTGTGAAACGCAGTTTCTTTGCAGGCCTGATCTGGCTGAAGTAGGACTTCTGCTCTGGGTGTGCTACTTTGCCCTAGAGCTGAAAGGCACAACGTGCAGGCTTCTTTCCAAAGGGCGAGTTGGGCCCCACAGCATCTTGCTTCCAGCTCTTTGGGAAGCTAAGAAACAACTCGCTCTGCACAGTGCTCTTACAGCCTACCGGGAACATCTTTTCCAAAGGCCTGTGAAACGCAGTTTCTTTGCAGGCCTGATCTGGCTGAAGTAGGACTTCTGCTCTGGGTGTGCTACTTTGCCCTAGAGCTGAAAGGCACAACGTGCAGGCTTCTTTCCAAAGGGCGAGTTGGGCCCCACAGCATCTTGCTTCCAGCTCTTTGGGAAGCTAAGAAACAACTCGCTCTGCACAGTGCTCTTACAGCCTACCGGGAACATCTCTTCCAAAGGGCTGTGAAACGCAGTTTCTTTGCAGGCCTGATCTGGCTGAAGTAGGACTTCTGCTCTGGGTGTGCTACTTTGCCCTAGAGCTGAAAGGCACAACGTGCAGGCTTCTTTCCAAAGGGCGAGTTGGGCCCCACAGCATCTTGCTTCCAGCTCTTTGGGAAGCTAAGAAACAACTCGCTCTGCACAGTGCTCTTACAGCCTACCGGGAACATCTCTTCCAAAGGCCTGTGAAACGCAGTTTCTTTGCAGGCCTGATCTGGCTGAAGTAGGACTTCTGCTCTGGGTGTGCTACTTTGCCCTAGAGCTGAAAGGCACAACGTGCAGGCTTCTTTCCAAAGGGCGAGTTGGGCCCCACAGCATCTTGCTTCCAGCTCTTTGGGAAGCTAAGAAACCACTCGCTCTGCACAGTGCTCTTACAGCCTACCGGGAACATCTCTTCCAAAGGCCTGTGAAACGCAGTTTCTTTGCAGGCCTGATCTGGCTGAAGTAGGACTTCTGCTCTCGGTGTGCTACTTTGCCCTAGAGCTGAAAGGCACAACGTGCAGGCTTCTTTCCAAAGGGCGAGTTGGGCCCCACAGCGTCTTGCTTCCAGCTCTTTGGGAAGCTAAGAAACAACTCGCTCTGCACAGTGCTCTTACAGCCTAGTGGGAACATCTCTTCCAAAGGCCTGTGAAACGCAGTTTCTTTGCAGGCCTGATCTGGCTGAAGTAGGACTTCTGCTCTGGGTGTGCTACTTTGCCCTAGAGCTGAAAGGCACAACGTGCAGGCTTCTTTCCAAAGGGCGAGTTGGGCCCCACAGCATCTTGCTTCAAGCTCTTTGGGAAGCTAAGAAACAACTCGCTCTGCACAGTGCTCTTACAGCCTACCGGGAACATCTCTTCCAAAGGCCTGTGAAACGCAGTTTCTTTGCAGGCCTGATCTGGCTGAAGTAGGACTTCTGCTCTGGGTGTGCTACTTTGCCCTAGAGCTGAAAGGCACAACGTGCAGGCTTCTTTCCAAAGGGCGAGTTGGGCCCCACAGCATCTTGCTTCCAGCTCTTTGGGAAGCTAAGAAACCACTCGCTCTGCACAGTGCTCTTACAGCCTACCGGGAACATCTCTTCCAAAGGCCTGTGAAACGCAGTTTCTTTGCAGGCCTGATCTGGCTGAAGTAGGACTTCTGCTCTGGGTGTGCTACTTTGCCCTAGAGCTGAAAGGCACAACGTGCAGGCTTCTTTCCAAAGGGCGAGTTGGGCCCCACAGCATCTTGCTTCCAGCTCTTTGGGAAGCTAAGAAACAACTCGCTCTGCACAGTGATCTTACAGCCTACCGGGAACATCTCTTCCATAGGCCTGTGAAACGCAGTTTCTTTGCAGGCCTGATCTGGCTGAAGTAAGACTTCTGCTCTGGGTGTGCTACTTTGCCCTAGAGCTGAAAGGCACAACGTGCAGGCTTATTTCCAAAGGGCGAGTTGGGCCCCACAGCATCTTGCTTCCAGCTCTTTGGGAAGCTAAGAAACAACTCGCTCTGCACAGTGCTCTTACAGCCTACTGGGAACATCTCTTCCAAAGGCCTGTGAAACGCAGTTTCTTTGCAGGCCTGATCTGGCTGAAGTAGGACTTCTGCTCTGGGTGTGCTACTTTGCCCTAGAGCTGAAAGGCACAACGTGCAGGCTTCTTTCCAAAGGGCGAGTTGGGCCGCACAGCATCTTGCTTCCAGCTCTTTGGGAAGCTAGGAAACAACTCGCTCTGCACAGTGCTCTTACAGCCTACCGGGAACATCTCTTCCAAATGCCTGTGAAACGCAGTTTCTTTGCAGGCCTGATCTGGCTGAAGTAGGACTTCTGCTCTGGGTGTGCTACTTTGCCCTAGAGCTGAAAGGCACAACATGCAGGCTTCTTTCCAAAGGGCGAGTTGGGACCCACAGCATCTTGCTTCCAGCTCTTTGGGAAGCTAAGAAACCACTCGCTCTGCACAGTGCTCTTACAGCCTACCGGGAACATCTCTTCCAAAGGCCTGTGAAACGCAGTTTCTTTGCAGGCCTGATCTGGCTGAAGTAGGACTTCTGCTGTGGGTGTGCTACTTTGCCCTAGAGCTGAAAGGCACAACGTGCAGGCTTCTTTCCAAAGGGCGAGTTGGGCCCCACAGCATCTTGCTTCCAGCTCTTTGGGAAGCTAAGAAACCACTCGCTCTGCACAGTGCTCTTACAGCCTACCGGGAACATTCCTTCCAAAGGCCTGTGAAACGCAGTTTCTTTGCAGGCCTGATCTGGCTGAAGTAGGACTTCTGCTCTGGGTGTGCTACTTTGCCCTAGAGCTGAAAGGCACAACGTGCAGGCTTCTTTCCAAAGGGCGAGTTGGGCCCCACAGCATCTTGCTTCCAGCTCTTTGGGAAGCTAAGAAACAACTCGCTCTGCACAGTGCTCTTACAGCCTACCGGGATCATGTCTTCCAAAGGCCTGTGAAACGCAGTTTCTTTGCAGGCCTGATCTGGCTGAAGTAGGACTTCTGCTCTGGGTGTGCTACTTTGCCCTAGAGCTGAAAGGCACAACGTGCAGGCTTCTTTCCAAAGGGCGAGTTGGGCCCCACAGCGTCTTGCTTCCAGCTCTTTGGGAAGCTAAGAAACAACTCGCTCTGCACAGTGCTGTTACAGCCTACCGGGAACATCTCTTCCAAAGGCCTGTGAAACGCAGTTTCTTTGCAGGCCTGATCTGGCTGAAGTAGGACTTCTGCTCTGGGTGTGCTACTTTGCCCTAGAGCTGAAAGGCACAACGTGCAGGCTTCTTTCCAAAGGGCGAGTTGGGCCCCACAGCATCTTGCTTCCAGCTCTTTGGGAAGCTAAGAAACAACTCGCTCTGCACAGTGCTCTTACAGCCTACCGGGAACATCTCTTCCAAAGGCCTGTGAAACGCAGTTTCTTTGCAGGCCTGATCTGGCTGAAGTAGGACTTCGTCTCTGGGTGTGCTACTTTGCCCTAGAGCTGAAAGGCACAACGTGCAGGCTTCTTTCCAAAGGGCGAGTTGGGCCCCACAGCATCTTGCTTCCAGCTCTTTGGGAAGCTAAGAAACAACTCGCTCTGCACAGTGCTCTTACAGCCTACCGGGAACATCTCTTCCAAAGAGCTGTGAAACGCAGTTTCTTTGCAGGCCTGATCTGGCTGAAGTAGGACTTCTGCTCTGGGTGTGCTACTTTGCCCTAGAGCTGAAAGGCACAACGTGCAGGCTTCTTTCCAAAGGGCGAGTTGGGCCCCACAGCATCTTGCTTCCAGCTCTTTGGGAAGCTAAGAAACAACTCGCTCTGCACAGTGCTCTTACAGCCTACCGGGAACATCTCTTCCAAAGGCCTGTGAAACGCAGTTTCTTTGCAGGCCTGATCTGGCTGAAGTAGGACTTCTGCTCTGGGTGTGCTACTTTGCCCTAGAGCTGAAAGGCACAACGTGCAGGCTTCTTTCCAAAGGGCGAGTTGGGCCCCACAGCATCTTGCTTCCAGCTCTTTGGGAAGCTAAGAAACAACTCGCTCTGCACAGTGCTCTTACAGCCTACCGGGAACATCTCTTCCAAAGGCCTGTGAAACGCAGTTTCTTTGCAGGCCTGATCTGGCTGAAGTAGCACTTCTGCTCTGGGTGTGCTACTTTGCCCTGGAGCTTAAAGGCACAACGTGCAGGCTTCTTTCCAAAGGGCGAGTTGGGCCCCACAGCATCTTGCTTCCAGCTCTTTGGGAAGCTAAGAAACAACTCGCTCTGCACAGTGCTCTTACAGCCTACTGGGAACATCTCTTCCAAAGGCCTGTGAAACGCAGTTTCTTTGCAGGCCTGATCTGGCTGAAGTAGGACTTCTGCTCTGGGTGTGCTACTTTGCCCTAGAGCTGAAAGGCACAACGTGCAGGCTTCTTTCCAAAGGGCGAGTTGGGCCCCACAGCATCTTGCTTCCAGCTCTTTGGGAAGCTAAGAAACCACTCGCTCTGCACAGTGCTCTAACAGCCTAGTGGGAACATGTCTTCCAAAGGCCTGTGAAACGCAGTTTCTTTGCAGGCCTGATCTGGCTGAAGTAGGACTTCTGCTCTGGGTGTGCTACTTTGCCCTAGAGCTGAAAGGCACAACGTGCAGGCTTCTTTCCAAAGGGCGAGTTGGGCCCCACAGCATCTTGCTTCCAGCTCTTTGGGAAGCTAAGAAACAACTCGCTCTGCACAGTGCTCTTACAGCCTTGTGGGAACATCTCTTCCAAAGGCCTGTGAAACGCAGTTTCTTTGCAGGCCTGATCTGGCTGAAGTAGGACTTCGGCTCTGGGTGTGCTACTTTGCCCTACAGCTGAAAGGCACAACGTGCAGGCTTCTTTCCAAAGGGCGAGTTGGGCCCCACAGCATCTTGCTTCCAGCTCTTTGGGAAGCTAAGAAACAACTCGCTCTGCACAGTGCTCTTACAGCCTACCGGGAACATCTCTTCCAAAGGCCTGTGAAACGCAGTTTCTTTGCAGGCCTGATCTGGCTGAAGTAGGACTTCTGCTCTGGGTGTGCTACTTTGCCCTAGAGCTGAAAGGCACAACGTGCAGGCTTCTTTCCAAAGGGCGAGTTGGGCCCCACAGCATCTTGCATCCAGCTCTTTGGGAAGGTAAGAAACCACTCGCTCTGCACAGTGCTCTTACAGCCTAATGGGAACATCTCTTCCAAAGGCCTGTGAAACGCAGTTTCTTTGCAGGCCTGATCTGGCTGAAGTAGGACTTCTGCTCTGGGTGTGCTACTTTGCCCTAGAGCTGAAAGGCACAACGTGCAGGCTTCTTTCCAAAGGGCGAGTTGGGCCCCACAGCGTCTTGCTTCCAGCTCTTTGGGAAGCTAAGAAACAACTCGCTCTGCACAGTGCTGTTACAGCCTACCGGGAACATCTCTTCCAAAGGCCTGTGAAACGCAGTTTCTTTGCAGGCCTGATCTGGCTGAAGTAGGACTTCTGCTCTGGGTGTGCTACTTTGCCCTAGAGCTGAAAGGCACAACGTGCAGGCTTCTTTCCAAAGGGCGAGTTGGGCCCCACAGCATCTTGCTTCCAGCTCTTTGGGAAGCTAAGAAACCACTCGCTCTGCACAGTGCTCTTACAGCCTACCGGGAACATCTCTTCCAAAGGCCTGTGAAACGCAGTTTCTTTGCAGGCCTGATCTGGCTGAAGTAGGACTTCTGCTCTGGGTGTGCTACTTTGCCCTAGAGCTGAAAGGCACAACGTGCAGGCTTCTTTCCAAAGGGCGAGTTGGGCCCCACAGCATCTTGCTTCCAGCTCTTTGGGAAGCTAAGAAACAACTCGCTCTGCACAGTGCTCTTACAGCCTACCGGGAACATCTCTTCCAAAGGCCTGTGAAACGCAGTTTCTTTGCAGGCCTGATCTGGCTGAAGTAGGACTTCTGCTCTGGGTGTGCTACTTTGCCCTAGAGCTGAAAGGCACAACGTGCAGGCTTCTTTCCAAAGGGCGAGTTGGGCCCCACAGCATCTTGCTTCCAGCTCTTTGGGAAGCTAAGAAACAACTCGCTCTGCACAGTGCTCTTACAGCCTACCGGGAACATCTCTTCCAAAGGCCTGTGAAACGCAGTTTCTTTGCAGGCCTGATCTGGCTGAAGTAGGACTTCTGCTCTGGGTGTGCTACTTTGCCCTAGAGCTGAAAGGCACAACGTGCAGGCTTCTTTCCAAAGGGCGAGTTGGGCCCCACAGCATCTTGCTTCCAGCTCTTTGGGAAGCTAAGAAACCACTCGCTCTGCACAGTGCTCTAACAGCCTAGTGGGAACATGTCTTCCAAAGGCCTGTGAAACGCAGTTTCTTTGCAGGCATGATCTGGCTGAAGTAGGACTTCTGCTCTGGGTGTGCTACTTTGCCCTAGAGCTGAAAGGCACAACGTGCAGGCTTCTTTCCAAAGGGCGAGTTGGGCCCCACAGCATCTTGCTTCCAGCTCTTTGGGAAGCTAAGAAACAACTCGCTCTGCACAGTGCTCTTACAGCCTACCGGGAACATCTCTTCCAAAGGCCTGTGAAACGCAGTTTCTTTGCAGGCCTGATCTGGCTGTAGTAGGACTTCTGCTCTGGGTGTGCTACTTTGCCCTAGAGCTGAAAGGCACAACGTGCAGGCTTCTTTCCAAAGGGCGAGTTGGGCCCCACAGCATCTTGCTTCCAGCTCTTTGGGAAGCTAAGAAACCACTCGCTCTGCACAGTGCTCTAACAGCCTACCGGGAACATCTCTTCCAAAGGCCTGTGAAACGCAGTTTCTTTGCAGGCCTGATCTGGCTGATGTAGGACTTCTGCTCTGGGTGTGCTACTTTGCCCTAGAGCTGAAAGGCACAACGTGCAGGCTTCTTTCCAAAGGGCGAGTTGGGCCCCACAGCATCTTGCTTCCAGCTCTTTGGGAAGCTAAGAAACCACCTGCTCTGCACAGTGCTCTTACAGCCTACCGGGAACATCTCTTCCAAAGGCCTGTGAAACGCAGTTTCTTTGCAGGCCTGATCTGGCTGAAGTAGGACTTCTGCTCTGGGTGTGCTACTTTGCCCTAGAGCTGAAAGGCACAACGTGCAGGCTTCTTTCCAAAGGGCGAGTTGGGCCCCACAGCATCTTGCTTCCAGCTCTTTGGGAAGCTAAGAAACAACTCGCTCTGCACAGTGCTCTTACAGCCTACCGGGAACATCTCTTCCAAAGGCCTGTGAAACGCAGTTTCTTTGCAGGCCTGATCTGGCTGAAGTAGGACTTCTGCTCTGGGTGTGCTACTTTGCCCTAGAGCTGAAAGGCACAACGTGCAGGCTTCTTTCCAAAGGGCGAGTTGGGCCCCACAGCGTCTTGCTTCCAGCTCTTTGGGAAGCTAAGAAACAACTCGCTCTGCACAGTGCTCTTACAGCCTAGTGGGAACATCTCTTCCAAAGGCCTGTGAAACGCAGTTTCTTTGCAGGCCTGATCTGGCTGAAGTAGGACTTCTGCTCTGGGTGTGCTACTTTGCCCTAGAGCTGAAAGGCACAACGTGCAGGCTTCTTTCCAAAGGGCGAGTTGGGCCCCACAGCATCTTGCTTCCAGCTCTTTGGGAAGCTAAGAAACAACTCGCTCTGCACAGTGCTCTTACAGCCTACCGGGAACATCTCTTCCAAAGGCCTGTGAAACGCAGTTTCTTTGCAGGCCTGATCTGGCTGAAGTAGGACTTCGGCTCTGGGTGTGCTACTTTGCCCTAGAGCTGAAAGGCACAACGTGCAGGCTTCTTTCCAAAGGGCGAGTTGGGCCCCACAGCATCTTGCTTCCAGCTCTTTGGGAAGCTAAGAAACAACTCGCTCTGCACAGTGCTCTTACAGCCTACCGGGAACATCTCTTCCAAAGGCCTGTGAAACGCAGTTTCTTTGCAGGCCTGATCTGGCTGAAGTAGGACTTCGGCTCTGGGTGTGCTACTTTGCCCTAGAGCTGAAAGGCACAACGTGCAGGCTTCTTTCCAAAGGGCGAGTTGGGCCCCACAGCATCTTGCTTCCAGCTCTTTGGGAAGCTAAGAAACCACTCGCTCTGCACAGTGCTCTAACAGCCTAGTGGGAACATGTCTTCCAAAGGCCTGTGAAACGCAGTTTCTTTGCAGGCCTGATCTGGCTGAAGTAGGACTTCTGCTCTGGGTGTGCTACTTTGCCCTAGAGCTGAAAGGCACAACGTGCAGGCTTCTTTCCAAAGGGCGAGTTGGGCCCCACAGCATCTTGCTTCCAGCTCTTTGGGAAGCTAAGAAACAACTCGCTCTGCACAGTGCTCTTACAGCCTACCGGGATATCTCTTCCATAGGCCTGTGAAACGCAGTTTCTTTGCAGGCCTGATCTGGCTGAAGTAGGACTTCTGCTCTGGGTGTGCTACTTTGCCCTAGAGCTGAAAGGCACAACGTGCAGGCTTCTTTCCAAAGGGCGAGTTGGGCCCCACAGCATCTTGCTTCCAGCTCTTTGGCAAGCTAAGAAACAACTCGCTCTGCACAGTGCTCTTACAGCCTACCGGGAACATCTCTTCCAAAGGCCTGTGAAACGCAGTTTCTTTGCAGGCCTGATCTGGCTGTAGTAGGACTTCGGCTCTGGGTGTGCTACTTTGCGCTAGAGCTGAAAGGCACAACGTGCAGGCTTCTTTCCAAAGGGCGAGTTGGGCCCCACAGCATCTTGCTTCCAGCTCTTTGGGAAGCTAAGAAACAACTCGCTCTGCACAGTGCTCTTACAGCCTACCGGGAACATCTCTTCCAAAGGCCTGTGAAACGCAGTTTCTTTGCAGGCCTGATCTGGCTGAAGTAGGACTTCTGCTCTGGGTGTGCTACTTTGCCCTAGAGCTGAAAGGCACAACGTGCAGGCTTCTTTCCAAAGGGCGAGTTCGGCTCCACAGCATGTTGATTCCAGCTCTTTGGGAAGCTAAGAAACAACTCGCTCTGCACAGTGCTCTTACAGCCTACCGGGAACATCTCTTCCAAAGGCCTGTGAAACGCAGTTTCTTTGCAGGCCTGATCTGGCTGAAGTAGGACTTCTGCTCTGGGTGTGCTACTTTGCCCTAGAGCTGAAAGGCACAACGTGCAGGCTTCTTTCCAAAGGGCGAGTTGGGCCCCACAGCATCTTGCTTCCAGCTCTTTGGGAAGCTAAGAAACCACTCGCTCTGCACAGTGCTCTAACAGCCTAGTGGGAACATGTCTTCCAAAGGCCTGTGAAACGCAGTTTCTTTGCAGGCCTGATCTGGCTGAAGTAGGACTTCTGCTCTGGGTGTGCTACTTTGCCCTAGAGCTGAAAGGCACAACGTGCAGGCTTCTTTCCAAAGGGCGAGTTGGGCCCCACAGCATCTTGCTTCCAGCTCTTTGGGAAGCTAAGAAACCACTCGCTCTGCACAGTGCTCTTACAGCCTACCGGGAACATCTCTTCCAAAGGCCTGTGAAACGCAGTTTCTTTGCAGGCCTGATCTGGCTGAAGTAGGACTTCTGCTCTGGGTGTGCTACTTTGCCCTAGAGCTGAAAGGCACAACGTGCAGGCTTCTTTCCAAAGGGCGAGTTGGGCCCCACAGCATCTTGCTTCCAGCTCTTGGGGAAGCTAAGAAACAACTCGCTCTGCACAGTGCTCTTACAGCCTAGTGGGAACATCTCTTCCAAAGGCCTGTGAAACGCAGTTTCTTTGCAGGCCTGATCTGGCTGAAGTAGGAGTTCTGCTCTGGGTGTGCTACTTTGCCCTAGAGCTGAAAGGCACAACGTGCAGGCTTCTTTCCAAAGGGCGAGTTGGGCCCCACAGCATCTTGCTTCCAGCTCTTTGGGAAGCTAAGAAACAACTCGCTCTGCACAGTGCTCTTACAGCCTACCGGGAACATCTCTTCCAAAGGCCTGTGAAACGCACTTTCTTTGCAGGCCTGATCTGGCTGAAGTAGGACTTCGGCTCTGGGTGTGCTACTTTGCCCTAGAGCTGAAAGGCACAACGTGCAGGCTTCTTTCCAAAGGGCGAGTTGGGCCCCACAGCATCTTGCTTCCAGCTCTTTGGGAAGCTAAGAAACAACTCGCTCTGCACAGTGCTCTTACAGCCTACCGGGAACATCTCTTCCAAAGGCCTGTGAAACGCAGTTTCTTTGCAGGCCTGATCTGGCTGAAGTAGGACTTCGGCTCTGGATGTGCTACTTTGCCCTAGAGCTGAAAGGCACAACGTGCAGGATTCTTTCCAAAGGGCGAGTTGGGCCCCACAGCATCTTGCTTCCAGCTCTTTGGGAAGCTAAGAAACAACTCGCTCTGCACAGTGCTCTAACAGCCTAGTGGGAACATGTCTTCCAAAGGCCTGTGAAACGCAGTTTCTTTGCAGGCCTGATCTGGCTGAAGTAGGACTTCTGCTCTGGGTGTGCTACTTTGCCCTAGAGCTGAAAGGCACAACGTGCAGGCTTCTTTCCAAAGGGCGAGTTGGGCCCCACAGCATCTTGCTTCCAGCTCTTTGGGAAGCTAAGAAACAACTCGCTCTGCACAGTGCTCTTACAGCCTACCGGGAACATCTCTTCCATAGGCCTGTGAAATGCAGTTTCTTTGCAGGCCTGATCTGGCTGATGTAGGACTTCTGCTCTGGGTGTGCTACTTTGCCCTAGAGCTGAAAGGCACAACGTGCAGGCTTCTTTCCAAAGGGCGAGTTGGGCCCCACAGCATCTTGCTTCCAGCTCTTTGGGAAGCTAAGAAACCACTCGCTCTGCACAGTGCTCTTACAGCCTACCGGGAACATCTCTTCCAAAGGCCTGTGAAACGCAGTTTCTTTGCAGGCCTGATCTGGCTGTAGTAGGACTTCGGCTCTGGGTGTGCTACTTTGCGCTAGAGCTGAAAGGCACAACGTGCAGGCTTCTTTCCAAAGGGCGAGTTGGGCCCCACAGCATCTTGCTTCCAGCTCTTTGGGAAGCTAAGAAACAACTCGCTCTGCACAGTGCTCTTACAGCCTACCGGGAACATCTCTTCCAAAGGCCTGTGAAACGCAGTTTCTTTGCAGGCCTGATCTGGCTGAAGTAGGACTTCTGCTCTGGGTGTGCTACTTTGCCCTAGAGCTGAAAGGCACAACGTGCAGGCTTCTTTCCAAAGGGCGAGTTCGGCTCCACAGCATCTTGATTCCAGCTCTTTGGGAAGCTAAGAAACAACTCGCTCTGCACAGTGCTCTTACAGCCTACCGGGAACATCTCTTCCAAAGGCCTGTGAAACGCAGTTTCTTTGCAGGCCTGATCTGGCTGAAGTAGGACTTCTGCTCTGGGTGTGCTACTTTGCCCTAGAGCTGAAAGGCACAACGTGCAGGCTTCTTTCCAAAGGGCGAGTTGGGCCCCACAGCATCTTGCTTCCAGCTCTTTGGGAAGCTAAGAAACCACTCGCTCTGCACAGTGCTCTAACAGCCTAGTGGGAACATGTCTTCCAAAGGCCTGTGAAACGCAGTTTCTTTGCAGGCCTGATCTGGCTGAAGTAGGACTTCTGCTCTGGGTGTGCTACTTTGCCCTAGAGCTGAAAGGCACAACGTGCAGGCTTCTTTCCAAAGGGCGAGTTGGGCCCCACAGCATCTTGCTTCCAGCTCTTTGGGAAGCTAAGAAACAATTCGCTCTGCACAGTGCTCTTACAGCCTACCGGGAACATCTCTTCCATAGGCCTGTGAAACGCAGTTTCTTTGCATGCCTGATCTGGCTGAAGTAGGACTTCTGCTCTGGGTGTGCTACTTTGCCCTAGAGCTGAAAGGCACAACGTGCAGGCTTCTTTCCAAAGGGCGAGTTGGGCCCCACAGCATCTTGCTTCCAGCTCTTTGGGAAGCTAAGAAACAACTCGCTCTGCACAGTGCTCTTACAGCCTACCGGGAACATCTCTTCCAAAGGCCTGTGAAACGCACTTTCTTTGCAGGCCTGATCTGGCTGAAGTAGGACTTCTGCTCTGGGTGTGCTACTTTGCCCTAGAGCTGAAAGGCACAACGTGCAGGCTTCTTTCCAAAGGGCGAGTTGGGCCCCACAGCGTCTTGCTTCCAGCTCTTTGGGAAGCTAAGAAACAACTCGCTCTGCACAGTGCTCTTACAGCCTAGTGGGAACATCTCTTCCAAAGGCCTGTGAAACGCAGTTTCTTTGCAGGTCTGATCTGGCTGAAGTAGGACTTCTGCTCTGGGTGTGCTACTTTGCCCTAGAGCTGAAAGGCACAACGTGCAGGCTTCTTTCCAAAGGGCGAGTTGGGCCCCACAGCATCTTGCTTCCAGCTCTTTGGGAAGCTAAGAAACCACTCGCTCTGCACAGTGCTCTTACAGCCTACCGGGAACATCTCTTCCAAAGGCCTGTGAAACGCAGTTTCTTTGCAGGCCTGATCTGGCTGAAGTAGGACTTCGGCTCTGGGTGTGCTACTTTGCCCTAGAGCTGAAAGGCACAACGTGCAGGCTTCTTTCCAAAGGGCGAGTTGGGCCCCACAGCATCTTGCTTCCAGCTCTTTGGGAAGCTAAGAAACAACTCGCTCTGCACAGTGCTCTTACAGCCTACCGGGAACATCTCTTCCAAAGGCCTGTGAAACGCAGTTTCTTTGCAGGCCTGATCTGGCTGAAGTAGGACTTCTGCTCTGGGTGTGCTACTTTGCCCTAGAGCTGAAAGGCACAACGTGCAGGCTTCTTTCCAAAGGGCGAGTTGGGCCCCACAGCATCTTGCTTCCAGCTCTTTGGGAAGCTAAGAAACCACTCGCTCTGCACAGTGCTCTAACAGCCTAGTGGGAACATGTCTTCCAAAGGCCTGTGAAACGCAGTTTCTTTGCAGGGCTGATCTGGCTGAAGTAGGACTTCTGCTCTGGGTGTGCTACTTTGCCCTAGAGCTGAAAGGCACAACGTGCAGGCTTCTTTCCAAAGGGCGAATTGGGCCCCACAGCATCTTGCTTACAGCTCTTTGGGAAGCTAAGAAACAACTCGCTCTGCACAGTGCTCTTACAGCCTACCGGGAACATCTCTTCCAAAGGCCTGTGAAACGCAGTTTCTTTGCAGGCCTGATCTGGCTGAAGTAGGACTTCTGCTCTGGGTGTGCTACTTTGCCCTAGAGCTGAAAGGCACAACGTGCAGGCTTCTTTCCAAAGGGCGAGTTGGGCCCCACAGCATCTTGCTTCCAGCTCTTTGGGAAGCTAAGAAACAACTCGCTCTGCACAGTGCTCTTACAGCCTAGTGGGAACATCTCTTCCAAAGGCCTGTGAAACGCAGTTTCTTTGCAGGCCTGATCTGGCTGAAGTAGGAGTTCTGCTCTGGGTGTGCTACTTTGCCCTAGAGCTGAAAGGCACAACGTGCAGGCTTCTTTCCAAAGGGCGAGTTGGGCCCCACAGCATCTTGCTTCCAGCTCTTTGGGAAGCTAAGAAACAACTCGCTCTGCACAGTGCTCTTACAGCCTACCGGGAACATCTCTTCCAAAGGCCTGTGAAACGCAGTTTCTTTACAGGCCTGCTGTGGCTGAAGTAGGACTTCTGCTCTGGGTGTGCTACTTTGCCCTAGAGCTGAAAGGCACAACGTGCAGGCTTCTTTCCAAAGGGCGAGTTGGGCCCCACAGCATCTTGCTTCCAGCTCTTTGGGAAGCTAAGAAACAACTCGCTCTGCACAGTGCTCTTACAGCCTACCGGGAACATCTCTTCCAAAGGCCTGTGAAACGCAGTTTCTTTGCAGGCCTGATCTGGCTGAAGTAGGACTTCTGCTCTGGGTGTGCTACTTTGCCCTAGAGCTGAAAGGCACAACGTGCAGGCTTCTTTCCAAAGGGCGAGTTGGGCCCCACAGCGTCTTGCTTCCAGCTCTTTGGGAAGCTAAGAAACAACTCGCTCTGCACAGTGCTCTTACAGCCTAGTGGGAACATCTCTTCCAAAGGCCTGTGAAACGCAGTTTCTTTGCAGGTCTGATCTGGCTGAAGTAGGACTTCTGCTCTGGGTGTGCTACTTTGCCCTAGAGCTGAAAGGCACAACGTGCAGGCTTCTTTCCAAAGGGCGAGTTGGGCCCCACAGCATCTTGCTTCCAGCTCTTTGGGAAGCTAAGAAACAACTCGCTCTGCACAGTGCTCTTACAGCCTACCGGGAACATCTCTTCCAAAGGCCTGTGAAACGCAGTTTCTTTGCTGGCCTGATCTGGCTGAAGTAGGACTTCGGCTCTTGGTGTGCTACTTTGCCCTAGAGCTGAAAGGCACAACGTGCAGGCTTCTTTCCAAAGGGCGAGTTGGGCCCCACAGCATCTTGCTTCCAGCTCTTTGGGAAGCTAAGAAACAACTCGCTCTGCACAGTGCTCTTACAGCCTACCGGGAACATCTCTTCCAAAGGCCTGTGAAACGCAGTTTCTTTGCAGGCCTGATCTGGCTGAAGTAGGACTTCTGCTCTGGATGTGCTACTTTGCCCTAGAGCTGAAAGGCACAACGTGCAGGCTTCTTTCCAAAGGGCGAGTTGGGCCCCACAGCATCTTGCTTCCAGCTCTTTGGGAAGCTAAGAAACAACTCGCTCTGCACAGTGCTCTAACAGCCTAGTGGGAACATGTCTTCCAAAGGCCTGTGAAACGCAGTTTCTTTGCAGGCCTGATCTGGCTGAAGTAGGACTTCTGCTCTGGGTGTGCTACTTTGCCCTAGAGCTGAAAGGCACAACGTGCAGGCTTCTTTCCAAAGGGCGAGTTGGGCCCCACAGCATCTTGCTTCCAGCTCTTTGGGAAGCTAAGAAACAACTCGCTCTGCACAGTGCTCTTACAGCCTACCGGGAACATCTCTTCCATAGGCCTGTGAAATGCAGTTTCTTTGCAGGCCTGATCTGGCTGAAGTAGGACTTCTGCTCTGGGTGTGCTACTTTGCCCTAGAGCTGAAAGGCACAACGTGCAGGCTTCTTTCCAAAGGGCGAGTTGGGCCCCACAGCATCTTGCTTCCAGCTCTTTGGGAAGCTAAGAAACAACTCGCTCTGCACAGTGCTCTTACAGCCTACCGGGAACATCTCTTCCAAAGGCCTGTGAAACGCAGTTTCTTTGCAGGCCTGATCTGGCTGTAGTAGGACTTCGGCTCTGGGTGTGCTACTTTGCGCTAGAGCTGAGAGGCACAACGTGCAGGCTTCTTTCCAAAGGGCGAGTTGGGCCCCACAGCATCTTGCTTCCAGCTCTTTGGGAAGCTAAGAAACAACTCGCTCTGCACAGTGCTCTTACAGCCTACCGGGAACATCTCTTCCAAAGGCCTGTGAAACGCAGTTTCTTTGCAGGCCTGATCTGGCTGAAGTAGGACTTCTGCTCTGGGTGTGCTACTTTGCCCTAGAGCTGAAAGGCACAACGTGCAGGCTTCTTTCCAAAGGGCGAGTTCGGCTCCACAGCATCTTGATTCCAGCTCTTTGGGAAGCTAAGAAACAACTCGCTCTGCACAGTGCTCTTACAGCCTACCGGGAACATCTCTTCCAAAGGCCTGTGAAACGCAGTTTCTTTGCAGGCCTGATCTGGCTGAAGTAGGACTTCTGCTCTGGGTGTGCTACTTTGCCCTAGAGCTGAAAGGCACAACGTGCAGGCTTCTTTCCAAAGGGCGAGTTGGGCCCCACAGCATCTTGCTTCCAGCTCTTTGGGAAGCTAAGAAACCACTCGCTCTGCACAGTGCTCTAACAGCCTAGTGGGAACATGTCTTCCAAAGGCCTGTGAAACGCAGTTTCTTTGCAGGCCTGATCTGGCTGAAGTAGGACTTCTGCTCTGGGTGTGCTACTTTGCCCTAGAGCTGAAAAGCACAACGTGCAGGCTTCTTTCCAAAGGGCGAGTTGGGCCCCACAGCATCTTGCTTCCAGCTCTTTGGGAAGCTAAGAAACCACCTGCTCTGCACAGTGCTCTTACAGCCTACCGGGAACATCTCTTCCAAAGGCCTGTGAAACGCAGTTTCTTTGCAGGCCTGATCTGGCTGAAGTAGGACTTCTGCTCTGGGTGTGCTACTTTGCCCTAGAGCTGAAAGGCACAACGTGCAGGCTTCTTTCCAAAGGGCGAGTTGGGCCCCACAGCGTCTTGCTTCCAGCTCTTTGGGAAGCTAAGAAACAACTCGCTCTGCACAGTGCTCTTACAGCCTACCGGGAACATCTCTTCCAAAGGCCTGTGAAACGCAGTTTCTTTGCAGGCCTGATCTGGCTGAAGTAGGACTTCTGCTCTGGGTGTGCTACTTTGCCCTAGAGCTGAAAGGCACAACGTGCAGGCTTCTTTCCAAAGGGCGAGTTGGGCCCCACAGCGTCTTGCTTCCAGCTCTTTGGGAAGCTAAGAAACAACTCGCTCTGCACAGTGCTCTTACAGCCTAGTGGGAACATCTCTTCCAAAGGCCTGTGAAACGCAGTTTCTTTGCAGGTCTGATCTGGCTGAAGTAGGACTTCTGCTCTGGGTGTGCTACTTTGCCCTAGAGCTGAAAGGCACAACGTGCAGGCTTCTTTCCAAAGGGCGAGTTGGGCCCCACAGCATCTTGCTTCCAGCTCTTTGGGAAGCTAAGAAACAACTCGCTCTGCACAGTGCTCTTACAGCCTACCGGGAACATCTCTTCCAAAGGCCTGTGAAACGCAGTTTCTTTGCAGGCCTGATCTGGCTGAAGTAGGACTTCGGCTCTGGGTGTGCTACTTTGCCCTAGAGCTGAAAGGCACAACGTGCAGGCTTCTTTCCAAAGGGCGAGTTGGGCCCCACAGCATCTTGCTTCCAGCTCTTTGGGAAGCTAAGAAACCACTCGCTCTGCACAGTGCTCTAACAGCCTAGTGGGAACATGTCTTCCAAAGGCCTGTGAAACGCAGTTTCTTTGCAGGCCTGATCTGGCTGAAGTAGGACTTCTGCTCCGGGTGTGCTACTTTGCCCTAGAGCTGAAAGGCACAACGTGCAGGCTTCTTTCCAAAGGGCGAGTTGGGCCCCACAGCGTCTTGCTTCCAGCTCTTTGGGAAGCTAAGAAACAACTCGCTCTGCACAGTGCTCTTACAGCCTAGTGGGAACATCTCTTCCAAAGGCCTGTGAAACGCAGTTTCTTTGCAGGTCTGATCTGGCTGAAGTAGGACTTCTGCTCTGGGTGTGCTACTTTGCCCTAGAGCTGAAAGGCACAACATGCAGGCTTCTTTCCAAAGGGCGAGTTGGGCCCCACAGCATCTTGCTTCCAGCTCTTTGGGAAGCTAAGAAACAACTCGCTCTGCACAGTGCTCTTACAGCCTACCGGGAACATCTCTTCCAAAGGCCTGTGAAACGCAGTTTCTTTGCAGGCCTGATCTGGCTGAAGTAGGACTTCTGCTCTGGGTGTGCTACTTTGCCCTAGAGCTGAAAGGCACAACGTGCAGGCTTCTTTCCAAAGGGCGAGTTGGGCCCCACAGCATCTTGCTTCCAGCTCTTTGGGAAGCTAAGAAACCACTCGCTCTGCACAGTGCTCTAACAGCCTAGTGGGAACATGTCTTCCAAAGGCCTGTGAAACGCAGTTTCTTTGCAGGCCTGATCTGGCTGAAGTAGGACTTCTGCTCTGGGTGTGCTACTTTGCCCTAGAGCTGAAAGGCACAACGTGCAGGCTTCTTTCCAAAGGGCGAGTTGGGCCCCACAGCATCTTGCTTCCAGCTCTTTGGGAAGCTAAGAAACAACTCGCTCTGCACAGTGCTCTTACAGCCTACCGGGATATCTCTTCCATAGGCCTGTGAAACGCAGTTTCTTTGCAGGCCTGATCTGGCTGAAGTAGGACTTCTGCTCTGGGTGTGCTACTTTGCCCTAGAGCTGAAAGGCACAACGTGCAGGCTTCTTTCCAAAGGGCGAGTTGGGCCCCACAGCATCTTGCTTCCAGCTCTTTGGGAAGCTAAGAAACAACTCGCTCTGCACAGTGCTCTTACAGCCTACCGGGAACATCTCTTCCAAAGGCCTGTGAAACGCAGTTTCTTTGCAGGCCTGATCTGGCTGAAGTAGGACTTCTGCTCTGGGTGTGCTACTTTGCCCTAGAGCTGAAAGGCACAACGTGCAGGCTTCTTTCCAAAGGGCGAGTTGGGCCCCACAGCATCTTGCTTCCAGCTCTTTGGGAAGCTAAGAAACCACTCGCTCTGCACAGTGCTCTAACAGCCTAGTGGGAACATGTCTTCCAAAGGCCTGTGAAACGCAGTTTCTTTGCAGGCCTGATCTGGCTGAAGTAGGACTTCTGCTCTGGGTGTGCTACTTTGCCCTAGAGCTGAAAGGCACAACGTGCAGGCTTCTTTCCAAAGGGCGAGTTGGGCCCCACAGCATCTTGCTTCCAGCTCTTTGGGAAGCTAAGAAACAACTCGCTCTGCACAGTGCTCTTACAGCCTACCGGGATATCTCTTCCATAGGCCTGTGAAACGCAGTTTCTTTGCAGGCCTGATCTGGCTGAAGTAGGACTTCTGCTCTGGGTGTGCTACTTTGCGCTAGAGCTGAAAGGCACAACGTGCAGGCTTCTTTCCAAAGGGCGAGTTGGGCCCCACAGCATCTTGCTTCCAGCTCTTTGGGAAGCTAAGAAACAACTCGCTCTGCACAGTGCTCTTACAGCCTACCGGGAACATCTCTTCCAAAGGCCTGTGAAACGCAGTTTCTTTGCAGGCCTGATCTGGCTGTAGTAGGACTTCGGCTCTGGGTGTGCTACTTTGCGCTAGAGCTGAAAGGCACAACGTGCAGGCTTCTTTCCAAAGAGCGAGTTGGGCCCCACAGCATCTTGCTTCCAGCTCTTTGGGAAGCTAAGAAACAACTCGCTCTGCACAGTGCTCTTACAGCCTACCGGGAACATCTCTTCCAAAGGCCTGTGAAACGCAGTTTCTTTGCAGGCCTGATCTGGCTGAAGTAGGACTTCTGCTGTGGGTGTGCTACTTTGCCCTAGAGCTGAAAGGCACAACGTGCAGGCTTCTTTCCAAAGGGCGAGTTCGGCTCCACAGCATCTTGATTCCAGCTCTTTGGGAAGCTAAGAAACAACTCGCTCTGCACAGTGCTCTTACAGCCTACCGGGAACATCTCTTCCAAAGGCCTGTGAAACGCAGTTTCTTTGCAGGCCTGATCTGGCTGAAGTAGGACTTCTGCTCTGGGTGTGCTACTTTGCCCTAGAGCTGAAAGGCACAACGTGCAGGCCTCTTTCCAAAGGGCGAGTTGGGCCCCACAGCATCTTGCTTCCAGCTCTTTGGGAAGCTAAGAAACCACTCGCTCTGCACAGTGCTCTAACAGCCTAGTGGGAACATGTCTTCCAAAGGCCTGTGAAACGCAGTTTCTTTGCAGGCCTGATCTGGCTGAAGTAGGACTTCGGCTCTGGGTGTGCTACTTTGCCCTAGAGCTGAAAGGCACAACGTGCAGGCTTCTTTCCAAAGGGCGAGTTGGGCCCCACAGCATCTTGCTTCCAGCTCTTTGGGAAGCTAAGAAACAACTCGCTCTGCACAGTGCTCTTACAGCCTACCGGGAACATCTCTTCCATAGGCCTGTGAAACGCAGTTTCTTTGCAGGCCTGATCTGGCTGAAGTAGGACTTCTGCTCTGGGTGTGCTACTTTGCCCTAGAGCTGAAAGGCACAACGTGCAGGCTTCTTTCCAAAGGGCGAGTTGGGCCCCACAGCATCTTGCTTCCAGCTCTTTGGGAAGCTAAGAAACAACTCGCTCTGCACAGTGCTCTTACAGCCTACCGGGAACATCTCTTCCAAAGGCCTGTGAAACGCAGTTTCTTTGCAGGCCTGATCTGGCTGTAGTAGGACTTCTGCTCTGGGTGTGCTACTTTGCGCTAGAGCTGAAAGGCACAACGTGCAGGCTTCTTTCCAAAGGGCGAGTTGGGCCCCACAGCATCTTGCTTCCAGCTCTTTGGGAAGCTAAGAAACAACTCGCTCTGCACAGTGCTCTTACAGCCTACCGGGAACATCTCTTCCAAAGGCCTGTGAAACGCAGTTTCTTTGCAGGCCTGATCTGGCTGAAGTAGGACTTCTGCTGTGGGTGTGCTACTTTGCCCTAGAGCTGAAAGGCACAACGTGCAGGCTTCTTTCCAAAGGGTGAGTTCGGCTCCACAGCATCTTGATTCCAGCTCTTTGGGAAGCTAAGAAACAACTCGCTCTGCACAGTGCTCTTACAGCCTACCGGGAACATCTCTTCCAAAGGCCTGTGAAACGCAGTTTCTTTGCAGGCCTGATCTGGCTGAAGTAGGACTTCTGCTCTGGGTGTGCTACTTTGCCCTAGAGCTGAAAGGCACAACGTGCAGGCTTCTTTCCAAAGGGCGAGTTGGGCCCCACAGCATCTTGCTTCCAGCTCTTTGGGAAGCTAAGAAACCACTCGCTCTGCACAGTGCTCTAACAGCCTAGTGGGAACATGTCTTCCAAAGGCCTGTGAAACGCAGTTTCTTTGCAGGCCTGATCTGGCTGAAGTAGGACTTCGGCTCTGGGTGTGCTACTTTGCCCTAGAGCTGAAAGGCACAACGTGCAGGCTTCTTTCCAAAGGGCGAGAATGGCCCCACAGCATCTTGCTTCCAGCTCTTTGGGAAGCTAAGAAACAACTCGCTCTGCACAGTGCTCTTACAGCCTATAGGGAACATCTCTTCCATAGGCCTGTGAAACGCAGTTTCTTTGCATGCCTGATCTGGCTGAAGTAGGACTTCTGCTCTGGGTGTGCTACTTTGCCCTAGAGCTGAAAGGCACAACGTGCAGGCTTCTTTCC
Organism: Equus caballus; assembly: GCF_041296265.1. NCBI lineage: Eukaryota > Metazoa > Chordata > Mammalia > Perissodactyla > Equidae > Equus > Equus caballus. The sequence continues at coordinate 2,087,546 of NC_091710.1, forward strand.
AAAGGGCGAGTTGGGCCCCACAGCATCTTGCTTCCAGCTCTTTGGGAAGCTAAGAAACAACTCGCTCTGCACAGTGCTCTAACAGCCTACCGGGAACATCTCTTCCAAAGGCCTGTGAAACGCAGTTTCTTTGCAGGCCTGATCTGGCTGAAGTAGGACTTCTGCTCTGGGTGTGCTACTTTGCCCTAGAGCTGAAAGGCACAACGTGCAGGCTACTTTCCAAAGGGCGAGTTGGGCCCCACAGCGTCTTGCTTCCAGCTCTTTGGGAAGCTAAGAAACAACTCGCTCTGCACAGTGCTCTTACAGCCTAGTGGGAACATCTCTTCCAAAGGCCTGTGAAACGCAGTTTCTTTGCAGGTCTGATCTGGCTGAAGTAGGACTTCTGCTCTGGGTGTGCTACTTTGCCCTAGAGCTGAAAGGCACAACGTGCAGGCTTCTTTCCAAAGGGCGAGTTGGGCCCCACAGCATCTTGCTTCCAGCTCTTTGGGAAGCTAAGAAACCACTCGCTCTGCACAGTGCTCTTACAGCCTACCGGGAACATCTCTTCCAAAGGCCTGTGAAACGCAGTTTCTTTGCAGGCCTGATCTGGCTGAAGTAGGACTTCGGCTCTGGGTGTGCTACTTTGCCCTAGAGCTGAAAGGCACAACGTGCAGTCTTCTTTCCAAAGGGCGAGTTGGGCCCCACAGCATCTTGCTTCCAGCTCTTTGGGAAGCTAAGAAACAACTCGCTCTGCACAGTGCTCTTACAGCCTACCGGGAACATCTCTTCCAAAGGCCTGTGAAACGCAGTTTCTTTGCAGGCCTGATCTGGCTGAAGTAGGACTTCTGCTCTGGGTGTGCTACTTTGCCCTAGAGCTGAAAGGCACAACGTGCAGGCTTCTTTCCAAAGGGCGAGTTGGGCCCCACAGCATCTTGCTTCCAGCTCTTTGGGAAGCTAAGAAACCACTCGCTCTGCACAGTGCTCTAACAGCCTAGTGGGAACATGTCTTCCAAAGGCCTGTGAAACGCAGTTTCTTTGCAGGGCTGATCTGGCTGAAGTAGGACTTCTGCTCTGGGTGTGCTACTTTGCCCTAGAGCTGAAAGGCACAACGTGCAGGCTTCTTTCCAAAGGGCGAGTTGGGCCCCACAGCATCTTGCTTCCAGCTCTTTGGGAAGCTAAGAAACCACCTGCTCTGCACAGTGCTCTTACAGCCTACCGGGAACATCTCTTCCAAAGGCCTGTGAAACGCAGTTTCTTTGCAGGCCTGATCTGGCTGAAGTAGGACTTCTGCTCTGGGTGTGCTACTTTGCCCTAGAGCTGAAAGGCACAACGTTCAGGCTTCTTTCCAAAGGGCGAGTTGGGCCCCACAGCATCTTGCTTCCAGCTCTTTGGGAAGCTAAGAAACAACTCGCTCTGCACAGTGCTCTTACAGCCTACCGGGAACATCTCTTCCAAAGGCCTGTGAAACGCAGTTTCTTTGCAGGCCTGATCTGGCTGAAGTAGGACTTCTGCTCTGGGTGTGCTACTTTGCCCTAGAGCTGAAAGGCACAACGTGCAGGCTTCTTTCCAAAGGGCTAGTTGGGCCCCACAGCGTCTTGCTTCCAGCTCTTTGGGAAGCTAAGAAACCACTCGCTCTGCACAGTGCTCTTACAGCCTAGTGGGAACATCTCTTCCAAAGGCCTGTGAAACGCAGTTTCTTTGCAGGTCTGATCTGGCTGAAGTAGGACTTCTGCTCTGGCTGTGCTACTTTGCCCTAGAGCTGAAAGGCACAACGTGCAGGCTTCTTTCCAAAGGGCGAGTTGGGCCCCACAGCATCTTGCTTCCAGCTCTTTGGGAAGCTAAGAAACAACTCGCTCTGCACAGTGCTCTTACAGCCTACCGGGAACATCTCTTCCAAAGGCCTGTGAAACGCAGTTTCTTTGCAGGCCTGATCTGGCTGAAGTAGGACTTCGGCTCTGGGTGTGCTACTTTGCCCTAGAGCTGAAAGGCACAACGTGCAGGCTTCTTTCCAAAGGGCGAGTTGGGCCCCACAGCATCTTGCTTCCAGCTCTTTGGGAAGCTAAGAAACCACTCGCTCTGCACAGTGCTCTAACAGCCTAGTGGGAACATCTCTTCCAAAGGCCTGTGAAACGCAGTTTCTTTGCAGGCCTGATCTGGCTGAAGTAGGACTTCTGCTCTGGGTGTGCTACTTTGCCCTAGAGCTGAAAGGCACAACGTGCAGGCTTCTTTCCAAAGGGCGAGTTGGGCCCCACAGCGTCTTGCTTCCAGCTCTTTGGGAAGCTAAGAAACAACTCGCTCTGCACAGTGCTCTTACAGCCTAGTGGGAACATCTCTTCCAAAGGCCTGTGAAACGCAGTTTCTTTGCAGGTCTGATCTGGCTGAAGTAGGACTTCTGCTCTGGGTGTGCTACTTTGCCCTAGAGCTGAAAGGCACAACGTGCAGGCTTCTTTCCAAAGGGCGAGTTGGGCCCCACAGCATCTTGCTTCCAGCTCTTTGGGAAGCTAAGAAACAACTCGCTCTGCACAGTGCTCTTACAGCCTACCGGGAACATCTCTTCCAAAGGCCTGTGAAACGCAGTTTCTTTGCAGGCCTGATCTGGCTGAAGTAGGACTTCGGCTCTGGGTGTGCTACTTTGCCCTAGAGCTGAAAGGCACAACGTGCAGGCTTCTTTCCAAAGGGCGAGTTGGGCCCCACAGCATCTTGCTTCCAGCTCTTTGGGAAGCTAAGAAACAACTCGCTCTGCACAGTGCTCTTACAGCCTACTGGGATATCTCTTCCATAGGCCTGTGAAACGCAGTTTCTTTGCAGGCCTGATCTGGCTGAAGTAGGACTTCTGCTCTGGGTGTGCTACTTTGCCCTAGAGCTGAAAGGCACAACGTGCAGGCTTCTTTCCAAAGGGCGAGTTGGGCCCCACAGCATCTTGCTTCCAGCTCTTTGGGAAGCTAAGAAACAACTCGCTCTGCACAGTGCTCTTACAGCCTACCGGGAACATCTCTTCCAAAGGCCTGTGAAACGCAGTTTCTTTGCAGGCCTGATCTGGCTGAAGTAGGACTTCTGCTCTGGGTGTGCTACTTTGCCCTAGAGCTGAAAGGCACAACGTGCAGGCTTCTTTCCAAAGGGCGAGTTGGGCCCCACAGCATCTTGCTTCCAGCTCTTTGGGAAGCTAAGAAACCACTCGCTCTGCACAGTGCTCTAACAGCCTAGTGGGAACATGTCTTCCAAAGGCCTGTGAAACGCAGTTTCTTTGCAGGCCTGATCTGGCTGAAGTAGGACTTCTGCTCTGGGTGTGCTACTTTGCCCTAGAGCTGAAAGGCACAACGTGCAGGCTTCTTTCCAAAGGGCGAGTTGGGCCCCACAGCATCTTGCTTCCAGCTCTTTGGGAAGCTAAGAAACAACTCGCTCTGCACAGTGCTCTTACAGCCTACCGGGAACATCTCTTCCATAGGCCTGTGAAACGCAGTTTCTTTGCAGGCCTGATCTGGCTGAAGTAGGACTTCTGGTCTGGGTGTGCTACTTTGCCCTAGAGCTGAAAGGCACAACGTGCAGGCTTCTTTCCAAAGGGCGAGTTGGGCCCCACAGCATCTTGCTTCCAGCTCTTTGGGAAGCTAAGAAACAACTCGCTCTGCACAGTGCTCTTACAGCCTACCGGGAACATCTCTTCCAAAGGCCTGTGAAACGCAGTTTCTTTGCAGGCCTGATCTGGCTGTAGTAGGACTTCGGCTCTGGGTGTGCTACTTTGCGCTAGAGCTGAAAGGCACAACGTGCAGGCTTCTTTCCAAAGGGCGAGTTGGGCCCCACAGCATCTTGCTTCCAGCTCTTTGGGAAGCTAAGAAACCACTCGCTCTGCACAGTGCTCTAACAGCCTAGTGGGAACATGTCTTCCAAAGGCCTGTGAAACGCAGTTTCTTTGCAGGCCTGATCTGGCTGAAGTAGGACTTCTGCTCTGGGTGTGCTACTTTGCCCTAGAGCTGAAAGGCACAACGTGCAGGCTTCTTTCCAAAGGGCGAGTTGGGCCCCACAGCATCTTGCTTCCAGCTCTTTGGGAAGCTAAGAAACAACTCGCTCTGCACAGTGCTCTTACAGCCTACCGGGAACATCACTTCCATAGGCCTGTGAAACGCAGTTTCTTTGCATGCCTGATCTGGCTGAAGTAGGACTTCTGCTCTGGGTGTGCTACTTTGCCCTAGAGCTGAAAGGCACAACGTGCAGGCTTCTTTCCAAAGGGCGAGTTGGGCCCCACAGCATCTTGCTTCCAGCCCTTTGGGAAGCTAAGAAACAACTCGCTCTGCACAGTGCTCTTACAGCCTACCGGGAACATCTCTTCCAAAGGCCTGTGAAACGCACTTTCTTTGCAGGCCTGATCTGGCTGAAGTAGGACTTCTGCTCTGGGTGTGCTACTTTGCCCTAGAGCTGAAAGGCACAACGTGCAGGCTTCTTTCCAAAGGGCGAGTTGGGCCCCAGAGCAACTTGATTCCAGCTCTTTGGGAAGCTGGGAAACAACTCGCTCTGCACAGTGCTCTTACAGCCTACCGGGAACATCTCTTCCAAAGGCCTGTGAAACGCAGTTTCTTTGCAGGCCTGATCTGGCTGAAGTAGGACTTCTGCTCTGGGTGTGCTACTTTGCCCTAGAGCTGAAAGGCACAACGTGCAGGCTTCTTTCCAAAGGGCGAGTTGGGCCCCACAGCATCTTGCTTCCAGCTCTTTGGGAAGCTAAGAAACCACTCGCTCTGCACAGTGCTCTTACAGCCTACCGGGAACATCTCTTCCAAAGGCCTGTGAAACGCAGTTTCTTTGCAGGCCTGATCTGGCTGAAGTAGGACTTCTGCTCTCGGTGTGCTACTTTGCCCTAGAGCTGAAAGGCACAACGTGCAGGCTTCTTTCCAAAGGGCGAGTTGGGCCCCACAGCATCTTGCTTCCAGCTCTTTGGGAAGCTAAGAAACAACTCGCTCTGCACAGTGCTCTTACAGCCTAGTGGGAACATCTCTTCCAAAGGCCTGTGAAACGCAGTTTCTTTGCAGGTCTGATCTGGCTGAAGTAGGACTTCTGCTCTGGGTGTGCTACTTTGCCCTAGAGCTGAAAGGCACAACGTGCAGGCTTCTTTCCAAAGGGCGAGTTGGGCCCCACAGCATCTTGCTTCCAGCTCTTTGGGAAGCTAAGAAACAACTCGCTCTGCACAGTGCTCTTACAGCCTACCGGGAACATCTCTTCCAAAGGCCTGTGAAACGCAGTTTCTTTGCAGGCCTGATCTGGCTGAAGTAGGACTTCGGCTCTGGGTGTGCTACTTTGCCCTCGAGCTGAAAGGCACAACGTGCAGGCTTCTTTCCAAAGGGCGAGTTGGGCCCCACAGCATCTTGCTTCCAGCTCTTTGGGAAGCTAAGAAACAACTCGCTCTGCACAGTGCTCTTACAGCCTACCGGGAACATCTCTTCCAAAGGCCTGTGAAACGCAGTTTCTTTGCAGGCCTGATCTGGCTGAAGTAGGACTTCTGCTCTGGGTGTGCTACTTTGCCCTAGAGCTGAAAGGCACAACGTGCAGGCTTCTTTCCAAAGGGCGAGTTGGGCCCCACAGCATCTTGCTTCCAGCTCTTTGGGAAGCTAAGAAACCACTCGCTCTGCACAGTGCTCTAACAGCCTAGTGGGAACATGTCTTCCAAAGGCCTGTGAAACGCAGTTTCTTTGCAGGCCTGATCTGGCTGAAGTAGGACTTCTGCTCTGGGTGTGCTACTTTGCCCTAGAGCTGAAAGGCACAACGTGCAGGCTTCTTTCCAAAGGGCAAGTTGGGCCCCACAGCATCTTGCTTCCAGCTCTTTGGGAAGCTAAGAAACCACCTGCTCTGCACAGTGCTCTTACAGCCTACCGGGAACATCTCTTCCAAAGGCCTGTGAAACGCAGTTTCTTTGCAGGCCTGATCTGGCTGAAGTAGGACTTCTGCTCTGGGTGTGCTACTTTGCCCTAGAGCTGAAAGGCACAACGTGCAGGCTTCTTTGCAAAGGGCGAGTTGGGCCCCACAGCATCTTGCTTCCAGCTCTTTGGGAAGCTAAGAAACCACTCGCTCTGCACAGTGCTCTAACAGCCTAGTGGGAACATGTCTTCCAAAGGCCTGTGAAACGCAGTTTCTTTGCAGGCCTGATCTGGCTGAAGTAGGACTTCTGCTCTGGGTGTGCTACTTTGCCCTAGAGCTGAAAGGCACAACGTGCAGGCTTCTTTCCAAAGGGCGAGTTGGGCCCCACAGCATCTTGCTTCCAGCTCTTTGGGAAGCTAAGAAACAACTCGCTCTGCACAGTGCTCTTACAGCCTACCGGGAACATCTCTTCCATAGGCCTGTGAAACGCAGTTTCTTTGCATGCCTGATCTGGCTGAAGTAGGACTTCTGCTCTGGGTGTGCTACTTTGCCCTAGAGCTGAAAGGCACAACGTGCAGGCTTCTTTCCAAAGGGCGAGTTGGGCCCCACAGCATCTTGCTTCCAGCTCTTTGGGAAGCTAAGAAACAACTCGCTCTGCACAGTGCTCTTACAGCCTACCGGGAACATCTCTTCCAAAGGCCTGTGAAACGCACTTTCTTTGCAGGCCTGATCTGGCTGAAGTAGGACTTCTGCTCTGGGTGTGCTACTTTGCCCTAGAGCTGAAAGGCACAACGTGCAGGCTTCTTTCCAAAGGGCGAGTTGGGCCCCAGAGCAACTTGATTCCAGCTCTTTGGGAAGCTAGGAAACAACTCGCTCTGCACAGTGCTCTTACAGCCTACCGGGAACATCTCTTCCAAAGGCCTGTGAAACGCAGTTTCTTTGCAGGCCTGATCTGGCTGAAGTAGGACTTCTGCTCTGGGTGTGCTACTTTGCCCTAGAGCTGAAAGGCACAACGTGCAGGCTTCTTTCCAAAGGGCGAGTTGGGCCCCACAGCATCTTGCTTCCAGCTCTTTGGGAAGCTAAGAAACCACTCGCTCTGCACAGTGCTCTTACAGCCTACCGGGAACATCTCTTCCAAAGGCCTGTGAAACGCAGTTTCTTTGCAGGCCTGATCTGGCTGAAGTAGGACTTCGGCTCTGGGTGTGCTACTTTGCCCTAGAGCTGAAAGGCACAACGTGCAGGCTTCTTTCCAAAGGGCGAGTTGGGCCCCACAGCATCTTGCTTCCAGCTCTTTGGGAAGCTAAGAAACCACTCGCTCTGCACAGTGCTCTAACAGCCTAGTGGGAACATCTCTTCCAAAGGCCTGTGAAACGCAGTTTCTTTGCAGGCCTGATCTGGCTGAAGTAGGACTTCTGCTCTGGGTGTGCTACTTTGCCCTAGAGCTGAAAGGCACAACGTGCAGGCTTCTTTCCAAAGGGCGAGTTGGGCCCCACAGCGTCTTGCTTCCAGCTCTTTGGGAAGCTAAGAAACAACTCGCTCTGCACAGTGCTCTTACAGCCTAGTGGGAACATCTCTTCCAAAGGCCTGTGAAACGCAGTTTCTTTGCAGGTCTGATCTGGCTGAAGTAGGACTTCTGCTCTGGGTGTGCTACTTTGCCCTAGAGCTGAAAGGCACAACGTGCAGGCTTCTTTCCAAAGGGCGAGTTGGGCCCCACAGCATCTTGCTTCCAGCTCTTTGGGAAGCTAAGAAACAACTCGCTCTGCACAGTGCTCTTACAGCCTACCGGGAACATCTCTTCCAAAGGCCTGTGAAACGCAGTTTCTTTGCAGGCCTGATCTGGCTGAAGTAGGACTTCGGCTCTGGGTGTGCTACTTTGCCCTAGAGCTGAAAGGCACAACGTGCAGGCTTCTTTCCAAAGGGCGAGTTGGGCCCCACAGCATCTTGCTTCCAGCTCTTTGGGAAGCTAAGAAACCACTCGCTCTGCACAGTGCTCTAACAGCCTAGAGGGAACATGTCTTCCAAAGGCCTGTGAAACGCAGTTTCTTTGCAGGCCTGATCTGGCTGAAGTAGGACTTCTGCTCTGGGTGTGCTACTTTGCCCTAGAGCTGAAAGGCACAACGTGCAGGCTTCTTTCCAAAGGGCGAGTTGGGCCCCACAGCATCTTGCTTCCAGCTCTTTGGGAAGCTAAGAAACAACTCGCTCTGCACAGTGCTCTTACAGCCTACTGGGATATCTCTTCCATAGGCCTGTGAAACGCAGTTTCTTTGCAGGCCTGATCTGGCTGAAGTAGGACTTCTGCTCTGGGTGTGCTACTTTGCCCTAGAGCTGAAAGGCACAACGTGCAGGCTTCTTTCCAAAGGGCGAGTTGGGCCCCACAGCATCTTGCTTCCAGCTCTTTGGGAAGCTAAGAAACCACTCGCTCTGCACAGTGCTCTTACAGCCTACCGGGAACATCTCTTCCAAAGGCCTGTGAAACGCAGTTTCTTTGCAGGCCTGATCTGGCTGAAGTAGGACTTCGGCTCTGGGTGTGCTACTTTGCCCTAGAGCTGAAAGGCACAACGTGCAGGCTTCTTTCCAAAGGGCGAGTTGGGCCCCACAGCATCTTGCTTCCAGCTCTTTGGGAAGCTAAGAAACCACTCGCTCTGCACAGTGCTCTAACAGCCTAGTGGGAACATGTCTTCCAAAGGCCTGTGAAACGCAGTTTCTTTGCAGGCCTGATCTGGCTGAAGTAGGACTTCTGCTCTGGGTGTGCTACTTTGCCCTAGAGCTGAAAGGCACAACGTGCAGGCTTCTTTCCAAAGGGCGAGTTGGGCCCCACAGCATCTTGCTTCCAGCTCTTTGGGAAGCTAAGAAACAACTCGCTCTGCACAGTGCTCTTACAGCCTACCGGGAACATCTCTTCCATAGGCCTGTGAAACGCAGTTTCTTTGCAGGCCTGATCTGGCTGAAGTAGGACTTCTGGTCTGGGTGTGCTACTTTGCCCTAGAGCTGAAAGGCACAACGTGCAGGCTTCTTTCCAAAGGGCGAGTTGGGCCCCACAGCATCTTGCTTCCAGCTCTTTGGGAAGCTAAGAAACAACTCGCTCTGCACAGTGCTCTTACAGCCTACCGGGAACATCTCTTCCAAAGGCCTGTGAAACGCAGTTTCTTTGCAGGCCTGATCTGGCTGTAGTAGGACTTCGGCTCTGGGTGTGCTACTTTGCGCTAGAGCTGAAAGGCACAACGTGCAGGCTTCTTTCCAAAGGGCGAGTTGGGCCCCACAGCATCTTGCTTCCAGCTCTTTGGGAAGCTAAGAAACCACTCGCTCTGCACAGTGCTCTAACAGCCTAGTGGGAACATGTCTTCCAAAGGCCTGTGAAACGCAGTTTCTTTGCAGGCCTGATCTGGCTGAAGTAGGACTTCTGCTCTGGGTGTGCTACTTTGCCCTAGAGCTGAAAGGCACAACGTGCAGGCTTCTTTCCAAAGGGCGAGTTGGGCCCCACAGCATCTTGCTTCCAGCTCTTTGGGAAGCTAAGAAACAACTCGCTCTGCACAGTGCTCTTACAGCCTACCGGGAACATCTCTTCCATAGGCCTGTGAAACGCAGTTTCTTTGCATGCCTGATCTGGCTGAAGTAGGACTTCTGCTCTGGGTGTGCTACTTTGCCCTAGAGCTGAAAGGCACAACGTGCAGGCTTCTTTCCAAAGGGCGAGTTGGGCCCCACAGCATCTTGCTTCCAGCTCTTTGGGAAGCTAAGAAACAACTCGCTCTGCACAGTGCTCTTACAGCCTACCGGGAACATCTCTTCCAAAGGCCTGTGAAACGCACTTTCTTTGCAGGCCTGATCTGGCTGAAGTAGGACTTCTGCTCTGGGTGTGCTACTTTGCCCTAGAGCTGAAAGGCACAACGTGCAGGCTTCTTTCCAAAGGGCGAGTTGGGCCCCAGAGCAACTTGATTCCAGCTCTTTGGGAAGCTAGGAAACAACTCGCTCTGCACAGTGCTCTTACAGCCTACCGGGAACATCTCTTCCAAAGGCCTGTGAAACGCAGTTTCTTTGCAGGCCTGATCTGGCTGAAGTAGGACTTCTGCTCTGGGTGTGCTACTTTGCCCTAGAGCTGAAAGGCACAACGTGCAGGCTTCTTTCCAAAGGGCGAGTTGGGCCCCACAGCATCTTGCTTCCAGCTCTTTGGGAAGCTAAGAAACCACTCGCTCTGCACAGTGCTCTTACAGCCTACCGGGAACATCTCTTCCAAAGGCCTGTGAAACGCAGTTTCTTTGCAGGCCTGATCTGGCTGAAGTAGGACTTCTGCTCTGGGTGTGCTACTTTGCCCTAGAGCTGAAAGGCACAACGTGCAGGCTTCTTTCCAAAGGGCGAGTTGGGCTCCACAGCATCTTGCTTCCAGCTCTTTGGGAAGCTAAGAAACAACTCGCTCTGCACAGTGCTCTTACAGCCTAGTGGGAACATCTCTTCCAAAGGCCTGTGATACGCAGTTTCTTTGCAGGCCTGATCTGGCTGAAGTAGGACTTCTGCTCTGGGTGTGCTACTTTGCCCTAGAGCTGAAAGGCACAACGTGCAGGCTTCTTTCCAAAGGGCGAGTTGGGCCCCACAGCATCTTGCTTCCAGCTCTTTGGGAAGCTAAGAAACAACTCGCTCTGCACAGTGCTCTTACAGCCTACCGGGAACATCTCTTCCAAAGGCCTGTGAAACGCAGTTTCTTTGCAGGCCTGATCTGGCTGAAGTAGGACTTCTGCTCTGGGTGTGCTACTTTGCCCTAGAGCTGAAAGGCACAACGTGCAGGCTTCTTTCCAAAGGGCGAGTTGGGCCCCACAGCATCTTGCTTCCAGCTCTTTGGGAAGCTAAGAAACAACTCGCTCTGCACAGTGCTCTTACAGCCTACCGGGAACATCTCTTCCAAAGGCCTGTGAAACGCAGTTTCTTTGAAGGCCTGATCTGGCTGAAGTAGGACTTCGGCTCTGGGTGTGCTACTTTGCCCTAGAGCTGAAAGGCACAACGTGCAGGCTTCTTTCCAAAGGGCGAGTTGGGCCCCACAGCATCTTGCTTCCAGCTCTTGGGGAAGCTAATAAACAACTCGCTCTGCACAGTGCTCTTACAGCCTACCGGGAACATGTCTTCCAAAGGCCTGTGAAACGCAGTTTCTTTGCAGGCCTGATCTGGCTGAAGTAGGACTTCTGCTCTGGGTGTGCTACTTTGCCCTAGAGCTGAAAGGCACAACGTGCAGGCTTCTTTCCAAAGGGCGAGTTGGGCCCCACAGCATCTTGCTTCCAGCTCTTTGGGAAGCTAAGAAACAACACGCTCTGCACAGTGCTCTTACAGCCTACCGGGAACATCTCTTCCAAAGGCCTGTGAAATGCAGTTTCTTTGCAGGCCTGATCTGGCTGAAGTAGGACTTCTGCTCTGGGTGTGCTACTTTGCCCTAGAGCAGAAAGGCACAACGTGCAGGCTTCTTTCCAAAGGGCGAGTTGGGCCCCACAGCATCTTGCTTCCAGCTCTTTGGGAAGCTAAGAAACAACTCGCTCTGCACAGTGCTCTTACAGCCTAGTGGGAACATCTCTTCCAAAGGCCTGTGAAACGCAGTTTCTTTGCAGGCCTGATCTGGCTGAAGTAGGACTTCTGCTCTGGGTGTGCTACTTTGCCCTAGAGCTGAAAGGCACAACGTGCAGGCTTCTTTCCAAAGGGCGAGTTGGGCCCCACAGCATCTTGCTTCCAGCTCTTGGGGAAGCTAAGAAACAACTCGCTCTGCACAGTGCTCTTACAGCCTACCGGGAACATCTCTTCCAAAGGCCTGTGAAACGCAGTTTCTTTGCAGGCCTGATCTGGCTGAAGTAGGACTTCTGCTCTGGGTGTGCTACTTTGCCCTAGAGCTGAAAGGCACAACGTGCAGGCTTCTTTCCAAAGGGCGAGTTGGGCCCCACAGCATCTTGCTTCCAGCTCTTTGGGAAGCTAAGAAACAACTCGCTCTGCACAGTGCTCTTACAGCCTACCGGGAACATCTCTTCCAAAGGCCTGTGAAACACAGTTTCTTTGCAGGCCGGATCTGGCTGAAGTAGGACTTCTGCTCTGGGTGTGCTACTTTGCCCTAGAGCTGAAAGGCACAACGTGCAGGCTTCTTTCCAAAGGGCGAGTTGGGCCCCACAGCATCTTGCTTCCAGCTCTTTGGGAAGCTAAGAAGCAACTCGCTCTGCACAGTGCTCTTACAGCCTACCGGGAACATCTCTTCCAAAGGCCTGTGAAACGCAGTTTCTTTGCAGGCCTGATCTGGCTGAAGTAGGACTTCGGCTCTGGGTGTGCTACTTTGCCCTAGAGCTGAAAGGCACAACGTGCAGGCTTCTTTCCAAAGGGCGAGTTGGGCCCCACAGCATCTTGCTTCCAGCTCTTTGGGAAGCTAAGAAACAACTCGCTCTGCACAGTGCTCTTACAGCCTACCGGGAACATCTCTTCCAAAGGCCTGTGAAACGCAGTTTCTTTGCAGGCCTGATCTGGCTGAAGTAGGACTTCTGCTCTGGGTGTGCTACTTTTCCCTAGAGCTGAAAGGCACAACGTGCAGGCTTCTTTCAAAAGGGCGAGTTGGGCCCCACAGCATCTTGCTTCCAGCTCTTTGGGAAGCTAAGAAACAACTCGCTCTGCACAGTGCTCTTACAGCCTACCGGGAACATGTCTTCCAAAGGCCTGTGAAACGCAGTTTCTTTGCAGGCCTGATCTGGCTGAAGTAGGACTTCTGCTCTGGGTGTGCTACTTTGCCCTAGAGCTGAAAGGCACAACGTGCAGGCTTCTTTCCAAAGGGCGAGTTGGGCTCCACAGCATCTTGATTCCAGCTCTTTGGGAAGCTAAGAAACAACTCGCTCTGCACAGTGCTCTTACAGCCTACCGGGAACATCTCTTCCAAAGGCCTGTGAAACACAGTTTCTTTGCAGGCCTGATCTGGCTGAAGTAGGACTTCTGCTCTGGGTGTGCTACTTTGCCCTAGAGCTGAAAGGCACAACGTGCAGGCTTCTTTCCAAAGGGCGAGTTGGGCCCCACAGCATCTTGCTTCCAGCTCTTTGGGAAGCTAAGAAACAACTCGCTCTGCACAGTGCTCTTACAGCCTACCGGGAACATCTCTTCCAAAGGCCTGTGAAACGCAGTTTCTTTGCAGGCCTGATCTGGCTGAAGTAGGACTTCTGCTCTGGGTGTGCTACTTTGCCCTAGAGCTGAAAGGCACAACGTGCAGGCTTCTTTGCAAAGGGCGAGTTGGGCCCCACAGCATCTTGCTTCCAGCTCTTTGGGAAGCTAAGAAACAACTCGCTCTGCACAGTGCTCTTACAGCCTACCGGGAACATCTCTTCCAAAGGCCTGTGAAACGCAGTTTCTTTGAAGGCCTGATCTGGCTGAAGTAGGACTTCGGCTCTGGGTGTGCTACTTTGCCCTAGAGCTGAAAGGCACAACGTGCAGGCTTCTTTCCAAAGGGCGAGTTGGGCCCCACAGCATCTTGCTTCCAGCTCTTGGGGAAGCTAAGAAACAACTCGCTCTGCACAGTGCTCTTACAGCCTACCGGGAACATGTCTTCCAAAGGCCTGTGAAACGCAGTTTCTTTGCAGGCCTGATCTGGCTGAAGTAGGACTTCTGCTCTGGGTGTGCTACTTTGCCCTAGAGCTGAAAGGCACAACGTGCAGGCTTCTTTCCAAAGGGCGAGTTGGGCCCCACAGCATCTTGCTTCCAGCTCTTTGGGAAGCTAAGAAACAACACGCTCTGCACAGTGCTCTTACAGCCTACCGGGAACATCTCTTCCAAAGGCCTGTGAAATGCAGTTTCTTTGCAGGCCTGATCTGGCTGAAGTAGGACTTCTGCTCTGGGTGTGCTACTTTGCCCTAGAGCAGAAAGGCACAACGTGCAGGCTTCTTTCCAAAGGGCGAGTTGGGCCCCACAGCATCTTGCTTCCAGCTCTTTGGGAACCTAAGAAACAACTCGCTCTGCACAGTGCTCTTACAGCCTACCGGGAACATGTCTTCCAAAGGCCTGTGAAACGCAGTTTCTTTGCAGGCCTGATCTGGCTGAAGTAGGACTTCTGCTCTGGGTGTGCTACTTTGCCCTAGAGCTGAAAGGCACAACGTGCAGGCTTCTTTCCAAAGGGCGAGTTGGGCCCCACAGCATCTTGCTTCCAGCTCTTTGGGAAGCTAAGAAACCACTCGCTCTGCACAGTGCTCTAACAGCCTAGTGGGAACATGTCTTCCAAAGGCCTGTGAAACGCAGTTTCTTTGCAGGCCTGATCTGGCTGAAGTAGGACTTCTGCTCTGGGTGTGCTACTTTGCCCTAGAGCTGAAAGGCACAACGTGCAGGCTTCTTTCCAAAGGGCGAGTTGGGCGCCACAGCATCTTGCTTCGAGCTCTTTGGGAAGCTAAGAAACCACTCGCTCTGCACAGTGCTCTAACAGCCTAGTGGGAACATCTCTTCCAAAGGCCTGTGAAACGCAGTTTCTTTGCAGGCCTGATCTGGCTGAAGTAGGACTTCTGCTCTGGGTGTGCTACTTTGCCCTAGAGCTGAAAGGCACAACGTGAAGGCTTCTTTCGAAAGGGCGATTTGGGCCCCACAGCATCTTGCTTCCAGCTCTTTGGGAAGCTAAGAAACAACTCGCTCTGCACAGTGCTCTTACAGCCTACCGGGAACATGTCTTCCAAAGGCCTGTGAAACGCAGTTTCTTTGCAGGCCTGATCTGGCTGAAGTAGGACTTCTGCTCTGGGTGTGCTACTTTGCCCTAGAGCTGAAAGGCACAACGTGCAGGCTTCTTTCCAAAGGGCGAGTTGGGCCCCACAGCATCTTGCTTCCAGCTCTTTGGGAAGCTAAGAAACAACTCGCTCTGCACAGTGCTCTTAGAGCCTACCAGGAACATCTCTTCCAAAGGCCTGTGAAACGCAGTTTCTTTGCAGGCCTGATCTGGCTGAAGTAGGACTTCTGCTCTGGGTGTGCTACTTTGCCCTAGAGCTGAAAGGCACAACGTGCAGGCTTCTTTCCAAAGGGCGAGTTGGGCCCCACAGCATCTTGCTTCCAGCTCTTTGGGAAGCTAAGAAACAACTCGCTCTGCACAGTGCTCTTACAGCCTACCGGGAACATCTCTTCCAAAGGCCTGTGAAACGCAGTTTCTTTGAAGGCCTGATCTGGCTGAAGTAGGACTTCGGCTCTGGGTGTGCTACTTTGCCCTAGAGCTGAAAGGCACAACGTGCAGGCTTCTTTCCAAAGGGCGAGTTGGGCCCCACAGCATCTTGCTTCCAGCTCTTGGGGAAGCTAATAAACAACTCGCTCTGCACAGTGCTCTTACAGCCTACCGGGAACATGTCTTCCAAAGGCCTGTGAAACGCAGTTTCTTTGCAGGCCTGATCTGGCTGAAGTAGGACTTCTGCTCTGGGTGTGCTACTTTGCCCTAGAGCTGAAAGGCACAACGTGCAGGCTTCTTTCCAAAGGGCGAGTTGGGCCCCACAGCATCTTGCTTCCAGCTCTTTGGGAAGCTAAGAAACAACACGCTCTGCACAGTGCTCTTACAGCCTACCGGGAACATCTCTTCCAAAGGCCTGTGAAATGCAGTTTCTTTGCAGGCCTGATCTGGCTGAAGTAGGACTTCTGCTCTGGGTGTGCTACTTTGCCCTAGAGCAGAAAGGCACAACGTGCAGGCTTCTTTCCAAAGGGCGAGTTGGGCCCCACAGCATCTTGCTTCCAGCTCTTTGGGAAGCTAAGAAACCACTCGCTCTGCACAGTGCTCTTACAGCCTACCGGGAACATCTCTTCCAAAGGCCTGTGAAACGCAGTTTCTTTGCAGGCCTGATCTGGCTGAAGTAGGACTTCTGCTCTGGGTGTGCTACTTTGTCCTAGAGCTGAAAGGCACAACGTGCAGGCTTCTTTCCAAAGGGCGAGTTGGGCCCCACAGCATCTTGCTTCCAGCTCTTTGGGAAGCTAAGAAACCACTCGCTCTGCACAGTGCTCTAACAGCCTAGTGGGAACATGTCTTCCAAAGGCCTGTGAAACGCAGTTTCTTTGCAGGCCTGATCTGGCTGAAGTAGGACTTCTGCTCTGGGTGTGCTACTTTGCCCTAGAGCTGAAAGGCACAACGTGCAGGCTTCTTTCCAAAGGGCGAGTTGGGCGCCACAGCATCTTGCTTCCAGCTCTTTGGGAAGCTAAGAAACCACTCGCTCTGCACAGTGCTCTAACAGCCTAGTGGGAACATCTCTTCCAAAGGCCTGTGAAACGCAGTTTCTTTGCAGGCCTGATCTGGCTGAAGTAGGACTTCTGCTCTGGGTGTGCTACTTTGCCCTAGAGCTGAAAGGCACAACGTGCAGGCTTCTTTCCAAAGGGCGAGTTGGGCCCCACAGCATCTTGCTTCCAGCTCTTTGGGAAGCTAAGAAACAACTCGCTCTGCACAGTGCTCTTACAGCCTACCGGGAACATCTCTTCCAAAGGCCTGTGAAACGCAGTTTCTTTGCAGGCCTGATCTGGCTGAAGTAGGACTTCAGCCCTGGGTGTGCTACTTTGCCCTAGAGCTGAAAGGCACAACGTGCAGGCTTCTTTGCAAAGGGCGAGTTGGGCCCCACAGCATCTTGCTTCCAGCTCTTTGGGAAGCTAAGAAACAACTCGCTCTGCACAGTGCTCTTACAGCCTACCGGGATCATCTCTTCCAAAGGCCTGTGAAACGCAGTTTCTTTGCAGGCCTGATCTGGCTGAAGTAGGACTTCGGCTCTGGGTGTGCTACTTTGCCCTAGAGCTGAAAGGCACAACGTGCAGGCTTCTTTCCAAAGGGCGAGTTGGGCCCCACAGCATCTTGCTTCCAGCTCTTGGGGAAGCTAAGAAACAACTCGCTCTGCACAGTGCTCTTACAGCCTACCGGGAACATGTCTTCCAAAGGCCTGTGAAACGCAGTTTCTTTGCAGGCCTGATCTGGCTGAAGTAGGACTTCTGCTCTGGGTGTGCTACTTTGCCCTAGAGCTGAAAGGCACAACGTGCAGGCTTCTTTCCAAAGGGCGAGTTGGGCCCCACAGCATCTTGCTTCCAGCTCTTTGGGAAGCTAAGAAACAACACGCTCTGCACAGTGCTCTTACAGCCTACCGGGAACATCTCTTCCAAAGGCCTGTGAAACGCAGTTTCTTTGCAGGCCTGATCTGGCTGAAGTAGGACTTCTGCTCTGGGTGTGCTACTTTGCCCTAGAGCAGAAAGGCACAACGTGCAGGCTTCTTTCCAAAGGGCGAGTTGGTCCCCACAGCATCTTGCTTCCAGCTCTTTGGGAAGCTAAGAAACAACTCGCTCTGCACAGTGCTCTTACAGCCTACCGGGAACATCTCTTCCAAAGGCCTGTGAAACGCAGTTTCTTTGCAGGCCTGATCTGGCTGAAGTAGGACTTCTGCTCTGGGTGTGCTACTTTGTCCTAGAGCTGAAAGGCACAACGTGCAGGCTTCTTTCCAAAGGGCGAGTTGGGCCCCACAGCATCTTGCTTCCAGCTCTTTGGGAAGCTAAGAAACCACTCGCTCTGCACAGTGCTCTAACATCCTAGTGGGAACATCTCTTCCAAAGGCCTGTGAAACGCAGTTTCTTTGCAGGCCTGATCTGGCTGAAGTAGGACTTCTGCTCTGGGTGTGCTACTTTGCCCTAGAGCTGAAAGGCACAACGTGCAGGCTTCTTTCCAAAGGGCGAGTTGGGCGCCACAGCATCTTGCTTCCAGCTCTTTGGGAAGCTAAGAAACCACTCGCTCTGCACAGTGCTCTAACAGCCTAGTGGGAACATCTCTTCCAAAGGCCTGTGAAACGCAGTTTCTTTGCAGGCCTGATCTGGCTGAAGTAGGACTTCTGCTCTGGGTGTGCTACTTTGCCCTAGAGCTGAAAGGCACAACGTGCAGGCTTCTTTCCAAAGGGCGAGTTGGGCTCCACTGCATCTTGATTCCAGCTGTTTCGGAAGCTAAGAAACAACTCGCTCTACACAGTGCTCTTACGGCCTAGTGAGAACATCTCTTCCAAAGGCCTGTGAAACGCAGTTTCTTTGCAGGCCTGATCTGGCTGAAGTAGGACTTCTGCTCTGGGTGTGCTACTTTGCCCTAGACCTGAAAGGCACAACGTGCAGGCTTCTTTCCAAAGGGCGAGTTGGGCCCCACAGCATCTTGCTTCCAGCTCTTGGGGAATCTAAGAAACCACTCGCTTTGCACAGTGCTCTTACAGCCTAGTGGGAACATCTCTTCCAAAGGCCTGTGAAACGCAGTTTCTTTGCAGGCCTGATCTGGCTGAAGTAGGACTTCTGCTCTGGGTGTGCTACTTTGCCCTAGAGCTGAAAGGCACAACGTGCAGGCTTCTTTCCAAAGGGCGAGTTGGGCCCCACAGCATCTTGCTTCCAGCTCTTTGGGAAGCTGAGAAACCACTCGCTCTGCACAGTGCTCTTACAGCCTACCGGGAACATCTCTTCCAAAGGCCTGTGAAACGCAGTTTCTTTGCAGGCCTGATCTGGCTGAAGTAGGACTTCTGCTCTGGGTGTGCTACTTTGCCCTAGAGCTGAAAGGCACATCGTGCAGGCTTCTTTCCAAAGGGCGAGTTGGGCCCCACAGCATCTTGCTTCCAGCTCTTTGGGAAGCTAAGAAACAACTCGCTCTGCACAGTGCTCTTACAGCCTAGTGGGAACATCTCTTCCAAAGGCCTGTGAAACGCAGTTTCTTTGCAGGCCTGATCTGGCTGAAGTAGGACTTCTGCTCTGGGTGTGCTACTATGCCCTAGAGCTGAAAGGCACAACATGCAGGCTTCTTTCCAAAGGGCGAGTTGGGCCCCACAGCATCTTGCTTCCAGCTCTTTGGGAAGCTAAGAAACAACTCGCTCTGCACAGTGCTCTTACAGCCTACCGGGAACATCTCTTCCAAAGGCCTGTGAAACGCAGTTTCTTTGCAGACCTGATCTGGCTGAAGTAGGACTTCTGCTCTGGGTGTGCTACTTTGCCCTAGAGCTGAAAGGCACAACGTGCAGCCTTCTTTCCAAAGGGCGAGTTGGGCCCCACAGCATCATGCTTCCAGCTCTTTGGGAAGCTAAGAAACAACACGCTCTGCACAGTGCTCTTACAGCCTTGTGGGAACATCTCTTCCAAAGGCCTGTGAAACGCAGTTTCTTTGCAGGCCTGATCTGGCTGAAGTAGGACTTCTGCTCTGGGTGTGCTACTTTGCCCTAGAGCTGAAAGGCACAACGTGCAGGCTTCTTTCCAAAGGGCGAGTTGGTCCCCACAGCATCTTGCTTCCAGCTCTTTGGGAAGCTAAGAAACAACTCGCTCTGCACAGTGCTCTTACAGCCTACCGGGAACATCTCTTCCAAAGGCCTGTGAAACGCAGTTTCTTTGCAGGCCTGATCTGGCTGAAGTAGGACTTCTGCTCTGGGTGTGCTACTTTGCCCTAGAGCTGAAAGGCACAACGTGCATGCTTCTTTCCAAAGGACGAGAAGGGCCCCACAGCATCTTGCTTCCAGCTCTTTGGGAAGCTAAGAAACCACTCTCTCTGCACAGTGCTCTTACAGCCTAGTGGGAACATCTCTTCCAAAGGCCTGTGAAACGCAGTTTCTTTGCAGGCCTGATCTGGCTGAAGTAGGACTTCTGCTCTGGGTGTGCTACTTTGCCCTAGAGCTGAAAGGCACAACGTGCAGGCTTCTTTCCAAAGGGCGAGTTGGGCCCCACAGCATCTTGCTTCCAGCTCTTTGGGAAGCTAAGAAACCACTGGCTCTGCACAGTGCTCTTACAGCCTTGTGGGAACATCTCTTCCAAAGGCCTGTGAAACGCAGTTTCTTTGCAGGCCTGATCTGGCTGAAGTAGGACTTCTGCTCTGGGTGTGCTACTTTGCCCTAGAGCTGAAAGGCACAACGTGCAGGCTTCTTTCCAAAGGGCGAGTTGGGCCCCACAGCATCTTGCTTCCAGCTCTTTGGGAAGCTAAGAAACCACTCGCTCTGCACAGTGCTCTTACAGCCTACCGGGAACATCTCTTCCAAAGGCCTGTGAAACGCAGTTTCTTTGCAGGCCTGATCTGGCTGAAGTAGGACTTCTGCTCTGGGTGTGCTACTTTGCCCTAGAGCTGAAAGGCACAACGTGCAGGCTTCTTTCCAAAGGGCGAGTTGGGCCCCACAGCATCTTGCTTCCAGCTCTTTGGGAAGCTAAGAAACAACTCGCTCTGCACAGTGCTCTTACAGCCTACCGGGAACATGTCTTCCAAAGGCCTGTGAAACGCAGTTTCTTTGCAGGCCTGATCTGGCTGAAGTAGGACTTCGGCTCTGGGTGTGCTACTTTGCCCTAGAGCTGAAAGGCACAACGTGCAGGCTTCATTCCAAAGGGCGAGTTGGGCCCCACAGCATCTTGCTTCCAGCTCTTTGGGAAGCTAAGAAACAACTCGCTCTGCACAGTGCTCTTACAGCCTACCGGGAACATGTCTTCCAAAGTCCTGTGAAACGCAGTTTCTTTGCAGGCCTGATCTGGCTGAAGTAGGACTTCTGCTCTGGGTGTGCTACTTTGCCCTAGAGCTGAAAGGCACAACGTGCAGGCTTCTTTCCAAAGGGCGAGTTGGGCCCCACAGCATCTTGCTTCCAGCTCTTTGGGAAGCTAAGAAACCACTCGCTCTGCACAGTGCTCTAACAGCCTAGTGGGAACATCTCTTCCAAAGGCCTGTGAAACGCAGTTTCTTTGCAGGCCTGATCTGGCTGAAGTAGGACTTCTGCTCTGGGTGTGCTACTTTGCCCTAGAGCTGAAAGGCACAACGTGCAGGCTTCTTTCCAAAGGGCGAGTTGGGCTCCACAGCATCTTGATTCCAGCTCTTTGGGAAGCTAAGAAACAACTCGCTCTGCACAGTGCTCTTACAGCCTAGTGGGAACATCTCTTCCAAAGGCCTGTGAAACGCAGTTTCTTTGCAGGCCTGATCTGGCTGAAGTAGGACTTCTGCTCTGGGTGTGCTACTTTGCCCTAGAGCTGAAAGGCACAACGTGCAGGCTTCTTTCCAAAGGGCGAGTTGGGCCCCACAGCATCTTGCTTCCAGCTCTTTGGGAAGCTAAGAAACCACTCGCTCTGCACAGTGCTCTAACAGCCTAGTGGGAACATGTCTTCCAAAGGCCTGTGAAACGCAGTTTCTTTGCAGGCCTGATCTGGCTGAAGTAGGACTTCTGCTCTGGGTGTGCTACTTTGCCCTAGAGCTGAAAGGCACAACGTGCAGGCTTCTTTCCAAAGGGCGAGTTGGGCTCCACAGCATCTTGATTCCAGCTCTTTGGGAAGCTAAGAAACAACTCGCTCTGCACAGTGCTCTTACAGCCTAGTGGGAACATCTCTTCCAAAGGCCTGTGAAACGCAGTTTCTTTGCAGGCCTGATCTGGCTGAAGTAGGACTTCTGCTCTGGGTGTGCTACTTTGCCCTAGAGCTGAAAGGCACAACGTGCAGGCTTCTTTCCAAAGGGCGAGTTGGGCCCCACAGCATCTTGCTTCCAGCTCTTTGGTAAGCTAAGAAACAACTCGCTCTGCACAGTGCTCTTACAGCCTACCGGGAACATCTCTTCCAAAGGCCTGTGAAACGCAGTTTCTTTGCAGGCCTGATCTGGCTGAAGTAGGACTTCTGCTCTGGGTGTGCTACTTTGCCCTAGAGCTGAAAGGCACAACGTGCAGGCTTCTTTCCAAAGGGCGAGTTGGGCCCCACAGCATCTTGCTTCCAGCTCTTTGGGAAGCTAAGAAACCACTCGCTCTGCACAGTGCTCTAACAGCCTAGTGGGAACATCTCTTCCAAAGGCCTGTGAAACGCAGTTTCTTTGCAGGCCTGATCTGGCTGAAGTAGGACTTCTGCTCTGGGTGTGCTACTTTGCCCTAGAGCTGAAAGGCACAACGTGCAGGCTTCTTTCCAAAGGGCGAGTTGGGCCCCACAGCATCTTGATTCCAGCTCTTTGGGAAGCTAAGAAACAACTCGCTCTGCACAGTGCTCTTACAGCCTAGTGGGAACATCTCTTCCAAAGGCCTGTGAAACGCAGTTTCTTTGCAGGCCTGATCTGGCTGAAGTAGGACTTCTGCTCTGGGTGTGCTACTTTGCCCTAGAGCTGAAAGGCACAACGTGCAGGCTTCTTTCCAAAGGGCGAGTTGGGCCCCACAGCATCTTGCTTCCAGCTCTTTGGGAAGCTAAGAAACCACTCGCTCTGCACACTGCTCTAACAGCCTAGTGGGAACATCTCTTCCAAAGGCCTGTGAAACGCAGTTTCTTTGCAGGCCTGATCTGGCTGAAGTAGGACTTCTGCTCTGGGTGTGCTACTTTGCCCTAGAGCTGAAAGGCACAACGTGCAGGCTTCTTTCCAAAGGGCGAGTTGGGCTCCACAGCATCTTGATTCCAGCTCTTTGGGAAGCTAAGAAACAACTCGCTCTGCACAGTGCTCTTACAGCCTAGTGGGAACATCTCTTCCAAAGGCCTGTGAAACGCAGTTTCTTTGCAGGCCTGATCTGGCTGAAGTAGGACTTCTGCTCTGGGTGTGCTACTTTGCCCTAGAGCTGAAAGGCACAACGTGCAGGCTTCTTTCCAAAGGGCGAGTTGGGCCCCACAGCATCTTGCTTCCAGCTCTTTGGGAAGCTAAGAAACAACTCGCTCTGCACAGTGCTCTTACAGCCTACCGGGAACATCTCTTCCAAAGGCCTGTGAAACGCAGTTTCTTTGCAGGCCTGATCTGGCTGAAGTAGGACTTCTGCTCTGGGTGTGCTACTTTGCCCTAGAGCTGAAAGGCACAACGTGCAGGCTTCTTTCCAAAGGGCGAGTTGGGCCCCACAGCATCTTGCTTCCAGCTCTTTGGGAAGCTGAGAAACCACTCGCTCTGCACAGTGCTCTTACAGCCTAGTGGGAACATCTCTTCCAAAGGCCTGTGAAACGCAGTTTCTTTGCAGGCCTGATCTGGCTGAAGTAGGACTTCTGCTCTGGGTGTGCTACTTTGCCCTAGAGCTGAAAGGCACAACGTGCAGGCTTCTTTCCAAAGGGCGAGTTGGGCCCCACAGCATCTTGCTTCCAGCTCTTTGGGAAGCTAAGAAACAACTCGCTCTGCACAGTGCTCTTACAGCCTACCGGGAACATCTCTTCCAAAGGCCTGTGAAACGCAGTTTCTTTGCAGGCCTGATCTGTCTGAAGTAGGACTTCTGCTCTGGGTGTGCTACTTTGCCCTAGAGCTGAAAGGCTCAACGTGCAGACTTCTTTCCAAAGGGCGAGTTGGGCCCCACAGCATCTTGCTTCCAGCTCTTTGGGATGCTAAGAAACCACTCGCTCTGCACAGTGCTCTAACAGCCTAGTGGGAACATCTCTTCCAAAGGCCTGTGAAACGCAGTTTCTTTGCAGGCCTGATCTGGCTGAAGTAGGACTTCTGCTCTGGGTGTGCTACTTTGCCCTAGAGCTGAAAGGCACAACGTGCAGGCTTCTTTCCAAAGGGCGAGTTGGGCTCCACAGCATCTTGATTCCAGCTCTTTGGGAAGCTAAGAATCAACTCGCTCTGCACAGTGCTCTTACAGCCTAGTGGGAACATCTCTTCCAAAGGCCTGTGAAACGCAGTTTCTTTGCAGGCCTGATCTGGCTGAAGTAGGACTTCTGCTCTGGGTGTGCTACTTTGCCCTAGAGCTGAAAGGCACAACGTGCAGGCTTCTTTCCAAAGGGCGAGTTGGGCCCCACAGCATCTTGCTTCCAGCTCTTTGGGAAGCTAAGAAACGACTCACTCTGCACAGTGCTCTTACAGCCTACCGGGAACATCTCTTCCAAAGGCCTGTGAAACGCAGTTTCTTTGCAGGCCTGATCTGGCTGAAGTAGGACTTCTGCTCTGGGTGTTCTACTTTGCCCTAGAGCTGAAAGGCACAACGTGCAGGCTTCTTTCCAAAGGGCGAGTTGGGCCCCACAGCATCTTGCTTCCAGCTCTTGGGAAGCTAAGAAACAACTCGCTCTGCACAGTGCTCTTACAGCCTACCGGGAACATGTCTTCCAAAGGCCTGTGAAACGCAGTTTCTTTGCAGGCCTGATCTGGCTGAAGTAGGACTTCTGCTCTGGGTGTGCTACTTTGCCCTAGAGCTGAAAGGCACAACGTGCAGGTTTCTTTCCAAAGGGCGAGTTGGGCCCCACAGCATCTTGCTTCCAGCTCTTTGGGAAGCTAAGAAACAACTCGCTCTGCACAGTGCTCTTACAGCCTACCAGGAACATCTCTTCCAAAGGACTGTGAAACGCAGTTTCTTTGCAGGCCTGATCTGGCTGAAGTAGGACTTCTGCTCTGGGTGTGCTACTTTGCCCTAGAGCTGAAAGGCACAACGTGCAGGCTTCTTTCCAAAGGGCGAGTTGGGCCCCACAGCATCTTGCTTCCAGCTCTTTGGGAAGCTAAGAAACAACTCGCTCTGCACAGTGCTCTTACAGCCTACCGGGAACATCTCTTCCAAAGGCCTGTGAAACGCAGTTTCTTTGAAGGCCTGATCTGGCTGAAGTAGGACTTCTGCTCTGGGTGTGCTACTTTGCGCTAGAGCTGAAAGGCACAACGTGCAGGCTTCTTTCCAAAGGGCGAGTTGGGCCCCACAGCATCTTGCTTCCAGCTCTTTGGGAAGCTAAGAAACCACTCTCTCTGCACAGTGCTCTTACAGCCTAGTGGGAACATCTCTTCCAAAGGCCTGTGAAACGCAGTTTCTTTGCAGGCCTGATCTGGCTGAAGTAGGACTTCTGCTCTGGGTGTGCTACTTTGCCCTAGAGCTGAAAGGCACAACGTGCAGGCTTCTTTCCAAAGGGCGAGTTGGGCCCCACAGCATCTTGCTTCCAGCTCTTTGGGAAGCTAAGAAACAACTCGCTCTGCACAGTGCTCTTACAGCCTAGTGGGAACATCTCTTCCAAAGGCCTGTGAAACGCAGTTTCTTTGCAGGCCTGATCTGGCTGAAGTAGGACTTCTGCTCTGGGTGTGCTACTTTGCCCTAGAGCTGAAAGGCACAACGTGCAGGCTTCTTTCCAAAGGGCGTGTTGGGGCCCACAGCATCTTGCTTCCAGCTCTTTGGGAAGCTAAGAAACAACTCGCTCTGCTCAGTGCTCTTACAGCCTACCGGGAACATCTCTTCCAAAGGCCTGTGAAACGCAGTTTCTTTGCAGGCCTGATCTGGCTGAAGTAGGACTTCTGCTCTGGGTGTGCTACTTTGCCCTAGAGCTGAAAGGCACAACGTGCAGGCTTCTTTCCAAAGGGCGAGTTGGGCCCCACAGTGTCTTGCTTCCAGCTCTTTGGGAAGCTAAGAAACAACTCGCTCTGCACAGTGCTCTTACAGCCTACGGGGAACATCTCTTCCAAAGGCCTGTGAAACGCAGTTTCTTTGCAGGCCTGATCTGGCTGAAGTAGGACTTCTGCTCTGGGTGTGCTACTTTGCCCTAGAGCTGAAAGGCACACCGTGCAGGCTTCTTTCCAAAGGGCGAGTTGGGCTCCACAGCATCTTGATTCCAGCTCTTTGGGAAGCTAAGAAACAACTCGCTCTGCACAGTGCTCTTACAGCCTACCGGGAACATCTCTTCCAAAGGCCTGTGAAACGCAGTTTCTTTGCAGGCCTGATCTGGCTGAAGTAGGACTTCTGCTCTGGGTGTGCTACTTTGCCCTAGAGCTGAAAGGCACAACGTGCAGGCTTCTTTCCAAAGGGAGAGTTGGGCCCCACATCATATTGCTTCCAGCTCTTTGGGAAGCTAAGAAACAACTCGCTCTGCACAGTGCTCTTACAGCCTACCGGGAACATCTCTTCCAAAGGCCTGTGAAACGCAGTTTCTTTGCAGGCCTGATCTGGCTGAAGTAGGACTTCTGCTCTGGGTGTTCTACTTTGCCCTAGAGCTGAAAGGCACAACGTGCAGGCTTCTTTCCAAAGGGCGAGTTGGGCTCCACAGCATCTTGATTCCAGCTCTTTGGGAAGCTAAGAAACAACTCGCTCTGCACAGTGCTCTTACAGCCTAGTGGGAACATCTCTTCCAAAGGCCTGTGAAACGCAGTTTCTTTGCAGGCCTGATCTGGCTGAAGTAGGACTTCTGCTCTGGGTGTGCTACTTTGCCCTAGAGCTGAAAGGCACAACGTGCAGGCTTCTTTCCAAAGGGCGAGTTGGGCCCCACAGCATCTTGCTTCCAGCTCTTTGGGAAGCTAAGAAACGACTCACTCTGCACAGTGCTCTTACAGCCTACCGGGAACATCTCTTCCAAAGGCCTGTGAAACGCAGTTTCTTTGCAGGCCTGATCTGGCTGAAGTAGGACTTCTGCTCTGGGTGTGCTACTTTGCCCTAGAGCTGAAAGGCACAACGTGCAGGCTTCTTTCCAAAGGGCGAGTTGGGCCCCACAGCATCTTGCTTCCAGCTCTTTGGGAAGCTGAGAAACCACTCGCTCTGCACAGTGCTCTTACAGCCTAGTGGGAACATCTCTTCCAAAGGCCTGTGAAACGCAGTTTCTTTGCAGGCCTGATCTGGCTGAAGTAGGACTTCTGCTCTGGGTGTGCTACTTTGCCCTAGAGCTGAAAGGCACAACGTGCAGGCTTCTTTCCAAAGGGCGAGTTGGGCCCCACAGCATCTTGCTTCCAGCTCTTTGGGAAGCTGAGAAACCACTCGCTCTGCACAGTGCTCTTACAGCCTAGTGGGAACATCTCTTCCAAAGGCCTGTGAAACGCAGTTTCTTTGCAGGCCTGATCTGGCTGAAGTAGGACTTCTGCTCTGGGTGTGCTACTTTGCCCTAGAGCTGAAAGGCACAACGTGCAGGTTTCTTTCCAAAGGGCGAGTTGGGCCCCACAGCATCTTGCTTCCAGCTCTTTGGGAAGCTAAGAAACAACTCGCTCTGCACAGTGCTCTTACAGCCTACCAGGAACATCTCTTCCAAAGGACTGTGAAACGCAGTTTCTTTGCAGGCCTGATCTGGCTGAAGTAGGACTTCTGCTCTGGGTGTGCTACTTTGCCCTAGAGCTGAAAGGCACAACGTGCAGGCTTCTTTCCAAAGGGCGAGTTGGGCCCCACAGCATCTTGCTTCCAGCTCTTTGGGAAGCTAAGAAACAACTCGCTCTGCACAGTGCTCTTACAGCCTACCGGGAACATCTCTTCCAAAGGCCTGTGAAACGCAGTTTCTTTGCAGGCCTGATCTGGCTGAAGTAGGACTTCTGCTCTGGGTGTGCTACTTTGCGCTAGAGCTGAAAGGCACAACGTGCAGGCTTCTTTCCAAAGGGCGAGTTGGGCCCCACAGCATCTTGCTTCCAGCTCTTTGGGAAGCTAAGAAACCACTCTCTCTGCACAGTGCTCTTACAGCCTAGTGGGAACATCTCTTCCAAAGGCCTGTGAAACGCAGTTTCTTTGCAGGCCTGATCTGGCTGAAGTAGGACTTCTGCTCTGGGTGTGCTACTTTGCCCTAGAGCTGAAAGGCACAACGTGCAGGCTTCTTTCCAAAGGGCGAGTTGGGCCCCACAGCATCTTGCTTCCAGCTCTTTGGGAAGCTAAGAAACAACTCGCTCTGCACAGTGCTCTTACAGCCTAGTGGGAACATCTCTTCCAAAGGCCTGTGAAACGCAGTTTCTTTGCAGGCCTGATCTTGCTGAAGTAGGACTTCTGCTCTGGGTGTGCTACTTTGCCCTAGAGCTGAAAGGCACAACGTGCAGGCTTCTTTCCAAAGGGCGTGTTGGGGCCCACAGCATCTTGCTTCCAGCTCTTTGGGAAGCTAAGAAACAACTCGCTCTGCTCAGTGCTCTTACAGCCTACCGGGAACATCTCTTCCAAAGGCCTGTGAAACGCAGTTTCTTTGCAGGCCTGATCTGGCTGAAGTAGGACTTCTGCTCTGGGTGTGCTACTTTGCCCTAGAGCTGAAAGGCACAACGTGCAGGCTTCTTTCCAAAGGGCGAGTTGGGCCCCACAGCGTCTTGCTTCCAGCTCTTTGGGAAGCTAAGAAACAACTCGCTCTGCACAGTGCTCTAACAGCCTAGTGGGAACATCTCTTCCAAAGGCCTGTGAAACGCAGTTTCTTTGCAGGCCTGATCTGGCTGAAGTAGGACTTCTGCTCTGGGTGTGCTACTTTGCCCTAGAGCTGAAAGGCACACCGTGCAGGCTTCTTTCCAAAGGGCGAGTTGGGCTCCACAGCATCTTGATTCCAGCTCTTTGGGAAGCTAAGAAACAACTCGCTCTGCACAGTGCTCTTACAGCCTACCGGGAACATCTCTTCCAAAGGCCTGTGAAACGCAGTTTCTTTGCAGGCCTGATATGGCTGAAGTAGGACTTCTGCTCTGGGTGTGCTACTTTGCCCTAGAGCTGAAAGGCACAACGTGCAGGCTTCTTTCCAAAGGGAGAGTTGGGCCCCACATCATATTGCTTCCAGCTCTTTGGGAAGCTAAGAAACAACTCGCTCTGCACAGTGCTCTTACAGCCTACCGGGAACATCTCTTCCAAAGGCCTGTGAAACGCAGTTTCTTTGCAGGCCTGATCTGGCTGAAGTAGGACTTCTGCTCTGGCTGTGCTACTTTGCCCTAGAGCTGAAAGGCACAACGTGCAGGCTTCTTTCCAAAGGGAGAGTTGGGCCCCACATCATATTGCTTCCAGCTCTTTGGGAAGCTAAGAAACAACTCGCTCTGCACAGTGCTCTTACAGCCTACCGGGAACATCTCTTCCAAAGGCCTGTGAAACGCAGTTTCTTTGCAGGCCTGATCTGGCTGAAGTAGGACTTCTGCTCTGGGTGTGCTACTTTGCCCTAGAGCTGAAAGGCACAACGTGCAGGCTTCTTTCCAAAGGGCGAGTTGGGCCCCACAGCATCTTGCTTCCAGCTCTTTGGGAAGCTAAGAAACCACTCGCTCTGCACAGTGCTCTAACAGCCTAGTGGGAACATGTCTTCCAAAGGCCTGTGAAACGCAGTTTCTTTGCAGGCCTGATCTGGCTGAAGTAGGACTTCTGCTCTGGGTGTGCTACTTTGCCCTAGAGCTGAAAGGCACAACGTGCAGGCTTCTTTCCAAAGGGCGAGTTGGGCGCCACAGCATCTTGCTTCCAGCTCTTTGGGAAGCTAAGAAACCACTCGCTCTGCACAGTGCTCTAACAGCCTAGTGGGAACATCTCTTCCAAAGGCCTGTGAAACGCAGTTTCTTTGCAGGCCTGATCTGGCTGAAGTAGGACTTCTGCTCTGGGTGTGCTACTTTGCCCTAGAGCTGAAAGGCACAACGTGCAGGCTTCTTTCCAAAGGGCGAGTTGGGCCCCACAGCATCTTGCTTCCAGCTCTTTGGGAAGCTAAGAAACAACTCGCTCTGCACAGTGCTCTTACAGCCTACCGGGAACATCTCTTCCAAAGGCCTGTGAAACGCAGTTTCTTTGCAGGCCTGATCTGGCTGAAGTAGGACTTCTGCTCTGGGTGTGCTACTTTGCCCTAGAGCTGAAAGGCACAACGTGCAGGCTTCTTTGCAAAGGGCGAGTTGGGCCCCACAGCATCTTGCTTCCAGCTCTTTGGGAAGCTAAGAAACAACTCGCTCTGCACAGTGCTCTTACAGCCTACCGGGATCATCTCTTCCAAAGGCCTGTGAAACGCAGTTTCTTTGCAGGCCTGATCTGGCTGAAGTAGGACTTCGGCTCTGGGTGTGCTACTTTGCCCTAGAGCTGAAAGGCACAACGTGCAGGCTTCTTTCCAAAGGGCGAGTTGGGCCCCACAGCATCTTGCTTCCAGCTCTTGGGGAAGCTAAGAAACAACTCGCTCTGCACAGTGCTCTTACAGCCTACCGGGAACATGTCTTCCAAAGGCCTGTGAAACGCAGTTTCTTTGCAGGCCTGATCTGGCTGAAGTAGGACTTCTGCTCTGGGTGTGCTACTTTGCCCTAGAGCTGAAAGGCACAACGTGCAGGCTTCTTTCCAAAGGGCGAGTTGGGCCCCACAGCATCTTGCTTCCAGCTCTTTGGGAAGCTAAGAAACAACACGCTCTGCACAGTGCTCTTACAGCCTACCGGGAACATCTCTTCCAAAGGCCTGTGAAACGCAGTTTCTTTGCAGGCCTGATCTGGCTGAAGTAGGACTTCTGCTCTGGGTGTGCTACTTTGCCCTAGAGCAGAAAGGCACAACGTGCAGGCTTCTTTCCAAAGGGCGAGTTGGTCCCCACAGCATCTTGCTTCCAGCTCTTTGGGAAGCTAAGAAACAACTCGCTCTGCACAGTGCTCTTACAGCCTACCGGGAACATCTCTTCCAAAGGCCTGTGAAACGCAGTTTCTTTGCAGGCCTGATCTGGCTGAAGTAGGACTTCTGCTCTGGGTGTGCTACTTTGTCCTAGAGCTGAAAGGCACAACGTGCAGGCTTCTTTCCAAAGGGCGAGTTGGGCCCCACAGCATCTTGCTTCCAGCTCTTTGGGAAGCTAAGAAACCACTCGCTCTGCACAGTGCTCTAACAGCCTAGTGGGAACATCTCTTCCAAAGGCCTGTGAAACGCAGTTTCTTTGCAGGCCTGATCTGGCTGAAGTAGGACTTCTGCTCTGGGTGTGCTACTTTGCCCTAGAGCTGAAAGGCACAACGTGCAGGCTTCTTTCCAAAGGGCGAGTTGGGCGCCACAGCATCTTGCTTCCAGCTCTTTGGGAAGCTAAGAAACCACTCGCTCTGCACAGTGCTCTAACAGCCTAGTGGGAACATCTCTTCCAAAGGCCTGTGAAACGCAGTTTCTTTGCAGGCCTGATCTGGCTGAAGTAGGACTTCTGCTCTGGGTGTGCTACTTTGCCCTAGAGCTGAAAGGCACAACGTGCAGGCTTCTTTCCAAAGGGCGAGTTGGGCTCCACTGCATCTTGATTCCAGCTGTTTCGGAAGCTAAGAAACAACTCGCTCTACACAGTGCTCTTACGGCCTAGTGAGAACATCTCTTCCAAAGGCCTGTGAAACGCAGTTTCTTTGCAGGCCTGATCTGGCTGAAGTAGGACTTCTGCTCTGGGTGTGCTACTTTGCCCTAGACCTGAAAGGC
This sequence comes from Equus caballus, assembly GCF_041296265.1. Taxonomy (NCBI): domain Eukaryota; kingdom Metazoa; phylum Chordata; class Mammalia; order Perissodactyla; family Equidae; genus Equus; species Equus caballus. The sequence continues at coordinate 2,118,241 of NC_091710.1, forward strand.
ACAACGTGCAGGCTTCTTTCCAAAGGGCGAGTTGGGCCCCACAGCATCTTGCTTCCAGCTCTTGGGGAATCTAAGAAACCACTCGCTTTGCACAGTGCTCTTACAGCCTAGTGGGAACATCTCTTCCAAAGGCCTGTGAAACGCAGTTTCTTTGCAGGCCTGATCTGGCTGAAGTAGGACTTCTGCTCTGGGTGTGCTACTTTGCCCTAGAGCTGAAAGGCACAACGTGCAGGCTTCTTTCCAAAGGGCGAGTTGGGCCCCACAGCATCTTGCTTCCAGCTCTTTGGGAAGCTGAGAAACCACTCGCTCTGCACAGTGCTCTTACAGCCTACCGGGAACATCTCTTCCAAAGGCCTGTGAAACGCAGTTTCTTTGCAGGCCTGATCTGGCTGAAGTAGGACTTCTGCTCTGGGTGTGCTACTTTGCCCTAGAGCTGAAAGGCACATCGTGCAGGCTTCTTTCCAAAGGGCGAGTTGGGCCCCACAGCATCTTGCTTCCAGCTCTTTGGGAAGCTAAGAAACAACTCGCTCTGCACAGTGCTCTTACAGCCTAGTGGGAACATCTCTTCCAAAGGCCTGTGAAACGCAGTTTCTTTGCAGGCCTGATCTGGCTGAAGTAGGACTTCTGCTCTGGGTGTGCTACTATGCCCTAGAGCTGAAAGGCACAACATGCAGGCTTCTTTCCAAAGGGCGAGTTGGGCCCCACAGCATCTTGCTTCCAGCTCTTTGGGAAGCTAAGAAACAACTCGCTCTGCACAGTGCTCTTACAGCCTACCGGGAACATCTCTTCCAAAGGCCTGTGAAACGCAGTTTCTTTGCAGACCTGATCTGGCTGAAGTAGGACTTCTGCTCTGGGTGTGCTACTTTGCCCTAGAGCTGAAAGGCACAACGTGCAGGCTTCTTTCCAAAGGGCGAGTTGGGCCCCACAGCATCATGCTTCCAGCTCTTTGGGAAGCTAAGAAACAACACGCTCTGCACAGTGCTCTTACAGCCTACCGGGAACATCTCTTCCAAAGGCCTGTGAAACGCAGTTTCTTTGCAGGCCTGATCTGGCTGAAGTAGGACTTCTGCTCTGGGTGTGCTACTTTGCCCTAGAGCTGAAAGGCACAACGTGCAGGCTTCTTTCCAAAGGGCGAGTTGGTCCCCACAGCATCTTGCTTCCAGCTCTTTGGGAAGCTAAGAAACAACTCGCTCTGCACAGTGCTCTTACAGCCTACCGGGAACATCTCTTCCAAAGGCCTGTGAAACGCAGTTTCTTTGCAGGCCTGATCTGGCTGAAGTAGGACTTCTGCTCTGGGTGTGCTACTTTGCCCTAGAGCTGAAAGGCACAACGTGCATGCTTCTTTCCAAAGGACGAGAAGGGCCCCACAGCATCTTGCTTCCAGCTCTTTGGGAAGCTAAGAAACAACTCGCTCTGCACAGTGCTCTTACAGCCTAGTGGGAACATCTCTTCCAAAGGCCTGTGAAACGCAGTTTCTTTGCAGGCCTGATCTGGCTGAAGTAGGACTTCTGCTCTGGGTGTGCTACTTTGCCCTAGAGCTGAAAGGCACAACGTGCAGGCTTCTTTCCAAAGGGCGAGTTGGGCCCCACAGCATCTTGCTTCCAGCTCTTTGGGAAGCTAAGAAACCACTGGCTCTGCACAGTGCTCTTACAGCCTTGTGGGAACATCTCTTCCAAAGGCCTGTGAAACGCAGTTTCTTTGCAGGCCTGATCTGGCTGAAGTAGGACTTCTGCTCTGGGTGTGCTACTTTGCCCTAGAGCTGAAAGGCACAACGTGCAGGCTTCTTTCCAAAGGGCGAGTTGGGCCCCACAGCATCTTGCTTCCAGCTCTTTGGGAAGCTAAGAAACCACTCGCTCTGCACAGTGCTCTTACAGCCTACCGGGAACATCTCTTCCAAAGGCCTGTGAAACGCAGTTTCTTTGCAGGCCTGATCTGGCTGAAGTAGGACTTCTGCTCTGGGTGTGCTACTTTGCCCTAGAGCTGAAAGGCACAACGTGCAGGCTTCTTTCCAAAGGGCGAGTTGGGCCCCACAGCATCTTGCTTCCAGCTCTTTGGGAAGCTAAGAAACAACTCGCTCTGCACAGTGCTCTTACAGCCTACCGGGAACATGTCTTCCAAAGGCCTGTGAAACGCAGTTTCTTTGCAGGCCTGATCTGGCTGAAGTAGGACTTCGGCTCTGGGTGTGCTACTTTGCCCTAGAGCTGAAAGGCACAACGTGCAGGCTTCATTCCAAAGGGCGAGTTGGGCCCCACAGCATCTTGCTTCCAGCTCTTTGGGAAGCTAAGAAACAACTCGCTCTGCACAGTGCTCTTACAGCCTACCGGGAACATGTCTTCCAAAGTCCTGTGAAACGCAGTTTCTTTGCAGGCCTGATCTGGCTGAAGTAGGACTTCTGCTCTGGGTGTGCTACTTTGCCCTAGAGCTGAAAGGCACAACGTGCAGGCTTCTTTCCAAAGGGCGAGTTGGGCCCCACAGCATCTTGCTTCCAGCTCTTTGGGAAGCTAAGAAACCACTCGCTCTGCACAGTGCTCTAACAGCCTAGTGGGAACATCTCTTCCAAAGGCCTGTGAAACGCAGTTTCTTTGCAGGCCTGATCTGGCTGAAGTAGGACTTCTGCTCTGGGTGTGCTACTTTGCCCTAGAGCTGAAAGGCACAACGTGCAGGCTTCTTTCCAAAGGGCGAGTTGGGCTCCACAGCATCTTGATTCCAGCTCTTTGGGAAGCTAAGAAACAACTCGCTCTGCACAGTGCTCTTACAGCCTAGTGGGAACATCTCTTCCAAAGGCCTGTGAAACGCAGTTTCTTTGCAGGCCTGATCTGGCTGAAGTAGGACTTCTGCTCTGGGTGTGCTACTTTGCCCTAGAGCTGAAAGGCACAACGTGCAGGCTTCTTTCCAAAGGGCGAGTTGGGCCCCACAGCATCTTGCTTCCAGCTCTTTGGGAAGCTAAGAAACCACTCGCTCTGCACAGTGCTCTAACAGCCTAGTGGGAACATGTCTTCCAAAGGCCTGTGAAACGCAGTTTCTTTGCAGGCCTGATCTGGCTGAAGTAGGACTTCTGCTCTGGGTGTGCTACTTTGCCCTAGAGCTGAAAGGCACAACGTGCAGGCTTCTTTCCAAAGGGCGAGTTGGGCTCCACAGCATCTTGATTCCAGCTCTTTGGGAAGCTAAGAAACAACTCGCTCTGCACAGTGCTCTTACAGCCTAGTGGGAACATCTCTTCCAAAGGCCTGTGAAACGCAGTTTCTTTGCAGGCCTGATCTGGCTGAAGTAGGACTTCTGCTCTGGGTGTGCTACTTTGCCCTAGAGCTGAAAGGCACAACGTGCAGGCTTCTTTCCAAAGGGCGAGTTGGGCCCCACAGCATCTTGCTTCCAGCTCTTTGGTAAGCTAAGAAACAACTCGCTCTGCACAGTGCTCTTACAGCCTACCGGGAACATCTCTTCCAAAGGCCTGTGAAACGCAGTTTCTTTGCAGGCCTGATCTGGCTGAAGTAGGACTTCTGCTCTGGGTGTGCTACTTTGCCCTAGAGCTGAAAGGCACAACGTGCAGGCTTCTTTCCAAAGGGCGAGTTGGGCCCCACAGCATCTTGCTTCCAGCTCTTTGGGAAGCTAAGAAACCACTCGCTCTGCACAGTGCTCTAACAGCCTAGTGGGAACATCTCTTCCAAAGGCCTGTGAAACGCAGTTTCTTTGCAGGCCTGATCTGGCTGAAGTAGGACTTCTGCTCTGGGTGTGCTACTTTGCCCTAGAGCTGAAAGGCACAACGTGCAGGCTTCTTTCCAAAGGGCGAGTTGGGCCCCACAGCATCTTGATTCCAGCTCTTTGGGAAGCTAAGAAACAACTCGCTCTGCACAGTGCTCTTACAGCCTAGTGGGAACATCTCTTCCAAAGGCCTGTGAAACGCAGTTTCTTTGCAGGCCTGATCTGGCTGAAGTAGGACTTCTGCTCTGGGTGTGCTACTTTGCCCTAGAGCTGAAAGGCACAACGTGCAGGCTTCTTTCCAAAGGGCGAGTTGGGCCCCACAGCATCTTGCTTCCAGCTCTTTGGGAAGCTAAGAAACCACTCGCTCTGCACACTGCTCTAACAGCCTAGTGGGAACATCTCTTCCAAAGGCCTGTGAAACGCAGTTTCTTTGCAGGCCTGATCTGGCTGAAGTAGGACTTCTGCTCTGGGTGTGCTACTTTGCCCTAGAGCTGAAAGGCACAACGTGCAGGCTTCTTTCCAAAGGGCGAGTTGGGCTCCACAGCATCTTGATTCCAGCTCTTTGGGAAGCTAAGAAACAACTCGCTCTGCACAGTGCTCTTACAGCCTAGTGGGAACATCTCTTCCAAAGGCCTGTGAAACGCAGTTTCTTTGCAGGCCTGATCTGGCTGAAGTAGGACTTCTGCTCTGGGTGTGCTACTTTGCCCTAGAGCTGAAAGGCACAACGTGCAGGCTTCTTTCCAAAGGGCGAGTTGGGCCCCACAGCATCTTGCTTCCAGCTCTTTGGGAAGCTAAGAAACAACTCGCTCTGCACAGTGCTCTTACAGCCTACCGGGAACATCTCTTCCAAAGGCCTGTGAAACGCAGTTTCTTTGCAGGCCTGATCTGGCTGAAGTAGGACTTCTGCTCTGGGTGTGCTACTTTGCCCTAGAGCTGAAAGGCACAACGTGCAGGCTTCTTTCCAAAGGGCGAGTTGGGCCCCACAGCATCTTGCTTCCAGCTCTTTGGGAAGCTGAGAAACCACTCGCTCTGCACAGTGCTCTTACAGCCTAGTGGGAACATCTCTTCCAAAGGCCTGTGAAACGCAGTTTCTTTGCAGGCCTGATCTGGCTGAAGTAGGACTTCTGCTCTGGGTGTGCTACTTTGCCCTAGAGCTGAAAGGCACAACGTGCAGGCTTCTTTCCAAAGGGCGAGTTGGGCCCCACAGCATCTTGCTTCCAGCTCTTTGGGAAGCTAAGAAACAACTCGCTCTGCACAGTGCTCTTACAGCCTACCGGGAACATCTCTTCCAAAGGCCTGTGAAACGCAGTTTCTTTGCAGGCCTGATCTGTCTGAAGTAGGACTTCTGCTCTGGGTGTGCTACTTTGCCCTAGAGCTGAAAGGCTCAACGTGCAGACTTCTTTCCAAAGGGCGAGTTGGGCCCCACAGCATCTTGCTTCCAGCTCTTTGGGATGCTAAGAAACCACTCGCTCTGCACAGTGCTCTAACAGCCTAGTGGGAACATCTCTTCCAAAGGCCTGTGAAACGCAGTTTCTTTGCAGGCCTGATCTGGCTGAAGTAGGACTTCTGCTCTGGGTGTGCTACTTTGCCCTAGAGCTGAAAGGCACAACGTGCAGGCTTCTTTCCAAAGGGCGAGTTGGGCTCCACAGCATCTTGATTCCAGCTCTTTGGGAAGCTAAGAATCAACTCGCTCTGCACAGTGCTCTTACAGCCTAGTGGGAACATCTCTTCCAAAGGCCTGTGAAACGCAGTTTCTTTGCAGGCCTGATCTGGCTGAAGTAGGACTTCTGCTCTGGGTGTGCTACTTTGCCCTAGAGCTGAAAGGCACAACGTGCAGGCTTCTTTCCAAAGGGCGAGTTGGGCCCCACAGCATCTTGCTTCCAGCTCTTTGGGAAGCTAAGAAACGACTCACTCTGCACAGTGCTCTTACAGCCTACCGGGAACATCTCTTCCAAAGGCCTGTGAAACGCAGTTTCTTTGCAGGCCTGATCTGGCTGAAGTAGGACTTCTGCTCTGGGTGTTCTACTTTGCCCTAGAGCTGAAAGGCACAACGTGCAGTCTTCTTTCCAAAGGGCGAGTTGGGCCCCACAGCATCTTGCTTCCAGCTCTTTGGGAAGCTAAGAAACAACTCGCTCTGCACAGTGCTCTTACAGCCTACCAGGAACATGTCTTCCAAAGGCCTGTGAAACGCAGTTTCTTTGCAGGCCTGATCTGGCTGAAGTAGGACTTCTGCTCTGGGTGTGCTACTTTGCCCTAGAGCTGAAAGGCACAACGTGCAGGTTTCTTTCCAAAGGGCGAGTTGGGCCCCACAGCATCTTGCTTCCAGCTCTTTGGGAAGCTAAGAAACAACTCGCTCTGCACAGTGCTCTTACAGCCTACCAGGAACATCTCTTCCAAAGGACTGTGAAACGCAGTTTCTTTGCAGGCCTGATCTGGCTGAAGTAGGACTTCTGCTCTGGGTGTGCTACTTTGCCCTAGAGCTGAAAGGCACAACGTGCAGGCTTCTTTCCAAAGGGCGAGTTGGGCCCCACAGCATCTTGCTTCCAGCTCTTTGGGAAGCTAAGAAACAACTCGCTCTGCACAGTGCTCTTACAGCCTACCGGGAACATCTCTTCCAAAGGCCTGTGAAACGCAGTTTCTTTGAAGGCCTGATCTGGCTGAAGTAGGACTTCTGCTCTGGGTGTGCTACTTTGCGCTAGAGCTGAAAGGCACAACGTGCAGGCTTCTTTCCAAAGGGCGAGTTGGGCCCCACAGCATCTTGCTTCCAGCTCTTTGGGAAGCTAAGAAACCACTCTCTCTGCACAGTGCTCTTACAGCCTAGTGGGAACATCTCTTCCAAAGGCCTGTGAAACGCAGTTTCTTTGCAGGCCTGATCTGGCTGAAGTAGGACTTCTGCTCTGGGTGTGCTACTTTGCCCTAGAGCTGAAAGGCACAACGTGCAGGCTTCTTTCCAAAGGGCGAGTTGGGCCCCACAGCATCTTGCTTCCAGCTCTTTGGGAAGCTAAGAAACAACTCGCTCTGCACAGTGCTCTTACAGCCTAGTGGGAACATCTCTTCCAAAGGCCTGTGAAACGCAGTTTCTTTGCAGGCCTGATCTGGCTGAAGTAGGACTTCTGCTCTGGGTGTGCTACTTTGCCCTAGAGCTGAAAGGCACAACGTGCAGGCTTCTTTCCAAAGGGCGTGTTGGGGCCCACAGCATCTTGCTTCCAGCTCTTTGGGAAGCTAAGAAACAACTCGCTCTGCTCAGTGCTCTTACAGCCTACCGGGAACATCTCTTCCAAAGGCCTGTGAAACGCAGTTTCTTTGCAGGCCTGATCTGGCTGAAGTAGGACTTCTGCTCTGGGTGTGCTACTTTGCCCTAGAGCTGAAAGGCACAACGTGCAGGCTTCTTTCCAAAGGGCGTGTTGGGGCCCACAGCATCTTGCTTCCAGCTCTTTGGGAAGCTAAGAAACAACTCGCTCTGCTCAGTGCTCTTACAGCCTACCGGGAACATCTCTTCCAAAGGCCTGTGAAACGCAGTTTCTTTGCAGGCCTGATCTGGCTGAAGTAGGACTTCTGCTCTGGGTGTGCTACTTTGCCCTAGAGCTGAAAGGCACAACGTGCAGGCTTCTTTCCAAAGGGCGAGTTGGGCCCCACAGTGTCTTGCTTCCAGCTCTTTGGGAAGCTAAGAAACAACTCGCTCTGCACAGTGCTCTTACAGCCTACGGGGAACATCTCTTCCAAAGGCCTGTGAAACGCAGTTTCTTTGCAGGCCTGATCTGGCTGAAGTAGGACTTCTGCTCTGGGTGTGCTACTTTGCCCTAGAGCTGAAAGGCACACCGTGCAGGCTTCTTTCCAAAGGGCGAGTTGGGCTCCACAGCATCTTGATTCCAGCTCTTTGGGAAGCTAAGAAACAACTCGCTCTGCACAGTGCTCTTACAGCCTACCGGGAACATCTCTTCCAAAGGCCTGTGAAACGCAGTTTCTTTGCAGGCCTGATCTGGCTGAAGTAGGACTTCTGCTCTGGGTGTGCTACTTTGCCCTAGAGCTGAAAGGCACAACGTGCAGGCTTCTTTCCAAAGGGAGAGTTGGGCCCCACATCATATTGCTTCCAGCTCTTTGGGAAGCTAAGAAACAACTCGCTCTGCACAGTGCTCTTACAGCCTACCGGGAACATCTCTTCCAAAGGCCTGTGAAACGCAGTTTCTTTGCAGGCCTGATCTGGCTGAAGTAGGACTTCTGCTCTGGGTGTTCTACTTTGCCCTAGAGCTGAAAGGCACAACGTGCAGGCTTCTTTCCAAAGGGCGAGTTGGGCTCCACAGCATCTTGATTCCAGCTCTTTGGGAAGCTAAGAAACAACTCGCTCTGCACAGTGCTCTTACAGCCTAGTGGGAACATCTCTTCCAAAGGCCTGTGAAACGCAGTTTCTTTGCAGGCCTGATCTGGCTGAAGTAGGACTTCTGCTCTGGGTGTGCTACTTTGCCCTAGAGCTGAAAGGCACAACGTGCAGGCTTCTTTCCAAAGGGCGAGTTGGGCCCCACAGCATCTTGCTTCCAGCTCTTTGGGAAGCTAAGAAACGACTCACTCTGCACAGTGCTCTTACAGCCTACCGGGAACATCTCTTCCAAAGGCCTGTGAAACGCAGTTTCTTTGCAGGCCTGATCTGGCTGAAGTAGGACTTCTGCTCTGGGTGTGCTACTTTGCCCTAGAGCTGAAAGGCACAACGTGCAGGCTTCTTTCCAAAGGGCGAGTTGGGCCCCACAGCATCTTGCTTCCAGCTCTTTGGGAAGCTGAGAAACCACTCGCTCTGCACAGTGCTCTTACAGCCTAGTGGGAACATCTCTTCCAAAGGCCTGTGAAACGCAGTTTCTTTGCAGGCCTGATCTGGCTGAAGTAGGACTTCTGCTCTGGGTGTGCTACTTTGCCCTAGAGCTGAAAGGCACAACGTGCAGGCTTCTTTCCAAAGGGCGAGTTGGGCCCCACAGCATCTTGCTTCCAGCTCTTTGGGAAGCTGAGAAACCACTCGCTCTGCACAGTGCTCTTACATCCTAGTGGGAACATCTCTTCCAAAGGCCTGTGAAACGCAGTTTCTTTGCAGGCCTGATCTGGCTGAAGTAGGACTTCTGCTCTGGGTGTGCTACTTTGCCCTAGAGCTGAAAGGCACAACGTGCAGGTTTCTTTCCAAAGGGCGAGTTGGGCCCCACAGCATCTTGCTTCCAGCTCTTTGGGAAGCTAAGAAACAACTCGCTCTGCACAGTGCTCTTACAGCCTACCAGGAACATCTCTTCCAAAGGACTGTGAAACGCAGTTTCTTTGCAGGCCTGATCTGGCTGAAGTAGGACTTCTGCTCTGGGTGTGCTACTTTGCCCTAGAGCTGAAAGGCACAACGTGCAGGCTTCTTTCCAAAGGGCGAGTTGGGCCCCACAGCATCTTGCTTCCAGCTCTTTGGGAAGCTAAGAAACAACTCGCTCTGCACAGTGCTCTTACAGCCTACCGGGAACATCTCTTCCAAAGGCCTGTGAAACGCAGTTTCTTTGCAGGCCTGATCTGGCTGAAGTAGGACTTCTGCTCTGGGTGTGCTACTTTGCGCTAGAGCTGAAAGGCACAACGTGCAGGCTTCTTTCCAAAGGGCGAGTTGGGCCCCACAGCATCTTGCTTCCAGCTCTTTGGGAAGCTAAGAAACCACTCTCTCTGCACAGTGCTCTTACAGCCTAGTGGGAACATCTCTTCCAAAGGCCTGTGAAACGCAGTTTCTTTGCAGGCCTGATCTGGCTGAAGTAGGACTTCTGCTCTGGGTGTGCTACTTTGCCCTAGAGCTGAAAGGCACAACGTGCAGGCTTCTTTCCAAAGGGCGAGTTGGGCCCCACAGCATCTTGCTTCCAGCTCTTTGGGAAGCTAAGAAACAACTCGCTCTGCACAGTGCTCTTACAGCCTAGTGGGAACATCTCTTCCAAAGGCCTGTGAAACGCAGTTTCTTTGCAGGCCTGATCTTGCTGAAGTAGGACTTCTGCTCTGGGTGTGCTACTTTGCCCTAGAGCTGAAAGGCACAACGTGCAGGCTTCTTTCCAAAGGGCGTGTTGGGGCCCACAGCATCTTGCTTCCAGCTCTTTGGGAAGCTAAGAAACAACTCGCTCTGCTCAGTGCTCTTACAGCCTACCGGGAACATCTCTTCCAAAGGCCTGTGAAACGCAGTTTCTTTGCAGGCCTGATCTGGCTGAAGTAGGACTTCTGCTCTGGGTGTGCTACTTTGCCCTAGAGCTGAAAGGCACAACGTGCAGGCTTCTTTCCAAAGGGCGAGTTGGGCCCCACAGCGTCTTGCTTCCAGCTCTTTGGGAAGCTAAGAAACAACTCGCTCTGCACAGTGCTCTAACAGCCTAGTGGGAACATCTCTTCCAAAGGCCTGTGAAACGCAGTTTCTTTGCAGGCCTGATCTGGCTGAAGTAGGACTTCTGCTCTGGGTGTGCTACTTTGCCCTAGAGCTGAAAGGCACACCGTGCAGGCTTCTTTCCAAAGGGCGAGTTGGGCTCCACAGCATCTTGATTCCAGCTCTTTGGGAAGCTAAGAAACAACTCGCTCTGCACAGTGCTCTTACAGCCTACCGGGAACATCTCTTCCAAAGGCCTGTGAAACGCAGTTTCTTTGCAGGCCTGATATGGCTGAAGTAGGACTTCTGCTCTGGGTGTGCTACTTTGCCCTAGAGCTGAAAGGCACAACGTGCAGGCTTCTTTCCAAAGGGAGAGTTGGGCCCCACATCATATTGCTTCCAGCTCTTTGGGAAGCTAAGAAACAACTCGCTCTGCACAGTGCTCTTACAGCCTACCGGGAACATCTCTTCCAAAGGCCTGTGAAACGCAGTTTCTTTGCAGGCCTGATCTGGCTGAAGTAGGACTTCTGCTCTGGCTGTGCTACTTTGCCCTAGAGCTGAAAGGCACAACGTGCAGGCTTCTTTCCAAAGGGAGAGTTGGGCCCCACATCATATTGCTTCCAGCTCTTTGGGAAGCTAAGAAACAACTCGCTCTGCACAGTGCTCTTACAGCCTACCGGGAACATCTCTTCCAAAGGCCTGTGAAACGCAGTTTCTTTGCAGGCCTGATCTGGCTGAAGTAGGACTTCTGCTCTGGGTGTGCTACTTTGCCCTAGAGCTGAAAGGCACAACGTGCAGGCTTCTTTCCAAAGGGAGAGTTGGGCCCCACATCATATTGCTTCCAGCTCTTTGGGAAGCTAAGAAACAACTCGCTCTGCACAGTGCTCTTACAGCCTACCGGGAACATCTCTTCCAAAGGCCTGTGAAACGCAGTTTCTTTGCAGGCCTGATCTGGCTGAAGTAGGACTTCTGCTCTGGGTGTGCTACTTTGCCCTAGAGCTGAAAGGCACAACGTGCAGGCTTCTTTCCAAAGGGCGAGTTGGGCTCCACAGCATCTTGATTCCAGCTCTTTGGGAAGCTAAGAAACAACTCGCTCTGCACAGTGCTCTTACAGCCTAGTGGGAACATCTCTTCCAAAGGCCTGTGAAACGCAGTTTCTTTGCAGGCCTGATCTGGCTGAAGTAGGACTTCTGCTCTGGGTGTGCTACTTTGCCCTAGAGCTGAAAGGCACAACGTGCAGGCTTCTTTCCAAAGGGCGAGTTGGGCCCCACAGCATCTTGCTTCCAGCTCTTTGGGAAGCTAAGAAACGACTCACTCTGCACAGTGCTCTTACAGCCTACCGGGAACATCTCTTCCAAAGGCCTGTGAAACGCAGTTTCTTTGCAGGCCTGATCTGGCTGAAGTAGGACTTCTGCTCTGGGTGTGCTACTTTGCCCTAGAGCTGAAAGGCACAACGTGCAGGCTTCTTTCCAAAGGGCGAGTTGGGCCCCACAGCATCTTGCTTCCAGCTCTTTGGGAAGCTGAGAAACCACTCGCTCTGCACAGTGCTCTTACAGCCTAGTGGGAACATCTCTTCCAAAGGCCTGTGAAACGCAGTTTCTTTGCAGGCCTGATCTGGCTGAAGTAGGACTTCTGCTCTGGGTGTGCTACTTTGCCCTAGAGCTGAAAGGCACAACGTGCAGGCTTCTTTCCAAAGGGCGAGTTGGGCCCCACAGCATCTTGCTTCCAGCTCTTTGGGAAGCTGAGAAACCACTCGCTCTGCACAGTGCTCTTACAGCCTAGTGGGAACATCTCTTCCAAAGGCCTGTGAAACGCAGTTTCTTTGCAGGCCTGATCTGGCTGAAGTAGGACTTCTGCTCTGGGTGTGCTACTTTGCCCTAGAGCTGAAAGGCACAACGTGCAGGTTTCTTTCCAAAGGGCGAGTTGGGCCCCACAGCATCTTGCTTCCAGCTCTTTGGGAAGCTAAGAAACAACTCGCTCTGCACAGTGCTCTTACAGCCTACCAGGAACATCTCTTCCAAAGGACTGTGAAACGCAGTTTCTTTGCAGGCCTGATCTGGCTGAAGTAGGACTTCTGCTCTGGGTGTGCTACTTTGCCCTAGAGCTGAAAGGCACAACGTGCAGGCTTCTTTCCAAAGGGCGAGTTGGGCCCCACAGCATCTTGCTTCCAGCTCTTTGGGAAGCTAAGAAACAACTCGCTCTGCACAGTGCTCTTACAGCCTACCGGGAACATCTCTTCCAAAGGCCTGTGAAACGCAGTTTCTTTGCAGGCCTGATCTGGCTGAAGTAGGACTTCTGCTCTGGGTGTGCTACTTTGCGCTAGAGCTGAAAGGCACAACGTGCAGGCTTCTTTCCAAAGGGCGAGTTGGGCCCCACAGCATCTTGCTTCCAGCTCTTTGGGAAGCTAAGAAACCACTCTCTCTGCACAGTGCTCTTACAGCCTAGTGGGAACATCTCTTCCAAAGGCCTGTGAAACGCAGTTTCTTTGCAGGCCTGATCTGGCTGAAGTAGGACTTCTGCTCTGGGTGTGCTACTTTGCCCTAGAGCTGAAAGGCACAACGTGCAGGCTTCTTTCCAAAGGGCGAGTTGGGCCCCACAGCATCTTGCTTCCAGCTCTTTGGGAAGCTAAGAAACAACTCGCTCTGCACAGTGCTCTTACAGCCTAGTGGGAACATCTCTTCCAAAGGCCTGTGAAACGCAGTTTCTTTGCAGGCCTGATCTTGCTGAAGTAGGACTTCTGCTCTGGGTGTGCTACTTTGCCCTAGAGCTGAAAGGCACAACGTGCAGGCTTCTTTCCAAAGGGCGTGTTGGGGCCCACAGCATCTTGCTTCCAGCTCTTTGGGAAGCTAAGAAACAACTCGCTCTGCTCAGTGCTCTTACAGCCTACCGGGAACATCTCTTCCAAAGGCCTGTGAAACGCAGTTTCTTTGCAGGCCTGATCTGGCTGAAGTAGGACTTCTGCTCTGGGTGTGCTACTTTGCCCTAGAGCTGAAAGGCACAACGTGCAGGCTTCTTTCCAAAGGGCGAGTTGGGCCCCACAGCGTCTTGCTTCCAGCTCTTTGGGAAGCTAAGAAACAACTCGCTCTGCACAGTGCTCTAACAGCCTAGTGGGAACATCTCTTCCAAAGGCCTGTGAAACGCAGTTTCTTTGCAGGCCTGATCTGGCTGAAGTAGGACTTCTGCTCTGGGTGTGCTACTTTGCCCTAGAGCTGAAAGGCACACCGTGCAGGCTTCTTTCCAAAGGGCGAGTTGGGCTCCACAGCATCTTGATTCCAGCTCTTTGGGAAGCTAAGAAACAACTCGCTCTGCACAGTGCTCTTACAGCCTACCGGGAACATCTCTTCCAAAGGCCTGTGAAACGCAGTTTCTTTGCAGGCCTGATATGGCTGAAGTAGGACTTCTGCTCTGGGTGTGCTACTTTGCCCTAGAGCTGAAAGGCACAACGTGCAGGCTTCTTTCCAAAGGGAGAGTTGGGCCCCACATCATATTGCTTCCAGCTCTTTGGGAAGCTAAGAAACAACTCGCTCTGCACAGTGCTCTTACAGCCTACCGGGAACATCTCTTCCAAAGGCCTGTGAAACGCAGTTTCTTTGCAGGCCTGATCTGGCTGAAGTAGGACTTCTGCTCTGGGTGTGCTACTTTGCCCTAGAGCTGAAAGGCACAACGTGCAGGCTTCTTTCCAAAGGGCGAGTTGGGCCCCACAGCATCTTGCTTCCAGCTCTTTGGGAAGCTAAGAAACAACTCGCTCTGCACAGTGCTCTTACAGCCTAGTGGGAACATCTCATCCAAAGGCCTGTGAAACGCAGTTTCTTTGCAGGCCTGATCTGGCTGAAGTAGGACTTCTGCTCTGGCTGTGCTACTTTGCCCTAGAGCTGAAAGGCACAACGTGCAGGCTTCTTTCCAAAGGGCGAGTTGGGCCCCACAGCATCTTGCTTCCACCTCTTTGGGAAGCTAAGAAACCACTCGCTCTGCACAGTGCTCTTACAGCCTAGTGGGAACATCTCTTCCAAAGGCCTGTGAAACGCAGTTTCTTTGCAGGCCTGATCTGGCTGAAGTAGGACTTCTGCTCTGGGTGTGCTACTTTGCCCTAGAGCTGAAAGGCACAACGTGCAGGCTTCTTTCCAAAGGGCGAGTTGGGCCCCACAGCATCTTGCTTCCAGCTCTTTGGGAAGCTAAGAAACAACTCGCTCTGAACAGTGCTCTTACAGCCTACCGGGAACATCTCTTCCAAAGGCCTGTGAAACGCAGTTTCTTTGCAGGCCTGATCTGGCTGAAGTAGGACTTCTGCTCTGGGTGTGCTACTTTGCCCTAGAGCTGAAAGGCACAATGTGCAGGCTTCTTTCCAAAGGGCGAGTTGGGCCCCACAGCATCTTGCTTCCAGCTCTTTGGGAAGCTAAGAAACCACTCGCTCTGCACAGTGCTCTAACAGCCTAGTGGGAACATCTCTTCCAAAGGCCTGTGAAACGCAGTTTCTTTGCAGGCCTCATCTGGCTGAAGTAGGACTTCTGCTCTGGGTGTGCTACTTTGCCCTAGAGCTGAAAGGCACAACGTGCAGGCTTCTTTCCAAAGGGCGAGTTGGGCTCCACAGCATCTTGATTCCAGCTCTTTGGGAAGCTAAGAAACAACTCGCTCTGCACAGTGCTCTTACAGCCTAGTGGGAACATCTCTTCCAAAGGCCTGTGAAACGCAGTTTCTTTGCAGGCCTGATCTGGCTGAAGTAGGACTTCTGTTCTGGGTGTGCTACTTTGCCCTAGAGCTGAAAGGCACAACGTGCAGGCTTCTTTCCAAAGGGCGAGTTGGGCCCCACAGCATCTTGCTTCCAGCTCTTTGGGAAGCTAAAAAACCACTCGCTCTGCACAGTGCTCTAACAGCCTAGTGGGAACATCTCTTCCAAAGGCCTGTGAAACGCAGTTTCTTTGCAGGCCTGATCTGGCTGAAGTAGGACTTCTGCTCTGGGTGTACTACTTTGCCCTAGAGCTGAAAGGCACAACGTGCAGGCTTCTTTCCAAAGGGCGAGTTGGGCTCCACAGCATCTTGATTCCAGCTCTTTGGGAAGCTAAGAAACAATTCGCTCTGCACAGTGCTCTTACAGCCTAGTGGGAACATCTCTTCCAAAGGCCTGTGAAACGCAGTTTCTTTGCAGGCCTGATCTGGCTGAAGTAGGACTTCTGCTCTGGGTGTGCTACTTTGCCCTAGAGCTGAAAGGCACAACGTGCAGGCTTCTTTCCAAAGGGCGAGTTGGGCCCCACAGCATCTTGCTTCCAGCTCTTTGGGAAGCTAAGAAACGACTCGCTCTGCACAGTGCTCTTACAGCCTACCGGGAACATCTCTTCCAAAGGCCTGTGAAACGCAGTTTCTTTGCAGGCCTGATCTGGCTGAAGTAGGACTTCTGCTCTGGGTGTGCTACTTTGCCCTAGAGCTGAAAGGCACAACGTGCAGGCTTCTTTCCAAAGGGCGAGTTGGGCCCCACAGCATCTTGCTTCCAGCTCTTTGGGAAGCTGAGAAACCACTCGCTCTGCACAGTGCTCTTACAGCCTAGTGGGAACATCTCTTCCAAGGGCCTGTGAAACGCAGTTTCTTTGCAGGCCTGATCTGGCTGAAGTAGGACTTCTGCTCTGGGTGTGCTACTTTGCCCTAGAGCTGAAAGGCACAACGTGCAGGCTTCTTTCCAAAGGGCGAGAAGGGCCCCACAGCATCTTGCTTCCAGCTCTTTGGGAAGCTAAGAAACAACTCGCTCTGCACAGTGCTCTTACAGCCTAGTGGGAACATCTCTTCCAAAGGCCTGTGAAACGCAGTTTCTTTGCAGGCCTGATCTGGCTGAAGTAGGACTTCTGCTCTGGGTGTGCTACTTTGCCCTAGAGCTGAAAGGCACAACGTGCAGGCTTCTTTCCAAAGGGCGAGTTGGGCCCCACAGCATCTTGCTTCAAACTCTTTGGGAAGCTAAGAAACCACTCGCTCTGCACAGTGCTCTTACAGCCTTGTGGGAACATCTCTTCCAAAGGCCTGTGAAACGCAGTTTCTTTGCAGGCCTGATCTGGCTGAAGTAGGACTTCTGCTCTGGCTGTGCTACTTTGCCCTAGAGCTGAAAGGCACAACGTGCAGGCTTCTTTCCAAAGGGCGAGTTGGGCCCCACAGCATCTTGCTTCCAGCTCTTTGGGAAGCTAAGAAACCACTCGCTCTGCACAGTGCTCTTACAGCCTAGTGGGAACATCTCTTCCAAAGGCCTGTGAAACGCAGTTTCTTTGCAGGCCTGATCTGGCTGAAGTAGGACTTCTGCTCTGGGTGTGCTACTTTGCCCTAGAGCTGAAAGGCACAACGTGCAGGCTTCTTTCCAAAGGGCGAGTTGGGCCCCACAGCATCTTGCTTCCAGCTCTTTGGGAAGCTAAGAAACAACTCGCTCTGCACAGTGCTCTTACAGCCTACCGGGAACATCTCTTCCAAAGGCCTGTGAAACGCAGTTTCTTTGCAGGCCTGATCTGGCTGAAGTAGGACTTCTGCTCTGGGTGTGCTACTTTGCCCTAGAGCTGAAAGGCACAACGTGCAGGCTTCTTTCCAAAGGGCGAGTTGGGCCCCACAGCATCTTGCTTCCAGCTCTTTGGGAAGCTGAGAAACCACTCGCTCTGTACAGTGCTCTTACAGCCTAGTGGGAACATCTCTTCCAAAGGCCTGTGAAACGCAGTTTCTTTGCAGGCCTGATCTGGCTGAAGTAGGACTTCTGCTCTGGGTGTGCTACTTTGCCCTAGAGCTGAAAGGCACAACGTGCAGGCTTCTTTCCAAAGGGCGAGTTGGGCCCCACAGCATCTTGCTTCCAGCTCTTTGGGAAGCTAAGAAACAACTCGCTCTGCACAGTGCTCTTACAGCCTACCGGGAACATCTCTTCCAAAGGACTGTGAAACGCAGTTTCTTTGCAGGCCTGATCTGGCTGAAGTAGGACTTCTGCTCTGGGTGTGCTACTTTGCCCTAGAGCTGAAAGGCACAACGTGCAGGCTTCTTTCCAAAGGGCGAGTTGGGCCCCACAGCATCTTGCTTCCAGCTCTTTGGGAAGCTAAGAAACCACTCGCTCTGCACAGTGCTCTAACAGCCTAGTGGGAACATCTCTTCCAAAGGCCTGTGAAACGCAGTTTCTTTGCAGGCCTGATCTGGCTGAAGTAGGACTTCTGCTCTGGGTGTGCTACTTTGCCCTAGAGCTGAAAGGCACAACGTGCAGGCTTCTTTCCAAAGGGCGAGTTGGGCCCCACAGCATCTTGCTTCCAGCTCTTTGGGAAGCTAAGAAACAACTCGCTCTGCAGAGTGCTCTTACAGCCTAGTGGGAACATCTCTTCCAAAGGCCTGTGAAACGCAGTTTCTTTGCAGGCCTGATCTGGCTGAAGTAGGACTTCTGCTCTGGGTGTGCTACTTTGCCCTAGAGCTGAAAGGCACAACGTGCAGGCTTCTTTCCAAAGGGCGTGTTGGGGCCCACAGCATCTTGCTTCCAGCTCTTTGGGAAGCTAAGAAACAACTCGCTCTGCTCAGTGCTCTTACAGCCTACCGGGAACATCTCTTCCAAAGGCCTGTGAAACGCAGTTTCTTTGCAGGCCTGATCTGGCTGAAGTAGGACTTCTGCTCTGGGTGTGCTACTTTGCCCTAGAGCTGAAAGGCACAACGTGCAGGCTTCTTTCCAAAGGGCGAGTTGGGCCCCACAGCGTCTTGCTTCCAGCTCTTTGGGAAGCTAAGAAACAACTCGCTCTGCACAGTGCTCTTACAGCCTACGGGGAACATCTCTTCCAAAGGCCTGTGAAACGCAGTTTCTTTGCAGGCCTGATCTGGCTGAAGTAGGACTTCTGCTCTGGGTGTGCTACTTTGCCCTAGAGCTGAAAGGCACAACGTGCAGGCTTCTTTCCAAAGGGCGAGTTGGGCTCCACAGCATCTTGATTCCAGCTCTTTGGGAAGCTAAGAAACAACTCGCTCTGCACAGTGCTCTTACAGCCTAGTGGGAACATCTCTTCCAAAGGCCTGTGAATCGCAGTTTCTTTGCAGGCCTGATCTGGCTGAAGTAGGACTTCTGCTCTGGGTGTGCTACTTTGCCCTAAAGCTGAAAGGCACAACGTGCAGGCTTCTTTCCAAAGGGCGAGTTGGGCCCCACAGCATCTTGCTTCCAGCTCTTTGGGAAGCTAAGAAACCACTCGCTCTGCACAGTGCTCTAACAGCCTAGTGGGAGCATCTCTTCCAAAGGCCTGTGAAACGCAGTTTCTTTGCAGGCCTGATCTGGCTGAAGTAGGACTTCTGCTCTGGGTGTGCTACTTTGCCCTAGAGCTGAAAGGCACAACGTGCAGGCTTCTTTCCAAAAGGCGAGTTGGGCTCCACCTCATCTTGATTCCAGCTCTTTGGGAAGCTAAGAAACAACTCGCTCTGCACAGTGCTCTTACAGCCTACCGGGAACATCTCTTCCAAAGGCCTGTGAAACGCAGTTTCTTTGCAGGCCTGATCTGGCTGAAGTAGGACTTCTGCTCTGGGTGTGCTACTTTGCCCTAGAGCTGAAAGGCACAACGTGCAGGCTTCTTTCCAAAGGGCGAGTTGGGCCCCACAGCATCTTGCTTCCAGCTCTTTGGGAAGCTGAGAAACCACTCGCTCTGCACAGTGCTCTTACAGCCTAGTGGGAACATCTCTTCCAAAGGCCTGTGAAACGCAGTTTCTTTGCAGGCCTGATGTGGCTGAAGTAGGACTTCTGCTCTGGATGTGCTACTTTGCCCTAGAGCTGAAAGGCACAACGTGCAATCTTCTTTCCAAAGGGCGAGAAGGGCCCCACAGCATCTTGCTTCCAGCTCTTTGGGAAGCTAAGAAACAACTCGCTCTGCACAGTGCTCTTACAGCCTACCGGGAATATGTCTTCCAAAGGCCTGTGAAACGCAGTTTCTTTGCAGGCCTGATCTGGCTGAAGTAGGACTTCTGCTCTGGGTGTGCTACTTTGCCCTAGAGCTGAAAGGCACAACGTGCAGGCTTCTTTCCAAAGGGCGAGTTGGGCCCCACATCATCTTGCTTCTAGCTCTTTGGGAAGCTAAGAAACAACTCGCTCTGCACAGTGCTCTTACAGCCTACCGGGAACATCTCTTCCAAAGGCCTGTGAAACGCAGTTTCTTTGCAGGCCTGATCTGGCTGAAGTAGGACTTCTGCTCTGGGTGTGCTACTTTGCCCTAGAGCTGAAAGGCACAACGTGCAGGCTTCTTTCCAAAGGGCGAGTTGGGCCCCACAGCATCTTGCTTCCAGCTCTTTGGGAAGCTAAGAAACAACTCGCTCTGCACAGTGCTCTTACAGCCTACCGGGAACATGTCTTCCAAAGGCCTGTGAAACGCAGTTTCTTTGCAGGCCTGATCTGGCTGAAGTAGGACTTCTGCTCTGGCTGTGCTACTTTGCCCTAGAGCTGAAAGGCACAACGTGCAGGCTTCTTTCCAAAGGGCGAGTTGGGCCCCACAGCATCTTGCTTCCAGCTCTTTGGGAAGCTAAGAAACCACTCGCTCTGCACAGTGCTCTTACAGCCTACCGGGAACATCTCTTCCAAAGGCCTGTGAAACGCAGTTTCTTTGCAGGCCTGACCTGGCTGAAGTAGGACTTCTGCTCTGGGTGTGCTACTTTGCCCTAGAGCTGAAAGGCACAACGTGCAGGCTTCTTTCCAAAGGGCGAGTTGGGCCCCACAGCATCTTGCTTCCAGCTCTTTGGGAAGCTAAGAAACAACTCGCTCTGCACAGTGCTCTTACAGCCTACCGGGAACATCTCTTCCAAAGGCCTGTGAAACGCAGTTTCTTTGCAGGCCTGATCTGGCTGAAGTAGGACTTCTGCTCTGGGTGTGCTACTTTGCCCTAGAGCTGAAAGGCACAACGTGCAGGCTTCTTTCCAAAGGGCGAGTTGGGCCCCACAGCATCTTGCTTCCAGCTCTTTGGGAAGCTAAGAAACCACTCGCTCTGCACAGTGCTCTAACAGCCTAGTGGGAACATCTCTTCCAAAGGCCTGTGAAACGCAGTTTCTTTGCAGGCCTGATCTGGCTGAAGTAGGACTTCTGCTCTGGGTGTGCTACTTTGCCCTAGAGCTGAAAGGCACAACGTGCAGGCTTCTTTCCAAAGGGCGAGTTGGGCTCCACAGCATCTTGATTCCAGCTCTTTGGGAAGCTAAGAAACAACTCGCTCTGCACAGTGCTCTTACAGCCTAGTGGGAACATCTCTTCCAAAGGCCTGTGAAACGCAGTTTCTTTGCAGGCCTGATCTGGCTGAAGTAGGACTTCTGCTCTGGGTGTGCTACTTTGCCCTAGAGCTGAAAGGCACAACGTGCAGGCTTCTTTCCAAAGGGCGAGTTGGGCCCCACAGCATCTTGCTTCCAGCTCTTGGGGAATCTAAGAAACAACTCGCTCTGCACAGTGCTCTTACAGCCTACCGGGAACATCTCTTCCAAAGGCCTGTGAAACGCAGTTTCTTTGCAGGCCTGATCTGGCTGAAGTAGGACTTCTGCTCTGGGTGTGCTACTTTGCCCTAGAGCTGAAAGGCACAACGTGCAGGCTTCTTTCCAAAGGGCGAGTTGGGCCCCACAGCATCTTGCTTCCAGCTCTTTGGGAAGCTGAGAAACCACTCGCTCTGCACAGTGCTCTTACAGCCTAGTGGGAACATCTCTTCCAAAGGCCTGTGAAACGCAGTTTCTTTGCAGGCCTGATCTGGCTGAAGTAGGACTTCTGCTCTGGGTGTGCTACTTTGCCCTAGAGCTGAAAGGCACAACGTGCAGGCTTCTTTCCAAAGGGCGAGTTGGGCCCCACAGCATCTTGCTTCCAGCTCTTTGGGAAGCTAAGAAACAACTCGCTCTGCACAGTGCTCTTACAGCCTAGTGGGAACATCTCTTCCAAAGGCCTGTGAAACGCAGTTTCTTTGCAGGCCTGATCTGGCTGAAGTAGGACTTCTGCTCTGGGTGTGCTACTTTGCCCTAGAGCTGAAAGGCACAACGTGCAGGCTTCTTTCCAAAGGGCGTGTTGGGGCCCACAGCATCTTGCTTCCAGCTCTTTGGGAAGCTAAGAAACAACTCGCTCTGCTCAGTGCTCTTACAGCCTACCGGGAACATCTCTTCCAAAGGCCTGTGAAACGCAGTTTCTTTGCAGGCCTGATCTGGCTGAAGTAGGACTTCTGCTCTGGGTGTGCTACTTTGCCCTAGAGCTGAAAGGCACAACGTGCAGGCTTCTTTCCAAAGGGCGAGTTGGGCCCCACAGCGTCTTGCTTCCAGCTCTTTGGGAAGCTAAGAAACAACTCGCTCTGCACAGTGCTCTTACAGCCTACGGGGAACATCTCTTCCAAAGGCCTGTGAAACGCAGTTTCTTTGCAAGCCTGATCTGGCTGAAGTAGGACTTCTGCTCTGGGTGTGCTACTTTGCCCTAGAGCTGAAAGGCACAACGTGCAGGCTTCTTTCCAAAGGGCGAGTTGGGCTCCACAGCATCTTGATTCCAGCTCTTTGGGAAGCTAAGAAACAACTCGCTCTGCACAGTGCTCTTACAGCCTAGTGGGAACATCTCTTCCAAAGGCCTGTGAAACGCAGTTTCTTTGCAGGCCTGATCTGGCTGAAGTAGGACTTCTGCTCTGGGTGTGCTACTTTGCCCTAAAGCTGAAAGGCACAACGTGCAGGCTTCTTTCCAAAGGGCGAGTTGGGCCCCACAGCATCTTGCTTCCAGCTCTTTGGGAAGCTAAGAAACCACTCGCTCTGCACAGTGCTCTAACAGCCTAGTGGGAACATCTCTTCCAAAGGCCTGTGAAACGCAGTTTCTTTGCAGGCCTGATCTGGCTGAAGTAGGACTTCTGCTCTGGGTGTGCTACTTTGCCCTAGAGCTGAAAGGCACAACGTGCAGGCTTCTTTCCAAAAGGCGAGTTGGGCTCCACTGCATCTTGATTCCAGCTCTTTGGGAAGCTAAGAAACAACTCGCTCTGCACAGTGCTCTTACAGCCTACCGGGAACATCTCTTCCAAAGGCCTGTGAAACGCAGTTTCTTTGCAGGCCTGATCTGGCTGAAGTAGGACTTCTGCTCTGGGTGTGCTACTTTGCCCTAGAGCTGAAAGGCACAACGTGCAGGCTTCTTTCCAAAGGGCGAGTTGGGCCCCACAGCATCTTGCTTCCAGCTATTTGGGAAGCTGAGAAACCACTCGCTCTGCACAGTGCTCTTACAGCCTAGTGGGAACATCTCTTCCAAAGGCCTGTGAAACGCAGTTTCTTTGCAGGCCTGATGTGGCTGAAGTAGGACTTCTGCTCTGGGTGTGCTACTTTGCCCTAGAGCTGAAAGGCACAACGTGCAGGCTTCTTTCCAAAGGGCGAGTTGGGCCCCACATCATCTTGCTTCTAGCTCTTTGGGAAGCTAAGAAACAACTCGCTCTGCACAGTGCTCTTACAGCCTACCGGGAACATCTCTTCCAAAGGCCTGTGAAACGCAGTTTCTTTGCAGGCCTGATGTGGCTGAAGTAGGACTTCTGCTCTGGGTGTGCTACTTTGCCCTAGAGCTGAAAGGCACAACGTGCAGGCTTCTTTCCAAAGGGCGAGTTGGGCCCCACAGCATCTTGCTTCCAGCTCTTTGGGAAGCTAAGAAACAACTCGCTCTGCACAGTGCTCTTACAGCCTAGTGGGAACATCTCTTCCAAAGGCCTGTGAAACGCAGTTTCTTTGCAGGCCTGATCTGGCTGAAGTAGGACTTCTGCTCTGGCTGTGCTACTTTGCCCTAGAGCTGAAAGGCACAACGTGCAGGCTTCTTTCCAAAGGGCGAGTTGGGCCCCACAGCATCTGGCTTCCAGCTCTTTGGGATGCTAAGAAACCATTCGCTCTGCACAGTGCTCTTACAGCCTACCGGGAACATCTCTTCCAAAGTCCTGTGAAACGCAGTTTCTTTGCAGGCCTGATCTGGCTGAAGTAGGACTTCTGCTCTGGGTGTGCTACTTTGCCCTAGAGCTGAAAGGCACAACGTGCAGGCTTCTTTCCAAAGGGCGAGTTGGGCCCCACAGCATCTTGCTTCCAGCTCTTTGGGAAGCTAAGAAACAACTCGCTCTGCACAGTGCTCTTACAGCCTACCGGGAACATCTCTTCCAAAGGCCTGTGAAACGCAGTTTCTTTGCAGGCCTGATCTGGCTGAAGTAGGACTTCTGCTCTGGGTGTGCTACTTTGCCCTAGAGCTGAAAGGCACAACGTGCAGGCTTCTTTCCAAAGGGCGAGTTGGGCCCCACAGCATCTTGCTTCCAGCTCTTTGGGAAGCTAAGAAACCACTCGCTCTGCACAGTGCTCTAACAGCCTAGTGGGAACATCTCTTCCAAAGGCCTGTGAAACGCAGTTTCTTTGCAGGCCTGATCTGGCTGAAGTAGGACTTCTGCTCTGGGTGTGCTACTTTGCCCTAGAGCTGAAAGGCACAACGTGCAGGCTTCTTTCCAAAGGGCGAGTTGGGCTCCACAGCATCTTGATTCCAGCTCTTTGGGAAGCTAAGAAACAACTCGCTCTGCACAGTGCTCTTACAGCCTAGTGGGAACATCTCTTCCAAAGGCCTGTGAAACGCAGTTTCTTTGCAGGCCTGATCTGGCTGAAGTAGGACTTCTGCTCTGGGTGTGCTACTTTGCCCTAGAGCTGAAAGGCACAACGTGCAGGCTTCTTTCCAAAGGGCGAGTTGGGCCCCACAGCATCTTGCTTCCAGCTCTTGGGGAATCTAAGAAACAACTCGCTCTGCACAGTGCTCTTACAGCCTACCGGGAACATCTCTTCCAAAGGCCTGTGAAACGCAGTTTCTTTGCAGGCCTGATCTGGCTGAAGTAGGACTTCTGCTCTGGGTGTGCTACTTTGCCCTAGAGCTCAAAGGCACAACGTGCAGGCTTCTTTCCAAAGGGCGAGTTGGGCCCCACAGCATCTTGCTTCCAGCTCTTTGGGAAGCTAAGAAACCACTCGCTCTGGACAGTGCTCTTACAGCCTACCGGGAGCATCTCTTCCAAAGGCCTGTGAAACGCAGTTTCTTTGCAGGCCTGATCTGGCTGAAGTAGGACTTCTGCTCTGGGTGTGCTACTTTGCCCTAGAGCTGAAAGGCACAACGTGCAGGCTTCTTTCCAAAGGGCGAGTTGGGCCCCACAGCATCTTGCTTCCAGCTCTTTGGGAAGCTAAGAAACCACTCGCTCTGCACAGTGCTCTTACAGCCTACCGGGAACATCTCTTCCAAAGGCCTGTGAAACGCAGTTTCTTTGCAGGCCTGATCTGGCTGAAGTAGGACTTCTGCTCTGGGTGTGCTACTTTGCCCTAGAGCTGAAAGGCACAACGTGCAGGCTTCTTTCCAAAGGGCGAGTTGGGCCCCACAGCATCTTGCTTCCAGCTCTTTGGGAAGCTAAGAAACCACTCGCTCTGCACAGTGCTCTTACAGCCTAGTGGGAACATCTCTTCCAAAGGCCTGTGAAACGCAGTTTCTTTGCAGGCCTGATCTGGCTGAAGTAGGACTTCTGCTCTGGGTGTGCTACTTTGCCCTAGAGCTGAAAGGCACAACGTGCAGGTTTCTTTCCAAAGGGCGAGTTGGGCCCCACAGCATCTTGCTTCCAGCTCTTTGGAAAGCTAAGAAACAACTCGCTCTGCACAGTGCTCTTACAGCCTACCGGGAACATCTCTTCCAAAGGCCTGTGAAACGCAGTTTCTTTGCAGGCCTGATCTGGCTGAAGTAGGACTTCTGCTCTCGGTGTGCTACTTTGCCCTAGAGCTGAAAGGCACAACGTGCAGGCTTCTTTCCAAAGGGCGTGTTGGGGCCCACAGCATCTTGCTTCCAGCTCTTTGGGAAGCTAAGAAACAACTCGCTCTGCTCAGTGCTCTTACAGCCTACCGGGAACATCTCTTCCAAAGGCCTGTGAAACGCAGTTTCTTTGCAGGCCTGATCTGGCTGAAGTAGGACTTCTGCTCTGGGTGTGCTACTTTGCCCTAGAGCTGAAAGGCACAACGTGCAGGCTTCTTTCCAAAGGGCGAGTTGGGCCCCACAGCATCTTGCTTCCAGCTCTTTGGGAAGCTAAGAAACAACTCGCTCTGCACAGTGGTCTTACAGCCTACCGGGAACATGTCTTCCAAAGGCCTGTGAAACGCAGTTTCTTTGCAGGCCTGATGTGGCTGAAGTAGGACTTCTGCTCTGGGTGTGCTACTTTGCCCTAGAGCTGAAAGGCACAACGTGCAGGCTTCTTTCCAAAGGGCGAGTTGGGCCCCACAGCATCTTGCTTCCAGCTCTTTGGGAAGCTAAGAAACAACTCGCTCTGCACAGTGCTCTTAGAGCCTACCAGTAACATCTCTTCCAAAGGCCTGTGAAACGCAGTTTCTTTGCAGGCCTGATCTGGCTGAAGTAGGACTTCTGCTCTGGGTGTGCTACTTTGCCCTAGAGCTGAAAGGCACAACGTGCAGGCTTCTTTCCAAAGGGCAAGTTGGGCCCCACAGCATCTTGCTTCCAGCTCTTTGGGAAGCTAAGAAACCACTCGCTCTGCACAGTGCTCTAACAGCCTAGTGGGAACATCTCTTCCAAAGGCCTGTGAAACGCAGTTTCTTTGCAGGCCTGATCTGGCTGAAGTAGGACTTCTGCTCTGGGTGTGCTACTTTGCCCTAGAGCTGAAAGGCACAACGTGCAGGCTTCTTTCCAAAGGGCGAGTTGGGCTCCACAGCATCTTGATTCCAGCTCTTTGGGAAGCTAAGAAACAACTCGCTCTGCACAGTGCTCTTACAGCCTAGTGGGAACATCTCTTCCAAAGGCCTGTGAAACGCAGTTTCTTTGCAGGCCTGATCTGGCTGAAGTAGGACTTCTGCTCTGGGTGTGCTACTTTGCCCTAGAGCTGAAAGGCACAACGTGCAGGCTTCTTTCCAAAGGGCGAGTTGGGCCCCACAGCATCTTGCTTCCAGCTCTTGGGGAATCTAAGAAACAACTCGCTCTGCACAGTGCTCTTACAGCCTACCGGGAACATCTCTTCCAAAGGCCTGTGAAACGCAGTTTCTTTGCAGGCCTGATCTGGCTGAAGTAGGACTTCTGCTCTGGGTGTGCTACTTTGCCCTAGAGCTGAAAGGCACAACGTGCAGGCTTCTTTCCAAAGGGCGAGTTGGGCCCCACAGCATCTTGCTTCCAGCTCTTTGGGAAGCTGAGAAACCACTCGCTCTGCACAGTGCTCTTACAGCCTAGTGGGAACGTCTCTTCCAAAGGCCTGTGAAACGCAGTTTCTTTGCAGGCCTGATCTGGCTGAAGTAGGACTTCTGCTCTGGGTGTGCTACTTTGCCCTAGAGCTGAAAGGCACAACGTGCAGGCTTCTTTCCAAAGGGCGAGTTGGGCTCCACAGCATCCTTATTCCAGCTCTTTGGGAAGCTAAGAAACAACTCGCTCTGCACAGTGCTCTTACAGCCTAGTGGGAACATCTCTTCCAAAGGCCTGTGAAACGCAGTTTCTTTGCAGGCCTGATCTGGCTGAAGTAGGACTTCTGCTCTGGGTGTGCTACTTTGCCCTAGAGCTGAAAGGCACAACGTGCAGGCTTCTTTCCAAAGGGCGAGTTGGGCCCCACAGCATCTTGCTTCCAGCTCTTTGGGAAGCTAAGAAACCACTCGCTCTGCACAGTGCTCTAACAGGCTAGTGGGAACATCTCTTCCAAAGGCCTGTGAAACGCAGTTTCTTTGCAGGCCTGATCTGGCTGAAGTAGGAGTTCTGCTCTGGGTGTACTACTTTGCCCTAGAGCTGAAAGGCACAACGTGCAGGCTTCTTTCCAAAGGGCGAGTTGGGCCCCACAGCATCTTGCTTCCAGCTCTTTGGGAAGCTGAGAAACCACTCGCTCTGCACAGTGCTCTTACAGCCTAGTGGGAACATCTCTTCCAAAGGCCTGTGAAACGCAGTTTCTTTGCAGGCCTGATCTGGCTGAAGTAGGACTTCTGCTCTGGGTGTGCTACTTTGCCCTAGAGCTGAAAGGCACAACGTGCAATCTTCTTTCCAAAGGGCGAGAAGGGCCCCACAGCATCTTGCTTCCAGCTCTTTGGGAAGCTAAGAAACAACTCGCTCTGCACAGTGCTCTTACAGCCTACCGGGAACATCTCTTCCAAAGGCCTGTGAAACGCAGTTTCTTTGCAGGCCTGATCTGGCTGAAGTAGGACTTCTGCTCTGGGTGTGCTACTTTGCCCTAGAGCTGAAAGGCACAACGTGCAGGATTCTTTCCAAAGGGCGAGTTGGGCCCCACATCATCTTGCTTCCATCTCTTTGGGAAGCTAAGAAACAACTCGCTCTGCACAGTGCTCTTACAGCCTACCGGGAACATCTCTTCCAAAAGCCTGTGAAACGCAGTTTCTTTGCAGGCCTGATCTGGCTGAAGTAGGACTTCTGCTCTGGGTGTGCTACTTTGCCCTAGAGCTGAAAGGCACAACGTGCAGGCTTCTTTCCAAAGGGCGAGTTGGTCCCCACAGCATCTTGCTTCCAGCACTTTGGGAAGCTAAGAAACAACTCGCTCTGTACAGTGCTCTTACAGCCTAGTGGGAACATCTCTTCCAAAGGCCTGTGAAACGCAGTTTCTTTGCAGGCCTGATCTGGCTGAAGTAGGACTTCTGCTCTGGCTGTGCTACTTTGCCCTAGAGCTGAAAGGCACAACGTGCAGGCTTCTTTCCAAAGGGCGAGTTGGGCCCCACAGCATCTTGCTTCCAGCTCTTTGGGAAGCTAAGAAACCACTCGCTCTGCACAGTGCTCTTACAGCCTAGTGGGAACATCTCTTCCAAAGGCCTGTGAAACGCAGTTTCTTTGCAGGCCTGATCTGGCTGAAGTAGGACTTCTGCTCTGGGTGTGCTACTTTGCCCTAGAGCTGAAAGGCACAACGTGCAGGCTTCTTTCCAAAGGGCGAGTTGGGCCCCACAGCATCTTGCTTCCAGCTCTTTGGGAAGCTAAGAAACAACTCGCTCTGCACAGTGCTCTTACAGCCTACCGGGAACATCTCTTCCAAAGGCCTGTGAAACGCAGTTTCTTTGCAGGCCTGATCTGGCTGAAGTAGGACTTCTGCTCTGGGTGTGCTACTTTGCCCTAGAGCTGAAAGGCACAACGTGCAGTCTTCTTTCCAAAGGGCGAGGTGGGCCCCACAGCATCTTGCTTCCAGCTCTTTGGGAAGCTAAGAAACCACTCGCTCTGCACAGTGCTCTTACAGCCTTGTGGGAACATCTCTTCCAAAGGCCTGTGAAACGCAGTTTCTTTGCAGGCCTGATCTGGCTGAAGTAGGACTTCTGCTCTGGGTGTGCTACTTTGCCCTAGAGCTGAAAGGCACAACGTGAAGGCTTCTTTCCAAAGGGCGAGTTGGGCCCCACAGCATCTTGCTTCCAGCTCTTTGGGAAGCTAAGAAACCACTCGCTCTGCACAGTGCTCTTACAGCCTACCGGGAACATCTCTTCCAAAGGCCTGTGAAACGCAGTTTCTTTGCAGGCCTGATCTGGCTGAAGTAGGACTTCTGCTCTGGGTGTGCTACTTTGCCCTAGAGCTGAAAGGCACAACGTGCAGGCTTCTTTCCAAAGGGCGAGTTGGGCCCCACAGCATCTTGCTTCCAGCTCTTTGGGAAGCTAAGAAACAACTCGCTCTGCACAGTGCTCTTACAGCCTACCGGGAACATCTCTTCCAAAGGCCTGTGAAACGCAGTTTCTTTGCAGGCCTGATCTGGCTGAAGTAGGACTTCTGGTCTGGGTGTGCTACTTTGCCCTAGTGCTGAAAGGCACAACGTGCAGGCTTCTTTCCAAAGGGCGAGTTGGGCCCCACAGCATCTTGCTTCCAGCTCTTTGGGAAGCTAAGAAACCACTCGCTCTGCACAGTGCTCTTACAGCCTAGTGGGAACATCTCTTCCAAAGGCCTGTGAAACGCAGTTTCTTTGCAGGCCTGATCTGGCTGAAGTAGGACTTCTGCTCTGGGTGTGCTACTTTGCCCTAGAGCTGAAAGGCACAACGTGCAGGCTTCTTTCCAAAGGGCGAGTTGGGCCCCACAGCATCTTGCTTACAGCTCTTTGGGAAGCTAAGAAACAACTCGCTCTGCACAGTGCTCTTACAGCCTACCGGGAACATGTCTTCCAAAGGCCTGTGAAACGCAGTTTCTTTGCAGGCCTGATCTGGCTGAAGTAGGACTTCTGCTCTGGGTGTGCTACTTTGCCCTAGAGCTGAAAGGCACAACGTGCAGGCTTCTTTCCAAAGGGCGAGTTGGGCCCCACAGCATCTTGCTTCCAGCTCTTTGGGAAGCTAAGAAACCACTCGCTCTGCACAGTGCTCTAACAGCCGAGTGGGAACATCTCTTCCAAAGGCCTGTGAAACGCAGTTTCTTTGCAGGCCTGATCTGGCTGAAGTAGGACTTCTGCTCTGGGTGTGCTACTTTGCCCTAGAGCTGAAAGGCACAACGTGCAGGCTTCTTTCCAAAGGGCGAGTTGGGCTCCACAGCATCTTGATTCCAGCTCTTTGGGAAGCTAAGAAACAACTCGCTCTGCACAGTGCTCTTACAGCCTACCGGGAACATCTCTTCCAAAGGCCTGTGAAACGCAGTTTCTTTGCAGGCCTGATCTGGCTGAAGTAGGACTTCTGCTCTGGGTGTGCTACTTTGCCCTAGAGCTGAAAGGCACAACGTGCAGGCTTCTTTCCAAAGGGCGAGTTGGGCCCCACAGCATCTTGCTTCCAGCTCTTTGGGAAGCTAAGAAACCACTCGCTCTGCACAGTGCTCTAACAGCCTAGTGGGAACATCTCTTCCAAAGGCCTGTGAAACGCAGTTTCTTTGCAGGCCTGATCTGGCTGAAGTAGGACTTCTGCTCTGGGTGTGCTACTTTGCCCTAGAGCTGAAAGGCACAACGTGCAGTCTTCTTTCCAAAGGGCGAGTTGGGCTCCACAGCATCTTGATTCCAGCTCTTTGGGAAGCTAAGAAACAACTCGCTCTGCACAGTGCTCTTACAGCCTAGTGGGAACATCTCTTCCAAAGGCCTGTGAAACGCAGTTTCTTTTCAGGCCTGATCTGGCTGAAGTAGGACTTCTGCTCTGGGTGTGCTACTTTGCCCTAGAGCTGAAAGGCACAACGTGCAGGCTTCTTTCCAAAGGGCGAGTTGGGCCCCACAGCATCTTGCTTCCAGCTCTTTGGGAAGCTAAGAAACAACTCGCTCTGCACAGTGCTCTTACAGCCTACCGGGAACATCTCTTCCAAAGGCCTGTGAAACGCAGTTTCTTTGCAGGCCTGATCTGGCTGAAGTAGGACTTCTGCTCTGGGTGTGCTACTTTGCCCTAGAGCTGAAAGGCACAACGTGCAGGCTTCTTTCCAAAGGGCGAGTTGGGCCCCACAGCATCTTGCTTCCAGCTCTTTGGGAAGCTGAGAAACCACTCGCTCTGCACAGTGCTCTTACAGCCTACCGGGAACATCTCTTCCAAAGGCCTGTGAAACGCAGTTTCTTTGCAGGCCTGATCTGGCTGAAGTAGGACTTCTGCTCTGGGTGTGCTACTTTGCCCTAGAGCTGAAAGGCACAACGTGCAGGCTTCTTTCCAAAGGGCGAGAAGGGCCCCACAGCATCTTGCTTCCAGCTCTTTGGGAAGCTAAGAAACAACTCGCTCTGCACAGTGCTCTTACAGCCTACCAGGAACATCTCTTCCAAAGGCCTGTGAAACGCAGTTTCTTTGCAGGCCTGATCTGGCTGAAGTAGGACTTCTGCTCTGGGTGTGCTACTTTGCCCTAGAGCTGAAAGGCACAACGTGCAGGCTTCTTTCCAAAGGGCGAGTTGGGCCCCACAGCATCTTGCTTCCAGCTCTTTGGGAAGCTAAGAAACCACTCGCTCTGCACAGTGCTCTTACAGCCTTGTGGGCACATATCTTCCAAAGGCCTGTGAAACGCAGTTTCTTTGCAGGCCTGATCTGGCTGAAGTAGGACTTCTGCTCTGGGTGTGCTACTTTGCCCTAGAGCTGAAAGGCACAACGTGCAGGCTTCTTTCCAAAGGGCGAGTTGGGCCCCACAGCATCTTGCTTCCAGCTCTTTGGGAAGCTAAGAAACCACTCGCTCTGCACAGTGCTCTTACAGCCTTGTGGGCACATCTCTTCCAAAGGCCTGTGAAACGCAGTTTCTTTGCAGGCCTGATCTGGCTGAAGTAGGACTTCTGCTCTGGGTGTGCTACTTTGCCCTAGAGCTGAAAGGCACAACGTGCAGGCTTCTTTCCAAAGGGCGAGTTGGGCCCCACAGCATCTTGCTTCCAGCTCTTTGGGAAGCTAAGAAACAACTCGCTCTGCACAGTGCTCTTATAGCCTACCGGGAGCATCTCTTCCAAAGGCCTGTGAAACGCAGTTTCTTTGCAGGCCTGATCTGGCTGAAGTAGGACTTCTGCTCTGGGTGTGCTACTTTGCCCTAGAGCTGAAAGGCACAACGTGCAGGCTTCTTTCCAAAGGGCGAGTTGGGCCCCACAGCATCTTGCTTCCAGCTCTTTGGGAAGCTAAGAAACCACTCGCTCTGCACAGTGCTCTTACAGCCTACCGGGAACATCTCTTCCAAAGGCCTGTGAAACGCAGTTTCTTTGCAGGCCTGATCTGGCTGAAGTAGGACTTCTGCTCTGGGTGTGCTACTTTGCCCTAGAGCTGAAAGGCACAACGTGCAGGCTTCTTTCCAAAGGGCGAGTTGGGCCCCACAGCATCTTGCTTCCAGCTCTTTGGGAAGCTAAGAAACCACTCGCTCTGCACAGTGCTCTTACAGCCTAGTGGGAACATCTCTTCCAAAGGCCTGTGAAACGCAGTTTCTTTGCAGGCCTGATCTGGCTGAAGTAGGACTTCTGCTCTGGGTGTGCTACTTTGCCCTAGAGCTGAAAGGCACAACGTGCAGGCTTCTTTCCAAAGGGCGAGTTGGGCCCCACAGCATCTTGCTTCCAGCTCTTTGGAAAGCTAAGAAACAACTCGCTCTGCACAGTGCTCTTACAGCCTACCGGGAACATCTCTTCCAAAGGCCTGTGAAACGCAGTTTCTTTGCAGGCCTGATCTGGCTGAAGTAGGACTTCTGCTCTGGGTGTGCTACTTTGCCCTAGAGCTGAAAGGCACAACGTGCAGGCTTCTTTCCAAAGGGCGTGTTGGGGCCCACAGCATCTTGCTTCCAGCTCTTTGGGAAGCTAAGAAACAACTCGCTCTGCTCAGTGCTCTTACAGCCTACCGGGAACATCTCTTCCAAAGGCCTGTGAAACGCAGTTTCTTTGCAGGCCTGATCTGGCTGAAGTAGGACTTCTGCTCTGGGTGTGCTACTTTGCCCTAGAGCTGAAAGGCACAACGTGCAGGCTTCTTTCCAAAGGGCGAGTTGGGCCCCACAGCATCTTGCTTCCAGCTCTTTGGGAAGCTAAGAAACAACTCGCTCTGCACAGTGCTCTTAGAGCCTACCAGTAACATCTCTTCCAAAGGCCTGTGAAACGCAGTTTCTTTGCAGGCCTGATCTGGCTGAAGTAGGACTTCTGCTCTGGGTGTGCTACTTTGCCCTAGAGCTGAAAGGCACAACGTGCAGGCTTCTTTCCAAAGGGCGAGTTGGGCCCCACAGCGTCTTGCTTCCAGCTCTTTGGGAAGCTAAGAAACCACTCGCTCTGCACAGTGCTCTAACAGCCTAGTGGGAACATCTCTTCCAAAGGCCTGTGAAACGCAGTTTCTTTGCAGGCCTGATCTGGCTGAAGTAGGACTTCTGCTCTGGGTGTGCTACTTTGCCCTAGAGCTGAAAGGCACAACGTGCAGTCTTCTTTCCAAAGGGCGAGTTGGGCTCCACAGCATCTTGATTCCAGCTCTTTGGGAAGCTAAGAAACAACTCGCTCTGCACAGTGCTCTTACAGCCTAGTGGGAACATCTCTTCCAAAGGCCTGTGAAACGCAGTTTCTTTTCAGGCCTGATCTGGCTGAAGTAGGACTTCTGCTCTGGGTGTGCTACTTTGCCCTAGAGCTGAAAGGCACAACGTGCAGGCTTCTTTCCAAAGGGCGAGTTGGGCCCCACAGCATCTTGCTTCCAGCTCTTTGGGAAGCTAAGAAACAACTGGCTCTGCACAGTGCT
Source organism: Equus caballus (assembly GCF_041296265.1). Classification (NCBI taxonomy): domain Eukaryota; kingdom Metazoa; phylum Chordata; class Mammalia; order Perissodactyla; family Equidae; genus Equus; species Equus caballus. The sequence continues at coordinate 2,151,269 of NC_091710.1, forward strand.
CTTACAGCCTACCGGGAACATGTCTTCCAAAGGCCTGTGAAACGCAGTTTCTTTGCAGGCCTGATCTGGCTGAAGTAGGACTTCTGCTCTGGGTGTGCTACTTTGCCCTAGAGCTGAAAGGCACAACGTGCAGGCTTCTTTCCAAAGGGCGAGTTGGGCCCCACAGCATCTTGCTTCCAGCTCTTTGGGAAGCTGAGAAACCACTCGCTCTGCACAGTGCTCTTACAGCCTACCGGGAACATCTCTTCCAAAGGCCTGTGAAACGCAGTTTCTTTGCAGGCCTGATCTGGCTGAAGTAGGACTTCTGCTCTGGGTGTGCTACTTTGCCCTAGAGCTGAAAGGCACAACGTGCAGGCTTCTTTCCAAAGGGCGAGTTGGGCCCCACAGCATCTTGCTTCCAGCTCTTTGGGAAGCTAAGAAACAACTCGCTCTGCACAGTGCTCTTACAGCCTACCGGGAACATCTCTTCCAAAGGCCTGTGAAACGCAGTTTCTTTGCAGGCCTGATCTGGCTGAAGTAGGACTTCTGCTCTGGGTGTGCTACTTTGCCCTAGAGCTGAAAGGCACAACGTGCAGGCTTCTTTCCAAAGGGCGAGTTGGGCCCCACAGCATCTTGCTTCCAGCTCTTTGGGAAGCTAAGAAACCACTCGCTCTGCACAGTGCTCTTACAGCCTTGTGGGCACATATCTTCCAAAGGCCTGTGAAACGCAGTTTCTTTGCAGGCCTGATCTGGCTGAAGTAGGACTTCTGCTCTGGGTGTGCTACTTTGCCCTAGAGCTGAAAGGCACAACGTGCAGGCTTCTTTCCAAAGGGCGAGTTGGGCCCCACAGCATCTTGCTTCCAGCTCTTTGGGAAGCTAAGAAACCACTCGCTCTGCACAGTGCTCTTACAGCCTTGTGGGCACATATCTTCCAAAGGCCTGTGAAACGCAGTTTCTTTGCAGGCCTGATCTGGCTGAAGTAGGACTTCTGCTCTGGGTGTGCTACTTTGCCCTAGAGCTGAAAGGCACAACGTGCAGGCTTCTTTCCAAAGGGCGAGTTGGGCCCCACAGCATCTTGCTTCCAGCTCTTTGGGAAGCTAAGAAACCACTCGCTCTGCACAGTGCTCTTACAGCCTACCGGGAACATCTCTTCCAAAGGCCTGTGAAACGCAGTTTCTTTGCAGGCCTGATCTGGCTGAAGTAGGACTTCTGCTCTGGGTGTGCTACTTTGCCCTAGAGCTGAAAGGCACAACGTGCAGGCTTCTTTCCAAAGGGCGAGTTGGGCCCCACAGCATCTTGCTTCCAGCTATTTGGGAAGCTAAGAAACCACTCGCTCTGCACAGTGCTCTTACAGCCTACCGGGAACATCTCTTCCAAAGGCCTGTGAAACGCAGTTTCTTTGCAGGCCTGATCTGGCTGAAGTAGGACTTCTGCTCTGGGTGTGCTACTTTGCCCTAGAGCTGAAAGGCACAACGTGCAGGCTTCTTTCCAAAGGGCGAGTTGGGCCCCACAGCATCTTGCTTCCAGCTCTTTGGGAAGCTGAGAAACCACTCGCTCTGCACAGTGCTCTTACAGCCTAGTGGGAACATCTCTTCCAAAGGCCTGTGAAACGCAGTTTCTTTGCAGGCCTGATCTGGCTGAAGTAGGACTTCTGCTCTGGGTGTGCTACTTTGCCCTAGAGCTGAAAGGCACAACGTGCAGGTTTCTTTCCAAAGGGCGAGTTGGGCCCCACAGCATCTTGCTTCCAGCTCTTTGGAAAGCTAAGAAACAACTCGCTCTGCACAGTGCTCTTACAGCCTACCGGGAACATCTCTTCCAAAGGCCTGTGAAACGCAGTTTCTTTGCAGGCCTGATCTGGCTGAAGTAGGACTTCTGCTCTTGGTGTGCTACTTTGCCCTAGAGCTGAAAGGCACAACGTGCAGGCTTCTTTCCAAAGGGCGTGTTGGGGCCCACAGCATCTTGCTTCCAGCTCTTTGGGAAGCTAAGAAACAACTCGCTCTGCTCAGTGCTCTTACAGCCTACCGGGAACATCTCTTCCAAAGGCCTGTGAAACGCAGTTTCTTTGCAGGCCTGATCTGGCTGAAGTAGGACTTCTGCTCTGGGTGTGCTACTTTGCCCTAGAGCTGAAAGGCACAACGTGCAGGCTTCTTTCCAAAGGGCGAGTTGGGCCCCACAGCATCTTGCTTCCAGCTCTTTGGGAAGCTAAGAAACAACTCGCTCTGCACAGTGCTCTTACAGCCTACCGGGAACATGTCTTCCAAAGGCCTGTGAAACGCAGTTTCTTTGCAGGCCTGATCTGGCTGAAGTAGGACTTCTGCTCTGGGTGTGCTACTTTGCCCTAGAGCTGAAAGGCACAACGTGCAGTCTTCTTTCCAAAGGGCGAGTTGGGCTCCACAGCATCTTGATTCCAGCTCTTTGGGAAGCTAAGAAACAACTCGCTCTGCACAGTGCTCTTACAGCCTACTGGGAACATCTCTTCCAAAGGCCTGTGAAACGCAGTTTCTTTTCAGGCCTGATCTGGCTGAAGTAGGACTTCTGCTCTGGGTGTGCTACTTTGCCCTAGAGCTGAAAGGCACAACGTGCAGGCTTCTTTCCAAAGGGCGAGTTGGGCCCCACAGCATCTTGCTTCCAGCTCTTTGGGAAGCTAAGAAACAACTCGCTCTGCACAGTGCTCTTACAGCCTACCGGGAACATCTCTTCCAAAGGCCTGTGAAACGCAGTTTCTTTGCAGGCCTGATCTGGCTGAAGTAGGACTTCTGCTCTGGGTGTGCTACTTTGCCCTAGAGCTGAAAGGCACAACGTGCAGGCTTCTTTCCAAAGGGCGAGTTGGGCCCCACAGCATCTTGCTTCCAGCTCTTTGGGAAGCTGAGAAACCACTCGCTCTGCACAGTGCTCTTACAGCCTACCGGGAACATCTCTTCCAAAGGCCTGTGAAACGCAGTTTCTTTGCAGGCCTGATCTGGCTGAAGTAGGACTTCTGCTCTGGGTGTGCTACTTTGCCCTAGAGCTGAAAGGCACAACGTGCAGGCTTCTTTCCAAAGGGCGAGTTGGGCCCCACAGCATCTTGCTTCCAGCTCTTTGGGAAGCTAAGAAACAACTCGCTCTGCACAGTGCTCTTACAGCCTAGTGGGAACATCTCTTCCAAAGGCCTGTGAAACGTAGTTTCTTTGCAGGCCTGATCTGGCTGAAGTAGGACTTCTGCTCTGGGTGTGCTACTTTGCCCTAGAGCTGAAAGGCACAACGTGCAGGCTTCTTTCCAAAGGGCGAGTTGGGCCCCACAGCATCTTGCTTCCAGCTCTTTGGGAAGCTAAGAAACCACTCGCTCTGCACAGTGCTCTTACAGCCTTGTGGGCACATATCTTCCAAAGGCCTGTGAAACGCAGTTTCTTTGCAGGCCTGATCTGGCTGAAGTAGGACTTCTGCTCTGGGTGTGCTACTTTGCCCTAGAGCTGAAAGGCACAACGTGCAGGCTTCTTTCCAAAGGGCGAGTTGGGCCCCACAGCATCTTGCTTCCAGCTCTTTGGGAAGCTAAGAAACCACTCGCTCTGCACAGTGCTCTTACAGCCTTGTGGGCACATATCTTCCAAAGGCCTGTGAAACGCAGTTTCTTTGCAGGCCTGATCTGGCTGAAGTAGGACTTCTGCTCTGGGTGTGCTACTTTGCCCTAGAGCTGAAAGGCACAACGTGCAGGCTTCTTTCCAAAGGGCGAGTTGGGCCCCACAGCATCTTGCTTCCAGCTCTTTGGGAAGCTAAGAAACCACTCGCTCTGCACAGTGCTCTTACAGCCTACCGGGAACATCTCTTCCAAAGGCCTGTGAAACGCAGTTTCTTTGCAGGCCTGATCTGGCTGAAGTAGGACTTCTGCTCTGGGTGTGCTACTTTGCCCTAGAGCTGAAAGGCACAACGTGCAGGCTTCTTTCCAAAGGGCGAGTTGGGCCCCACAGCATCTTGCTTCCAGCTCTTTGGGAAGCTAAGAAACCACTCGCTCTGCACAGTGCTCTTACAGCCTACCGGGAACATCTCTTCCAAAGGCCTGTGAAACGCAGTTTCTTTGCAGGCCTGATCTGGCTGAAGTAGGACTTCTGCTCTGGGTGTGCTACTTTGCCCTAGAGCTGAAAGGCACAACGTGCAGGCTTCTTTCCAAAGGGCGAGTTGGGCCCCACAGCATCTTGCTTCCAGCTCTTTGGGAAGCTGAGAAACCACTCGCTCTGCACAGTGCTCTTACAGCCTAGTGGGAACATCTCTTCCAAAGGCCTGTGAAACGCAGTTTCTTTGCAGGCCTGATCTGGCTGAAGTAGGACTTCTGCTCTGGGTGTGCTACTTTGCCCTAGAGCTGAAAGGCACAACGTGCAGGTTTCTTTCCAAAGGGCGAGTTGGGCCCCACAGCATCTTGCTTCCAGCTCTTTGGAAAGCTAAGAAACAACTCGCTCTGCACAGTGCTCTTACAGCCTACCGGGAACATCTCTTCCAAAGGCCTGTGAAACGCAGTTTCTTTGCAGGCCTGATCTGGCTGAAGTAGGACTTCTGCTCTGGGTGTGCTACTTTGCCCTAGAGCTGAAAGGCACAACGTGCAGGCTTCTTTCCAAAGGGCGAGTTGGGCCCCACAGCATCTTGCTTCCAGCTCTTTGGGAAGCTAAGAAACAACTCGCTCTGCACAGTGCTCTTACAGCCTACCGGGAACATGTCTTCCAAAGGCTTGTGAAACGCAGTTTCTTTGCAGGCCTGATCTGGCTGAAGTAGGACTTCTGCTCTGGGTGTGCTACTTTGCCCTAGAGCTGAAAGGCACAACGTGCAGGCTTCTTTCCAAAGGGCGAGTTGGGCCCCACAGCATCTTGCTTCCAGCTCTTTGGGAAGCTAAGAAACAACTCGCTCTGCACAGTGCTCTTAGAGCCTACCAGGAACATCTCTTCCAAAGGCCTGTGAAACGCAGTTTCTTTGCAGGCCTGATCTGGCTGAAGTAGGACTTCTGCTCTGGGTGTGCTACTTTGCCCTAGAGCTGAAAGGCACAACGTGCAGGCTTCTTTCCAAAGGGCGAGTTGGGCCCCACAGCGTCTTGCTTCCAGCTCTTTGGGAAGCTAAGAAACCACTCGCTCTGCACAGTGCTCTAACAGCCTAGTGGGAACATCTCTTCCAAAGGCCTGTGAAACGCAGTTTCTTTGCAGGCCTGATCTGGCTGAAGTAGGACTTCTGCTCTGGGTGTGCTACTTTGCCCTAGAGCTGAAAGGCACAACGTGCAGTCTTCTTTCCAAAGGGCGAGTTGGGCTCCACAGCATCTTGATTCCAGCTCTTTGGGAAGCTAAGAAACAACTCGCTCTGCACAGTGCTCTTACAGCCTAGTGGGAACATCTCTTCCAAAGGCCTGTGAAACGCAGTTTCTTTGCAGGCCTGATCTGGCTGAAGTAGGACTTCTGCTCTGGGTGTGCTACTTTGCCCTAGAGCTGAAAGGCACAACGTGCAGGCTTCTTTCCAAAGGGCGAGTTGGGCCCCACAGCATCTTGCTTCCAGCTCTTTGGGAAGCTGAGAAACCACTCGCTCTGCACAGTGCTCTTACAGCCTACCGGGAACATCTCTTCCAAAGGCCTGTGAAACGCAGTTTCTTTGCAGGCCTGATCTGGCTGAAGTAGGACTTCTGCTCTGGGTGTGCTACTTTGCCCTAGAGCTGAAAGGCACAACGTGCAGGCTTCTTTCCAAAGGGCGAGTTGGGCCCCACAGCATCTTGCTTCCAGCTCTTTGGGAAGCTAAGAAACAACTCGCTCTGCACAGTGCTCTTACAGCCTACCAGGAACATCTCTTCCAAAGGCCTGTGAAATGCAGTTTCTTTGCAGGCCTGATCTGGCTGAAGTAGGACTTCTGCTCTGGGTGTGCTACTTTGCCCTAGAGCTGAAAGGCACAACGTGCAGGCTTCTTTCCAAAGGGCGAGTTGGGCCCCACAGCATCTTGCTTCCAGCTCTTTGGGAAGCTAAGAAACCACTCGCTCTGCACAGTGCTCTTACAGCCTTGTGGGCACATATCTTCCAAAGGCCTGTGAAACGCAGTTTCTTTGCAGGCCTGATCTGGCTGAAGTAGGACTTCTGCTCTGGGTGTGCTACTTTGCCCTAGAGCTGAAAGGCACAACGTGCAGGCTTCTTTCCAAAGGGCGAGTTGGGCCCCACAGCATCTTGCTTCCAGCTCTTTGGGAAGCTAAGAAACCACTCGCTCTGCACAGTGCTCTTACAGCCTTGTGGGCACATATCTTCCAAAGGCCTGTGAAACGCAGTTTCTTTGCAGGCCTGATCTGGCTGAAGTAGGACTTCTGCTCTGGGTGTGCTACTTTGCCCTAGAGCTGAAAGGCACAACGTGCAGGCTTCTTTCCAAAGGGCGAGTTGGGCCCCACAGCATCTTGCTTCCAGCTCTTTGGGAAGCTAAGAAACCACTCGCTCTGCACAGTGCTCTTACAGCCTACCGGGAACATCTCTTCCAAAGGCCTGTGAAACGCAGTTTCTTTGCAGGCCTGATCTGGCTGAAGTAGGACTTCTGCTCTGGGTGTGCTACTTTGCCCTAGAGCTGAAAGGCACAACGTGCAGGCTTCTTTCCAAAGGGCGAGTTGGGCCCCACAGCATCTTGCTTCCAGCTCTTTGGGAAGCTAAGAAACCACTCGCTCTGCACAGTGCTCTTACAGCCTACCAGGAACATCTCTTCCAAAGGCCTGTGAAACGCAGTTTCTTTGCAGGCCTGATCTGGCTGAAGTAGGACTTCTGCTCTGGGTGTGCTACTTTGCCCTAGAGCTGAAAGGCACAACGTGCAGGCTTCTTTCCAAAGGGCGAGTTGGGCCCCACAGCATCTTGCTTCCAGCTCTTTGGGAAGCTGAGAAACCACTCGCTCTGCACAGTGCTCTTACAGCCTAGTGGGAACATCTCTTCCAAAGGCCTGTGAAACGCAGTTTCTTTGCAGGCCTGATCTGGCTGAAGTAGGACTTCTGCTCTGGGTGTGCTACTTTGCCCTAGAGCTGAAAGGCACAACGTGCAGGTTTCTTTCCAAAGGGCGAGTTGGGCCCCACAGCATCTTGCTTCCAGCTCTTTGGAAAGCTAAGAAACAACTCGCTCTGCACAGTGCTCTTACAGCCTACCGGGAACATCTCTTCCAAAGGCCTGTGAAACGCAGTTTCTTTGCAGGCCTGATCTGGCTGAAGTAGGACTTCTGCTCTCGGTGTGCTACTTTGCCCTAGAGCTGAAAGGCACAACGTGCAGGCTTCTTTCCAAAGGGCGTGTTGGGGCCCACAGCATCTTGCTTCCAGCTCTTTGGGAAGCTAAGAAACAACTCGCTCTGCTCAGTGCTCTTACAGCCTACCGGGAACATCTCTTCCAAAGGCCTGTGAAACGCAGTTTCTTTGCAGGCCTGATCTGGCTGAAGTAGGACTTCTGCTCTGGGTGTGCTACTTTGCCCTAGAGCTGAAAGGCACAACGTGCAGGCTTCTTTCCAAAGGGCGAGTTGGGCCCCACAGCATCTTGCTTCCAGCTCTTTGGGAAGCTAAGAAACAACTCGCTCTGCACAGTGCTCTTACAGCCTACCGGGAACATGTCTTCCAAAGGCCTGTGAAACGCAGTTTCTTTGCAGGCCTGATCTGGCTGAAGTAGGACTTCTGCTCTGGGTGTGCTACTTTGCCCTAGAGCTGAAAGGCACAACGTGCAGGCTTCTTTCCAAAGGGCGAGTTGGGCCCCACAGCATCTTGCTTCCAGCTCTTTGGGAAGCTAAGAAACAACTCGCTCTGCACAGTGCTTTTACAGCCTACCAGGAACATCTCTTCCAAAGGCCTGTGAAACGCAGTTTCTTTGCAGGCCTGATCTGGCTGAAGTAGGACTTCTGCTCTGGGTGTGCTACTTTGCCCTAGAGCTGAAAGGCACAACGTGCAGGCTTCTTTCCAAAGGGCGAGTTGGGCCCCACAGCATCTTGCTTCCAGCTCTTTGGGAAGCTAAGAAACCACTCGCTCTGCACAGTGCTCTTACAGCCTTGTGGGCACATATCTTCCAAAGGCCTGTGAAACGCAGTTTCTTTGCAGGCCTGATCTGGCTGAAGTAGGACTTCTGCTCTGGGTGTGCTACTTTGCCCTAGAGCTGAAAGGCACAACGTGCAGGCTTCTTTCCAAAGGGCGAGTTGGGCCCCACAGCATCTTGCTTCCAGCTCTTTGGGAAGCTAAGAAACCACTCGCTCTGCACAGTGCTCTTACAGCCTTGTGGGCACATATCTTCCAAAGGCCTGTGAAACGCAGTTTCTTTGCAGGCCTGATCTGGCTGAAGTAGGACTTCTGCTCTGGGTGTGCTACTTTGCCCTAGAGCTGAAAGGCACAACGTGCAGGCTTCTTTCCAAAGGGCGAGTTGGGCCCCACAGCATCTTGCTTCCAGCTCTTTGGGAAGCTAAGAAACCACTCGCTCTGCACAGTGCTCTTACAGCCTACCGGGAACATCTCTTCCAAAGGCCTGTGAAACGCAGTTTCTTTGCAGGCCTGATCTGGCTGAAGTAGGACTTCTGCTCTGGGTGTGCTACTTTGCCCTAGAGCTGAAAGGCACAACGTGCAGGCTTCTTTCCAAAGGGCGAGTTTGGCCCCACAGCATCTTGCTTCCAGCTCTTTGGGAAGCTAAGAAACCACTCGCTCTGCACAGTGCTCTTACAGCCTACCGGGAACATCTCTTCCAAAGGCCTGTGAAACGCAGTTTCTTTGCAGGCCTGATCTGGCTGAAGTAGGACTTCTGCTCTGGGTGTGCTACTTTGCCCTAGAGCTGAAAGGCACAACGTGCAGGCTTCTTTCCAAAGGGCGAGTTGGGCCCCACAGCATCTTGCTTCCAGCTCTTTGGGAAGCTGAGAAACCACTCGCTCTGCACAGTGCTCTTACAGCCTAGTGGGAACATCTCTTCCAAAGGCCTGTGAAACGCAGTTTCTTTGCAGGCCTGATCTGGCTGAAGTAGGACTTCTGCTCTGGGTGTGCTACTTTGCCCTAGAGCTGAAAGGCACAACGTGCAGGTTTCTTTCCAAAGGGCGAGTTGGGCCCCACAGCATCTTGCTTCCAGCTCTTTGGAAAGCTAAGAAACAACTCGCTCTGCACAGTGCTCTTACAGCCTACCGGGAACATCTCTTCCAAAGGCCTGTGAAACGCAGTTTCTTTGCAGGCCTGATCTGGCTGAAGTAGGACTTCTGCTCTCGGTGTGCTACTTTGCCCTAGAGCTGAAAGGCACAACGTGCAGGCTTCTTTCCAAAGGGCGTGTTGGGGCCCACAGCATCTTGCTTCCAGCTCTTTGGGAAGCTAAGAAACAACTCGCTCTGCTCAGTGCTCTTACAGCCTACCGGGAACATCTCTTCCAAAGGCCTGTGAAACGCAGTTTCTTTGCAGGCCTGATCTGGCTGAAGTAGGACTTCTGCTCTGGGTGTGCTACTTTGCCCTAGAGCTGAAAGGCACAACGTGCAGGCTTCTTTCCAAAGGGCGAGTTGGGCCCCACAGCATCTTGCTTCCAGCTCTTTGGGAAGCTAAGAAACAACTCGCTCTGCACAGTGCTCTTACAGCCTACCGGGAACATGTCTTCCAAAGGCCTGTGAAACGCAGTTTCTTTGCAGGCCTGATCTGGCTGAAGTAGGACTTCTGCTCTGGGTGTGCTACTTTGCCCTAGAGCTGAAAGGCACAACGTGCAGGCTTCTTTCCAAAGGGCGAGTTGGGCCCCACAGCATCTTGCTTCCAGCTCTTTGGGAAGCTAAGAAACAACTCGCTCTGCACAGTGCTCTTAGAGCCTACCAGGAACATCTCTTCCAAAGGCCTGTGAAACGCAGTTTCTTTGCAGGCCTGATCTGGCTGAAGTAGGACTTCTGCTCTGGGTGTGCTACTTTGCCCTAGAGCTGAAAGGCACAACGTGCAGGCTTCTTTCCAAAGGGCGAGTTGGGCCCCACAGCGTCTTGCTTCCAGCTCTTTGGGAAGCTAAGAAACAACTCGCTCTGCACAGTGCTCTTACAGCCTACGGGGAACATGTCTTCCAAAGGCCTGTGAAACGCAGTTTCTTTGCAGGCCTGATCTGGCTGAAGTAGGACTTCTGCTCTGGGTGTGCTACTTTGCCCTAGAGCTGAAAGGCACAACGTGCAGGCTTCTTTCCAAAGGGCGAGTTGGGCCCCACAGCATCTTGCTTCCAGCTCTTTGGGAAGCTAAGAAACCACTCGCTCTGCACAGTGCTCTAACAGCCTAGTGGGAACATGTCTTCCAAAGGCCTGTGAAACGCAGTTTCTTTGCAGGCCTGATCTGGCTGAAGTAGGACTTCTGCTCTGGGTGTGCTACTTTGCCGTAGAGCTGAAAGGCACAACGTGCAGGCTTCTTTCCAAAGGGCGAGTTGGGCCCCACAGCGTCTTGCTTCCAGCTCTTTGGGAAGCTAAGAAACAACTCGCTCTGCACAGTGCTCTTACAGCCTACGGGGAACATCTCTTCCAAAGGCCTGTGAAACGCAGTTTCTTTGCAGGCCTGATCTGGCTGAAGTAGGACTTCTGCTCTGGGTGTGCTACTTTGCCCTAGAGCTGAAAGGCACAACGTGCAGGCTTCTTTCCAAAGGGCGAGTTGGGCCCCACAGCATCTTGCTTCCAGCTCTTTGGGAAGCTAAGAAACAACTCGCTCTGCACAGTGCTCTTACAGCCTACCGGGAACATGTCTTCCAAAGGCCTGTGAAACGCAGTTTCTTTGCAGGCCTGATCTGGCTGAAGTAGGACTTCTGCTCTGGGTGTGCTACTTTGCCCTAGAGCTGAAAGGCACAACGTGCAGGCTTCTTTCCAAAGGGCGAGTTGGGCCCCACAGCATCTTGCTTCCAGCTCTTTGGGAAGCTGAGAAACCACTCGCTCTGCACAGTGCTCTTACAGCCTAGTGGGAACATCTCTTCCAAAGGCCTGTGAAACGCAGTTTCTTTGCAGGCCTGATCTGGCTGAAGTACGACTTCTGCTCTGGGTGTGCTACTTTGCCCTAGAGCTGAAAGGCACAACGTGCAGGCTTCTTTCCAAAGGGCGAGTTGGGCTCCACTGCATCTTGATTCCAGCTGTTTCGGAAGCTAAGAAACAACTCGCTCTGCACAGTGCTCTTACAGCCTAGTGGGAACATCTCTTCCAAAGGCCTGTGAAACGCAGTTTCTTTGCAGGCCTGATCTGGCTGAAGTAGGACTTCTGCTCTGGGTGTGCTACTTTGCCCTAGAGCTGAAAGGCACAACGTGCAGGCTTCTTTCCAAAGGGCGAGTTGGGCCCCACAGCATCTTGCTTCCAGCTCTTGGGGAATCTAAGAAACAACTCGCTCTGCACAGTGCTCTTACAGCCTACCGGGAACATCTCTTCCAAAGGCCTGTGAAACGCAGTTTCTTTGCAGGCCTGATCTGGCTGAAGTAGGACTTCTGCTCTGGGTGTGCTACTTTGCCCTAGAGCTGAAAGGCACAACGTGCAGGCTTCTTTCCAAAGGGCGAGTTGGGCCCCACAGCATCTTGCTTCCAGCTCTTTGGGAAACTGAGAAACCACTCGCTCTGCACAGTGCTCTTACAGCCTAGTGGGAACATCTCTTCCAAAGGCCTGTGAAACGCAGTTTCTTTGCAGGCCTGATCTGGCTGAAGTAGGACTTCTGCTCTGGGTGTGCTACTTTGCCCTAGAGCTGAAAGGCACAACGTGCAATCTTCTTTCCAAAGGGCGAGAAGGGCCCCACAGCATCTTGCTTCCAGCTCTTTGGGAAGCTAAGAAACAACTCGCTCTGCATAGTGCTCTTACAGCCTACCGGGAACATGTCTTCCAAAGGCCTGTGAAACGCAGTTTCTTTGCAGGCCTGATCTGGCTGAAGTAGGACTTCTGCTCTGGGTGTGCTACTTTGCCCTAGAGCTGAAAGGCACAACGTGCAGGCTTCTTTCCAAAGGGCGAGTTGGGCCCCACATCATCTTGCTTCCAGCTCTTTGGGAAGCTAAGAAACAACTCGCTCTGCACAGTGCTCTTACAGCCTACCGGGAACATCTCTTCCAAAGGCCTGTGAAACGCAGTTTCTTTGCAGGCCTGATCTGGCTGAAGTAGGACTTCTGCTCTGGGTGTGCTACTTTGCCCTAGAGCTGAAAGGCACAACGTGCAGGCTTCTTTCCAAAGGGCGAGTTGGGCCCCACAGCATCTTGCTTCCAGCTCATTGGGAAGCTAAGAAACAACTCGCTCTGCACAGTGCTCTTACAGCCTAGTGGGAACATCTCTTCCAAAGGCCTGTGAAACGCAGTTTCTTTGCAGGCCTGATCTGGCTGAAGTAGGACTTCTGCTCTGGCTGTGCTACTTTGCCCTAGAGCTGAAAGGCACAACGTGCAGGCTTCTTTCCAAAGGGCGAGTTGGGCCCCACAGCATCTTGCTTCCAGCTCTTTGGGAAGCTAAGAAACAACTCGCTCTGCACAGTGCTCTTACAGCCTACCGGGAACATCTCTTCCAAAGGCCTGTGAAACGCAGTTTCTTTGCAGGCCTGATCTGGCTGAAGTAGGACTTCTGCTCTGGGTGTGCTACTTTGCCCTAGAGCTGAAAGGCACCACGTGCAGGCTTCTTTCCAAAGGGCGAGTTGGGCCCCACAGCATCTTGCTTCCAGCTCTTTGGGAAGCTAAGAAACCACTCGCTCTGCACAGTGCTCTAACAGCCTAGTGGGAACATCTCTTCCAAAGGCCTGTGAAACGCAGTTTCTTTGCAGGCCTGATCTGGCTGAAGTAGGACTTCTGCTCTGGGTGTGCTACTTTGCCCTAGAGCTGAAAGGCACAACGTGCAGGCTTCTTTCCAAAGGGCGAGTTGGGCCCCACAGCATCTTGCTTCCAGCTCTTTGGGAAGCTAAGAAACAACTCGCTCTGCACAGTGCTCTTACAGCCTAGTGGGAACATTTGTTCCAAAGGCCTGTGAAACGCAGTTTCTTTGCAGGCCTGATCTGGCTGAAGTAGGACTTCTGCTCTGGGTGTGCTACTTTGCCCTAGAGCTGAAAGGCACAACGTGCAGGCTTCTTTCCAAAGGGCGAGTTGGGCTCCACAGCATCTTGATTCCAGCTCTTTGGGAAGCTAACAAACAACTCGCTCTGCACAGTGCTCTTACAGCCTAGTGGGAACATCTCTTTCAAAGGCCTGTGAAACGCAGTTTCTTTGCAGGCCTGATCTGGCTGAAGTAGGACTTCTGCTCTGGGTGTGCTACTTTGCCCTAGAGCTGAAAGGCACAACGTGCAGGCTTCTTTGCAATGGGCGAGTTGGGCCCCACAGCATCTTGCTTCCAGCTCTTTGTGAAGCTAAGAAACCAATCGCTCTGCACAGTGCTCTAACAGCCTAGTGGGAACATCTCTACCAAAGGCCTGTGAAACGCAGTTTCTTTGCAGGCCTGATCTGGCTGAAGTAGGACTTCTGCTCTGGGTGTACTACTTTGCCCTAGAGCTGAAAGGCACAACGTGCATGCTTCTTTCCGAAGGGCGAGTTGGGCTCCACAGCATCTTGATTCCAGCTCTTTGGGAAGCTAAGAAACAACTCGCTCTGCACAGTGCTCTTACAGCCTAGTGGGAACATCTCTTCCAAAGGCCTGTGAAACGCAGTTTCTTTGCAGGCCTGATCTGGCTGAAGTAGGACTTCTGCTCTGGGTGTGCTACTTTGCCCTAGAGCTGAAAGGCACAACGTGCAGGCTTCTTTCCAAAGGGCGAGTTGGGCCCCACAGCATCTTGCTTCCAGCTCTTGGGGAATATAAGAAACAACTCGCTCTGCACAGTGCTCTTACAGCCTAGTGGGAACATCTCTTCCAAAGGCCTGTGAAACGCAGTTTCTTTGCAGGCCTGATCTGGCTGAAGTAGGACTTCTGCTCTGGCTGTGCTACTTTGCCCTAGAGCTGAAAGGCACAACGTGCAGGCTTCTTTCCAAAGGGCAAGTTGGGCCCCACAGCATCTTGCTTCCAGCTCTTTGGGAAGCTGAGAAACCACTCGCTCTGCACAGTGCTCTTACAGCCTAGTGGGAACATCTCTTCCAAAGGCCTGTGAAACGCAGTTTCTTTGCAGGCCTGATCTGGCTGAAGTAGGACTTCTGCTCTGGGTGTGCTACTTTGCCCTAGAGCTGAAAGGCACAACGTGCAGGCTTCTTTCCAAAGGGCGAGAAGGGCCCCACAGCATCTTGCTTCCAGCTCTTTGGGAAGCTAAGAAACAACTCGCTCTGCACAGTGCTCTTACAGCCTAGTGGGAACATCTCTTCCAAAGGCCTGTGAAACGCAGTTTCTTTGCAGGCCTGATCTGGCTGAAGTAGGACTTCTGCTCTGGGTGTGCTACTTTGCCCTAGAGCTGAAAGGCACAACGTGCAGGCTTCTTTCCAAAGGGCGAGTTGGGCCCCACAGCATCTTGCTTCCAGCTCTTTGGGAAGCTAAGAAACCACTCTCTCTGCACAGTGCTCTTACAGCCTAGTGGGAACATGTCTTCCAAAGGCCTGAGAAACGCAGTTTCTTTGCAGGCCTGATCTGGCTGAAGTAGGACTTCTGCTCTGGGTGTGCTACTTTGCCCTAGAGCTGAAAGGCACAACGTGCAGGCTTCTTTCCAAAGGGCGAGTTGGGCCCCACAGCATCTTGCTTCCAGCTCTTTGGGAAGCTAAGAAACAACTCGCTCTGCACAGTGCTCTTACAGCCTAGTGGGAACATCTCTTCCAAAGGCCTGTGAAACGCAGTTTCTTTGCAGGCCTGATCTGGCTGAAGTAGGACTTCTGCTCTGGGTGTGCTACTTTGCCCTAGAGCTGAAAGGCACAACGTGCAGGCTTCTTTCCAAAGGGCGAGTTGGGCCCCACAGCATCTTGCTTCCAGCTCTTTGGGAAGCTAAGAAACAACTCGCTCTGCACAGTGCTCTTACAGCCTACCGGGAACATCTCTTCCAAAGGCCTGTGAAACGCAGTTTCTTTGCAGGCCTGATCTGGCTGAAGTAGGACTTCTGCTCTGGGTGTGCTACTTTGCCCTAGAGCTGAAAGGCACAACGTGCAGTCTTCTTTCCAAAGGGCGAGGTGGGCCCCACAGCATCTTGCTTCCAGCTCTTTGGGAAGCTAAGAAACCACTCGCTCTGCACAGTGCTCTTACAGCCTTGTGGGAACATCTCTTCCAAAGGCCTGTGAAACGCAGTTTCTTTGCAGGCCTGATCTGGCTGAAGTAGGACTTCTGCTCTGGGTGTGCTACTTTGCCCTAGAGCTGAAAGGCACAACGTGAAGGCTTCTTTCCAAAGGGCGAGTTGGGCCCCACAGCATCTTGCTTCCAGCTCTTTGGGAAGCTAAGAAACCACTCGCTCTGCACAGTGCTCTTACAGCCTACCGGGAACATCTCTTCCAAAGGCCTGTGAAACGCAGTTTCTTTGCAGGCCTGATCTGGCTGAAGTAGGACTTCTGCTCTGGGTGTGCTACTTTGCCCTAGAGCTGAAAGGCACAACGTGCAGGCTTCTTTCCAAAGGGCGAGTTGGGCCCCACAGCATCTTGCTTCCAGCTCTTTGGGAAGCTAAGAAACAACTCGCTCTGCACAGTGCTCTTACAGCCTACCGGGAACATCTCTTCCAAAGGCCTGTGAAACGCAGTTTCTTTGCAGGCCTGATCTGGCTGAAGTAGGACTTCTGGTCTGGGTGTGCTACTTTGCCCTAGTGCTGAAAGGCACAACGTGCAGGCTTCTTTCCAAAGGGCGAGTTGGGCCCCACAGCATCTTGCTTCCAGCTCTTTGGGAAGCTAAGAAACCACTCGCTCTGCACAGTGCTCTTACAGCCTAGTGGGAACATCTCTTCCAAAGGCCTGTGAAACGCAGTTTCTTTGCAGGCCTGATCTGGCTGAAGTAGGACTTCTGCTCTGGGTGTGCTACTTTGCCCTAGAGCTGAAAGGCACAACGTGCAGGCTTCTTTCCAAAGGGCGAGTTGGGCCCCACAGCATCTTGCTTACAGCTCTTTGGGAAGCTAAGAAACAACTCGCTCTGCACAGTGCTCTTACAGCCTACCGGGAACATGTCTTCCAAAGGCCTGTGAAACGCAGTTTCTTTGCAGGCCTGATCTGGCTGAAGTAGGACTTCTGCTCTGGGTGTGCTACTTTGCCCTAGAGCTGAAAGGCACAACGTGCAGGCTTCTTTCCAAAGGGCGAGTTGGGCCCCACAGCATCTTGCTTCCAGCTCTTTGGGAAGCTAAGAAACCACTCGCTCTGCACAGTGCTCTAACAGCCGAGTGGGAACATCTCTTCCAAAGGCCTGTGAAACGCAGTTTCTTTGCAGGCCTGATCTGGCTGAAGTAGGACTTCTGCTCTGGGTGTGCTACTTTGCCCTAGAGCTGAAAGGCACAACGTGCAGGCTTCTTTCCAAAGGGCGAGTTGGGCTCCACAGCATCTTGATTCCAGCTCTTTGGGAAGCTAAGAAACAACTCGCTCTGCACAGTGCTCTTACAGCCTACCGGGAACATCTCTTCCAAAGGCCTGTGAAACGCAGTTTCTTTGCAGGCCTGATCTGGCTGAAGTAGGACTTCTGCTCTGGGTGTGCTACTTTGCCCTAGAGCTGAAAGGCACAACGTGCAGGCTTCTTTCCAAAGGGCGAGTTGGGCCCCACAGCATCTTGCTTCCAGCTCTTTGGGAAGCTAAGAAACCACTCGCTCTGCACAGTGCTCTAACAGCCTAGTGGGAACATCTCTTCCAAAGGCCTGTGAAACGCAGTTTCTTTGCAGGCCTGATCTGGCTGAAGTAGGACTTCTGCTCTGGGTGTGCTACTTTGCCCTAGAGCTGAAAGGCACAACGTGCAGTCTTCTTTCCAAAGGGCGAGTTGGGCTCCACAGCATCTTGATTCCAGCTCTTTGGGAAGCTAAGAAACAACTCGCTCTGCACAGTGCTCTTACAGCCTAGTGGGAACATCTCTTCCAAAGGCCTGTGAAACGCAGTTTCTTTTCAGGCCTGATCTGGCTGAAGTAGGACTTCTGCTCTGGGTGTGCTACTTTGCCCTAGAGCTGAAAGGCACAACGTGCAGGCTTCTTTCCAAAGGGCGAGTTGGGCCCCACAGCATCTTGCTTCCAGCTCTTTGGGAAGCTAAGAAACAACTCGCTCTGCACAGTGCTCTTACAGCCTACCGGGAACATCTCTTCCAAAGGCCTGTGAAACGCAGTTTCTTTGCAGGCCTGATCTGGCTGAAGTAGGACTTCTGCTCTGGGTGTGCTACTTTGCCCTAGAGCTGAAAGGCACAACGTGCAGGCTTCTTTCCAAAGGGCGAGTTGGGCCCCACAGCATCTTGCTTCCAGCTCTTTGGGAAGCTGAGAAACCACTCGCTCTGCACAGTGCTCTTACAGCCTACCGGGAACATCTCTTCCAAAGGCCTGTGAAACGCAGTTTCTTTGCAGGCCTGATCTGGCTGAAGTAGGACTTCTGCTCTGGGTGTGCTACTTTGCCCTAGAGCTGAAAGGCACAACGTGCAGGCTTCTTTCCAAAGGGCGAGAAGGGCCCCACAGCATCTTGCTTCCAGCTCTTTGGGAAGCTAAGAAACAACTCGCTCTGCACAGTGCTCTTACAGCCTACCAGGAACATCTCTTCCAAAGGCCTGTGAAACGCAGTTTCTTTGCAGGCCTGATCTGGCTGAAGTAGGACTTCTGCTCTGGGTGTGCTACTTTGCCCTAGAGCTGAAAGGCACAACGTGCAGGCTTCTTTCCAAAGGGCGAGTTGGGCCCCACAGCATCTTGCTTCCAGCTCTTTGGGAAGCTAAGAAACCACTCGCTCTGCACAGTGCTCTTACAGCCTTGTGGGCACATATCTTCCAAAGGCCTGTGAAACGCAGTTTCTTTGCAGGCCTGATCTGGCTGAAGTAGGACTTCTGCTCTGGGTGTGCTACTTTGCCCTAGAGCTGAAAGGCACAACGTGCAGGCTTCTTTCCAAAGGGCGAGTTGGGCCCCACAGCATCTTGCTTCCAGCTCTTTGGGAAGCTAAGAAACCACTCGCTCTGCACAGTGCTCTTACAGCCTTGTGGGCACATCTCTTCCAAAGGCCTGTGAAACGCAGTTTCTTTGCAGGCCTGATCTGGCTGAAGTAGGACTTCTGCTCTGGGTGTGCTACTTTGCCCTAGAGCTGAAAGGCACAACGTGCAGGCTTCTTTCCAAAGGGCGAGTTGGGCCCCACAGCATCTTGCTTCCAGCTCTTTGGGAAGCTAAGAAACAACTCGCTCTGCACAGTGCTCTTATAGCCTACCGGGAGCATCTCTTCCAAAGGCCTGTGAAACGCAGTTTCTTTGCAGGCCTGATCTGGCTGAAGTAGGACTTCTGCTCTGGGTGTGCTACTTTGCCCTAGAGCTGAAAGGCACAACGTGCAGGCTTCTTTCCAAAGGGCGAGTTGGGCCCCACAGCATCTTGCTTCCAGCTCTTTGGGAAGCTAAGAAACCACTCGCTCTGCACAGTGCTCTTACAGCCTACCGGGAACATCTCTTCCAAAGGCCTGTGAAACGCAGTTTCTTTGCAGGCCTGATCTGGCTGAAGTAGGACTTCTGCTCTGGGTGTGCTACTTTGCCCTAGAGCTGAAAGGCACAACGTGCAGGCTTCTTTCCAAAGGGCGAGTTGGGCCCCACAGCATCTTGCTTCCAGCTCTTTGGGAAGCTAAGAAACCACTCGCTCTGCACAGTGCTCTTACAGCCTAGTGGGAACATCTCTTCCAAAGGCCTGTGAAACGCAGTTTCTTTGCAGGCCTGATCTGGCTGAAGTAGGACTTCTGCTCTGGGTGTGCTACTTTGCCCTAGAGCTGAAAGGCACAACGTGCAGGCTTCTTTCCAAAGGGCGAGTTGGGCCCCACAGCATCTTGCTTCCAGCTCTTTGGAAAGCTAAGAAACAACTCGCTCTGCACAGTGCTCTTACAGCCTACCGGGAACATCTCTTCCAAAGGCCTGTGAAACGCAGTTTCTTTGCAGGCCTGATCTGGCTGAAGTAGGACTTCTGCTCTGGGTGTGCTACTTTGCCCTAGAGCTGAAAGGCACAACGTGCAGGCTTCTTTCCAAAGGGCGTGTTGGGGCCCACAGCATCTTGCTTCCAGCTCTTTGGGAAGCTAAGAAACAACTCGCTCTGCTCAGTGCTCTTACAGCCTACCGGGAACATCTCTTCCAAAGGCCTGTGAAACGCAGTTTCTTTGCAGGCCTGATCTGGCTGAAGTAGGACTTCTGCTCTGGGTGTGCTACTTTGCCCTAGAGCTGAAAGGCACAACGTGCAGGCTTCTTTCCAAAGGGCGAGTTGGGCCCCACAGCATCTTGCTTCCAGCTCTTTGGGAAGCTAAGAAACAACTCGCTCTGCACAGTGCTCTTAGAGCCTACCAGTAACATCTCTTCCAAAGGCCTGTGAAACGCAGTTTCTTTGCAGGCCTGATCTGGCTGAAGTAGGACTTCTGCTCTGGGTGTGCTACTTTGCCCTAGAGCTGAAAGGCACAACGTGCAGGCTTCTTTCCAAAGGGCGAGTTGGGCCCCACAGCGTCTTGCTTCCAGCTCTTTGGGAAGCTAAGAAACCACTCGCTCTGCACAGTGCTCTAACAGCCTAGTGGGAACATCTCTTCCAAAGGCCTGTGAAACGCAGTTTCTTTGCAGGCCTGATCTGGCTGAAGTAGGACTTCTGCTCTGGGTGTGCTACTTTGCCCTAGAGCTGAAAGGCACAACGTGCAGTCTTCTTTCCAAAGGGCGAGTTGGGCTCCACAGCATCTTGATTCCAGCTCTTTGGGAAGCTAAGAAACAACTCGCTCTGCACAGTGCTCTTACAGCCTAGTGGGAACATCTCTTCCAAAGGCCTGTGAAACGCAGTTTCTTTTCAGGCCTGATCTGGCTGAAGTAGGACTTCTGCTCTGGGTGTGCTACTTTGCCCTAGAGCTGAAAGGCACAACGTGCAGGCTTCTTTCCAAAGGGCGAGTTGGGCCCCACAGCATCTTGCTTCCAGCTCTTTGGGAAGCTAAGAAACAACTGGCTCTGCACAGTGCTCTTACAGCCTACCGGGAACATGTCTTCCAAAGGCCTGTGAAACGCAGTTTCTTTGCAGGCCTGATCTGGCTGAAGTAGGACTTCTGCTCTGGGTGTGCTACTTTGCCCTAGAGCTGAAAGGCACAACGTGCAGGCTTCTTTCCAAAGGGCGAGTTGGGCCCCACAGCATCTTGCTTCCAGCTCTTTGGGAAGCTGAGAAACCACTCGCTCTGCACAGTGCTCTTACAGCCTACCGGGAACATCTCTTCCAAAGGCCTGTGAAACGCAGTTTCTTTGCAGGCCTGATCTGGCTGAAGTAGGACTTCTGCTCTGGGTGTGCTACTTTGCCCTAGAGCTGAAAGGCACAACGTGCAGGCTTCTTTCCAAAGGGCGAGTTGGGCCCCACAGCATCTTGCTTCCAGCTCTTTGGGAAGCTAAGAAACAACTCGCTCTGCACAGTGCTCTTACAGCCTACCGGGAACATCTCTTCCAAAGGCCTGTGAAACGCAGTTTCTTTGCAGGCCTGATCTGGCTGAAGTAGGACTTCTGCTCTGGGTGTGCTACTTTGCCCTAGAGCTGAAAGGCACAACGTGCAGGCTTCTTTCCAAAGGGCGAGTTGGGCCCCACAGCATCTTGCTTCCAGCTCTTTGGGAAGCTAAGAAACCACTCGCTCTGCACAGTGCTCTTACAGCCTTGTGGGCACATATCTTCCAAAGGCCTGTGAAACGCAGTTTCTTTGCAGGCCTGATCTGGCTGAAGTAGGACTTCTGCTCTGGGTGTGCTACTTTGCCCTAGAGCTGAAAGGCACAACGTGCAGGCTTCTTTCCAAAGGGCGAGTTGGGCCCCACAGCATCTTGCTTCCAGCTCTTTGGGAAGCTAAGAAACCACTCGCTCTGCACAGTGCTCTTACAGCCTTGTGGGCACATATCTTCCAAAGGCCTGTGAAACGCAGTTTCTTTGCAGGCCTGATCTGGCTGAAGTAGGACTTCTGCTCTGGGTGTGCTACTTTGCCCTAGAGCTGAAAGGCACAACGTGCAGGCTTCTTTCCAAAGGGCGAGTTGGGCCCCACAGCATCTTGCTTCCAGCTCTTTGGGAAGCTAAGAAACCACTCGCTCTGCACAGTGCTCTTACAGCCTACCGGGAACATCTCTTCCAAAGGCCTGTGAAACGCAGTTTCTTTGCAGGCCTGATCTGGCTGAAGTAGGACTTCTGCTCTGGGTGTGCTACTTTGCCCTAGAGCTGAAAGGCACAACGTGCAGGCTTCTTTCCAAAGGGCGAGTTGGGCCCCACAGCATCTTGCTTCCAGCTATTTGGGAAGCTAAGAAACCACTCGCTCTGCACAGTGCTCTTACAGCCTACCGGGAACATCTCTTCCAAAGGCCTGTGAAACGCAGTTTCTTTGCAGGCCTGATCTGGCTGAAGTAGGACTTCTGCTCTGGGTGTGCTACTTTGCCCTAGAGCTGAAAGGCACAACGTGCAGGCTTCTTTCCAAAGGGCGAGTTGGGCCCCACAGCATCTTGCTTCCAGCTCTTTGGGAAGCTGAGAAACCACTCGCTCTGCACAGTGCTCTTACAGCCTAGTGGGAACATCTCTTCCAAAGGCCTGTGAAACGCAGTTTCTTTGCAGGCCTGATCTGGCTGAAGTAGGACTTCTGCTCTGGGTGTGCTACTTTGCCCTAGAGCTGAAAGGCACAACGTGCAGGTTTCTTTCCAAAGGGCGAGTTGGGCCCCACAGCATCTTGCTTCCAGCTCTTTGGAAAGCTAAGAAACAACTCGCTCTGCACAGTGCTCTTACAGCCTACCGGGAACATCTCTTCCAAAGGCCTGTGAAACGCAGTTTCTTTGCAGGCCTGATCTGGCTGAAGTAGGACTTCTGCTCTTGGTGTGCTACTTTGCCCTAGAGCTGAAAGGCACAACGTGCAGGCTTCTTTCCAAAGGGCGTGTTGGGGCCCACAGCATCTTGCTTCCAGCTCTTTGGGAAGCTAAGAAACAACTCGCTCTGCTCAGTGCTCTTACAGCCTACCGGGAACATCTCTTCCAAAGGCCTGTGAAACGCAGTTTCTTTGCAGGCCTGATCTGGCTGAAGTAGGACTTCTGCTCTGGGTGTGCTACTTTGCCCTAGAGCTGAAAGGCACAACGTGCAGGCTTCTTTCCAAAGGGCGAGTTGGGCCCCACAGCATCTTGCTTCCAGCTCTTTGGGAAGCTAAGAAACAACTCGCTCTGCACAGTGCTCTTACAGCCTACCGGGAACATGTCTTCCAAAGGCCTGTGAAACGCAGTTTCTTTGCAGGCCTGATCTGGCTGAAGTAGGACTTCTGCTCTGGGTGTGCTACTTTGCCCTAGAGCTGAAAGGCACAACGTGCAGTCTTCTTTCCAAAGGGCGAGTTGGGCTCCACAGCATCTTGATTCCAGCTCTTTGGGAAGCTAAGAAACAACTCGCTCTGCACAGTGCTCTTACAGCCTACTGGGAACATCTCTTCCAAAGGCCTGTGAAACGCAGTTTCTTTTCAGGCCTGATCTGGCTGAAGTAGGACTTCTGCTCTGGGTGTGCTACTTTGCCCTAGAGCTGAAAGGCACAACGTGCAGGCTTCTTTCCAAAGGGCGAGTTGGGCCCCACAGCATCTTGCTTCCAGCTCTTTGGGAAGCTAAGAAACAACTCGCTCTGCACAGTGCTCTTACAGCCTACCGGGAACATCTCTTCCAAAGGCCTGTGAAACGCAGTTTCTTTGCAGGCCTGATCTGGCTGAAGTAGGACTTCTGCTCTGGGTGTGCTACTTTGCCCTAGAGCTGAAAGGCACAACGTGCAGGCTTCTTTCCAAAGGGCGAGTTGGGCCCCACAGCATCTTGCTTCCAGCTCTTTGGGAAGCTGAGAAACCACTCGCTCTGCACAGTGCTCTTACAGCCTACCGGGAACATCTCTTCCAAAGGCCTGTGAAACGCAGTTTCTTTGCAGGCCTGATCTGGCTGAAGTAGGACTTCTGCTCTGGGTGTGCTACTTTGCCCTAGAGCTGAAAGGCACAACGTGCAGGCTTCTTTCCAAAGGGCGAGTTGGGCCCCACAGCATCTTGCTTCCAGCTCTTTGGGAAGCTAAGAAACAACTCGCTCTGCACAGTGCTCTTACAGCCTAGTGGGAACATCTCTTCCAAAGGCCTGTGAAACGTAGTTTCTTTGCAGGCCTGATCTGGCTGAAGTAGGACTTCTGCTCTGGGTGTGCTACTTTGCCCTAGAGCTGAAAGGCACAACGTGCAGGCTTCTTTCCAAAGGGCGAGTTGGGCCCCACAGCATCTTGCTTCCAGCTCTTTGGGAAGCTAAGAAACCACTCGCTCTGCACAGTGCTCTTACAGCCTTGTGGGCACATATCTTCCAAAGGCCTGTGAAACGCAGTTTCTTTGCAGGCCTGATCTGGCTGAAGTAGGACTTCTGCTCTGGGTGTGCTACTTTGCCCTAGAGCTGAAAGGCACAACGTGCAGGCTTCTTTCCAAAGGGCGAGTTGGGCCCCACAGCATCTTGCTTCCAGCTCTTTGGGAAGCTAAGAAACCACTCGCTCTGCACAGTGCTCTTACAGCCTTGTGGGCACATATCTTCCAAAGGCCTGTGAAACGCAGTTTCTTTGCAGGCCTGATCTGGCTGAAGTAGGACTTCTGCTCTGGGTGTGCTACTTTGCCCTAGAGCTGAAAGGCACAACGTGCAGGCTTCTTTCCAAAGGGCGAGTTGGGCCCCACAGCATCTTGCTTCCAGCTCTTTGGGAAGCTAAGAAACCACTCGCTCTGCACAGTGCTCTTACAGCCTACCGGGAACATCTCTTCCAAAGGCCTGTGAAACGCAGTTTCTTTGCAGGCCTGATCTGGCTGAAGTAGGACTTCTGCTCTGGGTGTGCTACTTTGCCCTAGAGCTGAAAGGCACAACGTGCAGGCTTCTTTCCAAAGGGCGAGTTGGGCCCCACAGCATCTTGCTTCCAGCTCTTTGGGAAGCTAAGAAACCACTCGCTCTGCACAGTGCTCTTACAGCCTACCGGGAACATCTCTTCCAAAGGCCTGTGAAACGCAGTTTCTTTGCAGGCCTGATCTGGCTGAAGTAGGACTTCTGCTCTGGGTGTGCTACTTTGCCCTAGAGCTGAAAGGCACAACGTGCAGGCTTCTTTCCAAAGGGCGAGTTGGGCCCCACAGCATCTTGCTTCCAGCTCTTTGGGAAGCTGAGAAACCACTCGCTCTGCACAGTGCTCTTACAGCCTAGTGGGAACATCTCTTCCAAAGGCCTGTGAAACGCAGTTTCTTTGCAGGCCTGATCTGGCTGAAGTAGGACTTCTGCTCTGGGTGTGCTACTTTGCCCTAGAGCTGAAAGGCACAACGTGCAGGTTTCTTTCCAAAGGGCGAGTTGGGCCCCACAGCATCTTGCTTCCAGCTCTTTGGAAAGCTAAGAAACAACTCGCTCTGCACAGTGCTCTTACAGCCTACCGGGAACATCTCTTCCAAAGGCCTGTGAAACGCAGTTTCTTTGCAGGCCTGATCTGGCTGAAGTAGGACTTCTGCTCTGGGTGTGCTACTTTGCCCTAGAGCTGAAAGGCACAACGTGCAGGCTTCTTTCCAAAGGGCGAGTTGGGCCCCACAGCATCTTGCTTCCAGCTCTTTGGGAAGCTAAGAAACAACTCGCTCTGCACAGTGCTCTTACAGCCTACCGGGAACATGTCTTCCAAAGGCTTGTGAAACGCAGTTTCTTTGCAGGCCTGATCTGGCTGAAGTAGGACTTCTGCTCTGGGTGTGCTACTTTGCCCTAGAGCTGAAAGGCACAACGTGCAGGCTTCTTTCCAAAGGGCGAGTTGGGCCCCACAGCATCTTGCTTCCAGCTCTTTGGGAAGCTAAGAAACAACTCGCTCTGCACAGTGCTCTTAGAGCCTACCAGGAACATCTCTTCCAAAGGCCTGTGAAACGCAGTTTCTT
This sequence comes from Equus caballus, assembly GCF_041296265.1. Classification (NCBI taxonomy): domain Eukaryota; kingdom Metazoa; phylum Chordata; class Mammalia; order Perissodactyla; family Equidae; genus Equus; species Equus caballus. The sequence goes on from NC_091710.1 coordinate 2,176,074, forward strand.
TGCAGGCCTGATCTGGCTGAAGTAGGACTTCTGCTCTGGGTGTGCTACTTTGCCCTAGAGCTGAAAGGCACAACGTGCAGGCTTCTTTCCAAAGGGCGAGTTGGGCCCCACAGCGTCTTGCTTCCAGCTCTTTGGGAAGCTAAGAAACCACTCGCTCTGCACAGTGCTCTAACAGCCTAGTGGGAACATCTCTTCCAAAGGCCTGTGAAACGCAGTTTCTTTGCAGGCCTGATCTGGCTGAAGTAGGACTTCTGCTCTGGGTGTGCTACTTTGCCCTAGAGCTGAAAGGCACAACGTGCAGTCTTCTTTCCAAAGGGCGAGTTGGGCTCCACAGCATCTTGATTCCAGCTCTTTGGGAAGCTAAGAAACAACTCGCTCTGCACAGTGCTCTTACAGCCTAGTGGGAACATCTCTTCCAAAGGCCTGTGAAACGCAGTTTCTTTGCAGGCCTGATCTGGCTGAAGTAGGACTTCTGCTCTGGGTGTGCTACTTTGCCCTAGAGCTGAAAGGCACAACGTGCAGGCTTCTTTCCAAAGGGCGAGTTGGGCCCCACAGCATCTTGCTTCCAGCTCTTTGGGAAGCTGAGAAACCACTCGCTCTGCACAGTGCTCTTACAGCCTACCGGGAACATCTCTTCCAAAGGCCTGTGAAACGCAGTTTCTTTGCAGGCCTGATCTGGCTGAAGTAGGACTTCTGCTCTGGGTGTGCTACTTTGCCCTAGAGCTGAAAGGCACAACGTGCAGGCTTCTTTCCAAAGGGCGAGTTGGGCCCCACAGCATCTTGCTTCCAGCTCTTTGGGAAGCTAAGAAACAACTCGCTCTGCACAGTGCTCTTACAGCCTACCAGGAACATCTCTTCCAAAGGCCTGTGAAATGCAGTTTCTTTGCAGGCCTGATCTGGCTGAAGTAGGACTTCTGCTCTGGGTGTGCTACTTTGCCCTAGAGCTGAAAGGCACAACGTGCAGGCTTCTTTCCAAAGGGCGAGTTGGGCCCCACAGCATCTTGCTTCCAGCTCTTTGGGAAGCTAAGAAACCACTCGCTCTGCACAGTGCTCTTACAGCCTTGTGGGCACATATCTTCCAAAGGCCTGTGAAACGCAGTTTCTTTGCAGGCCTGATCTGGCTGAAGTAGGACTTCTGCTCTGGGTGTGCTACTTTGCCCTAGAGCTGAAAGGCACAACGTGCAGGCTTCTTTCCAAAGGGCGAGTTGGGCCCCACAGCATCTTGCTTCCAGCTCTTTGGGAAGCTAAGAAACCACTCGCTCTGCACAGTGCTCTTACAGCCTTGTGGGCACATATCTTCCAAAGGCCTGTGAAACGCAGTTTCTTTGCAGGCCTGATCTGGCTGAAGTAGGACTTCTGCTCTGGGTGTGCTACTTTGCCCTAGAGCTGAAAGGCACAACGTGCAGGCTTCTTTCCAAAGGGCGAGTTGGGCCCCACAGCATCTTGCTTCCAGCTCTTTGGGAAGCTAAGAAACCACTCGCTCTGCACAGTGCTCTTACAGCCTACCGGGAACATCTCTTCCAAAGGCCTGTGAAACGCAGTTTCTTTGCAGGCCTGATCTGGCTGAAGTAGGACTTCTGCTCTGGGTGTGCTACTTTGCCCTAGAGCTGAAAGGCACAACGTGCAGGCTTCTTTCCAAAGGGCGAGTTGGGCCCCACAGCATCTTGCTTCCAGCTCTTTGGGAAGCTAAGAAACCACTCGCTCTGCACAGTGCTCTTACAGCCTACCAGGAACATCTCTTCCAAAGGCCTGTGAAACGCAGTTTCTTTGCAGGCCTGATCTGGCTGAAGTAGGACTTCTGCTCTGGGTGTGCTACTTTGCCCTAGAGCTGAAAGGCACAACGTGCAGGCTTCTTTCCAAAGGGCGAGTTGGGCCCCACAGCATCTTGCTTCCAGCTCTTTGGGAAGCTGAGAAACCACTCGCTCTGCACAGTGCTCTTACAGCCTAGTGGGAACATCTCTTCCAAAGGCCTGTGAAACGCAGTTTCTTTGCAGGCCTGATCTGGCTGAAGTAGGACTTCTGCTCTGGGTGTGCTACTTTGCCCTAGAGCTGAAAGGCACAACGTGCAGGTTTCTTTCCAAAGGGCGAGTTGGGCCCCACAGCATCTTGCTTCCAGCTCTTTGGAAAGCTAAGAAACAACTCGCTCTGCACAGTGCTCTTACAGCCTACCGGGAACATCTCTTCCAAAGGCCTGTGAAACGCAGTTTCTTTGCAGGCCTGATCTGGCTGAAGTAGGACTTCTGCTCTCGGTGTGCTACTTTGCCCTAGAGCTGAAAGGCACAACGTGCAGGCTTCTTTCCAAAGGGCGTGTTGGGGCCCACAGCATCTTGCTTCCAGCTCTTTGGGAAGCTAAGAAACAACTCGCTCTGCTCAGTGCTCTTACAGCCTACCGGGAACATCTCTTCCAAAGGCCTGTGAAACGCAGTTTCTTTGCAGGCCTGATCTGGCTGAAGTAGGACTTCTGCTCTGGGTGTGCTACTTTGCCCTAGAGCTGAAAGGCACAACGTGCAGGCTTCTTTCCAAAGGGCGAGTTGGGCCCCACAGCATCTTGCTTCCAGCTCTTTGGGAAGCTAAGAAACAACTCGCTCTGCACAGTGCTCTTACAGCCTACCGGGAACATGTCTTCCAAAGGCCTGTGAAACGCAGTTTCTTTGCAGGCCTGATCTGGCTGAAGTAGGACTTCTGCTCTGGGTGTGCTACTTTGCCCTAGAGCTGAAAGGCACAACGTGCAGGCTTCTTTCCAAAGGGCGAGTTGGGCCCCACAGCATCTTGCTTCCAGCTCTTTGGGAAGCTAAGAAACAACTCGCTCTGCACAGTGCTTTTACAGCCTACCAGGAACATCTCTTCCAAAGGCCTGTGAAACGCAGTTTCTTTGCAGGCCTGATCTGGCTGAAGTAGGACTTCTGCTCTGGGTGTGCTACTTTGCCCTAGAGCTGAAAGGCACAACGTGCAGGCTTCTTTCCAAAGGGCGAGTTGGGCCCCACAGCATCTTGCTTCCAGCTCTTTGGGAAGCTAAGAAACCACTCGCTCTGCACAGTGCTCTTACAGCCTTGTGGGCACATATCTTCCAAAGGCCTGTGAAACGCAGTTTCTTTGCAGGCCTGATCTGGCTGAAGTAGGACTTCTGCTCTGGGTGTGCTACTTTGCCCTAGAGCTGAAAGGCACAACGTGCAGGCTTCTTTCCAAAGGGCGAGTTGGGCCCCACAGCATCTTGCTTCCAGCTCTTTGGGAAGCTAAGAAACCACTCGCTCTGCACAGTGCTCTTACAGCCTTGTGGGCACATATCTTCCAAAGGCCTGTGAAACGCAGTTTCTTTGCAGGCCTGATCTGGCTGAAGTAGGACTTCTGCTCTGGGTGTGCTACTTTGCCCTAGAGCTGAAAGGCACAACGTGCAGGCTTCTTTCCAAAGGGCGAGTTGGGCCCCACAGCATCTTGCTTCCAGCTCTTTGGGAAGCTAAGAAACCACTCGCTCTGCACAGTGCTCTTACAGCCTACCGGGAACATCTCTTCCAAAGGCCTGTGAAACGCAGTTTCTTTGCAGGCCTGATCTGGCTGAAGTAGGACTTCTGCTCTGGGTGTGCTACTTTGCCCTAGAGCTGAAAGGCACAACGTGCAGGCTTCTTTCCAAAGGGCGAGTTTGGCCCCACAGCATCTTGCTTCCAGCTCTTTGGGAAGCTAAGAAACCACTCGCTCTGCACAGTGCTCTTACAGCCTACCGGGAACATCTCTTCCAAAGGCCTGTGAAACGCAGTTTCTTTGCAGGCCTGATCTGGCTGAAGTAGGACTTCTGCTCTGGGTGTGCTACTTTGCCCTAGAGCTGAAAGGCACAACGTGCAGGCTTCTTTCCAAAGGGCGAGTTGGGCCCCACAGCATCTTGCTTCCAGCTCTTTGGGAAGCTGAGAAACCACTCGCTCTGCACAGTGCTCTTACAGCCTAGTGGGAACATCTCTTCCAAAGGCCTGTGAAACGCAGTTTCTTTGCAGGCCTGATCTGGCTGAAGTAGGACTTCTGCTCTGGGTGTGCTACTTTGCCCTAGAGCTGAAAGGCACAACGTGCAGGTTTCTTTCCAAAGGGCGAGTTGGGCCCCACAGCATCTTGCTTCCAGCTCTTTGGAAAGCTAAGAAACAACTCGCTCTGCACAGTGCTCTTACAGCCTACCGGGAACATCTCTTCCAAAGGCCTGTGAAACGCAGTTTCTTTGCAGGCCTGATCTGGCTGAAGTAGGACTTCTGCTCTCGGTGTGCTACTTTGCCCTAGATCTGAAAGGCACAACGTGCAGGCTTCTTTCCAAAGGGCGTGTTGGGGCCCACAGCATCTTGCTTCCAGCTCTTTGGGAAGCTAAGAAACAACTCGCTCTGCTCAGTGCTCTTACAGCCTACCGGGAACATCTCTTCCAAAGGCCTGTGAAACGCAGTTTCTTTGCAGGCCTGATCTGGCTGAAGTAGGACTTCTGCTCTGGGTGTGCTACTTTGCCCTAGAGCTGAAAGGCACAACGTGCAGGCTTCTTTCCAAAGGGCGAGTTGGGCCCCACAGCATCTTGCTTCCAGCTCTTTGGGAAGCTAAGAAACAACTCGCTCTGCACAGTGCTCTTACAGCCTACCGGGAACATGTCTTCCAAAGGCCTGTGAAACGCAGTTTCTTTGCAGGCCTGATCTGGCTGAAGTAGGACTTCTGCTCTGGGTGTGCTACTTTGCCCTAGAGCTGAAAGGCACAACGTGCAGGCTTCTTTCCAAAGGGCGAGTTGGGCCCCACAGCATCTTGCTTCCAGCTCTTTGGGAAGCTAAGAAACAACTCGCTCTGCACAGTGCTCTTAGAGCCTACCAGGAACATCTCTTCCAAAGGCCTGTGAAACGCAGTTTCTTTGCAGGCCTGATCTGGCTGAAGTAGGACTTCTGCTCTGGGTGTGCTACTTTGCCCTAGAGCTGAAAGGCACAACGTGCAGGCTTCTTTCCAAAGGGCGAGTTGGGCCCCACAGCGTCTTGCTTCCAGCTCTTTGGGAAGCTAAGAAACAACTCGCTCTGCACAGTGCTCTTACAGCCTACGGGGAACATGTCTTCCAAAGGCCTGTGAAACGCAGTTTCTTTGCAGGCCTGATCTGGCTGAAGTAGGACTTCTGCTCTGGGTGTGCTACTTTGCCCTAGAGCTGAAAGGCACAACGTGCAGGCTTCTTTCCAAAGGGCGAGTTGGGCCCCACAGCATCTTGCTTCCAGCTCTTTGGGAAGCTAAGAAACCACTCGCTCTGCACAGTGCTCTAACAGCCTAGTGGGAACATGTCTTCCAAAGGCCTGTGAAACGCAGTTTCTTTGCAGGCCTGATCTGGCTGAAGTAGGACTTCTGCTCTGGGTGTGCTACTTTGCCGTAGAGCTGAAAGGCACAACGTGCAGGCTTCTTTCCAAAGGGCGAGTTGGGCCCCACAGCGTCTTGCTTCCAGCTCTTTGGGAAGCTAAGAAACAACTCGCTCTGCACAGTGCTCTTACAGCCTACGGGGAACATCTCTTCCAAAGGCCTGTGAAACGCAGTTTCTTTGCAGGCCTGATCTGGCTGAAGTAGGACTTCTGCTCTGGGTGTGCTACTTTGCCCTAGAGCTGAAAGGCACAACGTGCAGGCTTCTTTCCAAAGGGCGAGTTGGGCCCCACAGCATCTTGCTTCCAGCTCTTTGGGAAGCTAAGAAACAACTCGCTCTGCACAGTGCTCTTACAGCCTACCGGGAACATGTCTTCCAAAGGCCTGTGAAACGCAGTTTCTTTGCAGGCCTGATCTGGCTGAAGTAGGACTTCTGCTCTGGGTGTGCTACTTTGCCCTAGAGCTGAAAGGCACAACGTGCAGGCTTCTTTCCAAAGGGCGAGTTGGGCCCCACAGCATCTTGCTTCCAGCTCTTTGGGAAGCTGAGAAACCACTCGCTCTGCACAGTGCTCTTACAGCCTAGTGGGAACATCTCTTCCAAAGGCCTGTGAAACGCAGTTTCTTTGCAGGCCTGATCTGGCTGAAGTACGACTTCTGCTCTGGGTGTGCTACTTTGCCCTAGAGCTGAAAGGCACAACGTGCAGGCTTCTTTCCAAAGGGCGAGTTGGGCTCCACTGCATCTTGATTCCAGCTGTTTCGGAAGCTAAGAAACAACTCGCTCTGCACAGTGCTCTTACAGCCTAGTGGGAACATCTCTTCCAAAGGCCTGTGAAACGCAGTTTCTTTGCAGGCCTGATCTGGCTGAAGTAGGACTTCTGCTCTGGGTGTGCTACTTTGCCCTAGAGCTGAAAGGCACAACGTGCAGGCTTCTTTCCAAAGGGCGAGTTGGGCCCCACAGCATCTTGCTTCCAGCTCTTGGGGAATCTAAGAAACAACTCGCTCTGCACAGTGCTCTTACAGCCTACCGGGAACATCTCTTCCAAAGGCCTGTGAAACGCAGTTTCTTTGCAGGCCTGATCTGGCTGAAGTAGGACTTCTGCTCTGGGTGTGCTACTTTGCCCTAGAGCTGAAAGGCACAACGTGCAGGCTTCTTTCCAAAGGGCGAGTTGGGCCCCACAGCATCTTGCTTCCAGCTCTTTGGGAAACTGAGAAACCACTCGCTCTGCACAGTGCTCTTACAGCCTAGTGGGAACATCTCTTCCAAAGGCCTGTGAAACGCAGTTTCTTTGCAGGCCTGATCTGGCTGAAGTAGGACTTCTGCTCTGGGTGTGCTACTTTGCCCTAGAGCTGAAAGGCACAACGTGCAATCTTCTTTCCAAAGGGCGAGAAGGGCCCCACAGCATCTTGCTTCCAGCTCTTTGGGAAGCTAAGAAACAACTCGCTCTGCATAGTGCTCTTACAGCCTACCGGGAACATGTCTTCCAAAGGCCTGTGAAACGCAGTTTCTTTGCAGGCCTGATCTGGCTGAAGTAGGACTTCTGCTCTGGGTGTGCTACTTTGCCCTAGAGCTGAAAGGCACAACGTGCAGGCTTCTTTCCAAAGGGCGAGTTGGGCCCCACATCATCTTGCTTCCAGCTCTTTGGGAAGCTAAGAAACAACTCGCTCTGCACAGTGCTCTTACAGCCTACCGGGAACATCTCTTCCAAAGGCCTGTGAAACGCAGTTTCTTTGCAGGCCTGATCTGGCTGAAGTAGGACTTCTGCTCTGGGTGTGCTACTTTGCCCTAGAGCTGAAAGGCACAACGTGCAGGCTTCTTTCCAAAGGGCGAGTTGGGCCCCACAGCATCTTGCTTCCAGCTCATTGGGAAGCTAAGAAACAACTCGCTCTGCACAGTGCTCTTACAGCCTAGTGGGAACATCTCTTCCAAAGGCCTGTGAAACGCAGTTTCTTTGCAGGCCTGATCTGGCTGAAGTAGGACTTCTGCTCTGGCTGTGCTACTTTGCCCTAGAGCTGAAAGGCACAACGTGCAGGCTTCTTTCCAAAGGGCGAGTTGGGCCCCACAGCATCTTGCTTCCAGCTCTTTGGGAAGCTAAGAAACAACTCGCTCTGCACAGTGCTCTTACAGCCTACCGGGAACATCTCTTCCAAAGGCCTGTGAAACGCAGTTTCTTTGCAGGCCTGATCTGGCTGAAGTAGGACTTCTGCTCTGGGTGTGCTACTTTGCCCTAGAGCTGAAAGGCACCACGTGCAGGCTTCTTTCCAAAGGGCGAGTTGGGCCCCACAGCATCTTGCTTCCAGCTCTTTGGGAAGCTAAGAAACCACTCGCTCTGCACAGTGCTCTAACAGCCTAGTGGGAACATCTCTTCCAAAGGCCTGTGAAACGCAGTTTCTTTGCAGGCCTGATCTGGCTGAAGTAGGACTTCTGCTCTGGGTGTGCTACTTTGCCCTAGAGCTGAAAGGCACAACGTGCAGGCTTCTTTCCAAAGGGCGAGTTGGGCCCCACAGCATCTTGCTTCCAGCTCTTTGGGAAGCTAAGAAACAACTCGCTCTGCACAGTGCTCTTACAGCCTAGTGGGAACATTTGTTCCAAAGGCCTGTGAAACGCAGTTTCTTTGCAGGCCTGATCTGGCTGAAGTAGGACTTCTGCTCTGGGTGTGCTACTTTGCCCTAGAGCTGAAAGGCACAACGTGCAGGCTTCTTTCCAAAGGGCGAGTTGGGCTCCACAGCATCTTGATTCCAGCTCTTTGGGAAGCTAACAAACAACTCGCTCTGCACAGTGCTCTTACAGCCTAGTGGGAACATCTCTTTCAAAGGCCTGTGAAACGCAGTTTCTTTGCAGGCCTGATCTGGCTGAAGTAGGACTTCTGCTCTGGGTGTGCTACTTTGCCCTAGAGCTGAAAGGCACAACGTGCAGGCTTCTTTGCAATGGGCGAGTTGGGCCCCACAGCATCTTGCTTCCAGCTCTTTGTGAAGCTAAGAAACCAATCGCTCTGCACAGTGCTCTAACAGCCTAGTGGGAACATCTCTACCAAAGGCCTGTGAAACGCAGTTTCTTTGCAGGCCTGATCTGGCTGAAGTAGGACTTCTGCTCTGGGTGTACTACTTTGCCCTAGAGCTGAAAGGCACAACGTGCATGCTTCTTTCCGAAGGGCGAGTTGGGCTCCACAGCATCTTGATTCCAGCTCTTTGGGAAGCTAAGAAACAACTCGCTCTGCACAGTGCTCTTACAGCCTAGTGGGAACATCTCTTCCAAAGGCCTGTGAAACGCAGTTTCTTTGCAGGCCTGATCTGGCTGAAGTAGGACTTCTGCTCTGGGTGTGCTACTTTGCCCTAGAGCTGAAAGGCACAACGTGCAGGCTTCTTTCCAAAGGGCGAGTTGGGCCCCACAGCATCTTGCTTCCAGCTCTTGGGGAATATAAGAAACAACTCGCTCTGCACAGTGCTCTTACAGCCTAGTGGGAACATCTCTTCCAAAGGCCTGTGAAACGCAGTTTCTTTGCAGGCCTGATCTGGCTGAAGTAGGACTTCTGCTCTGGCTGTGCTACTTTGCCCTAGAGCTGAAAGGCACAACGTGCAGGCTTCTTTCCAAAGGGCAAGTTGGGCCCCACAGCATCTTGCTTCCAGCTCTTTGGGAAGCTGAGAAACCACTCGCTCTGCACAGTGCTCTTACAGCCTAGTGGGAACATCTCTTCCAAAGGCCTGTGAAACGCAGTTTCTTTGCAGGCCTGATCTGGCTGAAGTAGGACTTCTGCTCTGGGTGTGCTACTTTGCCCTAGAGCTGAAAGGCACAACGTGCAGGCTTCTTTCCAAAGGGCGAGAAGGGCCCCACAGCATCTTGCTTCCAGCTCTTTGGGAAGCTAAGAAACAACTCGCTCTGCACAGTGCTCTTACAGCCTAGTGGGAACATCTCTTCCAAAGGCCTGTGAAACGCAGTTTCTTTGCAGGCCTGATCTGGCTGAAGTAGGACTTCTGCTCTGGGTGTGCTACTTTGCCCTAGAGCTGAAAGGCACAACGTGCAGGCTTCTTTCCAAAGGGCGAGTTGGGCCCCACAGCATCTTGCTTCCAGCTCTTTGGGAAGCTAAGAAACCACTCTCTCTGCACAGTGCTCTTACAGCCTAGTGGGAACATGTCTTCCAAAGGCCTGAGAAACGCAGTTTCTTTGCAGGCCTGATCTGGCTGAAGTAGGACTTCTGCTCTGGGTGTGCTACTTTGCCCTAGAGCTGAAAGGCACAACGTGCAGGCTTCTTTCCAAAGGGCGAGTTGGGCCCCACAGCATCTTGCTTCCAGCTCTTTGGGAAGCTAAGAAACAACTCGCTCTGCACAGTGCTCTTACAGCCTACCGGGAACATCTCTTCCAAAGGCCTGTGAAACGCAGTTTCTTTGCAGGCCTGATCTGGCTGAAGTAGGACTTCTGCTCTGGGTGTGCTACTTTGCCCTAGAGCTGAAAGGCACAACGTGCAGGCTTCTTTCCAAAGGGCGTGTTGGGGCCCACAGCATCTTGCTTCCAGCTCTTTGGGAAGCTAAGAAACAACTCGCTCTGCTCAGTGCTCTTACAGCCTACCGGGAACATCTCTTCCAAAGGCCTGTGAAACGCAGTTTCTTTGCAGGCCTGATCTGGCTGAAGTAGGACTTCTGCTCTGGGTGTGCTACTTTGCCCTAGAGCTGAAAGGCACAACGTGCAGGCTTCTTTCCAAAGGGCGAGTTGGGCCCCACAGCATCTTGCTTCCAGCTCTTTGGGAAGCTAAGAAACAACTCGCTCTGCACAGTGCTCTTACAGCCTACCGGGAACATCTCTTCCAAAGGCCTGTGAAACGCAGTTTCTTTGAAGGCCTGATCTGGCTGAAGTAGGACTTCTGCTCTGGGTGTGCTACTTTGCGCTAGAGCTGAAAGGCACAACGTGCAGGCTTCTTTCCAAAGGGCGATTTGGGCCCCACAGCATCTCGCTTCCAGCTCTTTGGGAAGCTAAGAAACCACTCTCTCTGCACAGTGCTCTTACAGCCTAGTGGGAATATCTCTTCCAAAGGCCTGAGAAACGCAGTTTCTTTGCAGGCCTGATCTGGCTGAAGTAGGACTTCTGCTCTGGGTGTGCTACTTTGCCCTAGAGCTGAAAGGCACAACGTGCAGGCTTCTTTCCAAAGGGCGAGTTGGGGCCCACAGCATCTTGCTTCCAGCTCTTTGGGAAGCTAAGAAACAACTCGCTCTGCACAGTGCTCTTACAGCCTACCGGGAACATCTCTTCCAAAGGCCTGTGAAACGCAGTTTCTTTGCAGGCCTGATCTGGCTGAAGTAGGACTTCTGCTCTGGGTGTGCTACTTTGCCCTAGAGCTGAAAGGCACAAACGTGCAGGCTTCTTTCCAAAGGGCGTGTTGGGGCCCACAGCATCTTGCTTCCAGCTCTTTGGGAAGCTAAGAAACAACAAGCTCTGCTCAGTGCTCTTACAGCCTACCGGGAACATCTCTTCCAAAGGCCTGTGAAACGCAGTTTCTTTGCAGGCCTGATCTGGCTGAAGTAGGACTTCTGCTCTGGGTGTGCTACTTTGCCCTAGAGCTGAAAGGCACAACGTGCAGGCTTCTTTCCAAAGGGCGAGTTGGGCCCCACAGCATCTTGCTTCCAGCTCTTTGGGAAGCTAAGAAACAACTCGCTCTGCACAGTGCTCTTACAGCCTACCGGGAACATCTCTTCCAAAGGCCTGTGAAACGCAGTTTCTTTGCAGGCCTGATCTGGCTGAAGTAGGACTTCTGCTCTGGGTGTGCTACTTTGCCCTAGAGCTGAAAGGCGAAACGTGCAGGCTTCTTTCCAATGGGCGAGTTGGGCCCCACAGCATCTTGCTTCCAGCTCTTTGGGAAGCTAAGAAACAACTCGCTCTGCACAGTGCTCTTACAGCCTACCGGGAACATCTCTTCCAAAGGCCTGTGAAACGCAGTTTCTTTGCAGGCCTGATCTGGCTGAAGTAGGACTTCTGCTCTGGGTGTGCTACTTTGCCCTAGAGCTCAAAGGCACAACGTGCAGCCTTCTTTCCAAAGGGCGAGTTGGGCCCCACAGCATCTTGCTTCCAGCTCTTTGGGAAGCTAAGAAACCACTCGCTCTGCACAGTGCTCTTACAGCCTAGTGGGAACGTCTCTTCCAAAGGCCTGTGAAACGCAGTTTCTTTGCAGGCCTGATCTGGCTGAAGTAGGACTTCTGCTCTGGGTGTGCTACTTTGCCCTAGAGCTGAAAGGCACAACGTGCAGGCTTCTTTCCAAAGGGCGAGTTGGGCCCCACAGCATCTTGCTTCCAGCTCTTTGGGAAGCTAAGAAACAACTCGCTCTGCACAGTGCTCTTACAGCCTACCAGGAACATCTCTTCCAAAGGCCTGTGAAACGCAGTTTCTTTGCAGGCCTGATCAGGCTGAAGTAGGACTTCTGCTCTGGGTGTGCTACTTTGCCCTAGAGCTGAAAGGCTCAACGTGCAGGCTTCTTTCCAAAGGGCGAGTTGGGCCCCACAGCGTCTTGCTTCCAGCTCTTTGGGAAGCTAAGAAACAACTCGCTCTGCACAGTGCTCTTACAGCCTACGGGGAACATCTCTTCCAAAGGCCTGTGAAACGCAGTTTCTTTGCAGGCCTGATCTGGCTGAAGTAGGACTTCTGCTCTGGGTGTGCTACTTTGCCCTAGAGCTGAACGGCACAACGTGCAGGCTTCTTTACAAAGGGCGAGTTGGGCTCCACAGCATCTTGATTCCAGCTCTTTGGGAAGCTAAGAAACAACTCGCTCTGCACAGTGCTCTTACAGCCTAGTGGGAACATCCCTTCCAAAGGCCTGTGAAACGCAGTTTCTTTGCAGGCCTGATCTGGCTGAAGTAGGACTTCTGCTCTGGGTGTGCTACTTTGCCCTAGAGCTGAAAGGCACAACGTGCAGGCTTCTTTCCAAAGGGCGAGTTGGGCCCCACAGCATCTTGCTTCCAGCTCTTTGGGAAGCTAAGAAACCACTCGCTCTGCACAGTGCTCTAACAGCCTAGTGGGAACATCTCTTCCAAAGGCCTGTGAAACGCAGTTTCTTTGCAGGCCTGATCTGGCTGAAGTAGGACTTCTGCTCTGGGTGTGCTACTTTGCCCTAGAGCTGAAAGGCACAACGTGCAGGCTTCTTTCCAAAAGGCGAGTTGGGCTCCACTGCATCTTGATTCCAGCTCTTTGGGAAGCTAAGAAACAACTCGCTCTGCACAGTGCTCTTACAGCCTAGTGGGAACATCTCTTCCAAAGGCCTGTGAAACGCAGTTTCTTTGCAGGCCTGATCTGGCTGAAGTAGGACTTCTGCTCTGGGTGTGCTACTTTGCCCTAGAGCTGAAAGGCACAACGTGCAGGCTTCTTTCCAAAGGGCGAGTTGGGCCCCACAGCATCTTGCTTCCAGCTCTTTGGGAAGCTAAGAAACAACTCGCTCTGCTCAGTGCTCTTACAGCCTACCGGGAACATCTCTTCCAAAGGCCTGTGAAACGCAGTTTCTTTGCAGGCCTGATCTGGCTGAAGTAGGACTTCTGCTCTGGGTGTGCTACTTTGCCCTAGAGCTGAAAGGCACAACGTGCAGGCTTCTTTCCAAAGGGCGAGTTGGGCCCCACAGCATCTTGCTTCCAGCTCTTTGGGAAACTGAGAAACCACTCGCTCTGCACAGTGCTCTTACAGCCTAGTGGGAACATCTCTTCCAAAGGCCTGTGAAACGCAGTTTCTTTGCAGGCCTGATCTGGCTGAAGTAGGACTTCTGCTCTGGGTGTGCTACTTTGCCCAGAGCTGAAAGGCACAACGTGCAATCTTCTTTCCAAAGGGCGAGAAGGGCCCCACAGCATCTTGCTTCCAGCTCTTTGGGAAGCTAAGAAACAACTCGCTCTGCATAGTGCTCTTACAGCCTACCGGGAACATGTCTTCCAAAGGCCTGTGAAACGCAGTTTCTTTGCAGGCCTGATCTGGCTGAAGTAGGACTTCTGCTCTGGGTGTGCTACTTTGCCCTAGAGCTGAAAGGCACAACGTGCAGGCTTCTTTCCAAAGGGCGAGTTGGGCCCCACATCATCTTGCTTCCAGCTCTTTGGGAAGCTAAGAAACAACTCGCTCTGCACAGTGCTCTTACAGCCTACCGGGAACATCTCTTCCAAAGGCCTGTGAAACGCAGTTTCTTTGCAGGCCTGATCTGGCTGAAGTAGGACTTCTGCTCTGGGTGTGCTACTTTGCCCTAGAGCTGAAAGGCACAACGTGCAGGCTTCTTTCCAAAGGGCGAGTTGGGCCCCACAGCATCTTGCTTCCAGCTCTTTGTTAAGCTAAGAAACAACTCGCTCTGCACAGTGCTCTTACAGCCTAGTGGGAACATCTCTTCCAAAGGCCTGTGAAACGCAGTTTCTTTGCAGGCCTGATCTGGCTGAAGTAGGACTTCTGCTCTGGCTGTGCTACTTTGCCCTAGAGCTGAAAGGCACAACGTGCAGGCTTCTTTCCAAAGGGCGAGTTGGGCCCCACAGCATCTTGCTTCCAGCTCTTTGGGAAGCTAAGAAACAACTCGCTCTGCACAGTGCTCTTACAGCCTACCGGGAACATCTCTTCCAAAGGCCTGTGAAACGCAGTTTCTTTGCAGGCCTGATCTGGCTGAAGTAGGACTTCTGCTCTGGGTGTGCTACTTTGCCCTAGAGCTGAAAGGCACAACGTGCAGGCTTCTTTCCAAAGGGCGAGTTGGGCCCCACAGCATCTTGCTTCCAGCTCTTTGGGAAGCTAAGAAACCACTCTCTCTGCACAGTGCTCTTACAGCCTAGTGGGAACATCTCTTCCAAAGGCCTGAGAAACGCAGTTTCTTTGCAGGCCTGATCTGGCTGAAGTAGGACTTCTGCTCTGGGTGTGCTACTTTGCCCTAGAGCTGAAAGGCACAACGTGCAGGCTTCTTTCCAAAGGGCGAGTTGGGGCCCACAGCATCTTGCTTCCAGCTCTTTGGGAAGCTAAGAAACAACTCGCTCTGCACAGTGCTCTTACAGCCTACCGGGAACATCTCTTCCAAAGGCCTGTGAAACGCAGTTTCTTTGCAGGCCTGATCTGGCTGAAGTAGGACTTCTGCTCTGGGTGTGCTACTTTGCCCTAGAGCTGAAAGGCACAACGTGCAGGCTTCTTTCCAAAGGGCGTGTTGGGGCCCACAGCATCTTGCTTCCAGCTCTTTGGGAAGCTAAGAAACAACTCGCTCTGCTCAGTGCTCTTACAGCCTACCGGGAACATCTCTTCCAAAGGCCTGTGAAACGCAGTTTCTTTGCAGGCCTGATCTGGCTGAAGTAGGACTTCTGCTCTGGGTGTGCTACTTTGCCCTAGAGCTGAAAGGCACAACGTGCAGGCTTCTTTCCAAAGGGCGAGTTGGGCCCCACAGCATCTTGCTTCCAGCTCTTTGGGAAGCTAAGAAACAACTCGCTCTGCACAGTGCTCTTACAGCCTACCGGGAACATCTCTTCCAAAGGCCTGTGAAACGCAGTTTCTTTGCAGGCCTGATCTGGCTGAAGTAGGACTTCTGCTCTGGGTGTGCTACTTTGCCCTAGAGCTGAAAGGCACAACGTGCAGGCTTCTTTCCAATGGGTGAGTTGGGCCCCACAGCATCTTGCTTCCAGCTCTTTGGGAAGCTAAGAAACAACTCGCTCTGCACAGTGCTCTTACAGCCTACCGGGAACATCTCTTCCAAAGGCCTGTGAAACGCAGTTTCTTTGCAGGCCTGATCTGGCTGAAGTAGGACTTCTGCTCTGGGTGTGCTACTTTGCCCTAGAGCTCAAAGGCACAACGTGCAGCCTTCTTTCCAAAGGGCGAGTTGGGCCCCACAGCATCTTGCTTCCAGCTCTTTGGGAAGCTAAGAAACCACTCGCTCTGCACAGTGCTCTTACAGCCTAGCGGGAACGTCTCTTCCAAAGGCCTGTGAAACGCAGTTTCTTTGCAGGCCTGATCTGGCTGAAGTAGGACTTCTGATCTGGGTGTGCTACTTTGCCCTAGAGCTGAAAGGCACAACGTGCAGGCTTCTTTCCAAAGGGCGAGTTGGGCCCCACAGCATCTTGCTTCCAGCTCTTTGGGAAGCTAAGAAACAACTCGCTCTGCACAGTGCTCTTACAGCCTACCAGGAACATCTCTTCCAAAGGCCTGTGAAACGCAGTTTCTTTGCAGGCCTGATCTGGCTGAAGTAGGACTTCTGCTCTGGGTGTGCTACTTTGCCCTAGAGCTGAAAGGCTCAACGTGCAGGCTTCTTTCCAAAGGGCGAGTTGGGCCCCACAGCGTCTTGCTTCCAGCTCTTTGGGAAGCTAAGAAACAACTCGCTCTGCACAGTGCTCTTACAGCCTACGGGGAACATCTCTTCCAAAGGCCTGTGAAACGCAGTTTCTTTGCAGGCCTGATCTGGCTGAAGTAGGACTTCTGCTCTGGGTGTGCTACTTTGCCCTAGAGCTGAAAGGCACAACGTGCAGGCTTCTTTACAAAGGGCGAGTTCGGCTCCACAGCATCTTGATTCCAGCTCTTTGGGAAGCTAACAAACAACTCGCTCTGCACAGTGCTCTTACAGCCTAGTGGGAACATCTCTTCCAAAGGCCTGTGAAACGCAGTTTCTTTGCAGGCCTGATCTGGCTGAAGTAGGACTTCTGCTCTGGGTGTGCTACTTTGCACTAGAGCTGAAAGGCACAACGTGCAGGCTTCTTTCCAAAGGGCGAGTTGGGCCCCACAGCATCTTGCTTCCAGCTCTTTGGGAAGCTAAGAAACCACTCACTCTGCACAGTGCTCTAACAGCCTAGTGGGAACATCTCTTCCAAAGGCCTGTGAAACGCAGTTTCTTTGCAGGCCTGATCTGGCTGAAGTACGACTTCTGCTCTGGGTGTGCTACTTTGCCCTAGAGCTGAAAGGCACAACGTGCAGGCTTCTTTCCAAAAGGCGAGTTGGGCTCCACTGCATCTTGATTCCAGCTCTTTGGGAAGCTAAGAAACAACTCGCTCTGCACAGTGCTCTTACAGCCTAGTGGGAACATCTCTTCCAAAGGCCTGTGAAACGCAGTTTCTTTGCAGGCCTGATCTGGCTGAAGTAGGACTTCTGCTCTGGGTGTGCTACTTTGCCCTAGAGCTGAAAGGCACAACGTGCAGGCTTCTTTCCAAAGGGCGAGTTGGGCCCCACAGCATCTTGCTTCCAGCTCTTGGGGAATCTAAGAAACAACTCGCTCTGCACAGTGCTCTTACAGCCTACCGGGAACATCTCTTCCAAAGGCCTGTGAAACGCAGTTTCTTTGCAGGCCTGATCTGGCTGAAGTAGGACTTCTGCTCTGGGTGTGCTACTTTGCCCTAGAGCTGAAAGGCACAACGTGCAGGCTTCTTTCCAAAGGGCGAGTTGGGCCCCACAGCATCTTGCTTCCAGCTCTTTGGGAAACTCAGAAACCACTCGCTCTGCACAGTGCTCTTACAGCCTAGTGGGAACATCTCTTCCAAAGGCCTGTGAAACGCAGTTTCTTTGCAGGCCTGATCTGGCTGAAGTAGGACTTCTGCTCTGGGTGTGTAACTTTGCCCTAGAACTGAAAGGCACAACGTGCAGGCTTCTTTCCAAAGGGCGAGTTGGTCCCCACAGCATCTTGCTTCCAGCTCTTTGGGAAGCTAAGAAACCACTCGCTCTGCACAGTGCTCTTACAGCCTTGTGGGAACATCTCTTCCAAAGGCCTGTGAAACGCAGTTTCTTTGCAGGCCTGATCTGGCTGAAGTAGGACTTCTGCTCTGGGTGTGCTACTTTGCCCTAGAGCTGAAAGGCACAACGTGCAGGCTTCTTTCCAAAGGGCGAGTTGGGCCCCACAGCATCTTGCTTCCAGCTCTTTGGGAAGCTAAGAAACCACTCGCTCTGCACAGTGCTCTTACAGCCTAGTGGGAACATCTCTTCCAAAGGCCTGTGAAACGCAGTTTCTTTGCAGGCCTGATGTGGCTGAAGTAGGACTTCTGCTCTGGGTGTGCTACTTTGCCCTAGAGCTGAAAGGCACAACGTGCAGGCTTCTTTCCAAAGGGCGAGTTGGGCCCCACAGCATCTTGCTTCCAGCTCTTTGGGAAGCTAAGAAACAACTCGCTCTGCACAGTGCTCTTACAGCCTACCGGGAACATCTCTTCCAAAGGCCTGTGAAACGCAGTTTCTTTGCAGGCCTGATCTGGCTGAAGTAGGACTTCTGCTCTGGGTGTGCTACTTTGCCCTAGAGCTGAAAGGCACAACGTGCAGGCTTCTTTCCAAAGGGCGAGTTGGGCCCCTCAGCATCTTGCTTCCTGCTCTTTGGGAAGCTAAGAAACCACTCGCTCTGCACAGTGCTCTAACAGCCTAGTGGGAACATCTCTTCCAAAGGCCTGTGAAACGCAGTTTCTTTGCAGGCCTGATCTGGCTGAAGTAGGACTTCTGCTCTGGGTGTGCTACTTTGCCCTAGAGCTGAAAGGCACAACGTGCAGGCTTCTTTCCAAAGGGCGAGTTGGGCTCCACAGCATCTTGCTTCCAGCTCTTTGGGAAGCTAAGAAACAACTCGCTCTGCACAGTGCTCTTACAGCCTAGTGGGAACATCTCTTCCAAAGGCCTGTGAAACGCAGTTTCTTTGCAGGCCTGATCTGGCTGAAGTAGGACTTCTGCTCTGGGTGTGCTACTTTGCCCTAGAGCTGAAAGGCACAACGTGCAGGCTTCTTTCCAAAGGGCGAGTTGGGCCCCACAGCATCTTGCTTCCAGCTCTTTGGGAAGCTAAGAAACCACTCGCTCTGCACAGTGCTCTAACAGCCTAGTGGGAACATCTCTTCCAAAGGCCTGTGAAACGCAGTTTCTTTGCAGGCCTGATCTGGCTGAAGTAGGACTTCTGCTCTGGGTGTACTACTTTGCCCTAGAGCTGAAAGGCACAACGTGCAGGCTTCTTTCCAAAGGGCGAGTTGGGCTCCACAGCATCTTGATTCCAGCTCTTTGGGAAGCTAAGAAACAACTCGCTCTGCACAGTGCTCTTACAGCCTAGTGGGAACATCTCTTCCAAAGGCCAGTGAAACTCAGTTTCTTTGCAGGCCTGATCTGGCTGAAGTAGGACTTCTGCTCTGGGTGTGCTACTTTGCCCTAGAGCTGAAAGGCACAACGTGCAGGCTTCTTTCCAAAGGGCGAGTTGGGCCCCACAGCATCTTGCTTCCAGCTCTTGGGGAATATAAGAAACAACTCGCTCTGCACAGTGCTCTTACAGCCTAGTGGGAACATCTCTTCCAAAGGCCTGTGAAACGCAGTTTCTTTGCAGGCCTGATCTGGCTGAAGTAGGACTTCTGCTCTGGGTGTGCTACTTTGCCCTAGAGCTGAAAGGCACAACGTGCAGGCTTCTTTCCAAAGGGCGAGTTGGGCCCCACAGCATCTTGCTTCCAGCTCTTTGGGAAGCTGAGAAACCACTCGCTCTGCACAGTGCTCTTACAGCCTAGTGGGAACATCTCTTCCAAAGGCCTGTGAAACGCAGTTTCTTTGCAGGCCTGATCTTGCTGAAGTAGGACTTCTGCTCTGGGTGTGCTACTTTGCCCTAGAGCTGAAAGGCACAACGTGCAGGCTTCTTTCCAAAGTGCGAGAAGGGCCCCACAGCATCTTGCTTCCAGCTCTTTGGGAAGCTAAGAAACAACTCGCTCTGCACAGTGCTCTTACAGCCTACCGGGAACATCTCTTCCAAAGGCCTGTGAAACGCAGTTTCTTTGCAGGCCTGATCTGGCTGAAGTAGGACTTCTGCTCTGGGTGTGCTACTTTGCCCTAGAGCTGAAAGGCACAACGTGCAGGCTTCTTTCCAATGGGTGAGTTGGGCCCCACAGCATCTTGCTTCCAGCTCTTTGGGAAGCTAAGAAACAACTCGCTCTGCACAGTGCTCTTACAGCCTACCGGGAACATCTCTTCCAAAGGCCTGTGAAACGCAGTTTCTTTGCAGGCCTGATCTGGCTGAAGTAGGACTTCTGCTCTGGGTGTGCTACTTTGCCCTAGAGCTCAAAGGCACAACGTGCAGCCTTCTTTCCAAAGGGCGAGTTGGGCCCCACAGCATCTTGCTTCCAGCTCTTTGGGAAGCTAAGAAACCACTCGCTCTGCACAGTGCTCTTACAGCCTAGTGGGAACGTCTCTTCCAAAGGCCTGTGAAACGCAGTTTCTTTGCAGGCCTGATCTGGCTGAAGTAGGACTTCTGCTCTGGGTGTGCTACTTTGCCCTAGAGCTGAAAGGCACAACGTGCAGGCTTCTTTCCAAAGGGCGAGTTGGGCCCCACAGCATCTTGCTTCCAGCTCTTTGGGAAGCTAAGAAACAACTCGCTCTGCACAGTGCTCTTACAGCCTACCAGGAACATCTCTTCCAAAGGCCTGTGAAACGCAGTTTCTTTGCAGGCCTGATCTGGCTGAAGTAGGACTTCTGCTCTGGGTGTGCTACTTTGCCCTAGAGCTGAAAGGCTCAACGTGCAGGCTTCTTTCCAAAGGGCGAGTTGGGCCCCACAGCGTCTTGCTTCCAGCTCTTTGGGAAGCTAAGAAACAACTCGCTCTGCACAGTGCTCTTACAGCCTACGGGGAACATCTCTTCCAAAGGCCTGTGAAACGCAGTTTCTTTGCAGGCCTGATCTGGCTGAAGTAGGACTTCTGCTCTGGGTGTGCTACTTTGCCCTAGAGCTGAAAGGCACAACGTGCAGGCTTCTTTACAAAGGGCGAGTTGGGCTCCACAGCATCTTGATTCCAGCTCTTTGGGAAGCTAACAAACAACTCGCTCTGCACAGTGCTCTTACAGCCTAGTGGGAACATCTCTTCCAAAGGCCTGTGAAACGCAGTTTCTTTGCAGGCCTGATCTGGCTGAAGTAGGACTTCAGCTCTGGGTGTGCTACTTTGCACTAGAGCTGAAAGGCACAACGTGCAGGCTTCTTTCCAAAGGGCGAGTTGGGCCCCACAGCATCTTGCTTCCAGCTCTTTGGGAAGCTAAGAAACCACTCACTCTGCACAGTGCTCTAACAGCCTAGTGGGAACATCTCTTCCAAAGGCCTGTGAAACGCAGTTTCTTTGCAGGCCTGATCTGGCTGAAGTACGACTTCTGCTCTGGGTGTGCTACTTTGCCCTAGAGCTGAAAGGCACAACGTGCAGGCTTCTTTCCAAAAGGCGAGTTGGGCTCCACTGCATCTTGATTCCAGCTCTTTGGGAAGCTAAGAAACAACTCGCTCTGCACAGTGCTCTTACAGCCTAGTGGGAACATCTCTTCCAAAGGCCTGTGAAACGCAGTTTCTTTGCAGGCCTGATCTGGCTGAAGTAGGACTTCTGCTCTGGGTGTGCTACTTTGCCCTAGAGCTGAAAGGCACAACGTGCAGGCTTCTTTCCAAAGGGCGAGTTGGGCCCCACAGCATCTTGCTTCCAGCTCTTGGGGAATCTAAGAAACAACTCGCTCTGCACAGTGCTCTTACAGCCTACCGGGAACATCTCTTCCAAAGGCCTGTGAAACGCAGTTTCTTTGCAGGCCTGATCTGGCTGAAGTAGGACTTCTGCTCTGGGTGTGCTACTTTGCCCTAGAGCTGAAAGGCACAACGTGCAGGCTTCTTTCCAAAGGGCGAGTTGGGCCCCACAGCATCTTGCTTCCAGCTCTTTGGGAAACTCAGAAACCACTCGCTCTGCACAGTGCTCTTACAGCCTAGTGGGAACATCTCTTCCAAAGGCCTGTGAAACGCAGTTTCTTTGCAGGCCTGATCTGGCTGAAGTAGGACTTCTGCTCTGGGTGTGTAACTTTGCCCTAGAACTGAAAGGCACAACGTGCAGGCTTCTTTCCAAAGGGCGAGTTGGTCCCCACAGCATCTTGCTTCCAGCTCTTTGGGAAGCTAAGAAACCACTCGCTCTGCACAGTGCTCTTACAGCCTTGTGGGAACATCTCTTCCAAAGGCCTGTGAAACGCAGTTTCTTTGCAGGCCTGATCTGGCTGAAGTAGGACTTCTGCTCTGGGTGTGCTACTTTGCCCTAGAGCTGAAAGGCACAACGTGCAGGCTTCTTTCCAAAGGGCGAGTTGGGCCCCACAGCATCTTGCTTCCAGCTCTTTGGGAAGCTAAGAAACCACTCGCTCTGCACAGTGCTCTTACAGCCTAGTGGGAACATCTCTTCCAAAGGCCTGTGAAACGCAGTTTCTTTGCAGGCCTGATGTGGCTGAAGTAGGACTTCTGCTCTGGGTGTGCTACTTTGCCCTAGAGCTGAAAGGCACAACGTGCAGGCTTCTTTCCAAAGTGCGAGAAGGGCCCCACAGCATCTTGCTTCCAGCTCTTTGGGAAGCTAAGAAACAACTCGCTCTGCACAGTGCTCTTACAGCCTACCGGGAACATCTCTTCCACAGGCCTGTGAAACGCAGTTTCTTTGCAGGCCTGATCTGGCTGAAGTAGGACTTCTGCTCTGGGTGTGCTACTTTGCCCTAGAGCTGAAAGGCACAACGTGCAGGCTTCTTTCCAAAGGGCGAGTTGGGCCCCAGAGCATCTTGCTTCCAGCTCTTTGGGAAGCTAAGAAACCACTCGCTCGGCACAGTGCTCTTACAGCCTTGTGGGAACATCTCTTCCAAAGGCCTGTGAAACGCAGTTTCTTTGCAGGCCTGATCTGGCTGAAGTAGGACTTCTGCTCTGGGTGTGCTACTTTGCCCTAGAGCTGAAAGGCACAACGTGCAGGCTTCTTTCCAAAGGGCGATTTGGGCCCCACAGCATCTTGCTTCCAGCTCTTTGGGAAGCTGAGAAACCACTCGCTCTGCACAGTGCTCTTACAGCCTAGTGGGAACATCTCTTCCAAAGGCCTGTGAAACGCAGTTTCTTTGCAGGCCTGATCTGGCTGAAGTAGGACTTCTGCTCTGGGTGTGCTACTTTGCCCTAGAGCTGAAAGGCACAACGTGCAGGCTTCTTTCCAAAGGGCGAGAAGGGCCCCACAGCATCTTGCTTCCAGCTGTTTGGGAAGCTAAGAAACAACTCGCTCTGCACAGTGCTCTTACAGCCTACCGGGAACATGTCTTCCAAAGGCCTGTGAAACGCAGTTTCTTTGCAGGCCTGATCTGGCTGAAGTAGGACTTCTGCTCTGGGTGTGCTACTTTGCCCTAGAGCTGAAAGGCACAACGTGCAGGCTTCTTTCCAAAGGGCGAGTTGGGCCCCACAGCATCTTGCTTCCAGCTCTTTGGGAAGCTAAGAAACAACTCGCTCTGCACAGTGCTCTTACAGCCTACCGGGAACATGTCTTCCAAAGGCCTGTGAAACGCAGTTTCTTTGCAGGCCTGATCTGGCTGAAGTAGGACTTCTGCTCTGGGTGTGCTACTTTGCCCTAGAGCTGAAAGGCACAACGTGCAGGCTTCTTTCCAAAGGGCGAGTTGGGCCCCACAGCATCTTGCTTCCAGCTCTTTGGGAAGCTAAGAAACCACTCGCTCTGCACAGTGCTCTAACAGCCTAGTGGGAACATCTCTTCCAAAGGCCTGTGAAACGCAGTTTCTTTGCAGGCCTGATCTGGCTGAAGTAGGACTTCTGCTCTGGGTGTGCTACTTTGCCCTAGAGCTGAAAGGCACAACGTGCAGGCTTCTTTCCAAAGGGCGAGTTGGGCCCCACAGCATCTTGCTTCCAGCTCTTTGGGAAGCTAAGAAACAAGTCGCTCTGCACAGTGCTCTTACAGCCTAGTGGGAACATCTCTTCCAAAGGCCTGTGAAACGCAGTTTCTTTGCAGGCCTGATCTGGCTGAAGTAGGACTTCTGCTCTGGGTGTGCTACTTTTCCCTAGAGCTGAAAGGCACAACGTGCAGGCTTCTTTCCAAAGGGCGAGTTGGGCCCCACAGCATCTTGCTTCCAGCTCTTGGGGAATCTAAGACACAACTCGCTCTGCACAGTGCTCTTACAGCCTACCGGGAACATCTCTTCCAAAGGCCTGTGAAACGCAGTTTCTTTGCAGGCCTGATCTGGCTGAAGTAGGACTTCTGCTCTGGGTGTGCTACTTTGCCCCAGAGCTGAAAGGCACAACGTGCAGGCTTCTTTCCAAAGGGCGAGTTGGGCCCCACAGCATCTTGCTTCCAGCTCTTTGGGAAGCTGAGAAACGACTCGCTCTGCACAGTGCTCTTACAGCCTAGTGGGAACATCTCTTCCAAAGGCCTGTGAAACGCAGTTTCTTTGCAGGCCTGATCTGGCTGAAGTAGGACTTCTGCTCTGGGTGTGCTACTTTGCCCTAGAGCTGAAAGGCACAACGTGCAGGTTTCTTTCCAAAGGGCGAGTTGGGCCCCACAGCATCTTGCTTCCAGCTCTTTGGGAAGCTAAGAAACAACTCGCTCTGCACAGTGCTCTTACAGCCTACCAGGAACATCTCTTCCAAAGGCCTGTGAAACGCAGTTTCTTTGCAGGCCTGATCTGGCTGAAGTAGGACTTCTGCTCTGGGTGTGCTACTTTGCACTAGAGCTGAAAGGCACAACGTGCAGGCTTCTTTCCAAAGGGCGAGTTGGGCCCCACAGCATCTTGCTTCCAGCTCTTTCGGAAGCTAAGAAACCACTCGCTCTGCACAGTGCTCTAACAGCCTAGTGGGAACATCTCTTCCAAAGGCCTGTGAAACGCAGTTTCTTTGCAGGCCTGATCTGGCTGAAGTACGACTTCTGCTCTGGGTGTGCTACTTTGCCCTAGAGCTGAAAGGCACAACGTGCAGGCTTCTTTCCAAAAGGCGAGTTGGGCTCCACTGCATCTTGATTCCAGCTCTTTGGGAAGCTAAGAAACAACTCGCTCTGCACAGTGCTCTTACAGCCTAGTGGGAACATCTCTTCCAAAGGCCTGTGAAACGCAGTTTCTTTGCAGGCCTGATCTGGCTGAAGTAGGACTTCTGCTCTGGGTGTGCTACTTTGCCCTAGAGCTGAAAGGCACAACGTGCAGGCTTCTTTCCAAAGGGCGAGTTGGGCCCCACAGCATCTTGCTTCCAGCTCTTGGGGAATCTAAGAAACAACTCGCTCTGCACAGTGCTCTTACAGCCTACCGGGAACATCTCTTCCAAAGGCCTGTGAAACGCAGTTTCTTTGCAGGCCTGATCTGGCTGAAGTAGGACTTCTGCTCTGGGTGTGCTACTTTGCCCTAGAGCTGAAAGGCACAACGTGCAGGCTTCTTTCCAAAGGGCGAGTTGGGCCCCACAGCATCTTGCTTCCAGCTCTTTGGGAAAATCAGAAACCACTCGCTCTGCACAGTGCTCTTACAGCCTAGTGGGAACATCTCTTCCAAAGGCCTGTGAAACGCAGTTTCTTTGCAGGCCTGATCTGGCTGAAGTAGGACTTCTGCTCCTGGTGTGTAACTTTGCCCTAGAACTGAAAGGCACAACGTGCAGGCTTCTTTCCAAAGGGCGAGTTGGTCCCCACAGCATCTTGCTTCCAGCTCTTTGGGAAGCTAAGAAACCACTCGCTCTGCACAGTGCTCTTACAGCCTTGTAGGAACATCTCTTCCAAAGGCCTGTGAAACGCAGTTTCTTTGCAGGCCTGATCTGGCTGAAGTAGGACTTCTGCTCTGGGTGTGCTACTTTGCCCTAGAGCTGAAAGGCACAACGTGCAGGCTTCTTTCCAAAGGGCGAGTTGGGCCCCACAGCATCTTGCTTCCAGCTGTTTGGGAAGCTAAGAAACCACTCGCTCTGCACAGTGCTCTTACAGCCTAGTGGGAACATCTCTTCCAAAGGCCTGTGAAACGCAGTTTCTTTGCAGGCCTGATCTGGCTGAAGTAGGACTTCTGCTCTGGGTGTGCTACTTTGCCCTAGAGCTGAAAGGCACAACGTGCAGGCTTCTTTCCAAAGGGCGAGTTGGGCCCCACAGCATCTTGCTTCGAGCTCTTTGGGAAGCTAAGAAACAACTCGCTCTGCACAGTGCTCTTACGGCCTACCGGGAACATCTCTTCCAAAGGCCTGTGAAACGCAGTTTCTTTGCAGGCCTGATCTGGCTGAAGTAGGACTTCTGCTCTGGGTGTGCTACTTTGCCCTAGAGCTGAAAGGCACAACGTGCAGGCTTCTTTCCAAAGGGCGAGTTGGGCCCCTCAGCATCTTGCTTCCAGCTCTTTGGGAAGCTAAGAAACCACTCGCTCTGCACAGTGCTCTAACAGCCTAGTGGGAACATCTCTTCCAAAGGCCTGTGAAACGCAGTTTCTTTGCAGGCCTGATCTGGCTGAAGTAGGACTTCTGCTCTGGGTGTGCTACTTTGCCCTAGAGCTGAAAGGCACAACGTGCAGGCTTCTTTCCAAAGGGCGAGTTGGGCTCCACAGCATCTTGATTCCAGCTCTTTGGGAAGCTAAGAAACAACTCGCTCTGCACAGTGCTCTTACAGCCTAGTGGGAACATCTCTTCCAAAGGCCTGTGAAACGCAGTTTCTTTGCAGGCCTGATCTGGCTGAAGTAGGACTTCTGCTCTGGGTGTGCTACTTTGCCCTAGAGCTGAAAGGCACAACGTGCAGGCTTCTTTCCAAAGGGCGAGTTGGGCCCCACAGCATCTTGCTTCCAGCTCTTTGGGAAGCTAAGAAACCACTCGCTCTGCACAGTGCTCTAACAGCCTAGTGGGAACATCTCTTCCAAAGGCCTGTGAAACGCAGTTTCTTTGCAGGCCTGATCTGGCTGAAGTAGGACTTCTGCTCTGGGTGTACTACTTTGCCCTAGAGCTGAAAGGCACAACGTGCAGGCTTCTTTCCAAAGGGCGTGTTGGGGCCCACAGCGTCTTGCTTCCAGCTCTTTGGGAAGCTAAGAAACAACTCGCTCTGCACAGTGCTCTTACAGCCTAGTGGGAACATCTCTTCCAAAGGCCTGTGAAACGCAGTTTCTTTGCAGGCCTGATCTGGCTGAAGTAGGACTTCTGCTCTGGGTGTGCTACTTTGCCCTAGAGCTGAAAGGCACAACGTGCAGGCTTCTTTCCAAAGGGCGAGTTGGGCCCCACAGCATCTTGCTTCCAGCTCTTGGGGAATCTAAGACACAACTCGCTCTGCACAGTGCTCTTACAGCCTACCGGGAACATCTCTTCCAAAGGCCTGTGAAACGCAGTTTCTTTGCAGGCCTGATCTGGCTGAAGTAGGACTTCTGCTCTGGGTGTGCTACTTTGCCCCAGAGCTGAAAGGCACAACGTGCAGGCTTCTTTCCAAAGGGCGAGTTGGGCCCCACAGCATCTTGCTTCCAGCTCTTTGGGAAGCTGAGAAACGACTCGCTCTGCACAGTGCTCTTACAGCCTAGTGGGAACATCTCTTCCAAAGGCCTGTGAAACGCAGTTTCCTTGCAGGCCTGATCTGGCTGAAGTAGGACTTCTGCTCTGGGTGTGCTACTTTGCCCTAGAGCTGAAAGGCACAACGTGCAGGTTTCTTTCCAAAGGGCGAGTTGGGCCCCACAGCATCTTGCTTCCAGCTCTTTGGGAAGCTAAGAAACAACTCGCTCTGCACAGTGCTCTTACAGCCTACCAGGAACATCTCTTCCAAAGGCCTGTGAAACGCAGTTTCTTTGCAGGCCTGATCTGGCTGAAGTAGGACTTCTGCTCTGGGTGTGCTACTTTGCACTAGAGCTGAAAGGCACAACGTGCAGGCTTCTTTCCAAAGGGCGAGTTGGGCCCCACAGCATCTTGCTTCCAGCTCTTTCGGAAGCTAAGAAACCACTCGCTCTGCACAGTGCTCTAACAGCCTAGTGGGAACATCTCTTCCAAAGGCCTGTGAAACGCAGTTTCTTTGCAGGCCTGATCTGGCTGAAGTACGACTTCTGCTCTGGGTGTGCTACTTTGCCCTAGAGCTGAAAGGCACAACGTGCAGGCTTCTTTCCAAAAGGCGAGTTGGGCTCCACTGCATCTTGATTCCAGCTCTTTGGGAAGCTAAGAAACAACTCGCTCTGCACAGTGCTCTTACAGCCTAGTGGGAACATCTCTTCCAAAGGCCTGTGAAACGCAGTTTCTTTGCAGGCCTGATCTGGCTGAAGTAGGACTTCTGCTCTGGGTGTGCTACTTTGCCCTAGAGCTTAAAGGCACAACGTGCAGGCTTCTTTCCAAAGGGCGAGTTGGGCCCCACAGCATCTTGCTTCCAGCTCTTGGGGAATCTAAGAAACAACTCGCTCTGCACAGTGCTCTTACAGCCTACCGGGAACATCTCTTCCAAAGGCCTGTGAAACGCAGTTTCTTTGCAGGCCTGATCTGGCTGAAGTAGGACTTCTGCTCTGGGTGTGCTACTTTGCCCTAGAGCTGAAAGGCACAACGTGCAGGCTTCTTTCCAAAGGGCGAGTTGGGCCCCACAGCATCTTGCTTCCAGCTCTTTGGGAAAATCAGAAACCACTCGCTCTGCACAGTGCTCTTACAGCCTAGTGGGAACATCTCTTCCAAAGGCCTGTGAAACGCAGTTTCTTTGCAGGCCTGATCTGGCTGAAGTAGGACTTCTGCTCCTGGTGTGTAACTTTGCCCTAGAACTGAAAGGCACAACGTGCAGGCTTCTTTCCAAAGGGCGAGTTGGTCCCCACAGCATCTTGCTTCCAGCTCTTTGGGAAGCTAAGAAACCACTCGCTCTGCACAGTGCTCTTACAGCCTTGTGGGAACATCTCTTCCAAAGGCCTGTGAAACGCAGTTTCTTTGCAGGCCTGATCTGGCTGAAGTAGGACTTCTGCTCTGGGTGTGCTACTTTGCCCTAGAGCTGAAAGGCACAACGTGCAGGCTTCTTTCCAAAGGGCGAGTTGGGCCCCACAGCATCTTGCTTCCAGCTGTTTGGGAAGCTAAGAAACCACTCGCTCTGCACAGTGCTCTTACAGCCTAGTGGGAACATCTCTTCCAAAGGCCTGTGAAACGCAGTTTCTTTGCAGGCCTGATCTGGCTGAAGTAGGACTTCTGCTCTGGGTGTGCTACTTTGCCCTAGAGCTGAAAGGCACAACGTGCAGGCTTCTTTCCAAAGGGCGAGTTGGGCCCCACAGCATCTTGCTTCCAGCTCTTTGGGAAGCTAAGAAACAACTCGCTCTGCACAGTGCTCTTACGGCCTACCGGGAACATCTCTTCCAAAGGCCTGTGAAACGCAGTTTCTTTGCAGGCCTGATCTGGCTGAAGTAGGACTTCTGCTCTGGGTGTGCTACTTTGCCCTAGAGCTGAAAGGCACAACGTGCAGGCTTCTTTCCAAAGGGCGAGTTGGGCCCCTCAGCATCTTGCTTCCAGCTCTTTGGGAAGCTAAGAAACCACTCGCTCTGCACAGTGCTCTAACAGCCTAGTGGGAACATCTCTTCCAAAGGCCTGTGAAACGCAGTTTCTTTGCAGGCCTGATCTGGCTGAAGTAGGACTTCTGCTCTGGGTGTGCTACTTTGCCCTAGAGCTGAAAGGCACAACGTGCAGGCTTCTTTCCAAAGGGCGAGTTGGGCCCCACAGCATCTTGCTTCCAGCTCTTGGGGAATATAAGAAACAACTCGCTCTGCACAGTGCTCTTACAGCCTAGTGGGAACATCTCTTCCAAAGGCCTGTGAAACGCAGTTTCTTTGCAGGCCTGATCTGGCTGAAGTAGGACTTCTGCTCTGGGTGTGCTACTTTGCCCTAGAGCTGAAAGGCACAACGTGCAGGCTTCTTTCCAAAGGGCGAGTTGGGCCCCACAGCATCTTGCTTCCAGCTCTTTGGGAAGCTGAGAAACCACTCGCTCTGCACAGTGCTCTTACAGCCTAGTGGGAACCTCTCTTCCAAAGGCCTGTGAAACGCAGTTTCTTTGCAGGCCTGATCTGGCTGAAGTAGGACTTCTGCTCTGGGTGTGCTACTTTGCCCTAGAGCTGAAAGGCACAACGTGCAGGCTTCTTTCCAAAGTGCGAGAAGGGCCCCACAGCATCTTGCTTCCAGCACTTTGGGAAGCTAAGAAACAACTCGCTCTGCACAGTGCTCTTACAGCCTACCGGGAACATGTCTTCCAAAGGCCTGTGAAACGCAGTTTCTTTGCAGGCCTGATCTGGCTGAAGTAGGACTTCTGCTCTGGGTGTGCTACTTTGCCCTAGAGCTGAAAGGCACAACGTGCAGGCTTCTTTCCAAAGGGCGAGTTGGGCCCCACAGCATCTTGCTTCCAGCTCTTTGGGAAGCTAAGAAACAACTCGCTCTGCACAGTGCTCTTACAGCCTACCGGGAACATGTCTTCCAAAGGCCTGTGAAACGCAGTTTCTTTGCAGGCCTGATCTGGCTGAAGTAGGACTTCTGCTCTGGGTGTGCTACTTTGCCCTAGAGCTGAAAGGCACAACGTGCAGGCTTCTTTCCAAAGGGCGAGTTGGGCCCCACAGCATCTTGCTTCCAGCTCTTTGGGAAGCTAAGAAACCACTCGCTCTGCACAGTGCTCTTACAGCCTAGTGGGAACATCTCTTCCAAAGGCCTGTGAAACGCAGTTTCTTTGCAGGCCTGATCTGGCTGAAGTAGGACTTCTGCTCTGGGTGTGCTACTTTGCCCTAGAGCTGAAAGGCACAACGTGCAGGCTTCTTTCCAAAGGGCGAGTTGGGCCCCACAGCATCTTGCTTCCAGCTCTTGGGGAATCTAAGACACAACTCGCTCTGCACAGTGCTCTTACAGCCTACCGGGAACATCTCTTCCAAAGGCCTGTGAAACGCAGTTTCTTTGCAGGCCTGATCTGGCTGAAGTAGGACTTCTGCTCTGGGTGTGCTACTTTGCACTAGAGCTGAAAGGCACAACGTGCAGGCTTCTTTCCAAAGGGCGAGTTGGGCCCCACAGCATCTTGCTTCCAGCTCTTTCGGAAGCTAAGAAACCACTCGCTCTGCACAGTGCTCTAACAGCCTAGTGGGAACATCTCTTCCAAAGGCCTGTGAAACGCAGTTTCTTTGCAGGCCTGATCTGGCTGAATTACGACTTCTGCTCTGGGTGTGCTACTTTGCCCTAGAGCTGAAAGGCACAACGTGCAGGCTTCTTTCCAAAAGGCGAGTTGGGCTCCACTGCATCTTGATTCCAGCTCTTTGGGAAGCTAAGAAACAACTCGCTCTGCACAGTGCTCTTACAGCCTAGTGGGAACATCTCTTCCAAAGGCCTGTGAAACGCAGTTTCTTTGCAGGCCTGATCTGGCTGAAGTAGGACTTCTGCTCTGGGTGTGCTACTTTGCCCTAGAGCTGAAAGGCACAACGTGCAGGCTTCTTTCCAAAGGGCGAGTTGGGC
The DNA here is from genome assembly GCF_041296265.1 of Equus caballus. NCBI lineage: Eukaryota > Metazoa > Chordata > Mammalia > Perissodactyla > Equidae > Equus > Equus caballus. The sequence goes on from NC_091710.1 coordinate 2,206,457, forward strand.
CCCACAGCATCTTGCTTCCAGCTCTTGGGGAATCTAAGAAACAACTCGCTCTGCACAGTGCTCTTACAGCCTACCGGGAACATCTCTTCCAAAGGCCTGTGAAACGCAGTTTCTTTGCAGGCCTGATCTGGCTGAAGTAGGACTTCTGCTCTGGGTGTGCTACTTTGCCCTAGAGCTGAAAGGCACAACGTGCAGGCTTCTTTCCAAAGGGCGAGTTGGGCCCCACAGCATCTTGCTTCCAGCTCTTTGGGAAAATCAGAAACCACTCGCTCTGCACAGTGCTCTTACAGCCTAGTGGGAACATCTCTTCCAAAGGCCTGTGAAACGCAGTTTCTTTGCAGGCCTGATCTGGCTGAAGTAGGACTTCTGCTCCTGGTGTGTAACTTTGCCCTAGAACTGAAAGGCACAACGTGCAGGCTTCTTTCCAAAGGGCGAGTTGGTCCCCACAGCATCTTGCTTCCAGCTCTTTGGGAAGCTAAGAAACCACTCGCTCTGCACAGTGCTCTTACAGCCTTGTGGGAACATCTCTTCCAAAGGCCTGTGAAACGCAGTTTCTTTGCAGGCCTGATCTGGCTGAAGTAGGACTTCTGCTCTGGGTGTGCTACTTTGCCCTAGAGCTGAAAGGCACAACGTGCAGGCTTCTTTCCAAAGGGCGAGTTGGGCCCCACAGCATCTTGCTTCCAGCTGTTTGGGAAGCTAAGAAACCACTCGCTCTGCACAGTGCTCTTACAGCCTAGTGGGAACATCTCTTCCAAAGGCCTGTGAAACGCAGTTTCTTTGCAGGCCTGATCTGGCTGAAGTAGGACTTCTGCTCTGGGTGTGCTACTTTGCCCTAGAGCTGAAAGGCACAACGTGCAGGCTTCTTTCCAAAGGGCGAGTTGGGCCCCACAGCATCTTGCTTCCAGCTCTTTGGGAAGCTAAGAAACAACTCGCTCTGCACAGTGCTCTTACGGCCTACCGGGAACATCTCTTCCAAAGGCCTGTGAAACGCAGTTTCTTTGCAGGCCTGATCTGGCTGAAGTAGGACTTCTGCTCTGGGTGTGCTACTTTGCCCTAGAGCTGAAAGGCACAACGTGCAGGCTTCTTTCCAAAGGGCGAGTTGGGCCCCTCAGCATCTTGCTTCCAGCTCTTTGGGAAGCTAAGAAACCACTCGCTCTGCACAGTGCTCTAACAGCCTAGTGGGAACATCTCTTCCAAAGGCCTGTGAAACGCAGTTTCTTTGCAGGCCTGATCTGGCTGAAGTAGGACTTCTGCTCTGGGTGTGCTACTTTGCCCTAGAGCTGAAAGGCACAACGTGCAGGCTTCTTTCCAAAGGGCGAGTTGGGCTCCACAGCATCTTGATTCCAGCTCTTTGGGAAGCTAAGAAACAACTCGCTCTGCACAGTGCTCTTACAGCCTAGTGGGAACATCTCTTCCAAAGGCCTGTGAAACGCAGTTTCTTTGCAGGCCTGATCTGGCTGAAGTAGGACTTCTGCTCTGGGTGTGCTACTTTGCCCTAGAGCTGAAAGGCACAACGTGCAGGCTTCTTTCCAAAGGGCGAGTTGGGCCCCACAGCATCTTGCTTCCAGCTCTTTGGGAAGCTAAGAAACCACTCGCTCTGCACAGTGCTCTAACAGCCTAGTGGGAACATCTCTTCCAAAGGCCTGTGAAACGCAGTTTCTTTGCAGGCCTGATCTGGCTGAAGTAGGACTTCTGCTCTGGGTGTACTACTTTGCCCTAGAGCTGAAAGGCACAACGTGCAGGCTTCTTTCCAAAGGGCGAGTTGGGCTCCACAGCATCTTGATTCCAGCTCTTTGGGAAGCTAAGAAACAACTCGCTCTGCACAGTGCTCTTACAGCCTAGTGGGAACATCTCTTCCAAAGGCCTGTGAAACGCAGTTTCTTTGCAGGCCTGATCTGGCTGAAGTAGGACTTCTGCTCTGGGTGTGCTACTTTGCCCTAGAGCTGAAAGGCACAACGTGCAGGCTTCTTTCCAAAGGGCGAGTTGGGCCCCACAGCATCTTGCTTCCAGCTCTTGGGGAATATAAGAAACAACTCGCTCTGCACAGTGCTCTTACAGCCTAGTGGGAACATCTCTTCCAAAGGCCTGTGAAACGCAGTTTCTTTGCAGGCCTGATCTGGCTGAAGTAGGACTTCTGCTCTGGGTGTGCTACTTTGCCCTAGAGCTGAAAGGCACAACGTGCAGGCTTCTTTCCAAAGGGCGAGTTGGGCCCCACAGCATCTTGCTTCCAGCTCTTTGGGAAGCTGAGAAACCACTCGCTCTGCACAGTGCTCTTACAGCCTAGTGGGAACATCTCTTCCAAAGGCCTGTGAAACGCAGTTTCTTTGCAGGCCTGATCTGGCTGAAGTAGGACTTCTGCTCTGGGTGTGCTACTTTGCCCTAGAGCTGAAAGGCACAACGTGCAGGCTTCTTTCCAAAGTGCGAGAAGGGCCCCACAGCATCTTGCTTCCAGCACTTTGGGAAGCTAAGAAACAACTCGCTCTGCACAGTGCTCTTACAGCCTACCGGGAACATCTCTTCCAAAGGCCTGTGAAACGCAGTTTCTTTGCAGGCCTGATCTGGCTGAAGTAGGACTTCTGCTCTGGGTGTGCTACTTTGCCCTAGAGCTGAAAGGCACAACGTGCAGGCTTCTTTCCAAAGGGCGAGTTGGGCCCCAGAGCATCTTGCTTCCAGCTCTTTGGGAAGCTAAGAAACCACTCGCTCGGCACAGTGCTCTTACAGCCTTGTGGGAACATCTCTTCCAAAGGCCTGTGAAACGCAGTTTCTTTGCAGGCCTGATCTGGCTGAAGTAGGACTTCTGCTCTGGGTGTGCTACTTTGCCCTAGAGCTGAAAGGCACAACGTGCAGGCTTCTTTCCAAAGGGCGATTTGGGCCCCACAGCATCTTGCTTCCAGCTCTTTGGGAAGCTGAGAAACCACTCGCTCTGCACAGTGCTCTTACAGCCTAGTGGGAACATCTCTTCCAAAGACCTGTGAAACGCAGTTTCTTTGCAGGCCTGATCTGGCTGAAGTAGGACTTCTGCTCTGGGTGTGCTACTTTGCCCTAGAGCTGAAAGGCACAACGTGCAGGCTTCTTTCCAAAGGGCGAGAAGGGCCCCACAGCATCTTGCTTCCAGCTCTTTGGGAAGCTAAGAAACAACTCGCTCTGCACAGTGCTCTTACAGCCTACCGGGAACATGTCTTCCAAAGGCCTGTGAAACGCAGTTTCTTTGCAGGCCTGATCTGGCTGAAGTAGGACTTCTGCTCTGGGTGTGCTACTTTGCCCTAGAGCTGAAAGGCACAACGTGCAGGCTTCTTTCCAAAGGGCGAGTTGGGCCCCACAGCATCTTGCTTCCAGCTCTTTGGGAAGCTAAGAAACAACTCGCTCTGCACAGTGCTCTTACAGCCTACCGGGAACATGTCTTCCAAAGGCCTGTGAAACGCAGTTTCTTTGCAGGCCTGATCTGGCTGAAGTAGGACTTCTGCTCTGGGTGTGCTACTTTGCCCTAGAGCTGAAAGGCACAACGTGCAGGCTTCTTTCCAAAGGGCGAGTTGGGCCCCACAGCATCTTGCTTCCAGCTCTTTGGGAAGCTAAGAAACCACTCGCTCTGCACAGTGCTCTTACAGCCTAGTGGGAACATCTCTTCCAAAGGCCTGTGAAACGCAGTTTCTTTGCAGGCCTGATCTGGCTGAAGTAGGACTTCTGCTCTGGGTGTGCTACTTTGCCCTAGAGCTGAAAGGCACAACGTGCAGGCTTCTTTCCAAAGGGCGAGTTGGGCCCCACAGCATCTTGCTTCCAGCTCTTGGGGAATCTAAGACACAACTCGCTCTGCACAGTGCTCTTACAGCCTACCGGGAACATCTCTTCCAAAGGCCTGTGAAACGCAGTTTCTTTGCAGGCCTGATCTGGCTGAAGTAGGACTTCTGCTCTGGGTGTGCTACTTTGCCCCAGAGCTGAAAGGCACAACGTGCAGGCTTCTTTCCAAAGGGCGAGTTGGGCCCCACAGCATCTTGCTTCCAGCTCTTTGGGAAGCTGAGAAACGACTCGCTCTGCACAGTGCTTTTACAGCCTAGTGGGAACATCTCTTCCAAAGGCCTGTGAAACGCAGTTTCTTTGCAGGCCTGATCTGGCTGAAGTAGGACTTCTGCTCTGGGTGTGCTACTTTGCCCTAGAGCTGAAAGGCACAACGTGCAGGTTTCTTTCCAAAGGGCGAGTTGGGCCCCACAGCATCTTGCTTCCAGCTCTTTGGGAAGCTAAGAAACAACTCGCTCTGCACAGTGCTCTTACAGCCTACCAGGAACATCTCTTCCAAAGGCCTGTGAAACGCAGTTTCTTTGCAGGCCTGATCTGGCTGAAGTAGGACTTCTGCTCTGGGTGTGCTACTTTGCCCTAGAGCTGAAAGGCACAACGTGCAGGCTTCTTTCCAAAGGGCGAGTTGGGCCCCACAGCATCTTGCTTCCAGCTCTTTGGGAAGCTAAGAAACAACTCGCTCTGCACAGTGCTCTTACAGCCTAGTGGGAACATCTCTTCCAAAGGCCTGTGAAACGCAGTTTCTTTGCAGGCCTGATCTGGCTGAAGTAGGACTTCTGCTCTGGGTGTGCTACTTTGCCCTAGAGCTGAAAGGCACAACGTGCAGGCTTCTTTCCAAAGGGCGAGTTGGGCCCCACAGCATCTTGCTTCCAGCTCTTTGGGAAGCTAAGAAACAACTCGCTCTGCACAGTGCTCTTACAGCCTACTGGGAACATCTCTTCCAAAGGCCTGTGAAACGCAGTTTCTTTGCAGGCCTGATCTGGCTGAATTAGGACTTCTGCTCTGGGTGTGCTACTTTGCCCTAGAGCTGAAAGGCACAACGTGCAGGCTTCTTTCCAAAGGGCGAGTTGGGCCCCACAGCATCTTGCTTCCAGCTCTTTGGGAGGCTAAGAAACAACTCGCTCTGCACAGTGCTCTTACAGCCTACCAGGAACATCTCTTCCAAAGGCCTGTGAAACGCAGTTTCTTTGCAGGCCTGATCTGGCTGAAGTAGGACTTCTGCTCTGGGTGTGCTACTTTGCCCTAGAGCTGAAAGGCACAATGTGCAGGCTTCTTTCCAAAGGGCGAGTTGGGCCCCACAGTATCTTGCTTCCAGCTCTTTGGGAAGCTGAGAAACCACTCGCTCTGCACAGTGCTCTTACAGCCTAGTGGGAACATGTCTTCCAAAGGCCTGTGAAACGCAGTTTCTTTGCAGGCCTGATCTGGCTGAAGTAGGACTTCTGCTCTGGGTGTACTGCTTTGCCCTAGAGCTGAAAGGCACAACGTGCAATCTTCTTTCCAAAGGGCGAGAAGGGCCCCACAGCATCTTGCTTCCAGCTCTTTGGGAAGCTAAGAAACAACTCGCTCTGCACAGTGCTCTTACAGCCTACCGGGAACATGTCTTCCAAAGGCCTGTGAAACGCAGTTTCTTTGCAGGCCTGATCTGGCTGAAGTAGGACTTCTGCTCTGGGTGTGCTACTTTGCCCTAGAGCTGAAAGGCACAACGTGCAGGCTTCTTTCCAAAGGGCGAGTTGGGCCCCACATCATCTTGCTTCCAGCTCTTTGGGAAGCTAAGAAACAACTCGCTCTGCACAGTGCTCTTACAGCCTACCGGGAACATCTCTTCCAAAGGCCTGTGAAACGCAGTTTCTTTGCAGGCCTGATCTGGCTGAAGTAGGACTTCTGCTCTGGGTGTGCTACTTTGCCCTAGAGCTGAAAGGCACAACGTGCAGGCTTCTTTCCAAAGGGCGAGTTGGGCCCCACAGCATCTTGCTTCCAGCTCTTTGGGGAGCTAAGAAACAACTCGCTCTGCACAGTGCTCTTACAGCCTACCAGGAACATCTCTTCCAAAGGCCTGTGAAACGCAGTTTCTTTGCAGGCCTGATCTGGCTAAAGTAGGACTTCTGCTCTGGCTGTGCTACTTTGCCCTAGAGCTGAAAGGCACAACGTGCAGGCTTCTTTCCAAAGGGCGAGTTGGGCCCCACAGCATCTTGCTTCCAGCTCTTTGGGAATCTAAGAAACAACTCGCTCTGCACAGTGCTCTTACAGCCTACCGGGAACATCTCTTCCAAAGGCCTGTGAAACGCAGTTTCTTTGCAGGCCTTATCTGGCTGAAGTAGGACTTCTGCTCTGGGTGTGCTACTTTGCCCTAGAGCTGAAAGGCACAACGTGCAGGCTTCTTTCCAAAGGGCGAGTTGGGCCCCACAGCATCTTGCTTCCAGCTCTTTGGGAAGCTAAGAAACCACTCGCTCTGCACAGTGCTCTAACAGCCTAGTGGGAACATCTCTTCCAAGAGGCCTGTGAAACGCAGTTTCTTTGCAGGCCTGATCTGGCTGAAGTAGGACTTCTGCTCTGGGTGTGCTACTTTGCCCTAGAGCTGAAAGGCACAACGTGCAGGCTTCTTTCCAAAGGGCGAGTTGGGCCCCACAGCATCTTGCTTCCAGCTTTTGGGGAATATAAGAAACAACTCGCTCTGCACAGTGCTCTTACAGCCTAGTGGGAACATCTCTTCCAAAGGCCTGTGAAACGCAGTTTCTTTGCAGGCCTGATCTGGCTGAAGTAGGACTTCTGCTCTGGCTGTGCTACTTTGCCCTAGAGCTGAAAGGCACAACGTGCAGGCTTCTTTCCAAAGGGCGAGTTGGGCCCCACAGCATCTTGCTTCCAGCTCTTTGGGAAGCTGAGAAACCACTCGCTCTGCACAGTGCTCTTACAGCCTAGTGGGAACATCTCTTCCAAAGGCCTGTGAAACGCAGTTTCTTTGCAGGCCTGATCTGGCTGAAGTAGGACTTCTGCTCTGGGTGTGCTACTTTGCCCTAGAGCTGAAAGGCACAACGTGCAGGCTTCTTTCCAAAGGGCGAGAAGGGCCCCACAGCATCTTGCTTCCAGCTCTTTGGGAAGCTAAGAAACAACTCGCTCTGCACAGTGCTCTTACAGCCTACCGGGAACATCTCTTCCAAAGGCCTGTGAAACGCAGTTTCTTTGCAGGCCTGATCTGGCTGAAGTAGGACTTCTGCTCTGGGTGTGCTACTTTGCCCTAGAGCTGAAAGGCACAACGTGCAGGCTTCTTTCCAAAGGGCGAGTTGGGCCCCACAGCATCTTGCTTCCAGCTCTTTGGGAAGCTGAGAAACCACTCGCTCTGCACAGTGCTCTTACAGCCTAGTGGGAACATCTCTTCCAAAGGCCTGTGAAACGCAGTTTCTTTGCAGGCCTGATCTGGCTGAAGTAGGACTTCTGCTCTGGGTGTGCTACTTTGCCCTAGAGCTGAAAGGCACAACGTGCAGGTTTCTTTCCAAAGGGCGAGTTGGGCCCCACAACATCTTGCTTCCAGCTCTTTGGGAAGCTAAGAAACAACTCGCTCTGCACAGTGCTCTTACAGCCTACCAGGAACATCTCTTCCAAAGGCCTGTGAAACGCAGTTTCTTTGCAGACCTGATCTGGCTGAAGTAGGACTTCTGCTCTGGGTGTGCTACTTTGCCCTAGAGCTGAAAGGCACAACGTGCAGGCTTCTTTCCAAAGGGCGAGTTGGGCCCCACAGCATCTTGCTTCCAGCTCTTTGGGAAGCTAAGAAACAACTCGCTCTGCACAGTGCTCTTACAGCCTACCGGGAACATCTCTTCCAAAGGCCTGTGAAACGCAGTTTCTTTGAAGGCCTGATCTGGCTGAAGTAGGACTTCTGCTCTGGGTGTGCTACTTTGCGCTAGAGCTGAAAGGCACAACGTGCAGGCTTCTTTCCAAAGGGCGAGTTGGGCCCCACAGCATCTTGCTTCCAGCTCTTTGGGAAGCTAAGAAACCACTCTCTCTGCACAGTGCTCTTACAGCCTAGTGGGAACATCTCTTCCAAAGGCCTGAGAAACGCAGTTTCTTTGCAGGCCTGATCTGGCTGAAGTAGGACTTCTGCTCTGGGTGTGCTACTTTGCCCTAGAGCTGAAAGGCACAACGTGCAGGCTTCTTTCCAAAGGGCGAGTTGGGGCCCACAGCATCTTGCTTCCAGCTCTTTGGGAAGCTAAGAAACAACTCGCTCTGCACAGTGCTCTTACAGCCTACCGGGAACATCTCTTCCAAAGGCCTGTGAAACGCAGTTTCTTTGCAGGCCTGATCTGGCTGAAGTAGGACTTCTGCTCTGGGTGTGCTACTTTGCCCTAGAGCTGAAAGGCACAACGTGCAGGCTTCTTTCCAAAGGGCGTGTTGGGGCCCACAGCATCTTGCTTCCAGCTCTTTGGGAAGCTAAGAAACAACTCGCTCTGCTCAGTGCTCTTACAGCCTACCGGGAACATCTCTTCCAAAGGCCTGTGAAACGCAGTTTCTTTGCAGGCCTGATCTGGCTGAAGTAGGACTTCTCCTCTGGGTGTGCTACTTTGCCCTAGAGCTGAAAGGCACAACGTGCAGGCTTCTTTCCAAAGGGCGAGTTGGGCCCCACAGCATCTTGCTTCCAGCTCTTTGGGAAGCTAAGAAACAACTCGCTCTGCACAGTGCTCTTACAGCCTACCGGGAACATCTCTTCCAAAGGCCTGTGAAACGCAGTTTCTTTGCAGGCCTGATCTGGCTGAAGTAGGACTTCTGCTCTGGGTGTGCTACTTTGCCCTAGAGCTGAAAGGCACAACGTGCAGGCTTCTTTCCAATGGGTGAGTTGGGCCCCACAGCATCTTGCTTCCAGCTCTTTGGGAAGCTAAGAAACAACTCGCTCTGCACAGTGCTCTTACAGCCTACCGGGAACATCTCTTCCAAAGGCCTGTGAAACGCAGTTTCTTTGCAGGCCTGATCTGGCTGAAGTAGGACTTCTGCTCTGGGTGTGCTACTTTGCCCTAGAGCTCAAAGGCACAACGTGCAGCCTTCTTTCCAAAGGGCGAGTTGGGCCCCACAGCATCTTGCTTCCAGCTCTTTGGGAAGCTAAGAAACCACTCGCTCTGCACAGTGCTCTTACAGCCTAGTGGGAACGTCTCTTCCAAAGGCCTGTGAAACGCAGTTTCTTTGCAGGCCTGATCTGGCTGAAGTAGGACTTCTGCTCTGGGTGTGCTACTTTGCCCTAGAGCTGAAAGGCACAACGTGCAGGCTTCTTTCCAAAGGGCGAGTTGGGCCCCACAGCATCTTGCTTCCAGCTCTTTGGGAAGCTAAGAAACAACTCGCTCTGCACAGTGCTCTTACAGCCTACCAGGAACATCTCTTCCAAAGGCCTGTGAAACGCAGTTTCTTTGCAGGCCTGATCTGGCTGAAGTAGGACTTCTGCTCTGGGTGTGCTACTTTGCCCTAGAGCTGAAAGGCTCAACGTGCAGGCTTCTTTCCAAAGGGCGAGTTGGGCCCCACAGCGTCTTGCTTCCAGCTCTTTGGGAAGCTAAGAAACAACTCGCTCTGCACAGTGCTCTTACAGCCTACGGGGAACATCTCTTGCAAAGGCCTGTGAAACGCAGTTTCTTTGCAGGCCTGATCTGGCTGAAGTAGGACTTCTGCTCTGGGTGTGCTACTTTGCCCTAGAGCTGAAAGGCACAACGTGCAGGCTTCTTTACAAAGGGCGAGTTGGGCTCCACAGCATCTTGATTCCAGCTCTTTGGGAAGCTAAGAAACAACTCGCTCTGCACAGTGCTCTTACAGCCTAGTGGGAACATCTCTTCCAAAGGCCTGTGAAACGCAGTTTCTTTGCAGGCCTGATCTGGCTGAAGTACGACTTCTGCTCTGGGTGTGCTACTTTGCCCTAGAGCTGAAAGGCACAACGTGCAGGCTTCTTTCCAAAAGGCGAGTTGGGCTCCACTGCATCTTGATTCCAGCTCTTTGGGAAGCTAAGAAACAACTCGCTCTGCACAGTGCTCTTACAGCCTAGTGGGAACATCTCTTCCAAAGGCCTGTGAAACGCAGTTTCTTTGCAGGCCTGATCTGGCTGAAGTAGGACTTCTGCTCTGGGTGTGCTACATTGCCCTAGAGCTGAAAGGCACAACGTGCAGGCTTCTTTCCAAAGGGCGAGTTGGGCCCCACAGCATCTTGCTTCCAGCTCTTGGGGAATCTAAGAAACAACTCGCTCTGCACAGTGCTCTTACAGCCTACCGGGAACATCTCTTCCAAAGGCCTGTGAAACGCAGTTTCTTTGCAGGCCTGATCTGGCTGAAGTAGGACTTCTGCTCTGGGTGTGCTACTTTGCCCTAGAGCTCAAAGGCACAACGTGCAGCCTTCTTTCCAAAGGGCGAGTTGGGCCCCACAGCATCTTGCTTCCAGCTCTTTGGGAAACTCAGAAACCACTCACTCTGCACAGTGCTCTTACAGCCTAGTGGGAACATCTCTTCCAAAGGCCTGTGAAACGCAGTTTCTTTGCAGGCCTGATCTGGCTGAAGTAGGACTTCTGCTCTGGGTGTGTAACTTTGCCCTAGAACTGAAAGGCACAACGTGCAGGCTTCTTTCCAAATGGCGAGTTGGTCCCCACAGCATCTTGCTTCCAGCTCTTTGGGAAGCTAAGAAACAACTCGCTCTGCACAGTGCTCTTACAGCCTTGTGGGAACATCTCTTCCAAAGGCCTGTGAAACGCAGTTTCTTTGCAGGCCTGATCTGGCTGAAGTAGGACTTCTGCTCTGGGTGTGCTACTTTGCCCTAGAGCTGAAAGGCACAACGTGCAGGCTTCTTAACAAAGGGCGAGTTAGGCCCCACAGCATCTTGCTTCCAGCTCTTTGGGAAGCTAAGAAACCACTCGCTCTGCACAGTGCTCTTACAGCCTAGTGGGAACATCTCTTCCAAAGGCCTGTGAAACGCAGTTTCTTTGCAGGCCTGATCTGGCTGAAGTAGGACTTCTGCTCTGGGTGTGCTACTTTGCCCTAGAGCTGAAAGGCACAACGTGCAGGCTTCTTTCCAAAGGGCGAGTTGGGCCCCACAGCATCTTGCTTCCAGCTCTTTGGGAAGCTAAGAAACAACTCGCTCTGCACAGTGCTCTTACAGCCTAGTGGGAACATCTCTTCCAAAGGCCTGTGAAACGCAGTTTCTTTGCAGGCCTGATCTGGCTGAAGTAGGACTTCTGCTCTGGGTGTGCTACTTTGCCCTAGAGCTGAAAGGCACAACGTGCAGGCTTCTTTCCAAAGGGCGAGTTGGGCCCCACAGCATCTTGCTTCCAGCTCTTGGGGAATATAAGAAACCACTCGCTCTGCACAGTGCTCTTACAGCCTAGTGGGAACATCTCTTCCAAAGGCCTGTGAAACGCAGTTTCTTTGCAGGCCTGATCTGGCTGAAGTAGGACTTCTGCTCTGGGTGTGCTACTTTGCCCTAGAGCTGAAAGGCACAACGTGCAGGCTTCTTTCCAAAGGGCGAGTTGGGCCCCACAGCATCTTGCTTCCAGCTCTTTGGGAAGCTGAGAAACCACTCGCTCTGCACAGTGCTCTTACAGCCTAGTGGGAACATCTCTTCCAAAGGCCTGTGAAACGCAGTTTCTTTGCAGGCCTGATCTGGCTGAAGTAGGACTTCTGCTCTGGGTGTGCTACTTTGCCCTAGAGCTGAAAGGCACAACGTGCAGGCTTCTTTCCAAAGGGCGAGAAGGGCCCCACAGCATCTTGCTTCCAGCTCTTTGGGAAGCTAAGAAACAACTCGCTCTGCACAGTGCTCTTACAGCCTACCGGGAACATGTCTTCCAAAGGCCTGTGAAACGCAGTTTCTTTGCAGGCCTGATCTGGCTGAAGTAGGACTTCTGCTCTGGGTGTGCTACTTTGCCCTAGAGCTGAAAGGCACAACGTGCAGGCTTCTTTCCAAAGGGCGAGAAGGGCCCCACAGCATCTTGCTTCCAGCTCTTTGGGAAGCTAAGAAACAACTCGCTCTGCACAGTGCTCTTACAGCCTACCGGGAACATGTCTTCCAAAGGCCTGTGAAACGCAGTTTCTTTGCAGGCCTGATCTGGCTGAAGTAGGACTTCTGCTCTGGGTGTGCTACTTTGCCCTAGAGCTGAAAGGCACAACGTGCAGGCTTCTTTCCAAAGGGCGAGTTGGGCCCCACAGCATCTTGCTTCCAGCTCTTTGGGAAGCTAAGAAACAACTCGCTCTGCACAGTGCTCTTACAGCCTACCGGGAACATGTCTTCCAAAGGCCTGTGAAACGCAGTTTCTTTGCAGGCCTGATCTGGCTGAAGTAGGACTTCTGCTCTGGGTGTGCTACTTTGCCCTAGAGCTGAAAGGCACAACGTGCAGGCTTCTTTCCAAAGGGCGAGTTGGGCCCCACAGCATCTTGCTTCCAGCTCTTTGGGAAGCTAAGAAACCACTCGCTCTGCACAGTGCTCTAACAGCCTAGTGGGAACATCTCTTCCAAAGGCCTGTGAAACGCAGTTTCTTTGCAGGCCTGATCTGGCTGAAGTAGGACTTCTGCTCTGGGTGTGCTACTTTGCCCTAGAGCTGAAAGGCACAACGTGCAGGCTTCTTTCCAAAGGGCGAGTTGGGCCCCACAGCGTCTTGCTTCCAGCTCTTTGGGAAGCTAAGAAACAACTCGCTCTGCACAGTGCTCTTACAGCCTACGGCGAACATCTCTTCCAAAGGCCTGTGAAACGCAGTTTCTTTGCAGGCCTGATCTGGCTGAAGTAGGACTTCTGCTCTGGGTGTGCTACTTTGCCCAAGAGCTGAAAGGCACAACGTGCAGGCTTCTTTCCAAAGGGCGAGTTGGGCTCCACAGCATCTTGATTCCAGCTCTTTGGGAAGCTAAGAAACAACTCGCTCTGCACAGTGCTCTTACAGCCTAGTGGGAACATCTCTTCCAAAGGCCTGTGAAACGCAGTTTCTTTGCAGGCCTGATCTGGCTGAAGTAGGACTTCTGCTCTGGGTGTGCTACTTTGCCCTAGAGCTGAAAGGCACAACGTGCAGGCTTCTTTCCAAAGGGCGAGTTGGGCCCCACAGCATCTTGCTTCCAGCTCTTTGGGAAGCTAAGAAACAACTCGCTCTGCACAGTGCTCTTACAGCCTACCGGGAACATCTCTTCCAAAGGCCTGTGAAACGCAGTTTCTTTGCAGGCCTGATCTGGCTGAAGTAGGACTTCTGCTCTTGGTGTGCTACTTTGCCCTAGAGCTGAAAGGCACAACGTGCAGGCTTCTTTGCAAAGGGCGAGTTGGGCCCCACAGCATCTTGCTTCCAGCTCTTTGGGAAGCTAAGAAACCACTCGCTCTGCACAGTGCTCTAACAGCCTAGTGGGAACATCTCTTCCAAAGGCCTGTGAAACGCAGTTTCTTTGCAGGCCTGATCTGGCTGAAGTAGGTCTTCTGCTCTGGGTGTACTACTTTGCCCTAGAGCTGAAAGGCACAACGTGCAGGCTTCTTTCCAAAGGGCGAGTTGGGCCCCACAGCATCTTGCTTCCAGCTCTTTGGGAAGCTGAGAAACAACTCGCTCTGCACAGTGCTCTTACAGCCTAGTGGGAACATCTCTTCCAAAGGCCTGTGAAACGCAGTTTCTTTGCAGGCCTGATCTGGCTGAAGTAGGACTTGTGCTCTGGGTGTGCTACTTTGCCCTAGAGCTGAAAGGCACAACGTGCAGGCTTCTTTCCAAAGGGCGAGAAGGGCCCCACAGCATCTTGCTTCCAGCTCTTTGGGAAGCTAAGAAACCACTCGCTCTGCACAGTGCTCTTACAGCCTACCGGGAACATCTCTTCCAAAGGCCTGTGAAACGCAGTTTCTTTGCAGGCCTGATCTGGCTGAAGTAGGACTTCTGCTCTGGGTGTGCTACTTTGCCCTAGAGCTGAAAGGCACAACGTGCAGGCTTCTTTCCAAAGGGCGAGTTGGGCCCCACAGCATCTTGCTTCCAGCTCTTTGGGAAGCTAAGAAACCACTCACTCTGCACAGTGCTCTTACAGCCTACCGGGAACATCTCTTCCAAAGGCCTGTGAAACGCAGTTTCTTTGCAGGCCTGATCTGGCTGAAGTAGGACTTCTGCTCTGGGTGTGCTACTTTGCCCTAGAGCTGAAAGGCACAACGTGCAGGCTTCTTTCCAAAGGGCGAGTTGGGCCCCACAGCATCTTGCTTCCAGCTCTTTGGGAAGCTAAGAAACCACTCGCTCTGCACAGTGCTCTAACAGCCTAGTGGGAACATCTCTTCCAAAGGCCTGTGAAACGCAGTTTCTTTGCAGGCCTCATCTGGCTGAAGTAGGACTTCTGCTCTGGGTGTGCTACTTTGCCCTAGAGCTGAAAGGCACAACGTGCAGGCTTCTTTCCAAAGGGCGAGTTGGGCTCCACAGCATCTTGATTCCAGCTCTTTGGGAAGCTAAGAAACAACTCGCTCTGCACAGTGCTCTTACAGCCTAGTGGGAACATCTCTTCCAAAGGCCTGTGAAACGCAGTTTCTTTGCAGGCCTGATCTGGCTGAAGTAGGACTTCTGCTCTGGGTGTGCTACTTTGCCCTAGAGCTGAAAGGCACAACGTGCAGGCTTCTTTCCAAAGGGCGAGTTGGGCCCCACAGCATCTTGCTTCCAGCTCTTGGGAAATATAAGAAACAACTCGCTCTGCACAGTGCTCTTACAGCCTACCGGGAACATCTCTTCCAAAGGCCTGTGAAACGCAGTTTCTTTGCAGGCCTGATCTGGCTGAAGTAGGACTTCTGCTCTGGCTGTGCTACTTTGCCCTAGAGCTGAAAGGCACAACGTGCAGGCTTCTTTCCAAAGGGCGAGTTGGGCCCCACAGCATCTTGCTTCCAGCTCTTTGGGAAGCTGAGAAACCACTCGCTCTGCACAGTGCTCTTACAGCCTAGTGGGAACATCTCTTCTAAAGGCCTGTGAAACGCAGTTTCTTTGCAGGCCTGATCTGGCTGAAGTAGGACTTCTGCTCTGGGTGTGCTACTTTGCCCTAGAGCTGAAAGGCCCAACGTGCAGGCTTCTTTCCAAAGGGCGAGAAGGGCCCCACAGCATCTTGCTTCCAGCTCTTTGGGAAGCTAGGAAACAACACGCTCTGCACAGTGCTCTTACAGCCTACCGGGAACATCTCTTCCAAAGGCCTGTGAAACGCAGTTTCTTTGCAGGCCTGATCTGGCTGAAGTAGGACTTCTGCTCTGGGTGTGCTACTTTGCCCTAGAGCTGAAAGGCACAACGTGCAGGCTTCTTTCCAAAGGGCGAGTTGGGCTCCACAGCATCTTGATTCCAGCTCTTTGGGAAGCTAAGAAACAACTCGCTCTGCACAGTGCTCTTACAGCCTAGTGGGAACATCTCTTCCAAAGGCCTGTGAAACGCAGTTTCTTTGCAGGCCTGATCTGGCTGAAGTAGGACTTCTGCTCTGGGTGTGCTACTTTGCCCTAGAGCTGAAAGGCACAACGTGCAGTCTTCTTTCCAAAGGGCGAGTTGGGCCCCACAGCATCTTGCTTCCAGCTCTTTGGGAAGCTGAGAAACCACTCGCTCTGCACAGTGCTCTAACAGCC
Organism: Equus caballus; assembly: GCF_041296265.1. NCBI lineage: Eukaryota > Metazoa > Chordata > Mammalia > Perissodactyla > Equidae > Equus > Equus caballus. Next base: position 2,221,778 of record NC_091710.1, read on the forward strand.
TAGTGGGAACATCTCTTCCAAAGGCCTGTGAAACGCAGTTTCTTTGCAGGCCTGATCTGGCTGAAGTAGGTCTTCTGCTCTGGGTGTACTACTTTGCCCTAGAGCTGAAAGGCACAACGTGCAGGCTTCTTTCCAAAGGGCGAGTTGGGCTCCACAGCATCTTGATTCCAGCTCTTTTGGAAGCTAAGAAACAACTCGCTCTGCACAGTGCTCTTACAGCCTAGTGGGAACATCTCTTCCAAAGGCCTGTGAAACGCAGTTTCTTTGCAGGCCTGATCTGGCTGAAGTAGGACTTCTGCTCTGGGTTTGCTACTTTGCCATAGAGCTGAAAGGCACAACGTGCAGGCTTCTTTCCAAAGGGCGAGTTGGGCCCCACAGCATCTTGCTTCCAGCTCTTGGGGAATCTAAGAAACAACTCGCTCTGCACAGTGCTCTTACAGCCTACCGGGAACATCTCTTCCAAAGGCCTGTGAAACGCAGTTTCTTTGCAGGCCTGATCTGGCTGAAGTAGGACTTCTGCTCTGGGTGTGCTACTTTGCCCTAGAGCTGAAAGGCACAACGTGCAGGCTTCTTTCCAAAGGGCGAGTTGGGCCCCACAGCATCTTGCTTCCAGCTCTTTGGGAAGCTGAGAAACCACTCGCTCTGCACAGTGGTCTTACAACCTAGTGGGAACATCTCTTCCAAAGGCCTGTGAAACGCAGTTTCTTTGCAGGCCTGATCTGGCTGAAGTAGGACTTCGGCTCTGGGTGTGCTACTTTGCCCTAGAGCTGAAAGGCACAACGTGCAGGCTTCTTTCCAAAGGGCGAGAAGGGCCCCACAGCATCTTGCTTCCAGCTCTTTGGGAAGCTAAGAAACCACTCGCTCTGCACAGTGCTCTTACAGCCTACCGGGAACATCTCTTCCAAAGGCCTGTGAAACGCAGTTTCTTTGCAGGCCTGATCTGGCTGAAGTAGGACTTCTGCTCTGGGTGTGCTACTTTGCCCTAGAGCTGAAAGGCACAACGTGCAAGCTTCTTTCCAAAGGGCGAGTTGGGCCCCACAGCATCTTGCTTCCAGCTCTTTGGGAAGCTAAGAAACCACTCACTCTGCACAGTGCTCTTACAGCCTACCGGGAACATCTCTTCCAAAGGCCTGTGAAACGCAGTTTCTTTGCAGGCCTGATCTGGCTGAAGTAGGACTTCTGCTCTGGGTGTGCTACTTTGCCCTAGAGCTGAAAGGCACAACGTGCAGGCTTCTTTCCAAAGGGCGAGTTGGGCCCCACAGCATCTTGCTTCCAGCTCTTTGGGAAGCTAAGAAACCACTCGCTCTGCACAGTGCTCTTACAGCCTACCGGGAACATCTCTTCCAAAGGCCTGTGAAACGCAGTTTCTTTGCAGGCCTGATCTGGCTGAAGTAGGACTTCTGCTCTGGGTGTGCTACTTTGCCCTAGAGCTGAAAGGCACAACGTGCAGGCTTCTTTCCAAAGGGCGAGTTGGGCCCCACAGCATCTTGCTTCCAGCTCTTTGGGAAGCTAAGAAACAACTCGCTCTGCACAGTGCTCTTACAGCCTACCGGGAACATCTCTTCCAAAGGCCTGTGAAACGCAGTTTCTTTGCAGGCCTGATCTGGCTGAAGTAGGACTTCTGCTCTGGGTGTGCTACTTTGCCCTAGAGCTGAAAGGCACAACGTGCAGGCTTCTTTCCAAAGGGCGAGTTGGGCCCCACAGCGTCTTGCTTCCAGCTCTTTGGGAAGCTAAGAAACCACTCGCTCTGCACAGTGCTGTTACAGCCTAGTGGGAACATCTCTTCCAAAGGCCTGTGAAACGCAGTTTCTTTGCAGGCCTGATCTGGCTGAAGTAGGACTTCTGCTCTGGGTGTGCTACTTTGCCCTAGAGCTGAAAGGCACCACGTGCAGGCTTCTTTCCAAAGGGCGAGTTGGGCCCCACAGCATCTTGCTTCCAGCTCTTTGGGAAGCTGAGAAACCACTCGCTCTGCACAGTGCTCTTACAGCCTTGTGGGAACATCTCTTCCAAAGGCCTGTGAAACGCAGTTTCTTTGCAGGCCTGATCTGGCTGAAGTAGGACTTCTGCTCTGGGTGTGCTACTTTGCCCTAGAGCTGAAAGGCACAACGTGCAGGCTTCTTTCCAAAGGGCGAGTTGGGCCCCACAGCATTTTGCTTCCAGCTCTTGGGGAATCTAAGACACAACTCGCTCTGCACAGTGCTCTTACAGCCTACCGGGAACATCTCTTCCAAAGGCCTGTGAAACGCAGTTTCTTTGCAGGCCTGATCTGGCTGAAGTAGGACTTCTGCTCTGGGTGTGCTACTTTGCCCTAGAGCTGAAAGGCACAACGTGCAGGCTTCTTTCCAAAGGGCGAGTTGGGCCCCACAGCATCTTGCTTCCAGCTCTTTGGGAAGCTGAGAAACCACTCGCTCTGCACAGTGCTCTTACAGCCTAGTGGGAACATCTCTTCCAAAGGCCTGTGAAACGCAGTTTCTTTGCAGGCCTGATCTGGCTGAAGTAGGACTTCTGCTCTGGGTGTGCTACTTTGCCCTAGAGCTGAAAGGCACAACGTGCAGGTTTCTTTCCAAAGGGCGAGTTGGGCCCCACAGCATCTTGCTTCCAGCTCTTTGGGAAGCTAAGAAACAACTCGCTCTGCACAGTGCTCTTACAGCCTACCGGGAACATCTCTTCCAAAGGCCTGTGAAACGCAGTTTCTTTGCAGGCCTGATCTGGCTGAAGTAGGACTTCTGCTCTGGGTGTGCTACTTTGCCCTAGAGCTGAAAGGCACAACGTGCAGGCTTCTTTCCAAAGGGCGAGTTGGGCCCCACAGCATCTTGCTTCCAGCTCTTTGGGAAGCTAAGAAACAACTCGCTCTGCACAGTGCTCTTACAGCCTAGTGGGAACATCTCTTCCAAAGGCATGTGAAACGCAGTTTCTTTGCAGGCCTGATCTGGCTGAAGTAGGACTTCTGCTCTGGGTGTTCTACTTTGCCCTAGAGCTGAAAGGCACAACGTGCAGGCTTCTTTCCAAAGGGCGTGTTGGGGCCCACAGCATCTTGCTTCCAGCTCTTTCGGAAGGAAGAAACAACTCGCTCTGCTCAGTGCTCTTACAGCCTACCGGGAACATCTCTTCCAAAGGCCTGTGAAACGCAGTTTCTTTGCAGGCCTGATCTGGCTGAAGTAGGACTTCTGCTCTGGGTGTGCTACTTTGCCCTAGAGCTGAAAGGCACAACGTGCAGGCTTCTTTCCAAAGGGCGAGTTGGGCCCCACAGCATCTTGCTTCCAGCTCTTTGGGAAGCTAAGAAACAACTCGCTCTGCACAGTGCTCTTACAGCCTACCGGGAACATGTCTTCCAAAGGCCTGTGAAACGCAGTTTCTTTGCAGGCCTGATCTGGCTGAAGTCGGACTTCTGCTCTGGGTGTGCTACTTTGCCCTAGAGCTGCAAGGCACAACGTGCAGGCTTCTTTCCAAAGGGCGAGTTGGGCCCCACAGCATCTTGCTTCCAGCTCTGTGGGAAGCTAAGAAACAACTCGCTCTGCACAGTGCTCTTACAGCCTACCGGGAACATCTCTTCCAAAGGCCTGTGAAACGCAGTTTCTTTGCAGGCCTGATCTGGCTGAAGTAGGACTTCTGCTCTGGGTGTGCTACTTTGCCCTAGAGCTGAAAGGCACAACGTGCAGGCTTCTTTCCAAAGGGCGAGTTGGGCCCCACAGCATCTTGCTTCCAGCTCTTTGGGAAGCTAAGAAACAACTCGCTCTGCACAGTGCTCTTACAGCCTAGTGGGAACATCTCTTCCAAAGGCCTGTGAAACGCAGTTTCTTTGCAGGCCTGATCTGGCTGAAGTAGGACTTCTGCTCTGGCTGTGCTACTTTGCCCTAGAGCTGAAAGGCACAACGTGCAGGCTTCTTTCCAAAGGGCGAGTTGGGCCCCACAGCATCTTGCTTCCAGCTCTTTGGGAAGCTAAGAAACCACTCGCTCTGCACAGTGCTCTTACAGCCTAGTGGGAACATCTCTTCCAAAGGCCTGTGAAACGCAGTTTCTTTGCAGGCCTGATCTGGCTGAAGTAGGACTTCTGCTCTGGGTGTGCTACTTTGCCCTAGAGCTGAAAGGCACAACGTGCAGGCTTCTTTCCAAAGGGCGAGTTGGGCCCCACAGCATCTTGCTTCCAGCTCTTTGGGAAGCTAAGAAACAACTCGCTCTGCACAGTGCTCTTACAGCCTACCGGGAACATCTCTTCCAAAGGCCTGTGAAACGCAGTTTCTTTGCAGGCCTGATCTGGCTGAAGTAGGACTTCTGCTCTGGGTGTGCTACTTTGCCCTAGAGCTGAAAGGCACAACGTGCAGGCTTCTTTCCAAAGGGCGAGTTGGGCCCCACAGCATCTTGCTTCCAGCTCTTTGGGAAGCTAAGAAACCACACGCTCTGCACAGTGCTCTAACAGCCTAGTGGGAACATCTCTTCCAAAGGCCTGTGAAACGCAGTTTCTTTGCAGGCCTGATCTGGCTGAAGTAGGACTTCTGCTCTGGGTGTGCTACTTTGCCCTAGAGCTGAAAGGCACAACGTGCAGGCTTGTTTCCAAAGGGTGAGTTGGGCTCCACAGCGTCTTGATTCCAGCTCTTTGGGAAGCTAAGAAACAACTCGCTCTGCACAGTGCTCTTACAGCCTAGTGGGAACATCTCTTCCAAAGGCCTGTGAAACGCAGTTTCTTTGCAGGCCTGATCTGGCTGAAGTAGGACTTCTGCTCTGGGTGTGCTACTTTGCCCTAGAGCTGAAAGGCACAACGTGCAGGCTTCTTTCCAAAGGGCGAGTTTGGCCCCACAGCATCTTGCTTCCAGCTCTTTGGGAAGCTAAGAAACCACTCGCTCTGCACAGTGCTCTAACAGCCTAGTGGGAACATCTCTTCCAAAGGCCTGTGAAACGCAGTTTCTTTGCAGGCCTGATCTGGCTGAGGTAGGACTTCTGCTCTGGGTGTACTACTTTGCCCTAGAGCTGAAAGGCACAACGTGCAGGCTTCTTTCCAAAGGGCGAGTTGGGCTCCACAGCATCTTGATTCCAGCTCTTTGGGAAGCTAAGAAACAACTCGCTCTGCACAGTGCTCTTACAGCCTAGTGGGAACATCTCTTCCAAAGGCCTGTGAAACGCAGTTTCTTTGCAGGCCTGATCTGGCTGAAGTAGGACTTCTGCTCTGGGTGTGCTACTTTGCCCTAGAGCTGAAAGGCACAACGTGCAGGCTTCTTTCCAAAGGGCGAGTTGGGCCCCACAGCATCTTGCTTCCAGCTCTTGGGAAATATAAGAAACAACTCGCTCTGCACAGTGCTCTTACAGCCTACCGGGAACATCTCTTCCAAAGGCCTGTGAAACGCAGTTTCTTTGCAGGCCTGATCTGGCTGAAGTAGGACTTCTGCTCTGGCTGTGCTACTTTGCCCTAGAGCTGAAAGGCACAACGTGCAGGCTTCTTTCCAAAGGGCGAGTTGGGCCCCACAGCATCTTGCTTCCAGCTCTTTGGGAAGCTGAGAAACCACTCGCTCTGCACAGTGCTCTTACAGCCTAGTGGGAACATCTCTTCTAAAGGCCTGTGAAACGCAGTTTCTTTGCAGGCCTGATCTGGCTGAAGTAGGACTTCTGCTCTGGGTGTGCTACTTTGCCCTAGAGCTGAAAGGCACAACGTGCAGGCTTCTTTCCAAAGGGCGAGAAGGGCCCCACAGCATCTTGCTTCCAGCTCTTTGGGAAGCTAAGAAACAACACGCTCTGCACAGTGCTCTTACAGCCTACCGGGAACATCTCTTCCAAAGGCCTGTGAAACGCAGTTTCTTTGCAGGCCTGATCTGGCTGAAGTAGGACTTCTGCTCTGGGTGTGCTACTTTGCCCTAGAGCTGAAAGGCACAACGTGCAGGCTTCTTTCCAAAGGGCGAGTTGGGCCCCACAGCATCTTGCTTCCAGCTCTTTTGGAAGCTAAGAAACCACTCGCTCTGCACAGTGCTCTTACAGCCTTGTGGGAACATCTCTTCCAAAGGCCTGTGAAACGCAGTTTCTTTGCAGGCCTGATCTGGCTGAAGTAGGACTTCTGCTCTGGGTGTGCTACTTTGGCCTAGAGCTGAAAGGCACAACGTGCAGGCTTCTTTCCAAAGGGCGATTTGGCCCCACAGCATCTTGCTTCCAGCTCTTTGGGAAGCTGAGAAACCACTCGCTCTGCACAGTGCTCTTACAGCCTAGTGGGAACATCTCTTCCAAAGGCCTGTGAAACGCAGTTTCTTTGCAGGCCTGATCTGGCTGAAGTAGGACTTCTGCTCTGGGTGTGCTGCTTTGCCCTAGAGCTGAAAGGCACAACGTGCAGGCTTCTTTCCAAAGTGCGAGAAGGGCCCCACAGCATCTTGCTTCCAGCTCTTTGGGAAGCTAAGAAACAACTCGCTCTGCACAGTGCTCTTACAGCCTACCGGGAACATGTCTTCCAAAGGCCTGTGAAATGCAGATTCTTTGCAGGCCTGATCTGGCTGAAGTAGGACTTCTGCTCTGGGTGTGCTACTTTGCCCTAGAGCTGAAAGGCACAACGTGCAGGCTTCTTTCCAAAGGGCGAGTTGGGCCCCACAGCATCTTGCTTCCAGCTCTTTGGGAAGCTAAGAAACAACTCGCTCTGCACAGTGCTCTTACAGCCTACCGGGAACATGTCTTCCAAAGGCCTGTGAAACGCAGTTTCTTTGCAGGCCTGATCTGGCTGAAGTAGGACTTCTGCTCTGGGTGTGCTACTTTGCCCTAGAGCTGAAAGGCACAACGTGCAGGCTTCTTTCCAAAGGGCGAGTTGGGCCCCACAGCATCTTGCTTCCAGCTCTTTGGGAAGCTAAGAAACCACTCGCTCTGCACAGTGCTCTTACAGCCTAGTGGGAACATCTCTTCCAAAGGCCTGTGAAACGCAGTTTCTTTGCAGGCCTGATCTGGCTGAAGTAGGACTTCTGCTCTGGGTGTGCTACTTTGCCCTAGAGCTGAAAGGCACAACGTGCAGGCTTCTTTCCAAAGGGCGAGTTGGGCCCCACAGCATCTTGCTTCCAGCTCTTGGGGAAGCTAAGAAACAACTCGCTCTGCACAGTGCTCTTACAGCCTACCGGGAACATGTCTTCCAAAGGCCTGTGAAACGCAGTTTCTTTGCAGGCCTGATCTGGCTGAAGTAGGACTTCTGCTCTGGGTGTGCTACTTTGCCCTAGAGCTGAAAGGCACAACGTGCAGGCTTCTTTCCAAAGGGCGAGTTGGGCCCCACAGCATCTTGCTTCCAGCTCTTTGGGAAGCTAAGAAACAACTCGCTCTGCACAGTGCCCTTACAGCCTAGTGGGAACATCTCTTCCAAAGGCCTGTGAAACGCAGTTTCTTTGCAGGCCTGATCTGGCTGAAGTAGGACTTCTGCTCTGGGTGTGCTACTTTGCCCTAGAGCTGAAAGGCACAACGTGCAGGCTTCTTTCCAAAGGGCGTGTTGGGGCCTACAGCATCTTGCTTCCAGCTCTTTGGGAAGCTAAGAAACAACTCGCTCTGCTCAGTGCTCTTACAGCCTACCGGGAACATCTCTTCCAAAGGCCTGTGAAACGCAGGTTCTTTGCAGGCCTGATCTGGCTGAAGTAGGACTTCTGCTCTGGGTGTGCTACTTTGCCCTAGAGCTGAAAGGCACAACGTGCAGGCTTCTTTCCAAAGGGCGAGTTGGGCCCCACAGCATCTTGCTTCCAGCTCTTTGGGAAGCTAAGAAACAACTCGCTCTGCACAGTGCTCTTACAGCCTAGTGGGAACATCTCTTCCAAAGGCCTGTGAAACGCAGTTTCTTTGCAGGCCTGATCTGGCTGATGTAGGACTTCTGCTCTGGGTGTGCTACTTTGCCCTCGAGCTAAAAGGCACAACGTGCAGGCTTCTTTCCAAAGGGCGAGTTGGGCCCCACAGCATCTTGCTTCCAGCTCTTTGGGAAGCTAAGAAACAACTCGCTCTGCACAGTGCTCTTACAGCCTACCGGGAACATCTCTTCCAAAGGCCTGTGAAACGCAGTTTCTTTGCAGGCCTGATCTGGCTGAAGTAGGACTTCTGCTCTGGGTGTGCTACTTTGCCCTAGAGCTGAAAGGCACAACGTGCAGGCTTCTTCCCAAAGAGCGAGTTGGGCCCCACAGCATCTTGCTTCCAGCTCTTTGGGAAGCTAAGAAACAACTCGCTCTGCACAGTGCTCTTACAGCCTAGTGGGAACATGTCTTCCAAAGGCCTGTGAAACGCAGTTTCTTTGCAGGCCTGATCTGGCTGAAGTAGGACTTCTGCTCTGGGTGTGCTACTTTGCCCTAGAGCTGAAAGGCACAACGTGCAGGCTTCTTTCCAAAGGGCGAGTTGGGCCCCACAGCATCTTGCTTCCAGCTCTTTGGGAAGCTAAGAAACCACTCGCTCTGCACAGTGCTCTTACAGCCTAGTGGGAACATCTCTTCCAAAGGCCTGTGAAATGCAGTTTCTTTGCAGGCCTGATCTGGCTGAAGTAGGACTTCTGCTCTGGGTGTGCTACTTTGCCCTAGAGCTGAAAGGCACAACGTGCACTCTTCTTTCCAAAGGGCGAGTTGGGCCCCACAGCATCTTGCTTCCAGCTCTTTGGGAAGCTAAGAAACAACTCGCTCTGCACAGTGCTCTTACAGCCTACCGGGAACATCTCTTCCAAAGGCCTGTGAAACGCAGTTTCTTTGCAGGCCTGATCTGGCTGAAGTAGGACTTCTGCTCTGGGTGTGCTACTTTGCCCTAGAGCTGAAAGGCACAACGTGCAGGCTTCTTTCCAAAGGGCGAGTTGGGCCCCACAGCATCTTGCTTCCAGCTCTTTGGGAAGCTAAGAAACCACTCGCTCTGCACAGTGCTCTAACAGCCTAGTGGGAACATCTGTTCCAAAGGCCTGTGAAACGCAGTTTCTTTGCAGGCCTGATCTGGCTGAAGTAGGACTTCTGCTCTGGGTGTGCTACTTTGCCCTAGAGCTGAAAGGCACAACGTGCAGGCTTGTTTCCAAAGGGTGAGTTGGGCTCCACAGCATCTTGATTCCAGCTCTTTGGGAAGCTAAGAAACAACTCGCTCTGCACAGTGCTCTTACAGCCTAGTGGGAACATCTCTTCCAAAGGCCTGTGAAACGCAGTTTCTTTGCAGGCCTGATCTGGCTGAAGTAGGACTTCTGCTCTGGGTGTGCTACTTTGCCCTAGAGCTGAAAGGCACAACGTGCAGGCTTCTTTCCAAAGGGCGAGAAGGGCCCCACAGCATCTTGCTTCCAGCTCTTTGGGAAGCTAAGAAACAGCACGCTCTGCACAGTGCTCTTACAGCCTACCGGGAACATCTCTTCCAAAGGCCTGTGAAACGCAGTTTCTTTGCAGGCCTGATCTGGCTGAAGTAGGACTTCTGCTCTGGGTGTGCTACTTTGCCCTAGAGCTGAAAGGCACAACGTGCAGGCTTCTTTCCAAAGGGCGAGTTGGGCCCCACAGCATCTTGCTTCCAGCTCTTTGGGAAGCTAAGAAACCACTCGCTCTGCACAGTGCTCTTACAGCCTTGTGGGAACATCTCTTCCAAAGGCCTGTGAAACGCAGTTTCTTTGCAGGCCTGATCTGGCTGAAGTAGGACTTCTGCTCTGGCTGTGCTACTTTGCCCTAGAGCTGAAAGGCACAACGTGCAGGCTTCTTTCCAAAGGGCGATTTGGGCCCCACAGCATCTTGCTTCCAGCACTTTGGGAAGCTGAGAAACCACTCGCTCTGCACAGTGCTCTTACAGCCTAGTGGGAACATCTCTTCCAAAGGCCTGTGAAACGCAGTTTCTTTGCAGGCCTGATCTGGCTGAAGTAGGACTTCTGCTCTGGGTGTGCTACTTTGCCCTAGAGCTGAAAGGCACAACGTGCAGGCTTCTTTCCAAAGGGCGAGTTGGGCCCCACAGCATCTTGCTTCCAGCTCTTTGGGAAGCTGAGAAACCACTCGCTCTGCACAGTGCTCTTACAGCCTAGTGGGAACATCTCTTCCAAAGGCCTGTGAAACGCAGTTTCTTTGCAGGCCTGATCTGGCTGAAGTAGGACTTCTGCTCTGGGTGTGCTACTTTGCCCTAGAGCTGAAAGGCACAACGTGCAGGCTTCTTTCCAGAGGGCGAGTTGGGCCCCACAGCATCTTGCTTCCAGCTCTTTGGGAAGCTAAGAAACAACTCGCTCTGCACAGTGCTCTTACAGCCTACCGGGAACATCTCTTCCAGAGGCCTGTGAAACGCAGTTTCTTTGAAGGCCTGATCTGGCTGAAGTAGGACTTCTGCTCTGGGTGTGCTACTTTGCCCTAGAGCTGAAAGGCACAACGTGCAGGCTTCTTTCCAAAGGGCGAGTTGGGCCCCACAGCATCTTGCTTCCAGCTCTTTGGGAAGCTAAGAAACCACTCGCTCTGCACAGTGCTCTAACAGCCTAGTGGGAACATCTCTTCCAAAGGCCTGTGAAACGCAGTTTCTTTGCAGGCCTGATCTGGCTGAAGTAGGACTTCTGCTCTGGGTGTGCTACTTTGCCCTAGAGCTGAAAGGCACAACGTGCAGGCTTGTTTCCAAAGGGTGAGTTGGGCTCCACAGCATCTTGCTTCCAGCTCTTTGGGAAGCTAAGAAACAACTCGCTCTGCACAGTGCTCTTACAGCCTACCGGGAACATGTCTTCCAAAGGCCTGTGAAACGCAGTTTCTTTGCAGGCCTGATCTGGCTGAAGTAGGACTTCTGCTCTGGGTGTGCTACTTTGCCCTAGAGCTGAAAGGCACAACGTGCAGGCTTCTTCCCAAAGAGCGAGTTGGGCCCCACAGCATCTTGCTTCCAGCTCTTTGGGAAGCTAAGAAACAACTCGCTCTGCACAGTGCCCTTACAGCCTAGTGGGAACATCTCTTCCAAAGGCCTGTGAAACGCAGTTTCTTTGCAGGCCTGATCTGGCTGAAGTAGGACTTCGGCTCTGGGTGTGCTACTTTGCCCTAGAGCTGAAAGGCACAACGTGCAGGCTTCTTTCCAAAGGGCGAGTTGGGCCCCACAGCATCTTGCTTCCAGCTCTTTGGGAAGCTAAGAAACAACTCGCTCTGCACAGTGCTCTTACAGCCTACCGGGAACATCTCTTCCAAAGGCCTGTGAAACGCAGTTTCTTTGCAGGCCTGATCTGGCTGAAGTAGGACTTCTGCTCTGGGTGTGCTACTTTGCCCTAGAGCTGAAAGGCACAACGTGCAGGCTTCTTTCCAAAGGGCGAGTTGGGCCCCACAGCATCTTGCTTCCAGCTCTTTGGGAAGCTAAGAAACAACTCGCTCTGCACAGTGCTCTTACAGCCTACCGGGAACATCTCTTCCAAAGGCCTGTGAAACGCAGTTTCTTTGCAGGCCTGATCTGGCTGAAGTAGGACTTCTGCTCTGGGTGTGCTACTTTGCCCTAGAGCTGAAAGGCACAACGTGCAGGCTTGTTTCCAAAGGGTGAGTTGGGCTCCACAGCATCTTGCTTCCAGCTCTTTGGGAAGCTAAGAAACAACTCGCTCTGCACAGTGCTCTTACAGCCTACCGGGAACATGTCTTCCAAAGGCCTGTGAAACGCAGTTTCTTTGCAGGCCTGATCTGGCTGAAGTAGGACTTCTGCTCTGGGTGTGCTACTTTGCCCTAGAGCTGAAAGGCACAACGTGCAGGCTTCTTCCCAAAGAGCGAGTTGGGCCCCACAGCATCTTGCTTCCAGCTCTTTGGGAAGCTAAGAAACAACTCGCTCTGCACAGTGCTCTTACAGCCTAGTGGGAACATCTCTTCCAAAGGCCTGTGAAACGCAGTTTCTTTGCAGGCCTGATCTGGCTGAAGTAGGACTTCGGCTCTGGGTGTGCTACTTTGCCCTAGAGCTGAAAGGCACAACGTGCAGGCTTCTTTCCAAAGGGCGAGTTGGGCCCCACAGCATCTTGCTTCCAGCTCTTTGGGAAGCTAAGAAACAACTCGCTCTGCACAGTGCTCTTACAGCCTACCGGGAACATCTCTTCCAAAGGCCTGTGAAACGCAGTTTCTTTGCAGGCCTGATCTGGCTGAAGTAGGACTTCTGCTCTGGGTGTGCTACTTTGCCCTAGAGCTGAAAGGCACAACGTGCAGGCTTCTTTCCAAAGGGCGAGTTGGGCCCCACAGCATCTTGCTTCCAGCTCTTTGGGAAGCTAAGAAACAACTCGCTCTGCACAGTGCTCTTACAGCCTACCGGGAACATCTCTTCCAAAGGCCTGTGAAACGCAGTTTCTTTGCAGGCCTGATCTGGCTGAAGTAGGACTTCTGCTCTGGGTGTGCTACTTTGCCCTAGAGCTGAAAGGCACAACGTGCAGGCTTCTTTCCAAAGGGCGAGTTGGGCCCCACAGCATCTTGCTTCCAGCTCTTTGGGAAGCTAAGAAACAACTCGCTCTGCACAGTGCTCTTACAGCCTACCGGGAACATCTCTTCCAAAGGCCTGTGAAACGCAGTTTCTTTGCAGGCCTGATCTGGCTGAAGTAGGACTTCTGCTCTGGGTGTGCTACTTTGCCCTAGAGCTGAAAGGCACAACGTGCAGGCTTCTTTCCAAAGGGCGAGTTGGGCCCCACAGCCTCTTGCTTCCAGCTCTTTGGGAAGCTGAGAAACCACTCGCTCTGCACAGTGCTCTTACAGCCTAGTGGGAACATCTCTTCCAAAGGCCTGTGAAACGCAGTTTCTTTGCAGGCCTGATCTGGCTGAAGTAGGACTTCTGCTCTGGGTGTGCTACTTTGCCCTAGAGCTGAAAGGCACAACGTGCAGGTTTCTTTCCAAAGGGCGAGTTGGGCCCCACAGCATCTTGCTTCCAGCTCTTTGGGAAGCTAAGAAACAACTCGCTCTGCACAGTGCTCTTACAGCCTACCAGGAACATCTCTTCCAAAGGCCTGTGAAACGCAGTTTCTTTGCAGGCCTGATCTGGCTGAAGTAGGACTTCTGCTCTGGGTGTGCTACTTTGCCCTAGAGCTGAAAGGCACAACGTGCAGGCTTCTTTCCAAAGGGCGAGTTGGGCCCCACAGCATCTTGCTTCCAGCTCTTTGGGAAGCTAAGAAACAACTCGCTCTGCACAGTGCTCTTACTGCCTTGTGGGAACATCTCTTCCAAAGGCCTGTGAAACGCAGTTTCTTTGCAGGCCTGATCTGGCTGAAGTAGGACTTCTGCTCTGGGTGTGCTACTTTGCCCTAGAGCTGAAAGGCACAACGTGCTGGCTTCTTTCCAAAGGGCGTGTTGGGGCCCACAGCATCTTGCTTCCAGCTCTTTGGGAAGCTAAGAAACAACTCGCTCTGCTCAGTGCTCTTACAGCCTACCGGGAACATCTCTTCCAAAGGCCTGTGAAACGCAGTTTCTTTGCAGGCCTGATCTGGCTGAAGTAGGACTTCTGCTCTGGGTGTGCTACTTTGCCCTAGAGCTGAAAGGCACAACGTGCAGGCTTCTTTCCAAAGGGCGAGAAGGGCCCCACAGCATCTTGCTTCCAGCTCTTTGGGAAGCTAAGAAACAGCACGCTCTGCACAGTGCTCTTACAGCCTACCGGGAACATCTCTTCCAAAGGCCTGTGAAACGCAGTTTCTTTGCAGGCCTGATCTGGCTGAAGTAGGACTTCTGCTCTGGGTGTGCTACTTTGCCCTAGAGCTGAAAGGCACAACGTGCAGGCTTCTTTCCAAAGGGCGAGTTGGGCCCCACAGCATCTTGCTTCCAGCTCTTTGGGAAGCTAAGAAACCACTCGCTCTGCACAGTGCTCTTACAGCCTTGTGGGAACATCTCTTCCAAAGGCCTGTGAAACGCAGTTTCTTTGCAGGCCTGATCTGGCTGAAGTAGGACTTCTGCTCTGGCTGTGCTACTTTGCCCTAGAGCTGAAAGGCACAACGTGCAGGCTTCTTTCCAAAGGGCGAGTTGGGCCCCACAGCATCTTGCTTCCAGCTCTTTGGGAAGCTGAGAAACAACTCGCTCTGCACAGTGCTCTTACAGCCTAGTGGGAACATCTCTTCCAAAGGCCTGTGAAACGCAGTTTCTTTGCAGGCCTGATCTGGCTGAAGTAGGACTTCTGCTCTGGGTGTGCTACTTTGCCATAGAGCTGAAAGGCACAACGTGCAGGCTTCTTTCCAAAGGGCGAGTTGGGCCCCACAGCATCTTGCTTCCAGCTCTTTGGGAAGCTGAGAAACCACTCGCTCTGCACAGTGCTCTTACAGCCTAGTGGGAACATCTCTTCCAAAGGCCTGTGAAACGCAGTTTCTTTGCAGGCCTGATCTGGCTGAAGTAGGACTTCTGCTCAGGGTGTGCTACTTTGCCCTAGAGCTGAAAGGCACAACGTGCAGGCTTCTTTCCAGAGGGCGAGTTGGGCCCCACAGCATCTTGCTTCCAGCTCTTTGGGAAGCTAAGAAACAACTCGCTCTGCACAGTGCTCTTACAGCCTACCGGGAACATCTCTTCCAGAGGCCTGTGAAACGCAGTTTCTTTGAAGGCCTGATCTGGCTGAAGTAGGACTTCTGCTCTGGGTGTGCTACTTTGCCCTAGAGCTGAAAGGCACAACGTGCAGGCTTCTTTCCAAAGGGCGAGTTGGGCCCCACAGCATCTTGCTTCCAGCTCTTTGGGAAGCTGAGAAACCACTCGCTCTGCACAGTGCTCTTACAGCCTAGTGGGAACATCTCTTCCAAAGGCCTGTGAAACGCAGTTTCTTTGCAGGCCTGATCTGGCTGAAGTAGGACTTCTGCTCTGGGTGTGCTACTTTGCCCTAGAGCTGAAAGGCACAACGTGCAGGCTTCTTTCCAAAGGGCGAGTTGGGACCCACAGCATCTTGCTTCCAGCTCTTTGGGAAGCTAAGAAACAACTCGCTCTGCACAGTGCTCTTACAGCCTAGTGGGAACATCTCTTCCAAAGGCCTGTGAAACGCAGTTTCTTTGCAGGCCTGATCTGGCTGAAGTAGGACTTCTGCTCTGGGTGTGCTACTTTGCCCTAGAGCTGAAAGGCACAACGTGCAGGCTTCTTTCCAAAGGGCGAGTTGGGCCCCACAGCATCTTGCTTCCAGCTCTTTGGGAAGCTAAGAAACAACTCGCTCTGCACAGTGCTCTTACAGCCTACCGGGAACATCTCTTCCAAAGGCCTGTGAAACGCAGTTTCTTTGCAGGCCTGATCTGGCTGAAGTAGGACTTCTGCTCTGGGTGTGCTACTTTGCCCTAGAGCTGAAAGGCACAACGTGCAGGCTTCTTTCCAAAGGGCGAGTTGGGCCCCACAGCATCTTGCTTCCAGCTCTTGGGGAAGCTAAGAAACAACTCGCTCTGCACAGTGCTCTTACAGCCTACCGGGAACATCTCTTCCAAAGGCCTGTGAAACGCAGTTTCTTTGCAGGCCTGATCTGGCTGAAGTAGGACTTCTGCTCTGGGTGTGCTACTTTGCCCTAGAGCTGAAAGGCACAACGTGCAGGCTTCTTTCCAAAGGGTGAGTTGGGCCCCACAGCATCTTGCTTCCAGCTCTTTGGGAAGCTAAGAAACAACTCGCTCTGCACAGTGCTCTTACAGCCTACCGGGAACATGTCTTCCAAAGGCCTGTGAAACGCAGTTTCTTTGCAGGCCTGATCTGGCTGAAGTAGGACTTCTGCTCTGGGTGTGCTACTTTGCCCTAGAGCTGAAAGGCACAACGTGCAGGCTTCTTCCCAAAGAGCGAGTTGGGCCCCACAGCATCTTGCTTCCAGCTCTTTGGGAAGCTAAGAAACAACTCGCTCTGCACAGTGCTCTTACAGCCTAGTGGGAACATCTCTTCCAAAGGCCTGTGAAACGCAGTTTCTTTGCAGGCCTGATCTGGCTGAAGTAGGACTTCGGCTCTGGGTGTGCTACTTTGCCCTAGAGCTGAAAGGCACAACGTGCAGGCTTCTTTCCAAAGGGCGAGTTGGGCCCCACAGCATCTTGCTTCCAGCTCTTTGGGAAGCTAAGAAACAACTCGCTCTGCACAGTGCTCTTACAGCCTACCGGGAACATCTCTTCCAAAGGCCTGTGAAACGCAGTTTCTTTGCAGGCCTGATCTGGCTGAAGTAGGACTTCTGCTCTGGGTGTGCTACTTTGCCCTAGAGCTGAAAGGCACAACGTGCAGGCTTCTTTCCAAAGGGCGAGTTGGGCCCCACAGCATCTTGCTTCCAGCTCTTTGGGAAGCTAAGAAACAACTCGCTCTGCACAGTGCTCTTACAGCCTACCGGGAACATCTCTTCCAAAGGCCTGTGAAACGCAGTTTCTTTGCAGGCCTGATCTGGCTGAAGTAGGACTTCTGCTCTGGGTGTGCTACTTTGCCCTAGAGCTGAAAGGCACAACGTGCAGGCTTCTTTCCAAAGGGCGAGTTGGGCCCCACAGCATCTTGCTTCCAGCTCTTTGGGAAGCTAAGAAACAACTCGCTCTGCACAGTGCTCTTACAGCCTACCGGGAACATCTCTTCCAAAGGCCTGTGAAACGCAGTTTCTTTGCAGGCCTGATCTGGCTGAAGTAGGACTTCTGCTCTGGGTGTGCTACTTTGCCCTAGAGCTGAAAGGCACAACGTGCAGGCTTCTTTCCAAAGGGCGAGTTGGGCCCCACAGCCTCTTGCTTCCAGCTCTTTGGGAAGCTGAGAAACCACTCGCTCTGCACAGTGCTCTTACAGCCTAGTGGGAACATCTCTTCCAAAGGCCTGTGAAACGCAGTTTCTTTGCAGGCCTGATCTGGCTGAAGTAGGACTTCTGCTCTGGGTGTGCTACTTTGCCCTAGAGCTGAAAGGCACAACGTGCAGGTTTCTTTCCAAAGGGCGAGTTGGGCCCCACAGCATCTTGCTTCCAGCTCTTTGGGAAGCTAAGAAACAACTCGCTCTGCACAGTGCTCTTACAGCCTACCGGGAACATCTCTTCCAAAGGCCTGTGAAACGCAGTTTCTTTGCAGGCCTGATCTGGCTGAAGTAGGACTTCTGCTCTGGGTGTGCTACTTTGCCCTAGAGCTGAAAGGCACAACGTGCAGGCTTCTTTCCAAAGGGCGAGTTGGGCCCCACAGCATCTTGCTTCCAGCTCTTTGGGAAGCTAAGAAACAACTCGCTCTGCACAGTGCTCTTACTGCCTTGTGGGAACATCTCTTCCAAAGGCCTGTGAAACGCAGTTTCTTTGCAGGCCTGATCTGGCTGAAGTAGGACTTCTGCTCTGGGTGTGCTACTTTGCCCTAGAGCTGAAAGGCACAACGTGCTGGCTTCTTTCCAAAGGGCGTGTTGGGGCCCACAGCATCTTGCTTCCAGCTCTTTGGGAAGCTAAGAAACAACTCGCTCTGCTCAGTGCTCTTACAGCCTACCGGGAACATCTCTTCCAAAGGCCTGTGAAACGCAGTTTCTTTGCAGGCCTGATCTGGCTGAAGTAGGACTTCTGCTCTGGGTGTGCTACTTTGCCCTAGAGCTGAAAGGCACAACGTGCAGGCTTCTTTCCAAAGGGCGAGTTGGGCCCCACAGCATCTTGCTTCCAGCTCTTTGGGAAGCTAAGAAACAACTCGCTCTGCACAGTGCTCTTACAGCCTACCGGGAACATGTCTTCCAAAGGCCTGTGAAACGCACTTTCTTTGCAGGCCTGATCTGGCTGAAGTAGGACTTCTGCTCTGGGTGTGCTACTTTGCCCTAGAGCTGAAAGGCACAACGTGCAGGCTTCTTTCCAAAGGGCGAGTTGGGCCCCACAGCATCTTGCTTCCAGCTCTTTGGGAAGCTAAGAAACAACTCGCTCTGCACAGTGCTCTTACAGCCTACCGGGAACATCTCTTCCAAAGGCCTGTGAAACGCAGTTTCTTTGCAGGCCTGATCTGGCTGAAGTAGGACTTCTGCTCTGGGTGTGCTACTTTGCCCTAGAGCTGAAAGGCACAACGTGCAGGCTTCTTTCCAAAGGGCGAGTTGGGCCCCACAGCATCTTGCTTCCAGCTCTTTGGGAAGCTAAGAAACAACTCGCTCTGCACAGTGCTCTTACAGCCTACCGGGAACATCTCTTCCAAAGGCCTGTGAAACGCAGTTTCTTTGCAGGCCTGATCTGGCTGAAGTAGGACTTCGGCTCTGGGTGTGCTACTTTGCCCTAGAGCTGAAAGGCACAACGTGCAGGCTTCTTTCCAAAGGGCGAGTTGGGCCCCACAGCATCTTGCTTCCAGCTCTTTGGGAAGCTAAGAAACAACTCGCTCTGCACAGTGCTCTTACAGCCCACCGGGAACATCTCTTCCAAAGGCCTGTGATACGCAGTTTCTTTGCAGGCCTGATCTGGCTGAAGTAGGACTTCGGCTCTGGGTGTGCTACTTTGCCCTAGAGCTGAAAGGCACAAAGTGCAGGCTTCTTTCCAAAGGGCGAGTTGGGCCCCACAGCATCTTGCTTCCAGCTCTTTGGGAAGCTAAGAAACAACTCGCTCTGCACAGTGCTCTTACACCCTACCGGGAACATCTCTTCCAAAGGCCTGTGAAACGCAGTTTCTTTGCAGGCCTGATCTGGCTGAAGTAGGACTTCTGCTCTGGGTGTGCTACTTTGCCCTAGAGCTGAAAGGCACAACGTGCAGGCTTCTTTCCAAAGGGCGAGTTGGGCCCCACAGCATCTTGCTTCCAGCTCTTTGGGAAGCTAAGAAACAACTCGCTCTGCACAGTGCTCTTACAGCCTAGTGGGAACATCTCTTCCAAAGGCCTGTGAAACGCAGTTTCTTTGCAGGCCTGATCTGGCTGAAGTAGGACTTCTGCTCTGGGTGTGCTACTTTGCCCTAGAGCTGAAAGGCACAACGTGCAGGCTTCTTTCCAAAGGGCGAGTTGGGCCCCACAGCATCTTGATTCCAGCTCTTTGGGAAGCTAAGAAACAACTCGCTCTGCACAGTGCTCTTACAGCCTACCGGGAACATCTCTTCCAATGGCCTGTGAAACGCAGTTTCTTTGCAGGCCTGATCTGGCTGAAGTAGGACTTCTGCTCTGGGTGTGCTACTTTGCCCTAGAGCTGAAAGGCACAACGTGCAGGCTTCTTTCCAAAGGGCGAGTTGGGCCCCACAGCATCTTGCTTCCAGCTCTTTGGGAAGCTAAGAAACAACTCGCTCTGCACAGTGCTCTTACTGCCTAGTGGGAACATCTCTTCCAAAGGCCTGTGAAACGCAGTTTCTTTGCAGGCCTGATCTGGCTGAAGTAGGACTTCTGCTCTGGGTGTGCTACTTTGCCCTAGAGCTGAAAGGCACAACGTGCAGGCTTCTTTCCAAAGGGCGAGTTGGGCCCCACAGCATCTTGCTTCCAGCTCTTTGGGAAGCTAAGAAACAACTCGCTCTGCACAGTGCTCTTACAGCCTACCGGGAACATCTCTTCCAAAGGCCTGTGAAACGCAGTTTCTTTGCAGGCCTGATCTGGCTGAAGTAGGACTTCTGCTCTGGGTGTGCTACTTTGCCCTAGAGCTGAAAGGCACAACGTGCAGGCTTCTTTCCAAAGGGCGAGTTGGGCCCCACAGCATCTTGCTTCCAGCTCTTTGGGAAGCTAAGAAACCACTCGCTCTGCACAGTGCTCTTACAGCCTAGTGGGAACATCTCTTCCAAAGGCCTGTGAAACGCAGTTTCTTTGCAGGCCTGATCTGGCTGAAGTAGGACTTCTGCTCTGGGTGTGCTACTTTGCCCTAGAGCTGAAAGGCACAACGTGCAGGCTTCTTTCCAAAGGGCGAGTTGGGCCCCACAGCATCTTGCTTCCAGCTCTTTGGGAAGCTAAGAAACAACTCGCTCTGCACATTGCTCTTACAGCCTACCGGGAACATGTCTTCCAAAGGCCTGTGAAACGCAGTTTCTTTGCAGGCCTGATCTGGCTGAAGTAGGACTTCTGCTCTGGGTGTGCTACTTTGCCCTAGAGCTGAAAGGCACAACGTGCAGGCTTCTTTCCAAAGGGCGAGTTGGGCCCCACAGCATCTTGCTTCCAGCTCTTTGGGAAGCTAAGAAACAACTCGCTCTGCACAGTGCTCTTACAGCCTAGTGGGAACATCTCTTCCAAAGGCCTGTGAAACGCAGTTTCTTTGCAGGCCTGATCTGGCTGAAGTAGGACTTCTGCTCTGGGTGTGCTACTTTGCCCTAGAGCTGAAAGGCACAACGTGCAGGCTTCTTTCCAAAGGGCGAGTTGGGCCCCACAGCATCTTGCTTCCAGCTCTTTGGGAAGCTAAGAAACAACTCGCTCTGCACAGTTCTCTTACAGCCTACCAGGAACATCTCTTCCAAAGGCCTGTGAAACGCAGTTTCTTTGCAGGCCTGATCTGGCTGAAGTAGGACTTCTGCTCTGGGTGTGCTACTTTGCCCTAGAGCTGAAAGGCACAACGTGCAGGCTTCTTTCCAAAGGGCGAGTTGGGCCCCACAGCGTCTTGCTTCCAGCTCTTTGGGAAGCTAAGAAACAACTCGCTCTGCACAGTGCTCTTACAGCCTACGGGGAACATCTCTTCCAAAGGCCTGTGAAACGCAGTTTCTTTGCAGGCCTGATCTGGCTGAAGTAGGACTTCTGCTCTGGGTGTGCTACTTTGCCCTAGAGCTGAAAGGCACAACGTGCAGGCTTCTTTCCAAAGGGCGAGTTGGGCCCCACAGCATCTTGCTTCCAGCTCTTTGGGAAGCTAAGAAACAACTCGCTCTGCACAGTGCTCTTACAGCTTACCGGGAACATCTCTTCCAAAGGCCTGTGAAACGCAGTTTCTTTGCAGGCCTGATCTGGCTGAAGTAGGACTTCTGCTCTGGGTGTGCTACTTTGCCCTAGAGCTGAAAGGCACAACGTGCAGGCTTCTTTCCAAAGGGCGAGTTGGGCCCCACAGCATCTTGCTTCCAGCTCTTTGGGAAGCTAAGAAACAACTCGCTCTGCACAGTGCTCTTACAGCCTACCGGGAACATCTCTTCCAAAGGCCTGTGAAACGCAGTTTCTTTGCAGGCCTGATCTGGCTGAAGTAGGACTTCGGCTCTGGGTGTGCTACTTTGCCCTAGAGCTGAAAGGCACAACGTGCAGGCTTCTTTCCAAAGGACGAGTTGGGCCCCACAGCATCTTGCTTCCAGCTCTTTGGGAAGCTAAGAAACAACTCGCTCTGCACAGTGCTCTTACAGCCTACCGGGAACATGTCTTCCAAAGGCCTGTGAAACGCAGTTTCTTTGCAGGCCTGATCTGGCTGAAGTAGGACTTCTGCTCTGGGTGTGCTACTTTGCCCTAGAGCTTAAAGGCACAAAGTGCAGGCTTCTTTCCAAAGGGCGAGTTGGGCCCCACAGCATCTTGCTTCCAGCTCTTTGGGAAGCTAAGGAACAACTCGCTCTGCACAGTGCTCTTACAGCCTACCGGGAACATCTCTTCCAAAGGCCTGTGAAACGCAGTTTCTTTGCAGGCCTGATCTGGCTGAAGTAGGACTTCTGCTCTGGGTGTGCTACTTTGCCCTAGAGCTGAAAGGCACAACGTGCAGGCTTCTTTCCAAAGGGCGAGTTGGGCCCCACAGCATCTTGCTTCCAGCTCTTTGGGAAGCTAAGAAACAACTCGCTCTGCACAGTTCTCTTACAGCCTACCGGGAACATCTCTTCCAAAGGCCTGTGAAACGCAGTTTCTTTGCAGGCCTGATCTGGCTGAAGTAGGACTTCTGCTCTGGGTGTGCTACTTTGCCCTAGAGCTGAAAGGCACAACGTGCAGGCTTCTTTCCAAAGGGCGAGTTGGGCCCCACAGCGTCTTGCTTCCAGCTCTTTGGGAAGCTAAGAAACAACTCGCTCTGCACAGTGCTCTTACAGCCTACGGGGAACATCTCTTCCAAAGGCCTGTGAAACGCAGTTTCTTTGCAGGCCTGATCTGGCTGAAGTAGGACTTCTGCTCTGGGTGTGCTACTTTGCCCTAGAGCTGAAAGGCACAACGTGCAGGCTTCTTTCCAAAGGGCGAGTTGGGCCCCACAGCATCTTGCTTCCAGCTCTTTGGGAAGCTAAGAAACAACTCGCTCTGCACAGTGCTCTTACAGCCTACCGGGAACATCTCTTCCAAAGGCCTGTGAAACGCAGTTTCTTTGCAGGCCTGATCTGGCTGAAGTAGGACTTCGGCTCTGGGTGTGCTACTTTGCCCTAGAGCTGAAAGGCACAACGTGCAGGCTTCTTTCCAAAGGACGAGTTGGGCCCCACAGCATCTTGCTTCCAGCTCTTTGGGAAGCTAAGAAACAACTCGCTCTGCACAGTGCTCTTACAGCCTACCGGGAACATGTCTTCCAAAGGCCTGTGAAACGCAGTTTCTTTGCAGGCCTGATCTGGCTGAAGTAGGACTTCTGCTCTGGGTGTGCTACTTTGCCCTAGAGCTTAAAGGCACAAAGTGCAGGCTTCTTTCCAAAGGGCGAGTTGGGCCCCACAGCATCTTGCTTCCAGCTCTTTGGGAAGCTAAGAAACAACTCGCTCTGCACAGTGCTCTTACAGCCTACCGGGAACATCTCTTCCAAAGGCCTGTGAAACGCAGTTTCTTTGCAGGCCTGATCTGGCTGAAGTAGGACTTCGGCTCTGGGTGTGCTACTTTGCCCTAGAGCTGAAAGGCACAACGTGCAGGCTTCTTTCCAAAGGGCGAGTTGGGCCCCACAGCATCTTGCTTCCAGCTCTTTGGGAAGCTAAGGAACAACTCGCTCTGCACAGTGCTCTTACAGCCTACCGGGAACATCTCTTCCAAAGGCCTGTGAAACGCAGTTTCTTTGCAGGCCTGATCTGGCTGAAGTAGGACTTCTGCTCTGGGTGTGCTACTTTGCCCTAGAGCTGAAAGGCACAACGTGCAGGCTTCTTTCCAAAGGGCGAGTTGGGCCCCACAGCATCTTGCTTCCAGCTCTTTGGGAAGCTAAGAAACAACTCGCTCTGCACAGTTCTCTTACAGCCTACCAGGAACATCTCTTCCAAAGGCCTGTGAAACGCAGTTTCTTTGCAGGCCTGATCTGGCTGAAGTAGGACTTCTGCTCTGGGTGTGCTACTTTGCCCTAGAGCTGAAAGGCACAACGTGCAGGCTTCTTTCCAAAGGGCGAGTTGGGCCCCACAGCGTCTTGCTTCCAGCTCTTTGGGAAGCTAAGAAACAACTCGCTCTGCACAGTGCTCTTACAGCCTACGGGGAACATCTCTTCCAAAGGCCTGTGAAACGCAGTTTCTTTGCAGGCCTTATCTGGCTGAAGTAGGACTTCTGCTCTGGGTGTGCTACTTTGCCCTAGAGCTGAAAGGCACAACGTGCAGGCTTCTTTCCAAAGGGCGAGTTGGGCCCCACAGCATCTTGCTTCCAGCTCTTTGGGAAGCTAAGAAACAACTCGCTCTGCACAGTGCTCTTACAGCCTACCGGGAACATCTCTTCCAAAGGCCTGTGAAACGCAGTTTCTTTGCAGGCCTGATCTGGCTGAAGTAGGACTTCTGCTCTGGGTGTGCTACTTTGCCCTAGAGCTGAAAGGCACAACGTGCAGGCTTCTTTCCAAAGGGCGAGTTGGGCCCCACAGCATCTTGCTTCCAGCTCTTTGGGAAGCTAAGAAACAACTCGCTCTGCACAGTGCTCTTACAGCCTACCGGGAACATCTCTTCCAAAGGCCTGTGAAACGCAGTTTCTTTGCAGGCCTGATCTGGCTGAAGTAGGACTTCTGCTCTGGGTGTGCTACTTTGCCCTAGAGCTGAAAGGCACAACGTGCAGGCTTCTTTCCAAAGGACGAGTTGGGCCCCACAGCATCTTGCTTCCAGCTCTTTGGGAAGCTAAGAAACATCTCGCTCTGCACAGTGCTCTTACAGCCTACCGGGAACATCTCTTCCAAAGGCCTGTGAAACGCAGTTTCTTTGCAGGCCTGATCTGGCTGAAGTAGGACTTCTGCTCTGGGTGTGCTACTTTGCCCTAGAGCTTAAAGGCACAAAGTGCAGGCTTCTTTCCAAAGGGCGAGTTGGGCCCCACAGCATCTTGCTTCCAGCTCTTTGGGAAGCTAAGAAACAACTCGCTCTGCACAGTGCTCTTACAGCCTACCGGGAACATCTCTTCCAAAGGCCTGTGAAACGCAGTTTCTTTGCAGGCATGATCTGGCTGAAGTAGGACTTCGGCTCTGGGTGTGCTACTTTGCCCTAGAGCTGAAAGGCACAACGTGCAGGCTTCTTTCCAAAGGGCGAGTTGGGCCCCACAGCATCTTGCTTCCAGCTCTTTGGGAAGCTAAGGAACAACTCGCTCTGCACAGTGCTCTTACAGCCTACCGGGAACATCTCTTCCAAAGGCCTGTGAAACGCAGTTTCTTTGCAGGCCTGATCTGGCTGAAGTAGGACTTCTGCTCTGGGTGTGCTACTTTGCCCTAGAGCTGAAAGGCACAACGTGCAGGCTTCTTTCCAAAGGGCGAGTTGGACCCCACAGCATCTTGCTTCCAGCTCTTTGGGAAGCTAAGAAACAACTCGCTCTGCACAGTGCTCTTACAGCCTACCGGGAACATCTCTTCCAAAGGCCTGTGAAACGCAGTTTCTTTGCAGGCCTGATCTGGCTGAAGTAGGACTTCTGCTCTGGGTGTGCTACTTTGCCCTAGAGCTGAAAGGCACAACGTGCAGGCTTCTTTCCAAAGGGCGAGTTGGGCCCCACAGCATCTTGCTTCCAGCTCTTTGGGAAGCTAAGAAACAACTCGCTCTGCACAGTGCTCTTACACCCTACCGGGAACATCTCTTCCAAAGGCCTGTGAAACGCAGTTTCTTTGCAGGCCTGATCTGGCTGAAGTAGGACTTCTGCTGTGGGTTTGCTACTTTGCCCTAGAGCTGAAAGGCACAACGTGCAGGCTTCTTTCCAAAGGGCGAGTTGGGCCCCACAGCATCTTGCTTCCAGCTCTTTGGGAAGCTAAGAAACAACTCGCTCTGCACAGTGCTCTTACAGCCTACCGGGAACATCTCTTCCAAAGGCCTGTGAAACGCAGTTTCTTTGCAGGCCTGATCTGGCTGAAGTAGGACTACTGCTCTGGGTGTGCTACTTTGCCCTAGAGCTGAAAGGCACAACGTGCAGGCTTCTTTCCAAAGGGCGAGTTGGGCCCCACAGCATCTTGCTTCCAGCTCTTTGGGAAGCTAAGAAACAACTCGCTCTGCACAGTGCTCTTACAGCCTACCGGGAACATCTCTTCCAAAGGCCTGTGAAACGCAGTTTCTTTGCAGGCCTGATCTGGCTGAAGTAGGACTTCTGCTCTGGGTGTGCTACTTTGCCCTAGAGCTGAAAGGCACAACGTGCAGGCTTCTTTCCAAAGGGCGAGTTGGGCCCCACAGCATCTTGCTTCCAGGACTTTGGGAAGCTAAGAAACAACTCGCTCTGCACAGTGCTCTTACAGCCTACCGGGAACATCTCTTCCAAAGGCCTGTGAAACGCAGTTTCTTTGCAGGCCTGATCTGGCTGAAGTAGGACTTCTGCTCTGGGTGTGCTACTTTGCCCTAGAGCTGAAAGGCACAACGTGCAGGCTTCTTTCCAAAGGGCGAGTTGCGCCCCACAGCATCTTGCTTCCAGCTCTTTGGGAAGCTGAGAAACCACTCGCTCTGCACAGTGCTCTTACAGCCTAGTGGGAACATCTCTTCCAAAGGCCTGTGAAACGCAGTTTCTTTGCAGGCCTGATCTGGCTGAAGTAGGACTTCTGCTCTGGGTGTGCTACTTTGCCCTAGAGCTGAAAGGCACAACGTGCAGGTTTCTTTCCAAAGGGCGAGTTGGGCCCCACAGCATCTTGCTTCCAGCTCTTGGGGAAGCTAAGAAACAACTCGCTCTGCACAGTGCTCTTACAGCCTACCGGGAACATCTCTTCCAAAGGCCTGTGAAACGCAGTTTCTTTGCAGGCCTGATCTGGCTGAAGTAGGACTTCTGCTCTGGGTGTGCTACTTTGCCCTAGAGCTGAAAGGCACAACGTGCAGGCTTCTTTCCAAAGGGCGAGTTGGGCCCCACAGCATCTTGCTTCCAGCTCTTTGGGAAGCTAAGAAACAACTCGCTCTGCACAGTGCTCTTACAGCCTACCGGGAACATCTCTTCCAAAGGCCTGTGAAACGCAGTTTCTTTGCAGGCCTGATCTGGCTGAAGTAGGACTTCTGCTCTGGGTGTGCTACTTTGCCCTAGAGCTGAAAGGCACAACGTGCAGGCTTCTTTCCAAAGGGCGAGTTGGGCCCCACAGCATCTTGCTTCCAGCACTTGGGGAAGCTAAGAAACAACTCGCTCTGCACAGTGCTCTTACAGCCTACCGGGAACATGTCTTCCAAAGGCCTGTGAAACGCAGTTTCTTTGCAGGCCTGATCTGGCTGAAGTAGGACTTCTGCTGTGGGTGTGCTACTTTGCCCTAGAGCTGAAAGGCACAACGTGCAGGCTTCTTTCCAAAGGGCGAGTTGGGCCCCACAGCATCTTGCTTCCAGCTCTTTGGGAAGCTGAGAAACCACTCGCTCTGCACAGTGCTCTTACAGCCTAGTGGGAACATCTCTTCCAAAGGCCTGTGAAACGCAGTTTCTTTGCAGGCCTGATCTGGCTGAAGTAGGACTTCTGCTCTGGGTGTGCTACTTTGCCCTAGAGCTGAAAGGCACAACGTGCAGGCTTCTTTCCAAAGGGCGAGTTGGGCCCCACAGCATCTTGCTTCCAGCTCTTTGGGAAGCTGAGAAACCACTCGCTCTGCAAAGTGCTCTTACAGCCTAGTGGGAACATCTCTTCCAAAGGCCTGTGATACGCAGTTTCTTTGCAGGCCTGATCTGGCTGAAGTAGGACTTCTGCTCTGGGTGTGCTACTTTGCCCTAGAGCTGAAAGGCACAACGTGCAGGCTTCTTTCCAAAGGGCGAGTTGGGCCCCACAGCATCTTGCTTCCAGCTCTTTGGGAAGCTAAGAAACAACTCGCTCTGCACAGTGCTCTTACAGCCTACCGGGAACATCTCTTCCAAAGGCCTGTGAAACGCAGTTTCTTTGCAGGCCTGATCTGGCTGAAGTAGGACTTCTGCTCTGGGTGTGCTACTTTGCCCTAGAGCTGAAAGGCACAACGTGCAGGCTTCTTTCCAAAGGGCGAGTTGGGCCCCACAGCATCTTGCTTCCAGCTGTTTGGGAAGCTAAGAAACAACTCGCTCTGCACAGTGCTCTTACAGCCTACCGGGAACATCTCTTCCAAAGGCCTGTGAAACGCAGTTTCTTTGCAGGCCTGATCTGGCTGAAGTAGGACTTCTGCTCTGGGTGTGCTACTTTGCCCTAGAGCTGAAAGGCACAACGTGCAGGCTTCTTTCCAAAGGGCGAGTTGGGCCCCACAGCATCTTGCTTCCAGCTCTTTGGGAAGCTAAGAAACAACTCGCTCTGCACAGTGCTCTTACAGCCTACCGGGAACATCTCTTCCAAAGGCCTGTGAAACGCAGTTTCTTTGCAGGCCTGATCTGGCTGAAGTAGGACTTCTGCTCTGGGTGTGCTACTTTGCCCTAGAGCTGAAAGGCACAACGTGCAGGCTTCTTTCCAAAGGGCGAGTTGGGCCCCACAGCATCTTGCTTCCAGCTCTTTGGGAAGCTAAGAAACAACTCGCTCTGCACAGTGCTCTTACAGCCTACCGGGAACATCTCTTCCAAAGGCCTGTGAAACGCAGTTTCTTTGCAGGCCTGATCTGGCTGAAGTAGGACTTCTGCTCTGGGTGTGCTACTTTGCCCTAGAGCTGAAAGGCACAACGTGCAGGCTTCTTTCCAAAGGGCGAGTTGGGCCCCACAGCATCTTGCTTCCAGCTCTTTGGGAAGCTAAGAAACAACTCGCTCTGCACAGTGCTCTTACAGCCTACCGGGAACATGTCTTCCAAAGGCCTGTGAAACGCAGTTTCTTTGCAGGCCTGATCTGGCTGAAGTAGGACTT
This sequence comes from Equus caballus, assembly GCF_041296265.1. Classification (NCBI taxonomy): domain Eukaryota; kingdom Metazoa; phylum Chordata; class Mammalia; order Perissodactyla; family Equidae; genus Equus; species Equus caballus. The sequence continues at coordinate 2,249,475 of NC_091710.1, forward strand.
CTGCTCTGGGTGTGCTACTTTGCCCTAGAGCTGAAAGGCACAACGTGCAGGCTTCTTTCCAAAGGGCGAGTTGGGCCCCACAGCATCTTGCTTCCAGCTCTTTGGGAAGCTAAGAAACAACTCGCTCTGCACAGTGCTCTTACAGCCTACCGGGAACATCTCTTCCAAAGGCCTGTGAAACGCAGTTTCTTTGCAGGCCTGATCTGGCTGAAGTAGGACTTCTGCTCTGGGTGTGCTACTTTGCCCTAGAGATGAAAGGCGCAACGTGCAGGCTTCTTTCCAAAGGGCGAGTTGGGCCCCACAGCATCTTGCTTCCAGCTCTTTGGGAAGCTAAGAAACCACTCGCTCTGCACAGTGCTCTAACAGCCTAGTGGGAACATGTCTTCCAAAGGCCTGTGAAACGCAGTTTCTTTGCAGGCCTGATCTGGCTGAAGTAGGACTTCTGCTCTGGGTGTGCTACTTTGCCCTAGAGCTGAAAGGCACAACGTGCAGGCTTCTTTCCAAAGGGCGAGTTGGGCCCCACAGCATCTTGCTTCCAGGTCTTTGGGAAGCTAAGAAACAACTCGCTCTGCACAGTGCTCTTACAGCCTACCGGGAACATCTCTTCCAAAGGCCTGTGAAACGCAGTTTCTTTGCAGGCCTGATCTGGCTGAAGTAGGACTTCGGCTCTGGGTGTGCTACTTTGCCCTAGAGCTGAAAGGCACAACGTGCAGGCTTCTTTCCAAAGGGCGAGTTGGGCCCCACAGCATCTTGCTTCCAGCTCTTTGGGAAGCTAAGAAACAACTCGCTCTGCACAGTGCTCTTACAGCCTACCGGGAACATCTCTTCCAAAGGCCTGTGAAACGCAGTTTCTTTGCAGGCCTGATCTGGCTGAAGTAGGACTTCTGCTCTGGGTGTGCTACTTTGCCCTAGAGCTGAAAGGCACAACGTGCAGGCTTCTTTCCAAAGGGCGAGTTGGGCTCCACAGCATCTTGATTCCAGCTCTTTGGGAAGCTAAGAAACAACTCGCTCTGCACAGTGCTCTTACAGCCTAGTGGGAACATCTCTTCCAAAGGCCTGTGAAACGCAGTTTCTTTGCAGGCCTGATCTGGCTGAAGTAGGACTTCGGCTCTGGGTGTGCTACTTTGCCCTAGAGCTGAAAGGCACAACGTGCAGGCTTCTTTCCAAAGGGCGAGTTGGGCCCCACAGCATCTTGCTTCCAGCTCTTGGGGAAGCTAAGAAACAACTCGCTCTGCACAGTGCTCTTACAGCCTACCGGGAACATCTCTTCCAAAGGCCTGTGAAACGCAGTTTCTTTGCAGGCCTGATCTGGCTGAAGTAGGACTTCTGCTCTGGGTGTGCTACTTTGCCCTAGAGCTGAAAGGCACAACGTGCAGGCTTCTTTCCAAAGGGCGAGTTGGGCCCCACAGCATCTTGCTTCCAGCTCTTTGGGAAGCTAAGAAACAACTCGCTCTGCACAGTGCTCTTACAGCCTACCGGGAACATCTCTTCCAAAGGCCTGTGAAACGCAGTTTCTTTGCAGGCCTGATCTGGCTGAAGTAGGACTTCTGCTCTTGGTGTGCTACTTTGCCCTAGAGCTGAAAGGCACAACGTGCAGGCTTCTTTCCAAAGGGCGAGTTGGGCCCCACAGCATCTTGCTTCCAGCTCTTGGGGAAGCTAAGAAACAACTCGCTCTGCACAGTGCTCTTACAGCCTACCGGGAACATGTCTTCCAAAGGCCTGTGAAACGCAGTTTCTTTGCAGGCCTGATCTGGCTGAAGTAGGACTTCTGCTCTGGGTGTGCTACTTTGCCCTAGAGCTGAAAGGCACAACGTGCAGGCTTCTTTCCAAAGGGCGAGTTGGGCCCCACAGCATCTTGCTTCCAGCTCTTTGGGAAGCTGAGAAACCACTCGCTCTGCACAGTGCTCTTACAGCCTAGTGGGAACATCTCTTCCAAAGGCCTGTGAAACGCAGTTTCTTTGCAGGCCTGATCTGGCTGAAGTAGGACTTCTGCTCTGGGTGTGCTACTTTGCCCTAGAGCTGAAAGGCACAACGTGCAGGCTTCTTTCCAAAGGGCGAGTTGGGCCCCACAGCATCTTGCTTCCAGCTCTTTGGGAAGCTGAGAAACCACTCGCTCTGCACAGTGCTCTTACAGCCTAGTGGGAACATCTCTTCCAGAGGCCTGTGAAACGCAGTTTCTTTGCAGGCCTGATCTGGCTGAAGTAGGACTTCTGCTCTGGGTGTGCTACTTTGCCCTAGAGCTGAAAGGCACAACGTGCAGGCTTCTTTCCAAAGGGCGTGTTGGGGCCCACAGCATCTTGCTTCCAGCTCTTTGGGAAGCTAAGAAACAACTCGCTCTGCTCAGTGCTCTTACAGCCTACCGGGAACATCTCTTCCAAAGGCCTGTGAAACGCAGTTTCTTTGCAGGCCTGATCTGGCTGAAGTAGGACTTCTGCTCTGGGTGTGCTACTTTGCCCTAGAGCTGAAAGGCACAACGTGCAGGCTTCTTTCCAAAGGGCGAGTTGGGCCCCACAGCATCTTGCTTCCAGCTGTTTGGGAAGCTAAGAAACAACTCGCTCTGCACAGTGCTCTTACAGCCTACCGGGAACATGTCTTCCAAAGGCCTGTGAAACGCAGTTTCTTTGCAGGCCTGATCTGGCTGAAGTAGGACTTCTGCTCTGGGTGTGCTACTTTGCCCTAGAGCTGAAAGGCACAACGTGCAGGCTTCTTTCCAAAGGGCGAGTTGGGCCCCACAGCATCTTGCTTCCAGCTCTTTGGGAAGCTAAGAAACAACTCGCTCTGCACAGTGCTCTTACAGCCTACCGGGAACATCTCTTCCAAAGGCCTGTGAAACGCAGTTTCTTTGCAGGCCTGATCTGGCTGAAGTAGGACTTCTGCTCTGGGTGTGCTACTTTGATCTAGAGCTGAAAGGCACAACGTGTAGGCTTCTTTCCAAAGGGCGAGAAGGGCCCCACAGCATCTTGCTTCCAGCTCTTTGGGAAGCTAAGAAACAACTCGCTCTGCACAGTGCTCTTACAGCCTACCGGGAACATCTCTTCCAAAGGCCTGTGAAACGCAGTTTCTTTGCAGGCCTGATCTGGCTGAAGTAGGACTTCTGCTCTGGGTGTGCTACTTTGCCCTAGAGCTGAAAGGCACAACGTGCAGGCTTCTTTCCAAAGGGCGAGTTGGGCCCCACAGCATCTTGCTTCCAGCTCTTTGGGAAGCTAAGAAACAACTCGCTCTGCACAGTGCTCTTACAGCCTACCGGGAACATCTCTTCCAAAGGCCTGTGAAACGCAGTTTCTTTGCAGGCCTGATCTGGCTGAAGTAGGACTTCTGCTCTGGCTGTGCTACTTTGCCCTAGAGCTGAAAGGCACAACGTGCAGGCTTCTTTCCAAAGGGTGAGTTGGGCCCCACAGCATCTTGCTTCCAGCTCTTTGGGAAGCTAAGAAACCACTCGCTCTGCACAGTGCTCTTACAGCCTAGTTGGAACATCTCTTCCAAAGGCCTGTGAAACGCAGTTTCTTTGCAGGCCTGATCTGGCTGAAGTAGGACTTCTGCTCTGGGTGTGCTACTTTGCCCTAGAGCTGAAAGGCACAACGTGCAGGCTTCTTTCCAAAGGGCGAGTTGGGCCCCACAGCATCTTGCTTCCAGCTCTTTGGGAAGCTAAGAAACCACTCGCTCTGCACAGTGCTCTAACAGCCTAGTGGGAACATCTCTTCCAAAGGCCTGTGAAACGCAGTTTCTTTGCAGGCCTGATCTGGCTGAAGTAGGACTTCTGCTCTGGGTGTGCTACTTTGCCCTAGAGCTGAAAGGCACAACGTGCAGGCTTCTTTCCAAAGGGCGAGTTGGGCCCCACAGCATCTTGCTTCCAGCTCTTTGGGAAGCTAAGAAACCACTCGCTCTGCACAGTGCTCTAACAGCCTAGTGGGAACATCTCTTCCAAAGGCCTGTGAAACGCAGTTTCTTTGCAGGCCTGATCTGGCTGAAGTAGGACTTCTGCTCAGGGTGTGCTACTTTGCCCTAGAGCTGAAAGGCACAACGTGCAGGCTTGTTTCCAAAGGGTGAGTTGGGCTCCACAGCATCTTGATTCCAGCTCTTTGGGAAGCTAAGAAACAACTCGCTCTGCACAGTGCTCTTACAGCCTACCGGGAACATCTCTTCCAAAGGCCTGTGAAACGCAGTTTCTTTGCAGGCCTGATCTGGCTGAAGTAGGACTTCTGCTCTGGGTGTGCTACTTTGCCCTAGAGCTGAAAGGCACAACGTGCAGGCTTCTTTCCAAAGGGCGAGTTGGGCCCCACAGCATCTTGCTTCCAGCTCTTTGGGAAGCTAAGAAACAACTCGCTCTGCACAGTGCTCTTACAGCCTACCGGGAACATCTCTTCCAAAGGCCTGTGAAACGCAGTTTCTTTGCAGGCCTGATCTGGCTGAAGTAGGACTTCTGCTCTGGGTGTGCTACTTTGCCCTAGAGCTGAAAGGCACAACGTGCAGGCTTCTTTCCAAAGGGCGAGTTGGGCCCCACAGCATCTTGCTTCCAGCTCTTTGGGAAGCTAAGAAACAACTCGCTCTGCACAGTGCTCTTACAGCCTACCGGGAACATCTCTTCCAAAGGCCTGTGAAACGCAGTTTCTTTGCAGGCCTGATCTGGCTGAAGTAGGACTTCTGCTCTGGGTGTGCTACTTTGCCCTAGAGCTGAAAGGCACAACGTGCAGGCTTCTTTCCAAAGGGCGAGTTGGGCCCCACAGCATCTTGCTTCCAGCTCTTTGGGAAGCTAAGAAACAACTCGCTCTGCACAGTGCTCTTACAGCCTACCGGGAACATCTCTTCCAAAGGCCTGTGAAACGCAGTTTCTTTGCAGGCCTGATCTGGCTGAAGTAGGACTTCGGCTCTGGGTGTGCTACTTTGCCCTAGAGCTGAAAGGCACAACGTGCAGGCTTCTTTCCAAAGGGCGAGTTGGGCCCCACAGCATCTTGCTTCCAGCTCTTTGGGAAGCTAAGAAACAACTCGCTCTGCACAGTGCTCTTACAGCCTACCGGGAACATCTCTTCCAAAGGCCTGTGAAACGCAGTTTCTTTGCAGGCCTGATCTGGCTGAAGTAGGACTTCTGCTCTGGGTGTGCTACTTTGCCCTAGAGCTGAAAGGCACAACGTGCAGGCTTCTTTCCAAAGGGCGAGTTGGGCCCCACAGCATCTTGATTCCAGCTCTTTGGGAAGCTAAGAAACAACTCGCTCTGCACAGTGCTCTTACAGCCTAGTGGGAACATCTCTTCCAAAGGCCTGTGAAACGCAGTTTCTTTGCAGGCCTGATCTGGCTGAAGTAGGACTTCGGCTCTGGGTGTGCTACTTTGCCCTAGAGCTGAAAGGCACAACGTGCAGGCTTCTTTCCAAAGGGCGAGTTGGGCCCCACAGCATCTTGCTTCCAGCTCTTGGGGAAGCTAAGAAACAACTCGCTCTGCACAGTGCTCTTACAGCCTACCGGGAACATCTCTTCCAAAGGCCTGTGAAACGCAGTTTCTTTGCAGGCCTGATCTGGCTGAAGTAGGACTTCTGCTCTGGGTGTGCTACTTTGCCCTAGAGCTGAAAGGCACAACGTGCAGGCTTCTTTCCAAAGGGCGAGTTGGGCCCCACAGCATCTTGCTTCCAGCTCTTTGGGAAGCTAAGAAACCACTCGCTCTGCACAGTGCTCTAACAGCCTAGTGGGAACATCTCTTCCAATGGCCTGTGAAACGCAGTTTCTTTGCAGGCCTGATCTGGCTGAAGTAGGACTTCTGCTCTGGGTGTACTACTTTGCCCTAGAGCTGAAAGGCACAACGTGCAGGCTTCTTTCCAAAGGGCGAGTTGGGCTCCACAGCATCTTGATTCCAGCTCTTTGGGAAGCTAAGAAACAACTCGCTCTGCACAGTGCTCTTACAGCCTACCGGGAACATCTCTTCCAAAGGCCTGTGAAACGCAGTTTCTTTGCAGGCCTGATCTGGCTGAAGTAGGACTTCTGCTCTGGGTGTGCTACTTTGCCCTAGAGCTGAAAGGCACAACGTGCAGGCTTCTTTCCAAAGGGCGAGTTGGGCCCCACAGCATCTTGCTTCCAGCTCTTTGGGAAGCTAAGAAACAACTCGCTCTGCACAGTGCTCTTACAGCCTACCGGGAACATCTCTTCCAAAGGCCTGTGAAACGCAGTTTCTTTGCAGGCCTGATCTGGCTGAAGTAGGACTTCTGCTCTGGGTGTGCTACTTTGCCCTAGAGCTGAAAGGCACAACGTGCAGGCTTCTTTCCAAAGGGCGAGTTGGGCCCCACAGCATCTTGCTTCCAGCTCTTTGGGAAGCTAAGAAACAACTCGCTCTGCACAGTGCTCTTACAGCCTACCGGGAACATCTTTTCCAAAGGCCTGTGAAACGCAGTTTCTTTGCAGGCCTGATCTGGCTGAAGTAGGACTTCTGCTCTGGGTGTGCTACTTTGCCCTAGAGATGAAAGGCACAACGTGCAGGCTTCTTTCCAAAGGGCGAGTTGGGCCCCACAGCATCTTGCTTCCAGCTCTTTGGGAAGCTAAGAAACCACTCGCTCTGCACAGTGCTCTAACAGCCTAGTGGGAACATGTCTTCCAAAGGCCTGTGAAACGCAGTTTCTTTGCAGGCCTGATCTGGCTGAAGTAGGACTTCTGCTCTGGGTGTGCTACTTTGCCCTAGAGCTGAAAGGCACAACGTGCAGGCTTCTTTCCAAAGGGCGAGTTGGGCCCCACAGCATCTTGCTTCCAGCTCTTTGGGAAGCTAAGAAACAACTCGCTCTGCACAGTGCTCTTACAGCCTACCGGGAACATCTCTTCCAAAGGCCTGTGAAACGCAGTTTCTTTGCAGGCCTGATCTGGCTGAAGTAGGACTTCGGCTCTGGGTGTGCTACTTTGCCCTAGAGCTGAAAGGCACAACGTGCAGGCTTCTTTCCAAAGGGCGAGTTGGGCCCCACAGCATCTTGCTTCCAGCTCTTTGGGAAGCTAAGAAACAACTCGCTCTGCACAGTGCTCTTACAGCCTACCGGGAACATCTCTTCCAAAGGCCTGTGAAACGCAGTTTCTTTGCAGGCCTGATCTGGCTGAAGTAGGACTTCTGCTCTGGGTGTGCTACTTTGCCCTAGAGCTGAAAGGCACAACGTGCAGGCTTCTTTCCAAAGGGCGAGTTGGGCCCCACAGCATCTTGATTCCAGCTCTTTGGGAAGCTAAGAAACAACTCGCTCTGCACAGTGCTCTTACAGCCTAGTGGGAACATCTCTTCCAAAGGCCTGTGAAACGCAGTTTCTTTGCAGGCCTGATCTGGCTGAAGTAGGACTTCGGCTCTGGGTGTGCTACTTTGCCCTAGAGCTGAAAGGCACAACGTGCAGGCTTCTTTCCAAAGGGCGAGTTGGGCCCCACAGCATCTTGCTTCCAGCTCTTGGGGAAGCTAAGAAACAACTCGCTCTGCACAGTGCTCTTACAGCCTACCGGGAACATCTCTTCCAAAGGCCTGTGAAACGCAGTTTCTTTGCAGGCCTGATCTGGCTGAAGTAGGACTTCTGCTCTGGGTGTGCTACTTTGCCCTAGAGCTGAAAGGCACAACGTGCAGGCTTCTTTCCAAAGGGCGAGTTGGGCCCCACAGCATCTTGCTTCCAGCTCTTTGGGAAGCTAAGAAACAACTCGCTCTGCACAGTGCTCTTACAGCCTAGTGGGAACATCTCTTCCAAAGGCCTGTGAAACGCAGTTTCTTTGCAGGCCTGATCTGGCTGAAGTAGGACTTCTGCTCTGGCTGTGCTACTTTGCCCTAGAGCTGAAAGGCACAACGTGCAGGCTTCTTTCCAAAGGGCGAGTTGGGCCCCACAGCATCTTGCTTCCAGCTCTTTGGGAAGCTAAGAAACCACTCGCTCTGCACAGTGCTCTTACAGCCTAGTGGGAACATCACTTCCAAAGGCCTGTGAAACGCAGTTTCTTTGCAGGCCTGATCTGGCTGAAGTAGGACTTCTGCTCTGGGTGTGCTACTTTGCCCTAGAGCTGAAAGGCACAACGTGCAGGCTTCTTTCCAAAGGGCGAGTTGGGCCCCACAGCATCTTGCTTCCAGCTCTTTGGGAATCTAAGAAACCACTCGCTCTGCACAGTGCTCTAACAGCCTAGTGGGAACATCTCTTCCAAAGGCCTGTGAAACGCAGTTTCTTTGCAGGCCTGATCTGGCTGAAGTAGGACTTCTGCTCTGGGTGTGCTACTTTGCCCTAGAGCTGAAAGGCACAACGTGCAGGCTTCTTTCCAAAGGGCGAGTTGGGCCCCACAGCATCTTGCTTCCAGCTCTTTGGGAAGCTAAGAAACCACTCGCTCTGCACAGTGCTCTCACAGCCTAGTGGGAACATCTCTTCCAAAGGCCTGTGAAACGCAGTTTCTTTGCAGGCCTGATCTGGCTGAAGTAGGACTTCTGCTCAGGGTGTGCTACTTTGCCCTAGAGCTGAAAGGCACAACGTGCAGGCTTCTTTCCAAAGGGTGAGTTGGGCTCCACAGCATCTTGATTCCAGCTCTTTGGGAAGCTAAGAAACAACTCGCTCTGCACAGTGCTCTTACAGCCTAGTGGGAACATCTCTTCCAAAGGCCTGTGAAACGCAGTTTCTTTGCAGGCCTGATCTGGCTGAAGTAGCACTTCTGCTCTGGGTGTGCTACTTTGCCCTAGAGCTGAAAGGCACAACGTGCAGGCTTCTTTCCAAAGGGCGAGTTGGGCCCCACAGCATCTTGCTTCCAGCTCTTTGGGAAGCTAAGAAACCACTCGCTCTGCACAGTGCTCTAACAGCCTAGTGGGAACATCTCTTCCAATGGCCTGTGAAACGCAGTTTCTTTGCAGGCCTGATCTGGCTGAAGTAGGACTTCTGCTCTGGGTGTGCTACTTTGCCCTAGAGCTGAAAGGCACAACGTGCAGGCTTCTTTCCAAAGGGCGATTTGGGCCCCACAGCATCTTGCTTCCAGCTCTTTGGGAAGCTGAGAAACCACTCGCTCTGCACAGTGCTCTTACAGCCTAGTGGGAACATCTCTTCCAAAGGCCTGTGAAACGCAGTTTCTTTGCAGGCCTGATCTGGCTGAAGTAGGACTTCTGCTCTGGGTGTGCTACTTTGCCCTAGAGCTGAAAGGCACAACGTGCAGGCTTCTTTCCAAAGGGCGAGAAGGGCCCCACAGCATCTTGCTTCCAGCTCTTTTGGAAGCTAAGAAACAACTCGCTCTGCACAGTGCTCTTACAGCCTACCGGGAACATGTCTTCCAAAGGCCTGTGAAACGCAGTTTCTTTGCAGGCCTGATCTGGCTGAAGTAGGACTTCTGCTCTGGGTGTGCTACTTTGCCCTAGAGCTGAAAGGCACAACGTGCAGGCTTCTTTCCAAAGGGCGAGTTGGGCCCCACAGCATCTTGCTTCCAGCTCTTTGGGAAGCTAAGAAACAACTCGCTCTGCACAGTGCTCTTACAGCCTAGTGGGAACATCTCTTCCAAAGGCCTGTGAAACGCAGTTTCTTTGCAGGCCTGATCTGGCTGAAGTAGGACTTCTGCTCTGGCTGTGCTACTTTGCCCTAGAGCTGAAAGGCACAAGGTGCAGGCTTCTTTCCAAAGGGCGAGTTGGGCCCCACAGCATCTTGCTTCCAGCTCTTTGGGAAGCTAAGAAACCACTCGCTCTGCACAGTGCTCTTACAGCCTAGTGGGAACATCTCTTCCAAAGGCCTGTGAAACGCAGTTTCTTTGCAGGCCTGATCTGGCTGAAGTAGGACTTCTGCTCTGGGTGTGCTACTTTGCCCTAGAGCTGAAAGGCACAACGTGCAGGCTTCTTTCCAAAGGGCGAGTTGGGCCCCACAGCATCTTGCTTCCAGCTCTTTGGGAAGCTAAGAAACCACTCGCTCTGCACAGTGCTCTAACAGCCTAGTGGGAACATCTCTTCCAAAGGCCTGTGAAACGCAGTTTCTTTGCAGGCCTGATCTGGCTGAAGTAGGACTTCTGCTCTGGGTGTGCTACTTTGCCCTAGAGCTGAAAGGCACAACGTGCAGGCTTCTTTCCAAAGGGCGAGTTGGGCCCCACAGCATCTTGCTTCCAGCTCTTTGGGAAGCTAAGAAACCACTCGCTCTGCACAGTGCTCTAACAGCCTAGTGGGAACATCTCTTCCAAAGGCCTGTGAAACGCAGTTTCTTTGCAGGCCTGATCTGGCTGAAGTAGGACTTCTGCTCTGGGTGTGCTACTTTGCCCTAGAGCTGAAAGGCACAACGTGCAGGCTTGTTTCCAAAGGGTGAGTTTGGCTCCACAGCATCTTGATTCCAGCTCTTTGGGAAGCTAAGAAACAACTCGCTCTGCACAGTGCTCTTACAGCCTAGTGGGAACATCTCTTCCAAAGGCCTGTGAAACGCAGTTTCTTTGCAGGCCTGATCTGGCTGAAGTAGGACTTCTGCTCTGGGTGTGCTACTTTGCCCTAGAGCTGAAAGGCACAACGTGCAGGCTTCTTTCCAAAGGGCGAGTTGGGCCCCACAGCATCTTGCTTCCAGCTCTTTGGGAAGCTAAGAAACCACTCGCTCTGCACAGTGCTCTAACAGCCTAGTGGGAACATCTCTTCCAAAGGCCTGTGAAACGCAGTTTCTTTGCAGGCCTGATCTGGCTGAAGTAGGACTTCTGCTCTGGGTGTACTACTTTGCCCTAGAGCTGAAAGGCACAACGTGCAGGCTTCTTTCCAAAGGGCGAGTTGGGCTCCACAGCATCTTGATTCCAGCTCTTTGGGAAGCTAAGAAACAACTCGCTCTGCACAGTGCTCTTACAGCCTAGTGGGAACATCTCTTCCAAAGGCCTGTGAAACGCAGTTTCTTTGCAGGCCTGATCTGGCTGAAGTAGGACTTCTGCTCTGGGTGTGCTACTTTGCCCTAGAGCTGAAAGGCACAACGTGCAGGCTTCTTTCCAAAGGGCGAGAAGGGCCCCACAGCATCTTGCTTCCAGCTCTTTGGGAAGCTAAGAAACAACACGCTCTGCACAGTGCTCTTACAGCCTACCGGGAACATCTCTTCCAAAGGCCTGTGAAACGCAGTTTCTTTGCAGGCCTGATCTGGCTGAAGTAGGACTTCTGCTCTGGGTGTGCTACTTTGCCCTAGAGCTGAAAGGCACAACGTGCAGGCTTCTTTCCAAAGGGCGAGTTGGGCCCCACAGCATCTTGCTTCCAGCTCTTTTGGAAGCTAAGAAACCACTCGCTCTGCACAGTGCTCTTACTGCCTTGTGGGAACATCTCTTCCAAAGGCCTGTGAAACGCAGTTTCTTTGCAGGCCTGATCTGGCTGAAGTAGGACTTCTGCTCTGGGTGTGCTACTTTGCCCTAGAGCTGAAAGGCACAACGTGCAGGCTTCTTTCCAAAGGGCGATTTGGGCCCCACAGCATCTTGCTTCCAGCTCTTTGGGAAGCTGAGAAACCACTCGCTCCGCACAGTGCTCTTACAGCCTAGTGGGAACATCTCTTCCAAAGGCCTGTGAAACGCAGTTTCTTTGCAGGCCTGATCTGGCTGAAGTAGGACTTCTGCTCTGGGTGTGCTACTTTGCCCTAGAGCTGAAAGGCACAACGTGCAGGCTTCTTTCCAAAGGGCGAGAAGGGCCCCACAGCATCTTGCTTCCTGCTCTTTGGGAAGCTAAGAAACAACTCGCTCTGCACAGTGCTCTTACAGCCTACCGGGAACATGTCTTCCAAAGGCCTGTGAAACGCAGTTTCTTTGCAGGCCTGATCTGGCTGAAGTAGGACTTCTGCTCTGGCTGTGCTACTTTGCCCTAGAGCTGAAAGGCACAACGTGCAGGCTTCTTTCCAAAGGGCGAGTTGGGCCCCACAGCATCTTGCTTCCAGCTCTTTGGGAAGCTAAGAAACAACTCGCTCTGCACAGTGCTCTTACAGCCTACTGGGAACATGTCTTCCAAAGGCCTGTGAAACGCATTTTCTTTGCAGGCCTGATCTGGCTGAAGTAGGACTTCTGCTCTGGGTGTGCTACTTTGCCCTAGAGCTGAAAGGCACAACGTGCAGGCTTCTTTCCAAAGGGCGAGTTGGGCCCCACAGCATCTTGCTTCCAGCTCTTTGGGAAGCTAAGAAACCACTCGCTCTGCACAGTGCTCTTACAGCCTAGTGGGAACATCTCTTCCAAAGGCCTGTGAAACGCAGTTTCTTTGCAGGCCTGATCTGGCTGAAGTAGGACTTCTGCTCTGGCTGTGCTACTTTGCCCTAGAGCTGAAAGGCACAACGTGCAGGCTTCTTTCCAAAGGGCAAGTTGGGCCCCACAGCATCTTGCTTCCAGCTCTTTGGGAAGCTGAGAAACCACTCGCTCTGCACAGTGCTCTTACAGCCTAGTGGGAACATCTCTTCCAAAGGCCTGTGAAACGCAATTTCTTTGCAGGCCTGATCTGGCTGAAGTAGGACTTCTGCTCTGGGTGTGCTACTTTGCCCTAGAGCTGAAAGGCACAACGTGCAGGCTTCTTTCCAAAGGGCGAGTTGGGCCCCACAGCATCTTGCTTCCAGCTCTTTGGGAAGCTAAGAAACCACTCGCTCTGCACAGTGCTCTTACAGCCTAGTGGGAACATCTCTTCCAAAGGCCTGTGAAACGCAGTTTCTTTGCAGGCCTGATCTGGCTGAAGTAGGACTTCTGCTCTGGGTGTGCTACTTTGCCCTAGAGCTGAAAGGCACAACGTGCAGGCTTCTTTCCAGAGGGCGAGTTGGGCCCCACAGCATCTTGCTTCCAGCTCTTTGGGAAGCTAAGAAACAACTCGCTCTGCACAGTGCTCTTACAGCCTACCGGGAACATCTCTTCCAGAGGCCTGTGAAACGCAGTTTCTTTGAAGGCCTGATCTGGCTGAAGTAGGACTTCTGCTCTGGGTGTGCTACTTTGCCGTAGAGGTGAAAGGCACAACGTGCAGGCTTCTTTCCAAAGGGCGAGTTGGGCCCCACAGCATCTTGCTTCCAGCTCTTTGGGAAGCTGAGAAACCACTCGCTCTGCACAGTGCTCTTACAGCCTAGTGGGAACATCTCTTCCAAAGGCCTGTGAAACGCAGTTTCTTTGCAGGCCTGATCTGGCTGAAGTAGGACTTCTGCTCTGGGTGTGCTACTTTGCCCTAGAGCTGAAAGGCACAACGTGCAGGTTTCTTTCCAAAGGGCGAGTTGGGCCCCACAGCATCTTGCTTCCAGCTCTTTGGGAAGCTAAGAAACAACTCGCTCTGCACAGTGCTCTTACAGCCTACCAGGAACATCTCTTCCAAAGGCCTGTGAAACGCAGTTTCTTTGCAGGCCTGATCTGGCTGAAGTAGGACTTCTGCTCTGGGTGTGCTACTTTGCCCTAGAGCTGAAAGGCACAACGTGCAGGCTTCTTTCCAAAGGGCGAGTTGGGCCCCACAGCATCTTGCTTCCAGCTCTTTGGGAAGCTAAGAAACAACTCGCTCTGCACAGTGCTCTTACAGCCTACCGGGAACATCTCTTCCAAAGGCCTGTGAAACGCAGTTTCTTTGCAGGCCTGATCTGGCTGAAGTAGGACTTCTGCTCTGGGTGTGCTACTTTGCCCTAGAGCTGAAAGGCACAACGTGCAGGCTTCTTTCCAAAGGGCGAGTTGGGCCCCACAGCATCTTGCTTCCAGCTCTTTGGGAAGCTAAGAAACCACTCGCTCTGCACAGTGCTCTTACAGCCTAGTGGGAACATCTCTTCCAAAGGCCTGTGAAACGCAGTTTCTTTGCAGGCCTGATCTGGCTGAAGTAGGACTTCTGCTCTGGGTGTGCTACTTTGCCCTAGAGCAGAAAGGCACAACGTGCAGGCTTCTTTCCAAAGGGCGAGTTGGGCCCCACAGCATCTTGCTTCCAGCTCTTTGGGAAGCTGAGAAACAACTCGCTCTGCACAGTGCTCTTACAGCCTAGTGGGAACATCTCTTCCAAAGGCCTGTGAAACGCAGTTTCTTTGCAGGCCTGATCTGGCTGAAGTAGGACTTCTGCTCTGGGTGTGCTACTTTGCCCTAGAGCTGAAAGGCACAACGTGCAGGCTTCTTTCCAAAGGGCGTGTTGGGGCCTACAGCATCTTGCTTCCAGCTCTTTGGGAAGCTAAGAATCAACTCGCTCTGCTCAGTGCTCTTACAGCCTACCGGGAACATCTCTTCCAAAGGCCTGTGAAACGCAGTTTCTTTGCAGGCCTGATCTGGCTGAAGTAGGACTTCTGCTCTGGTTGTGCTACTTTGCCCTAGAGCTGAAAGGCACAACGTGCAGGCTTCTTTCCAAAGGGCGAGTTGGGCCCCACAGCATCTTGCTTCCAGCTCTTTGGGAAGCTAAGAAACAACTCGCTCTGCACAGTGCTCTTACAGCCTACCGGGAACATGTCTTCCAAAGGCCTGTGAAACGCAGTTTCTTTGCAGGCCTGATCTGGCTGAAGTAGGACTTCTGCTCTGGGTGTGCTACTTTGCCCTAGAGCTGAAAGGCACAACGTGCAGGCTTCTTTCCAAAGGGCGAGTTGGGCCCCACAGCATCTTGCTTCCAGCTCTTTGGGAAGGTAAGAAACAACTCGCTCTGCACAGTGCTCTTACAGCCTACCGGGAACATGTCTTCCAAAGGCCTGTGAAACGCAGTTTCTTTGCAGGCCTGATCTGGCTGAAGTAGGACTTCTGCTCTGGGTGTGCTACTTTGCCCTAGAGCTGAAAGGCACAACGTGCAGGCTTCTTTCCAAAGGGCGAGAAGGGCCCCACAGCATCTTGCTTCCAGCTCTTTGGGAAGCTGAGAAACCACTCGCTCTGCACAGTGCTCTTACAGCCTAGTGGGAACATCTCTTCCAAAGGCCTGTGAAACGCAGTTTCTTTGCAGGCCTGATCTGGCTGAAGTAGGACTTCTGCTCTGGGTGTGCTACTTTGCCCTAGAGCTGAAAGGCACAACGTGCAGGCTTCTTACCAAAGGGCGAGTTGGGCCCCACAGCATCTTGCTTCCAGCTCTTTGGGAAGCTGAGAAACCACTCGCTCTGCACAGTGCTCTTACAGCCTAGTGGGAACATCTCTTCCAAAGGCCTGTGATACGCAGTTTCTTTGCAGGCCTGATCTGGCTGAAGTAGGACTTCTGCTCTGGGTGTGCTACTTTGCCCTAGAGCTGAAAGGCACAACGTGCAGGCTTCTTTCCAAAGGGCGAGTTGGGCCCCACAGCATCTTGCTTCCAGCTCTTTGGGAAGCTGAGAAACCACTCGCTCTGCACAGTGCTCTTACAGCCTAGTGGGAACATCTCTTCCAAAGGCCTGTGAAACGCAGTTTCTTTGCCGGCCTGATCTGGCTGAAGTAGGACTTCTGCTCTGGGTGTGCTACTTTGCCCTAGAGCTGAAAGGCACAACGTGCAGGTTTCTTTCCAAAGGGCGAGTTGGGCCCCACAGCATCTTGCTTCCAGCTCTTTGGGAAGCTAAGAAACAACTCGCTCTGCACAGTGCTCTTACAGCCTACGAGGAACATCTCTTCCAAAGGCCTGTGAAACGCAGTTTCTTTGCAGGCCTGATCTGGCTGAAGTAGGACTTCGGCTCTGGGTGTGCTACTTTGCCCTAGAGCTGAAAGGCACAACGTGCAGGCTTCTTTCCAAAGGGCGAGTTGGGCCCCACAGCATCTTGCTTCCAGCTCTTTGGGAAGCTAAGAAACAACTCGCTCTGCACAGTGCTCTTACAGCCTGGTGGGAACATCTCTTCCAGAGGCCTGTGAAACGCAGTTTCTTTGCAGGCCTGATCTGGCTGAAGTAGGACTTCTGCTCTGGGTGTGCTACTTTGCCCTAGAGCTGAAAGGCACAACGTGCAGGCTTCTTTCCAAAGGGCGTGTTGGGTCCCACAGCATCTTGCTTCCAGCTCTTTGGGAAGCTAAGAAACAACTCGCTCTGCTCAGTGCTCTTACAGCCTACCGGGAACATCTCTTCCAAAGGCCTGTGAAACGCAGTTTCTTTGCAGGCCTGATCTGGCTGAAGTAGGACTTCTGCTCTGGGTGTGCTACTTTGCCCTAGAGCTGAAAGGCACAACGTGCAGGCTTCTTTCCAAAGGGCGAGTTGGGCCCCACAGCATCTTGCTTCCAGCTCTTTGGGAAGCTAAGAAACAACTCGCTCTGCACAGTGCTCTTACAGCCTACCGGGAACATCTCTTCCAAAGGCCTGTGAAACGCAGTTTCTTTGCAGGCCTGATCTGGCTGAAGTAGGACTTCTGCTCTGGGTGTGCTACTTTGCCCTAGAGCTGAAAGGCACAACGTGCAGGCTTCTTTCCAAAGGGCGAGTTGGGCCCCACAGCATCTTGCTTCCAGCTCTTTGGGAAGCTAAGAAACAACTCGCTCTGCACAGTGCTCCTACAGCCTACCGGGAACATCTCTTCCAAAGGCCTGTGAAACGCAGTTTCTTTGCAGGCCTGATCTGGCTGAAGTAGGACTTCTGCTCTGGGTGTGCTACTTTGCCCTAGAGCTGAAAGGCACAACGTGTAGGCTTCTTTCCAAAGGGCGAGAAGGGCCCCACAGCATCTTGCTTCCAGCTCTTTGGTAAGCTAAGAAACAACTCGCTCTGCACAGTGCTCTTACAGCCTACCGGGAACATGTCTTCCAAAGGCCTGTGAAACGCAGTTTCTTTGCAGGCCTGATCTGGCTGAAGTAGGACTTCTGCTCTGGGTGTGCTACTTTGCCCTAGAGCTGAAAGGCACAACGTGCAGGCTTCTTTCCAAAGGGCGAGTTGGGCCCCACAGCATCTTGCTTCCAGCTCTTTGGGAAGCTAAGAAACAACTCGCTCTGCACAGTGCTCTTACAGCCTACCGGGAACATCTCTTCCAAAGGCCTGTGAAACGCAGTTTCTTTGCAGGCCTGATCTGGCTGAAGTAGGACTTCTGCTCTGGGTGTGCTACTTTGCCCTAGAGCTGAAAGGCACAACGTGCAGGCTTCTTACCAAAGGGCGAGTTGGGCCCCACAGCATCTTGCTTCCAGCTCTTTGGGAAGCTGAGAAACCACTCGCTCTGCACAGTGCTCTTACAGCCTAGTGGGAACATCTCTTCCAAAGGCCTGTGATACGCAGTTTCTTTGCAGGCCTGATCTGGCTGAAGTAGGACTTCTGCTCTGGGTGTGCTACTTTGCCCTAGAGCTGAAAGGCACAACGTGCAGGCTTCTTTCCAAAGGGCGAGTTGGGCCCCACAGCATCTTGCTTCCAGCTCTTTGGGAAGCTGAGAAACCACTCGCTCTGCACAGTGCTCTTACAGCCTAGTGGGAACATCTCTTCCAAAGGCCTGTGAAACGCAGTTTCTTTGCAGGCCTGATCTGGCTGAAGTAGGACTTCTGCTCTGGGTGTGCTACTTTGCCCTAGAGCTGAAAGGCACAACGTGCAGGTTTCTTTCCAAAGGGCGAGTTGGGCCCCACAGCATCTTGCTTCCAGCTCTTTGGGAAGCTAAGAAACAACTTGCTCTGCACATTGCTCTTACAGCCTACGAGGAACATCTCTTCCAAAGGCCTGTGAAACGCAGTTTCTTTGCAGGCCTGATCTGGCTGAAGTAGGACTTCGGCTCTGGGTGTGCTACTTTGCCCTAGAGCTGAAAGGCACAACGTGCAGGCTTCTTTCCAAAGGGCGAGTTGGGCCCCACAGCATCTTGCTTCCAGCTCTTTGGGAAGCTAAGAAACAACTCGCTCTGCACAGTGCTCTTACAGCCTGGTGGGAACATCTCTTCCAGAGGCCTGTGAAACGCAGTTTCTTTGCAGGCCTGATCTGGCTGAAGTAGGACTTCTGCTCTGGGTGTGCTACTTTGCCCTAGAGCTGAAAGGCACAACGTGCAGGCTTCTTTCCAAAGTGCGTGTTGGGGCCCACAGCATCTTGCTTCCAGCTCTTTGGGAAGCTAAGAAACAACTCGCTCTGCTCAGTGCTCTTACAGCCTACCGGGAACATCTCTTCCAAAGGCCTGTGAAACGCAGTTTCTTTGCAGGCCTGATCTGGCTGAAGTAGGACTTCTGCTCTGGGTGTGCTACTTTGCCCTAGAGCTGAAAGGCACAACGTGCAGGCTTCTTT
Organism: Equus caballus; assembly: GCF_041296265.1. Lineage (NCBI taxonomy): Eukaryota > Metazoa > Chordata > Mammalia > Perissodactyla > Equidae > Equus > Equus caballus. The sequence continues at coordinate 2,267,434 of NC_091710.1, forward strand.
CCAAAGGGCGAGTTGGGCCCCACAGCATCTTGCTTCCAGCTCTTTGGGAAGCTAAGAAACAACTCGCTCTGCACAGTGCTCTTACAGCCTACCAGGAACATCTCTTCCAAAGGCCTGTGAAACGCAGTTTCTTTGCAGGCCTGATCTGGCTGAAGTAGGACTTCTGCTCTGGGTGTGCTACTTTGCCCTAGAGCTGAAAGGCACAACGTGCAGGCTTCTTTCCAAAGGGCGAGTTGGGCCCCACAGCATCTTGCTTCCAGCTCTTTGGGAAGCTAAGAAACAACTCGCTCTGCACAGTGCTCTTACAGCCTACCGGGAACATCTCTTCCAAAGGCCTGTGAAACGCAGTTTCTTTGCAGGCCTGATAGGGCTGAAGTAGGACTTCTGCTCTGGGTGTGCTACTTTGCCCTAGAGCTGAAAGGCACAACGTGCAGGCTTCTTTCCAAAGGGCGAGTTGGGCCCCACAGCATCTTGCTTCCAGCTCTTTGGGAAGCTAAGAAACCACTCGCTCTGCACAGTGCTCTTACAGCCTAGTGGGAACATCTCTTCCAAAGGCCTGTGAAACGCAGTTTCTTTGCAGGCCTGATCTGGCTGAAGTAGGACTTCTGCTCTGGGTGTGCTACTTTGCCCTAGAGCAGAAAGGCACAACGTGCAGGCTTCTTTCCAAAGGGCGAGTTGGGCCCCACAGCATCTTGCTTCCAGCTCTTTGGGAAGCTGAGAAACAACTCGCTCTGCACAGTGCTCTTACAGCCTAGTGGGAACATCTCTTCCAAAGGCCTGTGAAACGCAGTTTCTTTGCAGGCCTGATCTGGCTGAAGTAGGACTTCTGCTCTGGGTGTGCTACTTTGCCCTAGAGCTGAAAGGCACAACGTGCAGGCTTCTTTCCAAAGGGCGTGTTGGGGCCTACAGCATCTTGCTTCCAGCTCTTTGGGAAGCTAAGAATCAACTCGCTCTGCTCAGTGCTCTTACAGCCTACCGGGAACATCTCTTCCAAAGGCCTGTGAAACGCAGTTTCTTTGCAGGCCTGATCTGGCTGAAGTAGGACTTCTGCTCTGGTTGTGCTACTTTGCCCTAGAGCTGAAAGGCACAACGTGCAGGCTTCTTTCCAAAGGGCGAGTTGGGCCCCACAGCATCTTGCTTCCAGCTCTTTGGGAAGCTAAGAAACAACTCGCTCTGCACAGTGCTCTTACAGCCTACCGGGAACATGTCTTCCAAAGGCCTGTGAAACGCAGTTTCTTTGCAGGCCTGATCTGGCTGAAGTAGGACTTCTGCTCTGGGTGTGCTACTTTGCCCTAGAGCTGAAAGGCACAACGTGCAGGCTTCTTTCCAAAGGGCGAGTTGGGCCCCACAGCATCTTGCTTCCAGCTCTTTGGGAAGGTAAGAAACAACTCGCTCTGCACAGTGCTCTTACAGCCTACCGGGAACATGTCTTCCAAAGGCCTGTGAAACGCAGTTTCTTTGCAGGCCTGATCTGGCTGAAGTAGGACTTCTGCTCTGGGTGTGCTACTTTGCCCTAGAGCTGAAAGGCACAACGTGCAGGCTTCTTTCCAAAGGGCGAGAAGGGCCCCACAGCATCTTGCTTCCAGCTCTTTGGGAAGCTGAGAAACCACTCGCTCTGCACAGTGCTCTTACAGCCTAGTGGGAACATCTCTTCCAAAGGCCTGTGAAACGCAGTTTCTTTGCAGGCCTGATCTGGCTGAAGTAGGACTTCTGCTCTGGGTGTGCTACTTTGCCCTAGAGCTGAAAGGCACAACGTGCAGGCTTCTTACCAAAGGGCGAGTTGGGCCCCACAGCATCTTGCTTCCAGCTCTTTGGGAAGCTGAGAAACCACTCGCTCTGCACAGTGCTCTTACAGCCTAGTGGGAACATCTCTTCCAAAGGCCTGTGATACGCAGTTTCTTTGCAGGCCTGATCTGGCTGAAGTAGGACTTCTGCTCTGGGTGTGCTACTTTGCCCTAGAGCTGAAAGGCACAACGTGCAGGCTTCTTTCCAAAGGGCGAGTTGGGCCCCACAGCATCTTGCTTCCAGCTCTTTGGGAAGCTGAGAAACCACTCGCTCTGCACAGTGCTCTTACAGCCTAGTGGGAACATCTCTTCCAAAGGCCTGTGAAACGCAGTTTCTTTGCCGGCCTGATCTGGCTGAAGTAGGACTTCTGCTCTGGGTGTGCTACTTTGCCCTAGAGCTGAAAGGCACAACGTGCAGGTTTCTTTCCAAAGGGCGAGTTGGGCCCCACAGCATCTTGCTTCCAGCTCTTTGGGAAGCTAAGAAACAACTCGCTCTGCACAGTGCTCTTACAGCCTACGAGGAACATCTCTTCCAAAGGCCTGTGAAACGCAGTTTCTTTGCAGGCCTGATCTGGCTGAAGTAGGACTTCGGCTCTGGGTGTGCTACTTTGCCCTAGAGCTGAAAGGCACAACGTGCAGGCTTCTTTCCAAAGGGCGAGTTGGGCCCCACAGCATCTTGCTTCCAGCTCTTTGGGAAGCTAAGAAACAACTCGCTCTGCACAGTGCTCTTACAGCCTGGTGGGAACATCTCTTCCAGAGGCCTGTGAAACGCAGTTTCTTTGCAGGCCTGATCTGGCTGAAGTAGGACTTCTGCTCTGGGTGTGCTACTTTGCCCTAGAGCTGAAAGGCACAACGTGCAGGCTTCTTTCCAAAGGGCGTGTTGGGTCCCACAGCATCTTGCTTCCAGCTCTTTGGGAAGCTAAGAAACAACTCGCTCTGCTCAGTGCTCTTACAGCCTACCGGGAACATCTCTTCCAAAGGCCTGTGAAACGCAGTTTCTTTGCAGGCCTGATCTGGCTGAAGTAGGACTTCTGCTCTGGGTGTGCTACTTTGCCCTAGAGCTGAAAGGCACAACGTGCAGGCTTCTTTCCAAAGGGCGAGTTGGGCCCCACAGCATCTTGCTTCCAGCTCTTTGGGAAGCTAAGAAACAACTCGCTCTGCACAGTGCTCTTACAGCCTACCGGGAACATCTCTTCCAAAGGCCTGTGAAACGCAGTTTCTTTGCAGGCCTGATCTGGCTGAAGTAGGACTTCTGCTCTGGGTGTGCTACTTTGCCCTAGAGCTGAAAGGCACAACGTGCAGGCTTCTTTCCAAAGGGCGAGTTGGGCCCCACAGCATCTTGCTTCCAGCTCTTTGGGAAGCTAAGAAACAACTCGCTCTGCACAGTGCTCCTACAGCCTACCGGGAACATCTCTTCCAAAGGCCTGTGAAACGCAGTTTCTTTGCAGGCCTGATCTGGCTGAAGTAGGACTTCTGCTCTGGGTGTGCTACTTTGCCCTAGAGCTGAAAGGCACAACGTGTAGGCTTCTTTCCAAAGGGCGAGAAGGGCCCCACAGCATCTTGCTTCCAGCTCTTTGGTAAGCTAAGAAACAACTCGCTCTGCACAGTGCTCTTACAGCCTACCGGGAACATGTCTTCCAAAGGCCTGTGAAACGCAGTTTCTTTGCAGGCCTGATCTGGCTGAAGTAGGACTTCTGCTCTGGGTGTGCTACTTTGCCCTAGAGCTGAAAGGCACAACGTGCAGGCTTCTTTCCAAAGGGCGAGTTGGGCCCCACAGCATCTTGCTTCCAGCTCTTTGGGAAGCTAAGAAACAACTCGCTCTGCACAGTGCTCTTACAGCCTACCGGGAACATCTCTTCCAAAGGCCTGTGAAACGCAGTTTCTTTGCAGGCCTGATCTGGCTGAAGTAGGACTTCTGCTCTGGGTGTGCTACTTTGCCCTAGAGCTGAAAGGCACAACGTGCAGGCTTCTTACCAAAGGGCGAGTTGGGCCCCACAGCATCTTGCTTCCAGCTCTTTGGGAAGCTGAGAAACCACTCGCTCTGCACAGTGCTCTTACAGCCTAGTGGGAACATCTCTTCCAAAGGCCTGTGATACGCAGTTTCTTTGCAGGCCTGATCTGGCTGAAGTAGGACTTCTGCTCTGGGTGTGCTACTTTGCCCTAGAGCTGAAAGGCACAACGTGCAGGCTTCTTTCCAAAGGGCGAGTTGGGCCCCACAGCATCTTGCTTCCAGCTCTTTGGGAAGCTGAGAAACCACTCGCTCTGCACAGTGCTCTTACAGCCTAGTGGGAACATCTCTTCCAAAGGCCTGTGAAACGCAGTTTCTTTGCAGGCCTGATCTGGCTGAAGTAGGACTTCTGCTCTGGGTGTGCTACTTTGCCCTAGAGCTGAAAGGCACAACGTGCAGGTTTCTTTCCAAAGGGCGAGTTGGGCCCCACAGCATCTTGCTTCCAGCTCTTTGGGAAGCAAAGAAACAACTCGCTCTGCACAGTGCTCTTACAGCCTACGAGGAACATCTCTTCCAAAGGCCTGTGAAACGCAGTTTCTTTGCAGGCCTGATCTGGCTGAAGTAGGACTTCGGCTCTGGGTGTGCTACTTTGCCCTAGAGCTGAAAGGCACAACGTGCAGGCTTCTTTCCAAAGGGCGAGTTGGGCCCCACAGCATCTTGCTTCCAGCTCTTTGGGAAGCTAAGAAACAACTCGCTCTGCACAGTGCTCTTACAGCCTGGTGGGAACATCTCTTCCAGAGGCCTGTGAAACGCAGTTTCTTTGCAGGCCTGATCTGGCTGAAGTAGGACTTCTGCTCTGGGTGTGCTACTTTGCCCTAGAGCTGAAAGGCACAACGTGCAGGCTTCTTTCCAAAGTGCGTGTTGGGGCCCACAGCATCTTGCTTCCAGCTCTTTGGGAAGCTAAGAAACAACTCGCTCTGCTCAGTGCTCTTACAGCCTACCGGGAACATCTCTTCCAAAGGCCTGTGAAACGCAGTTTCTTTGCAGGCCTGATCTGGCTGAAGTAGGACTTCTGCTCTGGGTGTGCTACTTTGCCCTAGAGCTGAAAGGCACAACGTGCAGGCTTCTTTCCAAAGGGCGAGTTGGGCCCCACAGCATCTTGCTTCCAGCTCTTTGGGAAGCTAAGAAACAACTCGCTCTGCACAGTGCTCTTACAGCCTACCGGGAACATGTCTTCCAAAGGCCTGTGAAACGCAGTTTCTTTGCAGGCCTGATCTGGCTGAAGTAGGACTTCTGCTCTGGGTGTGCTACTTTGCCCTAGAGCTGAAAGGCACAACGTGTAGGCTTCTTTCCAAAGGGCGAGAAGGGCCCCACAGCATCTTGCTTCCAGCTCTTTGGTAAGCTAAGAAACAACTCGCTCTGCACAGTGCTCTTACAGCCTACCGGGAACATGTCTTCCAAAGGCCTGTGAAACGCAGTTTCTTTGCAGGCCTGATCTGGCTGAAGTAGGACTTCTGCTCTGGGTGTGCTACTTTGCCCTAGAGCTGAAAGGCACAACGTGCAGGCTTCTTTCCAAAGGGCGAGTTGGGCCCCACAGCATCTTGCTTCCAGCTCTTTGGGAAGCTAAGAAACAACTCGCTCTGCACAGTGCTCTTACAGCCTACCGGGAACATCTCTTCCAAAGGCCTGTGAAACGCAGTTTCTTTGCAGGCCTGATCTGGCTGAAGTAGGACTTCTGCTCTGGGTGTGCTACTTTGCCCTAGAGCTGAAAGGCACAACGTGCAGGCTTCTTTCCAAAGGGCGAGTTGGGCCCCACAGCATCTTGCTTCCAGCACTTTGGGAAGCTAAGAAACAACTCGCTCTGCACAGTGCTCTTACAGCCTAGTGGGAACATCTCTTCCAAAGGCCTGTGAAACGCAGTTTCTTTGCAGGCCTGATCTGGCTGAAGTAGGACTTCTGCTCTGGCTGTGCTACTTTGCCCTAGAGCTGAAAGGCACAACGTGCAGGCTTCTTTCCAAAGGGCGAGTTGGGCCCCACAGCATCTTGCTTCCAGCTCTTTGGGAAGCTAAGAAACCACTCGCTCTGCACAGTGCTCTTACAGCCTAGTGGGAACATCTCTTCCAAAGGCCTGTGAAACGCAGTTTCTTTGCAGGCCTGATCTGGCTGAAGTAGGACTTCTGCTCTGGGTGTGCTACTTTGCCCTAGAGCTGAAAGGCACAACGTGCAGGCTTCTTTCCAAAGGGCGAGTTGGGCCCCACAGCATCTTGCTTCCAGCTCTTTGGGAAGCTAAGAAACCACTCGCTCTGCACAGTGCTCTAACAGCCTAGTGGGAACATGTCTTCCAAAGGCCTGTGAAACGCAGTTTCTTTGCAGGCCTGATCTGGCTGAAGTAGGACTTCTGCTCTGGGTGTGCTACTTTGCCCTAGAGCTGAAAGGCACAACGTGCAGGCTTCTTTCCAAAGGGCGAGTTGGGCCCCACAGCATCTTGCTTCCAGCTCTTTGGGAAGCTAAGAAACCACTCGCTCTGCACAGTGCTCTAACAGCCTAGTGGGAACATCTCTTCCAAAGGCCTGTGAAACGCAGTTTCTTTGCAGGCCTGATCTGGCTGAAGTAGGACTTCTGCTCTGGGTGTGCTACTTTGCCCTAGAGCTGAAAGGCACAACGTGCAGGCTTGTTTCCAAAGGGTGATTTGGGCTCCACAGCATCTTGATTCCAGCTCTTTGGGAAGCTAAGAAACAACTCGCTCTGCACAGTGCTCTTACAGCCTAGTGGGAACATCTCTTCCAAAGGCCTGTGAAACGCAGTTTCTTTGCAGGCCTGATCTGGCTGAAGTAGGACTTCTGCTCTGGGTGTGCTACTTTGCCCTAGAGCTGAAAGGCACAACGTGCAGGCTTCTTTCCAAAGGGCGATTTGGGCCCCACAGCATCTTGCTTCCAGCTCTTTGGGAAGCTGAGAAACCACTCGCTCTGCACAGTGCTCTTACAGCCTAGTGGGAACATCTCTTCCAAAGGCCTGTGAAACGCAGTTTCTTTGCAGGCCTGATCTGGCTGAAGTAGGACTTCTGCTCTGGGTGTGCTACTTTGCCCTAGAGCTGAAAGGCACAACGTGCAGGCTTCTTTCCAAAGGGCGAGAAGGGCCCCACAGCATCTTGCTTCCAGCTCTTTGGGAAGCTAAGAAACAACTCGCTCTGCACAGTGCTCTTACAGCCTACCGGGAACATGTCTTCCAAAGGCCTGTGAAACGCAGTTTCTTTGCAGGCCTGATCTGGCTGAAGTAGGACTTCTGCTCTGGGTGTGCTACTTTGCCCTAGAGCTGAAAGGCACAACGTGCAGGCTTCTTTCCAAAGGGCGAGTTGGGCCCCACAGCATCTTGCTTCCAGCTCTTTGGGAAGCTAAGAAACAACTCGCTCTGCACAGTGCTCTTACAGCCTACCGGGAACATGTCTTCCAAAGGCCTGTGAAACGCAGTTTCTTTGCAGGCCTGATCTGGCTGAAGTGGGACTTCTGCTCTGGGTGTGCTACTTTGCCCTAGAGCTGAAAGGCACAACGTGCAGGCTTCTTTCCAAAGGGCGAGTTGGGCCCCACAGCATCTTGCTTCCAGCTCTTTGGGAAGCTAAGAAACCACTCGCTCTGCACAGTGCTCTTACAGCCTAGTGGGAACATCTCTTCCAAAGGCCTGTGAAACGCAGTTTCTTTGCAGGCCTGATCTGGCTGAAGTAGGACTTCTGCTCTGGCTGTGCTACTTTGCCCTAGAGCTGAAAGGCACAACGTGCAGGCTTCTTTCCAAAGGGCAAGTTGGGCCCCACAGCATCTTGCTTCCAGCTCTTTGGGAAGCTAAGAAACCACTCGCTCTGCACAGTGCTCTTACAGCCTAGTGGGAACATCTCTTCCACAGGCCTGTGAAACGCAATTTCTTTGCAGGCCTGATCTGGCTGAAGTAGGACTTCTGCTCTGGGTGTGCTACTTTGCCCTAGAGCTGAAAGGCACAACGTGCAGGCTTCTTTCCAAAGGGCGAGTTGGGCCCCACAGCATCTTGCTTCCAGCTCTTTGGGAAGCTAAGAAACCACTCGCTCTGCACAGTGCTCTTACTGCCTAGTGGGAACATCTCTTCCAAAGGCCTGTGAAACGCAGTTTCTTTGCAGGCCTGATCTGGCTGAAGTAGGACTTCTGCTCTGGCTGTGCTACTTTGCCCTAGAGCTGAAAGGCACAACGTGCAAGCTTCTTTCCAAAGGGCGAGTTGGGCCCCACAGCATCTTGCTTCCAGCTCTTGGGGAATCTAAGACACAACTCGCTCTGCACAGTGCTCTTACAGCCTACCGGGAACATCTCTTCCAAAGGCCTGTGAAACGCAGTTTCTTTGCAGGCCTGATCTGGCTGAAGTAGGACTTCTGCTCTGGGTGTGCTACTTTGCCCTAGAGCTGAAAGGCACAACGTGCAGGCTTCTTTCCAAAGGGCGAGTTGGGCCCCACAGCATCTTGCTTCCAGCTCTTTGGGAAGCTGAGAAACCACTCGCTCTGCACAGTGCTCTTACAGCCTAGTGGGAACATCTCTTCCAAAGGCCTGTGAAATGCAGTTTCTTTGCAGGCCTGATCTGGCTGAAGTAGGACTTCTGCTCTGGGTGTGCTACTTTGCCCTAGAGCTGAAAGGCACAACGTGCAGGTTTCTTTCCAAAGGGCGAGTTGGGCCCCGCAGCATCTTGCTTCCAGCTCTTTGGGAAGCTAAGAAACAACTCGCTCTGCACAGTGCTCTTACAGCCTACCAGGAACATCTCTTCCAAAGGCCTGTGAAACGCAGTTTCTTTGCAGGCCTGATCTGGCTGAAGTAGGACTTCTGCTCTGGGTGTGCTACTTTGCCCTAGAGCTGAAAGGCACAACGTGCAGGCTTCTTTCCAGAGGGCGAGTTGGGCCCCACAGCATCTTGCTTCCAGCTCTTTGGGAAGCTAAGAAACAACTCGCTCTGCACAGTGCTCTTACAGCCTACCGGGAACATCTCTTCCAGAGGCCTGTGAAACGCAGTTTCTTTGAAGGCCTGATCTGGCTGAAGTAGGACTTCTGCTCTGGGTGTGCTACTTTGCCCTAGAGCTGAAAGGCACAACGTGCAGGCTTCTTTCCAAAGGGCGAGTTGGGCCCCACAGCATCTTGCTTCCAGCTCTTTGGGAAGCTGAGAAACCACTCGCTCTGCACAGTGCTCTTACAGCCTAGTGGGAACATCTCTTCCAAAGGCCTGTGAAACGCAGTTTCTTTGCAGGCCTGATCTGGCTGAAGTAGGACTTCTGCTCTGGGTGTGCTACTTTGCCCTAGAGCTGAAAGGCACAACGTGCAGGTTTCTTTCCAAAGGGCGAGTTGGGCCCCACAGCATCTTGCTTCCAGCTCTTTGGGAAGCTAAGAAACAACTCGCTCTGCACAGTGCTCTTACAGCCTACCAGGAACATCTCTTCCAAAGGCCTGTGAAACGCAGTTTCTTTGCAGGCCTGATCTGGCTGAAGTAGGACTTCTGCTATGGGTGTGCTACTTTGCCCTAGAGCTGAAAGGCACAACGTGCAGGCTTCTTTCCAAAGGGCGAGTTGGGCCCCACAGCATCTTGCTTCCAGCTCTTTGGTAAGCTAAGAAACAACTCGCTCTGCACAGTGCTCTTACAGCCTACCGGGAACATCTCTTCCAAAGGCCTGTGAAACGCAGTTTCTTTGCAGGCCTGATCTGGCTGAAGTAGGACTTCTGCTCTGGGTGTGCTACTTTGCCCTAGAGCTGAAAGGCACAACGTGCAGGCTTCTTTCCAAAGGGCGTGTTGGGGCCTACAGCATCTTGCTTCCAGCTCTTTGGGAAGCTAAGAAACAACTCGCTCTGCTCAGTGCTCTTACAGCCTACCGGGAACATCTCTTCCAAAGGCCTGTGAAACGCAGTTTCTTTGCAGGCCTGATCTGGCTGAAGTAGGACTTCTGCTCTGGGTGTGCTACTTTGCCCTAGAGCTGAAAGGCACAACGTGCAGGCTTCTTTCCAAAGGGCGAGTTGGGCCCCACAGCATCTTGCTTCCAGCTCTTTGGGAAGCTAAGAAACAACTCGCTCTGCACAGTGCTCTTACAGCCTACCGGGAACATGTCTTCCAAAGGCCTGTGAAACGCAGTTTCTTTGCAGGCCTGATCTGGCTGAAGTAGGACTTCTGCTCTGGGTGTGCTACTTTGCCCTAGAGCTGAAAGGCACAACGTGCAGGCTTCTTTCCAAAGGGCGAGTTGGGCCCCACAGCATCTTGCTTCCAGCTCTTTGGGAAGCTAAGAAACAACTGGCTCTGCACAGTGCTCTTACAGCCTACCGGGAACATCTCTTCCAAAGGCCTGTGAAACGCAGTTTCTTTGCAGGCCTGATCTGGCTGAAGTAGGACTTCTGCTCTGGGTGTGCTACTTTGCCCTAGAGCTGAAAGGCACAACGTGCAGGCTTCTTTCCAAAGGGCGAGAAGGGCCCCACAGCATCTTGCTTCCTGCTCTTTGGGAAGCTAAGAAACAACTCGCTCTGCACAGTGCTCTTACAGCCTACCGGGAACATGTCTTCCAAAGGCCTGTGAAACGCAGTTTCTTTGCAGGCCTGATCTGGCTGAAGTAGGACTTCTGCTCTGGGTGTGCTACTTTGCCCTAGAGCTGAAAGGCACAACGTCCAGGCTTCTTTCCAAAGGGCGAGTTGGGCCCCACAGCATCTTGCTTCCAGCTCTTTGGGAAGCTAAGAAACAACTCGCTCTGCACAGTGCTCTTACAGCCTACCGGGAACATCTCTTCCAAAGGCCTGTGAAACGCAGTTTCTTTGCAGGCCTGATCTGGCTGAAGTAGGACTTCTGCTCTGGGTGTGCTACTTTGCCCTAGAGCTGAAAGGCACAACGTGCAGGCTTCTTTCCAAAGGGCGAGTTGGGCCCCACAGCATCTTGCTTCCAGCTCTTTGGGAAGCTAAGAAACAACTCGCTCTGCACAGTGCTCTTACAGCCTAGTGGGAACATCTCTTCCAAAGGCCTGTGAAACGCAGTTTCTTTGCAGGCCTGATCTGGCTGAAGTAGGACTTCTGCTCTGGGTGTGCTACTTTGCCCTAGAGCTGAAAGGCACAACGTGCAGGCTTCTTTCCAAAGGGCGAGTTGGGCCCCACAGCATCTTGCTTCCAGCTCTTTGGGAAGCTAAGAAACCACTCGCTCTGCACAGTGCTCTTACAGCCTAGTGGGAACATCTCTTCCAAAGGCCGGGGAAACGCAGTTTCTTTGCAGGCCTGATCTGGCTGAAGTAGGACTTCTGCTCTGGGTGTGCTACTTTGCCCTAGAGCTGAAAGGCACAACGTGCAGGCTTCTTTCCAAAGGGCAAGTTGGGCCCCACAGCATCTTGCTTCCAGCTCTTTGGGAAGCTGAGAAACAACTCGCTCTGCACAGTGCTCTTACAGCCTACCGGGAACATCTCTTCCAAAGGCCTGTGAAACGCAGTTTCTATGCAGGCCTGATCTGGCTGAAGTAGGACTTCTGCTCTGGGTGTGCTACTTTGCCCTAGAGCTGAAAGGCACAACGTGCAGGCTTCTTTCCAAAGGGCGAGTTGGGCCCCACAGCATCTTGCTTCCAGCTCTTTGGGAAGCTAAGAAACCACTCGCTCTGCACAGTGCTCTAACAGCCTAGTGGGAACATCTCTTCCAAAGGCCTGTGAAACGCAGTTTATTTGCAGGCCTGATCTGGCTGAAGTAGGACTTCTGCTCTGGGTGTGCTACTTTGCCCTAGAGCTGAAAGGCACAACGTGCAGGCTTGTTTCCAAAGGGTGAGTTGGGCTCCACGGCATCTTGATTCCAGCTCTTTGGGAAGCTAAGAAACAACTCGCTCTGCACAGTGCTCTTACAGCCTAGTGGGAACATCTCTTCCAAAGGCCTGTGAAACGCAGTTTCTTTGCAGGCCTGATCTGGCTGAAGTAGGACTTCTGCTCTGGCTGTGCTACTTTGCCCTAGAGCTGAAAGGCACAACGTGCAGGCTTCTTTCCAAAGGGCGAGTTGGGCCCCACAGCATCTTGCTTCCAGCTCTTTGGGAAGCTAAGAAACCACTCGCTCTGCACAGTGCTCTAACAGCCTAGTGGGAACATCTCTTCCAAAGGCCTGTGAAACGCAGTTTCTTTGCAGGCCTGATCTGGCTGAAGTAGGACTTCTGCTCTGGGTGTACTACTTTGCCCTAGAGCTGAAAGGCACAACGTGCAGGCTTCTTTCCAAAGGGCGAGTTGGGCTCCACAGCATCTTGATTCCAGCTCTTTGGGAAGCTAAGAAACAACTCGCTCTGCACAGTGCTCTTACAGCCTAGTGGGAACATCTCTTCCAAAGGCCTGTGAAACGCAGTTTCTTTGCAGGCCTGATCTGGCTGAAGTAGGACTTCTGCTCTGGGTGTGCTACTTTGCCCTAGAGCTGAAAGGCACAACGTGCAGGCTTCTTTCCAAAGGGCGAGTTGGGCCCCACAGCATCTTGCTTCCAGCTCTTGGGAAATATAAGAAACAACTCGCTCTGCACAGTGCTCTTACAGCCTACCGGGAACATCTCTTCCAAAGGCCTGTGAAACGCAGTTTCTTTGCAGGCCTGATCTGGCTGAAGTAGGACTTCTGCTCTGGCTGTGCTACTTTGCCCTAGAGCTGAAAGGCACAACGTGCAGGCTTCTTTCCAAAGGGCGAGTTGGGCCCCACAGCATCTTGCTTCCAGCTCTTTGGGAAGCTGAGAAACCACTCGCTCTGCACAGTGCTCTTACAGCCTAGTGGGAACATCTCTTCTAAAGGCCTGTGAAACGCAGTTTCTTTGCAGGCCTGATCTGGCTGAAGTAGGACTTCTGCTCTGGGTGTGCTACTTTGCCCTAGAGCTGAAAGGCACAACGTGCAGGCTTCTTTCCAAAGGGCGAGAAGGGCCCCACAGCATCTTGCTTCCAGCTCTTTGGGAAGCTAAGAAACAACACGCTCTGCACAGTGCTCTTACAGCCTACCGGGAACATCTCTTCCAAAGGCCTGTGAAACGCAGTTTCTTTGCAGGCCTGATCTGGCTGAAGTAGGACTTCTGCTCTGGGTGTGCTACTTTGCCCTAGAGCTGAAAGGCACAACGTGCAGGCTTCTTTCCAAAGGGCGAGTTGGGCCCCACAGCATCTTGCTTCCAGCTCTTTGGGAAGCTAAGAAACCACTCGCTCTGCACAGTGCTCTTACAGCCTACCGGGAACATCTCTTCCAAAGGCCTGTGAAACGCAGTTTCTTTGCAGGCCTGATCTGGCTGAAGTAGGACTTCTGCTCTGGGTGTGCTACTTTGCCCTAGAGCTGAAAGGCACAACGTGCAGGCTTCTTTCCAAAGGGCGAGAAGGGCCCCACAGCATCTTGCTTCCTGCTCTTTGGGAAGCTAAGAAACAACTCGCTCTGCACAGTGCTCTTACAGCCTACCGGGAACATGTCTTCCAAAGGCCTGTGAAACGCAGTTTCTTTGCAGGCCTGATCTGGCTGAAGTAGGACTTCTGCTCTGGGTGTGCTACTTTGCCCTAGAGCTGAAAGGCACAACGTGCAGGCTTCTTTCCAAAGGGCGAGTTGGGCCCCACAGCATCTTGCTTCCAGCTCTTTGGGAAGCTAAGAAACCACTCGCTCTGCACAGTGCTCTTACAGCCTACCGGGAACATCTCTTCCAAAGGCCTGTGAAACGCAGTTTCTTTGCAGGCCTGATCTGGCTGAAGTAGGACTTCTGCTCTGGGTGTGCTACTTTGCCCTAGAGCTGAAAGGCACAACGTGCAGGCTTCTTTCCAAAGGGCGAGTTGGGCCCCACAGCATCTTGCTTCCAGCTCTTTGGGAAGCTAAGAAACAACTCGCTCTGCACAGTGCTCTTACAGCCTAGTGGGAACATCTCTTCCAAAGGCCTGTGAAACGCAGTTTCTTTGCAGGCCTGATCTGGCTGAAGTAGGACTTCTGCTCTGGGTGTGCTACTTTGCCCTAGAGCTGAAAGGCACAACGTGCAGGCTTCTTTCCAAAGGGCGAGTTGGGCCCCACAGCATCTTGCTTCCAGCTCTTTGGGAAGCTAAGAAACCACTCGCTCTGCACAGTGCTCTTACAGCCTAGTGGGAACATCTCTTCCAAAGGCCGGGGAAACGCAGTTTCTTTGCAGGCCTGATCTGGCTGAAGTAGGACTTCTGCTCTGGGTGTGCTACTTTGCCCTAGAGCTGAAAGGCACAACGTGCAGGCTTCTTTCCAAAGGGCGAGTTGGGCCCCACAGCATCTTGCTTCCAGCTCTTTGGGAAGCTGAGAAACAACTCGCTCTGCACAGTGCTCTTACAGCCTACCGGGAACATCTCTTCCAAAGGCCTGTGAAACGCAGTTTCTATGCAGGCCTGATCTGGCTGAAGTAGGACTTCTGCTCTGGGTGTGCTACTTTGCCCTAGAGCTGAAAGGCACAACGTGCAGGCTTCTTTCCAAAGGGCGAGTTGGGCCCCACAGCATCTTGCTTCCAGCTCTTTGGGAAGCTAAGAAACCACTCGCTCTGCACAGTGCTCTAACAGCCTAGTGGGAACATCTCTTCCAAAGGCCTGTGAAACGCAGTTTATTTGCAGGCCTGATCTGGCTGAAGTAGGACTTCTGCTCTGGGTGTGCTACTTTGCCCTAGAGCTGAAAGGCACAACGTGCAGGCTTGTTTCCAAAGGGTGAGTTGGGCTCCACAGCATCTTGATTCCAGCTCTTTGGGAAGCTAAGAAACAACTCGCTCTGCACAGTGCTCTTACAGCCTAGTGGGAACATCTCTTCCAAAGGCCTGTGAAACGCAGTTTCTTTGCAGGCCTGATCTGGCTGAAGTAGGACTTCTGCTCTGGCTGTGCTACTTTGCCCTAGAGCTGAAAGGCACAACGTGCAGGCTTCTTTCCAAAGGGCGAGTTGGGCCCCACAGCATCTTGCTTCCAGCTCTTTGGGAAGCTAAGAAACCACTCGCTCTGCACAGTGCTCTAACAGCCTAGTGGGAACATCTCTTCCAAAGGCCTGTGAAACGCAGTTTCTTTGCAGGCCTGATCTGGCTGAAGTAGGACTTCTGCTCTGGGTGTACTACTTTGCCCTAGAGCTGAAAGGCACAACGTGCAGGCTTCTTTCCAAAGGGCGAGTTGGGCTCCACAGCATCTTGATTCCAGCTCTTTGGGAAGCTAAGAAACAACTCGCTCTGCACAGTGCTCTTACAGCCTAGTGGGAACATCTCTTCCAAAGGCCTGTGAAACGCAGTTTCTTTGCAGGCCTGATCTGGCTGAAGTAGGACTTCTGCTCTGGGTGTGCTACTTTGCCCTAGAGCTGAAAGGCACAACGTGCAGGCTTCTTTCCAAAGGGCGAGTTGGGCCCCACAGCATCTTGCTTCCAGCTCTTGGGAAATATAAGAAACAACTCGCTCTGCACAGTGCTCTTACAGCCTACCGGGAACATCTCTTCCAAAGGCCTGTGAAACGCAGTTTCTTTGCAGGCCTGATCTGGCTGAAGTAGGACTTCTGCTCTGGCTGTGCTACTTTGCCCTAGAGCTGAAAGGCACAACGTGCAGGCTTCTTTCCAAAGGGCGAGTTGGGCCCCACAGCATCTTGCTTCCAGCTCTTTGGGAAGCTGAGAAACCACTCGCTCTGCACAGTGCTCTTACAGCCTAGTGGGAACATCTCTTCTAAAGGCCTGTGAAACGCAGTTTCTTTGCAGGCCTGATCTGGCTGAAGTAGGACTTCTGCTCTGGGTGTGCTACTTTGCCCTAGAGCTGAAAGGCACAACGTGCAGGCTTCTTTCCAAAGGGCGAGAAGGGCCCCACAGCATCTTGCTTCCAGCTCTTTGGGAAGCTGAGAAACAACACGCTCTGCACAGTGCTCTTACAGCCTACCGGGAACATCTCTTCCAAAGGCCTGTGAAACGCAGTTTCTTTGCAGGCCTGATCTGGCTGAAGTAGGACTTCTGCTCTGGGTGTGCTACTTTGCCCTAGAGCTGAAAGGCACAACGTGCAGGCTTCTTTCCAAAGGGCGAGTTGGGCCCCACAGCATCTTGCTTCCAGCTCTTTGGGAAGCTAAGAAACCACTCGCTCTGCACAGTGCTCTTACAGCCTACCGGGAACATCTCTTCCAAAGGCCTGTGAAACGCAGTTTCTTTGCAGGCCTGATCTGGCTGAAGTAGGACTTCTGCTCTGGCTGTGCTAATTTGCCCTAGAGCTGAAAGGCACAACGTGCAGGCTTCTTTCCAAAGGGCGATTTGGGCCCCACAGCATCTTGCTTCCAGCTCTTTGGGAAGCTGAGAAACCACTCGCTCTGCACAGTGCTCTTACAGCCTAGTGGGAACATCTCTTCCAAAGGCCTGTGAAACGCAGTTTCTTTGCAGGCCTGATCTGGCTGAAGTAGGACTTCTGCTCTGGGTGTGCTACTTTGCCCTAGAGCTGAAAGGCACAACGTGCAGGTTTCTTTCCAAAGGGCGAGTTGGGCCCCACAGCATCTTGCTTCCAGCTCTTTGGGAAGCTAAGAAACAACTCGCTCTGCACAGTGCTCTTACAGCCTACCAGGAACATCTCTTCCAAAGGCCTGTGAAACGCAGTTTCTTTGCAGGCCTGATCTGGCTGAAGTAGGACTTCTGCTCTGGGTGTGCTACTTTGCCCTAGAGCTGAAAGGCACAACGTGCAGGCTTCTTTCCAAAGGGCGAGTTGGGCCCCACAGCATCTTGCTTCCAGCTCTTTGGGAAGCTAAGAAACAACTCGCTCTGCACAGTGCTCTTACAGCCTACCGGGAACATGTCTTCCAAAGGCCTGTGAAACGCAGTTTCTTTGCAGGCCTGATCTGGCTGAAGTAGGACTTCTGCTCTGGGTGTGCTACTTTGCCCTAGAGCTGAAAGGCACAACGTGCAGGCTTCTTTCCAAAGGGTGAGTTGGGCCCCACAGCATCTTGCTTCCAGCTCTTTGGGAAGCTAAGAAACAACTCGCTCTGCACAGTGCTCTTATAGCCTACCGGGAACATGTCTTCCAAAGGCCTGTGAAACGCAGTTTCTTTGCAGGCCTGATCTGGCTGAAGTAGGACTTCTGCTCTGGGTGTGCTACTTTGCCCTAGAGCTGAAAGGCACAACGTGCAGGCTTCTTCCCAAAGGGCGAGTTGGGCCCCACAGCATCTTGCTTCCAGCTCTTTGGGAAGCTAAGAAACAACTCGCTCTGCACAGTGCTCTTACAGCCTACCGGGAACATCTCTTCCAAAGGCCTGTGAAACGCAGTTTCTTTGCAGGCCTGATCTGGCTGAAGTAGGACTTCGGCTCTAGGTGTGCTACTTTGCCCTAGAGCTGAAAGGCACAACGTGCAGGCTTCTTTCCAAAGGGCGAGTTGGGCCCCACAGCATCTTGCTTCCAGCTCTTTGGGAAGCTAAGAAACAACTCGCTCTGCACAGTGCTCTTACAGCCTACCGGGAACATGTCTTCCAAAGGCCTGTGAAACGCAGTTTCTTTGCAGGCCTGATCTGGCTGAAGTAGGACTTCGGCTCTGGGTGTGCTACTTTGCCCTAGAGCTGAAAGGCACAAAGTGCAAGCTTCTTTCCAAAGGGCGAGTTGGGCCCCACAGCATCTTGCTTCCAGCTCTTTGGGAAGCTAAGAAACAACTCGCTCTGCACAGTGCTCTTACAGCCTACCGGGAACATCTCTTCCAAAGGCCTGTGAAACGCAGTTTCTTTGCAGGCCTGATCTGGCTGAAGTAGGACTTCGGCTCTGGGTGTGCTACTTTGCCCTAGAGCTGAAAGGCACAACGTGCAGGCTTCTTTCCAAAGGGCGTGTTGGGCCCCACAGCATCTTGCTTCCAGCTCTTTGGGAAGCTAAGAAACAACTCGCTCTGCTCAGTGCTCTTACAGCCTACCGGGAACATCTCTTCCAAAGGCCTGTGAAACGCAGTTTCTTTGCAGGCCTGATCTGGCTGAAGTAGGACTTCTGCTCTGGGTGTGCTACTTTGCCCTAGAGCTGAAAGGCACAACTTGCAGGCTTCTTTCCAAAGGGCGAGTTGGGCCCCACAGCATCTTGCTTCCAGCTCTTTGGGAAGCTAAGAAACAACTCGCTCTGCACAGTGCTCTTACAGCCTACCGGGAACATGTCTTCCAAAGGCCTGTGAAACGCAGTTTCTTTGCAGGCCTGATCTGGCTGAAGTAGGACTTCTGCTCTGGGTGTGCTACTTTGCCCTAGAGCTGAAAGGCACAACGTGCAGGCTTCTTTCCAAAGGGCGAGTTGGGCCCCACAGCATCTTGCTTCCAGCTCTTTGGGAAGCTAAGAAACAACTCGCTCTGCACAGTGCTCTTACAGCCTACCGGGAACATCTCTTCCAAAGGCCTGTGAAACGCAGTTTCTTTGCAGGCCTGATCTGGCTGAAGTAGGACTTCTGCTCTGGGTGTGCTACTTTGCCCTAGAGCTGAAAGGCACAACGTGCAGGCTTCTTTCCAAAGGGCGAGTTGGGCCCCACAGCATCTTGCTTCCAGCTCTTTGGGTAGCTAAGAAACAACTCGCTCTGCACAGTGCTCTTACAGCCTACCGGGAACATGTCTTCCAAAGGCCTGTGAAACGCAGTTTCTTTGCAGGCCTGATCTGGCTGAAGTAGGACTTCTGCTCTGGGTGTGCTACTTTGCCCTAGAGCTGAAAGGCACAACGTGCAGGCTTCTTTCCAAAGGGCGAGTTGGGCCCCACAGCATCTTGCTTCCAGCTCTTTGGGAAGCTGAGAAACCACTCGCTCTGCACAGTGCTCTTACAGCCTAGTGGGAACATCTCTTCCAAAGGCCTGTGAAACGCAGTTTCTTTGCAGGCCTGATCTGGCTGAAGTAGGACTTCTGCTCTGGGTGTGCTACTTTGCCCTAGAGCTGAAAGGCACAACGTGCAGGTTTCTTTCCAAAGGGCGAGTTGGGCCCCACAGCATCTTGCTTCCAGCTCTTTGGGGAGCTAAGAAACAACTCGCTCTGCACAGTGCTCTTACAGCCTTGTGGGAACATCTCTTCCAAAGGCCTGTGAAACGCAGTTTCTTTGCAGGCCTGATCTGGCTGAAGTAGGACTTCTGCTCTGGGTGTGCTACTTTGCCCTAGAGCTGAAAGGCACAACGTGCAGGCTTCTTTCCAAAGGGCGAGTTGGGCCCCACAGCATCTTGCTTCCAGCTCTTTGGGAAGCTAAGAAACAACTCGCTCTGCACAGTGCTCTTACAGCCTACCGGGAACATCTCTTCCAGAGGCCTGTGAAACGCAGTTTCTTTGAAGGCCTGATCTGGCTGAAGTAGGACTTCTGCTCTGGGTGTGCTACTTTGCCCTA
This sequence comes from Equus caballus, assembly GCF_041296265.1. Classification (NCBI taxonomy): domain Eukaryota; kingdom Metazoa; phylum Chordata; class Mammalia; order Perissodactyla; family Equidae; genus Equus; species Equus caballus. The sequence goes on from NC_091710.1 coordinate 2,286,409, forward strand.
GAGCTGAAAGGCACAACGTGCAGGCTTCTTTCCAAAGGGCGAGTTGGGCCCCACAGCATCTTGCTTCCAGCTCTTTGGGAAGCTAAGAAACAACTCGCTCTGCACAGTGCTCTTACTGCCTTGTGGGAACATCTCTTCCAAAGGCCTGTGAAACGCAGTTTCTTTGCAGGCCTGATCTGGCTGAAGTAGGACTTCTGCTCTGGGTGTGCTACTTTGCCCTAGAGCTGAAAGGCAAAACGTGCAGGCTTCTTTCCAAAGGGCGTGTTGGGGCCCACAGCATCTTGCTTCCAGCTCTTTGGGAAGCTAAGAAACAACTCGCTCTGCTCAGTGCTCTTACAGCCTACCGGGAACATCTCTTCCAAAGGCCTGTGAAACGCAGTTTCTTTGCAGGCCTGATCTGGCTGAAGTAGGACTTCGGCTCTGGGTGTGCTACTTTGCCCTAGAGCTGAAAGGCACAAAGTGCAGGCTTCTTTCCAAAGGGCGAGTTGGGCCCCACAGCATCTTGCTTCCAGCTCTTTGGGAAGCTAAGAAACAACTCGCTCTGCACAGTGCTCTTACAGCCTACCGGGAACATGTCTTCCAAAGGCCTGTGAAACGCAGTTTCTTTGCAGGCCTGATCTGGCTGAAGTAGGACTTCGGCTCTGGGTGTGCTACTTTGCCCTAGAGCTGAAAGGCACAACGTGCAGGCTTCTTTCCAAAGGGCGAGTTGGGCCCCACAGCATCTTGCTTCCAGCTCTTTGGGAAGCTAAGAAACAACTCGCTCTGCACAGTGCTCTTACAGCCTACCGGGAACATGTCTTCCAAAGGCCTGTGAAACGCAGTTTCTTTGCAGGCCTGATCTGGCTGAAGTAGGACTTCTGCTCTGGGTGTGCTACTTTGCCCTAGAGCTGAAAGGCACAACGTGCAGGCTTCTTTCCAAAGGGCGAGTTGGGCCCCACAGCATCTTGCTTCCAGCTCTTTGGGAAGCTAAGAAACAACTCGCTCTGCACAGTGCTCTTACAGCCTACCGGGAACATCTCTTCCAAAGGCCTGTGAAACGCAGTTTCTTTGCAGGCCTGATCTGGCTGAAGTAGGACTTCTGCTCTGGGTGTGCTACTTTGCCCTAGAGCTGAAAGGCACAACGTGCAGGCTTCTTTCCAAAGGGCGAGTTGGGCCCCACAGCATCTTGCTTCCAGTTCTTTGGGTAGCTAAGAAACAACTCGCTCTGCACAGTGCTCTTACAACCTACCGGGAACATCTCTTCCAAAGGCCTGTGAAACGCAGTTTCTTTGCAGGCCTGATCTGGCTGAAGTAGGACTTCTGCTCTGGGTGTGCTACTTTGCCCTAGAGCTGAAAGGCACAACGTGCAGGCTTCTTTCCAAAGGGCGAGTTGGGCCCCACAGCATCTTGCTTCCAGCTCTTTGGGAAGCTGAGAAACCACTCGCTCTGCACAGTTCTCTTACAGCCTAGTGGGAACAACTCTTCCAAAGGCCTGTGAAACGCAGTTTCTTTGCAGGCCTGATCTGGCTGAAGTAGGACTTCTGCTCTGGGTGTGCTACTTTGCCCTAGAGCTGAAAGGCACAACGTGCAGCTTTCTTTCCAAAGGGCGAGTTGGGCCCCACAGCATCTTGCTTCCAGCTCTTTGGGAAGCTAAGAAACAACTCGCTCTGCACAGTGCTCTTACAGCCTACCGGGAACATCTCTTCCAGAGGCCTGTGAAACGCAGTTTCTTTGAAGGCCTGATCTGGCTGAAGTAGGACTTCTGCTCTGGGTGTGCTACTTTGCCCTAGAGCTGAAAGGCACAACGTGCAGGCTTCTTTCCAAAGGGCGAGTTGGGCCCCACAGCATCTTGCTTCCAGCTCTTTGGGAAGCTAAGAAACCACTCGCTCTGCACAGTGTTCTTACAGCCTAGTGGGAACATCTCTTCCAAAGGCCTGTGAAACGCAGTTTCTTTGCAGGCCTGATCTGGCTGAAGTAGGACTTCTGCTCTGGGTGTGCTAATTTGCCCTAGAGCTGAAAGGCACAACGTGCAGGCTTCTTTCCAAAGGGCGAGTTGGGCCCCACAGCATCTTGCTTCCAGCTCTTTGGGAAGCTAAGAAACAACTCGCTCTGCACAGTGCTCTTACTGCCTTGTGGGAACATCTCTTCCAAAGGCCTGTGAAACGCAGTTTCTTTGCAGGCCTGATCTGGCTGAAGTAGGACTTCTGCTCTGGGTGTGCTACTTTGCCCTAGAGCTGAAAGGCACAACGTGCAGGCTTCTTTCCAAAGGGCGTGTTGGGCCCCACAGCATCTTGCTTCCAGCTCTTTGGGAAGCTAAGAAACAACTCGCTCTGCTCAGTGCTCTTACAGACTACCGGGAACATCTCTTCCAAAGGCCTGTGAAACGCAGTTTCTTTGCAGGCCTGATCTGGCTGAAGTAGGACTTCTGCTCTGGGTGTGCTACTTTGCCCTAGAGCTGAAAGGCACAACGTGCAGGCTTCTTTCCAAAGGGCGAGTTGGGCCCCACAGCATCTTGCTTCCAGCTCTTTGGGAAGCTAAGAAACAACTCGCTCTGCACAGTGCTCTTACAGCCTACCGGGAACATGTCTTCCAAAGGCCTGTGAAACGCAGTTTCTTTGCAGGCCTGATCTGGCTGAAGTAGGACTTCTGCTCTGGGTGTGCTACTTTGCCCTAGAGCTGAAAGGCACAACGTGCAGGCTTCTTTCCAAAGGGCGAGTTGGGCCCCACAGCATCTTGCTTCCAGCTCTTTGGGAAGCTAAGAAACAACTCGCTCTGCACAGTGCTCTTACAGCCTACCGGGAACATGTCTTCCAAAGGCCTGTGAAACGCAGTTTCTTTGCAGGCCTGATCTGGCTGAAGTAGGACTTCTGCTCTGGGTGTGCTACTTTGCCCTAGAGCTGAAAGGCACAACGTGCAGGCTTCTTTCCAAAGGGTGAGTTGGGCCCCACAGCATCTTGCTTCCAGCTCTTTGGGAAGCTAAGAAACAACTCGCTCTGCACAGTGCTCTTACAGCCTACCGGGAACATGTCTTCCAAAGGCCTGTGAAACGCAGTTTCTTTGCAGGCCTGATCTGGCTGAAGTAGGACTTCTGCTCTGGGTGTGCTACTTTGCCCTAGAGCTGAAAGGCACAACGTGCAGGCTTCTTCCCAAAGGGCGAGTTGGGCCCCACAGCATCTTGCTTCCAGCTCTTTGGGAAGCTAAGAAACAACTCGCTCTGCACAGTGCTCTTACAGCCTACCGGGAACATCTCTTCCAAAGGCCTGTGAAACGCAGTTTCTTTGCAGGCCTGATCTGGCTGAAGTAGGACTTCGGCTCTGGGTGTGCTACTTTGCCCTAGAGCTGAAAGGCACAACGTGCAGGCTTCTTTCCAAAGGGCGAGTTGGGCCCCACAGCATCTTGCTTCCAGCTCATTGGGAAGCTGAGAAACAACTCGCTCTGCACAGTGCTCTTACAGCCTAGTGGGAACATCTCTTCCAAAGGCCTGTGAAACGCAGTTTCTTTGCAGGCCTGATCTGGCTGAAGTAGGACTTCTGCTCTGGGTGTGCTACTTTGCCCTAGAGCTGAAAGGCACAACGTGCAGGCTTCTTTCCAAAGGGCGTGTTGGGGCCTACAGCATCTTGCTTCCAGCTCTTTGGGAAGCTAAGAATCAACTCGCTCTGCTCAGTGCTCTTACAGCCTACCGGGAACATCTCTTCCAAAGGCCTGTGAAATGCAGTTTCTTTGCAGGCCTCATCTGGCTGAAGTAGGACTTCTGCTCTGGGTGTGCTACTTTGCCCTAGAGCTGAAAGGCACAACGTGCAGGCTTCTTTCCAAAGGGCGAGTTGGGCCCCACAGCATCTTGCTTCCAGCTCTTTGGGAAGCTAAGAAACAACTCGCTCTGCACAGTGCTCTTACAGCCTACCGGGAACATGTCTTCCAAAGGCCTGTGAAACGCAGTTTCTTTGCAGGCCTGATCTGGCTGAAGTAGGACTTCTGCTCTGGGTGTGCTACTTTGCCCTAGAGCTGAAAGGCACAACGTGCAGGCTTCTTTCCAAAGGGCGAGTTGGGCCCCACAGCATCTTGCTTCCAGCTCTTTGGGAAGGTAAGAAACAACTCGCTCTGCACAGTGCTCTTACAGCCTACCGGGAACATCTCTTCCAAAGGCCTGTGAAACGCAGTTTCTTTGCAGGCCTGATCTGGCTGAAGTAGGACTTCTGCTCTGGGTGTGCTACTTTGCCCTAGAGCTGAAAGGCACAACGTGCAGGCTTCTTTCCAAAGGGCGAGAAGGGCCCCACAGCATCTTGCTTCCAGCTCTTTGGGAAGCTGAGAAACCACTCGCTCTGCACAGTGCTCTTACAGCCTAGTGGGAACATCTCTTCCAAAGGCCTGTGAAACGCAGTTTCTTTGCAGGCCTGATCTGGCTGAAGTAGGACTTCTGCTCTGGGTGTGCTACTTTGCCCTAGAGCTGAAAGGCACAACGTGCAGGCTTCTTACCAAAGGGCGAGTTGGGCCCCACAGCATCTTGCTTCCAGCTCTTTGGGATGCTGAGAAACCACTCGCTCTGCACAGTGCTCTTACAGCCTAGTGGGAACATCTCTTCCAAAGGCCTGTGATACGCAGTTTCTTTGCAGGCCTGATCTGGCTGAAGTAGGACTTCTGCTCTGGGTGTGCTACTTTGCCCTAGAGCTGAAAGGCACAACGTGCAGGCTTCTTTCCAAAGGGCGAGTTGGGCCCCACAGCATCTTGCTTCCAGCTCTTTGGGAAGCTGAGAAACCACTCGCTCTGCACAGTGCTCTTACAGCCTAGTGGGAACATCTCTTCCAAAGGCCTGTGAAACGCAGTTTGTTTGCAGGCCTGATGTGGCTGAAGTAGGACTTCTGCTCTGGGTGTGCTACTTTGCCCTAGAGCTGAAAGGCACAACGTGCAGGTTTCTTTCCAAAGGGCGAGTTGGGCCCCACAGCATCTTGCTTCCAGCTCTTTGGGAAGCTAAGAAACAACTCGCTCTGCACAGTGCTCTTACAGCCTACGAGGAACATCTCTTCCAAAGGCCTGTGAAACGCAGTTTCTTTGCAGGCCTGATCTGGCTGAAGTAGGACTTCTGCTCTGGGTGTGCTACTTTGCCCTAGAGCTGAAAGGCACAACGTGCAGGCTTCTTTCCAAAGGGCGAGTTGGGCCCCACAGCATCTTGCTTCCAGCTCTTTGGGAAGCTAAGAAACAACTCGCTCTGCACAGTGCTCTTACAGCCTGGTGGGAACATCTCTTCCAGAGGCCTGTGAAACGCAGTTTCTTTGCAGGCCTGATCTGGCTGAAGTAGGACTTCTGCTCTGGGTGTGCTACTTTGCCCTAGAGCTGAAAGGCACAACGTGCAGGCTTCTTTCCAAAGGGCGTGTTGGGGCCCACAGCATCTTGCTTCCAGCTCTTTGGGAAGCTAAGAAACAACTCGCTCTGCTCAGTGCTCTTACAGCCTACCGGGAACATCTCTTCCAAAGGCCTGTGAAACGCAGTTTCTTTGCAGGCCTGATCTGGCTGAAGTAGGACTTCTGCTCTGGGTGTGCTACTTTGCCCTAGAGCTGAAAGGCACAACGTGCAGGCTTCTTTCCAAAGGGCGAGTTGGGCCCCACAGCATCTTGCTTCCAGCTCTTTGGGAAGCTAAGAAACAACTCGCTCTGCACAGTGCTCTTACAGCCTACCGGGAACATCTCTTCCAAAGGCCTGTGAAACGCAGTTTCTTTGCAGGCCTGATCTGGCTGAAGTAGGACTTCTGCTCTGGGTGTGCTACTTTGCCCTAGAGCTGAAAGGCACAACATGCAGGCTTCTTTCCAAAGGGCGAGTTGGGCCCCACAGCATCTTGCTTCCAGCTCTTTGGGAAGCTAAGAAACAACTCGCTCTGCACAGTGCTCTTACAGCCTACCGGGAACATCTCTTCCAAAGGCCTGTGAAACGCAGTTTCTTTGCAGGCCTGATCTGGCTGAAGTAGGACTTCTGCTCTGGGTGTGCTACTTTGCCCTAGAGCTGAAAGGCACAACGTGTAGGCTTCTTTCCAAAGGGCGAGAAGGGCCCCACAGCATCTTGCTTCCAGCTCTTTGGTAAGCTAAGAAACAACTCGCTCTGCACAGTGCTCTTACAGCCTACCGGGAACATGTCTTCCAAAGGCCTGTGAAACGCAGTTTCTTTGCAGGCCTGATCTGGCTGAAGTAGGACTTCTGCTCTGGGTGTGCTACTTTGCCCTAGAGCTGAAAGGCACAACGTGCAGGCTTCTTTCCAAAGGGCGAGTTGGGCCCCACAGCATCTTGCTTCCAGCTCTTTGGGAAGCTAAGAAACAACTCGCTCTGCACAGTGCTCTTACAGCCTACCGGGAACATGTCTTCCAAAGGCCTGTGAAACGCAGTTTCTTTGCAGGCCTGATCTGGCTGAAGTAGGACTTCTGCTCTGGGTGTGCTACTTTGCCCTAGAGCTGAAAGGCACAACGTGCAGGCTTCTTACCAAAGGGCGAGTTGGGCCCCACAGCATCTTGCTTCCAGCTCTTTGGGAAGCTGAGAAACCACTCGCTCTGCACAGTGCTCTTACAGCCTAGTGGGAACATCTCTTCCAAAGGCCTGTGATACGCAGTTTCTTTGCAGGCCTGATCTGGCTGAAGTAGGACTTCTGCTCTGGGTGTGCTACTTTGCCCTAGAGCTGAAAGGCACAACGTGCAGGCTTCTTTCCAAAGGGCGAGTTGGGCCCCACAGCATCTTGCTTCCAGCTCTTTGGGAAGCTGAGAAACCACTCGCTCTGCACAGTGCTCTTACAGCCTAGTGGGAACATCTCTTCCAAAGGCCTGTGAAACGCAGTTTCTTTGCAGGCCTGATCTGGCTGAAGTAGGACTTCGGCTCTGGGTGTGCTACTTTGCCCTAGAGCTGAAAGGCACAACGTGCAGGCTTCTTTCCAAAGGGCGAGTTGGGCCCCACAGCATCTTGCTTCCAGCTCTTTGGGAAGCTAAGAAACAACTCGCTCTGCACAGTGCTCTTACAGCCTGGTGGGAACATCTCTTCCAGAGGCCTGTGAAACGCAGTTTCTTTGCAGGCCTGATCTGGCTGAAGTAGGACTTCTGCTCTGGGTGTGCTACTTTGCCCTAGAGCTGAAAGGCACAACGTGCAGGCTTCTTTCCAAAGTGCGTGTTGGGGCCCACAGCATCTTGCTTCCAGCTCTTTGGGAAGCTAAGAAACAACTCGCTCTGCTCAGTGCTCTTACAGCCTACCGGGAACATCTCTTCCAAAGGCCTGTGAAACGCAGTTTCTTTGCAGGCCTGATCTGGCTGAAGTAGGACTTCTGCTCTGGGTGTGCTACTTTGCCCTAGAGCTGAAAGGCACAACGTGCAGGCTTCTTTCCAAAGGGCGAGTTGGGCCCCACAGCATCTTGCTTCCAGCTCTTTGGGAAGCTAAGAAACAACTCGCTCTGCACAGTGCTCTTACAGCCTACCGGGAACATCTCTTCCAAAGGCCTGTGAAACGCAGTTTCTTTGCAGGCCTGATCTGGCTGAAGTAGGACTTCTGCTCTGGGTGTGCTACTTTGCCCTAGAGCTGAAAGGCACAACGTGCAGGCTTCTTTCCAAAGGGCGAGTTGGGCCCCACAGCATCTTGCTTCCAGCTCTTTGGGAAGCTAAGAAACAACTCGCTCTGCACAGTGCTCTTACAGCCTACCGGGAACATCTCTTCCAAAGGCCTGTGAAACGCAGTTTCTTTGCAGGCCTGATCTGGCTGAAGTAGGACTTCTGCTCTGGGTGTGCTACTTTGCCCTAGAGCTGAAAGGCACAACGTGTAGGCTTCTTTCCAAAGGGCGAGAAGGGCCCCACAGCATCTTGCTTCCAGCTCTTTGGTAAGCTAAGAAACAACTCGCTCTGCACAGTGCTCTTACAGCCTACCGGGAACATGTCTTCCAAAGGCCTGTGAAACGCAGTTTCTTTGCAGGCCTGATCTGGCTGAAGTAGGACTTCTGCTCTGGGTGTGCTACTTTGCCCTAGAGCTGAAAGGCACAACGTGCAGGCTTCTTTCCAAAGGGCGAGTTGGGCCCCACAGCATCTTGCTTCCAGCTCTTTGGGAAGCTGAGAAACAACTCGCTCTGCACAGTGCTCTTACAGCCTACCGGGAACATCTCTTCCAAAGGCCTGTGAAACGCAGTTTCTTTGCAGGCCTGATCTGGCTGAAGTAGGACTTCTGCTCTGGGTGTGCTACTTTGCCCTAGAGCTGAAAGGCACAACGTGCAGGCTTCTTTCCAAAGGGCGAGTTGGGCCCCACAGCATCTTGCTTCCAGCTCTTTGGGAAGCTGAGAAACAACTCGCTCTGCACAGTGCTCTTACAGCCTAGTGGGAACATCTCTTCCAAAGGCCTGTGAAACGCAGTTTCTTTGCAGGCCTGATCTGGCTGAAGTAGGACTTCTGCTCTGGCTGTGCTACTTTGCCCTAGAGCTGAAAGGCACAACGTGCAGGCTTCTTTCCAAAGGGCGAGTTGGGCCCCACAGCATCTTGCTTCCAGCTCTTTGGGAAGCTAAGAAACCACTCGCTCTGCACAGTGCTCTTACAGCCTAGTGGGAACATCTCTTCCAAAGGCCTGTGAAACGCAGTTTCTTTGCAGGCCTGATCTGGCTGAAGTAGGACTTCTGCTCTGGGTGTGCTACTTTGCCCTAGAGCTGAAAGGCACAACGTGCAGGCTTCTTTCCAAAGGGCGAGTTGGGCCCCACAGCATCTTGCTTCCAGCTCTTTGGGAAGCTAAGAAACAACTCGCTCTGCACAGTGCTCTTACAGCCTACCGGGAACATCTCTTCCAAAGGCCTGTGAAACGCAGTTTCTTTGCAGGCCTGATCTGGCTGAAGTAGGACTTCTGCTCTGGGTGTGCTACTTTGCCCTAGAGCTGAAAGGCACAACGTGCAGGCTTCTTTCCAAAGGGCGAGTTGGGCCCCACAGCATCTTGCTTCCAGCTCTTTGGGAAGCTAAGAAACAACTCGCTCTGCACAGTGCTCTTACAGCCTAGTGGGAACATCTCTTCCAAAGGCCTGTGAAACGCAGTTTCTTTGCAGGCCTGATCTGGCTGAAGTAGGACTTCTGCTCTGGCTGTGCTACTTTGCCCTAGAGCTGAAAGGCACAACGTGCAGGCTTCTTTCCAAAGGGCGAGTTGGGCCCCACAGCATCTTGCTTCCAGCTCTTTGGGAAGCTAAGAAACCACTCGCTCTGCACAGTGCTCTTACAGCCTAGTGGGAACATCTCTTCCAAAGGCCTGTGAAACGCAGTTTCTTTGCAGGCCTGATCTGGCTGAAGTAGGACTTCTGCTCTGGGTGTGCTACTTTGCCCTAGAGCTGAAAGGCACAACGTGCAGGCTTCTTTCCAAAGGGCGAGTTGGGCCCCACAGCATCTTGCTTCCAGCTCTTTGGGAAGCTAAGAAACCACTCGCTCTGCACAGTGCTCTAACAGCCTAGTGGGAACATGTCTTCCAAAGGCCTGTGAAACGCAGTTTCTTTGCAGGCCTGATCTGGCTGAAGTAGGACTTCTGCTCTGGGTGTGCTACTTTGCCCTAGAGCTGAAAGGCACAACGTGCAGGCTTCTTTCCAAAGGGCGAGTTGGGCCCCACAGCATCTTGCTTCCAGCTCTTTGGGAAGCTAAGAAACCACTCGCTCTGCACAGTGCTCTAACAGCCTAGTGGGAACATCTCTTCCAAAGGCCTGTGAAACGCAGTTTCTTTGCAGGCCTGATCTGGATGAAGTAGGACTTCTGCTCTGGGTGTGCTACTTTGCCCTAGAGCTGAAAGGCACAACGTGCAGGCTTGTTTCCAAAGGGTGAGTTGGGCTCCACAGCATCTTGATTCCAGCTCTTTGGGAAGCTAAGAAACAACTCGCTCTGCACAGTGCTCTTACAGCCTAGTGGGAACATCTCTTCCAAAGGCCTGTGAAACGCAGTTTCTTTGCAGGCCTGATCTGGCTGAAGTAGGACTTCTGCTCTGGGTGTGCTACTTTGCCCTAGAGCTGAAAGGCACAACGTGCAGGCTTCTTTCCAAAGGGCGAGTTGGGCCCCACAGCATCTTGCTTCCAGCTCTTTGGGAAGCTAAGAAACCACTCGCTCTGCACAGTGCTCTAACAGCCTAGTGGGAACATCTCTTCCAAAGGCCTGTGAAACGCAGTTTCTTTGCAGGCCTGATCTGGCTGAAGTAGGACTTCTGCTCTGGGTGTACTACTTTGCCCTAGAGCTGAAAGGCACAACGTGCAGGCTTCTTTCCAAAGGGCGAGTTGGGCTCCACAGCATCTTGATTCCAGCTCTTTGGGAAGCTAAGAAACAACTCGCTCTGCACAGTGCTCTTACAGCCTAGTGGGAACATCTCTTCCAAAGGCCTGTGAAACGCAGTTTCTTTGCAGGCCTGATCTGGCTGAAGTAGGACTTCTGCTCTGGGTGTGCTACTTTGCCCTAGAGCTGAAAGGCACAACGTGCAGGCTTCTTTCCAAAGGGCGATTTGGGCCCCACAGCATCTTGCTTCCAGCTCTTTGGGAAGCTGAGAAACCACTCGCTCTGCACAGTGCTCTTACAGCCTAGTGGGAACATCTCTTCCAAAGGCCTGTGAAACGCAGTTTCTTTGCAGGCCTGATCTGGCTGAAGTAGGACTTCTGCTCTGGGTGTGCTACTTTGCCCTAGAGCTGAAAGGCACAACGTGCAGGCTTCTTTCCAAAGGGCGAGAAGGGCCCCACAGCATCTTGCTTCCAGCTCTTTGGGAAGCTAAGAAACAACTCGCTCTGCACAGTGCTCTTACAGCCTACCGGGAACATGTCTTCCAAAGGCCTGTGAAACGCAGTTTCTTTGCAGGCCTGATCTGGCTGAAGTAGGACTTCTGCTCTGGGTGTGCTACTTTGCCCTAGAGCTGAAAGGCACAACGTGCAGGCTTCTTTCCAAAGGGCGAGTTGGGCCCCACAGCATCTTGCTTCCAGCTCTTTGGGAAGCTAAGAAACAACTCGCTCTGCACAGTGCTCTTACAGCCTACCGGGAACATGTCTTCCAAAGGCCTGTGAAACGCAGTTTCTTTGCAGGCCTGATCTGGCTGAAGTGGGACTTCTGCTCTGGGTGTGCTACTTTGCCCTAGAGCTGAAAGGCACAACGTGCAGGCTTCTTTCCAAAGGGCGAGTTGGGCCCCACAGCATCTTGCTTCCAGCTCTTTGGGAAGCTAAGAAACCACTCGCTCTGCACAGTGCTCTTACAGCCTAGTGGGAACATATCTTCCAAAGGCCTGTGAAACGCAGTTTCTTTGCAGGCCTGATCTGGCTGAAGTAGGACTTCTGCTCTGGCTGTGCTACTTTGCCCTAGAGCTGAAAGGCACAACGTGCAGGCTTCTTTCCAAAGGGCAAGTTGGGCCCCACAGCATCTTGCTTCCAGCTCTTTGGGAAGCTAAGAAACCACTCGCTCTGCACAGTGCTCTTACAGCCTAGTGGGAACATCTCTTCCACAGGCCTGTGAAACGCAATTTCTTTGCAGGCCTGATCTGGCTGAAGTAGGACTTCTGCTCTGGGTGTGCTACTTTGCCCTAGAGCTGAAAGGCACAACGTGCAGGCTTCTTTCCAAAGGGCGAGTTGGGCCCCACAGCATCTTGCTTCCAGCTCTTTGGGAAGCTAAGAAACCACTCGCTCTGCACAGTGCTCTTACAGCCTAGTGGGAACATCTCTTCCAAAGGCCTGTGAAACGCAGTTTCTTTGCAGGCCTGATCTGGCTGAAGTAGGACTTCTGCTCTGGGTGTGCTACTTTGCCCTAGAGCTGAAAGGCACAACGTGCAAGCTTCTTTCCAAAGGGCAAGTTGGGCCCCACAGCATCTTGCTTCCAGCTCTTGGGGAATCTAAGACACAACTCGCTCTGCACAGTGCTCTTACAGCCTACCGGGAACATCTCTTCCAAAGGCCTGTGAAACGCAGTTTCTTTGCAGGCCTGATCTGGCTGAAGTAGGACTTCTGCTCTGGGTGTGCTACTTTGCCCTAGAGCTGAAAGGCACAACGTGCAGGCTTCTTTCCAAAGGGCGAGTTGGGCCCCACAGCATCTTGCTTCCAGCTCTTTGGGAAGCTGAGAAACCACTCGCTCTGCACAGTGCTCTTACAGCCTAGTGGGAACATCTCTTCCAAAGGCCTGTGAAATGCAGTTTCTTTGCAGGCCTGATCTGGCTGAAGTAGGACTTCTGCTCTGGGTGTGCTACTTTGCCCTAGAGCTGAAAGGCACAACGTGCAGGTTTCTTTCCAAAGGGCGAGTTGGGCCCCACAGCATCTTGCTTCCAGCTCTTTGGGAAGCTAAGAAACAACTCGCTCTGCACAGTGCTCTTACAGCCTACCAGGAACATCTCTTCCAAAGGCCTTTGAAACGCAGTTTCTTTGCAGGCCTGATCTGGCTGAAGTAGGACTTCTGCTCTGGGTGTGCTACTTTGCCCTAGATCTGAAAGGCACAACGTGCAGGCTTCTTTCCAGAGGGCGAGTTGGGCCCCACAGCATCTTGCTTCCAGCTCTTTGGGAAGCTAAGAAACAACTCGCTCTGCACAGTGCTCTTACAGCCTACCGGGAACATCTCTTCCAGAGGCCTGTGAAACGCAGTTTCTTTGAAGGCCTGATCTGGCTGAAGTAGGACTTCTGCTCTGGGTGTGCTACTTTGCCCTAGAGCTGAAAGGCACAACGTGCAGGCTTCTTTCCAAAGGGCGAGAAGGGCCCCACAGCATCTTGCTTCCAGCTCTTTGGGAAGCTAAGAAACAACTCGCTCTGCACAGTGCTCTTACAGCCTACCGGGAACATGTCTTCCAAAGGCCTGTGAAACGCAGTTTCTTTGCAGGCCTGATCTGGCTGAAGTAGGACTTCTGCTCTGGGTGTGCTACTTTGCCCTAGAGCTGAAAGGCACAACGTGCAGGCTTCTTTCCAAAGGGCGAGTTGGGCCCCACAGCATCTTGCTTCCAGCTCTTTGGGAAGCTAAGAAACAACTCGCTCTGCACAGTGCTCTTACAGCCTACCGGGAACATCTCTTCCAAAGGCCTGTGAAACGCAGTTTCTTTGCAGGCCTGATCTGGCTGAAGTAGGACTTCTGCTCTGGGTGTGCTACTTTGCCCTAGAGCTGAAAGGCACAACGTGCAGGCTTCTTTCCAAAGGGCGAGTTGGGCCCCACAGCATCTTGCTTCCAGCTCTTTGGGAAGCTAAGAAACAACTCGCTCTGCACAGTGCTCTTACAGCCTAGTGGGAACATCTCTTCCAAAGGCCTGTGAAACGCAGTTTCTTTGCAGGCCTGATCTGGCTGAAGTAGGACTTCTGCTCTGGGTGTGCTACTTTGCCCTAGAGCTGAAAGGCACAACGTGCAGGCTTCTTTCCAAAGGGCGAGTTGGGCCCCACAGCATCTTGCTTCCAGCTCTTTGGGAAGCTAAGAAACCACTCGCTCTGCACAGTGCTCTTACAGCCTAGTGGGAACATCTCTTCCAAAGGCCGGGGAAACGCAGTTTCTTTGCAGGCCTGATCTGGCTGAAGTAGGACTTCTGCTCTGGGTGTGCTACTTTGCCCTAGAGCTGAAAGGCACAACGTGCAGGCTTCTTTCCAAAGGGCGAGTTGGGCCCCACAGCATCTTGCTTCCAGCTCTTTGGGAAGCTGAGAAACAACTCGCTCTGCACAGTGCTCTTACAGCCTACCGGGAACATCTCTTCCAAAGGCCTGTGAAACGCAGTTTCTATGCAGGCCTGATCTGGCTGAAGTAGGACTTCTGCTCTGGGTGTGCTACTTTGCCCTAGAGCTGAAAGGCACAACGTGCAGGCTTCTTTCCAAAGGGCGAGTTGGGCCCCACAGCATCTTGCTTCCAGCTCTTTGGGAAGCTAAGAAACCACTCGCTCTGCACAGTGCTCTAACAGCCTAGTGGGAACATCTCTTCCAAAGGCCTGTGAAACGCAGTTTATTTGCAGGCCTGATCTGGCTGAAGTAGGACTTCTGCTCTGGGTGTGCTACTTTGCCCTAGAGCTGAAAGGCACAACGTGCAGGCTTGTTTCCAAAGGGTGAGTTGGGCTCCACAGCATCTTGCTTCCAGCTCTTTGGGAAGCTAAGAAACAACTCGCTCTGCACAGTGCTCTTACAGCCTAGTGGGAACATCTCTTCCAAAGGCCTGTGAAACGCAGTTTCTTTGCAGGCCTGATCTGGCTGAAGTAGGACTTCTGCTCTGGCTGTGCTACTTTGCCCTAGAGCTGAAAGGCACAACGTGCAGGCTTCTTTCCAAAGGGCGAGTTGGGCCCCACAGCATCTTGCTTCCAGCTCTTTGGGAAGCTAAGAAACCACTCGCTCTGCACAGTGCTCTAACAGCCTAGTGGGAACATCTCTTCCAAAGGCCTGTGAAACGCAGTTTCTTTGCAGGCCTGATCTGGCTGAAGTAGGACTTCTGCTCTGGGTGTACTACTTTGCCCTAGAGCTGAAAGGCACAACGTGCAGGCTTCTTTCCAAAGGGCGAGTTGGGCTCCACAGCATCTTGATTCCAGCTCTTTGGGAAGCTAAGAAACAACTCGCTCTGCACAGTGCTCTTACAGCCTAGTGGGAACATCTCTTCCAAAGGCCTGTGAAACGCAGTTTCTTTGCAGGCCTGATCTGGCTGAAGTAGGACTTCTGCTCTGGGTGTGCTACTTTGCCCTAGAGCTGAAAGGCACAACGTGCAGGCTTCTTTCCAAAGGGCGAGTTGGGCCCCACAGCATCTTGCTTCCAGCTCTTGGGAAATATAAGAAACAACTCGCTCTGCACAGTGCTCTTACAGCCTACCGGGAACATCTCTTCCAAAGGCCTGTGAAACGCAGTTTCTTTGCAGGCCTGATCTGGCTGAAGTAGGACTTCTGCTCTGGCTGTGCTACTTTGCCCTAGAGCTGAAAGGCACAACGTGCAGGCTTCTTTCCAAAGGGCGAGTTGGGCCCCACAGCTTCTTGCTTCCAGCTCTTTGGGAAGCTGAGAAACCACTCGCTCTGCACAGTGCTCTTACAGCCTAGTGGGAACATCTCTTCTAAAGGCCTGTGAAACGCAGTTTCTTTGCAGGCCTGATCTGGCTGAAGTAGGACTTCTGCTCTGGGTGTGCTACTTTGCCCTAGAGCTGAAAGGCACAACGTGCAGGCTTCTTTCCAAAGGGCGAGAAGGGCCCCACAGCATCTTGCTTCCAGCTCTTTGGGAAGCTAAGAAACAACACGCTCTGCACAGTGCTCTTACAGTCTACCGGGAACATCTCTTCCAAAGGCCTGTGAAACGCAGTTTCTTTGCAGGCCTGATCTGGCTGAAGTAGGACTTCTGCTCTGGGTGTGCTACTTTGCCCTAGAGCTGAAAGGCACAACGTGCAGGCTTCTTTCCAAAGGGCGAGTTGGGCCCCACAGCATCTTGCTTCCAGCTCTTTGGGAAGCTAAGAAACCACTCGCTCTGCACAGTGCTCTTACAGCCTACCGGGAACATCTCTTCCAAAGGCCTGTGAAACGCAGTTTCTTTGCAGGCCTGATCTGGCTGAAGTAGGACATCTGCTCTGGCTGTGCTAATTTGCCCTAGAGCTGAAAGGCACAACGTGCAGGCTTCTTTCCAAAGGGCGATTTGGGCCCCACAGCATCTTGCTTCCAGCTCTTTGGGAAGCTGAGAAACCACTCGCTCTGCACAGTGCTCTTACAGCCTAGTGGGAACATCTCTTCCAAAGGCCTGTGAAACGCAGTTTCTTTGCAGGCCTGATCTGGCTGAAGTAGGACTTCTGCTCTGGGTGTGCTACTTTGCCCTAGAGCTGAAAGGCACAACGTGCAGGTTTCTTTCCAAAGGGCGAGTTGGGCCCCACAGCATCTTGCTTCCAGCTCTTTGGGAAGCTAAGAAACAACTCGCTCTGCACAGTGCTCTTACAGCCTACCAGGAACATCTCTTCCAAAGGCCTGTGAAACGCAGTTTCTTTGCAGGCCTGATCTGGCTGAAGTAGGACTTCTGCTCTGGGTGTGCTACTTTGCCCTAGAGCTGAAAGGCACAACGTGCAGGCTTCTTTCCAGAGGGCGAGTTGGGCCCCACAGCATCTTGCTTCCAGCTCTTTGGGAAGCTAAGAAACAACTCGCTCTGCACAGTGCTCTTACAGCCTACCGGGAACATCTCTTCCAGAGGCCTGTGAAACGCAGTTTCTTTGAAGGCCTGATCTGGCTGAAGTAGGACTTCTGCTCTGGGTGTGCTACTTTGCCCTAGAGCTGAAAGGCACAACGTGCAGGCTTCTTTCCAAAGGGCGAGTTGGGCCCCACAGCATCTTGCTTCCAGCTCTTTGGGAAGCTAAGAAACCACTCGCTCTGCACAGTGTTCTTACAGCCTAGCGGGAACATCTCTTCCAAAGGCCTGTGAAACGCAGTTTCTTTGCAGGCCTGATCTGGCTGAAGTAGGACTTCTGCTCTGGGTGTGCTACTTTGCCCTAGAGCTGAAAGGCACAACGTGCAGGCTTCTTTCCAAAGGGCGAGTTGGGCCCCACAGCATCTTGCTTCCAGCTCTTTGGGAAGCTAAGAAACAACTCGCTCTGCACAGTGCTCTTACAGCCTACCAGGAACATCTCTTCCAAAGGCCTGTGAAACGCAGTTTCTTTGCAGGCCTGATCTGGCTGAAGTAGGACTTCTGCTCTGGGTGTGCTACTTTGCCCTAGAGCTGAAAGGCACAACGTGCAGGCTTCTTTCCAAAGGGCGAGTTGGGCCCCACAGCATCTTGCTTCCAGCTCTTTGGGAAGCTAAGAAACAACTCGCTCTGCACAGTGCTCTTACAGCCTACCGGGAACATGTCTTCCAAAGGCCTGTGAAACGCAGTTTCTTTGCAGGCCTGATCTGGCTGAAGTAGGACTTCTGCTCTGGGTGTGCTACTTTGCCCTAGAGCTGAAAGGCACAACGTGCAGGCTTCTTTCCAAAGGGTGAGTTGGGCCCCACAGCATCTTGCTTCCAGCTCTTTGGGAAGCTAAGAAACAACTCGCTCTGCACAGTGCTCTTACAGCCTACCGGGAACATGTCTTCCAAAGGCCTGTGAAACGCAGTTTCTTTGCAGGCCTGATCTGGCTGAAGTAGGACTTCTGCTCTGGGTGTGCTACTTTGCCCTAGAGCTGAAAGGCACAACGTGCAGGCTTCTTCCCAAAGGGCGAGTTGGGCCCCACAGCATCTTGCTTCCAGCTCTTTGGGAAGCTAAGAAACAACTCGCTCTGCACAGTGCTCTTACAGCCTACCGGGAACATCTCTTCCAAGGGCCTGTGAAACGCAGTTTCTTTGCAGGCCTGATCTGGCTGAAGTAGGACTTCGGCTCTGGGTGTGCTACTTTGCCCTAGAGCTGAAAGGCACAAAGTGCAAGCTTCTTTCCAAAGGGCGAGTTGGGCCCCACAGCATCTTGCTTCCAGCTCTTTGGGAAGCTAAGAAACAACTCGCTCTGCACAGTGCTCTTACAGCCTACCGGGAACATCTCTTCCAAAGGCCTCTGAAACGCAGTTTCTTTGCAGGCCTGATCTGGCTTAAGTAGGACTTCGGCTCTGGGTGTGCTACTTTGCCCTAGAGCTGAAAGGCACAACGTGCAGGCTTCTTTCCAAAGGGCGTGTTGGGCCCCACAGCATCTTGCTTCCAGCTCTTTGGGAAGCTAAGAAACAACTCGCTCTGCTCAGTGCTCTTACAGCCTACCGGGAACATCTCTTCCAAAGGCCTGTGAAACGCAGTTTCTTTGCAGGCCTGATCTGGCTGAAGTAGGACTTCTGCTCTGGGTGTGCTACTTTGCCCTAGAGCTGAAAGGCACAACTTGCAGGCTTCTTTCCAAAGGGCGAGTTGGGCCCCACAGCATCTTGCTTCCAGCTCTTTGGGAAGCTAAGAAACAACTCGCTCTGCACAGTGCTCTTACAGCCTACCGGGAACATGTCTTCCAAAGGCCTGTGAAACGCAGTTTCCTTGCAGGCCTGATCTGGCTGAAGTAGGACTTCTGCTCTGGGTGTGCTACTTTGCCCTAGAGCTGAAAGGCACAACGTGCAGGCTTCTTTCCAAAGGGTGAGTTGGGCCCCACAGCATCTTGCTTCCAGCTCTTTGGGAAGCTAAGAAACAACTCGCTCTGCACAGTGCTCTTACAGCCTACCGGGAACATGTCTTCCAAAGGCCTGTGAAACGCAGTTTCTTTGCAGGCCTGATCTGGCTGAAGTAGGACTTCTGCTCTGGGTGTGCTACTTTGCCCTAGAGCTGAAAGGCACAACGTGCAGGCTTCTTTCCAAAGGGCGAGTTGGGCCCCACAGCATCTTGCTTCCAGCTCTTTGGGAAGCTAAGAAACAACTCGCTCTGCACAGTGCTCTTACAGCCTACCGGGAACATGTCTTCCAAAGGCCTGTGAAACGCAGTTTCTTTGCAGGCCTGATCTGGCTGAAGTAGGACTTCGGCTCTGGGTGTGCTACTTTGCCCTAGAGCTGAAAGGCACAAAGTGCAGGCTTCTTTCCAAAGGGCGAGTTGGGCCCCACAGCATCTTGCTTCCAGCTCTTTGGGAAGCTAAGAAACAACTCGCTCTGCACAGTGCTCTTACAGCCTACCGGGAACATGTCTTCCAAAGGCCTGTGAAACGCAGTTTCTTTGCAGGCCTGATCTGGCTGAAGTAGGACTTCGGCTCTGGGTGTGCTACTTTGCCCTAGAGCTGAAAGGCACAACGTGCAGGCTTCTTTCCAAAGGGCGAGTTGGGCCCCACAGCATCTTGCTTCCAGCTCTTTGGGAAGCTAAGAAACAACTCGCTCTGCACAGTGCTCTTACAGCCTACCGGGAACATCTCTTCCAAAGGCCTGTGAAACGGAGTTTCTTTGCAGGCCTGATCTGGCTGAAGTAGGACTTCTGCTCTGGGTGTGCTACTTTGCCCTAGAGCTGAAAGGCACAACGTGCAGGCTTCTTTCCAAAGGGCGAGTTGGGCCCCACAGCATCTTGCTTCCAGCTCTTTGGGAAGCTAAGAAACAACTCGCTCTGCACAGTGCTCTTACAGCCTACCGGGAACATCTCTTCCAAAGGCCTGTGAAACGCAGTTTCTTTGCAGGCCTGATCTGGCTGAAGTAGGACTTCTGCTCTGGGTGTGCTACTTTGCCCTAGAGCTGAAAGGCACAACGTGCAGGCTTCTTTCCAAAGGGCGAGTTGGGCCCCACAGCATCTTGCTTCCAGCTCTTTGGGTAGCTAAGAAACAACTCGCTCTGCACAGTGCTCTTACAGCCTACCGGGAACATCTCTTCCAAAGGCCTGTGAAACGCAGTTTCTTTGCAGGCCTGATCTGGCTGAAGTAGGACTTCGGCTCTGGGTGTGCTACTTTGCCCTAGAGCTGAAAGGCACAACGTGCAGGCTTCTTTCCAAAGGGCGAGTTGGGCCCCACAGCATCTTGCTTCCAGCTCTTTGGGAAGCTGAGAAACCACTCGCTCTGCACAGTGCTCTTACAGCCTAGTGGGAACATCTCTTCCAAAGGCCTGTGAAACGCAGTTTCTTTGCAGGCCTGATCTGGCTGAAGTAGGACTTCTGCTCTGGGTGTGCTACTTTGCCCTAGAGCTGAAAGGCACAACGTGCAGGTTTCTTTCCAAAGGGCGAGTTGGGCCCCACAGCATCTTGCTTCCAGCTCTTTGGGAAGCTAAGAAACAACTCGCTCTGCACAGTGCTCTTACAGCCTTGTGGGAACATCTCTTCCAAAGGCCTGTGAAACGCAGTTTCTTTGCAGGCCTGATCTGGCTGAAGTAGGACTTCTGCTCTGGGTGTGCTACTTTGCCCTAGAGCTGAAAGGCACAACGTGCAGGCTTCTTTCCAGAGGGCGAGTTGGGCCCCACAGCATCTTGCTTCCAGCTCTTTGGGAAGCTAAGAAACAACTCGCTCTGCACAGTGCTCTTACAGCCTACCGGGAACATCTCTTCCAGAGGCCTGTGAAACGCAGTTTCTTTGAAGGCCTGATCTGGCTGAAGTAGGACTTCTGCTCTGGGTGTGCTACTTTGCCCTAGAGCTGAAAGGCACAACGTGCAGGCTTCTTTCCAAAGGGCGAGTTGGGCCCCACAGCATCTTGCTTCCAGCTCTTTGGGAAGCTAAGAAACAACTCGCTCTGCACAGTGCTCTTACTGCCTTGTGGGAACATCTCTTCCAAAGGCCTGTGAAACGCAGTTTCTTTGCAGGCCTGATCTGGCTGAAGTAGGACTTCTGCTCTGGGTGTGCTACTTTGCCCTAGAGCTGAAAGGCAAAACGTGCAGGCTTCTTTCCAAAGGGCGTGTTGGGGCCCACAGCATCTTGCTTCCAGCTCTTTGGGAAGCTAAGAAACAACTCGCTCTGCTCAGTGCTCTTACAGCCTACCGGGAACATCTCTTCCAAAGGCCTGTGAAACGCAGTTTCTTTGCAGGCCTGATCTGGCTGAAGTAGGACTTCGGCTCTGGGTGTGCTACTTTGCCCTAGAGCTGAAAGGCACAAAGTGCAGGCTTCTTTCCAAAGGGCGAGTTGGGCCCCACAGCATCTTGCTTCCAGCTCTTTGGGAAGCTAAGAAACAACTCGCTCTGCACAGTGCTCTTACAGCCTACCGGGAACATGTCTTCCAAAGGCCTGTGAAACACAGTTTCTTTGCAGGCCTGATCTGGCTGAAGTAGGACTTCGGCTCTGGGTGTGCTACTTTGCCCTAGAGCTGAAAGGCACAACGTGCAGGCTTCTTTCCAAAGGGCGAGTTGGGCCCCACAGCATCTTGCTTCCAGCTCTTTGGGAAGCTAAGAAACAACTCGCTCTGCACAGTGCTCTTACAGCCTACCGGGAACATGTCTTCCAAAGGCCTGTGAAACGCAGTTTCTTTGCAGGCCTGATCTGGCTGAAGTAGGACTTCTGCTCTGGGTGTGCTACTTTGCCCTAGAGCTGAAAGGCACAACGTGCAGGCTTCTTTCCAAAGGGCGAGTTGGGCCCCACAGCATCTTGCTTCCAGCTCTTTGGGAAGCTAAGAAACAACTCGCTCTGCACAGTGCTCTTACAGCCTACCGGGAACATCTCTTCCAAAGGCCTGTGAAACGCAGTTTCTTTGCAGGCCTGATCTGGCTGAAGTAGGACTTCTGCTCTGGGTGTGCTACTTTGCCCTAGAGCTGAAAGGCACAACGTGCAGGCTTCTTTCCAAAGGGCGAGTTGGGCCCCACAGCATCTTGCTTCCAGTTCTTTGGGTAGCTAAGAAACAACTCGCTCTGCACAGTGCTCTTACAACCTACCGGGAACATCTCTTCCAAAGGCCTGTGAAACGCAGTTTCTTTGCAGGCCTGATCTGGCTGAAGTAGGACTTCTGCTCTGGGTGTGCTACTTTGCCCTAGAGCTGAAAGGCACAACGTGCAGGCTTCTTTCCAAAGGGCGAGTTGGGCCCCACAGCATCTTGCTTCCAGCTCTTTGGGAAGCTGAGAAACCACTCGCTCTGCACAGTTCTCTTACAGCCTAGTGGGAACATCTCTTCCAAAGGCCTGTGAAACGCAGTTTCTTTGCAGGCCTGATCTGGCTGAAGTAGGACTTCTGCTCTGGGTGTGCTACTTTGCCCTAGAGCTGAAAGGCACAACGTGCAGCTTTCTTTCCAAAGGGCGAGTTGGGCCCCACAGCATCTTGCTTCCAGCTCTTTGGGAAGCTAAGAAACAACTCGCTCTGCACAGTGCTCTTACAGCCTACCGGGAACATCTCTTCCAGAGGCCTGTGAAACGCAGTTTCTTTGAAGGCCTGATCTGGCTGAAGTAGGACTTCTGCTCTGGGTGTGCTACTTTGCCCTAGAGCTGAAAGGCACAACGTGCAGGCTTCTTTCCAAAGGGCGAGTTGGGCCCCACAGCATCTTGCTTCCAGCTCTTTGGGAAGCTAAGAAACCACTCGCTCTGCACAGTGTTCTTACAGCCTAGTGGGAACATCTCTTCCAAAGGCCTGTGAAACGCAGTTTCTTTGCAGGCCTGATCTGGCTGAAGTAGGACTTCTGCTCTGGGTGTGCTAATTTGCCCTAGAGCTGAAAGGCACAACGTGCAGGCTTCTTTCCAAAGGGCGAGTTGGGCCCCACAGCATCTTGCTTCCAGCTCTTTGGGAAGCTAAGAAACAACTCGCTCTGCACAGTGCTCTTACTGCCTTGTGGGAACATCTCTTCCAAAGGCCTGTGAAACGCAGTTTCTTTGCAGGCCTGATCTGGCTGAAGTAGGACTTCTGCTCTGGGTGTGCTACTTTGCCCTAGAGCTGAAAGGCACAACGTGCAGGCTTCTTTCCAAAGGGCGAGTTGGGCCCCACAGCATCTTGCTTCCAGCTCTTTGGGAAGCTAAGAAACAACTCGCTCTGCTCAGTGCTCTTACAGCCTACCGGGAACATCTCTTCCAAAGGCCTGTGAAACGCAGTTTCTTTGCAGGCCTGATCTGGCTGAAGTAGGACTTCTGCTCTGGGTGTGCTACTTTGCCCTAGAGCTGAAAGGCACAACGTGCAGGCTTCTTTCCAAAGGGCGAGTTGGGCCCCACAGCATCTTGCTTCCAGCTCTTTGGGAAGCTAAGAAACAACTCGCTCTGCACAGTGCTCTTACAGCCTACCGGGAACATGTCTTCCAAAGGCCTGTGAAACGCAGTTTCTTTGCAGGCCTGATCTGGCTGAAGTAGGACTTCTGCTCTGGGTGTGCTACTTTGCCCTAGAGCTGAAAGGCACAACGTGCAGGCTTCTTTCCAAAGGGTGAGTTGGGCTCCACAGCATCTTGCTTCCAGCTCTTTGGGAAGCTAAGAAACAACTCGCTCTGCACAGTGCTCTTACAGCCTACCGGGAACATGTCTTCCAAAGGCCTGTGAAACGCAGTTTCTTTGCAGGCCTGATCTGGCTGAAGTAGGACTTCTGCTCTGGGTGTGCTACTTTGCCCTAGAGCTGAAAGGCACAACGTGCAGGCTTCTTCCCAAAGGGCGAGTTGGGCCCCACAGCATCTTGCTTCCAGCTCTTTGGGAAGCTAAGAAACAACTCGCTCTGCACAGTGCTCTTACAGCCTACCGGGAACATCTCTTCCAAAGGCCTGTGAAACGCAGTTTCTTTGCAGGCCTGATCTGGCTGAAGTAGGACTTCGGCTCTGGGTGTGCTACTTTGCCCTAGAGCTGAAAGGCACAAAGTGCAGGCTTCTTTCCAAAGGGCGAGTTGGGCCCCACAGCATCTTGCTTCCAGCTCTTTGGGAAGCTAAGAAACAACTCGCTCTGCACAGTGCTCTTACAGCCTACCGGGAACATCTCTTCCAAAGGCCTGTGAAACGCAGTTTCTTTGCAGGCCTGATCTGGCTGAAGTAGGACTTCGGCTCTGGGTGTGCTACTTTGCCCTAGAGCTGAAAGGCACAACGTGCAGGCTTCTTTCCAAAGGGCGAGTTGGGCCCCACAGCATCTTGCTTCCAGCTCTTTGGGAAGCTAAGAAACAACTCGCTCTGCACAGTGCTCTTACAGCCTACCGGGAACATCTCTTCCAAAGGCCTGTGAAACGGAGTTTCTTTGCAGGCCTGATCTGGCTGAAGTAGGACTTCTGCTCTGGGTGTGCTACTTTGCCCTAGAGCTGAAAGGCACAACGTGCAGGCTTCTTTCCAAAGGGCGAGTTGGGCCCCACAGCATCTTGCTTCCAGCTCTTTGGGAAGCTAAGAAACAACTCGCTCTGCACAGTGCTCTTACAGCCTACCGGGAACATCTCTTCCAAAGGCCTGTGAAACCCAGTTTCTTTGCAGGCCTGATCTGGCTGAAGTAGGACTTCTGCTCTGGGTGTGCTACTTTGCCCTAGAGCTGAAAGGCACAACGTGCAGGCTTCTTTCCAAAGGGCGAGTTGGGCCCCACAGCATCTTGCTTCCAGCTCTTTGGGTAGCTAAGAAACAACTCGCTCTGCACAGTGCTCTTACAGCCTACCGGGAACATCTCTTCCAAAGGCCTGTGAAACGCAGTTTCCTTGCAGGCCTGATCTGGCTGAAGTAGGACTTCTGCTCTGGGTGTGCTACTTTGCCCTAGAGCTGAAAGGCACAACGTGCAGGCTTCTTTCCAAAGGGTGAGTTGGGCCCCACAGCATCTTGCTTCCAGCTCTTTGGGAAGCTAAGAAACAACTCGCTCTGCACAGTGCTCTTACAGCCTACCGGGAACATGTCTTCCAAAGGCCTGTGAAACGCAGTTTCTTTGCAGGCCTGATCTGGCTGAAGTAGGACTTCTGCTCTGGGTGTGCTACTTTGCCCTAGAGCTGAAAGGCACAACGTGCAGGCTTCTTTCCAAAGGGCGAGTTGGGCCCCACAGCATCTTGCTTCCAGCTCTTTGGGAAGCTAAGAAACAACTCGCTCTGCACAGTGCTCTTACAGCCTACCGGGAACATGTCTTCCAAAGGCCTGTGAAACGCAGTTTCTTTGCAGGCCTGATCTGGCTGAAGTAGGACTTCGGCTCTGGGTGTGCTACTTTGCCCTAGAGCTGAAAGGCACAAAGTGCAGGCTTCTTTCCAAAGGGCGAGTTGGGCCCCACAGCATCTTGCTTCCAGCTCTTTGGGAAGCTAAGAAACAACTCGCTCTGCACAGTGCTCTTACAGCCTACCGGGAACATGTCTTCCAAAGGCCTGTGAAACGCAGTTTCTTTGCAGGCCTGATCTGGCTGAAGTAGGACTTCGGCTCTGGGTGTGCTACTTTGCCCTAGAGCTGAAAGGCACAACGTGCAGGCTTCTTTCCAAAGGGCGAGTTGGGCCCCACAGCATCTTGCTTCCAGCTCTTTGGGAAGCTAAGAAACAACTCGCTCTGCACAGTGCTCTTACAGCCTACCGGGAACATCTCTTCCAAAGGCCTGTGAAACGGAGTTTCTTTGCAGGCCTGATCTGGCTGAAGTAGGACTTCTGCTCTGGGTGTGCTACTTTGCCCTAGAGCTGAAAGGCACAACGTGCAGGCTTCTTTCCAAAGGGCGAGTTGGGCCCCACAGCATCTTGCTTCCAGCTCTTTGGGAAGCTAAGAAACAACTCGCTCTGCACAGTGCTCTTACAGCCTACCGGGAACATCTCTTCCAAAGGCCTGTGAAACGCAGTTTCTTTGCAGGCCTGATCTGGCTGAAGTAGGACTTCTGCTCTGGGTGTGCTACTTTGCCCTAGAGCTGAAAGGCACAACGTGCAGGCTTCTTTCCAAAGGGCGAGTTGGGCCCCACAGCATCTTGCTTCCAGCTCTTTGGGTAGCTAAGAAACAACTCGCTCTGCACAGTGCTCTTACAGCCTACCGGGAACATCTCTTCCAAAGGCCTGTGAAACGCAGTTTCTTTGCAGGCCTGATCTGGCTGAAGTAGGACTTCGGCTCTGGGTGTGCTACTTTGCCCTAGAGCTGAAAGGCACAACGTGCAGGCTTCTTTCCAAAGGGCGAGTTGGGCCCCACAGCATCTTGCTTCCAGCTCTTTGGGAAGCTGAGAAACCACTCGCTCTGCACAGTGCTCTTACAGCCTAGTGGGAACATCTCTTCCAAAGGCCTGTGAAACGCAGTTTCTTTGCAGGCCTGATCTGGCTGAAGTAGGACTTCTGCTCTGGGTGTGCTACTTTGCCCTAGAGCTGAAAGGCACAACGTGCAGGTTTCTTTCCAAAGGGCGAGTTGGGCCCCACAGCATCTTGCTTCCAGCTCTTTGGGAAGCTAAGAAACAACTCGCTCTGCACAGTGCTCTTACAGCCTTGTGGGAACATCTCTTCCAAAGGCCTGTGAAACGCAGTTTCTTTGCAGGCCTGATCTGGCTGAAGTAGGACTTCTGCTCTGGGTGTGCTACTTTGCCCTAGAGCTGAAAGGCACAACGTGCAGGCTTCTTTCCAGAGGGCGAGTTGGGCCCCACAGCATCTTGCTTCCAGCTCTTTGGGAAGCTAAGAAACAACTCGCTCTGCACAGTGCTCTTACAGCCTACCGGGAACATCTCTTCCAGAGGCCTGTGAAACGCAGTTTCTTTGAAGGCCTGATCTGGCTGAAGTAGGACTTCTGCTCTGGGTGTGCTACTTTGCCCTAGAGCTGAAAGGCACAACGTGCAGGCTTCTTTCCAAAGGGCGAGTTGGGCCCCACAGCATCTTGCTTCCAGCTCTTTGGGAAGCTAAGAAACAACTCGCTCTGCACAGTGCTCTTACTGCCTTGTGGGAACATCTCTTCCAAAGGCCTGTGAAACGCAGTTTCTTTGCAGGCCTGATCTGGCTGAAGTAGGACTTCTGCTCTGGGTGTGCTACTTTGCCCTAGAGCTGAAAGGCAAAACGTGCAGGCTTCTTTCCAAAGGGCGTGTTGGGGCCCACAGCATCTTGCTTCCAGCTCTTTGGGAAGCTAAGAAACAACTCGCTCTGCTCAGTGCTCTTACAGCCTACCGGGAACATCTCTTCCAAAGGCCTGTGAAACGCAGTTTCTTTGCAGGCCTGATCTGGCTGAAGTAGGACTTCGGCTCTGGGTGTGCTACTTTGCCCTAGAGCTGAAAGGCACAAAGTGCAGGCTTCTTTCCAAAGGGCGAGTTGGGCCCCACAGCATCTTGCTTCCAGCTCTTTGGGAAGCTAAGAAACAACTCGCTCTGCACAGTGCTCTTACAGCCTACCGGGAACATGTCTTCCAAAGGCCTGTGAAACACAGTTTCTTTGCAGGCCTGATCTGGCTGAAGTAGGACTTCGGCTCTGGGTGTGCTACTTTGCCCTAGAGCTGAAAGGCAC
The DNA here is from genome assembly GCF_041296265.1 of Equus caballus. Lineage (NCBI taxonomy): Eukaryota > Metazoa > Chordata > Mammalia > Perissodactyla > Equidae > Equus > Equus caballus. The sequence continues at coordinate 2,312,943 of NC_091710.1, forward strand.
AACGTGCAGGCTTCTTTCCAAAGGGCGAGTTGGGCCCCACAGCATCTTGCTTCCAGCTCTTTGGGAAGCTAAGAAACAACTCGCTCTGCACAGTGCTCTTACAGCCTACCGGGAACATGTCTTCCAAAGGCCTGTGAAACGCAGTTTCTTTGCAGGCCTGATCTGGCTGAAGTAGGACTTCTGCTCTGGGTGTGCTACTTTGCCCTAGAGCTGAAAGGCACAACGTGCAGGCTTCTTTCCAAAGGGCGAGTTGGGCCCCACAGCATCTTGCTTCCAGCTCTTTGGGAAGCTAAGAAACAACTCGCTCTGCACAGTGCTCTTACAGCCTACCGGGAACATCTCTTCCAAAGGCCTGTGAAACGCAGTTTCTTTGCAGGCCTGATCTGGCTGAAGTAGGACTTCTGCTCTGGGTGTGCTACTTTGCCCTAGAGCTGAAAGGCACAACGTGCAGGCTTCTTTCCAAAGGGCGAGTTGGGCCCCACAGCATCTTGCTTCCAGTTCTTTGGGTAGCTAAGAAACAACTCGCTCTGCACAGTGCTCTTACAACCTACCGGGAACATCTCTTCCAAAGGCCTGTGAAACGCAGTTTCTTTGCAGGCCTGATCTGGCTGAAGTAGGACTTCTGCTCTGGGTGTGCTACTTTGCCCTAGAGCTGAAAGGCACAACGTGCAGGCTTCTTTCCAAAGGGCGAGTTGGGCCCCACAGCATCTTGCTTCCAGCTCTTTGGGAAGCTGAGAAACCACTCGCTCTGCACAGTTCTCTTACAGCCTAGTGGGAACATCTCTTCCAAAGGCCTGTGAAACGCAGTTTCTTTGCAGGCCTGATCTGGCTGAAGTAGGACTTCTGCTCTGGGTGTGCTACTTTGCCCTAGAGCTGAAAGGCACAACGTGCAGCTTTCTTTCCAAAGGGCGAGTTGGGCCCCACAGCATCTTGCTTCCAGCTCTTTGGGAAGCTAAGAAACAACTCGCTCTGCACAGTGCTCTTACAGCCTACCGGGAACATCTCTTCCAGAGGCCTGTGAAACGCAGTTTCTTTGAAGGCCTGATCTGGCTGAAGTAGGACTTCTGCTCTGGGTGTGCTACTTTGCCCTAGAGCTGAAAGGCACAACGTGCAGGCTTCTTTCCAAAGGGCGAGTTGGGCCCCACAGCATCTTGCTTCCAGCTCTTTGGGAAGCTAAGAAACCACTCGCTCTGCACAGTGTTCTTACAGCCTAGTGGGAACATCTCTTCCAAAGGCCTGTGAAACGCAGTTTCTTTGCAGGCCTGATCTGGCTGAAGTAGGACTTCTGCTCTGGGTGTGCTAATTTGCCCTAGAGCTGAAAGGCACAACGTGCAGGCTTCTTTCCAAAGGGCGAGTTGGGCCCCACAGCATCTTGCTTCCAGCTCTTTGGGAAGCTAAGAAACAACTCGCTCTGCACAGTGCTCTTACTGCCTTGTGGGAACATCTCTTCCAAAGGCCTGTGAAACGCAGTTTCTTTGCAGGCCTGATCTGGCTGAAGTAGGACTTCTGCTCTGGGTGTGCTACTTTGCCCTAGAGCTGAAAGGCACAACGTGCAGGCTTCTTTCCAAAGGGCGAGTTGGGCCCCACAGCATCTTGCTTCCAGCTCTTTGGGAAGCTAAGAAACAACTCGCTCTGCTCAGTGCTCTTACAGCCTACCGGGAACATCTCTTCCAAAGGCCTGTGAAACGCAGTTTCTTTGCAGGCCTGATCTGGCTGAAGTAGGACTTCTGCTCTGGGTGTGCTACTTTGCCCTAGAGCTGAAAGGCACAACGTGCAGGCTTCTTTCCAAAGGGCGAGTTGGGCCCCACAGCATCTTGCTTCCAGCTCTTTGGGAAGCTAAGAAACAACTCGCTCTGCACAGTGCTCTTACAGCCTACCGGGAACATGTCTTCCAAAGGCCTGTGAAACGCAGTTTCTTTGCAGGCCTGATCTGGCTGAAGTAGGACTTCTGCTCTGGGTGTGCTACTTTGCCCTAGAGCTGAAAGGCACAACGTGCAGGCTTCTTTCCAAAGGGTGAGTTGGGCTCCACAGCATCTTGCTTCCAGCTCTTTGGGAAGCTAAGAAACAACTCGCTCTGCACAGTGCTCTTACAGCCTACCGGGAACATGTCTTCCAAAGGCCTGTGAAACGCAGTTTCTTTGCAGGCCTGATCTGGCTGAAGTAGGACTTCTGCTCTGGGTGTGCTACTTTGCCCTAGAGCTGAAAGGCACAACGTGCAGGCTTCTTCCCAAAGGGCGAGTTGGGCCCCACAGCATCTTGCTTCCAGCTCTTTGGGAAGCTAAGAAACAACTCGCTCTGCACAGTGCTCTTACAGCCTACCGGGAACATCTCTTCCAAAGGCCTGTGAAACGCAGTTTCTTTGCAGGCCTGATCTGGCTGAAGTAGGACTTCGGCTCTGGGTGTGCTACTTTGCCCTAGAGCTGAAAGGCACAAAGTGCAGGCTTCTTTCCAAAGGGCGAGTTGGGCCCCACAGCATCTTGCTTCCAGCTCTTTGGGAAGCTAAGAAACAACTCGCTCTGCACAGTGCTCTTACAGCCTACCGGGAACATCTCTTCCAAAGGCCTGTGAAACGCAGTTTCTTTGCAGGCCTGATCTGGCTGAAGTAGGACTTCGGCTCTGGGTGTGCTACTTTGCCCTAGAGCTGAAAGGCACAACGTGCAGGCTTCTTTCCAAAGGGCGAGTTGGGCCCCACAGCATCTTGCTTCCAGCTCTTTGGGAAGCTAAGAAACAACTCGCTCTGCACAGTGCTCTTACAGCCTACCGGGAACATCTCTTCCAAAGGCCTGTGAAACGGAGTTTCTTTGCAGGCCTGATCTGGCTGAAGTAGGACTTCTGCTCTGGGTGTGCTACTTTGCCCTAGAGCTGAAAGGCACAACGTGCAGGCTTCTTTCCAAAGGGCGAGTTGGGCCCCACAGCATCTTGCTTCCAGCTCTTTGGGAAGCTAAGAAACAACTCGCTCTGCACAGTGCTCTTACAGCCTACCGGGAACATCTCTTCCAAAGGCCTGTGAAACCCAGTTTCTTTGCAGGCCTGATCTGGCTGAAGTAGGACTTCTGCTCTGGGTGTGCTACTTTGCCCTAGAGCTGAAAGGCACAACGTGCAGGCTTCTTTCCAAAGGGCGAGTTGGGCCCCACAGCATCTTGCTTCCAGCTCTTTGGGTAGCTAAGAAACAACTCGCTCTGCACAGTGCTCTTACAGCCTACCGGGAACATCTCTTCCAAAGGCCTGTGACACGCAGTTTCTTTGCAGGCCTGATCTGGCTGAAGTAGGACTTCTGCTCTGGGTGTGCTACTTTGCCCTAGAGCTGAAAGGCACAACGTGCAGGCTTCTTTCCAAAGGGCGAGTTGGGCCCCACAGCATCTTGCTTCCAGCTCTTTGGGAAGCTGAGAAACCACTCGCTCTGCACAGTGCTCTTACAGCCTAGTGGGAACATCTCTTCCAAAGGCCTGTGAAACGCAGTTTCTTTGCAGGCCTGATCTGGCTGAAGTAGGACTTCTGCTCTGGGTGTGCTACTTTGCCCTAGAGCTGAAAGGCACAACGTGCAGGTTTCTTTCCAAAGGGCGAGTTGGGCCCCACAGCATCTTGCTTCCAGCTCTTTGGGAAGCTAAGAAACAACTCGCTCTGCACAGTGCTCTTACAGCCTTGTGGGAACATCTCTTCCAAAGGCCTGTGAAACGCAGTTTCTTTGCAGGCCTGATCTGGCTGAAGTAGGACTTCTGCTCTGGGTGTGCTACTTTGCCCTAGAGCTGAAAGGCACAACGTGCAGGCTTCTTTCCAGAGGGCGAGTTGGGCCCCACAGCATCTTGCTTCCAGCTCTTTGGGAAGCTAAGAAACAACTCGCTCTGCACAGTGCTCTTACAGCCTACCGGGAACATCTCTTCCAGAGGCCTGTGAAACGCAGTTTCTTTGAAGGCCTGATCTGGCTGAAGTAGGACTTCTGCTCTGGGTGTGCTACTTTGCCCTAGAGCTGAAAGGCACAACGTGCAGGCTTCTTTCCAAAGGGCGAGTTGGGCCCCACAGCATCTTGCTTCCAGCTCTTTGGGAAGCTAAGAAACCACTCGCTCTGCACAGTGCTCTTACAGCCTACCGGGAACATGTCTTCCAAAGGCCTGTGAAACGCAGTTTCTTTGCAGGCCTGATCTGGCTGAAGTAGGACTTCGGCTCTGGGTGTGCTACTTTGCCCTAGAGCTGAAAGGCACAACGTGCAGGCTTCTTTCCAAAGGGCGAGTTGGGCCCCACAGCATCTTGCTTCCAGCACTTGGGGAAGCTAAGAAACAACTCGCTCTGCACAGTGCTCTTACAGCCTACCGGGAACATCTCTTCCAAAGGCCTGTGAAACGCAGTTTCTTTGCAGGCCTGATCTGGCTGAAGTAGGACTTCTGCTCTGGGTGTGCTACTTTGCCCTAGAGCTGAAAGGCACAACGTGCAGGCTTCTTTCCAAAGGGCGAGTTGGGCCCCACAGCATCTTGCTTCCAGCTCTTTGGGAAGCTAAGAAACCACTCGCTCTGCACAGTGCTCTTACAGCCTAGTGGGAACATCTCTTCCAAAGGGCTGTGAAACGCAGTTTCTTTGCAGGCCTGATCTGGCTGAAGTAGGACTTCTGCTCTGGGTGTGCTACTTTGCCCTAGAGCTGAAAGGCACAACGTGCAGGCTTCTTTCCAAAGGGCGAGTTGGGCCCCACAGCATCTTGCTTCCAGCTCTTTGGGAAGCTAAGAAACAACTCGCTCTGCACAGTGCTCTTACTGCCTTGTGGGAACATCTCTTCCAAAGGCCTGTGAAACGCAGTTTCTTTGCAGGCCTGATCTGGCTGAAGTAGGACTTCTGCTCTGGGTGTGCTACTTTGCCCTAGAGCTGAAAGGCACAACGTGCAGGCTTCTTTCCAAAGGGCGTGTTGGGGCCCACAGCATCTTGCTTCCAGCTCTTTGGGAAGCTAAGAAACAACTCGCTCTGCTCAGTGCTCTTACAGCCTACCGGGAACATCTCTTCCAAAGGCCTGTGAAACGCAGTTTCTTTGCAGGCCTGATCTGGCTGAAGTAGGACTTCGGCTCTGGGTGTGCTACTTTGCCCTAGAGCTGAAAGGCACAAAGTGCAGGCTTCTTTCCAAAGGGCGAGTTGGGCCCCACAGCATCTTGCTTCCAGCTCTTTGGGAAGCTAAGAAACAACTCGCTCTGCACAGTGCTCTTACAGCCTACCGGGAACATGTCTTCCAAAGGCCTGTGAAACGCAGTTTCTTTGCAGGCCTGATCTGGCTGAAGTAGGACTTCGGCTCTGGGTGTGCTACTTTGCCCTAGAGCTGAAAGGCACAACGTGCAGGCTTCTTTCCAAAGGGCGAGTTGGGCCCCACAGCATCTTGCTTCCAGCTCTTTGGGAAGCTAAGAAACAACTCGCTCTGCACAGTGCTCTTACAGCCTACCGGGAACATGTCTTCCAAAGGCCTGTGAAACGCAGTTTCTTTGCAGGCCTGATCTGGCTGAAGTAGGACTTCTGCTCTGGGTGTGCTACTTTGCCCTAGAGCTGAAAGGCACAACGTGCAGGCTTCTTTCCAAAGGGCGAGTTGGGCCCCACAGCATCTTGCTTCCAGCTCTTTGGGAAGCTAAGAAACAACTCGCTCTGCACAGTGCTCTTACAGCCTAGTGGGAACATCTCTTCCAAAGGCCTGTGAAACGCAGTTTCTTTGCAGGCCTGATCTGGCTGAAGTAGGACTTCGGCTCTGGGTGTGCTACTTTGCCCTAGAGCTGAAAGGCACAACGTGCAGGCTTCTTTCCAAAGGGCGAGTTGGGCCCCACAGCATCTTGCTTCCAGCTCTTTGGGAAGCTAAGAAACAACTCGCTCTGCACAGTGCTCTTACTGCCTTGTTGGAACATCTCTTCCAAAGGCCTGTGAAACGCAGTTTCTTTGCAGGCCTGATCTGGCTGAAGTAGGACTTCTGCTCTGGGTGTGCTACTTTGCCCTAGAGCTGAAAGGCACAACGTGCAGGCTTCTTTCCAAAGGGCGAGTTGGGCCCCACAGCATCTTGCTTCCAGCTCTTTGGGAAGCTAAGAAACCACTCGCTCTGCACAGTGCTCTTACAGCCTTGTGGGAACATCTCTTCCAAAGGCCTGTGAAACGCAGTTTCTTTGCAGGCCTGATCTGGCTGAAGTAGGACTTCTGCTCTGGGTGTGCTACTTTGCCCTAGAGCTGAAAGGCACAACGTGCAGGCTTCTTTCCAAAGGGCGAGTTGGGCCCCACAGCATCTTGCTCCCAGCTCTTTGGGAAGCTAAGAAACAACTCGCTCTGCACAGTACTCTTACAGCCTACCGGGAACATGTCTTCCAAAGGCCTGTGAAACGCAGTTTCTTTGCAGGCCTGATCTGGCTGAAGTAGGACTTCTGCTCTGGGTGTGCTACTTTGCCCTAGAGCTGAAAGGCACAACGTGCAGGCTTCTTTCCAAAGGGCGAGTTGGGCCCCACAGCATCTTGCTTCCAGCTCTTTGGGAAGCTAAGAAACAACTCGCTCTGCAGAGTGCTCTTACAGCCTCGTGGGAACATCTCTTCCAAAGGCCTGTGAAACGCAGTTTCTTTGCAGGCCTGATCTGGCTGAAGTATGACTTCTGCTCTGGGTGTGCTACTTTGCCCTAGAGCTGAAAGGCACAACGTGCAGGCTTCTTTCCAAAGGGCGAGTTGGGCCCCACAGCATCTTGCTTCCAGCTCTTTGGGAAGCTAAGAAACAACTCGCTCTGCACAGTGCTCTTACAGCCTACCCGGAACATCTCTTCCAAAGGCCAGTGAAACGCAGTTTCTTTCCAGGCCTGATCTGGCTGAAGTAGGACTTCTGCTCTGGGTGTGCTACTTTGCCCTAGAGCTGAAAGGCACAACGTGCAGGCTTCTTTCCAAAGGGCGAGTTGGGCCCCACAGCATCTTGCTTCCAGCTCTTTGGGAAGCTGAGAAACCACTCGCTCTGCACAGTGCTCTTACAGCATAGTGGGAACATCTCTTCCAAAGGCCTGTGAAACGCAGTTTCTTTGCAGGCCTGATCTGGCTGAAGTAGGACTTCTGCTCTGGGTGTGCTACTTTGCCCTAGAGCTGAAAGGCACAACGTGCAGGCTTCTTTCCAAAGGGCGAGTTGGGCCCCACAGCATCTTGCTTCCAGCTCTTTGGGAAGCTAAGACACAACTCGCTCTGCACAGTGCTCTTACAGCCTAGTGGGAACATCTCTTCCAAAGGCCTGTGAAACGCAGTTTCTTTGCAGGCCTGATCTGGCTGAAGTAGGACTTCTGCTCTGGGTGTGCTACTTTGCCCTAGAGCTGAAAGGCACAACGTGCAGGCTTCTTTCCAAAGGGCGAGTTGGGCCCCACAGCATCTTGCTTCCAGCTCTTTGGGAAGCTAAGAAACAACTCGCTCTGTACAGTGCTCTTACAGCCTACCGGGAACATCTCTTCCAAAGGCCTGTGAAACGCAGTTTCTTTGCAGGCCTGATCTGGCTGAAGTAGCACTTCTGCTCTGGGTTTGCTACTTTGCCCTAGAGCTGAAAGGCACAACGTGCAGGCTTCTTTCCAAAGGGCGAGTTGGGCCGCACAGCATCTTGCTTCCAGCTCTTTGGGAAGCTAAGAAACAACTCGCTCTGCACAGTGCTCTTACAGCCTACCGGGATCATCTCTTCCAAAGGCCTGTTAAACGCAGTTTCTTTGCAGGCCTGATCTGGCTGAAGTAGGACTTCTGCTCAGGGTGTGCTACTTTGCCCTAGAGCTGAAAGGCACAACGTTCAGGCTTCTTTCCAAAGGGCGAGTTGGGCCCCACAGCATCTTGCTTCCAGATCTTTGGGAAGCTAAGAAACCACTCGCTCTGCACAGTGCTCTTACAGCCTAGTGGGAACATCTCTTCCAAAGGCCTGTGAAACGCAGTTTCTTTGCAGGCCTGATCTGGCTGAAGTAGGACTTCTGCTCTGGGTGTGCTACTTTGCCCTAGAGCTGAAAGGCACAACGTGCAGGCTTCTTTCCAAAGGGCGAGTTGGGACCCACAGCATCTTGCTTCCAGCTCTTTGGGAAGCTAAGAAACCACTCGCTCTGCACAGTGCTCTTACAGCCTAGTGGGAACATCTCTTCCAAAGGCCTGTGAAACGCAGTTTCTTTGCAGGCCTGATCTGGCTGAAGTAGGACTTCTGCTCTGGGTGTGCTACTTTGCCCTAGAGCTGAAAGGCACAACGTGCAGGCTTCTTTCCAAAGGGCGAGTTGGGCCCCACAGCATCTTGCTTCCAGCTCTTTGGGAAGCTAAGAAACAACTCGCTCTGCACAGTGCTCTTACAGCCTACCGGGAACATCTGTTCCAAAGGCCTGTGAAACGCAGTTTCTTTGCAGGCCTGATCTGGCTGAAGTAGGACTTCTGCTCTGGGTGTGCTACTTTGCCCTAGAGCTGAAAGGCACAACGTGCAGGCTTCTTTCCAAAGGGCGAGTTGGGCACCACAGCATCTTGCTTCCAGCTTTTTGGGAAGCTAAGAAACAACTCGCTCTGCACAGTGCTCTTACAGCCTAGTGGGAACATCTCTTCCAAAGGCCTGTGAAACGCAGTTTCTTTGCAGGCCTGATCTGGCTGAAGTAGGACTTCTGCTCTGGGTGTGCTACTTTGCCCTAGAGCTGAAAGGCACAACGTGCAGGCTTCTTTCCAAAGGGCGAGTTGGGCCCCACAGCATCTTGCTTCCAGCTCTTTGGGAAGCTAAGACACAACTCGCTCTGCACAGTGCTCTTACAGCCTAGTGGGAACATCTCTTCCAAAGGCCTGTGAAACGCAGTTTCTTTGCAGGCCTGATCTGGCTGAAGTAGGACTTCTGCTCTGGGTGTGCTACTTTGCCCTAGAGCTGAAAGGCACAACGTGCAGGCTTCTTTCCAAAGGGCGAGTTGGGCCCCACAGCATCTTGCTTCCAGCTCTTTGGGAAGCTGAGAAACCACTCGCTCTGCACAGTGCTCTTACAGCCTAGTGGGAACATCTCTTCCAAAGGCCTGTGAAACGCAGTTTCTTTGCAGGCCTGATCTGGCTGAAGTAGGACTTCTGCTCTGGGTGTGCTACTTTGCCCTAGAGCTGAAAGGCACAACGTGCAGGTTTCTTTCCAAAGGGCGAGTTGGGCCCCACAGCATCTTGCTTCCAGCTCTTTGGGAAGCTAAGAAACAACTCGCTCTGCACAGTGCTCTTACAGCCTTGTGGGAACATCTCTTCCAAAGGCCTGTGAAACGCAGTTTCTTTGCAGGCCTGATCTGGCTGAAGTAGGACTTCTGCTCTGGGTGTGCTACTTTGCCCTAGAGCTGAAAGGCACAACGTGCAGGCTTCTTTCCAGAGGGCGAGTTGGGCCCCACAGCATCTTGCTTCCAGCTCTTTGGGAAGCTAAGAAACAACTCGCTCTGCACAGTGCTCTTACAGCCTACCGGGAACATCTCTTCCAGAGGCCTGTGAAACGCAGTTTCTTTGAAGGCCTGATCTGGCTGAAGTAGGACTTCTGCTCTGGGTGTGCTACTTTGCCCTAGAGCTGAAAGGCACAACGTGCAGGCTTCTTTCCAAAGGGCGAGTTGGGCCCCACAGCATCTTGCTTCCAGCTCTTTGGGAAGCTAAGAAACCACTCGCTCTGCACAGTGCTCTTACAGCCTACCGGGAACATGTCTTCCAAAGGCCTGTGAAACGCAGTTTCTTTGCAGGCCTGATCTGGCTGAAGTAGGACTTCGGCTCTGGGTGTGCTACTTTGCCCTAGAGCTGAAAGGCACAACGTGCAGGCTTCTTTCCAAAGGGCAAGTTGGGCCCCACAGCATCTTGCTTCCAGCACTTGGGGAAGCTAAGAAACAACTCGCTCTGCACAGTGCTCTTACAGCCTACCGGGAACATCTCTTCCAAAGGCCTGTGAAACGCAGTTTCTTTGCAGGCCTGATCTGGCTGAAGTAGGACTTCTGCTCTGGGTGTGCTACTTTGCCCTAGAGCTGAAAGGCACAACGTGCAGGCTTCTTTCCAAAGGGCGAGTTGGGCCCCACAGCATCTTGCTTCCAGCTCTTTGGGAAGCTAAGAAACCACTCGCTCTGCACAGTGCTCTTACAGCCTAGTGGGAACATCTCTTCCAAAGGGCTGTGAAACGCAGTTTCTTTGCAGGCCTGATCTGGCTGAAGTAGGACTTCTGCTCTGGGTGTGCTACTTTGCCCTAGAGCTGAAAGGCACAACGTGCAGGCTTCTTTCCAAAGGGCGAGTTGGGCCCCACAGCATCTTGCTTCCAGCTCTTTGGGAAGCTAAGAAACAACTCGCTCTGCACAGTGCTCTTACTGCCTTGTGGGAACATCTCTTCCAAAGGCCTGTGAAACGCAGTTTCTTTGCAGGCCTGATCTGGCTGAAGTAGGACTTCTGCTCTGGGTGTGCTACTTTGCCCTAGAGCTGAAAGGCACAACGTGCAGGCTTCTTTCCAAAGGGCGTGTTGGGGCCCACAGCATCTTGCTTCCAGCTCTTTGGGAAGCTAAGAAACAACTCGCTCTGCTCAGTGCTCTTACAGCCTACCGGGAACATCTCTTCCAAAGGCCTGTGAAACGCAGTTTCTTTGCAGGCCTGATCTGGCTGAAGTAGGACTTCTGCTCTGGGTGTGCTACTTTGCCCTAGAGCTGAAAGGCACAAAGTGCAGGCTTCTTTCCAAAGGGCGAGTTGGGCCCCACAGCATCTTGCTTCCAGCTCTTTGGGAAGCTAAGAAACAACTCGCTCTGCACAGTGCTCTTACAGCCTACCGGGAACATGTCTTCCAAAGGCCTGTGAAACGCAGTTTCTTTGCAGGCCTGATCTGGCTGAAGTAGGACTTCGGCTCTGGGTGTGCTACTTTGCCCTAGAGCTGAAAGGCACAACGTGCAGGCGTCTTTCCAAAGGGCGAGTTGGGCCCCACAGCATCTTGCTTCCAGCTCTTTGGGAAGCTAAGAAACAACTCGCTCTGCACAGTGCTCTTACAGCCTACCGGGAACATGTCTTCCAAAGGCCTGTGAAACGCAGTTTCTTTGCAGGCCTGATCTGGCTGAAGTAGGACTTCTGCTCTGGGTGTGCTACTTTGCCCTAGAGCTGAAAGGCACAACGTGCAGGCTTCTTTCCAAAGGGCGAGTTGGGCCCCACAGCATCTTGCTTCCAGCTCTTTGGGAAGCTAAGAAACAACTCGCTCTGCACAGTGCTCTTACAGCCTAGTGGGAACATCTCTTCCAAAGGCCTGTGAAACGCAGTTTCTTTGCAGGCCTGATCTGGCTGAAGTAGGACTTCGGCTCTGGGTGTGCTACTTTGCCCTAGAGCTGAAAGGCACAACGTGCAGGCTTCTTTCCAAAGGGCGAGTTGGGCCCCACAGCATCTTGCTTCCAGCTCTTTGGGAAGCTAAGAAACAACTCGCTCTGCACAGTGCTCTTACTGCCTTGTTGGAACATCTCTTCCAAAGGCCTGTGAAACGCAGTTTCTTTGCAGGCCTGATCTGGCTGAAGTAGGACTTCTGCTCTGGGTGTGCTACTTTGCCCTAGAGCTGAAAGGCACAACGTGCAGGCTTCTTTCCAAAGGGCGAGTTGGGCCCCACAGCATCTTGCTTCCAGCTCTTTGGGAAGCTAAGAAACCACTCGCTCTGCACAGTGCTCTTACAGCCTTGTGGGAACATCTCTTCCAAAGGCCTGTGAAACGCAGTTTCTTTGCAGGCCTGATCTGGCTGAAGTAGGACTTCTGCTCTGGGTGTGCTACTTTGCCCTAGAGCTGAAAGGCACAACGTGCAGGCTTCTTTCCAAAGGGCGAGTTGGGCCCCACAGCATCTTGCTCCCAGCTCTTTGGGAAGCTAAGAAACAACTCGCTCTGCACAGTACTCTTACAGCCTACCGGGAACATGTCTTCCAAAGGCCTGTGAAACGCAGTTTCTTTGCAGGCCTGATCTGGCTGAAGTAGGACTTCTGCTCTGGGTGTGCTACTTTGCCCTAGAGCTGAAAGGCACAACGTGCAGGCTTCTTTCCAAAGGGCGAGTTGGGCCCCACAGCATCTTGCTTCCAGCTCTTTGGGAAGCTAAGAAACAACTCGCTCTGCAGAGTGCTCTTACAGCCTCGTGGGAACATCTCTTCCAAAGGCCTGTGAAACGCAGTTTCTTTGCAGGCCTGATCTGGCTGAAGTATGACTTCTGCTCTGGGTGTGCTACTTTGCCCTAGAGCTGAAAGGCACAACGTGCAGGCTTCTTTCCAAAGGGCGAGTTGTGCCCCACAGCATCTTGCTTCCAGCTCTTTGGGAAGCTAAGAAACAACTCGCTCTGCACAGTGCTCTTACAGCCTACCCGGAACATCTCTTCCAAAGGCCAGTGAAACGCAGTTTCTTTCCAGGCCTGATCTGGCTGAAGTAGGACTTCTGCTCTGGGTGTGCTACTTTGCCCTAGAGCTGAAAGGCACAACGTGCAGGCTTCTTTCCAAAGGGCGAGTTGGGCCCCACAGCATCTTGCTTCCAGCTCTTTGGGAAGCTGAGAAACCACTCGCTCTGCACAGTGCTCTTACAGCATAGTGGGAACATCTCTTCCAAAGGCCTGTGAAACGCAGTTTCTTTGCAGGCCTGATCTGGCTGAAGTAGGACTTCTGCTCTGGGTGTGCTACTTTGCCCTAGAGCTGAAAGGCACAACGTGCAGGCTTCTTTCCAAAGGGCGAGTTGGGCCCCACAGCATCTTGCTTCCAGCTCTTTGGGAAGCTAAGACACAACTCGCTCTGCACAGTGCTCTTACAGCCTAGTGGGAACATCTCTTCCAAAGGCCTGTGAAACGCAGTTTCTTTGCAGGCCTGATCTGGCTGAAGTAGGACTTCTGCTCTGGGTGTGCTACTTTGCCCTAGAGCTGAAAGGCACAACGTGCAGGCTTCTTTCCAAAGGGCGAGTTGGGCCCCACAGCATCTTGCTTCCAGCTCTTTGGGAAGCTAAGAAACAACTCGCTCTGTACAGTGCTCTTACAGCCTACCGGGAACATCTCTTCCAAAGGCCTGTGAAACGCAGTTTCTTTGCAGGCCTGATCTGGCTGAAGTAGCACTTCTGCTCTGGGTTTGCTACTTTGCCCTAGAGCTGAAAGGCACAACGTGCAGGCTTCTTTCCAAAGGGCGAGTTGGGCCGCACAGCATCTTGCTTCCAGCTCTTTGGGAAGCTAAGAAACAACTCGCTCTGCACAGTGCTCTTACAGCCTACCGGGATCATCTCTTCCAAAGGCCTGTTAAACGCAGTTTCTTTGCAGGCCTGATCTGGCTGAAGTAGGACTTCTGCTCAGGGTGTGCTACTTTGCCCTAGAGCTGAAAGGCACAACGTTCAGGCTTCTTTCCAAAGGGCGAGTTGGGCCCCACAGCATCTTGCTTCCAGATCTTTGGGAAGCTAAGAAACCACTCGCTCTGCACAGTGCTCTTACAGCCTAGTGGGAACATCTCTTCCAAAGGCCTGTGAAACGCAGTTTCTTTGCAGGCCTGATCTGGCTGAAGTAGGACTTCTGCTCTGGGTGTGCTACTTTGCCCTAGAGCTGAAAGGCACAACGTGCAGGCTTCTTTCCAAAGGGCGAGTTGGGACCCACAGCATCTTGCTTCCAGCTCTTTGGGAAGCTAAGAAACCACTCGCTCTGCACAGTGCTCTTACAGCCTAGTGGGAACATCTCTTCCAAAGGGCTGTGAAACGCAGTTTCTTTGCAAGCCTGATCTGGCTGAAGTAGGACTTCTGCTCTGGGTGTGCTACTTTGCCCTAGAGCTGAAAGGCACAACGTGCAGGCTTCTTTCCAAAGGGCGAGTTGGGCCCCACAGCATCTTGCTTCCAGCTCTTTGGGAAGCTAAGAAACAACTCGCTCTGCACAGTGCTCTTACAGCCTACCGGGAACATCTGTTCCAAAGGCCTGTGAAACGCAGTTTCTTTGCAGGCCTGATCTGGCTGAAGTAGGACTTCTGCTCTGGGTGTGCTACTTTGCCCTAGAGCTGAAAGGCACAACGTGCAGGCTTCTTTCCAAAGGGCGAGTTGGGCACCACAGCATCTTGCTTCCAGCTTTTTGGGAAGCTAAGAAACAACTCGCTCTGCACAGTGCTCTTACAGCCTAGTGGGAACATCTCTTCCAAAGGCCTGTGAAACGCAGTTTCTTTGCAGGCCTGATCTGGCTGAAGTAGGACTTCTGCTCTGGGTGTGCTACTTTGCCCTAGAGCTGAAAGGCACAACGTGCAGGCTTCTTTCCAAAGGGCGAGTTGGGCCCCACAGCATCTTGCTTCCAGCTCTTTGGGAAGCTAAGACACAACTCGCTCTGCACAGTGCTCTTACAGCCTAGTGGGAACATCTCTTCCAAAGGCCTGTGAAACGCAGTTTCTTTGCAGGCCTGATCTGGCTGAAGTAGGACTTCTGCTCTGGGTGTGCTACTTTGCCCTAGAGCTGAAAGGCACAACGTGCAGGCTTCTTTCCAAAGGGCGAGTTGGGCCCCACAGCATCTTGCTTCCAGCTCTTTGGGAAGCTAAGAAACAACTCGCTCTGCACAGTGCTCTTACAGCCTACCGGGAACATCTGTTCCAAAGGCCTGTGAAACGCAGTTTCTTTGCAGGCCTGATCTGGCTGAAGTAGGACTTCTGCTCTGGGTGTGCTACTTTGCCCTAGAGCTGAAAGGCACAACGTGCAGGCTTCTTTCCAAAGGGCGAGTTGGGCCCCACAGCATCTTGCTTCCAGCTCTTTGGGAAGCTAAGAAACCACTCGCTCTGCACAGTGCTCTTACAGCCTACCGGGAACATGTCTTCCAAAGGCCTGTGAAACGCAGTTTCTTTGCAGGCCTGATCTGGCTGAAGTAGGACTTCGGCTCTGGGTGTGCTACTTTGCCCTAGAGCTGAAAGGCACAACGTGCAGGCTTCTTTCCAAAGGGCGAGTTGGGCCCCACAGCATCTTGCTTCCAGCACTTGGGGAAGCTAAGAAACAACTCGCTCTGCACAGTGCTCTTACAGCCTACCGGGAACATCTCTTCCAAAGGCCTGTGAAACGCAGTTTCTTTGCAGGCCTGATCTGGCTGAAGTAGGACTTCTGCTCTGGGTGTGCTACTTTGCCCTAGAGCTGAAAGGCACAACGTGCAGGCTTCTTTCCAAAGGGCGAGTTGGGCCCCACAGCATCTTGCTTCCAGCTCTTTGGGAAGCTAAGAAACCACTCGCTCTGCACAGTGCTCTTACAGCCTAGTGGGAACATCTCTTCCAAAGGGCTGTGAAACGCAGTTTCTTTGCAGGCCTGATCTGGCTGAAGTAGGACTTCTGCTCTGGGTGTGCTACTTTGCCCTAGAGCTGAAAGGCACAACGTGCAGGCTTCTTTCCAAAGGGCGAGTTGGGCCCCACAGCATCTTGCTTCCAGCTCTTTGGGAAGCTAAGAAACAACTCGCTCTGCACAGTGCTCTTACTGCCTTGTGGGAACATCTCTTCCAAAGGCCTGTGAAACGCAGTTTCTTTGCAGGCCTGATCTGGCTGAAGTAGGACTTCTGCTCTGGGTGTGCTACTTTGCCCTAGAGCTGAAAGGCACAACGTGCAGGCTTCTTTCCAAAGGGCGTGTTGGGGCCCACAGCATCTTGCTTCCAGCTCTTTGGGAAGCTAAGAAACAACTCGCTCTGCTCAGTGCTCTTACAGCCTACCGGGAACATCTCTTCCAAAGGCCTGTGAAACGCAGTTTCTTTGCAGGCCTGATCTGGCTGAAGTAGGACTTCTGCTCTGGGTGTGCTACTTTGCCCTAGAGCTGAAAGGCACAAAGTGCAGGCTTCTTTCCAAAGGGCGAGTTGGGCCCCACAGCATCTTGCTTCCAGCTCTTTGGGAAGCTAAGAAACAACTCGCTCTGCACAGTGCTCTTACAGCCTACCGGGAACATGTCTTCCAAAGGCCTGTGAAACGCAGTTTCTTTGCAGGCCTGATCTGGCTGAAGTAGGACTTCGGCTCTGGGTGTGCTACTTTGCCCTAGAGCTGAAAGGCACAACGTGCAGGCGTCTTTCCAAAGGGCGAGTTGGGCCCCACAGCATCTTGCTTCCAGCTCTTTGGGAAGCTAAGAAACAACTCGCTCTGCACAGTGCTCTTACAGCCTACCGGGAACATGTCTTCCAAAGGCCTGTGAAACGCAGTTTCTTTGCAGGCCTGATCTGGCTGAAGTAGGACTTCTGCTCTGGGTGTGCTACTTTGCCCTAGAGCTGAAAGGCACAACGTGCAGGCTTCTTTCCAAAGGGCGAGTTGGGCCCCACAGCATCTTGCTTCCAGCTCTTTGGGAAGCTAAGAAACAACTCGCTCTGCACAGTGCTCTTACAGCCTAGTGGGAACATCTCTTCCAAAGGCCTGTGAAACGCAGTTTCTTTGCAGGCCTGATCTGGCTGAAGTAGGACTTCGGCTCTGGGTGTGCTACTTTGCCCTAGAGCTGAAAGGCACAACGTGCAGGCTTCTTTCCAAAGGGCGAGTTGGGCCCCACAGCATCTTGCTTCCAGCTCTTTGGGAAGCTAAGAAACAACTCGCTCTGCACAGTGCTCTTACTGCCTTGTTGGAACATCTCTTCCAAAGGCCTGTGAAACGCAGTTTCTTTGCAGGCCTGATCTGGCTGAAGTAGGACTTCTGCTCTGGGTGTGCTACTTTGCCCTAGAGCTGAAAGGCACAACGTGCAGGCTTCTTTCCAAAGGGCGAGTTGGGCCCCACAGCATCTTGCTTCCAGCTCTTTGGGAAGCTAAGAAACCACTCGCTCTGCACAGTGCTCTTACAGCCTTGTGGGAACATCTCTTCCAAAGGCCTGTGAAACGCAGTTTCTTTGCAGGCCTGATCTGGCTGAAGTAGGACTTCTGCTCTGGGTGTGCTACTTTGCCCTAGAGCTGAAAGGCACAACGTGCAGGCTTCTTTCCAAAGGGCGAGTTGGGCCCCACAGCATCTTGCTCCCAGCTCTTTGGGAAGCTAAGAAACAACTCGCTCTGCACAGTACTCTTACAGCCTACCGGGAACATGTCTTCCAAAGGCCTGTGAAACGCAGTTTCTTTGCAGGCCTGATCTGGCTGAAGTAGGACTTCTGCTCTGGGTGTGCTACTTTGCCCTAGAGCTGAAAGGCACAACGTGCAGGCTTCTTTCCAAAGGGCGAGTTGGGCCCCACAGCATCTTGCTTCCAGCTCTTTGGGAAGCTAAGAAACAACTCGCTCTGCAGAGTGCTCTTACAGCCTCGTGGGAACATCTCTTCCAAAGGCCTGTGAAACGCAGTTTCTTTGCAGGCCTGATCTGGCTGAAGTATGACTTCTGCTCTGGGTGTGCTACTTTGCCCTAGAGCTGAAAGGCACAACGTGCAGGCTTCTTTCCAAAGGGCGAGTTGTGCCCCACAGCATCTTGCTTCCAGCTCTTTGGGAAGCTAAGAAACAACTCGCTCTGCACAGTGCTCTTACAGCCTACCCGGAACATCTCTTCCAAAGGCCAGTGAAACGCAGTTTCTTTCCAGGCCTGATCTGGCTGAAGTAGGACTTCTGCTCTGGGTGTGCTACTTTGCCCTAGAGCTGAAAGGCACAACGTGCAGGCTTCTTTCCAAAGGGCGAGTTGGGCCCCACAGCATCTTGCTTCCAGCTCTTTGGGAAGCTGAGAAACCACTCGCTCTGCACAGTGCTCTTACAGCATAGTGGGAACATCTCTTCCAAAGGCCTGTGAAACGCAGTTTCTTTGCAGGCCTGATCTGGCTGAAGTAGGACTTCTGCTCTGGGTGTGCTACTTTGCCCTAGAGCTGAAAGGCACAACGTGCAGGCTTCTTTCCAAAGGGCGAGTTGGGCCCCACAGCATCTTGCTTCCAGCTCTTTGGGAAGCTAAGACACAACTCGCTCTGCACAGTGCTCTTACAGCCTAGTGGGAACATCTCTTCCAAAGGCCTGTGAAACGCAGTTTCTTTGCAGGCCTGATCTGGCTGAAGTAGGACTTCTGCTCTGGGTGTGCTACTTTGCCCTAGAGCTGAAAGGCACAACGTGCAGGCTTCTTTCCAAAGGGCGAGTTGGGCCCCACAGCATCTTGCTTCCAGCTCTTTGGGAAGCTAAGAAACAACTCGCTCTGTACAGTGCTCTTACAGCCTACCGGGAACATCTCTTCCAAAGGCCTGTGAAACGCAGTTTCTTTGCAGGCCTGATCTGGCTGAAGTAGCACTTCTGCTCTGGGTTTGCTACTTTGCCCTAGAGCTGAAAGGCACAACGTGCAGGCTTCTTTCCAAAGGGCGAGTTGGGCCGCACAGCATCTTGCTTCCAGCTCTTTGGGAAGCTAAGAAACAACTCGCTCTGCACAGTGCTCTTACAGCCTACCGGGATCATCTCTTCCAAAGGCCTGTTAAACGCAGTTTCTTTGCAGGCCTGATCTGGCTGAAGTAGGACTTCTGCTCAGGGTGTGCTACTTTGCCCTAGAGCTGAAAGGCACAACGTTCAGGCTTCTTTCCAAAGGGCGAGTTGGGCCCCACAGCATCTTGCTTCCAGATCTTTGGGAAGCTAAGAAACCACTCGCTCTGCACAGTGCTCTTACAGCCTAGTGGGAACATCTCTTCCAAAGGCCTGTGAAACGCAGTTTCTTTGCAGGCCTGATCTGGCTGAAGTAGGACTTCTGCTCTGGGTGTGCTACTTTGCCCTAGAGCTGAAAGGCACAACGTGCAGGCTTCTTTCCAAAGGGCGAGTTGGGACCCACAGCATCTTGCTTCCAGCTCTTTGGGAAGCTAAGAAACCACTCGCTCTGCACAGTGCTCTTACAGCCTAGTGGGAACATCTCTTCCAAAGGGCTGTGAAACGCAGTTTCTTTGCAGGCCTGATCTGGCTGAAGTAGGACTTCTGCTCTGGGTGTGCTACTTTGCCCTAGAGCTGAAAGGCACAACGTGCAGGCTTCTTTCCAAAGGGCGAGTTGGGCCCCACAGCATCTTGCTTCCA
The DNA here is from genome assembly GCF_041296265.1 of Equus caballus. Classification (NCBI taxonomy): domain Eukaryota; kingdom Metazoa; phylum Chordata; class Mammalia; order Perissodactyla; family Equidae; genus Equus; species Equus caballus. Next base: position 2,331,783 of record NC_091710.1, read on the forward strand.
GCTCTTTGGGAAGCTAAGAAACAACTCGCTCTGCACAGTGCTCTTACAGCCTACCGGGAACATCTGTTCCAAAGGCCTGTGAAACGCAGTTTCTTTGCAGGCCTGATCTGGCTGAAGTAGGACTTCTGCTCTGGGTGTGCTACTTTGCCCTAGAGCTGAAAGGCACAACGTGCAGGCTTCTTTCCAAAGGGCGAGTTGGGCACCACAGCATCTTGCTTCCAGCTTTTTGGGAAGCTAAGAAACAACTCGCTCTGCACAGTGCTCTTACAGCCTAGTGGGAACATCTCTTCCAAAGGCCTGTGAAACGCAGTTTCTTTGCAGGCCTGATCTGGCTGAAGTAGGACTTCTGCTCTGGGTGTGCTACTTTGCCCTAGAGCTGAAAGGCACAACGTGCAGGCTTCTTTCCAAAGGGCGAGTTGGGCCCCACAGCATCTTGCTTCCAGCTCTTTGGGAAGCTAAGACACAACTCGCTCTGCACAGTGCTCTTACAGCCTAGTGGGAACATCTCTTCCAAAGGCCTGTGAAACGCAGTTTCTTTGCAGGCCTGATCTGGCTGAAGTAGGACTTCTGCTCTGGGTGTGCTACTTTGCCCTAGAGCTGAAAGGCACAACGTGCAGGCTTCTTTCCAAAGGGCGAGTTGGGCCCCACAGCATCTTGCTTCCAGCTCTTTGGGAAGCTAAGAAACAACTCGCTCTGCACAGTGCTCTTACAGCCTACCGGGAACATCTGTTCCAAAGGCCTGTGAAACGCAGTTTCTTTGCAGGCCTGATCTGGCTGAAGTAGGACTTCTGCTCTGGGTGTGCTACTTTGCCCTAGAGCTGAAAGGCACAACGTGCAGGCTTCTTTCCAAAGGGCGAGTTGGGCACCACAGCATCTTGCTTCCAGCTTTTTGGGAAGCTAAGAAACAACTCGCTCTGCACAGTGCTCTTACAGCCTAGTGGGAACATCTCTTCCAAAGGCCTGTGAAACGCAGTTTCTTTGCAGGCCTGATCTGGCTGAAGTAGGACTTCTGCTCTGGGTGTGCTACTTTGCCCTAGAGCTGAAAGGCACAACGTGCAGGCTTCTTTCCAAAGGGCGAGTTGGGCCCCACAGCATCTTGCTTCCAGCTCTTTGGGAAGCTAAGACACAACTCGCTCTGCACAGTGCTCTTACAGCCTAGTGGGAACATCTCTTCCAAAGGCCTGTGAAACGCAGTTTCTTTGCAGGCCTGATCTGGCTGAAGTAGGACTTCTGCTCTGGGTGTGCTACTTTGCCCTAGAGCTGAAAGGCACAACGTGCAGGCTTCTTTCCAAAGGGCGAGTTGGGCCCCACAGCATCTTGCTTCCAGCTCTTTGGGAAGCTGAGAAACCACTCGCTCTGCACAGTGCTCTTACAGCCTAGTGGGAACATCTCTTCCAAAGGCCTGTGAAACGCAGTTTCTTTGCAGGCCTGATCTGGCTGAAGTAGGACTTCTGCTCTGGGTGTGCTACTTTGCCCTAGAGCTGAAAGGCACAACGTGCAGGTTTCTTTCCAAAGGGCGAGTTGGGCCCCACAGCATCTTGCTTCCAGCTCTTTGGGAAGCTAAGAAACAACTCGCTCTGCACAGTGCTCTTACAGCCTTGTGGGAACATCTCTTCCAAAGGCCTGTGAAACGCAGTTTCTTTGCAGGCCTGATCTGGCTGAAGTAGGACTTCTGCTCTGGGTGTGCTACTTTGCCCTAGAGCTGAAAGGCACAACGTGCAGGCTTCTTTCCAGAGGGCGAGTTGGGCCCCACAGCATCTTGCTTCCAGCTCTTTGGGAAGCTAAGAAACAACTCGCTCTGCACAGTGCTCTTACAGCCTACCGGGAACATCTCTTCCAGAGGCCTGTGAAACGCAGTTTCTTTGAAGGCCTGATCTGGCTGAAGTAGGACTTCTGCTCTGGGTGTGCTACTTTGCCCTAGAGCTGAAAGGCACAACGTGCAGGCTTCTTTCCAAAGGGCGAGTTGGGCCCCACAGCATCTTGCTTCCAGCTCTTTGGGAAGCTAAGAAACCACTCGCTCTGCACAGTGCTCTTACAGCCTACCGGGAACATGTGTTCCAAAGGCCTGTGAAACGCAGTTTCTTTGCAGGCCTGATCTGGCTGAAGTAGGACTTCGGCTCTGGGTGTGCTACTTTGCCCTAGAGCTGAAAGGCACAACGTGCAGGCTTCTTTCCAAAGGGCGAGTTGGGCCCCACAGCATCTTGCTTCCAGCACTTGGGGAAGCTAAGAAACAACTCGCTCTGCACAGTGCTCTTACAGCCTACCGGGAACATCTCTTCCAAAGGCCTGTGAAACGCAGTTTCTTTGCAGGCCTGATCTGGCTGAAGTAGGACTTCTGCTCTGGGTGTGCTACTTTGCCCTAGAGCTGAAAGGCACAACGTGCAGGCTTCTTTCCAAAGGGCGAGTTGGGCCCCACAGCATCTTGCTTCCAGCTCTTTGGGAAGCTAAGAAACCACTCGCTCTGCACAGTGCTCTTACAGCCTAGTGGGAACATCTCTTCCAAAGGGCTGTGAAACGCAGTTTCTTTGCAGGCCTGATCTGGCTGAAGTAGGACTTCTGCTCTGGGTGTGCTACTTTGCCCTAGAGCTGAAAGGCACAACGTGCAGGCTTCTTTCCAAAGGGCGAGTTGGGCCCCACAGCATCTTGCTTCCAGCTCTTTGGGAAGCTAAGAAACAACTCGCTCTGCACAGTGCTCTTACTGCCTTGTGGGAACATCTCTTCCAAAGGCCTGTGAAACGCAGTTTCTTTGCAGGCCTGATCTGGCTGAAGTAGGACTTCTGCTCTGGGTGTGCTACTTTGCCCTAGAGCTGAAAGGCACAACGTGCAGGCTTCTTTCCAAAGGGCGTGTTGGGGCCCACAGCATCTTGCTTCCAGCTCTTTGGGAAGCTAAGAAACAACTCGCTCTGCTCAGTGCTCTTACAGCCTACCGGGAACATCTCTTCCAAAGGCCTGTGAAACGCAGTTTCTTTGCAGGCCTGATCTGGCTGAAGTAGGACTTCGGCTCTGGGTGTGCTACTTTGCCCTAGAGCTGAAAGGCACAAAGTGCAGGCTTCTTTCCAAAGGGCGAGTTGGGCCCCACAGCATCTTGCTTCCAGCTCTTTGGGAAGCTAAGAAACAACTCGCTCTGCACAGTGCTCTTACAGCCTACCGGGAACATGTCTTCCAAAGGCCTGTGAAACGCAGTTTCTTTGCAGGCCTGATCTGGCTGAAGTAGGACTTCGGCTCTGGGTGTGCTACTTTGCCCTAGAGCTGAAAGGCACAACGTGCAGGCGTCTTTCCAAAGGGCGAGTTGGGCCCCACAGCATCTTGCTTCCAGCTCTTTGGGAAGCTAAGAAACAACTCGCTCTGCACAGTGCTCTTACAGCCTACCGGGAACATGTCTTCCAAAGGCCTGTGAAACGCAGTTTCTTTGCAGGCCTGATCTGGCTGAAGTAGGACTTCTGCTCTGGGTGTGCTACTTTGCCCTAGAGCTGAAAGGCACAACGTGCAGGCTTCTTTCCAAAGGGCGAGTTGGGCCCCACAGCATCTTGCTTCCAGCTCTTTGGGAAGCTAAGAATCAACTCGCTCTGCACAGTGCTCTTACAGCCTAGTGGGAACATCTCTTCCAAAGGCCTGCGAAACGCAGTTTCTTTGCAGGCCTGATCTGGCTGAAGTAGGACTTCGGCTCTGGGTGTGCTACTTTGCCCTAGAGCTGAAAGGCACAACGTGCAGGCTTCTTTCCAAAGGGCGAGTTGGGCCCCACAGCATCTTGCTTCCAGCTCTTTGGGAAGCTAAGAAACAACTCGCTCTGCACAGTGCTCTTACTGCCTTGTTGGAACATCTCTTCCAAAGGCCTGTGAAACGCAGTTTCTTTGCAGGCCTGATCTGGCTGAAGTAGGACTTCTGCTCTGGGTGTGCTACTTTGCCCTAGAGCTGAAAGGCACAACGTGCAGGCTTCTTTCCAAAGGGCGAGTTGGGCCCCACAGCATCTTGCTTCCAGCTCTTTGGGAAGCTAAGAAACCACTCGCTCTGCACAGTGCTCTTACAGCCTTGTGGGAACATCTCTTCCAAAGGCCTGTGAAACGCAGTTTCTTTGCAGGCCTGATCTGGCTGAAGTAGGACTTCTGCTCTGGGTGTGCTACTTTGCCCTAGAGCTGAAAGGCACAACGTGCAGGCTTCTTTCCAAAGGGCGAGTTGGGCCCCACAGCATCTTGCTCCCAGCTCTTTGGGAAGCTAAGAAACAACTCGCTCTGCACAGTACTCTTACAGCCTACCGGGAACATGTCTTCCAAAGGCCTGTGAAACGCAGTTTCTTTGCAGGCCTGATCTGGCTGAAGTAGGACTTCTGCTCTGGGTGTGCTACTTTGCCCTAGAGCTGAAAGGCACAACGTGCAGGCTTCTTTCCAAAGGGCGAGTTGGGCCCCACAGCATCTTGCTTCCAGCTCTTTGGGAAGCTAAGAAACAACTCGCTCTGCAGAGTGCTCTTACAGCCTCGTGGGAACATCTCTTCCAAAGGCCTGTGAAACGCAGTTTCTTTGCAGGCCTGATCTGGCTGAAGTATGACTTCTGCTCTGGGTGTGCTACTTTGCCCTAGAGCTGAAAGGCACAACGTGCAGGCTTCTTTCCAAAGGGCGAGTTGTGCCCCACAGCATCTTGCTTCCAGCTCTTTGGGAAGCTAAGAAACAACTCGCTCTGCACAGTGCTCTTACAGCCTACCCGGAACATCTCTTCCAAAGGCCAGTGAAACGCAGTTTCTTTCCAGGCCTGATCTGGCTGAAGTAGGACTTCTGCTCTGGGTGTGCTACTTTGCCCTAGAGCTGAAAGGCACAACGTGCAGGCTTCTTTCCAAAGGGCGAGTTGGGCCCCACAGCATCTTGCTTCCAGCTCTTTGGGAAGCTGAGAAACCACTCGCTCTGCACAGTGCTCTTACAGCATAGTGGGAACATCTCTTCCAAAGGCCTGTGAAACGCAGTTTCTTTGCAGGCCTGATCTGGCTGAAGTAGGACTTCTGCTCTGGGTGTGCTACTTTGCCCTAGAGCTGAAAGGCACAACGTGCAGGCTTCTTTCCAAAGGGCGAGTTGGGCCCCACAGCATCTTGCTTCCAGCTCTTTGGGAAGCTAAGACACAACTCGCTCTGCACAGTGCTCTTACAGCCTAGTGGGAACATCTCTTCCAAAGGCCTGTGAAACGCAGTTTCTTTGCAGGCCTGATCTGGCTGAAGTAGGACTTCTGCTCTGGGTGTGCTACTTTGCCCTAGAGCTGAAAGGCACAACGTGCAGGCTTCTTTCCAAAGGGCGAGTTGGGCCCCACAGCATCTTGCTTCCAGCTCTTTGGGAAGCTAAGAAACAACTCGCTCTGTACAGTGCTCTTACAGCCTACCGGGAACATCTCTTCCAAAGGCCTGTGAAACGCAGTTTCTTTGCAGGCCTGATCTGGCTGAAGTAGCACTTCTGCTCTGGGTTTGCTACTTTGCCCTAGAGCTGAAAGGCACAACGTGCAGGCTTCTTTCCAAAGGGCGAGTTGGGCCGCACAGCATCTTGCTTCCAGCTCTTTGGGAAGCTAAGAAACAACTCGCTCTGCACAGTGCTCTTACAGCCTACCGGGATCATCTCTTCCAAAGGCCTGTTAAACGCAGTTTCTTTGCAGGCCTGATCTGGCTGAAGTAGGACTTCTGCTCAGGGTGTGCTACTTTGCCCTAGAGCTGAAAGGCACAACGTTCAGGCTTCTTTCCAAAGGGCGAGTTGGGCCCCACAGCATCTTGCTTCCAGATCTTTGGGAAGCTAAGAAACCACTCGCTCTGCACAGTGCTCTTACAGCCTAGTGGGAACATCTCTTCCAAAGGCCTGTGAAACGCAGTTTCTTTGCAGGCCTGATCTGGCTGAAGTAGGACTTCTGCTCTGGGTGTGCTACTTTGCCCTAGAGCTGAAAGGCACAACGTGCAGGCTTCTTTCCAAAGGGCGAGTTGGGACCCACAGCATCTTGCTTCCAGCTCTTTGGGAAGCTAAGAAACCACTCGCTCTGCACAGTGCTCTTACAGCCTAGTGGGAACATCTCTTCCAAAGGCCTGTGAAACGCAGTTTCTTTGCAGGCCTGATCTGGCTGAAGTAGGACTTCTGCTCTGGGTGTGCTACTTTGCCCTAGAGCTGAAAGGCACAACGTGCAGGCTTCTTTCCAAAGGGCGAGTTGGGCCCCACAGCATCTTGCTTCCAGCTCTTTGGGAAGCTAAGAAACAACTCGCTCTGCACAGTGCTCTTACAGCCTACCGGGAACATCTGTTCCAAAGGCCTGTGAAACGCAGTTTCTTTGCAGGCCTGATCTGGCTGAAGTAGGACTTCTGCTCTGGGTGTGCTACTTTGCCCTAGAGCTGAAAGGCACAACGTGCAGGCTTCTTTCCAAAGGGCGAGTTGGGCACCACAGCATCTTGCTTCCAGCTTTTTGGGAAGCTAAGAAACAACTCGCTCTGCACAGTGCTCTTACAGCCTAGTGGGAACATCTCTTCCAAAGGCCTGTGAAACGCAGTTTCTTTGCAGGCCTGATCTGGCTGAAGTAGGACTTCTGCTCTGGGTGTGCTACTTTGCCCTAGAGCTGAAAGGCACAACGTGCAGGCTTCTTTCCAAAGGGCGAGTTGGGCCCCACAGCATCTTGCTTCCAGCTCTTTGGGAAGCTAAGACACAACTCGCTCTGCACAGTGCTCTTACAGCCTAGTGGGAACATCTCTTCCAAAGGCCTGTGAAACGCAGTTTCTTTGCAGGCCTGATCTGGCTGAAGTAGGACTTCTGCTCTGGGTGTGCTACTTTGCCCTAGAGCTGAAAGGCACAACGTGCAGGCTTCTTTCCAAAGGGCGAGTTGGGCCCCACAGCATCTTGCTTCCAGCTCTTTGGGAAGCTAAGAAACAACTCGCTCTGTACAGTGCTCTTACAGCCTACGGGGAACATCTCTTCCAAAGGCCTGTGAAACGCAGTTTCTTTGCAGGCCTGATCTTGCTGAAGTAGCACTTCTGCTCTGGGTTTGCTACTTTGCCCTAGAGCTGAAAGGCACAACGTGCAGGCTTCTTTCCAAAGGGCGAGTTGGGCCGCACAGCATCTTGCTTCCAGCTCTTTGGGAAGCTAAGAAACAACTCGCTCTGCACAGTGCTCTTACAGCCTACCGGGATCATCTCTTCCAAAGGCCTGTTAAACGCAGTTTCTTTGCAGGCCTGATCTGGCTGAAGTAGGACTTCTGCTCAGGGTGTGCTACTTTGCCCTAGAGCTGAAAGGCACAACGTTCAGGCTTCTTTCCAAAGGGCGAGTTGGGCCCCACAGCATCTTGCTTCCAGATCTTTGGGAAGCTAAGAAACCACTCGCTCTGCACAGTGCTCTTACAGCCTAGTGGGAACATCTCTTCCAAAGGCCTGTGAAACGCAGTTTCTTTGCAGGCCTGATCTGGCTGAAGTAGGACTTCTGCTCTGGGTGTGCTACTTTGCCCTAGAGCTGAAAGGCACAACGTGCAGGCTTCTTTCCAAAGGGCGAGTTGGGACCCACAGCATCTTGCTTCCAGCTCTTTGGGAAGCTAAGAAACCACTCGCTCTGCACAGTGCTCTTACAGCCTAGTGGGAACATCTCTTCCAAAGGCCTGTGAAACGCAGTTTCTTTGCAGGCCTGATCTGGCTGAAGTAGGACTTCTGCTCTGGGTGTGCTACTTTGCCCTAGAGCTGAAAGGCACAACGTGCAGGCTTCTTTCCAAAGGGCGAGTTGGGCCCCACAGCATCTTGCTTCCAGCTCTTTGGGAAGCTAAGAAACAACTCGCTCTGCACAGTGCTCTTACAGCCTACCGGGAACATCTGTTCCAAAGGCCTGTGAAACGCAGTTTCTTTGCAGGCCTGATCTGGCTGAAGTAGGACTTCTGCTCTGGGTGTGCTACTTTGCCCTAGAGCTGAAAGGCACAACGTGCAGGCTTCTTTCCAAAGGGCGAGTTGGGCACCACAGCATCTTGCTTCCAGCTTTTTGGGAAGCTAAGAAACAACTCGCTCTGCACAGTGCTCTTACAGCCTAGTGGGAACATCTCTTCCAAAGGCCTGTGAAACGCAGTTTCTTTGCAGGCCTGATCTGGCTGAAGTAGGACTTCTGCTCTGGGTGTGCTACTTTGCCCTAGAGCTGAAAGGCACAACGTGCAGGCTTCTTTCCAAAGGGCGAGTTGGGCCCCACAGCATCTTGCTTCCAGCTCTTTGGGAAGCTAAGAAACCACTCGCTCTGCACAGTGCTCTTGCAGCCTACCGGGAACATGTCTTCCAAAGGCCTGTGAAACGCAGTTTCTTTGCAGGCCTGATCTGGCTGAAGTAGGACTTCTGCTCTGGGTGTGCTACTTTGCCCTAGAGCTGAAAGGCACAACGTGCAGGCTTCTTTCCAAAGGGTGAGTTGGGCTCCACAGCATCTTGCTTCCAGCTCTTTGGGAAGCTAAGAAACAACTCGCTCTGCACAGTGCTCTTACAGCCTAGTGGGAACATCTCTTCCAAAGGCCTGTGAAACGCAGTTTCTTTGCAGGCCTGATCTGGCTGAAGTAGGACTTCTGCTCTGGGTGTGCTACTTTGCCCTAGAGCTGAAAGGCACAACGTGCAGGCTTCTTTCCAAAGGGCGAGTTGGGCCCCACAGCATCTTGCTTCCAGCTCTTGGGGAAGCTAAGAAACAACTCGCTCTGCACAGTGCTCTTACAGCCTACCGGGAACATCTCTTCCAAAGGCCTGTGAAACGCAGTTTCTTTGCAGGCCTGATCTGGCTGAAGTAGGACTTCTGCTCTGGGTGTGCTACTTTGCCCTAGAGCTGAAAGGCACAACGTGCAGGCTTCTTTCCAAAGGGCGAGTTGGGCCCCACAGCATCTTGCTTCCAGCTCTTTGGGAAGCTAAGAAACAACTCGCTCTGCACAGTGCTCAAACAGCCTAGTGGGAACATGTCTTCCAAAGGCCTGTGAAACGCAGTTTCTTTGCAGGCCTGATCTGGCTGAAGTAGGACTTCTGCTCTGGGTGTGCTACTTTGCCCTAGAGCTGAAAGGCACAACGTGCAGGCTTCTTTCCAAAGGGCGAGTTGGGCCCCACAGCATCTTGCTTCCAGCTCTTGGGGAAGCTAAGAAACAACTCGCTCTGCACAGTGCTCTTACAGCCTACCGGGAACATCTCTTCCAAAGGCCTGTGAAATGCAGTTTCTTTGAAGGCCTGATCTGGCTGAAGTAGGACTTCTGCTCTGGGTGTGCTACTTTGGCCTAGAGCTGAAAGGCACAACGTGCAGGCTTCTTTCCAAAGGGCGAGTTGGGCCCCACAGCATCTTGCTTCCAGCTCTTTGGGAAGCTAAGAAACAACTCGCTCTGCACAGTGCTCTTACAGCCTAGTGGGAACATCTCTTCCAAAGGCCTGTGAAACGCAGTTTCTTTGCAGGCCTGATCTGGCTGAAGTAGGACTTCTGCTCTGGGTGTGCTACTTTGCCCTAGAGCTGAAAGGCACAACGTGCAGGCTTCTTTCCAAAGGGCGTGTTGGGCCCCACAGCATCTTGCTTCCAGCTCTTTGGGAAGCTAAGAAACAACTCGCTCTGCACAGTGCTCTTACAGCCTAGTGGGAACATCTCATCCAAAGGCCTGTGAAACGCAGTTTCTTTGCAGGCCTGATCTGGCTGAAGTAGGACTTCTGCTCTGGGTGTGCTACTTTGCCCTAGAGCTGAAAGGCACAACGTGCAGGCTTCTTTCCAAAGGGCGAGTTGGGCCCCACATCATCTTGCTTTCAGCTCTTGGGGAAGCTAAGAAACAACTCGCTCTGCACAGTGCTCTTACAGCCTACCGGGAACATCTTTTCCAAAGGCCTGTGAAACGCAGTTTCTTTGCAGGCCTGATCTGGCTGAAGTAGGACTTCGGCTCTGGGTGTGCTACTTTGCCCTAGAGCTGAAAGGCACAACGTGCAGGCTTCTTTCCAAACGGCGAGTTGGGCCCCACAGCATCTTGCTTCCAGCTCTTTGGGAAGCTGAGAAACAACTCGCTCTGCACAGTGCTCTTACAGCCTAGTGGGAACATCTCTTCCAAAGGCCTGTGAAACGCAGTTTCTTTGCAGGCCTGATCTGGCTGAAGTAGGACTTCTGCTCTGGGTGTGCTACTTTGCCCTAGAGCTGAAAGGCACAACGTGCAGGCTTCTCTCCAAAGGGTGAGTTGGGCCCCACAGCATCTTGCTTCCAGCTCTTTGGGAAGCTAGAAACAACTCGCTCTGCACAGTGCTCTTACAGCCTACCGGGAACATGTCTTCCAAAGGTCTGTGAAACGCAGTTTCTTTGCAGGCCTGATCTGGCTGAAGTAGGACTTCTGCTCTGGGTGTGCTACTTTGCCCTAGAGCTGAAAGGCACAACGTGCAGGCTTCTTTCCAAAGGGCGAGTTGGGCCCCACAGCATCTTGCTTCCAGCTCTTTGGGAAGCTAAGAAACCACTCGCTCTGCACAGTGCTCTAACAGCATAGTGGGAACATCTCTTCCAAAGGCCTGTGAAACGCAGTTTCTTTGCAGGCCTGATCTGGCTGAAGTAGGACTTCTGCTCTGGGTGTGCTACTTTGCCCTAGAGCTGAAAGGCACAACATGCAGTCTTCTTTCCAAAGGGCGAGTTGGGCACCACAGCATCTTGATTCCAGCTCTTTGGGAAGCTAAGAAACAACTCGCTCTGCACAGTGCTCTTACAGCCTAGTGGGAACATCTCTTCCAAAGGCCTGTGAAACGCAGTTTCTTTGCAGTCCTCATCTGGCTGAAGTAGGACTTCTGCTCTGGGTGTGCTACTTTGCCCTATAGCTGAAAGGCACAACGTGCAGGCTTCATTCCAAAGGGCGAGTTGGGCCCCACAGCATCTTGCTTCCAGCTCTTTGGGAAGCTAAGAAACCACTCGCTCTGCACAGTGCTCTAACAGCCTAGTGGGAACATCTCTTCCAAAGGCCTGTGAAACGCAGTTTCTTTGCAGGCCTGATCTGGCTGAAGTAGGACTTCTGATCTGGGTGTGCTACTTTGCCCTAGAGCTGAAAGGCACAACGTGCAGGCTTCTTTCCAAAGGGCGAGAAGGCCCCACAGCATCTTACTTCCAGCTCTTTGGGAAGCTAAGAAACAACTCGCTCTGCACAGTGCTCTTGCAGCCTACCGGGAACATGTCTTCCAAAGGCCTGTGAAACGCAGTTTCTTTGCAGGCCTGATCTGGCTGAAGTAGGACTTCTGCTCTGGGTGTGCTACTTTGCCCTAGAGCTGAAAGGCACAACGTGCAGGCTTCTTTCCAAAGGGCGAGTTGGGCTCCACAGCATCTTGCTTCCAGCTCTTTGGGAAGCTAAGAAACAACTCGCTCTGCACAGTGCTCTTACAGCCTAGTGGGAACATCTCTTCCAAAGGCCTGTGAAACGCAGTTTCTTTGCAGGCCTGATCTGGCTGAAGTAGGACTTCTGCTCTGGGTGTGCTACTTTGCCCTAGAGCTGAAAGGCACAACGTGCAGGCTTCTTTCCAAAGGGTGAGTTGGGCCCCACAGCATCTTGCTTCCAGCTCTTGGGGAAGCTAAGAAACAACTCGCTCTGCACAGTGCTCTTACAGCCTACCGGGAACATCTCTTCCAAAGGCCTGTGAAACGCAGTTTCTTTGCAGGCCTGATCTGGCTGAAGTAGGACTTCTGCTCTGGGTGTGCTACTTTGCCCTAGAGCTGAAAGGCACAACGTGCAGGCTTCTTTCCAAAGGGCGAGTTGGGCCCCACAGCATCTTGCTTCCAGCTCTTTGGGAAGCTAAGAAACCACTCGCTCTGCAGAGTGCTCAAACAGCCTAGTGGGAACATGTCTTCCAAAGGCCTGTGAAACGCAGTTTCTTTGCAGGCCTGATCTGGCTGAAGTAGGACTTCTGCTCTGGGTGTGCTACTTTGCCCTAGAGCTGAAAGGCACAACGTGCAGGCTTCTTTCCAAAGGGCGAGTTGGGCCCCACAGCATCTTGCTTCCAGCTCTTGGGGAAGCTAAGAAACAACTCGCTCTGCACAGTGCTCTTACAGCCTACCGGGAGCATCTCTTCCAAAGGCCTGTGAAATGCAGTTTCTTTGCAGGCCTGATCTGGCTGAAGTAGGACTTCTGCTCTGGGTGTGCTACTTTGGCCTAGAGCTGAAAGGCACAACGTGCAGGCTTCTTTCCAAAGGGCGAGTTGGGCCCCACAGCATCTTGCTTCCAGCTCTTTGGGAAGCTAAGAAACAACTCGCTCTGCACAGTGCTCTTACAGCCTACCGGGAACATCTCTTCCAAAGGCCTGTGAAACGCAGTTTCTTTGCAGGCCTGATCTGGCTGAAGTAGGACTTCTGCTCTGGGTGTGCTACTTTGCCCTAGAGCTGAAAGGCACAACGTGCAGGCTTCTTTCCAAAGGGCGAGTTGGGCCCCACAGCATCTTTCTTCCAGCTCTTTGGGAAGCTAAGAAACAACTCGCTCTGCACAGTGCTCTTACAGCCTAGTGGGAACATCTCTTCCAAAGGCCTGTGAAACGCAGTTTCTTTGCAGGCCTGATCTGGCTGAAGTAGGACTTCTGCTCTGGGTGTGCTACTTTGCCCTAGAGCTGAAAGGCACAACGTGCAGGCTTCTTTCCAAAGGGCGAGTTGGGCCCCACATCATCTTGCTTTCAGCTCTTGGGGAAGCTAAGAAACAACTCGCTCTGCACAGTGCTCTTACAGCCTACCGGGAACATCTTTTCCAAAGGCCTGTGAAACGCAGTTTCTTTGCAGGCCTGATCTGGCTGAAGTAGGACTTCTGCTCTGGGTGTGCTACTTTGCCCTAGAGCTGAAAGGCACAACGTGCAGGCTTCTTTCCAAACGGCGAGTTGGGCCCCACAGCATCTTGCTTCCAGCTCTTTGGGAAGCTGAGAAACAACTCGCTCTGCACAGTGCTCTTACAGCCTAGTGGGAACATCTCTTCCAAAGGCCTGTGAAACGCAGTTTCTTTGCAGGCCTGATCTGGCTGAAGTAGGACTTCTGCTCTGGGTGTGCTACTTTGCCCTAGAGCTGAAAGGCACAACGTGCAGGCTTCTCTCCAAAGGGCGAGTTGGGCCCCACAGCATCTTGCTTCCAGCTCTTTGGGAAGCTAGAAACAACTCGCTCTGCACAGTGCTCTTACAGCCTACCGGGAACATGTCTTCCAAAGGCCTGTGAAACGCAGTTTCTTTGCAGGCCTGATCTGGCTGAAGTAGGACTTCTGCTCTGGGTGTGCTACTTTGCCCTAGAGCTGAAAGGCACAACGTGCAGGCTTCTTTCCAAAGGGCGAGTTGGGCCCCACAGCATCTTGCTTCCAGCTCTTTGGGAAGCTAAGAAACCACTCGCTCTGCACAGTGCTCTAACAGCCTAGTGGGAACATCTCTTCCAAAGGCCTGTGAAACGCAGTTTCTTTGCAGGCCTGATCTGGCTGAAGTAGGACTTCTGCTCTGGGTGTGCTACTTTGCCCTAGAGCTGAAAGGCACAACATGCAGGCTTCTTTCCAAAGGGCGAGTTGGGCACCACAGCATCTTGATTCCAGCTCTTTGGGAAGCTAAGAAACAACTCGCTCTGCACAGTGCTCTTACAGCCTAGTGGGAACATCTCTTCCAAAGGCCTGTGAAACGCAGTTTCTTTGCAGTCCTGATCTGGCTGAAGTAGGTCTTCTGCTCTGGGTGTGCTACTTTGCCCTAGAGCTGAAAGGCACAACGTGCAGGCTTCTTTCCAAAGGGCGAGTTGGGCCCCACAGCATCTTGCTTCCAGCTCTTTGGGAAGCTAAGAAACCACTCGCTCTGCACAGTGCTCTAACAGCCTAGTGGGAACATCTCTTCCAAAGGCCTGTGAAACGCAGTTTCTTTGCAGGCCTGATCTGGCTGAAGTAGGACTTCTGCTCTGGGTGTGCTACTTTGCCCTAGAGCTGAAAGGCAGAACGTGCAGGCTTCTTCCCAAGGGCGAGTTGGGCCCCACAGCATCTTGCTTCCAGCTCTTGGGGAAGCTAAGAAACAACTCGCTCTGCACAGTGCTCTTACAGCCTACCGGGAACATCTCTTCCAAAGGCCTGTGAAACGCAGTTTCTTTGCAGGCCTGATCTGGCTGAAGTAGGACTTCTGCTCTGGGTGTGCTACTTTGCCCTAGAGCTGAAAGGCACAACGTGCAGGCTTCTTTCCAAAGGGCGAGTTGGGCCCCACAGCATCTTGCTTCCAGCTCTTTGGGAAGCTAAGAAACAACTCGCTCTGCACAGTGCTCTTACAGCCTACCGGGAACATCTCTTCCAAAGGCCTGTGAAACGCAGTTTCTTTGCAGGCCTGATCTGGCTGAAGTAGGACTTCTGCTCTGGGTGTGCTACTTTGCCCTAGAGCTGAACGGCACAACGTGCAGGCTTCTTTCCAAAGGGCGAGTTGTGCCCCACAGCATCTTGCTTCCAGCTCTTTGGGAAGCTAAGAAACAACTCGCTCTGCACAGTGCTCTTACAGCCTACCCGGAACATCTCTTCCAAAGGCCAGTGAAACGCAGTTACTTTCCAGGCCTGATCTGGCTGAAGTAGGACTTCTGCTCTGGGTGTGCTACTTTGCCCTAGAGCTGAAAGGCAGAACGTGCAGGCTTCTTTCCAAAGGGCGAGTTGGGCCCCACAGCATCTTGCTTCCAGCTCTTTGGGAAGCTGAGAAACCACTCGCTCTGCACAGTGCTCTTACAGCATAGTGGGAACATCTCTTCCAAAGGCCTGTGAAACGCAGTTTCTTTGCAGGCCTGATCTGGCTGAAGTAGGACTTCGGCTCTGGGTGTGCTACTTTGCCCTAGAGCTGAAAGGCACAACGTGCAGGCTTCTTTCCAAAGGGCGAGTTGGGCCCCACAGCATCTTGCTTCCAGCTCTTTGGGAAGCTAAGACACCACTCGCTCTGCACAGTGCTCTTACAGCCTAGTGGGAACATCTCTTCCAAAGGCCTTTGAAACGCAGTTTGTTTGCAGGCCTGATCTGGCTGAAGTAGGACTTCTGCTCTGGGTGTGCTACTTTGCCCTAGAGCTGAAAGGCACAACGTGCAGGCTTCTTTCCAAAGGGCGAGTTGGGCCCCACAGCATCTTGCTCCCAGCTCTTTGGGAAGCTAAGAAACAACTCGCTCTGCTCAGTACTCTTACAGCCTACCGGGAACATGTCTTCCAAAGGCCTGTGAAACGCAGTTCCTTGCAGGCCTGATCTGGCTGAAGTAGGACTTCTGCTCTGGGTGTGCTACTTTGCCCTAGAGCTGAAAGGCACAACGTGCAGGCTTCTTTCCAAAGGGCGAGTTGGGCCCCACAGCATCTTGCTTCCAGCTCTTTGGGGAAGCTAAGAAACAACTCGCTCTGCAGAGTGCTCTTACAGCCTCGTGGGAACATCTCTTCCAAAGGCCTGTGAAACGCAGTTTCTTTGCAGGCCTGATCTGGCTGAAGTATGACTTCTGCTCTGGGTGTGCTACTTTGCCCTAGAGCTGAAAGGCACAACGTGCAGGCTTCTTTCCAAAGGGCGAGTTGTGCCCCACAGCATCTTGCTTCCAGCTCTTTGGGAAGCTAAGAAACAACTCGCTCTGCACAGTGCTCTTACAGCCTACCCGGAACATCTCTTCCAAAGGCCAGTGAAACGCAGTTTCTTTCCAGGCCTGATCTGGCTGAAGTAGGACTTCTGCTCTGGGTGTGCTACTTTGCCCTAGAGCTGAAAGGCACAACGTGCAGGCTTCTTTCCAAAGGGCGAGTTGGGCCCCACAGCATCTTGCTTCCAGCTCTTTGGGAAGCTGAGAAACCACTCGCTCTGCACAGTGCTCTTACAGCATAGTGGGAACATCTCTTCCAAAGGCCTGTGAAACGCAGTTTCTTTGCAGGCCTGATCTGGCTGAAGTAGGACTTCTGCTCTGGGTGTGCTACTTTGCCCTAGAGCTGAAAGGCACAACGTGCAGGCTTCTTTCCAAAGGGCGAGTTGGGCCCCACAGCATCTTGCTTCCAGCTCTTTGGGAAGCTAAGACACAACTCGCTCTGCACAGTGCTCTTACAGCCTAGTGGGAACATCTCTTCCAAAGGCCTGTGAAACGCAGTTTCTTTGCAGGCCTGATCTGGCTGAAGTAGGACTTCTGCTCTGGGTGTGCTACTTTGCCCTAGAGCTGAAAGGCACAACGTGCAGGCTTCTTTCCAAAGGGCGAGTTGGGCCCCACAGCATCTTGCTTCCAGCTCTTTGGGAAGCTAAGAAACAACTCGCTCTGCACAGTGATCTTACAGCCTACCGGGAACATCTCTTCAAAAGGCCTGTGAAACGCAGTTTCTTTGCAGGCCTGATCTGGCTGAAGTAGGACTTCTGCTCTGGGTGTGCTACTTTGCCCTAGAGCTGAAAGGCACAACGTGCAGGCTTCTTTCCAAAGGGCGAGTTGGGCCCCACAGCATCTTGCTTCCAGCTCTTTGGGAAGCTAAGAAACAACTCGCTCTGCACAGTGCTCTTACAGCCTAGTGGGAACATCTCTTCCAAAGGCCTGTGAAACGCAGTTTCTTTGCAGGCCTGATCTGGCTGAAGTAGGACTTCTGCTCTGGGTGTGCTACTGTGCCCTAGAGCTGAAAGGCACAACGTGCAGGCTTCTTTCCAAAGGGCGAGTTGGGCCCCACAGCATCTTGCTTCCAGCTCTTTGGGAATCTAAGAAACAACTCGCTCTGCACAGTGCTCTTACAGCCTACCGGGAACATCTCTTCCAAAGGCCTGTGAAACGCAGTTTCTTTGCAGGCCTGATCTGGCTGAAGTAGCACTTCTGCTCTGGGTTTGCTACTTTGCCCTAGAGCTGAAAGGCACAACGTGCAGGCTTCTTTCCAAAGGGCGAGTTGGGCCGCACAGCATCTTGCTTCCAGCTCTTTGGGAAGCTAAGAAACAACTCGCTCTGCACAGTGCTCTTAAAGCCTACCGGGATCATCTCTTCCAAAGGCCTGTGAAACGCAGTTTCTTTGCAGGCCTGATCTGGCTGAAGTAGGACTTCTGCTCAGGGTGTGCTACTTTGCCCTAGAGCTGAAAGGCACAACGTTCAGGCTTCTTTCCAAAGGGTGAGTTGGGCCCCACAGCACCTTGCTTCCAGCTCTTTGGGAAGCTAAGAAACCACTCGCTCTGCACAGTGCTCTTACAGCCTAGTGGGAACATCTCTTCCAAAGGCCTGTGAAACGCAATTTCTTTGCAGGCCTGATCTGGCTGAAGTAGGACTTCTGCTCTGGGTGTGCTACTTTGCCCTAGAGCTGAAAGGCACAACGTGCAGGCTTCTTTCCAAAGGGCGAGTTGGGACCCACAGCATCTTGCTTCCAGCTCTTTGGGAAGCTAAGAAACCACTCGATCTGCACAGTGCTCTTACAGCCTAGTGGGAACATCTCTTCCAAAGGCCTGTGAAACGCAGTTTCTTTGCAGGCCTGATCTGGCTGAAGTAGGACTTCTGCTCTGGGTGTGCTACTTTGCCCTAGAGCTGAAAGGCACAAGGTGCAGGCTTCTTTCCAAAGGGCGAGTTGGGCCCCACAGCATCTTGCTTCCAGCTCTTTGGGAAGCTAAGAAACAACTCGCTCTGCACAGTGCTCTTACAGCCTACAGGGAACATCTCTTCCAAAGGCCTGTGAAACGCAGTTTCTTTGCAGGCCTGATCTGGCTGAAGTAGGACTTCTGCTCTGGGTGTGCTACTTTGCCCTAGAGCTGAAAGGCACAACGTGCAGGCTTCTTTCCAAAGGGCGAGTTGGGCACCACAGCATCTTGCTTCCAGCTTTTTGGGAAGCTAAGAAACAACTCGCTCTGCACAGTGCTCTTACAGCCTAGTGGGAACATCTCTTCCAAAGGCCTGTGAAACGCAGTTTCTTTGCAGGCCTGATCTGGCTGAAGTAGGACTTCTGCTCTGGGTGTGCTACTTTGCCCTAGAGCTGAAAGGCACAACGTGCAGGCTTCTTTCCAAAGGGCGATTTGGGCCCCACAGCATCTTGCTTCCAGCTCTTTGGGAAGCTAAGAAACCACTCGCTCTGCACAGTGCTCTAACAGCCTAGTGGGAACATCTCTTCCAAAGGCCTGTGAAACGCAGTTTCTTTGCAGGCCTGATCTGGCTGAAGTAGGACTTCTGCTCTGGGTGTGCTACTTTGCCCTAGAGCTGAAAGGCACAACGTGCAGGCTTCTTTCCAAAGGGCGAGTTGGGCCCCACAGCATCTTGCTTCCAGCTCTTTGGGAAGCTAAGAAACCACTCGCTCTGCACAGTGCTCTTACAGCCTACCGGGAACATCTCTTCCAAAGGCCTGTGAAACGCAGTTTCTTTGCAGGCCTGATCTGGCTGAAGTAGGACTTCTGCTCTGGGTGTGCTACTTTGGCCTAGAGCTGAAAGGCACAACGTGCAGGCTTCTTTCCAAAGGGGGAGTTGGGCCCCACAGCATCTTACTTCCAGCTCTTTGGGAAGCTAAGAAACAACTCGCTCTGCACAGTGCTCTTGCAGCCTACCGGGAACATGTCTTCCAAAGGCCTGTGAAACACAGTTTCTTTGCAGGCCTGATCTGGCTGAAGTAGGACTTCTGCTCTGGGTGTGCTACTTTGCCCTAGAGCTGAAAGGCACAACGTGCAGGCTTCTTTCCAAAGGGCGAGTTGGGCTCCAAAGCATCTTGCTTCCAGCTCTTTGGGAAGCTAAGAAACAACTCGCTCTGCACAGTGCTCTTACAGCCTAGTGGGAACATCTCTTCCAAAGGCCTGTGAAACGCAGTTTCTTTGCAGGCCTGATCTGGCTGAAGTAGGACTTCTGCTCTGGGTGTGCTACTTTGCCCTAGAGCTGAAAGGCACAACGTGCAGGCTTCTTTCCAAAGGGTGAGTTGGGCCCCACAGCATCTTACTTCCAGCTCTTGGGGAAGCTAAGAAACAACTCGCTCTGCACAGTGCTCTTACAGCCTACCGGGAACATCTCTTCCAAAGGCCTGTGAAACGCAGTTTCTTTGCAGGCCTGATCTGGCTGAAGTAGGACTTCTGCTCTGGGTGTGCTACTTTGCCCTAGAGCTGAAAGGCACAACGTGCAGGCTTCTTTCCAAAGGGCGAGTTGGGCCCCACAGCATCTTGCTTCCAGCTCTTTGGGAAGCTAAGAAACAACTCGCTCTGCACAGTGCTCAAACAGCCTAGTGGGAACATGTCTTCCAAAGGCCTGTGAAACGCAGTTTCTTTGCAGGCCTGATCTGGCTGTAGTAGGACTTCTGCTCTGGCTGTGCTACTTTGCCCTAGAGCTGAAAGGCACAACGTGCAGGCTTCTTTCCAAAGGGCGAGTTGGGCCCCACAGCATCTTGCTTCCAGCTCTTGGGGAAGCTAAGAAACAACTCGCTCTGCACAGTGCTCTTACAGCCTACCGGGAACATCTCTTCCAAAGGCCTGTGAAATGCAGTTTCTTTGCAGGCCTGATCTGGCTGAAGTAGGACTTCTGCTCTGGGTGTGCTACTTTGGCCTAGAGCTGAAAGGCACAACGTGCAGGCTTCTTTCCAAAGGGCGAGTTGGGCCCCACAGCATCTTGCTTCCAGCTCTTTGGGAAGCTAAGAAACAACTCGCTCTGCACAGTGCTCTTACAGCCTAGTGGGAACATCTCTTCCAAAGGCCTGTGAAACGCAGTTTCTTTGCAGGCCTGATCTGGCTGAAGTAGGACTTCTGCTCTGGGTGTGCTACTTTGCCCTAGAGCTGAAAGGCACAACGTGCAGGCTTCTTTCCAAAGGGCGAGTTGGGCCCCACAGCATCTTGCTTCCAGCTCTTTGGGAAGCTAAGAAACAACTCGCTCTGCACAGTGCTCTTACAGCCTAGTGGGAACATCTCTTCCAAAGGCCTGTGAAACGCAGTTTCTTTGCAGGCCTGATCTGGCTGAAGTAGGACTTCTGCTCTGGGTGTGCTACTTTGCCCTAGAGCTGAAAGGCACAACGTGCAGGCTTCTTTCCAAAGGGCGAATTGGGCCCCACATCATCTTGCTTTCAGCTCTTGGGGAAGCTAAGAAACAACTCGCTCTGCACAGTGCTCTTACAGCCTACCGGGAACATCTTTTCCAAAGGCCTGTGAAACGCAGTTTCTTTGCAGGCCTGATCTGGCTGAAGTAGGACTTCTGCTCTGGGTGTGCTACTTTGCCCTAGAGCTGAAAAGCACAACGTGCAGGCTTCTTTCCAAAGGGCGAGTTGGGCCCCACAGCATCTTGCTTCCAGCTCTTTGGGAAGCTGAGAAACAACTCGCTCTGCACAGTGCTCTTACAGCCTAGTGGGAACATCTCTTCCAAAGGCCTGTGAAACGCAGTTTCTTTGCAGGCCTGATCTGGCTGAAGTAGGACTTCTGCTCTGGGTGTGCTACTTTGCCCTAGAACTGAAAGGCACAACGTGCAGGCTTCTCTCCAAAGGGCGAGTTGGGCCCCACAGCATCTTGCTTCCAGCTCTTTGGGAAGCTAGAAACAACTCGCTCTGCACAGTGCTCTTACAGCCTACCGGGAACATGTCTTCCAAAGGCCTGTGAAACGCAGTTTCTTTGCAGGCCTGATCTGGCTGAAGTAGGACTTCTGCTCTGGGTGTGCTACTTTGCCCTAGAGCTGAAAGGCACAACGTGCAGGCTTCTTTCCAAAGGGCGAATTGGGCCCCACAGCATCTTGCTTCCAGCTCTTTGGGAAGCTAAGAAACCACTCGCTCTGCACAGTGCTCTAACAGCCTAGTGGGAACATCTCTTCCAAAGGCCTGTGAAACGCAGTTTCTTTGCAGGCCTGATCTGGCTGAAGTAGGACTTCTGCTCTGGGTGTGCTACTTTGCCCTAGAGCTGAAAGGCACAACATGCAGGCTTCTTTCCAAAGGGCGAGTTGGGCACCACAGCATCTTGATTCCAGCTCTTTGGGAAGCTAAGAAACAACTCGCTCTGCACAGTGCTCTTACAGCCTAGTGGGAACATCTCTTCCAAAGGCCTGTGAAACGCAGTTTCTTTGCAGTCCTGATCTGGCTGAAGTAGGACTTCTGCTCTGGGTGTGCTACTTTGCCCTAGAGCTGAAAGGCACAACGTGCAGGCTTCTTTCCAAAGGGCGAGTTGGGCCCCACAGCATCTTGCTTCCAGCTCTTTGGGAAGCTAAGAAACCACTCGCTCTGCACAGTGCTCTAACAGCCTAGTGGGAACATCTCTTCCAAAGGCCTGTGAAACGCAGTTTCTTTGCAGGCCTGATCTGGCTGAAGTAGGACTTCTGCTCTGGCTGTGCTACTTTGCCCTAGAGCTGAAAGGCACAACGTGCAGGCTTCTTTCCAAACTGCGAGTTGGGCTCCACAGCATCTTGATTCCAGCTCTTTGGGAAGCTAAGACACAACTCGCTCTGCACAGTGCTCTTACAGCCTAGTGGGAACATCTCTTCCAAAGGCCTGTGAAACGCAGTTTCTTTGCAGGCCTGATCTGGCTGAAGTAGGACTTCTACTCTGGGTGTGCTACTTTGCCCTAGAGCTGAAAGGCAGAACGTGCAGGCTTCTTTCCAAAGGGCGAGTTGGGCCCCACAGCATCTTGCTTCCAGCTCTTGGGGAAGCTAAGAAACAACACGCTCTGCACAGTGCTCTTACAGCCTACCGGGAACATCTCTTCCAAAGGCCTGTGAAACGCAGTTTCTTTGCAGGCCTGATCTGGCTGAAGTAGGACTTCTGCTCTGGGTGTGCTACTTTGCCCTAGAGCTGAAAGGCACAACGTGCAGGCTTCTTTCCAAAGGGCGAGTTGGGCCCCACAGCATCTTGCTTCCAGCTCTTTGGGAAGCTAAGAAACAACTCGCTCTGCACAGTGCTCTTACAGCCTACCGGGAACATCTCTTCCAAAGGCCTGTGAAACGCAGTTTCTTTGCAGGCCTGATCTGGCTGAAGTAGGACTTCTGCTCTGGGTGTGCTACTTTGCCCTAGAGCTGAAAGGCACAACGTGCAGGCTTCTTTCCAAAGGGCGAGTTGTGCCCCACAGCATCTTGCTTCCAGCTCTTTGGGAAGCTAAGAAACAACTCGCTCTGCACAGTGCTCTTACAGCCTACCCGGAACATCTCTTCCAAAGGCCAGTGAAACGCAGTTTCTTTCCAGGCCTGATCTGGCTGAAGTAGGACTTCTGCTCTGGGTGTGCTACTTTGCCCTAGAGCCGAAAGGCAGAACGTGCAGGCTTCTTTCCAAAGGGCGAGTTGGGCCCCACAGCATCTTGCTTCCAGCTCTTTGGGAAGCTGAGAAACCACTCGCTCTGCACAGTGCTCTTACAGCATAGTGGGAACATCTCTTCCAAAGGCCTGTGAAACGCAGTTTCTTTGCAGGCCTGATGTGGCTGAAGTAGGACTTCTGCTCTGGGTGTGCTACTTTGCCCTAGAGCTGAAAGGCACAACGTGCAGGCTTCTTTCCAAAGGGCGAGTTGGGCCCCACAGCATCTTGCTTCCAGCTCTTTGGGAAGCTAAGACACAACTCGCTCTGCACAGTGCTCTTACAGCCTAGTGGGAACATCTCTTCCAAAGGCCTGTGAAACGCAGTTTCTTTGCAGGCCTGATCTGGCTGAAGTAGGACTTCTGCTCTGGGTGTGCTACTTTGCCCTAGAGCTGAAAGGCACAACGTGCAGGCTTCTTTCCAAAGGGCGAGTTGGGCCCCACAGCATCTTGCTTCCAGCTCTTTGGGAAGCTAAGAAACCACTCGCTCTGCACAGTGCTCTAACAGCCTAGTGGGAACATCTCTTCCAAAGGCCTGTGAAACGCAGTTTCTTTGCAGGCCTGATCTGGCTGAAGTAGGACTTCTGCTCTGGGTGTGCTACTTTGCCCTAGAGCTGAAAGGCACAACGTGCAGGCTTCTTTCCAAAGGGCGAGTTGGGCTCCACAGCATCTTGATTCCAGCTCTTTGGGAAGCTAAGAAACAACTCGCTCTGCACAGTGCTCTTACAGCCTACCGGGAACATCTCTTCCAAAGGCCTGTGAAACGCAGTTTCTTTGCAGTCCTGATCTGGCTGAAGTATGACTTCTGCTCTGCCTGTGCTACTTTGCCCTAGAGCTGAAAGGCACAACGAGCAGGCTGCTTTCCAAAGGGCGAGTTGGGCCCCACAGCATCTTGCTTCCAGCTCTTTGGGAAGCTAAGAAACCACTCGCTCTGCACAGTGCTCTAACAGCCTAGTGGGAACATCTCTTCCAAAGGCCTGTGAAACGCAGTTTCTTTGCAGGCCTTATCTGGCTGAAGTAGGACTTCTGCTCTGGGTGTGCTACTTTGCCCTAGAGCTAAAAGGCACAACGTGCAGGCTTCTTTCCAAAGGGCGAGTTGGGCTCCACAGCATCTTGATTCCAGCTCTTTGGGAAGCTAAGAAACAACTCGCTCTGCACAGTGCTCCTACAGCATAGTGGGAACATCGCTTCCAAAGGCCTGCGAAACGCAGTTTCTTTGCAGGCCTGATCTGGCTGAAGTAGGACTTCTGCTCTGGGTGTGCTACTTTGCCCTAGAGCTGAAAGGCACAACGTGCAGGCTTCTTTCCAAAGGGCGAGTTGGGCCCCAAAGCATCTTGCTTCCAGCTCTTGGGGAATCTAAGAAACAACTCGCTCTGCACAGTGCTCTTACAGCCTACCGGGAACATGTCTTCCAAAGGCCTGTGAAACGCAGTTTCTTTGCAGGCCTGATCTGGCTGAAGTAGGACTTCTGCTCTGGGTGTGCTACTTTGCCCTAGAGCTGAAAGGCACAACGTGCAGGCTTCTTTCCAAAGGGCGAGTTGGGCCCCTCAGCATCTTGCTTCCAGCTCTTTGGGAAGCTAAGAAACAACTCGCTCTGCACAGTGCTCTTACAGCCTACCGGGAACATCTCTTCCAAAGGCCTGTGAAACGCAGTTTCTTTGCAGGCCTGATCTGGCTGAAGTAGGACTTCTGCTCTGGGTGTGCTGCTTTGCCCTAGAGCTGAAAGGCACAACGTGCAGGCTTCTTTCCAAAGGGCGAGTTGGGCCCCACAGCATCTTGCTTCCAGCTCTTTGGGAAGCTAAGAAACAACTCGCTCTGCACAGTGCTCTTACAGCCTAGTGGGAACATCTCTTCCAAAGGCCTGCGAAACGCAGTTTCTTTGCAGGCCTGATGTGGCTGAAGTAGGACTTCTGCTCTGGGTGTGCTACTTTGCCCTAGAGCTGAAAGGCACAACGTGCAGGGTTCTTTCCAAAGGGCGAGTTGGGCCCCACAGCATCTTGCTTCCAGCTCTTTGGGAAGCTAAGAAACAACTCGCTCTGCACAGTGCTCTTACATCCTAGTGTGAACATCTCTTCCAAAGGCCTGTGAAACGCAGTTTCTTTGCAGGCCTGATCTGGCTGAAGTAGGACTTCTGCTCTGGGTGTGCTACTTTGCCCTAGAGCTGAAAGGCAGAACGTGCAGGCTTCTTTCCAAAGGGCGAGTTGGGCCCCACAGCATCCTGCTTCCAGCTCTTGGGGAAGCTAAGAAACAACACGCTCTGCACAGTGCTCTTACAGCCTACCGGGAACATGTCTTCCAAAGGCCTGTGAAACGCAGTTTCTTTGCAGGCCTGATCTGG
Source organism: Equus caballus (assembly GCF_041296265.1). Lineage (NCBI taxonomy): Eukaryota > Metazoa > Chordata > Mammalia > Perissodactyla > Equidae > Equus > Equus caballus. Next base: position 2,356,199 of record NC_091710.1, read on the forward strand.
CTGAAGTAGGACTTCTGCTCTGGGTGTGCTACTTTGCCCTAGAGCTGAAAGGCACAACGTGCAGGCTTCTTTCCAAAGGGCGAGTTGGGCCCCACAGCATCTTGCTTCCAGCTCTTTGGGAAGCTAAGAAACAACTCGCTCTGCACAGTGCTCTTACAGCCTACTGGGAACATCTCTTCCAAAGGCCTGTGAAATGCAGTTTCTTTGCAGGCCAGATCTGGCTGAAGTAGGACTTCTGCTCTGGGTGTGCTACTTTGCCCTAGAGCTGAAAGGCAAAACGTGCAGGCTTCTTTCCAAAGGGCGAGTTGGGCCCCACAGCATCTTGCTCCCAGCTCTTTGGGAAGCTAAGAAACAACTCGCTCTGCACAGTACTCTTACAGCCTACCGGGAACATGTCTTCCAAAGGCCTGTGAAACGCAGTTGTTTTGCAGGCCTGATCTGGCTGAAGTAGGACTTCTGCTCTGGGTGTGCTACTTTGCCCTAGAGCTGAAAGGCACAACGTGCAGGCTTCTTTCCAAAGGGCGAGTTGGGCCCCACAGCATCTTGCTTCCAGCTCTTTGGGAAGCTAAGAAACAACTCGCTCTGCTCAGTGCTCTTACAGCATAGTGGGAACATCTCTTCCAAAGGCCTGTGAAACGCAGTTTCTTTGCAGGCCTGATCTGGCTGAAGTAGGACTTCTGCTCTGGGTGTGCTACTTTGCCCTAGAGCTGAAAGGCACAACGTGCAGGCTTCTTTCCAAAGGGCGAGTTGGGCCCCACATCATCTTGCTTTCAGCTCTTGGGGAAGCTAAGAAACAACTCGCTCTGCACAGTGCTCTTACAGCCTAGTGGGAACATCTCTTCCAAAGGCCTGTGAAACGCAGTTTCTTTGCAGGCCTGATCTGGCTGAAGTAGGACTTCTGCTCTGGGTGTGCTACTTTGCCCTAGAGCTGAAAGGCACAACGTGCAGGCTTCTCTCCAAAGGGCGAGTTGGGCCCCACAGCATCTTGCTTCCAGCTCTTTGGGAAGCTAGAAACAACTCGCTCTGCACAGTGCTCTTACAGCCTACCGGGAACATGTCTTCCAAAGGCCTGTGAAACGCAGTTTCTTTGCAGGCCTGATCTGGCTGAAGTAGGACTTCTGCTCTGGGTGTGCTACTTTGCCCTAGAGCTGAAAGGCACAACGTGCAGGCTTCTTTCCAAAGGGCGAGTTGGGCCCCACAGCATCTTGCTTCCAGCTCTTTGGGAAGCTAAGAAACCACTCGCTCTGCACAGTGCTCTAACAGCCTAGTGGGAACATCTCTTCCAAAGGCCTGTGAAACGCAGTTTCTTTGCAGGCCTGATCTGGCTGAAGTAGGACTTCTGCTCTGGCTGTGCTACTTTGCCCTAGAGCTGAAAGGCACAACGTGCAGGCTTCTTTCCAAAGGGCGAGTTGTGCCCCACAGCATCTTGCTTCCAGCTCTTTGGGAAGCTAAGAAACAACTCGCTCTGCACAGTGCTCTTACAGCCTACCCGGAACATCTCTTCCAAAGGCCAGTGAAACGCAGTTTCGTTCCAGGCCTGATCTGGCTGAAGTAGGACTTCTGCTCTGGGTGTGCTACTTTGCCCTAGAGCCGAAAGGCAGAACGTGCAGGCTTCTTTCCAAAGGGCGAGTTGGGCCCCACAGCATCTTGCTTCCAGCTCTTTGGGAAGCTGAGAAACCACTCGCTCTGCACAGTGCTCTTACAGCATAGTGGGAACATCTCTTCCAAAGGCCTGTGAAACGCAGTTTCTTTGCAGGCCTGATCTGGCTGAAGTAGGACTTCTGCTCTGGGTGTGCTACTTTGCCCTAGAGCTGAAAGGCACAACGTGCAGGCTTCTTTCCAAAGGGCGAGTTGGGCCCCACAGCATCTTGCTTCCAGCTCTTTGGGAAGCTAAGACACAACTCGCTCTGCACAGTGCTCTTACAGCCTAGTGGGAACATCTCTTCCAAAGGCCTGTGAAACGCAGTTTCTTTGCAGGCCTGATCTGGCTGAAGTAGGACTTCTGCTCTGGGTGTGCTACTTTGCCCTAGAGCTGAAAGGCACAACGTGCAGGCTTCTTTCCAAAGGGCGAGTTGGGCCCCACAGCCTCTTGCTTCCAGCTCTTTGGGAAGCTAAGAAACAACTCGCTCTGCACAGTGATCTTACAGCCTACCGGGAACATCTCTTCAAAAGGCCTGTGAAACGCAGTTTCTTTGCAGGCCTGATCTGGCTGAAGTAGGACTTCTGCTCTGGGTGTGCTACTTTGCCCTAGAGCTGAAAGGCACAACGTGCAGGCTTCTTTCCAAAGGGCGAGTTGGGCCCCACAGCATCTTGCTTCCAGCTCTTGGGGAAGCTAAGAAACAACTCGCTCTGCACAGTGCTCTTACAGCCTACCGGGAAGATCTCTTCCAAAGGCCAGTGAAACGCAGTTTCTTTCCAGACCTGATCTGGCTGAAGTAGGACTTCTGCTCTGGGTGTGCTACTTTGCCCTAGACCTGAAAGGCACAACGTGCAGGCTTCTTTCCAAAGGGCGAGTTGGGCCCCACAGCATCTTGCTTCCAGCTCTTTGAGAAGCTAAGAAACAACTCGCTCTGCTCAGTGCTCTTACAGCCCAGTGGGAACATCTCTTCCAAAGGCCTGTGAAACGCAGTTTCTTTGCAGGCCTGATCTGGCTGAAGTAGGACTTCTGCTCTGGGTGTGCTACTTTGCCCTAGAGCTGAAAGGCACAACGTGCAGGCTTCTTTCCAAAGGGCGAGTTGGGCCCCACAGCATCTTGCTTCCAACTCTTTGGGAAGCTAAGAAACCACTCGCTCTGCACAGTGCTCTTACAGCCTAGTGGGAACATCTCTTCCAAAGGCCTGTGAAACGCAGTTTCTTTGCAGGCCTGATCTGGCTGAAGTAGGACTTCTGCTCTGGGTGTGCTACTTTGCCCTAGAGCTGAAAGGCACAACGTGCAGGCTTCTTTCCAAAGGGCGAGTTGGGCCCCACAGCATCTTGCTTCCAGCTCTTTGGGAAGCTAAGAAACAACTCGCTCTGCACAGTGCTCTTACAGCCTAGTGGGAACATCTCTTCCAAAGGCCTGTGAAACGCAGTTTCTTTGCAGGCCTGATCTGGCTGAAGTAGGACTTCTGCTCTGGGTGTGCTACTTTGCCCTAGAGCTGAAAGGCACAACGTGCAGGCTTCTTTCCAAAGGGCGAGTTGCGCCCCACAGCATCTTGCTTCCAGCTCTTTGGGAAGCTAAGAAACAACTCGCTCTGCACAGTGCTCTTACAGCCTAGTGGGAACATCTCTTCCAAAGGCCTGTGAAACGCAGTTTCTTTGCAGGCCTGATCTGGCTGAAGTAGGACTTCTGCTCTGGGTGTGCTACTTTGCCCTAGAGCTGAAAGGCACAACGTGCAGGCTTCTTTCCAAAGGGCGAGTTGGGCCCCACAGCATCTTGCTTCCAGCTCTTTGGGAAGCTAAGAAACAACTCGCTCTGCAGAGTGCTCTTACAGCCTCGTGGGAACATCTCTTCCAAAGGCCTGTGAAACGCAGTTTCTTTGCAGGCCTGATCTGGCTGAAGTAGGACTTCTGCTCTGGGTGTGCTACTTTGCCCTAGAGCTGAAAGGCACAACGTGCAGGCTTCTTTCCAAAGGGCGAGTTGGGCCCCACAGCATCTTGCTCCCAGCTCTTTGGGAAGCTAAGAAACAACTCGCTCTGCACAGTGCTCTTACAGCCTAGTGGGAACATCTCTTCCAAAGGCCTGTGAAACGCAGTTTCTTTGCAGGCCTGATCTGGCTGAAGTAGGACTTCGGCTCTGGGTGTGCTACTTTGCCCTAGAGTTGAAAGGCACAACGTGCAGGCTTCTTTCCAAAGGGCGAGTTGGGCACCACAGCATCTTGCTTCCAGCTCTTTGGGAAGCTAAGAAACAACTCGCTCTGCACAGTGCTCTTACAGCCTACCGGGAACATCTCTTCCAAAGGCCGGGGAAACGCAGTTTCTTTGCAGGCCTGATCTGGCTGAAGTAGGACTTCTGCTCTGGGTGTGCTACTTTGCCCTAGAGCTGAAAGGCACAACGTGCAGGCTTCTTTCCAAAGGGCGAGTTGGGCCCCACAGCATCTTGCTCCAGCTCTTTGGGAAGCTAAGAAACAACTTGCTCTGCACAGTGCTCTTACAGCCTACCGGGAACATCTCTTCCAAAGGCCTGTGAAACGCAGTTTCTTTGCAGGCCTGATCTGGCTGAAGTAGGACTTCGGCTCTGGGTGTGCTACTTTGCCCTAGAGCTGAAAGGCACAACGTGCAGGCTTCTTTCCAAAGGGCGAGTTGGGCCCCACAGCATCTTGCTTCCAGCTCTTTGGGAAGCTAAGAAACAACTCGCTCTGCACAGTGCTCTTACAGCCTAGTTGGAACATCTCTTCCAAAGGCCGGGGAAACGCAGTTTCTTTGCAGGCCTGATCTGGCTGAAGTAGGACTTCTGCTCTGGGTGTGCTACTTTGCCCTAGAGCTGAAAGGCACAACGTGCAGGCTTCTTTCCAAAGGGCGAGTTGCGCCCCACAGCATCTTGCTTCCAGCTCTTTGGGAAGCTAAGAAACAACTCGCTCTGCACAGTGCTCTTACAGCCTAGTGGGAACATCTCTTCCAAAGGCCTGTGAAACGCAGTTTCTTTGCAGGCCTGATCTCGCTGAAGTAGGACTTCTGCTCTGGGTGTGCTACTTTGCCCTAGAGCTGAAAGGCACAACGTGCAGGCTTCTTTCCATAGGGCGAGTTGGGCCCCACAGCATCTTGCTTCCAGCTCTTTGGGAAGCTAAGAAACCACTCGCTCTGCACAGTGCTCTTACAGCCTAGTGGGAACATCTCTTCCAAAGGCCTGTGAAACGCAGTTTCTTTGCAGGCCTGATCTGGCTGAAGTAGGACTTCTGCTCTGGGTGTGCTACTTTGCCCTAGAGCTGAAAGGCACAACGTGCAGGCTTCTTTCCAAAGGGCGAGTTGGGCCCCACAGCATCTTGCTCCCAGCTCTTTGGGAAGCTAAGAAACAACTCGCTCTGCACAGTGCTCTTACAGCCTAGTGGGAACATCTCTTCCAAAGGCCTGTGAAACGCAGTTTCTTTGCAGGCCTGATCTGGCTGAAGTAGGACTTCTGCTCTGGGTGTGCTACTTTGCCCTAGAGCTGAAAGGCACAACGTGCAGGCTTCTTTCCAAAGGGCGAGTTGGGCACCACAGCATCTTGCTTCCAGCTCTTTGGGAAGCTAAGAAACAACTCGCTCTGCACAGTGCTCTTACAGCCTACCGCTAACATCTCTTCCAAAGGCCTGTGAAACGCAGTTTCTTTGCAGGCCTGATCTGGCTGAAGTAGGACTTCTGCTCTGGGTGTGCTACTTTGCCCTAGAGCTGAAAGGCACAACGTGCAGGCTTCTTTCCAAAGGGCGAGTTGGGCCCCACAGCATCTTGCTCCAGCTCTTTGGGAAGCTAAGAAACAACTCGCTCTGCACAGTGCTCTTACAGCCTACCGGGAACATCTCTTCCAAAGGCCTGTGAAACGCAGTTTCTTTGCAGGCCTGATCTGGCTGAAGTAGGACTTCGGCTCTGGGTGTGCTACTTTGCCCTAGAGCTGAAAGGCACAACGTGCAGGCTTCTTTCCAAAGGGCGAGTTGGGCCCCACAGCATCTTGCTTCCAGCTCTTTGGGAAGCTAAGAAACCACTCGCTCTGCACAGTGCTCTTACAGCCTACCGGGAACATCTCTTCCAAAGGCCTGTGAAACGCAGTTTCTTTGCAGGCCTGATCTGGCTGAAGTAGGACTTCGGCTCTGGGTGTGCTACTTTGCCCTAGAGCTGAAAGGCACAACGTGCAGGCTTCTTTCCAAAGGGCGAGTTGGGCCCCACAGCATCTTGCTCCAGCTCTTTGGGAAGCTAAGAAACAACTCGCTCTGCACAGTGCTCTTACAGCCTACCGGGAACATCTCTTCCAAAGGCCTGTGAAACGCAGTTTCTTTGCAGGCCTGATCTGGCTGAAGTAGGACTTCGGCTCTGGGTGTGCTACTTTGCCCTAGAGCTGAAAGGCACAACGTGCAGGCTTCTTTCCAAAGGGCGAGTTGGGCCCCACAGCATCTTGCTTCCAGCTCTTTGGGAAGCTAAGAAACAACTCGCTCTGCACAGTGCTCTTACAGCCTAGTTGGAACATCTCTTCCAAAGGCCGGGGAAACGCAGTTTCTTTGCAGGCCTGATCTGGCTGAAGTAGGACTTCTGCTCTGGGTGTGCTACTTTGCCCTAGAGCTGAAAGGCACAACGTGCAGGCTTCTTTCCAAAGGGCGAGTTGCGCCCCACAGCATCTTGCTTCCAGCTCTTTGGGAAGCTAAGAAACAACTCGCTCTGCACAGTGCTCTTACAGCCTAGTTGGAACATCTCTTCCAAAGGCCGGGGAAACGCAGTTTCTTTGCAGGCCTGATCTGGCTTAAGTAGGACTTCTGATCTGGGTGTGCTACTTTGCCCTAGAGCTGAAAGGCACAACGTGCAGGCTTCTCTCCAAAGGGCGACTTGGGCCCCACAGCATCTTGCTTCCTGTTCTTTGGGAAGCTAAGAAACAACTCGCTCAGCACAGTGCTCTTACAGCCTACCGGGAACATCTCTTCCAAAGGCCTGTGAAACGCACTTTATTTGCAGGCCTGATCTGGCTGAAGTAGGACTTCTGCTCTGGGTGTGCTACTTTGCCCTAGAGCTGAAAGGCACAACGTGCAGGCTTCTTTCCAAAGGGCGAGTTTGGCCCCACAGCATCTTGCTTCCAGCTCTTTGGGAAGCTAAGAAACAACTCGCTCTGCACAGTGCTCTTACAGCCTACCGGGAACATCTCTTCCAAAGGCCAGTGAAACGCAGTTTCTTTCCAGGCCTGATCTGGCTGAAGTAGTACTTCTGCTCTGGGTGTGCTACTTTGCCCTAGAGCTGAAAGGCACAACGTGCAGGCTTCTTTCCAAAGGGCGAGTTGGGCCCCACAGCATCTTGCTTCCAGCTCTTTGAGAAGCTAAGAAACAACTCGCTCTGCTCAGTGCTCTTACAGCCTAGTGGGAACATCTCTTCCAAAGGCCGGGGAAACGCAGTTTCTTTGCAGGCCTGATCTGGCTGAAGTAGGACTTCTGCTCTGGGTGTGCTACTTTGCCCTAGAGCTGAAAGGCACAACGTGCAGGCTTCTCTCCAAAGGGCGACTTGGGCCCCACAGCATCTTGCTTCCTGTTCTTTGGGAAGCTAAGAAACAACTCGCTCTGCACAGTGCTCTTACAGCCTACCGGGAACATCTCTTCCAAAGGCCTGTGAAACGCAGTTTCTTTGCAGGCCTGATCTGGCTGAAGTAGGACTTCTGCTCAGGGTGTGCTACTTTGCCCTAGAGCTGAAAGGCACAACGTGCAGGCTTCTTTCCAAAGGGCGAGTTGGGCCCCACAGCATCTTGCTCCCAGCTCTTTGGGAAGCTAAGAAACAACTCGCTCTGCACAGTGCTCTTACAGCCTAGTGGGAACATCTCTTCCAAAGGCCTGTGAAACGCAGTTTCTTTGCAGGCCTTATCTGGCTGAAGTAGGACTTCTGCTCTGGGTGTGCTACTTTGCCCTAGAGCTGAAAGGCACAACGTGCAGGCTTCTTTCCAAAGGGCGAGTTGGGCCCCACAGCATCTTGCTTCCAGCTCTTTGGGAAGCTAAGAAACAACTCGCTCTGCACAGTGCTCTTACATCCTAGTGTGAACATCTCTTCCAAAGGCCTGTGAAACGCAGTTTCTTTGCAGGCCTGATCTGGCTGAAGTAGGACTTCTGCTCTGGGTGTGCTACTTTGCCCTAGAGCTGAAAGGCACAACGTGCAGGCTTCTTTCCAGAGGGCGAGTTGGGCCCCACAGCATCTTGCTTCCAGCTCTTTGGGAAGCTAAGAAACAACTCGCTCTGCACAGTGCTCTTACAGCCTAGTGGGAACATGTCTTCCAAAGGCCTGTGAAACGCAGTTTGTTTGCAGGCCTGATCTGGCTGAAGTAGGACTTCTGCCCTGGTTGTGCTACTTTGCCCTAGAGCTGAAAGGCACAAGGTGCAGGCTTCTTTCCAAAGGGCGAGTTGGGCCCCACAGCATCTTGCTTCCAGCTCTTTGGGAAGCTAAGAAACAACTCGCTCTGCACAGTGCTCTTACAGCATAGTGGGAACATCTCTTCCAAAGGCCAGTGAAACGCAGTTTCTTTCCAGGCCTGATCTGGCTGATTTAGGACTTCTGCACTGGGTGTGCTACTTTGCCCTAGAGCTGAAAGGCACAACGTGCAGGCTTCTTTCCAAAGGGCGAGTTGGGCCCCACAGCATCTTGCTTCCAGCTCTTTGAGAAGCTAAGAAACAACTCGCTGTGCTCAGTGCTCTTACAGCCTAGTGGGAACATCTCTTCCAAAGGCCGGTGAAACCCAGTTTCTTTGCAGGCCTGATCTGGCTGAAGTAGGACTTCTGCTCTGGGTGTGCTACTTTGCCCTAGAGCTGAAAGGCACAACGTGCAGGCTTCTTTCCAAAGGGCGAGTTGGGCCCCACAGCATCTTGCTTCCAGCTCTTTGGGAAGCTAAGAAACCACTCGCTCTGCACAGTGCTCTTACAGCCTAGTGGGAACATCTCTTCCAAAGGCCTGTGAAACGCAGTTTCTTTGCAGGCCTGATCTGGCTGAAGTAGGACTTCTGCTCTGGGTGTGCTACTGTGCCCTAGAGCTGAAAGGCACAACGTGCAGGCTTCTTTCCAAAGGGCGAGTTTGGCCCCACAGCATCTTGCTTCCAGCTCTTTGGGAAGCTAAGAAACCACTCGCTCTGCACAGTGCTCTTACAGCCTACCGGGAACATCTCTTCCAAAGGCCGGGGAAACGCAGTTTCTTTGCAGGCCTGATCTGGCTGAAGTAGGACTTCTGCTCTGGGTGTGCTACTTTGCCCTAGAGCTGAAAGGCACAACGTGCAGGCTTCTTTCCAAAGGGCGAGTTGGGCCCCACAGCATCTTGCTTCCAGCTCTTTGGGAAGCTAAGAAACAACTCGCTCTGCACAGTGCTCTTACAGCCTACCGGGAACATCTCTTCCAAAGGCCTGTGAAACGCAGTTTCTTTGCAGGCCTGATCTGGCTGAAGTAGGACTTCTGCTCTGGGTGTGCTACTTTGCCCTAGAGCTGAAAGGCACAAGGTGCAGGCTTCTTTCCAAAGGGCGAGTTGGGCCCCACAGCATCTTGCTTCCAGCTCTTTAGGAAGCTAAGAAACCACTCGCTCTGCACAGTGCTCTTACAGCCTAGTGGGAACATCTCTTCCAAAGGCCTGTGAAACGCAGTTTCCTTGCAGGCCTGATCTGGCTGAAGTAGGACTTCTGCTCTGGGTGTGCTACTTTGCCCTAGAGCTGAAAGGCACAACGTGCAGTCTTCTTTCCAAAGGGCGAGTTGGGCCCCACAGCATCTTGCTTCCAGCTCTTTGGGAAGCTAAGAAACCACTCGCTCTGCACAGTGCTCTTACAGCCTAGTGGGAACATCGCTTCCAAAGGCCTGTGAAACGCAGTTTCTTTGCAGGCCTGATCTGGCTGAAGTAGGACTTCTGCTCTGGGTGTGCTACTTTGCCCTAGAGCTGAAAGGCACAACGTGCAGGCTTCTTTCCAAAGGGCGAGTTGGGCCCCACAGCATCTTGCTCCCAGCTCTTTGGGAAGCTAAGAAACAACTCGCTCTGCACAGTGCTCTTACAGCCTACCGGGAACATCTCTTCCAAAGGCCTGTGAAACGCAGTTTCTTTGCAGGCCTGATCTGGCTGAAGTAGGACTTCTGCTCTGGGTGTGCTACTTTGCCCTAGAGCTGAAAGGCACAACGTGCAGGCTTCTTTCCAAAGGGCGAGTTGGGCCCCACAGCATCTTGCTCCAGCTCTTTGGGAAGCTAAGAAACAACTCGCTCTGCACAGTGCTCTTACAGCCTACCGGGAACATCTCTTCCAAAGGCCTGTGAAACGCAGTTTCTTTGCAGGCCTGATCTGGCTGAAGTAGGACATCGGCTCTGGGTGTGCTACTTTGCCCTAGAGCTGAAAGGCACAACGTGCAGGCTTCTTTCCAAAGGGCGAGTTGGGCCCCACAGCATCTTGCTTCCAGCTCTTTGGGAAGCTAAGAAACAACTCGCTCTGCACAGTGCTCTTACAGCCTACCGGGAACATCTCTTCCAAAGGCCTGTGAAACGCAGTTTCTTTGCAGGCCTGATCTGGCTGAAGTAGTACTTCTGCTCTGGGTGTGCTACTTTGCCCTAGAGCTGAAAGGCACAACGTGCAGGCTTCTTTCCAAAGGGCGAGTTGGGCCCCACAGCATCTTGCTTCCAGGTCTTTGGGAAGCTAAGAAACAACTCGCTCTGCACAGTGCTCTTACAGCCTAGTTGGAACATCTCTTCCAAAGGCCGGGGAAACGCAGTTTCTTTGCAGGCCTGATCTGGCTGAAGTAGGACTTCTGCTCTGGGTGTGCTACTTTGCCCTAGAGCTGAAAGGCACAACGTGCAGGCTTCTCTCCAAAGGGCGACTTGGGCCCCACAGCATCTTGCTTCCTGTTCTTTGGGAAGCTAAGAAACAACTCGCTCTGCACAGTGCTCTTACAGCCTACCGGGAACATCTCTTCCAAAGGCCTGTGAAACGCAGTTTATTTGCAGGCCTGATCTGGCTGAAGTAGGACTTCTGCTCTGGGTGTGCTACTTTGCCCTAGAGCTGAAAGGCACAACGTGCAGGCTTCTTTCCAAAGGGCGAGTTTGGCCCCACAGCATCTTGCTTCCAGCTCTTTGGGAAGCTAAGAAACAACTCGCTCTGCACAGTGCTCTTACAGCCTACCGGGAACATCTCTTCCAAAGGCCAGTGAAACGCAGTTTCTTTCCAGGCCTGATCTGGCTGAAGTAGTACTTCTGCTCTGGGTGTGCTACTTTGCCCTAGAGCTGAAAGGCACAACGTGCAGGCTTCTTTCCAAAGGGCGAGTTGGGCCCCACAGCATCTTGCTTCCAGCTCTTTGAGAAGCTAAGAAACAACTCGCTCTGCTCAGTGCTCTTACAGCCTAGTGGGAACATCTCTTCCAAAGGCCGGGGAAACGCAGTTTCTTTGCAGGCCTGATCTGGCTGAAGTAGGACTTCTGATCTGGGTGTGCTACTTTGCCCTAGAGCTGAAAGGCACAACGTGCAGGCTTCTCTCCAAAGGGCGACTTGGGCCCCACAGCATCTTGCTTCCTGTTCTTTGGGAAGCTAAGAAACAACTCGCTCTGCACAGTGCTCTTACAGCCTACCGGGAACATCTCTTCCAAAGGCCTGTGAAACGCAGTTTCTTTGCAGGCCTGATCTGGCTGAAGTAGGACTTCTGCTCTGGGTGTGCTACTTTGCCCTAGAGCTGAAAGGCACAACGTGCAGGCTTCTTTCCAAAGGGCGAGTTGGGCCCCACAGCATCTTGCTTCCAGCTCTTTGGGAAGCTAAGAAACAACTCGCTCTGCACAGTGCTCTTACAGCCTAGTGGGAACATCTCTTCCAAAGGCCTGTGAAACGCAGTTTCTTTGCAGGCCTGATGTGGCTGAAGTAGGACTTCTGCTCTGGGTGTGCTACTTTGCCCTAGAGCTGAAAGGCACAACGTGCAGGCTTCTTTCCAAAGGGCGAGTTGGGCCCCACAGCATCTTGCTTCCAGCTCTTTGGGAAGCTAAGAAACAACTCGCTCTGCACAGTGCTCTTACATCCTAGTGTGAACATCTCTTCCAAAGGCCTGTGAAACGCAGTTTCTTTGCAGGCCTGATCTGGCTGAAGTAGGACTTCTGCTCTGGGTGTGCTACTTTGCCCTAGAGCTGAAAGGCACAACGTGCAGGCTTCTTTCCAAAGGGCGAGTTGGGCCCCACAGCATCTTGCTTCCAGCTCTTTGGGAAGCTAAGAAACAACTCGCTCTGCACAGTGCTCTTACAGCCTAGTGGGAACATGTCTTCCAAAGGCCTGTGAAACGCAGTTTCTTTGAAGGCCTGATCTGGCTGAAGTAGGAATTCTGCTCTGGGTGAGCTACTTTGCCCTAGAGCTGAAAGGCACAAGGTGCAGGCTTCTTTCCAAAGGGCGAGTTGGGCCCCACAGCATCTTGCTTGCAGCTCTTTGGGAAGCTAAGAAACAACTCGCTCTGCACAGTGCTCTTACAGCATAGTGGGAACATCTCTTCCAAAGGCCAGTGAAACGCAGTTTCTTTCCAGGCCTGATCTGGCTGATTTAGGACTTCTGCACTGGGTGTGCTACTTTGCCCTAGAGCTGAAAGGCACAACGTGCAGGCTTCTTTCCAAAGGGCGAGTTGGGCCCCACAGCATCTTGCTTCCAGCTCTTTGAGAAGCTAAGAAACAACTCGCTGTGCTCAGTGCTCTTACAGCCTAGTGGGAACATCTCTTCCAAAGGCCGGTGAAACGCAGTTTCTTTGCAGGCCTGATCTGGCTGAAGTAGGACTTCTGCTCTGGGTGTGCTACTTTGCCCTACAGCGGAAAGGTACAACGTGCAGGCTTCTTTCCAAAGGGCGAGTTGGGCCCCACATCATCTTGCTCCCAGCTCTTTGGGAAGCTAAGAAACAACTCGCTCTGCACAGTGCTCTTACAGCCTACCGGGAACATCTCTTCCAAAGGCCTGTGAAACGCAGTTTCTTTGCAGGCCTGATCTGGCTGAAGTAGGACTTCTGCTCTGGGTGTGCTACTTTGCCCTAGAGCTGAAAGGCACAACGTGCAGGCTTCTTTCCAAAGGGCGAGTTGGGCCCCACAGCATCTTGCTTCCAGCTCTTTGGGAAGCTAAGAAACCACTCGCTCTGCACAGTGCTCTTACAGCCTACCGGGAACATCTCTTCCAAAGGCCTGTGAAACGCAGTTTCTTTGCAGGCCTGATCTGGCTGAAGTAGGACTTCTGCTCTGGGTGTGCTACTTTGCCCTAGAGCTGAAAGGCACAACGTGCAGGCTTCTTTCCAAAGGGCGAGTTGGGCCCCACAGCATCTTGCTTCCAGCTCTTTGGGAAGCTAAGAAACCACTCGGTCTGCACAGTGCTCTTACAGCCTACCGGGAACATCTCTTCCAAAGGCCTGTGAAACGCAGTTTCTTTGCAGGCCTGATCTGGCTGAAGTAGGACTTCTGCTCTGGGTGTGCTACTTTGCCCTAGAGCTGAAAGGCACAACGTGCAGGCTTCTTTCCAAAGGGCGAGTTGGGCCCCACAGCATCTTGCTTCCAGCTCTTTGGGAAGCTAAGAAACAACTCGCTCTGCACAGTGCTCTTACAGCCTAGTGGGAACATCTCTTCCAAAGGCCTGTGAAATGCAGTTTCTTTGCAGGCCTGATCTGGCTGAAGTAGGACTTCTGCTCTGGGTGTGCTACTTTGCCCTAGAGCTGAAAGGCACAACGTGCAGGCTTCTTTCCAAAGGGCGAGTTGGGCCCCACAGCATCTTGCTTCCAGCTCTTTGGGAAGCTAAGAAACAACTCGCTCTGCACAGTGCTCTTACAGCCTAGTGGGAACATGTCTTCCAAAGGCCTGTGAAACGCAGTTTCTTTGCAGGCCTGATCTGGCTGAAGTAGGACTTCTGCTCTGGGTGTGCTACTTTGCCCTAGAGCTGAAAGGCACAAGGTGCAGGCTTCTTTCCAAAGGGCGAGTTGGGCCCCACAGCATCTTGCTTCCAGCTCTTTGGGAAGCTAAGAAACAACTCACTCTGCACAGTGCTCTTACAGCATAGTGGGAACATCTCTTCCAAAGGCCAGTGAAACGCAGTTTCTTTCCAGGCCTGATCTGGCTGATTTAGGACTTCTGCACTGGGTGTGCTACTTTGCCCTAGAGCTGAAAGGCACAACGTGCAGGCTTCTTTCCAAAGGGCGAGTTGGGCCCCACAGCATCTTGCTTCCAGCTCTTTGAGAAGCTAAGAAACAACTCGCTGTGCTCAGTGCTCTTACAACCTAGTGGGAACATCTCTTCCAAAGGCCGGTGAAACCCAGTTTCTTTGCAGGCCTGATCTGGCTGAAGTAGGACTTCTGCTCTGGGTGTGCTACTTTGCCCTAGAGCTGAAAGGCACAACGTGCAGGCTTCTTTCCAAAGGGCGAGTTGGGCCCCACAGCATCTTGCTTCCAGCTCTTTGGGAAGCTAAGAAACAACTCGCTCTGCACAGTGCTCTTACAGCCTAGTTGGAACATCTCTTCCAAAGGCCAGTGAAACGCAGTTTCTTTGCAGGCCTGATCTGGCTGAAGTAGGACTTCTGCTCTGGGTGTGCTACTTTGCACTAGAGCTGAAAGGCACAACGTGCAGGCTTCTTTCCAAAGGGCCAGTTGGGCCCCACAACATCTTGCTTCCAGCTCTTTGGGAAGCTAAGAAACAACTCGCTCTGCACAGTGCTCTTACAGCCTAGTGGGAACATCTCTTCCAAAGGCCTGTGAAACGCAGTTTCTTTGCAGGCCTTATCTGGCTGAAGTAGGACTTCTGCTCTGGGTGTGCTACTTTGCCCTAGAGCTGAAAGGCACAACGTGCAGGCTTCTTTCCAAAGGGCGAGTTGGGCCCCACAGCATCTTGCTTCCAGCTCTTTGGGAAGCTAAGAAACCACTCGCTCTGCACAGTGCTCTTACAGCCTAGTGGGAACATCTCTTCCAAAGGCCTGTGAAACGCAGTTTCTTTGCAGGCCTGATCTGGCTGAAGTAGGACTTCTGCTCTGGGTGTGCTACTTTGCCCTAGAGCTGAAAGGCACAAGGTGCAGGCTTCTTTCCAAAGGGCGAGTTGGGCCCCACAGCATCTTGCTTCCAGCTCTTTAGGAAGCTAAGAAACCACTCGCTCTGCACAGTGCTCTTACAGCCTAGTGGGAACATCTCTTCCAAAGGCCTGTGAAACGCAGTTTCCTTGCAGGCCTGATCTGGCTGAAGTAGGACTTCTGCTCTGGGTGTGCTACTTTGCCCTAGAGCTGAAAGGCACAACGTGCAGGCTTCTTTCCAAAGGGCGAGTTGGGCCCCACAGCATCTTGCTTCCAGCTCTTTGGGAAGCTAAGAAACAACTCGCTCTGCACAGTGCTCTTACAGCCTAGTGGGAACATCTCTTCCAAAGGCCTGTGAAACGCAGTTTCTTTGCAGGCCTGATCTGGCTGAAGTAGGACTTCTGCTCTGGGTGTGCTACTTTGCCCTAGAGCTGAAAGGCACAACGTGCAGGCTTCTTTCCAAAGGGCGAGTTGGGCCCCACAGCATCTTGCTTCCAGCTCTTTGGGAAGCTAAGAAACCACTCGCTCTGCACAGTGCTCTTACAGCCTAGTGGGAACATCTCTTCCAAAGGCCTGTGAAACGCAGTTTCTTTGCAGGCCTGATCTGGCTGAAGTAGGACTTCTGCTCTGGGTGTGCTACTTTGCCCTAGAGCTGAAAGGCACAACGTGCAGGCTTCTTTCCAAAGGGAGAGTTGGGCCCCACAGCATCTTGCTCCCAGCTCTTTGGGAAGCTAAGAAACAACTCGCTCTGCACAGTGCTCTTACAGCCTACTGGGAACATCTCTTCCAAAGGCCTGTGAAACGCAGTTTCTTTGCAGGCCTGATCTGGCTGAAGTAGGACTTCTGCTCTGGGTGTGCTACTTTGCCCTAGAGCTGAAAGGCACAACGTGCAGGCTTCTTTCCAAAGGGCGAGTTGGGCCCCACAGCATCTTGCTTCCAGCTCTTTGGGAAGCTAAGAAACAACTCGCTCTGCACAGTGCTCTTACAGCCTAGTGGGAACATCTCTTCCAAAGGCCTGTGAAACGCAGTTTCTTTGCAGGCCTGATCTGGCTGAAGTAGGACTTCTGCTCTGGCTGTGCTACTTTGCCCTAGAGCTGAAAGGCACAACGTGCAGGCTTCTTTCCAAAGGGCGAGTTGGGCCCCACAGCATCTTGCTTCCAGCTCTTTGGGAAGCTAAGAAACAACTCGCTCTGCACAGTGCTCTTACATTCTAGTGTGAACATCTCTTCCAAAGGCCTGTGAAACGCAGTTTCTTTGCAGGCCTGATCTGGCTGAAGTAGGACTTCTGCTCTGGGTGTGCTACTTTGCCCTAGAGCTGAAAGGCACAACGTGCAGGCTTCTTTCCAAAGGGCGAGTTGGGCCCCACAGCATCTTGCTTCCAGCTCTTTGGGAAGCTAAGAAACAACTCGCTCTGCACAGTGCTCTTACAGCCTAGTGGGAACATGTCTTCCAAAGGCCTGTGAAACGCAGTTTCTTTGAAGGCCTGATCTGGCTGAAGTAGGACTTCTGCTCTGGGTGTGCTACTTTGCCCTAGAGCTGAAAGGCACAAGGTGCAGGCTTCTTTCCAAAGGGCGAGTTGGGCCCCACAGCATCTTGCTTCCAGCTCTTTGGGAAGCTAAGAAACAACTCGCTCTGCACAGTGCTCTTACAGCATAGTGGGAACATCTCTTCCAAAGGCCAGTGAAACGCAGTTTCTTTCCAGGCCTGATCTGGCTGATTTAGGACTTCTGCACTGGGTGTGCTACTTTGCCCTAGAGCTGAAAGGCACAACGTGCAGGCTTCTTTCCAAAGGACGAGTTGGGCCCCACAGCATCTTGCTTCTAGCTCTTTGAGAAGCTAAGAAACAACTCGCCCTGCTCAGTGCTCTTACAGCCTAGTGGGAACATCTCTTCCAAAGGCCGGTGAAACCCAGTTTCTTTGCAGGCCTGATCTGGCTGAAGTAGGACTTCTGCTCTGGGTGTGCTACTTTGCCCTAGAGCTGAAAGGCACAACGTGCAGGCTTCTTTCCAAAGGGCGAGTTGGGCCCCACAGCATCTTGCTTCCAGCTCTTTGGGAAGCTAAGAAACAACTCGCTCTGCACAGTGCTCTTACAGCCTAGTTGGAACATCTCTTCCAAAGGCCAGTGAAACGCAGTTTCTTCGCAGGCCTGATCTGGCTGAAGTAGGACTTCTGCTCTGGGTGTGCTACTTTGCACTAGAGCTGAAAGGCACAACGTGCAGGCTTCTTTCCAAAGGGCGAGTTGGGCCCCACAGCATCTTGCTTCCAGCTCTTTGGGAAGCTAAGAAACCACTCGCTCTGCACAGTGCTCTTACAGCCTAGTGGGAAGATCTCTTCCAAAGGCCTGTGAAACGCAGTTTCTTTGCAGGCCTGATCTGGCTGAAGTAGGACTTCTGCTCTGTGTGTGCTACTTTGCCCTACAGCAGAAAGGCACAACGTGCAGGCTTCTTTCCAAAGGGCGAGTTGAGCCCCACAGCATCTTGCTTCCAGCTCTTTGGGAAGCTGAGAAACCACTCGCTCTGCACAGTGCTCTTACAGCCTAGTGGGAACATCTCTTCCAAAGGCCTGTGAAACGCAGTTTCTTTGCAGGCCTGATCTTGCTGAAGTAGGACTTCTGCTCTGGGTGTGCTACTTTGCCCTAGAGCTGAAAGGCACAACGTGCAGGCTTCTTTCCAAAGGGCGACTTGGGCCCCACAGCATCTTGCTTCCAGCTCTTTGGGAAGCTAAGAAACAACTCGCTCTGCACAGTGATCTTACAGCCTACCGGGAACATCTCTTCCAAAGGCCTGTGAAACGCAGTTTCTTTGCAGGCCTGATCTGGCTGAAGTAGGACTTCTGCTCTGGGTGTGCTACTTTGCCCTAGAGCTGAAAGGCACAACGTGCAGGCTTCTTTCCAAAGGGCGAGTTGGGCCCCACAGCATCTTGCTTCCAGCTCTTTGGGAAGCTAAGAAACAACTCGCTCTGCACAGTGCTGTTACAGCCTAGTGGGAACATCTCTTCCAAAGGCCTGTGAAACGCAGTTTCTTTGCAGGCCTGATCTGGCTGAAGTAGGACTTCTGCTCTGGGTGTGTTACTTTGCCCTAGAGCTGAAAGGCACAACGTGCAGGCTTCTTTCCAAAGGGCGAGTTGGGCCCCACAGCATCTTGCTTCCAGCTCTTTGGGAAGCTAAGAAACAACTCGCTCTGCACAGTGCTCTTACAGCCTACCGGGAACATCTCTTCCAAAGGCCTGTGAAACGCAGTTTCTTTGCAGGCCTGATCTGTCTGAAGTAGGACTTCTGCTCTGGGTGTGCTACTTTGCCCTAGAGCTGAAAGGCACAACGTGCAGGCTTCTTTCCAAAGGGCGAGTTGGGCCCCACAGCATCTTGCTTCCAGCTCTTTGGGAAGCTAAGAAACAACTCGCTCTGCACAGTGCTCTTACAGCCTACCGGGAACATCTCTTCGAAAGGCCTGTGAAACGCAGTTTCTTTGCAGGCCTGATCTGGCTGAAGTAGGACTTCTGCTCTGGGTGTGCTACTTTGCCCTAGAGCTGAAAGGCACAAGGTGCAGGCTTCTTTCCAAAGGGCGAGTTGGGCCCCACAGCATCTTGCTTCCAGCACTTTAGGAAGCTAAGAAACCACTCGCTCTGCACAGTGCTCTTACAGCCTAGTGGGAACATCTCTTCCAAAGGCCTGTGAAACGCAGTTTCCTTGCAGGCCTGATCTGGCTGAAGTAGGACTTCTGCTCTGGGTGTGCTACTTTGCCCTAGAGCTGAAAGGCACAACGTGCAGGCTTCTTTCCAAAGGGCGAGTTGGGCCCCACAGCATCTTGCTTCCAGCTCTTTGGGAAGCTAAGAAACAACTCGCTCTGCACAGTGCTCTTACAGCCTAGTGGGAACATCTCTTCCAAAGGCCTGTGAAACGCAGTTTCTTTGCAGGCCTTATCTGGCTGAAGTAGGACTTCTGCTCTGAGTGTGCTACTTTGCCCTGGAGCTGAAAGGCACAACGTGCAGGCTTCTTTCCAAAGGGCGAGTTGGGCCCCACAGCATCTTGCTTCCAGCTCTTTGGGAAGCTAAGAAACCACTCGCTCTGCACAGTGCTCTTACAGCCTAGTGGGAACATCGCTTCCAAAGGCCTGTGAAACGCAGTTTGTTTGCAGGCCTGATCTGGCTGAAGTAGGACTTCTGTTCTGGGTGTGCTACTTTGCCCTAGAGCTGAAAGGCACAATGTGCAGGCTTCTTTCCAAAGGGAGAGTTGGGCCCCACAGCATCTTGCTCCCAGCTCTTTGGGAAGCTAAGAAACAACTCGCTCTGCACAGTTCTCTTACAGCCTACCGGGAACATCTCTTCCAAAGGCCTGTGAAACGCAGTTTCTTTGCAGGCCTGATCTGGCTGAAGTAGGACTTCTGCTCTGGGTGTGTTACTTTGCCCTAGAGCTGAAAGGCACAACGTGCAGGCTTCTTTCCAAAGGGCGAGTTGGGCCCCACAGCATCTTGCTTCCAGCTCTTTGGGAAGCTAAGAAACAACTCGCTCTGCACAGTGCTCTTACAGCCTACCGGGAACATCTCTTCCAAAGGCCTGTGAAACGCAGTTTCTTTGCAGGCCTGATCTGGCTGAAGTAGGACTTCTGCTCTGGGTGTGCTACTTTGCCCTAGAGCTGAAAGGCACAACGTGCAGGCTTCTTTCCAAAGGGCGAGTTGGGCCCCACAGCATCTTGCTTCCAGCTCTTTGGGAAGCTAAGAAACAACTCGCTCTGCACAGTGCTCTTACAGCCTAGTGGGAACATCTCTTCCAAAGGCCTGTGAAACGCAGTTTCTTTGCAGGCCTGATGTGGCTGAAGTAGGACTTCTGCTCAGGGTGTGCTACTTTGCCCTAGAGCTGAAAGGCACAACGTGCAGGCTTCTTTCCAAAGGGCGAGTTGGGCCCCACAGCATCTTGCTCCCAGCTCTTTGGGAAGCTAAGAAACAACTCGCTCTGCACAGTGCTCTTACAGCCTACCGGGAACATCTCTTCCAAAGGCCTGTGAAACGCAGTTTCTTTGCAGGCCTGATCTGGCTGAAGTAGGACTTCTGATCTGGGTGTGCTACTTTGCCCTAGAGCTGAAAGGCACAACGTGCAGGCTTCTCTCCAAAGGGCGACTTGGGCCCCACAGCATCTTGCTTCCTGTTCTTTGGGAAGCTAAGAAACAACTCGCTCTGCACAATGCTCTTACAGCCTACCGGGAACATCTCTTCCAAAGGCCTGTGAAACGCAGTTTCTTTGCAGGCCTGATCTGCCTGAAGTAGGACTTCTGCTCTGGGTGTGCTACTTTGCCCTAGAGCTGAAAGGCACAACGTGCAGGCTTCTTTCCAAAGGGCGAGTTTGGCCCCACAGCATCTTGCTTCCAGCTCTTTGGGAAGCTAAGAAACAACTCGCTCTGCACAGTGCTCTTACAGCCTACCGGGAACATCTCTTCCAAAGGCCAGTGAAACGCAGTTTCTTTCCAGGCCTGATCTGGCTGAAGTAGTACTTCTGCTCTGGGTGTGCTACATTGCCCTAGAGCTGAAAGGCACAACGTGCAGGCTTCTTTCCAAAGGGCTAGTTGGGCCCCACAGCATCTTGCTTCCAGCTCTTTGAGAAGCTAAGAAACAACTCGCTCTGCTCAGTGCTCTTACAGCCTAGTGGGAACATCTCTTCCAAAGGCCGGTGAAACGCAGTTTCTTTGCAGGCCTGATCTGGCTGAAGTAGGACTTCTGCTCTGGGTGTGCTACTTTGCCCTAGAGCTGAAAGGCACAACGTGCAGGCTTCTTTCCAAAGGGCGAGTTGGGCCCCACAGCATCTTTCTTCCAGCTCTTTGGGAAGCTAAGAAACCACTCGCTCTGCACACTGCTCTTACAGCCTAGTGGGAACATCTCTTCCAAAGGCCTGTGAAACGCAGTTTCTTTGCAGGCCTGATCTGGCTGAAGTAGGACTTCTGCTCTGGGTGTGCTACTTTGCCCTAGAGCTGAAAGTCACAACGTGCAGGCTTCTTTCCAAAGGGCGAGTTGGGCCCCACAGCATCTTGCTTCCAGCTCTATGGGAAGCTAAGAAACCACTCGCTCTGCACAGTGCTCTTACAGCCTACCGGGAACATCTCTTCCAAAGGCCTGTGAAACGCAGTTTCTTTGCAGGCCTGATCTGGCTGAAGTAGGACTTCTGCTCTGGGTGTGCTACTTTGCCCTAGAGCTGAAAGGCACAACGTGCAGGCTTCTTTCCAAAGGGCGAGTTGGGCCCCACAGCATCTTGCTTCCAGCTCTTTGGGAAGCTAAGAAACAACTCGCTCTGCACAGTGCTCTTACAGCCTACCGGGAACATCTCTTCCAAAGGCCTGTGAAACGCAGTTTCTTTGCAGGCCTGATCTGGCTGAAGTAGGACTTCTGCTCTGGGTGTGCTACTTTGCCCTAGAGCTGAAAGGCACAAGGTGCAGGCTTCTTTCCAAAGGGCGAGTTGGGCCCCACAGCATCTTGCTTCCAGCTCTTTAGGAAGCTAAGAAACCACTCGCTCTGCACAGTGCTCTTACAGCCTAGTGGGAACATCTCTTCCAAAGGCCTGTGAAACGCAGTTTCCTTGCAGGCCTGATCTGGCTGAAGTAGGACTTCTGCTCTGGGTGTGCTACTTTGCCCTAGAGCTGAAAGGCACAACGTGCAGTCTTCTTTCCAAAGGGCGAGTTGGGCCCCACAGCATCTTGCTTCCAGCTCTTTGGGAAGCTAAGAAACAACTCGCTCTGCACAGTGCTCTTACAGCCTACCGGGAACATCTCTTCCAAAGGCCTGTGAAACGCAGTTTCTTTGCAGGCCTGATCTGGCTGAAGTAGGACTTCTGCTCTGGGTGTGTTACTTTGCCCTAGAGCTGAAAGGCACAACGTGCAGGCTTCTTTCCAAAGGGCGAGTTGGGCCCCACAGCATCTTGCTTCCAGCTCTTTGGGAAGCTAAGAAACAACTCGCTCTGCACAGTGCTCTTACAGCCTACCGGGAACATCTCTTCCAAAGGCCTGTGAAACGCAGTTTCTTTGCAGGCCTGATCTGGCTGAAGTAGGACTTCTGCTCTGGGTGTGCTACTTTGCCCTAGAGCTGAAAGGCACAACGTGCAGGCTTCTTTCCAAAGGGCGAGTTGGGCCCCACAGCATCTTGCTTCCAGCTCTTTGGGAAGCTAAGAAACAACTCGCTCTGCACAGTGCTCTTACAGCCTAGTGGGAACATCTCTTCCAAAGGCCTGTGAAACGCAGTTTCTTTGCAGGCCTGATGTGGCTGAAGTAGGACTTCTGCTCAGGGTGTGCTACTTTGCCCTAGAGCTGAAAGGCACAACGTGCAGGCTTCTTTCCAAAGGGCGAGTTGGGCCCCACAGCATCTTGCTCCCAGCTCTTTGGGAAGCTAAGAAACAACTCGCTCTGCACAGTGCTCTTACAGCCTACCGGGAACATCTCTTCCAAAGGCCTGTGAAACGCAGTTTCTTTGCAGGCCTGATCTGGCTGAAGTAGGACTTCTGATCTGGGTGTGCTACTTTGCCCTAGAGCTGAAAGGCACAACGTGCAGGCTTCTCTCCAAAGGGCGACTTGGGCCCCACAGCATCTTGCTTCCTGTTCTTTGGGAAGCTAAGAAACAACTCGCTCTGCACAATGCTCTTACAGCCTACCGGGAACATCTCTTCCAAAGGCCTGTGAAACGCAGTTTCTTTGCAGGCCTGATCTGCCTGAAGTAGGACTTCTGCTCTGGGTGTGCTACTTTGCCCTAGAGCTGAAAGGCACAACGTGCAGGCTTCTTTCCAAAGGGCGAGTTTGGCCCCACAGCATCTTGCTTCCAGCTCTTTGGGAAGCTAAGAAACAACTCGCTCTGCACAGTGCTCTTACAGCCTACCGGGAACATCTCTTCCAAAGGCCAGTGAAACGCAGTTTCTTTCCAGGCCTGATCTGGCTGAAGTAGTACTTCTGCTCTGGGTGTGCTACATTGCCCTAGAGCTGAAAGGCACAACGTGCAGGCTTCTTTCCAAAGGGCTAGTTGGGCCCCACAGCATCTTGCTTCCAGCTCTTTGAGAAGCTAAGAAACAACTCGCTCTGCTCAGTGCTCTTACAGCCTAGTGGGAACATCTCTTCCAAAGGCCGGTGAAACGCAGTTTCTTTGCAGGCCTGATCTGGCTGAAGTAGGACTTCTGCTCTGGGTGTGCTACTTTGCCCTAGAGCTGAAAGGCACAACGTGCAGGCTTCTTTCCAAAGGGCGAGTTGGGCCCCACAGCATCTTTCTTCCAGCTCTTTGGGAAGCTAAGAAACCACTCGCTCTGCACACTGCTCTTACAGCCTAGTGGGAACATCTCTTCCAAAGGCCTGTGAAACGCAGTTTCTTTGCAGGCCTGATCTGGCTGAAGTAGGACTTCTGCTCTGGGTGTGCTACTTTGCCCTAGAGCTGAAAGGCACAACGTGCAGGCTTCTTTCCAAAGGGCGAGTTGGGCCCCACAGCATCTTGCTTCCAGCTCTATGGGAAGCTAAGAAACCACTCGCTCTGCACAGTGCTCTTACAGCCTACCGGGAACATCTCTTCCAAAGGCCTGTGAAACGCAGTTTCTTTGCAGGCCTGATCTGGCTGAAGTAGGACTTCTGCTCTGGGTGTGCTACTTTGCCCTAGAGCTGAAAGGCACAACGTGCAGGCTTCTTTCCAAAGGGCGAGTTGGGCCCCACAGCATCTTGCTTCCAGCTCTTTGGGAAGCTAAGAAACAACTCGCTCTGCACAGTGCTCTTACAGCCTACCGGGAACATCTCTTCCAAAGGCCTGTGAAACGCAGTTTCTTTGCAGGCCTGATCTGGCTGAAGTAGGACTTCTGCTCTGGGTGTGCTACTTTGCCCTAGAGCTGAAAGGCACAAGGTGCAGGCTTCTTTCCAAAGGGCGAGTTGGGCCCCACAGCATCTTGCTTCCAGCTCTTTAGGAAGCTAAGAAACCACTCGCTCTGCACAGTGCTCTTACAGCCTAGTGGGAACATCTCTTCCAAAGGCCTGTGAAACGCAGTTTCCTTGCAGGCCTGATCTGGCTGAAGTAGGACTTCTGCTCTGGGTGTGCTACTTTGCCCTAGAGCTGAAAGGCACAACGTGCAGTCTTCTTTCCAAAGGGCGAGTTGGGCCCCACAGCATCTTGCTTCCAGCTCTTTGGGAAGCTAAGAAACAACTCGCTCTGCACAGTGCTCTTACAGCCTAGTGGGAACATTTCTTCCAAAGGCCTGTGAAACGCAGTTTCTTTGCAGGCCTTATCTGGCTGAAGTAGGACTTCTGCTCTGGGTGTGCTACTTTGCCCTAGAGCTGAAAGGCACAACGTGCAGGCTTCTTTCCAAAGGGCGAGTTGGGCCCCACAGCATCTTGCTTCCAGCTCTTTGGGAAGCTAAGAAACCACTCGCTCTGCACAGTGCTCTTACAGCCTAGTGGGAACATCGCTTCCAAAGGCCTGTGAAACGCAGTTTCTTTGCAGGCCTGATCTGGCTGAAGTAGGACTTCTGCTCTGGGTGTGCTACTTTGCCCTAGAGCTGAAAGGCACAACGTGCAGGCTTCTTTCCAAAGGGCGAGTTGGGCACCACAGCATCTTGCTCCCAGCTCTTTGGGAAGCTAAGAAACAACTCGCTCTGCACAGTGCTCTTACAGCCTACTGGGAACATCTCTTCCAAAGGCCTGTGAAACGCAGTTTCTTTGCAGGCCTGATCTGGCTGAAGTAGGACTTCTGCTCTGGGTGTGCTACTTTGCCCTAGAGCTGAAAGGCACAACGTGCAGGCTTCTTTCCAAAGGGCGAGTTGGGCCCCACAGCATCTTGCTTCCAGCTCTTTGGGAAGCTAAGAAACCACTCGCTCTGCACAGTGCTCTTACAGCCTACCGGGAACATCTCTTCCAAAGGCCTGTGAAACGCAGTTTCTTTGCAGGCCTGATCTGGCTGAAGTAGGACTTCTGCTCTGGGTGTGCTACTTTGCCCTAGAGCTGAAAGGCACAACGTGCAGGCTTCTTTCCAAAGGGCGAGTTGGGCCCCACAGCATCTTGCTTCCAGCTCTTTGGGAAGCTAAGAAACAACTCGCTCTGCACAGTGCTCTTACAGCCTAGTGGGAACATCACTTCCAAAGGCCTGTGAAACGCAGTTTCTTTGCAGGCCTGATCTGGCTGAAGTAGGACTTCTGCTCAGGGTGTGCTACTTTGCCCTAGAGCTGAAAGGCACAACGTGCAGGCTTCTTTCCAAAGGGCGAGTTGGGCCCCACAGCATCTTGCTCCCAGCTCTTTGGGAAGCTAAGAAACAACTCGCTCTGCACAGTGCTCTTACAGCCTACCGGGAACATCTCTTCCAAAGGCCTGTGAAACGCAGTTTCTTTCCAGGCCTGATCTGGCTGAAGTAGTACTTCTGCTCTGGGTGTGCTACATTGCCCTAGAGCTGAAAGGCACAACGTGCAGGCTTCTTTCCAAAGGGCTAGTTGGGCCCCACAGCATCTTGCTTCCAGCTCTTTGAGAAGCTAAGAAACAACTCGCTCTGCTCAGTGCTCTTACAGCCTAGTGGGAACATCTCTTCCAAAGGCCGGTGAAACGCAGTTTCTTTGCAGGCCTGATCTGGCTGAAGTAGGACTTCTGCTCTGGGTGTGCTACTTTGCCCTAGAGCTGAAAGGCACAACGTGCAGGCTTCTTTCCAAAGGGCGAGTTGGGCCCCACAGCATCTTTCTTCCAGCTCTTTGGGAAGCTAAGAAACCACTCGCTCTGCACACTGCTCTTACAGCCTAGTGGGAACATCTCTTCCAAAGGCCTGTGAAACGCAGTTTCTTTGCAGGCCTGATCTGGCTGAAGTAGGACTTCTGCTCTGGGTGTGCTACTTTGCCCTAGAGCTGAAAGGCACAACGTGCAGGCTTCTTTCCAAAGGGCGAGTTGGGCCCCACAGCATCTTGCTTCCAGCTCTATGGGAAGCTAAGAAACCACTCGCTCTGCACAGTGCTCTTACAGCCTACCGGGAACATCTCTTCCAAAGGCCTGTGAAACGCAGTTTCTTTGCAGGCCTGATCTGGCTGAAGTAGGACTTCTGCTCTGGGTGTGCTACTTTGCCCTAGAGCTGAAAGGCACAACGTGCAGGCTTCTTTCCAAAGGGCGAGTTGGGCCCCACAGCATCTTGCTTCCAGCTCTTTGGGAAGCTAAGAAACAACTCGCTCTGCACAGTGCTCTTACAGCCTACCGGGAACATCTCTTCCAAAGGCCTGTGAAACGCAGTTTCTTTGCAGGCCTGATCTGGCTGAAGTAGGACTTCTGCTCTGGGTGTGCTACTTTGCCCTAGAGCTGAAAGGCACAAGGTGCAGGCTTCTTTCCAAAGGGCGAGTTGGGCCCCACAGCATCTTGCTTCCAGCTCTTTAGGAAGCTAAGAAACCACTCGCTCTGCACAGTGCTCTTACAGCCTAGTGGGAACATCTCTTCCAAAGGCCTGTGAAACGCAGTTTCCTTGCAGGCCTGATCTGGCTGAAGTAGGACTTCTGCTCTGGGTGTGCTACTTTGCCCTAGAGCTGAAAGGCACAACGTGCAGTCTTCTTTCCAAAGGGCGAGTTGGGCCCCACAGCATCTTGCTTCCAGCTCTTTGGGAAGCTAAGAAACAACTCGCTCTGCACAGTGCTCTTACAGCCTAGTGGGAACATTTCTTCCAAAGGCCTGTGAAACGCAGTTTCTTTGCAGGCCTTATCTGGCTGAAGTAGGACTTCTGCTCTGGGTGTGCTACTTTGCCCTAGAGCTGAAAGGCACAACGTGCAGGCTTCTTTCCAAAGGGCGAGTTGGGCCCCACAGCATCTTGCTTCCAGCTCTTTGGGAAGCTAAGAAACCACTCGCTCTGCACAGTGCTCTTACAGCCTAGTGGGAACATCGCTTCCAAAGGCCTGTGAAACGCAGTTTCTTTGCAGGCCTGATCTGGCTGAAGTAGGACTTCTGCTCTGGGTGTGCTACTTTGCCCTAGAGCTGAAAGGCACAACGTGCAGGCTTCTTTCCAAAGGGCGAGTTGGGCACCACAGCATCTTGCTCCCAGCTCTTTGGGAAGCTAAGAAACAACTCGCTCTGCACAGTGCTCTTACAGCCTACTGGGAACATCTCTTCCAAAGGCCTGTGAAACGCAGTTTCTTTGCAGGCCTGATCTGGCTGAAGTAGGACTTCTGCTCTGGGTGTGCTACTTTGCCCTAGAGCTGAAAGGCACAACGTGCAGGCTTCTTTCCAAAGGGCGAGTTGGGCCCCACAGCATCTTGCTTCCAGCTCTTTGGGAAGCTAAGAAACCACTCGCTCTGCACAGTGCTCTTACAGCCTACCGGGAACATCTCTTCCAAAGGCCTGTGAAACGCAGTTTCTTTGCAGGCCTGATCTGGCTGAAGTAGGACTTCTGCTCTGGGTGTGCTACTTTGCCCTAGAGCTGAAAGGCACAACGTGCAGGCTTCTTTCCAAAGGGCGAGTTGGGCCCCACAGCATCTTGCTTCCAGCTCTTTGGGAAGCTAAGAAACAACTCGCTCTGCACAGTGCTCTTACAGCCTAGTGGGAACATCACTTCCAAAGGCCTGTGAAACGCAGTTTCTTTGCAGGCCTGATCTGGCTGAAGTAGGACTTCTGCTCAGGGTGTGCTACTTTGCCCTAGAGCTGAAAGGCACAACGTGCAGGCTTCTTTCCAAAGGGCGAGTTGGGCCCCACAGCATCTTGCTCCCAGCTCTTTGGGAAGCTAAGAAACAACTCGCTCTGCACAGTGCTCTTACAGCCTACCGGGAACATCTCTTCCAAAGGCCTGTGAAACGCAGTTTCTTTGCAGGCCTGATCTGGCTGAAGTAGGACTTCTGCTCTGGGTGTGCTACTTTGCCCTAGAGCTGAAAGGCACAACGTGCAGGCTTCTTTCCAAAGGGCGAGTTGGGCCCCACAGCATCTTGCTTCCAGCTCTTTGGGAAGCTAAGAAACAACTCGCTCTGCACAGTGCTCTTACAGCCTAGTGGGAACATCTCTTCCAAAGGCCTGTGAAACGCAGTTTCTTTGCAGGCCTGATGTGGCTGAAGTAGGACTTCTGCTCAGGGTGTGCTACTTTGCCCTAGAGCTGAAAGGCACAACGTGCAGGCTTCTTTCCAAAGGGCGAGTTGGGCCCCACAGCATCTTGCTCCCAGCTCTTTGGGAAGCTAAGAAACAACTCGCTCTGCACAGTGCTCTTACAGCCTACCGGGAACATCTCTTCCAAAGGCCTGTGAAACGCAGTTTCTTTGCAGGCCTGATCTGGCTGAAGTAGGACTTCTGATCTGGGTGTGCTACTTTGCCCTAGAGCTGAAAGGCACAACGTGCAGGCTTCTCTCCAAAGGGCGACTTGGGCCCCACAGCATCTTGCTTCCTGTTCTTTGGGAAGCTAAGAAACAACTCGCTCTGCACAATGCTCTTACAGCCTACCGGGAACATCTCTTCCAAAGGCCTGTGAAACGCAGTTTCTTTGCAGGCCTGATCTGCCTGAAGTAGGACTTCTGCTCTGGGTGTGCTACTTTGCCCTAGAGCTGAAAGGCACAACGTGCAGGCTTCTTTCCAAAGGGCGAGTTTGGCCCCACAGCATCTTGCTTCCAGCTCTTTGGGAAGCTAAGAAACAACTCGCTCTGCACAGTGCTCTTACAGCCTACCGGGAACATCTCTTCCAAAGGCCAGTGAAACGCAGTTTCTTTCCAGGCCTGATCTGGCTGAAGTAGTACTTCTGCTCTGGGTGTGCTACATTGCCCTAGAGCTGAAAGGCACAACGTGCAGGCTTCTTTCCAAAGGGCTAGTTGGGCCCCACAGCATCTTGCTTCCAGCTCTTTGAGAAGCTAAGAAACAACTCGCTCTGCTCAGTGCTCTTACAGCCTAGTGGGAACATCTCTTCCAAAGGCCGGTGAAACGCAGTTTCTTTGCAGGCCTGATCTGGCTGAAGTAGGACTTCTGCTCTGGGTGTGCTACTTTGCCCTAGAGCTGAAAGGCACAACGTGCAGGCTTCTTTCCAAAGGGCGAGTTGGGCCCCACAGCATCTTTCTTCCAGCTCTTTGGGAAGCTAAGAAACCACTCGCTCTGCACACTGCTCTTACAGCCTAGTGGGAACATCTCTTCCAAAGGCCTGTGAAACGCAGTTTCTTTGCAGGCCTGATCTGGCTGAAGTAGGACTTCTGCTCTGGGTGTGCTACTTTGCCCTAGAGCTGAAAGTCACAACGTGCAGGCTTCTTTCCAAAGGGCGAGTTGGGCCCCACAGCATCTTGCTTCCAGCTCTATGGGAAGCTAAGAAACCACTCGCTCTGCACAGTGCTCTTACAGCCTACCGGGAACATCTCTTCCAAAGGCCTGTGAAACGCAGTTTCTTTGCAGGCCTGATCTGGCTGAAGTAGGACTTCTGCTCTGGGTGTGCTACTTTGCCCTAGAGCTGAAAGGCACAACGTGCAGGCTTCTTTCCAAAGGGCGAGTTGGGCCCCACAGCATCTTGCTTCCAGCTCTTTGGGAAGCTAAGAAACAACTCGCTCTGCACAGTGCTCTTACAGCCTACCGGGAACATCTCTTCCAAAGGCCTGTGAAACGCAGTTTCTTTGCAGGCCTGATCTGGCTGAAGTAGGACTTCTGCTCTGGGTGTGCTACTTTGCCCTAGAGCTGAAAGGCACAACGTGCAGGCTTCTTTCCAAAGGGCGAGTTGGGCCCCACAGCATCTTGCTTCCAGCTCTTTGGGAAGCTAAGAAACAACTCGCTCTGCACAGTGCTCTTACAGCCTAGTGGGAACATCTCTTCCAAAGGCCTGTGAAACGCAGTTTCTTTGCAGGCCTGATGTGGCTGAAGTAGGACTTCTGCTCAGGGTGTGCTACTTTGCCCTAGAGCTGAAAGGCACAACGTGCAGGCTTCTTTCCAAAGGGCGAGTTGGGCCCCACAGAATCTTGCTCCCAGCTCTTTGGGAAGCTAAGAAACAACTCGCTCTGCACAGTGCTCTTACAGCCTACCGGGAACATCTCTTCCAAAGGCCTGTGAAACGCAGTTTCTTTGCAGGCCTGATCTGGCTGAAGTAGGACTTCTGATCTGGGTGTGCTACTTTGCCCTAGAGCTGAAAGGCACAACGTGCAGGCTTCTCTCCAAAGGGCGACTTGGGCCCCACAGCATCTTGCTTCCTGTTCTTTGGGAAGCTAAGAAACAACTCGCTCTGCACAATGCTCTTACAGCCTACCGGGAACATCTCTTCCAAAGGCCTGTGAAACGCAGTTTCTTTGCAGGCCTGATCTGCCTGAAGTAGGACTTCTGCTCTGGGTGTGCTACTTTGCCCTAGAGCTGAAAGGCACAACGTGCAGGCTTCTTTCCAAAGGGCGAGTTTGGCCCCACAGCATCTTGCTTCCAGCTCTTTGGGAAGCTAAGAAACAACTCGCTCTGCACAGTGCTCTTACAGCCTACCGGGAACATCTCTTCCAAAGGCCAGTGAAACGCAGTTTCTTTCCAGGCCTGATCTGGCTGAAGTAGTACTTCTGCTCTGGGTGTGCTACATTGCCCTAGAGCTGAAAGGCACAACGTGCAGGCTTCTTTCCAAAGGGCTAGTTGGGCCCCACAGCATCTTGCTTCCAGCTCTTTGAGAAGCTAAGAAACAACTCGCTCTGCTCAGTGCTCTTACAGCCTAGTGGGAACATCTCTTCCAAAGGCCGGTGAAACGCAGTTTCTTTGCAGGCCTGATCTGGCTGAAGTAGGACTTCTGCTCTGGGTGTGCTACTTTGCCCTAGAGCTGAAAGGCACAACGTGCAGGCTTCTTTCCAAAGGGCGAGTTGGGCCCCACAGCATCTTTCTTCCAGCTCTTTGGGAAGCTAAGAAACCACTCGCTCTGCACACTGCTCTTACAGCCTAGTGGGAACATCTCTTCCAAAGGCCTGTGAAACGCAGTTTCTTTGCAGGCCTGATCTGGCTGAAGTAGGACTTCTGCTCTGGGTGTGCTACTTTGCCCTAGAGCTGAAAGGCACAACGTGCAGGCTTCTTTCCAAAGGGCGAGTTGGGCCCCACAGCATCTTGCTTCCAGCTCTATGGGAAGCTAAGAAACCACTCGCTCTGCACAGTGCTCTTACAGCCTACCGGGAACATCTCTTCCAAAGGCCTGTGAAACGCAGTTTCTTTGCAGGCCTGATCTGGCTGAAGTAGGACTTCTGCTCTGGGTGTGCTACTTTGCCCTAGAGCTGAAAGGCACAACGTGCAGGCTTCTTTCCAAAGGGCGAGTTGGGCCCCACAGCATCTTGCTTCCAGCTCTTTGGGAAGCTAAGAAACAACTCGCTCTGCACAGTGCTCTTACAGCCTACCGGGAACATCTCTTCCAAAGGCCTGTGAAACGCAGTTTCTTTGCAGGCCTGATCTGGCTGAAGTAGGACTTCTGCTCTGGGTGTGCTACTTTGCCCTAGAGCTGAAAGGCACAAGGTGCAGGCTTCTTTCCAAAGGGCGAGTTGGGCCCCACAGCATCTTGCTTCCAGCTCTTTAGGAAGCTAAGAAACCACTCGCTCTGCACAGTGCTCTTACAGCCTAGTGGGAACATCTCTTCCAAAGGCCTGTGAAACGCAGTTTCCTTGCAGGCCTGATCTGGCTGAAGTAGGACTTCTGCTCTGGGTGTGCTACTTTGCCCTAGAGCTGAAAGGCACAACGTGCAGTCTTCTTTCCAAAGGGCGAGTTGGGCCCCACAGCATCTTGCTTCCAGCTCTTTGGGAAGCTAAGAAACAACTCGCTCTGCACAGTGCTCTTACAGCCTAGTGGGAACATTTCTTCCAAAGGCCTGTGAAACGCAGTTTCTTTGCAGGCCTTATCTGGCTGTGGTAGGACTTCTGCTCTGGGTGTGCTACTTTGCCCTAGAGCTGAAAGGCACAACGTGCAGGCTTCTTTCCAAAGGGCGAGTTGGGCCCCACAGCATCTTGCTTCCAGCTCTTTGGGAAGCTAAGAAACCACTCGCTCTGCACAGTGCTCTTACAGCCTAGTGGGAACATCGCTTCCAAAGGCCTGTGAAACGCAGTTTCTTTGCAGGCCTGATCTGGCTGAAGTAGGACTTCTGCTCTGGGTGTGCTACTTTGCCCTAGAGCTGAAAGGCACAACGTGCAGGCTTCTTTCCAAAGGGCGAGTTGGGCACCACAGCATCTTGCTCCCAGCTCTTTGGGAAGCTAAGAAACAACTCGCTCTGCACAGTGCTCTTACAGCCTACTGGGAACATCTCTTCCAAAGGCCTGTGAAACGCAGTTTCTTTGCAGGCCTGATCTGGCTGAAGTAGGACTTCTGCTCTGGGTGTGCTACTTTGCCCTAGAGCTGAAAGGCACAACGTGCAGGCTTCTTTCCAAAGGGCGAGTTGGGCCCCACAGCATCTTGCTTCCAGCTCTTTGGGAAGCTAAGAAACCACTCGCTCTGCACAGTGCTCTTACAGCCTACCGGGAACATCTCTTCCAAAGGCCTGTGAAACGCAGTTTCTTTGCAGGCCTGATCTGGCTGAAGTAGGACTTCTGCTCTGGGTGTGCTACTTTGCCCTAGAGCTGAAAGGCACAACGTGCAGGCTTCTTTCCAAAGGGCGAGTTGGGCCCCACAGCATCTTGCTTCCAGCTCTTTGGGAAGCTAAGAAACAACTCGCTCTGCACAGTGCTCTTACAGCCTAGTGGGAACATCACTTCCAAAGGCCTGTGAAACGCAGTTTCTTTGCAGGCCTGATCTGGCTGAAGTAGGACTTCTGCTCAGGGTGTGCTACTTTGCCCTAGAGCTGAAAGGCACAACGTGCAGGCTTCTTTCCAAAGGGCGAGTTGGGCCCCACAGCATCTTGCTCCCAGCTCTTTGGGAAGCTAAGAAACAACTCGCTCTGCACAGTGCTCTTACAGCCTACCGGGAACATCTCTTCCAAAGGCCTGTGAAACGCAGTTTCTTTGCAGGCCTGATCTGGCTGAAGTAGGACTTCTGCTCTGGGTGTGCTACTTTGCCCTAGAGCTGAAAGGCACAACGTGCAGGCTTCTTTCCAAAGGGCGAGTTGGGCCCCACAGCATCTTGCTTCCAGCTCTTTGGGAAGCTAAGAAACAACTCGCTCTGCACAGTGCTCTTACAGCCTAGTGGGAACATCACTTCCAAAGGCCTGTGAAACGCAGTTTCTTTGCAGGCCTGATCTGGCTGAAGTAGGACTTCTGCTCAGGGTGTGCTACTTTGCCCTAGAGCTGAAAGGCACAACGTGCAGGCTTCTTTCCAAAGGGCGAGTTGGGCCCCACAGCATCTTGCTCCCAGCTCTTTGGGAAGCTAAGAAACAACTCGCTCTGCACAGTGCTCTTACAGCCTACCGGGAACATCTCTTCCAAAGGCCTGTGAAACGCAGTTTCTTTGCAGGCCTGATCTGGCTGAAGTAGGACTTCTGCTCTGGGTGTGCTACTTTGCCCTAGAGCTGAAAGGCACAACGTGCAGGCTTCTTTCCAAAGGGCGAGTTGGGCCCCACAGCATCTTGCTTCCAGCTCTTTGGGAAGCTAAGAAACAACTCGCTCTGCACAGTGCTCTTACAGCCTAGTGGGAACATCACTTCCAAAGGCCTGTGAAACGCAGTTTCTTTGCAGGCCTGATCTGGCTGAAGTAGGACTTCTGCTCAGGGTGTGCTACTTTGCCCTAGAGCTGAAAGGCACAACGTGCAGGCTTCTTTCCAAAGGGCGAGTTGGGCCCCACAGCATCTTGCTCCCAGCTCTTTGGGAAGCTAAGAAACAACTCGCTCTGCACAGTGCTCTTACAGCCTACCGGGAACATCTCTTCCAAAGGCCTGTGAAACGCAGTTTCTTTGCAGGCCTGATCTGGCTGAAGTAGGACTTCTGATCTGGGTGTGCTACTTTGCCCTAGAGCTGAAAGGCACAACGTGCAGGCTTCTCTCCAAAGGGCGACTTGGGCCCCACAGCATCTTGCTTCCTGTTCTTTGGGAAGCTAAGAAACAACTCGCTCTGCACAGTGCTCTTACAGCCTACCGGGAACATCTCTTCCAAAGGCCTGTGAAACGCAGTTTCTTTGCAGGCCTGATCTGGCTGAAGTAGGACTTCTGCTCTGGGTGTGCTACTTTGCCCTAGAGCTGAAAGGCACAACGTGCAGGCTTCTTTCCAAAGGGCGAGTTTGGCCCCACAGAATCTTGCTTCCAGCTCTTTGGGAAGCTAAGAAACAACTCGCTCTGCACAGTGCTCTTACAGCCTACCGGGAACATCTCTTCCAAAGGCCAGTGAAACGCAGTTTCTTTCCAGGCCTGATCTGGCTGAAGTAGTATTTCTGCTCTGGGTGTGCTACTTTGCCCTAGAGCTGAAAGGCACAACGTGCAGGCTTCTTTCCAAAGGGCGAGTTGGGCCCCACAGCATCTTGCTTCCAGCTCTTTGAGAAGCTAAGAAACAACTCGCTCTGCTCAGTGCTCTTACAGCCTAGTGGGAACATGTCTTCCAAAGGCCGGGGAAACGCAGTTTCTTTGCAGGCCTGATCTGGCTGAAGTAGGACTTCTGCTCTGGGTGTGCTACTTTGCCCTAGAGCTGAAAGGCACAACGTGCAGGCTTCTTTCCAAAGGGCGAGTTGGGCCCCACAGCATCTTGCTTCCAGCTCTTTGGGAAGCTAAGAAACCACTCGCTCTGCACAGTGCTCTTACAGCCTAGTGGGAAGACCTCTTCCAAAGGCCTGTGAAACGCAGTTTCTTTGCAGGCCTGATCTGGCTGAAGTAGGACTTCTGCTCTGGGTGTGCTACTTTGCCCTACAGCGGAAAGGCACAACGTGCAGGCTTCTTTCCAAAGGGCGAGTTGGGCCCCACATCATCTTGCTCCCAGCTCTTTGGGAAGCTAAGAAACAACTCGCTCTGCACAGTGCTCTTACAGCCTACCGGGAACATCTCTTCCAAAGGCCTGTGAAACGCAGTTTCTTTGCAGGCCTGATCTGGCTGAAGTAGGACTTCTGCTCTGGGTGTGCTACTTTGCCCTAGAGCTGAAAGGCACAACGTGCAGGCTTCTTTCCAAAGGGCGAGTTGAGCCCCACAGCATCTTGCTTCCAGCTCTTTGGGAAGCTGAGAAACCACTCGCTCTGCACAGTGCTCTTACAGCCTAGTGGGAACATCTCTTCCAAAGGCCTGTGAAACGCAGTTTCTTTGCAGGCCTGATCTGGCTGAAGTATGACTTCTGCTCTGGGTGTGCTACTTTGCCCTAGAGCTGAAAAGCACAACGTGCCGGCTTCTTTCCAAAGGGCGAGTTGGGCCCACAGCATCTTGCTTCCAGCTCTTTGGGAAGCTAAGAAACAACACTCTCTGCAGAGTGCTCTTACAGCCTAGTGGGAACATCTCTTCCAAAGGCCTGTGAAACGCAGTTTCTTTGCAGGCCTGATCTGGCTGAAGTAGGACTTCGGCTCTGGGTGTGCTACTTTGCCCTAGAGCTGAAAGGCACAACGTGCAGGCTTCTTTCCAAAGGGCGACTTGGGCCCCACAGCATCTTGCTTCCAGCTCTTTGGGAAGCTAAGAAACAACTCGCTCTGCACAGTGCTCTTACAGCCTACCGGGAACATCTCTTCCAAAGGCCTGTGAAACGCAGTTTCTTTGCAGGCCTGATCTGGCTGAAGTAGGACTTCTGCTCTGGGTGTGCTACTTTGCCCTAGAGCTGAAAGGCACAACGTGGAGGCTTCTTTCCGAAGGGCGAGTTGGGCCCCACAGCATCTTGCTTCCAGCTCTTTGGGAAGCTAAGAAACAACTCGCTCTGCACAGTGCTCTTACAGCCTAGTGGGAACATCTCTTCCAAAGGCCTGTGAAACGCAGTTTCTTTGCAGGCCTGATCTGGCTGAAGTAGGACTTCTGCTCTGGGTGTGCTACTTTGCCCTAGAGCTGAAAGGCACAACGTGCAGGCTTCTTTCCAAAGGGCGAGTTGGGCCCCACAGCATCTTGCTTCCAGCTCTTTTGGAAGCTAAGAAACCACTCGCTCTGCACAGTGCTCTTACAGCCTACCGGGAACATCTCTTCCAAAGGCCTGTGAAACGCAGTTTCTTTGCAGGCCTGATCTGGCTGAAGTAGGACTTCTGCTCTGGGTGTGCTTCTTTGCCCTAGAGCTGAAAGGCGCAACGTGCAGGCTTCTTTCCAAAGGGCGAGTTGGGCCCCACAGCATCTTGCTTCCAGCTCTTTGGGAAGCTAAGAAACAACTCGCTCTGCACAGTGCTCTTACAGCCTACCGGGAACATCTCTTCCAAAGGCCTGTGAAACGCAGTTTCTTTGCAGGCCTGATCTGGCTGAAGTAGGACTTCTGCTCTGGGTGTGCTACTTTGCCCTAGAGCTGAAAGGCACAACGTGCAGGCTTCTTTCCAAAGGGCGAGTTGGGCCCCACAGCATCTTGCTTCCAGCTCTTTAGGAAGCTAAGAAACCACTCGCTCTGCACAGTGCTCTTACAGCCTAGTGGGAACATCTCTTCCAAAGGCCTGTGAAACGCAGTTTCCTTGCAGGCCTGATCTGGCTGAAGTAGGACTTCTGCTCTGGGTGTGCTACTTTGCCCTAGAGCTGAAAGGCACAACGTGCAGGCTTCTTTCCAAAGGGCGAGTTGGGCCCCACAGCATCTTGCTTCCAGCTCTTTGGGAAGCTAAGAAACAACTCGCTCTGCACAGTGCTCTTACAGCCTAGTGGGAACATCTCTTCCAAAGGCCTGTGAAACGCAGTTTCTTTGCAGGCCTGATCTGGCTGAAGTAGGACTTCTGCTCAGGGTGTGCTACTTTGCCCTAGAGCTGAAAGGCACAACGTGCAGGCTTCTTTCCAAAGGGCGAGTTGGGCCCCACAGCATCTTGCTCCCAGCTCTTTGGGAAGCTAAGAAACAACTCGCTCTGCACAGTGCTCTTACAGCCTACCGGGAACATCTCTTCCAAAGGCCTGTGAAACGCAGTTTCTTTGCAGGCCTGATCTGGCTGAAGTAGGACTTCTGATCTGGGTGTGCTACTTTGCCCTAGAGCTGAAAGGCACAACGTGCAGGCTTCTCTCCAAAGGGCGACTTGGGCCCCACAGCATCTTGCTTCCTGTTCTTTGGGAAGCTAAGAAACAACTCGCTCTGCACAGTGCTCTTACAGCCTACCGGGAACATCTCTTCCAAAGGCCTGTGAAACGCAGTTTATTTGCAGGCCTGATCTGGCTGAAGTAGGACTTCTGCTCTGGGTGTGCTACTTTGCCCTAGAGCTGAAAGGCACAACGTGCAGGCTTCTTTCCAAAGGGCGAGTTTGGCCCCACAGCATCTTGCTTCCAGCTCTTTGGGAAGCTAAGAAACAACTCGCTCTGCACAGTGTTCTTACAGCCTACCGGGAACATCTCTTCCAAAGGCCTGTGAAACGCAGTTTCTTTCCAGGCCTGATCTGGCTGAAGTAGTACTTCTGCTCTGGGTGTGCTACTTTGCCCTAGAGCTGAAAGGCACAACGTGCAGGCTTCTTTCCAAAGGGCGAGTTGGGCCCCACAGCATCTTGCTTCCAGCTCTTTGAGAAGCTAAGAAACAACTCGCTCTGCTCAGTGCTCTTACAGCCTAGTGGGAACATCTCTTCCAAAGGCCGGTGAAACCCAGTTTCTTTGCAGGCCTGATCTGGCTGAAGTAGGACTTCTGCTCTGGGTGTGCTACTTTGCCCTAGAGCTGAAAGGCACAACGTGCAGGCTTCTTTCCAAAGGGCGAGTTGGGCCCCACAGCATCTTGCTTCCAGCTCTTTGGGAAGCTAAGAAACAACTCGCTCTGCACAGTGCTCTTACAACCTAGTTGGAAAATCTCTTCCAATCGCCGGGGAAACGCAGTTTCTTTGCAGGCCTGATCTGGCTGAAGTAGGACTTCTGCTCTGGGTGTGCTACTTTGCCCTAGAGCTGAAAGGCACAACGTGCAGGCTTCTTTCCAAAGGGCGAGTTGGGCCCCACAGCATCTTGCTTCCAGCTCTTTGGGAAGCTAAGAAACCACTCGCTCTGCACAGTGCTCTTACAGCCTACCGGGAGCATCTCTTCCAAAGGCCTGTGAAACGCAGTTTCTTTGCAGGCCTGATCTGGCTGAAGTAGGACTTCTGCTCTGGGTGTGCTACTTTGCCCTAGAGCGGAAAGGCACAACGTGCAGGCTTCTTTCCAAAGGGCGAGTTGGGCCCCACAGCATCTTGCTTCCAGCTCTTTGGGAAGCTAAGAAACAACTCGCTCTGCACAGTGCTCTTACAGCCTACCGGGAACATCTCTTCCAAAGGCCTGTGAAACGCAGTTTCTTTGCAGGCCTGATCTGGCTGAAGTAGGACTTCTGCTCTGGGTGTGCTACTTTGCCCTAGAGCTGAAAGGCACAAGGTGCAGGCTTCTTTCCAAAGGGCGAGTTGGGCCCCACAGCATCTTGCTTCCAGCTCTTTAGGAAGCTAAGAAACCACTCGCTCTGCACAGTGCTCTTACAGCCTAGTGGGAACATCTCTTCCAAAGGCCTGTGAAACGCAGTTTCCTTGCAGGCCTGATCTGGCTGAAGTAGGACTTCTGCTCTGGGTGTGCTACTTTGCCCTAGAGCTGAAAGGCACAACGTGCAGGCTTCTTTCCAAAGGGCGAGTTGGGCCCCACAGCATCTTGCTTCCAGCTCTTTGGGAAGCTAAGAAACAACTCGCTCTGCACAGTGCTCTTACAGCCTAGTGGGAACATCTCTTCCAAAGGCCTGTGAAACGCAGTTTCTTTGCAGGCCTTATCTGGCTGAAGTAGGACTTCTGCTCTGGGTGTGCTACTTTGCCCTAGAGCTGAAAGGCACAACGTGCAGGCTTCTTTCCAAAGGGCGAGTTGGGCCCCACAGCATCTTGCTTCCAGCTCTTTGGGAAGCTAAGAAACCACTCGCTCTGCACAGTGCTCTTACAGCCTAGTGGGAACATCGCTTCCAAAGGCCTGTGAAACGCAGTTTCTTTGCAGGCCTGATCTGGCTGAAGTAGGACTTCTGCTCTGGGTGTGCTACTTTGCCCTAGAGCTGAAAGGCACAAGGTGCAGGCTTCTTTCCAAAGGGCGAGTTGGGCCCCACAGCATCTTGCTTCCAGCTCTTTAGGAAGCTAAGAAACCACTCGCTCTGCACAGTGCTCTTACAGCCTAGTGGGAACATCTCTTCCAAAGGCCTGTGAAACGCAGTTTCCTTGCAGGCCTGATCTGGCTGAAGTAGGACTTCTGCTCTGGGTGTGCTACTTTGCCCTAGAGCTGAAAGGCACAACGTGCAGGCTTCTTTCCAAAGGGCGAGTTGGGCCCCACAGCATCCTGCTTCCAGCTCTTGGGGAAGCTAAGAAACAACACGCTCTGCACAGTGCTCTTACAGCCTACCGGGAACATGTCTTCCAAAGGCCTGTGAAACGCAGTTTCTTTGCAGGCCTGATCTGGCTGAAGTAGGACTTCTGCTCTGGGTGTGCTACTTTGCCCTAGAGCTGAAAGGCACAACGTGCAGGCTTCTTTCCAAAGGGCGAGTTGGGCCCCACAGCATCTTGCTTCCAGCTCTTTGGGAAGCTAAGAAACAACTCGCTCTGCACAGTGCTCTTACAGCCTACTGGGAACATCTCTTCCAAAGGCCTGTGAAATGCAGTTTCTTTGCAGGCCAGATCTGGCTGAAGTAGGACTTCTGCTCTGGGTGTGCTACTTTGCCCTAGAGCTGAAAGGCAAAACGTGCAGGCTTCTTTCCAAAGGGCGAGTTGGGCCCCACAGCATCTTGCTCCCAGCTCTTTGGGAAGCTAAGAAACAACTCGCTCTGCACAGTACTCTTACAGCCTACCGGGAACATGTCTTCCAAAGGCCTGTGAAACGCAGTTGTTTTGCAGGCCTGATCTGGCTGAAGTAGGACTTCTGCTCTGGGTGTGCTACTTTGCCCTAGAGCTGAAAGGCACAACGTGCAGGCTTCTTTCCAAAGGGCGAGTTGGGCCCCACAGCATCTTGCTTCCAGCTCTTTGGGAAGCTAAGAAACAACTCGCTCTGCTCAGTGCTCTTACAGCATAGTGGGAACATCTCTTCCAAAGGCCTGTGAAACGCAGTTTCTTTGCAGGCCTGATCTGGCTGAAGTAGGACTTCTGCTCTGGGTGTGCTACTTTGCCCTAGAGCTGAAAGGCACAACGTGCAGGCTTCTTTCCAAAGGGCGAGTTGGGCCCCACATCATCTTGCTTTCAGCTCTTGGGGAAGCTAAGAAACAACTCGCTCTGCACAGTGCTCTTACAGCCTAGTGGGAACATCTCTTCCAAAGGCCTGTGAAACGCAGTTTCTTTGCAGGCCTGATCTGGCTGAAGTAGGACTTCTGCTCTGGGTGTGCTACTTTGCCCTAGAGCTGAAAGGCACAACGTGCAGGCTTCTCTCCAAAGGGCGAGTTGGGCCCCACAGCATCTTGCTTCCAGCTCTTTGGGAAGCTAGAAACAACTCGCTCT
Source organism: Equus caballus (assembly GCF_041296265.1). Lineage (NCBI taxonomy): Eukaryota > Metazoa > Chordata > Mammalia > Perissodactyla > Equidae > Equus > Equus caballus. The sequence goes on from NC_091710.1 coordinate 2,396,114, forward strand.
GCACAGTGCTCTTACAGCCTACCGGGAACATGTCTTCCAAAGGCCTGTGAAACGCAGTTTCTTTGCAGGCCTGATCTGGCTGAAGTAGGACTTCTGCTCTGGGTGTGCTACTTTGCCCTAGAGCTGAAAGGCACAACGTGCAGGCTTCTTTCCAAAGGGCGAGTTGGGCCCCACAGCATCTTGCTTCCAGCTCTTTGGGAAGCTAAGAAACCACTCGCTCTGCACAGTGCTCTAACAGCCTAGTGGGAACATCTCTTCCAAAGGCCTGTGAAACGCAGTTTCTTTGCAGGCCTGATCTGGCTGAAGTAGGACTTCTGCTCTGGCTGTGCTACTTTGCCCTAGAGCTGAAAGGCACAACGTGCAGGCTTCTTTCCAAAGGGCGAGTTGTGCCCCACAGCATCTTGCTTCCAGCTCTTTGGGAAGCTAAGAAACAACTCGCTCTGCACAGTGCTCTTACAGCCTACCCGGAACATCTCTTCCAAAGGCCAGTGAAACGCAGTTTCGTTCCAGGCCTGATCTGGCTGAAGTAGGACTTCTGCTCTGGGTGTGCTACTTTGCCCTAGAGCCGAAAGGCAGAACGTGCAGGCTTCTTTCCAAAGGGCGAGTTGGGCCCCACAGCATCTTGCTTCCAGCTCTTTGGGAAGCTGAGAAACCACTCGCTCTGCACAGTGCTCTTACAGCATAGTGGGAACATCTCTTCCAAAGGCCTGTGAAACGCAGTTTCTTTGCAGGCCTGATCTGGCTGAAGTAGGACTTCTGCTCTGGGTGTGCTACTTTGCCCTAGAGCTGAAAGGCACAACGTGCAGGCTTCTTTCCAAAGGGCGAGTTGGGCCCCACAGCATCTTGCTTCCAGCTCTTTGGGAAGCTAAGACACAACTCGCTCTGCACAGTGCTCTTACAGCCTAGTGGGAACATCTCTTCCAAAGGCCTGTGAAACGCAGTTTCTTTGCAGGCCTGATCTGGCTGAAGTAGGACTTCTGCTCTGGGTGTGCTACTTTGCCCTAGAGCTGAAAGGCACAACGTGCAGGCTTCTTTCCAAAGGGCGAGTTGGGCCCCACAGCCTCTTGCTTCCAGCTCTTTGGGAAGCTAAGAAACAACTCGCTCTGCACAGTGATCTTACAGCCTACCGGGAACATCTCTTCAAAAGGCCTGTGAAACGCAGTTTCTTTGCAGGCCTGATCTGGCTGAAGTAGGACTTCTGCTCTGGGTGTGCTACTTTGCCCTAGAGCTGAAAGGCACAACGTGCAGGCTTCTTTCCAAAGGGCGAGTTGGGCCCCACAGCATCTTGCTTCCAGCTCTTGGGGAAGCTAAGAAACAACTCGCTCTGCACAGTGCTCTTACAGCCTACCGGGAAGATCTCTTCCAAAGGCCAGTGAAACGCAGTTTCTTTCCAGACCTGATCTGGCTGAAGTAGGACTTCTGCTCTGGGTGTGCTACTTTGCCCTAGACCTGAAAGGCACAACGTGCAGGCTTCTTTCCAAAGGGCGAGTTGGGCCCCACAGCATCTTGCTTCCAGCTCTTTGAGAAGCTAAGAAACAACTCGCTCTGCTCAGTGCTCTTACAGCCCAGTGGGAACATCTCTTCCAAAGGCCTGTGAAACGCAGTTTCTTTGCAGGCCTGATCTGGCTGAAGTAGGACTTCTGCTCTGGGTGTGCTACTTTGCCCTAGAGCTGAAAGGCACAACGTGCAGGCTTCTTTCCAAAGGGCGAGTTGGGCCCCACAGCATCTTGCTTCCAGCTCTTTGGGAAGCTAAGAAACAACTCGCTCTGCACAGTGCTCTTACAGCCTACCGGGAACATCTCTTCCAAAGGCCTGTGAAACGCAGTTTCTTTGCAGGCCTGATCTGGCTGAAGTAGGACTTCTGCTCTGGGTGTGCTACTTTGCCCTAGAGCTGAAAGGCACAACGTGCAGGCTTCTTTCCAAAGGGCGAGTTTGGCCCCACAGCATCTTGCTTCCAGCTCTTTGGGAAGCTAAGAAACAACTCGCTCTGCACAGTGCTCTTACAGCCTACCGGGAACATCTCTTCCAAAGGCCTGTGAAACGCAGTTTCTTTGCAGGCCTGATCTGGCTGAAGTAGGACTTCTGCTCTGGGTGTGCTACTTTGCCCTAGAGCTGAAAGGCACAACGTGCAGGCTTCTTTCCAAAGGGAGAGTTGGGCCCCACAGCATCTTGCTTCCAGCTCTTTGGGAAGCTAAGAAACCACTCGCTCTGCACAGTGCTCTAACAGCCTAGTGGGAACATCTCTTCCAAAGGCCTGTGAAACGCAGTTTCTTTGCAGGCCTGATCTGGCTGAAGTAGGACTTCTGCTCTGGGTGTGCTACTTTGCCCTAGAGCTGAAAGGCACAACGTGCAGGCTTCTTTCCAAAGGGCGAGTTGGGCTCCACAGCATCTTGATTCCAGCTCTTTGGGAAGCTAAGAAACAACTCGCTCTGCACAGTGCTCTTACAGCCTACCGGGAACATCTCTTCCAAAGGCCTGTGAAACGCAGTTTCTTTGCAGTCCTGATCTGGCTGAAGTATGACTTCTGCTCTGCCTGTGCTACTTTGCCCTAGAGCTGAAAGGCACAACGAGCAGGCTGCTTTCCAAAGGGCGAGTTGGGCCCCACAGCATCTTGCTTCCAGCTCTTTGGGAAGCTAAGAAACCACTCACTCTGCACAGTGCTCTAACAGCCTAGTGGGAACATCTCTTCCAAAGGCCTGTGAAACGCAGTTTCTTTGCAGGCCTGATCTGGCTGAAGTAGGACTTCTGCTCTGGGTGTGCTACTGTGCCCTAGAGCTGAAAGGCACAACGTGCAGGCTTCTTTCCAAAGGGTGAGTTGGGCCCCACAGCATCTTGCTTCCAGCTCTTTGGGAAGCTAAGAAACCACTCGCTCTGCACAGTGCTCTTACAGCCTACCGGGAACATCTCTTCCAAAGGCCTGTGAAACGCAGTTTCTTTGCAGGCCTGATCTGGCTGAAGTAGGACTTCTGCTCTGGGTGTGCTACTTTGCCCTAGAGCTGAAAGGCACAACGTGCAGGCTTCTTTCCAAAGGGCGAGTTGGGCCCCACAGCATCTTGCTTCCAGCTCTTTGGGAAGCTAAGAAACAGCTCGCTCTGCACAGTGCTCTTACAGCCTACCGGGAACATCTCTTCGAAAGGCCTGTGAAACGCAGTTTCTTTGCAGGCCTGATCTGGCTGAAGTAGGACTTCTGCTCTGGGTGTGCTACTTTGCCCTAGAGCTGAAAGGCACAACGTGCAGGCTTCTTTCCAAAGGGCGAGTTGGGCTCCACAGCATCTTGCTTCCAGCTCTTTGGGAAGCTAAGAAACAACTCGCTCTGCACAGTCCTCTTACAGCCTAGTGGGAACATCTCTTCCAATGGCCTGTGAAACGCAGTTTCTTTGCAGGCCTTATCTGGCTGAAGTAGGACTTCTGCTCTGGGTGTGCTACTTTGCCCTAGAGCTGAAAGGCACAACGTGCAGGCTTCTTTCCAAAGGGCGAGTTGGGCCCCACAGCATCTTGCTTCCAGCTCTTTGGGAAGCTAAGAAACCACTCGCTCTGCACAGTGCTCTTACAGCCTAGTGGGAACATCGCTTCCAAAGGCCTGTGAAACGCAGTTTCTTTGCAGGCCTGATCTGGCTGAAGTAGGACTTCTGCTCTGGGTGTGCTACTTTGCCCTAGAGCTGAAAGGCACAACGTGCAGGCTTCTTTCCAAAGGGAGAGTTGGGCCCCACAGCATCTTGCTCCCAGCTCTTTGGGAAGCTAAGAAACAACTCGCTCTGCACAGTGCTCTTACAGCCTACCGGGAACATCTCTTCCAAAGGCCTGTGAAACGCAGTTTCTTTGCAGGCCTGATCTGGCTGAAGTAGGACTTCTGCTCTGGGTGTGCTACTTTGCCCTAGAGCTGAAAGGCACAACGTGCAGGCTTCTTTCCAAAGGGCGAGTTGGGCCCCACAGCATCTTGCTTCCAGCTCTTTGGGAAGCTAAGAAACCACTCGCTCTGCACAGTGCTCTTACATCCTAGTGTGAACATCTCTTCCAAAGGCCTGTGAAACGCAGTTTCTTTGCAGGCCTGATCTGGCTGAAGTAGGACTTCTGCTCTGGGTGTGCTACTTTGCCCTAGAGCTGAAAGGCACAACGTGCAGGCTTCTTTCCAAAGGGCGAGTTGGGCCCCACAGCATCTTGCTTCCAGCTCTTTGGGAAGCTAAGAAACAACTCGCTCTGCACAGTGCTCTTACAGCCTAGTGGGAACATCTCTTCCAAAGGCCTGTGAAACGCAGTTTCTTTGCAGGCCTGATCTGGCTGAAGTAGGACTTCTGCTCAGGGTGTGCTACTTTGCCCTTGAGCTGAAAGGCACAACGTGCAGGCTTCTTTCCAAAGGGCGAGTTGGGCCCCACAGCATCTTGCTCCCAGCTCTTTGGGAAGCTAAGAAACAACTCGCTCTGCACAGTGCTCTTACAGCCTACCGGGAACATCTCTTCCAAAGGCCTGTGAAACGCCGTTTATTTGCAGGCCTGATCTGGCTGAAGTAGGACTTCTGCTCTGGGTGTGCTACTTTGCCCTAGAGCTGAAAGGCACAACGTGCAGGCTTCTTTCCAAAGGGCGAGTTTGGCCCCACAGCATCTTGCTTCCAGCTCATTGGGAAGCTAAGAAACAACTCGCTCTGCACAGTGCTCTTACAGCCTACCGGGAACATCTCTTCCAAAGGCCAGTGAAACGCACTTTCTTTCCAGGCCTGATCTGGCTGAAGTAGTACTTCTGCTCTGGGTGTGCTACTTTGCCCTAGAGCTGAAAGGCACAACGTGCAGGCTTCTTTCCAAAGGGCGAGTTGGGCCCCACAGCATCTTGCTTCCAGCTCTTTGAGAAGCTAAGAAACAACTCGCTCTGCTCAGTGCACTTACAGCCTAGTGGGAACATCTCTTCCAAAGGCCGGTGAAACGCAGTTTCTTTGCAGGCCTGATCTGGCTGAAATAGGACTTCTGCTCTGGGTGTGCTACTTTGCCCTAGAGCTGAAAGGCACAACGTGCAGGCTTCTTTCCAAAGGGCGAGTTGGGCCCCACAGCATCTTGCTTCCAGCTCTTTGGGAAGCTAAGAAACAACTCGCTCTGCACAGTGCTCTTACAGCCTAGTGGGAACATCTCTTCCAAAGGCCTGTGAAACGCAGTTTCTTTGCAGGCCTGATCTGGCTGAAGTAGGACTTCTGCTCTGGGTGTGCTACTTTGCCCTAGAGCTGAAAGGCACAACGAGCAGGCTTCTTTCCAAAGGGCGAGTTGGGCCCCACAGCATCTTGCTTCCAGCTCTTTGGGAAGCTAAGAAACCACTCGCTCTGCACAGTGCTCTTACAGACTACCGGGAACATCTCTTCCAAAGGCCTGTGAAACGCAGTTTCTTTGCAGGCCTGATCTGGCTGAAGTAGGACTTCTGCTCTGGGTGTGCTACTTTGCCCTAGAGCTGAAAGGCACAACGTGCAGGCTTCTTTCCAAAGGGCGAGTTGGGCCCCACAGCATCTTGCTTCCAGCTCTTTGGGAAGCTAAGAAACCACTCGCTCTGCACAGTGCTCTTACAGCCTAGTGGGAACATCTCTTCCAAAGGCCTGTGAAACGCAGTTTCTTTGCAGGCCTGATCTGGCTGAAGTAGGACTTCTGCTCTGGGTGTGCTACTTTGCCCTAGAGCTGAAAGGCACAACGTGCAGGCTTCTTTCCAAAGGGCGAGTTGCGCCCCACAGCATCTTGCTCCCAGCTCTTTGGGAAGCTAAGAAACAACTCGCTCTGCACAGTGCTCTTACAGCCTAGTGGGAACATCTCTTCCAAAGGCCTGTGAAACGCAGTTTCTTTGCAGGCCTGATCTGGCTGAAGTAGGACTTCGGCTCTGGGTGTGCTACTTTGCCCTAGAGCTGAAAGGCACAACGTGCAGGCTTCTTTCCAAAGGGCGAGTTGGGCACCACAGCATCTTGCTTCCAGCTCTTTGGGAAGCTAAGAAACAACTCGCTCTGCACAGTGCTCTTACAGCCTACCGCTAACATCTCTTCCAAAGGCCTGTGAAACGCAGTTTCTTTGCAGGCCTGATCTGGCTGAAGTAGGACTTCTGCTCTGGGTGTGCTACTTTGCCCTAGAGCTGAAAGGCACAACGTGCAGGCTTCTTTCCAAAGGGCGAGTTGGGCCCCACAGCATCTTGCTCCAGCTCTTTGGGAAGCTAAGAAACAACTCGCTCTGCACAGTGCTCTTACAGCCTACCGGGAAAATCTCTTCCAAAGGCCTGTGAAACGCAGTTTCTTTGCAGGCCTGATCTGGCTGAAGTAGGACTTCTGCTCTGGGTGTGCTACTTTGCCCTAGAGCTGAAAGGCACAACGTGCAGGCTTCTTTCCAAAGGGCGAGTTTGGCCCCACAGCATCTTGCTTCCAGCTCTTTGGGAAGCTAAGAAACAACTCGCTCTGCACAGTGCTCTTACAGCCTACCGGGAACATCTCTTCCAAAGGCCAGTGAAACGCAGTTTCTTTACAGGCCTGATCTGGCTGAAGTAGTACTTCTGCTCTGGGTGTGCTACTTTGCCCTAGAGCTGAAAGGCACAACGTGCAGGCTTCTTTCCAAAGGGCGAGTTGGGCCCCACAGCATCTTGCTTCCAGCTCTTTGAGAAGCTAAGAAACAACTCGCTCTGCTCAGTGCTCTTACAGCCTAGTGGGAACATCTCTTCCAAAGGCCGGGGAAACGCAGTTTCTTTGCAGGCCTGATCTGGCTGAAGTAGGACTTCTGATCACGGTGTGCTACTTTGCCCTAGAGCTGAAAGGCACAACGTGCAGGCTTCTCTCCAAAGGGCGACTTGGGCTCCACAGCATCTTGCTTCCTGTTCTTTGGGAAGCTAAGAAACAACTCGCTCTGCACAGTGCTCTTACAGCCTACCGGGAACATCTCTTCCAAAGGCCTGTGAAACGCAGTTTCTTTGCAGGCCTGATCTGGCTGAAGTAGGACTTCTGCTCTGGGTGTGCTACTTTGCCCTAGAGCTGAAAGGCACAACGTGCAGGCTTCTTTCCAAAGGGCGAGTTGGGCCCCACAGCATCTTGCTTCCAGCTCTTTGGGAAGCTAAGAAACAACTCGCTCTGCACAGTGCTCTTACAGCCTAGTGGGAACATCTCTTCCAAAGGCCTGTGAAACGCAGTTTCTTTGCAGGCCTGATGTGGCTGAAGTAGGACTTCTGCTCTGGGTGTGCTACTTTGCCCTAGAGCTGAAAGGCACAACGTGCAGGCTTCTTTCCAAAGGGCGAGTTGGGCCCCACAGCATCTTGCTTCCAGCTCTTTGAGAAGCTAAGAAACAACTCGCTCTGCTCAGTGCTCTTACAGCCTAGTTGGAACATCTCTTCCAAAGGCCGGGGAAACGCAGTTTCTTTGCAGGCCTGATCTGGCTGAAGTAGGACTTCTGCTCTGGGTGTGCTACTTTGCCCTAGAGCAGAAAGGCACAACGTGCAGGCTTCTTTCCAAAGGGCGAGTTGGGCCCCACAGCATCTTGCTTCCAGCTCTTTGGGAATCTAAGAAACCACTCGCTCTGCACACTGCTCTTACAGCCTAGTGGGAACATCTCTTCCAAAGGCCTGTGAAACGCAGTTTCTTTGCAGGCCTTATCTGGCTGAAGTAGGACTTCTGCTCTGGGTGTGCTACTTTGCCCTAGAGCTGAAAGGCACAACGTGCAGGCTTCTTTCCAAAGGGCGAGTTGGGCCCCACAGCATCTTGCTTCCAGCTCTTTGGGAAGCTAAGAAACCACTCGCTCTGCACAGTGCTCTTACAGCCTACCGGGAACATCTCTTCCAAAGGCCTGTGAAACGCAGTTTCTTTGCAGGGCTGATCTGGCTGAAGTAGGACTTCTGCTCTGGGTGTGCTACTTTGCCCTAGAGCTGAAAGGCACAACGGGCAGGCTTCTTTCCAAAGGGCGAGTTGGGCCCCACAGCATCTTGCTTCCAGCTCTTTGAGAAGCTAAGAAACAACTCGCTCTGCACAGTGCTCTTACAGCCTAGTGGGAACATCTCTTCCAAAGGCCTGTGAAACGCAGTTTCCTTGCAGGCCTGATCTGGCTGAAGTAGGACTTCTGCTCTGGGTGTGCTACTTTGCCCTAGAGCTGAAAGGCACAACGTGCAGGCTTCTTTCCAAAGGGCGAGTTGGGCCCCACAGCATCTTGCTTCCAGCTCTTTGGGAAGCTAAGAAACAACTCGCTCTGCACAGTGCTCTTACAGCCTAGTGGGAACATCTCTTCCAAAGGCCTGTGAAACGCAGTTTCTTTGCAGGCCTTATCTGGCTGAAGTAGGACTTCTGCTCTGGGTGTGCTACTTTGCCCTAGAGCTGAAAGGCACAACGTGCAGGCTTCTTTCCAAAGGGCGAGTTGGGCCCCACAGCATCTTGCTTCCAGCTCTTTGGGAAGCTAAGAAACCACTCGCTCTGCACAGTGCTCTTACAGCCTAGTGGGAACATCGCTTCCAAAGGCCTGTGAAGCGCAGTTTCTTTGCAGGCCTGATCTGGCTGAAGTAGGACTTCTGCTCTGGGTGTGCTACTTTGCCCTAGAGCTGAAAGGCACAACGTGCAGGCTTCTTTCCAAAGGGCGAGTTTGGCCCCACAGCATCTTGCTCCCAGCTCTTTGGGAAGCTAAGAAACAACTCGCTCTGCACAGTGCTCTTACAGCCTACTGGGAACATCTCTTCCAAAGGCCTGTGAAACGCAGTTTCTTTGCAGGCCTGATCTGGCTGAAGTAGGACTTCTGCTCTGGGTGTGCTACTTTGCCCTAGAGCTGAAAGGCACAACGTGCAGGCTTCTTTCCAAAGGGCGAGTTGGGCCCCACAGCATCTTGCTTCCAACTCTTTGGGAAGCTAAGAAACCACTCGCTCTGCACAGTGCTCTTACAGCCTAGTGGGAACATCTCTTCCAAAGGCCTGTGAAACGCAGTTTCTTTGCAGGCCTGATCTGGCTGAAGTAGGACTTCTGCTCTGGGTGTGCTACTTTGCCCTAGAGCTGAAAGGCACAACGTGCAGGCTTCTTTCCAAAGGGCGAGTTGGGCCCCACAGCATCTTGCTTCCAGCTCTTTGGGAAGCTAAGAAACAACTCGCTCTGCACAGTGCTCTTACAGCCTAGTGGGAACATCTCTTCCAAAGGCCTGTGAAACGCAGTTTCTTTGCAGGCCTGATCTGGCTGAAGTAGGACTTCTGCTCTGGGTGTGCTACTTTGCCCTAGAGCTGAAAGGCACAACGTGCAGGCTTCTTTCCAAAGGGCGAGTTGCGCCCCACAGCATCTTGCTTCCAGCTCTTTGGGAAGCTAAGAAACAACTCGCTCTGCACAGTGCTCTTACAGCCTAGTGGGAACATCTCTTCCAAAGGCCTGTGAAACGCAGTTTCTTTGCAGGCCTGATCTGGCTGAAGTAGGACTTCTGCTCTGGGTGTGCTACTTTGCCCTAGAGCTGAAAGGCACAACGTGCAGGCTTCTTTCCAAAGGGCGAGTTGGGCCCCACAGCATCTTGCTTCCAGCTCTTTGGGAAGCTAAGAAACAACTCGCTCTGCAGAGTGCTCTTACAGCCTCGTGGGAACATCTCTTCCAAAGGCCTGTGAAACGCAGTTTCTTTGCAGGCCTGATCTGGCTGAAGTAGGACTTCTGCTCTGGGTGTGCTACTTTGCCCTAGAGCTGAAAGGCACAACGTGCAGGCTTCTTTCCAAAGGGCGAGTTGGGCCCCACAGCATCTTGCTCCCAGCTCTTTGGGAAGCTAAGAAACAACTCGCTCTGCACAGTGCTCTTACAGCCTAGTGGGAACATCTCTTCCAAAGGCCTGTGAAACGCAGTTTCTTTGCAGGCCTGATCTGGCTGAAGTAGGACTTCGGCTCTGGGTGTGCTACTTTGCCCTAGAGTTGAAAGGCACAACGTGCAGGCTTCTTTCCAAAGGGCGAGTTGGGCACCACAGCATCTTGCTTCCAGCTCTTTGGGAAGCTAAGAAACAACTCGCTCTGCACAGTGCTCTTACAGCCTACCGGGAACATCTCTTCCAAAGGCCGGGGAAACGCAGTTTCTTTGCAGGCCTGATCTGGCTGAAGTAGGACTTCTGCTCTGGGTGTGCTACTTTGCCCTAGAGCTGAAAGGCACAACGTGCAGGCTTCTTTCCAAAGGGCGAGTTGGGCCCCACAGCATCTTGCTCCAGCTCTTTGGGAAGCTAAGAAACAACTTGCTCTGCACAGTGCTCTTACAGCCTACCGGGAACATCTCTTCCAAAGGCCTGTGAAACGCAGTTTCTTTGCAGGCCTGATCTGGCTGAAGTAGGACTTCGGCTCTGGGTGTGCTACTTTGCCCTAGAGCTGAAAGGCACAACGTGCAGGCTTCTTTCCAAAGGGCGAGTTGGGCCCCACAGCATCTTGCTTCCAGCTCTTTGGGAAGCTAAGAAACAACTCGCTCTGCACAGTGCTCTTACAGCCTAGTTGGAACATCTCTTCCAAAGGCCGGGGAAACGCAGTTTCTTTGCAGGCCTGATCTGGCTGAAGTAGGACTTCTGCTCTGGGTGTGCTACTTTGCCCTAGAGCTGAAAGGCACAACGTGCAGGCTTCTTTCCAAAGGGCGAGTTGCGCCCCACAGCATCTTGCTTCCAGCTCTTTGGGAAGCTAAGAAACAACTCGCTCTGCACAGTGCTCTTACAGCCTAGTGGGAACATCTCTTCCAAAGGCCTGTGAAACGCAGTTTCTTTGCAGGCCTGATCTCGCTGAAGTAGGACTTCTGCTCTGGGTGTGCTACTTTGCCCTAGAGCTGAAAGGCACAACGTGCAGGCTTCTTTCCATAGGGCGAGTTGGGCCCCACAGCATCTTGCTTCCAGCTCTTTGGGAAGCTAAGAAACCACTCGCTCTGCACAGTGCTCTTACAGCCTAGTGGGAACATCTCTTCCAAAGGCCTGTGAAACGCAGTTTCTTTGCAGGCCTGATCTGGCTGAAGTAGGACTTCTGCTCTGGGTGTGCTACTTTGCCCTAGAGCTGAAAGGCACAACGTGCAGGCTTCTTTCCAAAGGGCGAGTTGGGCCCCACAGCATCTTGCTCCCAGCTCTTTGGGAAGCTAAGAAACAACTCGCTCTGCACAGTGCTCTTACAGCCTAGTGGGAACATCTCTTCCAAAGGCCTGTGAAACGCAGTTTCTTTGCAGGCCTGATCTGGCTGAAGTAGGACTTCTGCTCTGGGTGTGCTACTTTGCCCTAGAGCTGAAAGGCACAACGTGCAGGCTTCTTTCCAAAGGGCGAGTTGGGCACCACAGCATCTTGCTTCCAGCTCTTTGGGAAGCTAAGAAACAACTCGCTCTGCACAGTGCTCTTACAGCCTACCGCTAACATCTCTTCCAAAGGCCTGTGAAACGCAGTTTCTTTGCAGGCCTGATCTGGCTGAAGTAGGACTTCTGCTCTGGGTGTGCTACTTTGCCCTAGAGCTGAAAGGCACAACGTGCAGGCTTCTTTCCAAAGGGCGAGTTGGGCCCCACAGCATCTTGCTCCAGCTCTTTGGGAAGCTAAGAAACAACTCGCTCTGCACAGTGCTCTTACAGCCTACCGGGAACATCTCTTCCAAAGGCCTGTGAAACGCAGTTTCTTTGCAGGCCTGATCTGGCTGAAGTAGGACTTCGGCTCTGGGTGTGCTACTTTGCCCTAGAGCTGAAAGGCACAACGTGCAGGCTTCTTTCCAAAGGGCGAGTTGGGCCCCACAGCATCTTGCTTCCAGCTCTTTGGGAAGCTAAGAAACCACTCGCTCTGCACAGTGCTCTTACAGCCTACCGGGAACATCTCTTCCAAAGGCCTGTGAAACGCAGTTTCTTTGCAGGCCTGATCTGGCTGAAGTAGGACTTCGGCTCTGGGTGTGCTACTTTGCCCTAGAGCTGAAAGGCACAACGTGCAGGCTTCTTTCCAAAGGGCGAGTTGGGCCCCACAGCATCTTGCTCCAGCTCTTTGGGAAGCTAAGAAACAACTCGCTCTGCACAGTGCTCTTACAGCCTACCGGGAACATCTCTTCCAAAGGCCTGTGAAACGCAGTTTCTTTGCAGGCCTGATCTGGCTGAAGTAGGACTTCGGCTCTGGGTGTGCTACTTTGCCCTAGAGCTGAAAGGCACAACGTGCAGGCTTCTTTCCAAAGGGCGAGTTGGGCCCCACAGCATCTTGCTTCCAGCTCTTTGGGAAGCTAAGAAACAACTCGCTCTGCACAGTGCTCTTACAGCCTAGTTGGAACATCTCTTCCAAAGGCCGGGGAAACGCAGTTTCTTTGCAGGCCTGATCTGGCTGAAGTAGGACTTCTGCTCTGGGTGTGCTACTTTGCCCTAGAGCTGAAAGGCACAACGTGCAGGCTTCTTTCCAAAGGGCGAGTTGGGCCCCACAGCATCTTGCTTCCAGCTCTTTGGGAAGCTAAGAAACAACTCGCTCTGCACAGTGCTCTTACAGCCTAGTGGGAACATCTCTTCCAAAGGCCTGTGAAACGCAGTTTCTTTGCAGGCCTGATCTGGCTGAAGTAGGACTTCTGCTCTGGGTGTGCTACTTTGCCCTAGAGCTGAAAGGCACAACGTGCAGGCTTCTTTCCAAAGGGCGAGTTGCGCCCCACAGCATCTTGCTTCCAGCTCTTTGGGAAGCTAAGAAACAACTCGCTCTGCACAGTGCTCTTACAGCCTAGTGGGAACATCTCTTCCAAAGGCCTGTGAAACGCAGTTTCTTTGCAGGCCTGATCTGGCTGAAGTAGGACTTCTGCTCTGGGTGTGCTACTTTGCCCTAGAGCTGAAAGGCACAACGTGCAGGCTTCTTTCCAAAGGGCGAGTTGGGCCCCACAGCATCTTGCTTCCAGCTCTTTGGGAAGCTAAGAAACAACTCGCTCTGCAGAGTGCTCTTACAGCCTCGTGGGAACATCTCTTCCAAAGGCCTGTGAAACGCAGTTTCTTTGCAGGCCTGATCTGGCTGAAGTAGGACTTCTGCTCTGGGTGTGCTACTTTGCCCTAGAGCTGAAAGGCACAACGTGCAGGCTTCTTTCCAAAGGGCGAGTTGGGCCCCACAGCATCTTGCTCCCAGCTCTTTGGGAAGCTAAGAAACAACTCGCTCTGCACAGTGCTCTTACAGCCTAGTGGGAACATCTCTTCCAAAGGCCTGTGAAACGCAGTTTCTTTGCAGGCCTGATCTGGCTGAAGTAGGACTTCGGCTCTGGGTGTGCTACTTTGCCCTAGAGTTGAAAGGCACAACGTGCAGGCTTCTTTCCAAAGGGCGAGTTGGGCACCACAGCATCTTGCTTCCAGCTCTTTGGGAAGCTAAGAAACAACTCGCTCTGCACAGTGCTCTTACAGCCTACCGGGAACATCTCTTCCAAAGGCCGGGGAAACGCAGTTTCTTTGCAGGCCTGATCTGGCTGAAGTAGGACTTCTGCTCTGGGTGTGCTACTTTGCCCTAGAGCTGAAAGGCACAACGTGCAGGCTTCTTTCCAAAGGGCGAGTTGGGCCCCACAGCATCTTGCTCCAGCTCTTTGGGAAGCTAAGAAACAACTTGCTCTGCACAGTGCTCTTACAGCCTACCGGGAACATCTCTTCCAAAGGCCTGTGAAACGCAGTTTCTTTGCAGGCCTGATCTGGCTGAAGTAGGACTTCGGCTCTGGGTGTGCTACTTTGCCCTAGAGCTGAAAGGCACAACGTGCAGGCTTCTTTCCAAAGGGCGAGTTGGGCCCCACAGCATCTTGCTTCCAGCTCTTTGGGAAGCTAAGAAACAACTCGCTCTGCACAGTGCTCTTACAGCCTAGTTGGAACATCTCTTCCAAAGGCCGGGGAAACGCAGTTTCTTTGCAGGCCTGATCTGGCTGAAGTAGGACTTCTGCTCTGGGTGTGCTACTTTGCCCTAGAGCTGAAAGGCACAACGTGCAGGCTTCTTTCCAAAGGGCGAGTTGCGCCCCACAGCATCTTGCTTCCAGCTCTTTGGGAAGCTAAGAAACAACTCGCTCTGCACAGTGCTCTTACAGCCTAGTGGGAACATCTCTTCCAAAGGCCTGTGAAACGCAGTTTCTTTGCAGGCCTGATCTCGCTGAAGTAGGACTTCTGCTCTGGGTGTGCTACTTTGCCCTAGAGCTGAAAGGCACAACGTGCAGGCTTCTTTCCATAGGGCGAGTTGGGCCCCACAGCATCTTGCTTCCAGCTCTTTGGGAAGCTAAGAAACCACTCGCTCTGCACAGTGCTCTTACAGCCTAGTGGGAACATCTCTTCCAAAGGCCTGTGAAACGCAGTTTCTTTGCAGGCCTGATCTGGCTGAAGTAGGACTTCTGCTCTGGGTGTGCTACTTTGCCCTAGAGCTGAAAGGCACAACGTGCAGGCTTCTTTCCAAAGGGCGAGTTGGGCCCCACAGCATCTTGCTCCCAGCTCTTTGGGAAGCTAAGAAACAACTCGCTCTGCACAGTGCTCTTACAGCCTAGTGGGAACATCTCTTCCAAAGGCCTGTGAAACGCAGTTTCTTTGCAGGCCTGATCTGGCTGAAGTAGGACTTCTGCTCTGGGTGTGCTACTTTGCCCTAGAGCTGAAAGGCACAACGTGCAGGCTTCTTTCCAAAGGGCGAGTTGGGCACCACAGCATCTTGCTTCCAGCTCTTTGGGAAGCTAAGAAACAACTCGCTCTGCACAGTGCTCTTACAGTCTACCGCTAACATCTCTTCCAAAGGCCTGTGAAACGCAGTTTCTTTGCAGGCCTGATCTGGCTGAAGTAGGACTTCTGCTCTGGGTGTGCTACTTTGCCCTAGAGCTGAAAGGCACAACGTGCAGGCTTCTTTCCAAAGGGCGAGTTGGGCCCCACAGCATCTTGCTCCAGCTCTTTGGGAAGCTAAGAAACAACTCGCTCTGCACAGTGCTCTTACAGCCTACCGGGAACATCTCTTCCAAAGGCCTGTGAAACGCAGTTTCTTTGCAGGCCTGATCTGGCTGAAGTAGGACTTCGGCTCTGGGTGTGCTACTTTGCCCTAGAGCTGAAAGGCACAACGTGCAGGCTTCTTTCCAAAGGGCGAGTTGGGCCCCACAGCATCTTGCTTCCAGCTCTTTGGGAAGCTAAGAAACCACTCGCTCTGCACAGTGCTCTTACAGCCTACCGGGAACATCTCTTCCAAAGGCCTGTGAAACGCAGTTTCTTTGCAGGCCTGATCTGGCTGAAGTAGGACTTCGGCTCTGGGTGTGCTACTTTGCCCTAGAGCTGAAAGGCACAACGTGCAGGCTTCTTTCCAAAGGGCGAGTTGGGCCCCACAGCATCTTGCTCCAGCTCTTTGGGAAGCTAAGAAACAACTCGCTCTGCACAGTGCTCTTACAGCCTACCGGGAACATCTCTTCCAAAGGCCTGTGAAACGCAGTTTCTTTGCAGGCCTGATCTGGCTGAAGTAGGACTTCGGCTCTGGGTGTGCTACTTTGCCCTAGAGCTGAAAGGCACAACGTGCAGGCTTCTTTCCAAAGGGCGAGTTGGGCCCCACAGCATCTTGCTTCCAGCTCTTTGGGAAGCTAAGAAACAACTCGCTCTGCACAGTGCTCTTACAGCCTAGTTGGAACATCTCTTCCAAAGGCCGGGGAAACGCAGTTTCTTTGCAGGCCTGATCTGGCTGAAGTAGGACTTCTGCTCTGGGTGTGCTACTTTGCCCTAGAGCTGAAAGGCACAACGTGCAGGCTTCTTTCCAAAGGGCGAGTTGCGCCCCACAGCATCTTGCTTCCAGCTCTTTGGGAAGCTAAGAAACAACTCGCTCTGCACAGTGCTCTTACAGCCTAGTTGGAACATCTCTTCCAAAGGCCGGGGAAACGCAGTTTCTTTGCAGGCCTGATCTGGCTTAAGTAGGACTTCTGATCTGGGTGTGCTACTTTGCCCTAGAGCTGAAAGGCACAACGTGCAGGCTTCTCTCCAAAGGGCGACTTGGGCCCCACAGCATCTTGCTTCCTGTTCTTTGGGAAGCTAAGAAACAACTCGCTCAGCACAGTGCTCTTACAGCCTACCGGGAACATCTCTTCCAAAGGCCTGTGAAACGCACTTTATTTGCAGGCCTGATCTGGCTGAAGTAGGACTTCTGCTCTGGGTGTGCTACTTTGCCCTAGAGCTGAAAGGCACAACGTGCAGGCTTCTTTCCAAAGGGCGAGTTTGGCCCCACAGCATCTTGCTTCCAGCTCTTTGGGAAGCTAAGAAACAACTCGCTCTGCACAGTGCTCTTACAGCCTACCGGGAACATCTCTTCCAAAGGCCAGTGAAACGCAGTTTCTTTCCAGGCCTGATCTGGCTGAAGTAGTACTTCTGCTCTGGGTGTGCTACTTTGCCCTAGAGCTGAAAGGCACAACGTGCAGGCTTCTTTCCAAAGGGCGAGTTGGGCCCCACAGCATCTTGCTTCCAGCTCTTTGAGAAGCTAAGAAACAACTCGCTCTGCTCAGTGCTCTTACAGCCTAGTGGGAACATCTCTTCCAAAGGCCGGGGAAACGCAGTTTCTTTGCAGGCCTGATCTGGCTGAAGTAGGACTTCTGCTCTGGGTGTGCTACTTTGCCCTAGAGCTGAAAGGCACAACGTGCAGGCTTCTCTCCAAAGGGCGACTTGGGCCCCACAGCATCTTGCTTCCTGTTCTTTGGGAAGCTAAGAAACAACTCGCTCTGCACAGTGCTCTTACAGCCTACCGGGAACATCTCTTCCAAAGGCCTGTGAAACGCAGTTTCTTTGCAGGCCTGATCTGGCTGAAGTAGGACTTCTGCTCAGGGTGTGCTACTTTGCCCTAGAGCTGAAAGGCACAACGTGCAGGCTTCTTTCCAAAGGGCGAGTTGGGCCCCACAGCATCTTGCTCCCAGCTCTTTGGGAAGCTAAGAAACAACTCGCTCTGCACAGTGCTCTTACAGCCTAGTGGGAACATCTCTTCCAAAGGCCTGTGAAACGCAGTTTCTTTGCAGGCCTTATCTGGCTGAAGTAGGACTTCTGCTCTGGGTGTGCTACTTTGCCCTAGAGCTGAAAGGCACAACGTGCAGGCTTCTTTCCAAAGGGCGAGTTGGGCCCCACAGCATCTTGCTTCCAGCTCTTTGGGAAGCTAAGAAACAACTCGCTCTGCACAGTGCTCTTACATCCTAGTGTGAACATCTCTTCCAAAGGCCTGTGAAACGCAGTTTCTTTGCAGGCCTGATCTGGCTGAAGTAGGACTTCTGCTCTGGGTGTGCTACTTTGCCCTAGAGCTGAAAGGCACAACGTGCAGGCTTCTTTCCAGAGGGCGAGTTGGGCCCCACAGCATCTTGCTTCCAGCTCTTTGGGAAGCTAAGAAACAACTCGCTCTGCACAGTGCTCTTACAGCCTAGTGGGAACATGTCTTCCAAAGGCCTGTGAAACGCAGTTTGTTTGCAGGCCTGATCTGGCTGAAGTAGGACTTCTGCCCTGGTTGTGCTACTTTGCCCTAGAGCTGAAAGGCACAAGGTGCAGGCTTCTTTCCAAAGGGCGAGTTGGGCCCCACAGCATCTTGCTTCCAGCTCTTTGGGAAGCTAAGAAACAACTCGCTCTGCACAGTGCTCTTACAGCATAGTGGGAACATCTCTTCCAAAGGCCAGTGAAACGCAGTTTCTTTCCAGGCCTGATCTGGCTGATTTAGGACTTCTGCACTGGGTGTGCTACTTTGCCCTAGAGCTGAAAGGCACAACGTGCAGGCTTCTTTCCAAAGGGCGAGTTGGGCCCCACAGCATCTTGCTTCCAGCTCTTTGAGAAGCTAAGAAACAACTCGCTGTGCTCAGTGCTCTTACAGCCTAGTGGGAACATCTCTTCCAAAGGCCGGTGAAACCCAGTTTCTTTGCAGGCCTGATCTGGCTGAAGTAGGACTTCTGCTCTGGGTGTGCTACTTTGCCCTAGAGCTGAAAGGCACAACGTGCAGGCTTCTTTCCAAAGGGCGAGTTGGGCCCCACAGCATCTTGCTTCCAGCTCTTTGGGAAGCTAAGAAACCACTCGCTCTGCACAGTGCTCTTACAGCCTAGTGGGAACATCTCTTCCAAAGGCCTGTGAAACGCAGTTTCTTTGCAGGCCTGATCTGGCTGAAGTAGGACTTCTGCTCTGGGTGTGCTACTGTGCCCTAGAGCTGAAAGGCACAACGTGCAGGCTTCTTTCCAAAGGGCGAGTTTGGCCCCACAGCATCTTGCTTCCAGCTCTTTGGGAAGCTAAGAAACCACTCGCTCTGCACAGTGCTCTTACAGCCTACCGGGAACATCTCTTCCAAAGGCCGGGGAAACGCAGTTTCTTTGCAGGCCTGATCTGGCTGAAGTAGGACTTCTGCTCTGGGTGTGCTACTTTGCCCTAGAGCTGAAAGGCACAACGTGCAGGCTTCTTTCCAAAGGGCGAGTTGGGCCCCACAGCATCTTGCTTCCAGCTCTTTGGGAAGCTAAGAAACAACTCGCTCTGCACAGTGCTCTTACAGCCTACCGGGAACATCTCTTCCAAAGGCCTGTGAAACGCAGTTTCTTTGCAGGCCTGATCTGGCTGAAGTAGGACTTCTGCTCTGGGTGTGCTACTTTGCCCTAGAGCTGAAAGGCACAAGATGCAGGCTTCTTTCCAAAGGGCGAGTTGGGCCCCACAGCATCTTGCTTCCAGCTCTTTAGGAAGCTAAGAAACCACTCGCTCTGCACAGTGCTCTTACAGCCTAGTGGGAACATCTCTTCCAAAGGCCTGTGAAACGCAGTTTCCTTGCAGGCCTGATCTGGCTGAAGTAGGACTTCTGCTCTGGGTGTGCTACTTTGCCCTAGAGCTGAAAGGCACAACGTGCAGTCTTCTTTCCAAAGGGCGAGTTGGGCCCCACAGCATCTTGCTTCCAGCTCTTTGGGAAGCTAAGAAACCACTCGCTCTGCACAGTGCTCTTACAGCCTAGTGGGAACATCGCTTCCAAAGGCCTGTGAAACGCAGTTTCTTTGCAGGCCTGATCTGGCTGAAGTAGGACTTCTGCTCTGGGTGTGCTACTTTGCCCTAGAGCTGAAAGGCACAACGTGCAGGCTTCTTTCCAAAGGGCGAGTTGGGCCCCACAGCATCTTGCTCCCAGCTCTTTGGGAAGCTAAGAAACAACTCGCTCTGCACAGTGCTCTTACAGCCTACCGGGAACATCTCTTCCAAAGGCCTGTGAAACGCAGTTTCTTTGCAGGCCTGATCTGGCTGAAGTAGGACTTCTGCTCTGGGTGTGCTACTTTGCCCTAGAGCTGAAAGGCACA
This sequence comes from Equus caballus, assembly GCF_041296265.1. Taxonomy (NCBI): domain Eukaryota; kingdom Metazoa; phylum Chordata; class Mammalia; order Perissodactyla; family Equidae; genus Equus; species Equus caballus. The sequence goes on from NC_091710.1 coordinate 2,415,248, forward strand.
ACGTGCAGGCTTCTTTCCAAAGGGCGAGTTGGGCCCCACAGCATCTTGCTCCAGCTCTTTGGGAAGCTAAGAAACAACTCGCTCTGCACAGTGCTCTTACAGCCTACCGGGAACATCTCTTCCAAAGGCCTGTGAAACGCAGTTTCTTTGCAGGCCTGATCTGGCTGAAGTAGGACATCGGCTCTGGGTGTGCTACTTTGCCCTAGAGCTGAAAGGCACAACGTGCAGGCTTCTTTCCAAAGGGCGAGTTGGGCCCCACAGCATCTTGCTTCCAGCTCTTTGGGAAGCTAAGAAACAACTCGCTCTGCACAGTGCTCTTACAGCCTACCGGGAACATCTCTTCCAAAGGCCTGTGAAACGCAGTTTCTTTGCAGGCCTGATCTGGCTGAAGTAGTACTTCTGCTCTGGGTGTGCTACTTTGCCCTAGAGCTGAAAGGCACAACGTGCAGGCTTCTTTCCAAAGGGCGAGTTGGGCCCCACAGCATCTTGCTTCCAGGTCTTTGGGAAGCTAAGAAACAACTCGCTCTGCACAGTGCTCTTACAGCCTAGTTGGAACATCTCTTCCAAAGGCCGGGGAAACGCAGTTTCTTTGCAGGCCTGATCTGGCTGAAGTAGGACTTCTGCTCTGGGTGTGCTACTTTGCCCTAGAGCTGAAAGGCACAACGTGCAGGCTTCTCTCCAAAGGGCGACTTGGGCCCCACAGCATCTTGCTTCCTGTTCTTTGGGAAGCTAAGAAACAACTCGCTCTGCACAGTGCTCTTACAGCCTACCGGGAACATCTCTTCCAAAGGCCTGTGAAACGCAGTTTATTTGCAGGCCTGATCTGGCTGAAGTAGGACTTCTGCTCTGGGTGTGCTACTTTGCCCTAGAGCTGAAAGGCACAACGTGCAGGCTTCTTTCCAAAGGGCGAGTTTGGCCCCACAGCATCTTGCTTCCAGCTCTTTGGGAAGCTAAGAAACAACTCGCTCTGCACAGTGCTCTTACAGCCTACCGGGAACATCTCTTCCAAAGGCCAGTGAAACGCAGTTTCTTTCCAGGCCTGATCTGGCTGAAGTAGTACTTCTGCTCTGGGTGTGCTACTTTGCCCTAGAGCTGAAAGGCACAACGTGCAGGCTTCTTTCCAAAGGGCGAGTTGGGCCCCACAGCATCTTGCTTCCAGCTCTTTGAGAAGCTAAGAAACAACTCGCTCTGCTCAGTGCTCTTACAGCCTAGTGGGAACATCTCTTCCAAAGGCCGGGGAAACGCAGTTTCTTTGCAGGCCTGATCTGGCTGAAGTAGGACTTCTGATCTGGGTGTGCTACTTTGCCCTAGAGCTGAAAGGCACAACGTGCAGGCTTCTCTCCAAAGGGCGACTTGGGCCCCACAGCATCTTGCTTCCTGTTCTTTGGGAAGCTAAGAAACAACTCGCTCTGCACAGTGCTCTTACAGCCTACCGGGAACATCTCTTCCAAAGGCCTGTGAAACGCAGTTTCTTTGCAGGCCTGATCTGGCTGAAGTAGGACTTCTGCTCTGGGTGTGCTACTTTGCCCTAGAGCTGAAAGGCACAACGTGCAGGCTTCTTTCCAAAGGGCGAGTTGGGCCCCACAGCATCTTGCTTCCAGCTCTTTGGGAAGCTAAGAAACAACTCGCTCTGCACAGTGCTCTTACAGCCTAGTGGGAACATCTCTTCCAAAGGCCTGTGAAACGCAGTTTCTTTGCAGGCCTGATGTGGCTGAAGTAGGACTTCTGCTCTGGGTGTGCTACTTTGCCCTAGAGCTGAAAGGCACAACGTGCAGGCTTCTTTCCAAAGGGCGAGTTGGGCCCCACAGCATCTTGCTTCCAGCTCTTTGGGAAGCTAAGAAACAACTCGCTCTGCACAGTGCTCTTACATCCTAGTGTGAACATCTCTTCCAAAGGCCTGTGAAACGCAGTTTCTTTGCAGGCCTGATCTGGCTGAAGTAGGACTTCTGCTCTGGGTGTGCTACTTTGCCCTAGAGCTGAAAGGCACAACGTGCAGGCTTCTTTCCAAAGGGCGAGTTGGGCCCCACAGCATCTTGCTTCCAGCTCTTTGGGAAGCTAAGAAACAACTCGCTCTGCACAGTGCTCTTACAGCCTAGTGGGAACATGTCTTCCAAAGGCCTGTGAAACGCAGTTTCTTTGAAGGCCTGATCTGGCTGAAGTAGGAATTCTGCTCTGGGTGAGCTACTTTGCCCTAGAGCTGAAAGGCACAAGGTGCAGGCTTCTTTCCAAAGGGCGAGTTGGGCCCCACAGCATCTTGCTTGCAGCTCTTTGGGAAGCTAAGAAACAACTCGCTCTGCACAGTGCTCTTACAGCATAGTGGGAACATCTCTTCCAAAGGCCAGTGAAACGCAGTTTCTTTCCAGGCCTGATCTGGCTGATTTAGGACTTCTGCACTGGGTGTGCTACTTTGCCCTAGAGCTGAAAGGCACAACGTGCAGGCTTCTTTCCAAAGGGCGAGTTGGGCCCCACAGCATCTTGCTTCCAGCTCTTTGAGAAGCTAAGAAACAACTCGCTGTGCTCAGTGCTCTTACAGCCTAGTGGGAACATCTCTTCCAAAGGCCGGTGAAACGCAGTTTCTTTGCAGGCCTGATCTGGCTGAAGTAGGACTTCTGCTCTGGGTGTGCTACTTTGCCCTACAGCGGAAAGGTACAACGTGCAGGCTTCTTTCCAAAGGGCGAGTTGGGCCCCACATCATCTTGCTCCCAGCTCTTTGGGAAGCTAAGAAACAACTCGCTCTGCACAGTGCTCTTACAGCCTACCGGGAACATCTCTTCCAAAGGCCTGTGAAACGCAGTTTCTTTGCAGGCCTGATCTGGCTGAAGTAGGACTTCTGCTCTGGGTGTGCTACTTTGCCCTAGAGCTGAAAGGCACAACGTGCAGGCTTCTTTCCAAAGGGCGAGTTGGGCCCCACAGCATCTTGCTTCCAGCTCTTTGGGAAGCTAAGAAACCACTCGCTCTGCACAGTGCTCTTACAGCCTACCGGGAACATCTCTTCCAAAGGCCTGTGAAACGCAGTTTCTTTGCAGGCCTGATCTGGCTGAAGTAGGACTTCTGCTCTGGGTGTGCTACTTTGCCCTAGAGCTGAAAGGCACAACGTGCAGGCTTCTTTCCAAAGGGCGAGTTGGGCCCCACAGCATCTTGCTTCCAGCTCTTTGGGAAGCTAAGAAACCACTCGGTCTGCACAGTGCTCTTACAGCCTACCGGGAACATCTCTTCCAAAGGCCTGTGAAACGCAGTTTCTTTGCAGGCCTGATCTGGCTGAAGTAGGACTTCTGCTCTGGGTGTGCTACTTTGCCCTAGAGCTGAAAGGCACAACGTGCAGGCTTCTTTCCAAAGGGCGAGTTGGGCCCCACAGCATCTTGCTTCCAGCTCTTTGGGAAGCTAAGAAACAACTCGCTCTGCACAGTGCTCTTACAGCCTAGTGGGAACATCTCTTCCAAAGGCCTGTGAAATGCAGTTTCTTTGCAGGCCTGATCTGGCTGAAGTAGGACTTCTGCTCTGGGTGTGCTACTTTGCCCTAGAGCTGAAAGGCACAACGTGCAGGCTTCTTTCCAAAGGGCGAGTTGGGCCCCACAGCATCTTGCTTCCAGCTCTTTGGGAAGCTAAGAAACAACTCGCTCTGCACAGTGCTCTTACAGCCTAGTGGGAACATGTCTTCCAAAGGCCTGTGAAACGCAGTTTCTTTGCAGGCCTGATCTGGCTGAAGTAGGACTTCTGCTCTGGGTGTGCTACTTTGCCCTAGAGCTGAAAGGCACAAGGTGCAGGCTTCTTTCCAAAGGGCGAGTTGGGCCCCACAGCATCTTGCTTCCAGCTCTTTGGGAAGCTAAGAAACAACTCACTCTGCACAGTGCTCTTACAGCATAGTGGGAACATCTCTTCCAAAGGCCAGTGAAACGCAGTTTCTTTCCAGGCCTGATCTGGCTGATTTAGGACTTCTGCACTGGGTGTGCTACTTTGCCCTAGAGCTGAAAGGCACAACGTGCAGGCTTCTTTCCAAAGGGCGAGTTGGGCCCCACAGCATCTTGCTTCCAGCTCTTTGAGAAGCTAAGAAACAACTCGCTGTGCTCAGTGCTCTTACAACCTAGTGGGAACATCTCTTCCAAAGGCCGGTGAAACCCAGTTTCTTTGCAGGCCTGATCTGGCTGAAGTAGGACTTCTGCTCTGGGTGTGCTACTTTGCCCTAGAGCTGAAAGGCACAACGTGCAGGCTTCTTTCCAAAGGGCGAGTTGGGCCCCACAGCATCTTGCTTCCAGCTCTTTGGGAAGCTAAGAAACAACTCGCTCTGCACAGTGCTCTTACAGCCTAGTTGGAACATCTCTTCCAAAGGCCAGTGAAACGCAGTTTCTTTGCAGGCCTGATCTGGCTGAAGTAGGACTTCTGCTCTGGGTGTGCTACTTTGCACTAGAGCTGAAAGGCACAACGTGCAGGCTTCTTTCCAAAGGGCCAGTTGGGCCCCACAACATCTTGCTTCCAGCTCTTTGGGAAGCTAAGAAACAACTCGCTCTGCACAGTGCTCTTACAGCCTAGTGGGAACATCTCTTCCAAAGGCCTGTGAAACGCAGTTTCTTTGCAGGCCTTATCTGGCTGAAGTAGGACTTCTGCTCTGGGTGTGCTACTTTGCCCTAGAGCTGAAAGGCACAACGTGCAGGCTTCTTTCCAAAGGGCGAGTTGGGCCCCACAGCATCTTGCTTCCAGCTCTTTGGGAAGCTAAGAAACCACTCGCTCTGCACAGTGCTCTTACAGCCTAGTGGGAACATCTCTTCCAAAGGCCTGTGAAACGCAGTTTCTTTGCAGGCCTGATCTGGCTGAAGTAGGACTTCTGCTCTGGGTGTGCTACTTTGCCCTAGAGCTGAAAGGCACAAGGTGCAGGCTTCTTTCCAAAGGGCGAGTTGGGCCCCACAGCATCTTGCTTCCAGCTCTTTAGGAAGCTAAGAAACCACTCGCTCTGCACAGTGCTCTTACAGCCTAGTGGGAACATCTCTTCCAAAGGCCTGTGAAACGCAGTTTCCTTGCAGGCCTGATCTGGCTGAAGTAGGACTTCTGCTCTGGGTGTGCTACTTTGCCCTAGAGCTGAAAGGCACAACGTGCAGGCTTCTTTCCAAAGGGCGAGTTGGGCCCCACAGCATCTTGCTTCCAGCTCTTTGGGAAGCTAAGAAACAACTCGCTCTGCACAGTGCTCTTACAGCCTAGTGGGAACATCTCTTCCAAAGGCCTGTGAAACGCAGTTTCTTTGCAGGCCTGATCTGGCTGAAGTAGGACTTCTGCTCTGGGTGTGCTACTTTGCCCTAGAGCTGAAAGGCACAACGTGCAGGCTTCTTTCCAAAGGGCGAGTTGGGCCCCACAGCATCTTGCTTCCAGCTCTTTGGGAAGCTAAGAAACCACTCGCTCTGCACAGTGCTCTTACAGCCTAGTGGGAACATCTCTTCCAAAGGCCTGTGAAACGCAGTTTCTTTGCAGGCCTGATCTGGCTGAAGTAGGACTTCTGCTCTGGGTGTGCTACTTTGCCCTAGAGCTGAAAGGCACAACGTGCAGGCTTCTTTCCAAAGGGAGAGTTGGGCCCCACAGCATCTTGCTCCCAGCTCTTTGGGAAGCTAAGAAACAACTCGCTCTGCACAGTGCTCTTACAGCCTACTGGGAACATCTCTTCCAAAGGCCTGTGAAACGCAGTTTCTTTGCAGGCCTGATCTGGCTGAAGTAGGACTTCTGCTCTGGGTGTGCTACTTTGCCCTAGAGCTGAAAGGCACAACGTGCAGGCTTCTTTCCAAAGGGCGAGTTGGGCCCCACAGCATCTTGCTTCCAGCTCTTTGGGAAGCTAAGAAACAACTCGCTCTGCACAGTGCTCTTACAGCCTAGTGGGAACATCTCTTCCAAAGGCCTGTGAAACGCAGTTTCTTTGCAGGCCTGATCTGGCTGAAGTAGGACTTCTGCTCTGGCTGTGCTACTTTGCCCTAGAGCTGAAAGGCACAACGTGCAGGCTTCTTTCCAAAGGGCGAGTTGGGCCCCACAGCATCTTGCTTCCAGCTCTTTGGGAAGCTAAGAAACAACTCGCTCTGCACAGTGCTCTTACATTCTAGTGTGAACATCTCTTCCAAAGGCCTGTGAAACGCAGTTTCTTTGCAGGCCTGATCTGGCTGAAGTAGGACTTCTGCTCTGGGTGTGCTACTTTGCCCTAGAGCTGAAAGGCACAACGTGCAGGCTTCTTTCCAAAGGGCGAGTTGGGCCCCACAGCATCTTGCTTCCAGCTCTTTGGGAAGCTAAGAAACAACTCGCTCTGCACAGTGCTCTTACAGCCTAGTGGGAACATGTCTTCCAAAGGCCTGTGAAACGCAGTTTCTTTGAAGGCCTGATCTGGCTGAAGTAGGACTTCTGCTCTGGGTGTGCTACTTTGCCCTAGAGCTGAAAGGCACAAGGTGCAGGCTTCTTTCCAAAGGGCGAGTTGGGCCCCACAGCATCTTGCTTCCAGCTCTTTGGGAAGCTAAGAAACAACTCGCTCTGCACAGTGCTCTTACAGCATAGTGGGAACATCTCTTCCAAAGGCCAGTGAAACGCAGTTTCTTTCCAGGCCTGATCTGGCTGATTTAGGACTTCTGCACTGGGTGTGCTACTTTGCCCTAGAGCTGAAAGGCACAACGTGCAGGCTTCTTTCCAAAGGACGAGTTGGGCCCCACAGCATCTTGCTTCTAGCTCTTTGAGAAGCTAAGAAACAACTCGCCCTGCTCAGTGCTCTTACAGCCTAGTGGGAACATCTCTTCCAAAGGCCGGTGAAACCCAGTTTCTTTGCAGGCCTGATCTGGCTGAAGTAGGACTTCTGCTCTGGGTGTGCTACTTTGCCCTAGAGCTGAAAGGCACAACGTGCAGGCTTCTTTCCAAAGGGCGAGTTGGGCCCCACAGCATCTTGCTTCCAGCTCTTTGGGAAGCTAAGAAACAACTCGCTCTGCACAGTGCTCTTACAGCCTAGTTGGAACATCTCTTCCAAAGGCCAGTGAAACGCAGTTTCTTCGCAGGCCTGATCTGGCTGAAGTAGGACTTCTGCTCTGGGTGTGCTACTTTGCACTAGAGCTGAAAGGCACAACGTGCAGGCTTCTTTCCAAAGGGCGAGTTGGGCCCCACAGCATCTTGCTTCCAGCTCTTTGGGAAGCTAAGAAACCACTCGCTCTGCACAGTGCTCTTACAGCCTAGTGGGAAGATCTCTTCCAAAGGCCTGTGAAACGCAGTTTCTTTGCAGGCCTGATCTGGCTGAAGTAGGACTTCTGCTCTGTGTGTGCTACTTTGCCCTACAGCAGAAAGGCACAACGTGCAGGCTTCTTTCCAAAGGGCGAGTTGGGCCCCACAGCATCTTGCTCCCAGCTCTTTGGGAAGCTAAGAAACAACTCGCTCTGCACAGTGCTCTTACAGCCTACCGGGAACATCTCTTCCAAAGGCCTGTGAAACGCAGTTTCTTTGCAGGCCTGATCTGGCTGAAGTAGGACTTCTGCTCTGGGTGTGCTACTTTGCCCTAGAGCTGAAAGGCACAACGTGCAGGCTTCTTTCCAAAGGGCGAGTTGAGCCCCACAGCATCTTGCTTCCAGCTCTTTGGGAAGCTGAGAAACCACTCGCTCTGCACAGTGCTCTTACAGCCTAGTGGGAACATCTCTTCCAAAGGCCTGTGAAACGCAGTTTCTTTGCAGGCCTGATCTTGCTGAAGTAGGACTTCTGCTCTGGGTGTGCTACTTTGCCCTAGAGCTGAAAGGCACAACGTGCAGGCTTCTTTCCAAAGGGCGACTTGGGCCCCACAGCATCTTGCTTCCAGCTCTTTGGGAAGCTAAGAAACAACTCGCTCTGCACAGTGATCTTACAGCCTACCGGGAACATCTCTTCCAAAGGCCTGTGAAACGCAGTTTCTTTGCAGGCCTGATCTGGCTGAAGTAGGACTTCTGCTCTGGGTGTGCTACTTTGCCCTAGAGCTGAAAGGCACAACGTGCAGGCTTCTTTCCAAAGGGCGAGTTGGGCCCCACAGCATCTTGCTTCCAGCTCTTTGGGAAGCTAAGAAACAACTCGCTCTGCACAGTGCTGTTACAGCCTAGTGGGAACATCTCTTCCAAAGGCCTGTGAAACGCAGTTTCTTTGCAGGCCTGATCTGGCTGAAGTAGGACTTCTGCTCTGGGTGTGTTACTTTGCCCTAGAGCTGAAAGGCACAACGTGCAGGCTTCTTTCCAAAGGGCGAGTTGGGCCCCACAGCATCTTGCTTCCAGCTCTTTGGGAAGCTAAGAAACAACTCGCTCTGCACAGTGCTCTTACAGCCTACCGGGAACATCTCTTCCAAAGGCCTGTGAAACGCAGTTTCTTTGCAGGCCTGATCTGTCTGAAGTAGGACTTCTGCTCTGGGTGTGCTACTTTGCCCTAGAGCTGAAAGGCACAACGTGCAGGCTTCTTTCCAAAGGGCGAGTTGGGCCCCACAGCATCTTGCTTCCAGCTCTTTGGGAAGCTAAGAAACAACTCGCTCTGCACAGTGCTCTTACAGCCTACCGGGAACATCTCTTCGAAAGGCCTGTGAAACGCAGTTTCTTTGCAGGCCTGATCTGGCTGAAGTAGGACTTCTGCTCTGGGTGTGCTACTTTGCCCTAGAGCTGAAAGGCACAAGGTGCAGGCTTCTTTCCAAAGGGCGAGTTGGGCCCCACAGCATCTTGCTTCCAGCACTTTAGGAAGCTAAGAAACCACTCGCTCTGCACAGTGCTCTTACAGCCTAGTGGGAACATCTCTTCCAAAGGCCTGTGAAACGCAGTTTCCTTGCAGGCCTGATCTGGCTGAAGTAGGACTTCTGCTCTGGGTGTGCTACTTTGCCCTAGAGCTGAAAGGCACAAGGTGCAGGCTTCTTTCCAAAGGGCGAGTTGGGCCCCACAGCATCTTGCTTCCAGCTCTTTGGGAAGCTAAGAAACAACTCGCTCTGCACAGTGCTCTTACAGCCTAGTGGGAACATCTCTTCCAAAGGCCTGTGAAACGCAGTTTCTTTGCAGGCCTTATCTGGCTGAAGTAGGACTTCTGCTCTGAGTGTGCTACTTTGCCCTGGAGCTGAAAGGCACAACGTGCAGGCTTCTTTCCAAAGGGCGAGTTGGGCCCCACAGCATCTTGCTTCCAGCTCTTTGGGAAGCTAAGAAACCACTCGCTCTGCACAGTGCTCTTACAGCCTAGTGGGAACATCGCTTCCAAAGGCCTGTGAAACGCAGTTTGTTTGCAGGCCTGATCTGGCTGAAGTAGGACTTCTGTTCTGGGTGTGCTACTTTGCCCTAGAGCTGAAAGGCACAATGTGCAGGCTTCTTTCCAAAGGGAGAGTTGGGCCCCACAGCATCTTGCTCCCAGCTCTTTGGGAAGCTAAGAAACAACTCGCTCTGCACAGTTCTCTTACAGCCTACCGGGAACATCTCTTCCAAAGGCCTGTGAAACGCAGTTTCTTTGCAGGCCTGATCTGGCTGAAGTAGGACTTCTGCTCTGGGTGTGTTACTTTGCCCTAGAGCTGAAAGGCACAACGTGCAGGCTTCTTTCCAAAGGGCGAGTTGGGCCCCACAGCATCTTGCTTCCAGCTCTTTGGGAAGCTAAGAAACAACTCGCTCTGCACAGTGCTCTTACAGCCTACCGGGAACATCTCTTCCAAAGGCCTGTGAAACGCAGTTTCTTTGCAGGCCTGATCTGGCTGAAGTAGGACTTCTGCTCTGGGTGTGCTACTTTGCCCTAGAGCTGAAAGGCACAACGTGCAGGCTTCTTTCCAAAGGGCGAGTTGGGCCCCACAGCATCTTGCTTCCAGCTCTTTGGGAAGCTAAGAAACAACTCGCTCTGCACAGTGCTCTTACAGCCTAGTGGGAACATCTCTTCCAAAGGCCTGTGAAACGCAGTTTCTTTGCAGGCCTGATGTGGCTGAAGTAGGACTTCTGCTCAGGGTGTGCTACTTTGCCCTAGAGCTGAAAGGCACAACGTGCAGGCTTCTTTCCAAAGGGCGAGTTGGGCCCCACAGCATCTTGCTCCCAGCTCTTTGGGAAGCTAAGAAACAACTCGCTCTGCACAGTGCTCTTACAGCCTACCGGGAACATCTCTTCCAAAGGCCTGTGAAACGCAGTTTCTTTGCAGGCCTGATCTGGCTGAAGTAGGACTTCTGATCTGGGTGTGCTACTTTGCCCTAGAGCTGAAAGGCACAACGTGCAGGCTTCTCTCCAAAGGGCGACTTGGGCCCCACAGCATCTTGCTTCCTGTTCTTTGGGAAGCTAAGAAACAACTCGCTCTGCACAATGCTCTTACAGCCTACCGGGAACATCTCTTCCAAAGGCCTGTGAAACGCAGTTTCTTTGCAGGCCTGATCTGCCTGAAGTAGGACTTCTGCTCTGGGTGTGCTACTTTGCCCTAGAGCTGAAAGGCACAACGTGCAGGCTTCTTTCCAAAGGGCGAGTTTGGCCCCACAGCATCTTGCTTCCAGCTCTTTGGGAAGCTAAGAAACAACTCGCTCTGCACAGTGCTCTTACAGCCTACCGGGAACATCTCTTCCAAAGGCCAGTGAAACGCAGTTTCTTTCCAGGCCTGATCTGGCTGAAGTAGTACTTCTGCTCTGGGTGTGCTACATTGCCCTAGAGCTGAAAGGCACAACGTGCAGGCTTCTTTCCAAAGGGCTAGTTGGGCCCCACAGCATCTTGCTTCCAGCTCTTTGAGAAGCTAAGAAACAACTCGCTCTGCTCAGTGCTCTTACAGCCTAGTGGGAACATCTCTTCCAAAGGCCGGTGAAACGCAGTTTCTTTGCAGGCCTGATCTGGCTGAAGTAGGACTTCTGCTCTGGGTGTGCTACTTTGCCCTAGAGCTGAAAGGCACAACGTGCAGGCTTCTTTCCAAAGGGCGAGTTGGGCCCCACAGCATCTTTCTTCCAGCTCTTTGGGAAGCTAAGAAACCACTCGCTCTGCACACTGCTCTTACAGCCTAGTGGGAACATCTCTTCCAAAGGCCTGTGAAACGCAGTTTCTTTGCAGGCCTGATCTGGCTGAAGTAGGACTTCTGCTCTGGGTGTGCTACTTTGCCCTAGAGCTGAAAGTCACAACGTGCAGGCTTCTTTCCAAAGGGCGAGTTGGGCCCCACAGCATCTTGCTTCCAGCTCTATGGGAAGCTAAGAAACCACTCGCTCTGCACAGTGCTCTTACAGCCTACCGGGAACATCTCTTCCAAAGGCCTGTGAAACGCAGTTTCTTTGCAGGCCTGATCTGGCTGAAGTAGGACTTCTGCTCTGGGTGTGCTACTTTGCCCTAGAGCTGAAAGGCACAACGTGCAGGCTTCTTTCCAAAGGGCGAGTTGGGCCCCACAGCATCTTGCTTCCAGCTCTTTGGGAAGCTAAGAAACAACTCGCTCTGCACAGTGCTCTTACAGCCTACCGGGAACATCTCTTCCAAAGGCCTGTGAAACGCAGTTTCTTTGCAGGCCTGATCTGGCTGAAGTAGGACTTCTGCTCTGGGTGTGCTACTTTGCCCTAGAGCTGAAAGGCACAAGGTGCAGGCTTCTTTCCAAAGGGCGAGTTGGGCCCCACAGCATCTTGCTTCCAGCTCTTTAGGAAGCTAAGAAACCACTCGCTCTGCACAGTGCTCTTACAGCCTAGTGGGAACATCTCTTCCAAAGGCCTGTGAAACGCAGTTTCCTTGCAGGCCTGATCTGGCTGAAGTAGGACTTCTGCTCTGGGTGTGCTACTTTGCCCTAGAGCTGAAAGGCACAACGTGCAGTCTTCTTTCCAAAGGGCGAGTTGGGCCCCACAGCATCTTGCTTCCAGCTCTTTGGGAAGCTAAGAAACAACTCGCTCTGCACAGTGCTCTTACAGCCTACCGGGAACATCTCTTCCAAAGGCCTGTGAAACGCAGTTTCTTTGCAGGCCTGATCTGGCTGAAGTAGGACTTCTGCTCTGGGTGTGTTACTTTGCCCTAGAGCTGAAAGGCACAACGTGCAGGCTTCTTTCCAAAGGGCGAGTTGGGCCCCACAGCATCTTGCTTCCAGCTCTTTGGGAAGCTAAGAAACAACTCGCTCTGCACAGTGCTCTTACAGCCTACCGGGAACATCTCTTCCAAAGGCCTGTGAAACGCAGTTTCTTTGCAGGCCTGATCTGGCTGAAGTAGGACTTCTGCTCTGGGTGTGCTACTTTGCCCTAGAGCTGAAAGGCACAACGTGCAGGCTTCTTTCCAAAGGGCGAGTTGGGCCCCACAGCATCTTGCTTCCAGCTCTTTGGGAAGCTAAGAAACAACTCGCTCTGCACAGTGCTCTTACAGCCTAGTGGGAACATCTCTTCCAAAGGCCTGTGAAACGCAGTTTCTTTGCAGGCCTGATGTGGCTGAAGTAGGACTTCTGCTCAGGGTGTGCTACTTTGCCCTAGAGCTGAAAGGCACAACGTGCAGGCTTCTTTCCAAAGGGCGAGTTGGGCCCCACAGCATCTTGCTCCCAGCTCTTTGGGAAGCTAAGAAACAACTCGCTCTGCACAGTGCTCTTACAGCCTACCGGGAACATCTCTTCCAAAGGCCTGTGAAACGCAGTTTCTTTGCAGGCCTGATCTGGCTGAAGTAGGACTTCTGATCTGGGTGTGCTACTTTGCCCTAGAGCTGAAAGGCACAACGTGCAGGCTTCTCTCCAAAGGGCGACTTGGGCCCCACAGCATCTTGCTTCCTGTTCTTTGGGAAGCTAAGAAACAACTCGCTCTGCACAATGCTCTTACAGCCTACCGGGAACATCTCTTCCAAAGGCCTGTGAAACGCAGTTTCTTTGCAGGCCTGATCTGCCTGAAGTAGGACTTCTGCTCTGGGTGTGCTACTTTGCCCTAGAGCTGAAAGGCACAACGTGCAGGCTTCTTTCCAAAGGGCGAGTTTGGCCCCACAGCATCTTGCTTCCAGCTCTTTGGGAAGCTAAGAAACAACTCGCTCTGCACAGTGCTCTTACAGCCTACCGGGAACATCTCTTCCAAAGGCCAGTGAAACGCAGTTTCTTTCCAGGCCTGATCTGGCTGAAGTAGTACTTCTGCTCTGGGTGTGCTACATTGCCCTAGAGCTGAAAGGCACAACGTGCAGGCTTCTTTCCAAAGGGCTAGTTGGGCCCCACAGCATCTTGCTTCCAGCTCTTTGAGAAGCTAAGAAACAACTCGCTCTGCTCAGTGCTCTTACAGCCTAGTGGGAACATCTCTTCCAAAGGCCGGTGAAACGCAGTTTCTTTGCAGGCCTGATCTGGCTGAAGTAGGACTTCTGCTCTGGGTGTGCTACTTTGCCCTAGAGCTGAAAGGCACAACGTGCAGGCTTCTTTCCAAAGGGCGAGTTGGGCCCCACAGCATCTTTCTTCCAGCTCTTTGGGAAGCTAAGAAACCACTCGCTCTGCACACTGCTCTTACAGCCTAGTGGGAACATCTCTTCCAAAGGCCTGTGAAACGCAGTTTCTTTGCAGGCCTGATCTGGCTGAAGTAGGACTTCTGCTCTGGGTGTGCTACTTTGCCCTAGAGCTGAAAGGCACAACGTGCAGGCTTCTTTCCAAAGGGCGAGTTGGGCCCCACAGCATCTTGCTTCCAGCTCTATGGGAAGCTAAGAAACCACTCGCTCTGCACAGTGCTCTTACAGCCTACCGGGAACATCTCTTCCAAAGGCCTGTGAAACGCAGTTTCTTTGCAGGCCTGATCTGGCTGAAGTAGGACTTCTGCTCTGGGTGTGCTACTTTGCCCTAGAGCTGAAAGGCACAACGTGCAGGCTTCTTTCCAAAGGGCGAGTTGGGCCCCACAGCATCTTGCTTCCAGCTCTTTGGGAAGCTAAGAAACAACTCGCTCTGCACAGTGCTCTTACAGCCTACCGGGAACATCTCTTCCAAAGGCCTGTGAAACGCAGTTTCTTTGCAGGCCTGATCTGGCTGAAGTAGGACTTCTGCTCTGGGTGTGCTACTTTGCCCTAGAGCTGAAAGGCACAAGGTGCAGGCTTCTTTCCAAAGGGCGAGTTGGGCCCCACAGCATCTTGCTTCCAGCTCTTTAGGAAGCTAAGAAACCACTCGCTCTGCACAGTGCTCTTACAGCCTAGTGGGAACATCTCTTCCAAAGGCCTGTGAAACGCAGTTTCCTTGCAGGCCTGATCTGGCTGAAGTAGGACTTCTGCTCTGGGTGTGCTACTTTGCCCTAGAGCTGAAAGGCACAACGTGCAGTCTTCTTTCCAAAGGGCGAGTTGGGCCCCACAGCATCTTGCTTCCAGCTCTTTGGGAAGCTAAGAAACAACTCGCTCTGCACAGTGCTCTTACAGCCTAGTGGGAACATTTCTTCCAAAGGCCTGTGAAACGCAGTTTCTTTGCAGGCCTTATCTGGCTGAAGTAGGACTTCTGCTCTGGGTGTGCTACTTTGCCCTAGAGCTGAAAGGCACAACGTGCAGGCTTCTTTCCAAAGGGCGAGTTGGGCCCCACAGCATCTTGCTTCCAGCTCTTTGGGAAGCTAAGAAACCACTCGCTCTGCACAGTGCTCTTACAGCCTAGTGGGAACATCGCTTCCAAAGGCCTGTGAAACGCAGTTTCTTTGCAGGCCTGATCTGGCTGAAGTAGGACTTCTGCTCTGGGTGTGCTACTTTGCCCTAGAGCTGAAAGGCACAACGTGCAGGCTTCTTTCCAAAGGGCGAGTTGGGCACCACAGCATCTTGCTCCCAGCTCTTTGGGAAGCTAAGAAACAACTCGCTCTGCACAGTGCTCTTACAGCCTACTGGGAACATCTCTTCCAAAGGCCTGTGAAACGCAGTTTCTTTGCAGGCCTGATCTGGCTGAAGTAGGACTTCTGCTCTGGGTGTGCTACTTTGCCCTAGAGCTGAAAGGCACAACGTGCAGGCTTCTTTCCAAAGGGCGAGTTGGGCCCCACAGCATCTTGCTTCCAGCTCTTTGGGAAGCTAAGAAACCACTCGCTCTGCACAGTGCTCTTACAGCCTACCGGGAACATCTCTTCCAAAGGCCTGTGAAACGCAGTTTCTTTGCAGGCCTGATCTGGCTGAAGTAGGACTTCTGCTCTGGGTGTGCTACTTTGCCCTAGAGCTGAAAGGCACAACGTGCAGGCTTCTTTCCAAAGGGCGAGTTGGGCCCCACAGCATCTTGCTTCCAGCTCTTTGGGAAGCTAAGAAACAACTCGCTCTGCACAGTGCTCTTACAGCCTAGTGGGAACATCACTTCCAAAGGCCTGTGAAACGCAGTTTCTTTGCAGGCCTGATCTGGCTGAAGTAGGACTTCTGCTCAGGGTGTGCTACTTTGCCCTAGAGCTGAAAGGCACAACGTGCAGGCTTCTTTCCAAAGGGCGAGTTGGGCCCCACAGCATCTTGCTCCCAGCTCTTTGGGAAGCTAAGAAACAACTCGCTCTGCACAGTGCTCTTACAGCCTACCGGGAACATCTCTTCCAAAGGCCTGTGAAACGCAGTTTCTTTGCAGGCCTGATCTGGCTGAAGTAGGACTTCTGCTCTGGGTGTGCTACTTTGCCCTAGAGCTGAAAGGCACAACGTGCAGGCTTCTTTCCAAAGGGCGAGTTGGGCCCCACAGCATCTTGCTTCCAGCTCTTTGGGAAGCTAAGAAACAACTCGCTCTGCACAGTGCTCTTACAGCCTAGTGGGAACATCTCTTCCAAAGGCCTGTGAAACGCAGTTTCTTTGCAGGCCTGATGTGGCTGAAGTAGGACTTCTGCTCAGGGTGTGCTACTTTGCCCTAGAGCTGAAAGGCACAACGTGCAGGCTTCTTTCCAAAGGGCGAGTTGGGCCCCACAGCATCTTGCTCCCAGCTCTTTGGGAAGCTAAGAAACAACTCGCTCTGCACAGTGCTCTTACAGCCTACCGGGAACATCTCTTCCAAAGGCCTGTGAAACGCAGTTTCTTTGCAGGCCTGATCTGGCTGAAGTAGGACTTCTGATCTGGGTGTGCTACTTTGCCCTAGAGCTGAAAGGCACAACGTGCAGGCTTCTCTCCAAAGGGCGACTTGGGCCCCACAGCATCTTGCTTCCTGTTCTTTGGGAAGCTAAGAAACAACTCGCTCTGCACAATGCTCTTACAGCCTACCGGGAACATCTCTTCCAAAGGCCTGTGAAACGCAGTTTCTTTGCAGGCCTGATCTGCCTGAAGTAGGACTTCTGCTCTGGGTGTGCTACTTTGCCCTAGAGCTGAAAGGCACAACGTGCAGGCTTCTTTCCAAAGGGCGAGTTTGGCCCCACAGCATCTTGCTTCCAGCTCTTTGGGAAGCTAAGAAACAACTCGCTCTGCACAGTGCTCTTACAGCCTACCGGGAACATCTCTTCCAAAGGCCAGTGAAACGCAGTTTCTTTCCAGGCCTGATCTGGCTGAAGTAGTACTTCTGCTCTGGGTGTGCTACATTGCCCTAGAGCTGAAAGGCACAACGTGCAGGCTTCTTTCCAAAGGGCTAGTTGGGCCCCACAGCATCTTGCTTCCAGCTCTTTGAGAAGCTAAGAAACAACTCGCTCTGCTCAGTGCTCTTACAGCCTAGTGGGAACATCTCTTCCAAAGGCCGGTGAAACGCAGTTTCTTTGCAGGCCTGATCTGGCTGAAGTAGGACTTCTGCTCTGGGTGTGCTACTTTGCCCTAGAGCTGAAAGGCACAACGTGCAGGCTTCTTTCCAAAGGGCGAGTTGGGCCCCACAGCATCTTTCTTCCAGCTCTTTGGGAAGCTAAGAAACCACTCGCTCTGCACACTGCTCTTACAGCCTAGTGGGAACATCTCTTCCAAAGGCCTGTGAAACGCAGTTTCTTTGCAGGCCTGATCTGGCTGAAGTAGGACTTCTGCTCTGGGTGTGCTACTTTGCCCTAGAGCTGAAAGTCACAACGTGCAGGCTTCTTTCCAAAGGGCGAGTTGGGCCCCACAGCATCTTGCTTCCAGCTCTATGGGAAGCTAAGAAACCACTCGCTCTGCACAGTGCTCTTACAGCCTACCGGGAACATCTCTTCCAAAGGCCTGTGAAACGCAGTTTCTTTGCAGGCCTGATCTGGCTGAAGTAGGACTTCTGCTCTGGGTGTGCTACTTTGCCCTAGAGCTGAAAGGCACAACGTGCAGGCTTCTTTCCAAAGGGCGAGTTGGGCCCCACAGCATCTTGCTTCCAGCTCTTTGGGAAGCTAAGAAACAACTCGCTCTGCACAGTGCTCTTACAGCCTACCGGGAACATCTCTTCCAAAGGCCTGTGAAACGCAGTTTCTTTGCAGGCCTGATCTGGCTGAAGTAGGACTTCTGCTCTGGGTGTGCTACTTTGCCCTAGAGCTGAAAGGCACAAGGTGCAGGCTTCTTTCCAAAGGGCGAGTTGGGCCCCACAGCATCTTGCTTCCAGCTCTTTAGGAAGCTAAGAAACCACTCGCTCTGCACAGTGCTCTTACAGCCTAGTGGGAACATCTCTTCCAAAGGCCTGTGAAACGCAGTTTCCTTGCAGGCCTGATCTGGCTGAAGTAGGACTTCTGCTCTGGGTGTGCTACTTTGCCCTAGAGCTGAAAGGCACAACGTGCAGTCTTCTTTCCAAAGGGCGAGTTGGGCCCCACAGCATCTTGCTTCCAGCTCTTTGGGAAGCTAAGAAACAACTCGCTCTGCACAGTGCTCTTACAGCCTACCGGGAACATCTCTTCCAAAGGCCTGTGAAACGCAGTTTCTTTGCAGGCCTGATCTGGCTGAAGTAGGACTTCTGCTCTGGGTGTGTTACTTTGCCCTAGAGCTGAAAGGCACAACGTGCAGGCTTCTTTCCAAAGGGCGAGTTGGGCCCCACAGCATCTTGCTTCCAGCTCTTTGGGAAGCTAAGAAACAACTCGCTCTGCACAGTGCTCTTACAGCCTACCGGGAACATCTCTTCCAAAGGCCTGTGAAACGCAGTTTCTTTGCAGGCCTGATCTGGCTGAAGTAGGACTTCTGCTCTGGGTGTGCTACTTTGCCCTAGAGCTGAAAGGCACAACGTGCAGGCTTCTTTCCAAAGGGCGAGTTGGGCCCCACAGCATCTTGCTTCCAGCTCTTTGGGAAGCTAAGAAACAACTCGCTCTGCACAGTGCTCTTACAGCCTAGTGGGAACATCTCTTCCAAAGGCCTGTGAAACGCAGTTTCTTTGCAGGCCTGATGTGGCTGAAGTAGGACTTCTGCTCAGGGTGTGCTACTTTGCCCTAGAGCTGAAAGGCACAACGTGCAGGCTTCTTTCCAAAGGGCGAGTTGGGCCCCACAGCATCTTGCTCCCAGCTCTTTGGGAAGCTAAGAAACAACTCGCTCTGCACAGTGCTCTTACAGCCTACCGGGAACATCTCTTCCAAAGGCCTGTGAAACGCAGTTTCTTTGCAGGCCTGATCTGGCTGAAGTAGGACTTCTGATCTGGGTGTGCTACTTTGCCCTAGAGCTGAAAGGCACAACGTGCAGGCTTCTCTCCAAAGGGCGACTTGGGCCCCACAGCATCTTGCTTCCTGTTCTTTGGGAAGCTAAGAAACAACTCGCTCTGCACAATGCTCTTACAGCCTACCGGGAACATCTCTTCCAAAGGCCTGTGAAACGCAGTTTCTTTGCAGGCCTGATCTGCCTGAAGTAGGACTTCTGCTCTGGGTGTGCTACTTTGCCCTAGAGCTGAAAGGCACAACGTGCAGGCTTCTTTCCAAAGGGCGAGTTTGGCCCCACAGCATCTTGCTTCCAGCTCTTTGGGAAGCTAAGAAACAACTCGCTCTGCACAGTGCTCTTACAGCCTACCGGGAACATCTCTTCCAAAGGCCAGTGAAACGCAGTTTCTTTCCAGGCCTGATCTGGCTGAAGTAGTACTTCTGCTCTGGGTGTGCTACATTGCCCTAGAGCTGAAAGGCACAACGTGCAGGCTTCTTTCCAAAGGGCTAGTTGGGCCCCACAGCATCTTGCTTCCAGCTCTTTGAGAAGCTAAGAAACAACTCGCTCTGCTCAGTGCTCTTACAGCCTAGTGGGAACATCTCTTCCAAAGGCCGGTGAAACGCAGTTTCTTTGCAGGCCTGATCTGGCTGAAGTAGGACTTCTGCTCTGGGTGTGCTACTTTGCCCTAGAGCTGAAAGGCACAACGTGCAGGCTTCTTTCCAAAGGGCGAGTTGGGCCCCACAGCATCTTTCTTCCAGCTCTTTGGGAAGCTAAGAAACCACTCGCTCTGCACACTGCTCTTACAGCCTAGTGGGAACATCTCTTCCAAAGGCCTGTGAAACGCAGTTTCTTTGCAGGCCTGATCTGGCTGAAGTAGGACTTCTGCTCTGGGTGTGCTACTTTGCCCTAGAGCTGAAAGGCACAACGTGCAGGCTTCTTTCCAAAGGGCGAGTTGGGCCCCACAGCATCTTGCTTCCAGCTCTATGGGAAGCTAAGAAACCACTCGCTCTGCACAGTGCTCTTACAGCCTACCGGGAACATCTCTTCCAAAGGCCTGTGAAACGCAGTTTCTTTGCAGGCCTGATCTGGCTGAAGTAGGACTTCTGCTCTGGGTGTGCTACTTTGCCCTAGAGCTGAAAGGCACAACGTGCAGGCTTCTTTCCAAAGGGCGAGTTGGGCCCCACAGCATCTTGCTTCCAGCTCTTTGGGAAGCTAAGAAACAACTCGCTCTGCACAGTGCTCTTACAGCCTACCGGGAACATCTCTTCCAAAGGCCTGTGAAACGCAGTTTCTTTGCAGGCCTGATCTGGCTGAAGTAGGACTTCTGCTCTGGGTGTGCTACTTTGCCCTAGAGCTGAAAGGCACAAGGTGCAGGCTTCTTTCCAAAGGGCGAGTTGGGCCCCACAGCATCTTGCTTCCAGCTCTTTAGGAAGCTAAGAAACCACTCGCTCTGCACAGTGCTCTTACAGCCTAGTGGGAACATCTCTTCCAAAGGCCTGTGAAACGCAGTTTCCTTGCAGGCCTGATCTGGCTGAAGTAGGACTTCTGCTCTGGGTGTGCTACTTTGCCCTAGAGCTGAAAGGCACAACGTGCAGTCTTCTTTCCAAAGGGCGAGTTGGGCCCCACAGCATCTTGCTTCCAGCTCTTTGGGAAGCTAAGAAACAACTCGCTCTGCACAGTGCTCTTACAGCCTAGTGGGAACATTTCTTCCAAAGGCCTGTGAAACGCAGTTTCTTTGCAGGCCTTATCTGGCTGTGGTAGGACTTCTGCTCTGGGTGTGCTACTTTGCCCTAGAGCTGAAAGGCACAACGTGCAGGCTTCTTTCCAAAGGGCGAGTTGGGCCCCACAGCATCTTGCTTCCAGCTCTTTGGGAAGCTAAGAAACCACTCGCTCTGCACAGTGCTCTTACAGCCTAGTGGGAACATCGCTTCCAAAGGCCTGTGAAACGCAGTTTCTTTGCAGGCCTGATCTGGCTGAAGTAGGACTTCTGCTCTGGGTGTGCTACTTTGCCCTAGAGCTGAAAGGCACAACGTGCAGGCTTCTTTCCAAAGGGCGAGTTGGGCACCACAGCATCTTGCTCCCAGCTCTTTGGGAAGCTAAGAAACAACTCGCTCTGCACAGTGCTCTTACAGCCTACTGGGAACATCTCTTCCAAAGGCCTGTGAAACGCAGTTTCTTTGCAGGCCTGATCTGGCTGAAGTAGGACTTCTGCTCTGGGTGTGCTACTTTGCCCTAGAGCTGAAAGGCACAACGTGCAGGCTTCTTTCCAAAGGGCGAGTTGGGCCCCACAGCATCTTGCTTCCAGCTCTTTGGGAAGCTAAGAAACCACTCGCTCTGCACAGTGCTCTTACAGCCTACCGGGAACATCTCTTCCAAAGGCCTGTGAAACGCAGTTTCTTTGCAGGCCTGATCTGGCTGAAGTAGGACTTCTGCTCTGGGTGTGCTACTTTGCCCTAGAGCTGAAAGGCACAACGTGCAGGCTTCTTTCCAAAGGGCGAGTTGGGCCCCACAGCATCTTGCTTCCAGCTCTTTGGGAAGCTAAGAAACAACTCGCTCTGCACAGTGCTCTTACAGCCTAGTGGGAACATCACTTCCAAAGGCCTGTGAAACGCAGTTTCTTTGCAGGCCTGATCTGGCTGAAGTAGGACTTCTGCTCAGGGTGTGCTACTTTGCCCTAGAGCTGAAAGGCACAACGTGCAGGCTTCTTTCCAAAGGGCGAGTTGGGCCCCACAGCATCTTGCTCCCAGCTCTTTGGGAAGCTAAGAAACAACTCGCTCTGCACAGTGCTCTTACAGCCTACCGGGAACATCTCTTCCAAAGGCCTGTGAAACGCAGTTTCTTTGCAGGCCTGATCTGGCTGAAGTAGGACTTCTGCTCTGGGTGTGCTACTTTGCCCTAGAGCTGAAAGGCACAACGTGCAGGCTTCTTTCCAAAGGGCGAGTTGGGCCCCACAGCATCTTGCTTCCAGCTCTTTGGGAAGCTAAGAAACAACTCGCTCTGCACAGTGCTCTTACAGCCTAGTGGGAACATCACTTCCAAAGGCCTGTGAAACGCAGTTTCTTTGCAGGCCTGATCTGGCTGAAGTAGGACTTCTGCTCAGGGTGTGCTACTTTGCCCTAGAGCTGAAAGGCACAACGTGCAGGCTTCTTTCCAAAGGGCGAGTTGGGCCCCACAGCATCTTGCTCCCAGCTCTTTGGGAAGCTAAGAAACAACTCGCTCTGCACAGTGCTCTTACAGCCTACCGGGAACATCTCTTCCAAAGGCCTGTGAAACGCAGTTTCTTTGCAGGCCTGATCTGGCTGAAGTAGGACTTCTGCTCTGGGTGTGCTACTTTGCCCTAGAGCTGAAAGGCACAACGTGCAGGCTTCTTTCCAAAGGGCGAGTTGGGCCCCACAGCATCTTGCTTCCAGCTCTTTGGGAAGCTAAGAAACAACTCGCTCTGCACAGTGCTCTTACAGCCTAGTGGGAACATCACTTCCAAAGGCCTGTGAAACGCAGTTTCTTTGCAGGCCTGATCTGGCTGAAGTAGGACTTCTGCTCAGGGTGTGCTACTTTGCCCTAGAGCTGAAAGGCACAACGTGCAGGCTTCTTTCCAAAGGGCGAGTTGGGCCCCACAGCATCTTGCTCCCAGCTCTTTGGGAAGCTAAGAAACAACTCGCTCTGCACAGTGCTCTTACAGCCTACCGGGAACATCTCTTCCAAAGGCCTGTGAAACGCAGTTTCTTTGCAGGCCTGATCTGGCTGAAGTAGGACTTCTGATCTGGGTGTGCTACTTTGCCCTAGAGCTGAAAGGCACAACGTGCAGGCTTCTCTCCAAAGGGCGACTTGGGCCCCACAGCATCTTGCTTCCTGTTCTTTGGGAAGCTAAGAAACAACTCGCTCTGCACAGTGCTCTTACAGCCTACCGGGAACATCTCTTCCAAAGGCCTGTGAAACGCAGTTTCTTTGCAGGCCTGATCTGGCTGAAGTAGGACTTCTGCTCTGGGTGTGCTACTTTGCCCTAGAGCTGAAAGGCACAACGTGCAGGCTTCTTTCCAAAGGGCGAGTTTGGCCCCACAGAATCTTGCTTCCAGCTCTTTGGGAAGCTAAGAAACAACTCGCTCTGCACAGTGCTCTTACAGCCTACCGGGAACATCTCTTCCAAAGGCCAGTGAAACGCAGTTTCTTTCCAGGCCTGATCTGGCTGAAGTAGTATTTCTGCTCTGGGTGTGCTACTTTGCCCTAGAGCTGAAAGGCACAACGTGCAGGCTTCTTTCCAAAGGGCGAGTTGGGCCCCACAGCATCTTGCTTCCAGCTCTTTGAGAAGCTAAGAAACAACTCGCTCTGCTCAGTGCTCTTACAGCCTAGTGGGAACATCTCTTCCAAAGGCCGGGGAAACGCAGTTTCTTTGCAGGCCTGATCTGGCTGAAGTAGGACTTCTGCTCTGGGTGTGCTACTTTGCCCTAGAGCTGAAAGGCACAACGTGCAGGCTTCTTTCCAAAGGGCGAGTTGGGCCCCACAGCATCTTGCTTCCAGCTCTTTGGGAAGCTAAGAAACCACTCGCTCTGCACAGTGCTCTTACAGCCTAGTGGGAAGACCTCTTCCAAAGGCCTGTGAAACGCAGTTTCTTTGCAGGCCTGATCTGGCTGAAGTAGGACTTCTGCTCTGGGTGTGCTACTTTGCCCTACAGCGGAAAGGCACAACGTGCAGGCTTCTTTCCAAAGGGCGAGTTGGGCCCCACATCATCTTGCTCCCAGCTCTTTGGGAAGCTAAGAAACAACTCGCTCTGCACAGTGCTCTTACAGCCTACCGGGAACATCTCTTCCAAAGGCCTGTGAAACGCAGTTTCTTTGCAGGCCTGATCTGGCTGAAGTAGGACTTCTGCTCTGGGTGTGCTACTTTGCCCTAGAGCTGAAAGGCACAACGTGCAGGCTTCTTTCCAAAGGGCGAGTTGAGCCCCACAGCATCTTGCTTCCAGCTCTTTGGGAAGCTGAGAAACCACTCGCTCTGCACAGTGCTCTTACAGCCTAGTGGGAACATCTCTTCCAAAGGCCTGTGAAACGCAGTTTCTTTGCAGGCCTGATCTGGCTGAAGTATGACTTCTGCTCTGGGTGTGCTACTTTGCCCTAGAGCTGAAAAGCACAACGTGCCGGCTTCTTTCCAAAGGGCGAGTTGGGCCCACAGCATCTTGCTTCCAGCTCTTTGGGAAGCTAAGAAACAACACTCTCTGCAGAGTGCTCTTACAGCCTAGTGGGAACATCTCTTCCAAAGGCCTGTGAAACGCAGTTTCTTTGCAGGCCTGATCTGGCTGAAGTAGGACTTCGGCTCTGGGTGTGCTACTTTGCCCTAGAGCTGAAAGGCACAACGTGCAGGCTTCTTTCCAAAGGGCGACTTGGGCCCCACAGCATCTTGCTTCCAGCTCTTTGGGAAGCTAAGAAACAACTCGCTCTGCACAGTGCTCTTACAGCCTACCGGGAACATCTCTTCCAAAGGCCTGTGAAACGCAGTTTCTTTGCAGGCCTGATCTGGCTGAAGTAGCACTTCTGCTCTGGGTGTGCTACATTGCCGTAGAGCTGAAAGGGACAACGTGGAGGCTTCTTTCCCAAGGGCGAGTTGGGCCCCACAGCATCTTGCTTCCAGCTCTTTGGGAAGCTAAGAAACAACTCGCTCTGCACAGTGCTCTTCCAGCCTAGTGGGAACATCTCTTCCAAGGGCCTGTGAAACGCAGTTTCTTTGCAGGCCTGATCTGGCTGAAGTAGGACTTCTGCTCTGGGTGTGCTACTTTGCCCTAGAGCTGAAAGGCACAACGTGCAGGCTTCTTTCCAAAGGGCGAGTTGGGCCCCACAGCATCTTGCTTCCAGCTCTTTTGGAAGCTAAGAAACCACTCGCTCTGCACAGTGCTCTTACAGCCTACCGGGAACATCTCTTCCAAAGGCCTGTGAAACGCAGTTTCTTTGCAGGCCTGATCTGGCTGAAGTAGGACTTCTGCTCTGGGTGTGCTTCTTTGCCCTAGAGCTGAAAGGCGCAACGTGCAGGCTTCTTTCCAAAGGGCGAGTTGGGCCCCACAGCATCTTGCTTCCAGCTCTTTGGGAAGCTAAGAAACAACTCGCTCTGCACAGTGCTCTTACAGCCTACCGGGAACATCTCTTCCAAAGGCCTGTGAAACGTAGTTTCTTTGCAGGCCTGATCTGGCTGAAGTAGGACTTCTGCTCTGGGTGTGCTACTTTGCCCTAGAGCTGAAAGGCACAACGTGCAGGCTTCTTTCCAAAGGGCGAGTTGGGCCCCACAGCATCTTGCTTCCAGCTCTTTAGGAAGCTAAGAAACCACTCGCTCTGCACAGTGCTCTTACAGCCTAGTGGGAACATCTCTTCCAAAGGCCTGTGAAACGCAGTTTCCTTGCAGGCCTGATCTGGCTGAAGTAGGACTTCTGCTCTGGGTGTGCTACTTTGCCCTAGAGCTGAAAGGCACAACGTGCAGGCTTCTTTCCAAAGGGCGAGTTGGGCCCCACAGCATCTTGCTTCCAGCTCTTTGGGAAGCTAAGAAACAACTCGCTCTGCACAGTGCTCTTACAGCCTAGTGGGAACATCTCTTCCAAAGGCCTGTGAAACGCAGTTTCTTTGCAGGCCTGATCTGGCTGAAGTAGGACTTCTGCTCAGGGTGTGCTACTTTGCCCTAGAGCTGAAAGGCACAACGTGCAGGCTTCTTTCCAAAGGGCGAGTTGGGCCCCACAGCATCTTGCTCCCAGCTCTTTGGGAAGCTAAGAAACAACTCGCTCTGCACAGTGCTCTTACAGCCTACCGGGAACATCTCTTCCAAAGGCCTGTGAAACGCAGTTTCTTTGCAGGCCTGATCTGGCTGAAGTAGGACTTCTGATCTGGGTGTGCTACTTTGCCCTAGAGCTGAAAGGCACAACGTGCAGGCTTCTCTCCAAAGGGCGACTTGGGCCCCACAGCATCTTGCTTCCTGTTCTTTGGGAAGCTAAGAAACAACTCGCTCTGCACAGTGCTCTTACAGCCTACCGGGAACATCTCTTCCAAAGGCCTGTGAAACGCAGTTTATTTGCAGGCCTGATCTGGCTGAAGTAGGACTTCTGCTCTGGGTGTGCTACTTTGCCCTAGAGCTGAAAGGCACAACGTGCAGGCTTCTTTCCAAAGGGCGAGTTTGGCCCCACAGCATCTTGCTTCCAGCTCTTTGGGAAGCTAAGAAACAACTCGCTCTGCACAGTGTTCTTACAGCCTACCGGGAACATCTCTTCCAAAGGCCTGTGAAACGCAGTTTCTTTCCAGGCCTGATCTGGCTGAAGTAGTACTTCTGCTCTGGGTGTGCTACTTTGCCCTAGAGCTGAAAGGCACAACGTGCAGGCTTCTTTCCAAAGGGCGAGTTGGGCCCCACAGCATCTTGCTTCCAGCTCTTTGAGAAGCTAAGAAACAACTCGCTCTGCTCAGTGCTCTTACAGCCTAGTGGGAACATCTCTTCCAAAGGCCGGTGAAACCCAGTTTCTTTGCAGGCCTGATCTGGCTGAAGTAGGACTTCTGCTCTGGGTGTGCTACTTTGCCCTAGAGCTGAAAGGCACAACGTGCAGGCTTCTTTCCAAAGGGCGAGTTGGGCCCCACAGCATCTTGCTTCCAGCTCTTTGGGAAGCTAAGAAACAACTCGCTCTGCACAGTGCTCTTACAACCTAGTTGGAAAATCTCTTCCAATCGCCGGGGAAACGCAGTTTCTTTGCAGGCCTGATCTGGCTGAAGTAGGACTTCTGCTCTGGGTGTGCTACTTTGCCCTAGAGCTGAAAGGCACAACGTGCAGGCTTCTTTCCAAAGGGCGAGTTGGGCCCCACAGCATCTTGCTTCCAGCTCTTTGGGAAGCTAAGAAACCACTCGCTCTGCACAGTGCTCTTACAGCCTACCGGGAGCATCTCTTCCAAAGGCCTGTGAAACGCAGTTTCTTTGCAGGCCTGATCTGGCTGAAGTAGGACTTCTGCTCTGGGTGTGCTACTTTGCCCTAGAGCGGAAAGGCACAACGTGCAGGCTTCTTTCCAAAGGGCGAGTTGGGCCCCACAGCATCTTGCTTCCAGCTCTTTGGGAAGCTAAGAAACAACTCGCTCTGCACAGTGCTCTTACAGCCTACCGGGAACATCTCTTCCAAAGGCCTGTGAAACGCAGTTTCTTTGCAGGCCTGATCTGGCTGAAGTAGGACTTCGGCTCTGGGTGTGCTACTTTGCCCTAGAGCTGAAAGGCACAAGGTGCAGGCTTCTTTCCAAAGGGCGAGTTGGGCCCCACAGCATCTTGCTTCCAGCTCTTTAGGAAGCTAAGAAACCACTCGCTCTGCACAGTGCTCTTACAGCCTAGTGGGAACATCTCTTCCAAAGGCCTGTGAAACGCAGTTTCCTTGCAGGCCTGATCTGGCTGAAGTAGGACTTCTGCTCTGGGTGTGCTACTTTGCCCTAGAGCTGAAAGGCACAACGTGCAGGCTTCTTTCCAAAGGGCGAGTTGGGCCCCACAGCATCTTGCTTCCAGCTCTTTGGGAAGCTAAGAAACAACTCGCTCTGCACAGTGCTCTTACAGCCTAGTGGGAACATCTCTTCCAAAGGCCTGTGAAACGCAGTTTCTTTGCAGGCCTTATCTGGCTGAAGTAGGACTTCTGCTCTGGGTGTGCTACTTTGCCCTAGAGCTGAAAGGCACAACGTGCAGGCTTCTTTCCAAAGGGCGAGTTGGGCCCCACAGCATCTTGCTTCCAGCTCTTTGGGAAGCTAAGAAACCACTCGCTCTGCACAGTGCTCTTACAGCCTAGTGGGAACATCGCTTCCAAAGGCCTGTGAAACGCAGTTTCTTTGCAGGCCTGATCTGGCTGAAGTAGGACTTCTGCTCTGGGTGTGCTACTTTGCCCTAGAGCTGAAAGGCACAAGGTGCAGGCTTCTTTCCAAAGGGCGAGTTGGGCCCCACAGCATCTTGCTTCCAGCTCTTTAGGAAGCTAAGAAACCACTCGCTCTGCACAGTGCTCTTACAGCCTAGTGGGAACATCTCTTCCAAAGGCCTGTGAAACGCAGTTTCCTTGCAGGCCTGATCTGGCTGAAGTAGGACTTCTGCTCTGGGTGTGCTACTTTGCCCTAGAGCTGAAAGGCACAACGTGCAGGCTTCTTTCCAAAGGGCGAGTTGGGCCCCACAGCATCTTGCTTCCAGCTCTTTGGGAAGCTAATAAACAACTCGCTCTGCACAGTGCTCTTACAGCCTAGTGGGAACATCTCTTCCAAAGGCCTGTGAAACGCAGTTTCTTTGCAGGCCTGATCTGGCTGAAGTAGGACTTCTGCTCTGGGTGTGCTACTTTGCCCTAGAGCTGAAAGGCACAACGTGCAGGCTTCTTTCCAAAGGGCGAGTTGGGCCCCACAGCATCTTGCTTCCAGCTCTTTGGGAAGCTAAGAAACCACTCACTCTGCACAGTGCTCTTACAGCCTAGTGGGAACATCGCTTCCAAAGGCCTGTGAAACGCAGTTTCTTTGCAGGCCTGATCTGGCTGAAGTAGGACTTCTGCTCTGGGTGTGCTACTTTGCCCTAGAGCTGAAAGGCACAAAGTGCAGGCTTCTTTCCAAAGGGAGAGTTGGGCCCCACAGCATCTTGCTCCCAGCTCTTTGGGAAGCTAAGAAACAACTCGCTCTGCACAGTGCTCTTACAGCCTACTGGGAACATCTCTTCCAAAGGCCTGTGAAACGCAGTTTCTTTGCAGGCCTGATCTGGCTGAAGTAGGACTTCTGCTCTGGGTGTGCTACTTTGCCCTAGAGCTGAAAGGCACAACGTGCAGGCTTCTTTCCAAAGGGCGAGTTGGGCCCCACAGCATCTTGCTTCCAGCTCTTTGGGAAGCTAAGAAACCACTAGCTCTGCACAGTGCTCTTACAGCCTACCGGGAACATCTCTTCCAAAGGCCTGTGAAACGCAGTTTCTTTGCAGGCCTGATCTGGCTGAAGTAGGACTTCTGCTCTGGGTGTGCTACTTTGCCCTAGAGCTGAAAGGCACAACGTGCAGGCTTCTTTCCAAAGGGCGAGTTGGGCCCCACAGCATCTTGCTTCCAGCTCTTTGGGAAGCTAAGAAACAACTCGCTCTGCACAGTGCTCTTACAGCCTAGTGGGAACATCACTTCCAAAGGCCTGTGAAACGCAGTTTCTTTGCAGGCCTGATCTGGCTGAAGTAGGACTTCTGCTCAGGGTGTGCTACTTTGCCCTAGAGCTGAAAGGCACAACGTGCAGGCTTCTTTCCAAAGGGCGAGTTGGGCCCCACAGCATCTTGCTCCCAGCTCTTTGGGAAGCTAAGAAACAACTCGCTCTGCACAGTGCTCTTACAGCCTACCGGGAACATCTCTTCCAAAGGCCTGTGAAACGCAGTTTCTTTGCAGGCCTGATCTGGCTGAAGTAGGACTTCTGATCTGGGTGTGCTACTTTGCCCTAGAGCTGAAAGGCACAACGTGCAGGCTTCTCTCCAAAGGGCGACTTGGGCCCCACAGCATCTTGCTTCCTGTTCTTTGGGAAGCTAAGAAACAACTCGCTCTGCACAGTGCTCTTACAGCCTACCGGGAACATCTCTTCCAAAGGCCTGTGAAACGCAGTTTCTTTGCAGGCCTGATCTGGCTGAAGTAGGACTTCTGCTCTGGGTGTGCTACTTTGCCCTAGAGCTGAAAGGCACAACGTGCAGGCTTCTTTCCAAAGGGCGAGTTTGGCCCCACAGAATCTTGCTTCCAGCTCTTTGGGAAGCTAAGAAACAACTCGCTCTGCACAGTGCTCTTACAGCCTACCGGGAACATCTCTTCCAAAGGCCAGTGAAACGCAGTTTCTTTCCAGGCCTCATCTGGCTGAAGTAGTATTTCTGCTCTGGGTGTGCTACTTTGCCCTAGAGCTGAAAGGCACAACGTGCAGGCTTCTTTCCAAAGGGCGAGTTGGGCCCCACAGCATCTTGCTTCCAGCTCTTTGAGAAGCTAAGAAACAACTCGCTCTGCTCAGTGCTCTTACAGCCTAGTGGGAACATCTCTTCCAAAGGCCGGGGAAACGCAGTTTCTTTGCAGGCCTGATCTGGCTGAAGTAGGACTTCTGCTCTGGGTGTGCTACTTTGCCCTAGAGCTGAAAGGCACAACGTGCAGGCTTCTTTCCAAAGGGCGAGTTGGGCCCCACAGCATCTTGCTTCCAGCTCTTTGGGAAGCTAAGAAACCACTCGCTCTGCACAGTGCTCTTACAGCCTAGTGGGAAGACCTCTTCCAAAGGCCTGTGAAACGCAGTTTCTTTGCAGGCCTGATCTGGCTGAAGTAGGACTTCTGCTCTGGGTGTGCTACTTTGCCCTAGAGCTGAAAGGCACAACGTGCCGGCTTCTTTCCAAAGGGCGAGTTGGGCCCCACAGCATCTTGCTTCCAGCTCTTTTGGAAGCTAAGAAACCACTCGCTCTGCACAGTGCTCTTACAGCCTACCGGGAACATCTCTTCCAAAGGCCTGTGAAACGCAGTTTCTTTGCAGGCCTGATCTGGCTGAAGTAGGACTTCTGCTCTGGGTGTGCTTCTTTGCCCTAGAGCTGAAAGGCGCAACGTGCAGGCTTCTTTCCAAAGGGCGAGTTGGGCCCCACAGCATCTTGCTTCCAGCTCTTTGGGAAGCTAAGAAACAACTCGCTCTGCACAGTGCTCTTACAGCCTACCGGGAACATCTCTTCCAAAGGCCTGTGAAACGCAGTTTCTTTGCAGGCCTGATCTGGCTGAAGTAGGACTTCTGCTCTGGGTGTGCTACTTTGCCCTAGAGCTGAAAGGCACAACGTGCAGGCTTCTTTCCAAAGGGCGAGTTGGGCCCCACAGCATCTTGCTTCCAGCTCTTTAGGAAGCTAAGAAACCACTCGCTCTGCACAGTGCTCTTACAGCCTAGTGGGAACATCTCTTCCAAAGGCCTGTGAAACGCAGTTTCCTTGCAGGCCTGATCTGGCTGAAGTAGGACTTCTGCTCTGGGTGTGCTACTTTGCCCTAGAGCTGAAAGGCACAACGTGCAGGCTTCTTTCCAAAGGGCGAGTTGGGCCCCACAGCATCTTGCTTCCAGCTCTTTGGGAAGCTAAGAAACAACTCGCTCTGCACAGTGCTCTTACAGCCTAGTGGGAACATCTCTTCCAAAGGCCTGTGAAACGCAGTTTCTTTGCAGGCCTGATCTGGCTGAAGTAGGACTTCTGCTCAGGGTGTGCTACTTTGCCCTAGAGCTGAAAGGCACAACGTGCAGGCTTCTTTCCAAAGGGCGAGTTGGGCCCCACAGCATCTTGCTCCCAGCTCTTTGGGAAGCTAAGAAACAACTCGCTCTGCACAGTGCTCTTACAGCCTACCGGGAACATCTCTTCCAAAGGCCTGTGAAACGCAGTTTCTTTGCAGGCCTGATCTGGCTGAAGTAGGACTTCTGATCTGGGTGTGCTACTTTGCCCTAGAGCTGAAAGGCACAACGTGCAGGCTTCTCTCCAAAGGGCGACTTGGGCCCCACAGCATCTTGCTTCCTGTTCTTTGGGAAGCTAAGAAACAACTCGCTCTGCACAGTGCTCTTACAGCCTACCGGGAACATCTCTTCCAAAGGCCTGTGAAACGCAGTTTATTTGCAGGCCTGATCTGGCTGAAGTAGGACTTCTGCTCTGGGTGTGCTACTTTGCCCTAGAGCTGAAAGGCACAACGTGCAGGCTTCTTTCCAAAGGGCGAGTTTGGCCCCACAGCATCTTGCTTCCAGCTCTTTGGGAAGCTAAGAAACAACTCGCTCTGCACAGTGTTCTTACAGCCTACCGGGAACATCTCTTCCAAAGGCCTGTGAAACGCAGTTTCTTTCCAGGCCTGATCTGGCTGAAGTAGTACTTCTGCTCTGGGTGTGCTACTTTGCCCTAGAGCTGAAAGGCACAACGTGCAGGCTTCTTTCCAAAGGGCGAGTTGGGCCCCACAGCATCTTGCTTCCAGCTCTTTGAGAAGCTAAGAAACAACTCGCTCTGCTCAGTGCTCTTACAGCCTAGTGGGAACATCTCTTCCAAAGGCCGGTGAAACCCAGTTTCTTTGCAGGCCTGATCTGGCTGAAGTAGGACTTCTGCTCTGGGTGTGCTACTTTGCCCTAGAGCTGAAAGGCACAACGTGCAGGCTTCTTTCCAAAGGGCGAGTTGGGCCCCACAGCATCTTGCTTCCAGCTCTTTGGGAAGCTAAGAAACAACTCGCTCTGCACAGTGCTCTTACAACCTAGTTGGAACATCTCTTCCAATCGCCGGGGAAACGCAGTTTCTTTGCAGGCCTGATCTGGCTGAAGTAGGACTTCTGCTCTGGGTGTGCTACTTTGCCCTAGAGCTGAAAGGCACAACGTGCAGGCTTCTTTCCAAAGGGCGAGTTGGGCCCCACAGCATCTTGCTTCCAGCTCTTTGGGAAGCTAAGAAACCACTCGCTCTGCACAGTGCTCTTACAGCCTACCGGGAGCATCTCTTCCAAAGGCCTGTGAAACGCAGTTTCTTTGCAGGCCTGATCTGGCTGAAGTAGGACTTCTGCTCTGGGTGTGCTACTTTGCCCTAGAGCGGAAAGGCACAACGTGCAGGCTTCTTTCCAAAGGGCGAGTTGGGCCCCACAGCATCTTGCTTCCAGCTCTTTGGGAAGCTAAGAAACAACTCGCTCTGCACAGTGCTCTTACAGCCTACCGGGAACATCTCTTCCAAAGGCCTGTGAAACGCAGTTTCTTTGCAGGCCTGATCTGGCTGAAGTAGGACTTCTGCTCTGGGTGTGCTACTTTGCCCTAGAGCTGAAAGGCACAAGGTGCAGGCTTCTTTCCAAAGGGCGAGTTGGGCCCCACAGCATCTTGCTTCCAGCTCTTTAGGAAGCTAAGAAACCACTCGCTCTGCACAGTGCTCTTACAGCCTAGTGGGAACATCTCTTCCAAAGGCCTGTGAAACGCAGTTTCCTTGCAGGCCTGATCTGGCTGAAGTAGGACTTCTGCTCTGGGTGTGCTACTTTGCCCTAGAGCTGAAAGGCACAACGTGCAGGCTTCTTTCCAAAGGGCGAGTTGGGCCCCACAGCATCTTGCTTCCAGCTCTTTGGGAAGCTAAGAAACAACTCGCTCTGCACAGTGCTCTTACAGCCTAGTGGGAACATCTCTTCCAAAGGCCTGTGAAACGCAGTTTCTTTGCAGGCCTTATCTGGCTGAAGTAGGACTTCTGCTCTGGGTGTGCTACTTTGCCCTAGAGCTGAAAGGCACAACGTGCAGGCTTCTTTCCAAAGGGCGAGTTGGGCCCCACAGCATCTTGCTTCCAGCTCTTTGGGAAGCTAAGAAACCACTCGCTCTGCACAGTGCTCTTACAGCCTAGTGGGAACATCGCTTCCAAAGGCCTGTGAAACGCAGTTTCTTTGCAGGCCTGATCTGGCTGAAGTAGGACTTCTGCTCTGGGTGTGCTACTTTGCCCTAGAGCTGAAAGGCACAAGGTGCAGGCTTCTTTCCAAAGGGCGAGTTGGGCCCCACAGCATCTTGCTTCCAGCTCTTTAGGAAGCTAAGAAACCACTCGCTCTGCACAGTGCTCTTACAGCCTAGTGGGAACATCTCTTCCAAAGGCCTGTGAAACGCAGTTTCCTTGCAGGCCTGATCTGGCTGAAGTAGGACTTCTGCTCTGGGTGTGCTACTTTGCCCTAGAGCTGAAAGGCACAACGTGCAGGCTTCTTTCCAAAGGGCGAGTTGGGCCCCACAGCATCTTGCTTCCAGCTCTTTGGGAAGCTAATAAACAACTCGCTCTGCACAGTGCTCTTACAGCCTAGTGGGAACATCTCTTCCAAAGGCCTGTGAAACGCAGTTTCTTTGCAGGCCTGATCTGGCTGAAGTAGGACTTCTGCTCTGGGTGTGCTACTTTGCCCTAGAGCTGAAAGGCACAACGTGCAGGCTTCTTTCCAAAGGGCGAGTTGGGCCCCACAGCATCTTGCTTCCAGCTCTTTGGGAAGCTAAGAAACCACTCACTCTGCACAGTGCTCTTACAGCCTAGTGGGAACATCGCTTCCAAAGGCCTGTGAAACGCAGTTTCTTTGCAGGCCTGATCTGGCTGAAGTAGGACTTCTGCTCTGGGTGTGCTACTTTGCCCTAGAGCTGAAAGGCACAAAGTGCAGGCTTCTTTCCAAAGGGAGAGTTGGGCCCCACAGCATCTTGCTCCCAGCTCTTTGGGAAGCTAAGAAACAACTCGCTCTGCACAGTGCTCTTACAGCCTACTGGGAACATCTCTTCCAAAGGCCTGTGAAACGCAGTTTCTTTGCAGGCCTGATCTGGCTGAAGTAGGACTTCTGCTCTGGGTGTGCTACTTTGCCCTAGAGCTGAAAGGCACAACGTGCAGGCTTCTTTCCAAAGGGCGAGTTGGGCCCCACAGCATCTTGCTTCCAGCTCTTTGGGAAGCTAAGAAACCACTAGCTCTGCACAGTGCTCTTACAGCCTACCGGGAACATCTCTTCCAAAGGCCTGTGAAACGCAGTTTCTTTGCAGGCCTGATCTGGCTGAAGTAGGACTTCTGCTCTGGGTGTGCTACTTTGCCCTAGAGCTGAAAGGCACAACGTGCAGGCTTCTTTCCAAAGGGCGAGTTGGGCCCCACAGCATCTTGCTTCCAGCTCTTTGGGAAGCTAAGAAACAACTCGCTCTGCACAGTGCTCTTACAGCCTAGTGGGAACATCTCTTCCAAAGGCCTGTGAAACGCAGTTTCTTTGCAGGCCTGATCTGGCTGAAGTAGGACTTCTGCTCTGGGTGTGCTACTTTGCCCTAGAGCTGAAAGGCACAACGTGCAGGCTTCTTTCCAAAGGGCGAGTTGGGCCCCACAGCATCTTGCTTCCAGCTCTTTGGGAAGCTAAGAAACAACTCGCTCTGCACAGTGCTCTTACAGCCTAGTGGGAACATCTCTTCCAAAGGCCTGTGAAACGCAGTTTCTTTGCAGGCCTGATCTGGCTGAAGTAGGACTTCTGCTCTGGGTGTGCTACTTTGCCCTAGAGCTGAAAGGCACAACGTGCAGGCTTCTTTCCAAAGGGCGAGTTGGGCCCCACAGCATCTTGCTTCCAGCTCTTTGGGAAGCTAAGAAACAACTCGCTCTGCACAGTGCTCTTACATCCTAGTGTGAACATCTCTTCCAAAGGCCTGTGAAACGCAGTTTCTTTGCACGCCTGATCTGGCTGAAGTAGGACTTCTGCTCTGGGTGTGCTACTTTGCCCTAGAGCTGAAAGGCACAACGTGCAGGCTTCTTTCCAAAGGGCGTTTGGGCCCCACAGCATCTTGCTTCCAGCTCTTTGGGAAGCTAAGAAACAACTCGCTCTGCACAGTGCTCTTACAGCCTAGTGGGAACATGTCTTCCAAAGGCCTGTGAAACGCAGTTTCTTTGAAGGCCTGATCTGGCTGAAGTAGGACTTCTGCTCTGGGTGTGCTACTTTGCCCTAGAGCTGAAAGGCACAAGGCGCAGGCTTCTTTCCAAAGGGCGAGTTGGGCCCCACAGCATCTTGCTTCCAGCTCTTTGGGAAGCTAAGAAACAACTCGCTCTGCACAGTGCTCTTACAGCATAGTGGGAACATCTCTTCCAAAGGCCAGTGAAACGCAGTTTCTTTCCAGGCCTGATCTGGCTGATTTAGGACTTCTGCACTGGGTGTGCTACTTTGCCCTAGAGCTGAAAGGCACAACGTGCAGGCTTCTTTCCAAAGGGCGAGTTGGGCCCCACAGCATCTTGCTTCCAGCTCTTTGAGAAGCTAAGAAACAACTCGCTGTGCTCAGTGCTCTTACAGCCTAGTGGGAACATCTCTTCCAAAGGCCGGTGAAACCCAGTTACTTTGCAGGCCTGATCTGGCTGAAGTAGGACTTCTGCTCTGGGTGTGCTACTTTGCCCTAGAGCTGAAAGGCACAACGTGCAGGCTTCTTTCCAAAGGGCGTGTTGGGCCCCACAGCATCTTGCTTCCAGCTCTTTGGGAAGCTAAGAAACAACTCGCTCTGCACAGTGCTCTTACAGCCTAGTTGGAACATCTCTTCCAAAGGCCAGTGAAACGCAGTTTCTTTGCAGGCCTGATCTGGCTGAAGTAGGACTTCTGCTCTGGGTGTGCTACTTTGCACTAGAGCTGAAAGGCACAACGTGCAGGCTTCTTTCCAAAGGGCGAGTTGGGCCCCACAGCATCTTGCTTCCAGCTCTTTGGGAAGCTAAGAAACAACTCGCTCTGCACAGTGCTCTTACAGCCTAGTGGGAACATCTCTTCCAAAGGCCTGTGAAACGCAGTTTCTTTGCAGGCCTTATCTGGCTGAAGTAGGACTTCTGCTCTGGGTGTGCTACTTTGCCCTAGAGCTGAAAGGCACAACGTGCAGGCTTCTTTCCAAAGGGCGAGTTGGGCCCCACAGCATCTTGCTTCCAGCTCTTTGGGAAGCTAAGAAACCACTCGCTCTGCACAGTGCTCTTACAGCCTAGTGGGAACATCTCTTCCAAAGGCCTGTGAAACGCAGTTTCTTTGCAGGCCTGATCTGGCTGAAGTAGGACTTCTGCTCTGGGTGTGCTACTTTGCCCTAGAGCTGAAAGGCACAAGGTGCAGGCTTCTTTCCCAAGGGCGAGTTGGGCCCCACAGCATCTTGCTTCCAGCTCTTTGGGAAGCTAAGAAACCACTCGCTCTGCACAGTGCTCTTACAGCCTAGTGGGAACATCTCTTCCAAAGGCCTGTGAAACGCAGTTTCCTTGCAGGCCTGATCTGGCTGAAGTAGGACTTCTGCTCTGGGTGTGCTACTTTGCCCTAGAGCTGAAAGGCACAACGTGCAGGCTTCTTTCCAAAGGGCGAGTTGGGCCCCACAGCATCTTGCTTCCAGCTCTTTGGGAAGCTAAGAAACAACTCGCTCTGCACAGTGCTCTTACAGCCTAGAGGGAACATCTCTTCCAAAGGCCTGTGAAACGCAGTTTCTTTGCAGGCCTTATCTGGCTGAAGTAGGACTTCTGCTCTGGGTGTGCTACTTTGCCCTAGAGCTGAAAGGCACAACGTGCAGGCTTCTTTCCAAAGGGCGAGTTGGGCCCCACAGCATCTTGCTTCCAGCTCTTTGGGAAGCTAAGAAACCACTCGCTCTGCACAGTGCTCTTACAGCCTAGTGGGAACATCGCTTCCAAAGGCCTGTGAAACGCAGTTTCTTTGCAGGCCTGATCTGGCTGAAGTAGGACTTCTGCTCTGGGTGTGCTACTTTGCCCTAGAGCTGAAAGGCACAACGTGCAGGCTTCTTTCCAAAGGGAGAGTTGGGCCCCACAGCATCTTGCTCCCAGCTCTTTGGGAAGCTAAGAAACAACTCGCTCTGCACAGTGCTCTTACAGCCTAGTGGGAACATCTCTTCCAAAGGCCTGTGAAACGCAGTTTCTTTGCAGGCCTGATCTGGCTGAAGTAGGACTTCTGCTCTGGGTGTGCTACTTTGCCCTAGAGCTGAAAGGCACAACGTGCAGGCTTCTTTCCAAAGGGCGAGTTGGGCCCCACAGCATCTTGCTTCCATCTCTTTGGGAAGCTAAGAAACCACTCGCTCTGCACAGTGCTCTTACAGCCTACCGGGAAGATCTCTTCGAAAGGCCTGTGAAACGCAGTTTCTTTGCAGGCCTGATCTGGCTGAAGTAGGACTTCTGCTCTGGGTGTGCTACTTTGCCCTAGAGCTGAAAGGCACAACGTGCAGGCTTCTTTCCAAAGGGCGAGTTGGGCCCCACAGCATCTTGCTTCCAGCTCTTTGGGAAGCTAAGAAACAACTCGCTCTGCACAGTGCTCTTACAGCCTAGTGGGAACATCTCTTCCAAAGGCCTGTGAAACGCAGTTTCTTTGCAGGCCTGATCTGGCTGAAGTAGGACTTCTGCTCAGGGTGTGCTACTTTGCCCTAGAGCTGAAAGGCACAAGGTGCAGGCTTCTTTCCAAAGGGCGAGTTGGGCCCCACAGCATCTTGCTCCCAGCTCTTTGGGAAGCTA
Organism: Equus caballus; assembly: GCF_041296265.1. NCBI lineage: Eukaryota > Metazoa > Chordata > Mammalia > Perissodactyla > Equidae > Equus > Equus caballus. Next base: position 2,452,443 of record NC_091710.1, read on the forward strand.
AGAAACAACTCGCTCTGCACAGTGCTCTTACAGCCTACCGGGAACATCTCTTCCAAAGGCCTGTGAAACGCAGTTTCTTTGCAGGCCTGATCTGGCTGAAGTAGGACTTCTGCTCTGGGTGTGCTACTTTGCCCTAGAGCTGAAAGGCACAACGTGCAGGCTTCTTTCCAAAGGGCGAGTTGGGCCCCACAGCATCTTGCTTCCAGCTCTTTGGGAAGCTAAGAAACAACTCGCTCTGCACAGTGCTCTTACAGCCTAGTGGGAACATCTCTTCCAAAGGCCTGTGAAACGCAGTTTCTTTGCAGGCCTGATCTGGCTGAAGTAGGACTTCTGCTCTGGGTGTGCTACTTTGCCCTAGAGCTGAAAGGCACAACGTGCAGGCTTCTTTCCAAAGGGCGAGTTGGGCCCCACAGCATCTTGCTTCCAGCACTTTGGGAAGCTAAGAAACAACTCGCTCTGCACAGTGCTCTTACATCCTAGTGTGAACATCTCTTCCAAAGGCCTGTGAAACGCAGTTTCTTTGCAGGCCTGATCTGGCTGAAGTAGGACTTCTGCTCTGGGTGTGCTACTTTGCCCTAGAGCTGAAAGGCACAACGTGCAGGCTTCTTTCCAAAGGGCGAGTTGGGCCCCACAGCATCTTGCTTCCAGCTCTTTGGGAAGCTAAGAAACAACTCGCTCTGCACAGTGCTCTTACAGCCTAGTGGGAACATCTCTTCCAAAGGCCTGTGAAACGCAGTTTCTTTGAAGGCCTGATCTGGCTGAAGTAGGACTTCTGCTCTGGGTGTGCTACTTTGCCCTAGAGCTGAAAGGCACAAGGTGCAGGCTTCTTTCCAAAGGGCGAGTTGGGCCCCACAGCATCTTGCTTCCAGCTCTTTGGGAAGCTAAGAAACAACTCGCTCTGCACAGTGCTCTTACAGCATAGTGGGAACATCTCTTCCAAAGGCCAGTGAAACGCAGTTTCTTTCCAGGCCTGATCTGGCTGATTTAGGACTTCTGCACTGGGTGTGCTACTTTGCCCTAGAGCTGAAAGGCACAACGTGCAGGCTTCTTTCCAAAGGGCGAGTTGGGCCCCACAGCATCTTGCTTCCAGCTCTTTGAGAAGCTAAGAAACAACTCGCTGTGCTCAGTGCTCTTACAGCCTAGTGGGAACATCTCTTCCAAAGGCCTGTGAAACGCAGTTTCTTTGCAGGCCTGATCTGGCTGAAGTAGGACTTCTGCTCTGGGTGTGCTACTTTGCCCTAGAGCTGAAAGGCACAACGTGCAGGCTTCTTTCCAAAGGGCGAGTTGGGCCCCACAGCATCTTGCTTCCAGCTCTTTGGGAAGCTAAGAAACAACTCGCTCTGCACAGTGCTCTTACAGCCTAGTGGGAACATCTCTTCCAAAGGCCTGTGAAACGCAGTTTCTTTGCAGGCCTGATCTGGCTGAAGTAGGACTTCTGCTCTGGGTGTGCTACTGTGCCCTAGAGCTGAAAGGCACAACGTGCAGGCTTCTTTCCAAAGGGCGAGTTGGGCCCCACAGCATCTTGCTTCCAGCTCTTTGGGAAGCTAAGAAACCACTCTCTCTGCACAGTGCTCTTACAGCCTACCGGGAACATCTCTTCCAAAGGCCTGTGAAACGCAGTTTCTTTGCAGGCCTGATCTGGCTGAAGTAGGACTTCTGCTCTGGGTGTGCTACTTTGCCCTAGAGCTGAAAGGCACAACGTGCAGGCTTCTTTCCAAAGGGCGAGTTGGGCCCCACAGCATCTTGCTTCCAGCTCTTTGGGAAGCTAAGAAACAACTCGCTCTGCACAGTGCTCTTACAGCCTACCGGGAACATCTCTTCGAAAGGCCTGTGAAACGCAGTTTCTTTGCAGGCCTGATCTGGCTGAAGTAGGACTTCTGCTCTGGGTGTGCTACTTTGCCCTAGAGCTGAAAGGCACAAGGTGCAGGCTTCTTTCCAAAGGGCGAATGGGCCCCACAGCATCTTGCTTCCAGCTCTTTAGGAAGCTAAGAAACCACTCGCTCTGCACAGTGCTCTTACAGCCTAGTGGGTACATCTCTTCCAAAGGCCTGTGAAACGCAGTTTCCTTGCAGGCCTGATCTGGCTGAAGTAGGACTTCTGCTCTGGGTGTGCTACTTTGCCCTAGAGCTGAAAGGCACAACGTGCAGGCTTCTTTCCAAAGGGCGAGTTGGGCACCACAGCATCTTGCTTCCAGCTCTTTGGGAAGCAAAGAAACAACTCGCTCTGCACAGTGATCTTACAGCCTAGTGGGAACATCTCTTCCAAAGGCCTGTGAAACGCAGTTTCTTTGCAGGCCTTATCTGGCTGAAGTAGGACTTCTGCTCTGAGTGTGCTACTTTGCCCTAGAGCTGAAAGGCACAACGTGCAGGCTTCTTTCCAAAGGGCGAGTTGGGCCCCACAGCATCTTGCTTCCAGCTCTTTGGGAAGCTAAGAAACCACTCGCTCTGCACAGTGCTCTTACAGCCTAGTGGGAACATCGCTTCCAAAGGCCTGTGAAACGCAGTTTCTTTGCAGGCCTGATCTGGCTGAAGTAGGACTTCTGTTCTGGGTGTGCTACTTTGCCCTAGAGCTGAAAGGCACAACGTGCAGGCTTCTTTCCAAAGGGAGAGTTGGGCCCCACAGCATCTTGCTCCCAGCTCTTTGGGAAGCTAAGAAACAACTCGCTCTGCACAGTTCTCTTACAGCCTACCGGGAACATCTCTTCCAAAGGCCTGTGAAACGCAGTTTCTTTGCAGGCCTGATCTGGCTGAAGTAGGACTTCTGCTCTGGGTGTGTTACTTTGCCCTAGAGCTGAAAGGCACAACGTGCAGGCTTCTTTCCAAAGGGCGAGTTGGGCCCCACAGCATCTTGCTTCCAGCTCTTTGGGAAGCTAAGAAACCACTCGCTCTGCACAGTGCTCTTACAGCCTACTGGGAACATCTCTTCCAAAGGCCTGTGAAACGCAGTTTCTTTGCAGGCCTGATCTGGCTGAAGTAGGACTTCTGCTCTGGGTGTGCTACTTTGCCCTAGAGCTGAAAGGCACAACGTGCAGGCTTCTTTCCAAAGGGCGAGTTGGGCCCCACAGCATCTTGCTTCCAGCTCTTTGGGAAGCTAAGAAACCACTCGCTCTGCACAGTGCTCTTACAGCCTAGTGGGAAGATCTCTTCGAAAGGCCTGTGAAACGCAGTTTCTTTGCAGGCCTGATGTGGCTGAAGTAGGACTTCTGCTCAGGGTGTGCTACTTTGCCCTAGAGCTGAAAGGCACAACGTGCAGGCTTCTTTCCAAAGGGCGAGTTGGGCCCCACAGCATCTTGCTTCCAGCTCTTTGGGAAGCTAAGAAACAACTCGCTCTGCACAGTGCTCTTACAGCCTACCGGGAACATCTCTTCCAAAGGCCTGTGAAACGCAGTTTCTTTGCAGGCCTGATCTGGCTGAAGTAGGACTTCTGATCTGGGTGTGCTACTTTGCCCTAGAGCTGAAAGGCACAACGTGCAGGCTTCTCTCCAAAGGGCGACTTGGGCCCCACAGCATCTTGCTTCCTGTTCTTTGGGAAGCTAAGAAACAACTCGCTCTGCACAATGCTCTTACAGCCTACCGGGAACATCTCTTCCAAAGGCCTGTGAAACGCAGTTTCTTTGCAGGCCTGATCTGCCTGAAGTAGGACTTCTGCTCTGGGTGTGCTACTTTGCCCTAGAGCTGAAAGGCACAACGTGCAGGCTTCTTTCCAAAGGGCGAGTTTGGCCCCACAGCATCTTGCTTCCAGCTCTTTGGGAAGCTAAGAAACAACTCGCTCTGCACAGTGCTCTTACAGCCTACCGGGAACATCTCTTCCAAAGGCCAGTGAAACGCAGTTTCTTTCCAGGCCTGATCTGGCTGAAGTAGTACTTCTGCTCTGGGTGTGCTACTTTGCCCTAGAGCTGAAAGGCACAACGTGCAGGCTTCTTTCCAAAGGGCTAGTTGGGCCCCACAGCATCTTGCTTCCAGCTCTTTGAGAAGCTAAGAAACAACTCGCTCTGCTCAGTGCTCTTACAGCCTAGTGGGAACATCTCTTCCAAAGGCCGGGGAAACGCAGTTTCTTTGCAGGCCTGATCTGGCTGAAGTAGGACTTCTGCTCTGGGTGTGCTACTTTGCCCTAGAGCTGAAAGGCACAACGTGCAGGCTTCTTTCCAAAGGGCGAGTTGGGCCCCACAGCATCTTGCTTCCAGCTCTTTGGGAAGCTAAGAAACCACTCGCTCTGCACACTGCTCTTACAGCCTAGTGGGAACATCTCTTCCAAAGGCCTGTGAAACGCAGTTTCTTTGCAGGCCTGATCTGGCTGAAGTAGGACTTCTGCTCTGGGTGTGCTACTTTGCCCTAGAGCTGAAAGGCACAACGTGCAGGCTTCTTTCCAAAGGGCGAGTTGGGCCCCACAGCATCTTGCTTCCAGCTCTATGGGAAGCTAAGAAACCACTCGCTCTGGTCAGTGCTCTTACAGCCTACCGGGAACATCTCTTCCAAAGGCCTGTGAAACGCAGTTTCTTTGCAGGCCTGATCTGGCTGAAGTAGGACTTCTGCTCTGGGTGTGCTACTTTGCCCTAGAGCTGAAAGGCACAAGGCGCAGGCTTCTTTCCAAAGGGCGAGTTGGGCCCCACAGCATCTTGCTTCCAGCTCTTTGGGAAGCTAAGAAACAACTCGCTCTGCACAGTGCTCTTACAGCATAGTGGGAACATCTCTTCCAAAGGCCAGTGAAACGCAGTTTCTTTCCAGGCCTGATCTGGCTGATTTAGGACTTCTGCACTGGGTGTGCTACTTTGCCCTAGAGCTGAAAGGCACAACGTGCAGGCTTCTTTCCAAAGGGCGAGTTGGGCCCCACAGCATCTTGCTTCCAGCTCTTTGAGAAGCTAAGAAACAACTCGCTGTGCTCAGTGCTCTTACAGCCTAGTGGGAACATCTCTTCCAAAGGCCGGTGAAACCCAGTTTCTTTGCAGGCCTGATCTGGCTGAAGTAGGACTTCTGCTCTGGGTGTGCTACTTTGCCCTAGAGCTGAAAGGCACAACGTGCAGGCTTCTTTCCAAAGGGCGTGTTGGGCCCCACAGCATCTTGCTTCCAGCTCTTTGGGAAGCTAAGAAACAACTCGCTCTGCACAGTGCTCTTACAGCCTAGTTGGAACATCTCTTCCAAAGGCCAGTGAAACGCAGTTTCTTTGCAGGCCTGATCTGGCTGAAGTAGGACTTCTGCTCTGGGTGTGCTACTTTGCACTAGAGCTGAAAGGCACAAGGTGCAGGCTTCTTTCCAAAGGGCGAGTTGGGCCCCACAGCATCTTGCTTCCAGCTCTTTGGGAAGCTAAGAAACAACTCGCTCTGCACAGTGCTCTTACAGCCTAGTGGGAACATCTCTTCCAAAGGCCTGTGAAACGCAGTTTCTTTGCAGGCCTTATCTGGCTGAAGTAGGACTTCTGCTCTGGGTGTGCTACTTTGCCCTAGAGCTGAAAGGCACAACGTGCAGGCTTCTTTCCAAAGGGCGAGTTGGGCCCCACAGCATCTTGCTTCCAGCTCTTTGGGAAGCTAAGAAACCACTCGCTCTGCACAGTGCTCTTACAGCCTAGTGGGAACATCTCTTCCAAAGGCCTGTGAAACGCAGTTTCTTTGCAGGCCTGATCTGGCTGAAGTAGGACTTCTGCTCTGGGTGTGCTACTTTGCCCTAGAGCTGAAAGGCACAAGGTGCAGGCTTCTTTCCAAAGGGCGAGTTGGGCCCCACAGCATCTTGCTTCCAGCTCTTTAGGAAGCTAAGAAACCACTCGCTCTGCACAGTGCTCTTACAGCCTAGTGGGAACATCTCTTCCAAAGGCCTGTGAAACGCAGTTTCCTTGCAGGCCTGATCTGGCTGAAGTAGGACTTCTGCTCTGGGTGTGCTACTTTGCCCTAGAGCTGAAAGGCACAACGTGCAGGCTTCTTTCCAAAGGGCGAGTTGGGCCCCACAGCATCTTGCTTCCAGCTCTTTGGGAAGCTAAGAAACAACTCGCTCTGCACAGTGCTCTTACAGCCTAGAGGGAACATCTCTTCCAAAGGCCTGTGAAACGCAGTTTCTTTGCAGGCCTTATCTGGCTGAAGTAGGACTTCTGCTCTGGGTGTGCTACTTTGCCCTAGAGCTGAAAGGCACAACGTGCAGGCTTCTTTCCAAAGGGCGAGTTGGGCCCCACAGCATCTTGCTTCCAGCTCTTTGGGAAGCTAAGAAACCACTCGCTCTGCACAGTGCTCTTACAGCCTAGTGGGAACATCGCTTCCAAAGGCCTGTGAAACGCAGTTTCTTTGCAGGCCTGATCTGGCTGAAGTAGGACTTCTGCTCTGGGTGTGCTACTTTGCCCTAGAGCTGAAAGGCACAACGTGCAGGCTTCTTTCCAAAGGGAGAGTTGGGCCCCACAGCATCTTGCTCCCAGCTCTTTGGGAAGCTAAGAAACAACTCGCTCTGCACAGTGCTCTTACAGCCTAGTGGGAACATCTCTTCCAAAGGCCTGTGAAACGCAGTTTCTTTGCAGGCCTGATCTGGCTGAAGTAGGACTTCTGCTCTGGGTGTGCTACTTTGCCCTAGAGCTGAAAGGCACAACGTGCAGGCTTCTTTCCAAAGGGCGAGTTGGGCCCCACAGCATCTTGCTTCCAGCTCTTTGGGAAGCTAAGAAACCACTCGCTCTGCACAGTGCTCTTACAGCCTACCGGGAAGATCTCTTCGAAAGGCCTGTGAAACGCAGTTTCTTTGCAGGCCTGATCTGGCTGAAGTAGGACTTCTGCTCTGGGTGTGCTACTTTGCCCTAGAGCTGAAAGGCACAACGTGCAGGCTTCTTTCCAAAGGGCGAGTTGGGCCCCACAGCATCTTGCTTCCAGCTCTTTGGGAAGCTAAGAAACAACTCGCTCTGCACAGTGCTCTTACAGCCTAGTGGGAACATCTCTTCCAAAGGCCTGTGAAACGCAGTTTCTTTGCAGGCCTGATCTGGCTGAAGTAGGACTTCTGCTCAGGGTGTGCTACTTTGCCCTAGAGCTGAAAGGCACAAGGTGCAGGCTTCTTTCCAAAGGGCGAGTTGGGCCCCACAGCATCTTGCTCCCAGCTCTTTGGGAAGCTAAGAAACAACTCGCTCTGCACAGTGCTCTTACAGCCTACCGGGAACATCTCTTCCAAAGGCCTGTGAAACGCAGTTTCTTTGCAGGCCTGATCTGGCTGAAGTAGGACTTCTGCTCTGGGTGTGCTACTTTGCCCTAGAGCTGAAAGGCACAACGTGCAGGCTTCTTTCCAAAGGGCGAGTTGGGCCCCACAGCATCTTGCTTCCAGCTCTTTGGGAAGCTAAGAAACAACTCGCTCTGCACAGTGCTCTTACAGCCTAGTGGGAACATCTCTTCCAAAGGCCTGTGAAACGCAGTTTCTTTGCAGGCCTGATCTGGCTGAAGTAGGACTTCTGCTCTGGGTGTGCTACTTTGCCCTAGAGCTGAAAGGCACAACGTGCAGGCTTCTTTCCAAAGGGCGAGTTGGGCCCCACAGCATCTTGCTTCCAGCTCTTTGGGAAGCTAAGAAACAACTCGCTCTGCACAGTGCTCTTACATCCTAGTGTGAACATCTCTTCCAAAGGCCTGTGAAACGCAGTTTCTTTGCAGGCCTGATCTGGCTGAAGTAGGACTTCTGCTCTGGGTGTGCTACTTTGCCCTAGAGCTGAAAGGCACAACGTGCAGGCTTCTTTCCAAAGGGCGAGTTGGGCCCCACAGCATCTTGCTTCCAGCTCTTTGGGAAGCTAAGAAACAACTCGCTCTGCACAGTGCTCTTACAGCCTAGTGGGAACATCTCTTCCAAAGGCCTGTGAAACGCAGTTTCTTTGAAGGCCTGATCTGGCTGAAGTAGGACTTCTGCTCTGGGTGTGCTACTTTGCCCTAGAGCTGAAAGGCACAAGGTGCAGGCTTCTTTCCAAAGGGCGAGTTTGGCCCCACAGCATCTTGCTTCCAGCTCTTTGGGAAGCTAAGAAACAACTCGCTCTGCACAGTGCTCTTACAGCCTACCGGGAACATCTCTTCCAAAGGCCAGTGAAACGCAGTTTCTTTCCAGGCCTGATCTGGCTGAAGTAGTACTTCTGCTCTGGGTGTGCTACTTTGCCCTAGAGCTGAAAGGCACAACGTGCAGGCTTCTTTCCAAAGGGCTAGTTGGGCCCCACAGCATCTTGCTTCCAGCTCTTTGAGAAGCTAAGAAACAACTCGCTCTGCTCAGTGCTCTTACAGCCTAGTGGGAACATCTCTTCCAAAGGCCGGTGAAACGCAGTTTCTTTGCAGGCCTGATCTGGCTGAAGTAGGACTTCTGCTCTGGGTGTGCTACTTTGCCCTAGAGCTGAAAGGCACAACGTGCAGGCTTCTTTCCAAAGGGCGAGTTGGGCCCCACAGCATCTTGCTTCCAGCTCTTTGGGAAGCTAAGAAACCACTCGCTCTGCACACTGCTCTTACAGCCTAGTGGGAACATCTCTTCCAAAGGCCTGTGAAACGCAGTTTCTTTGCAGGCCTGATCTGGCTGAAGTAGGACTTCTGCTCTGGGTGTGCTACTTTGCCCTAGAGCTGAAAGGCACAACGTGCAGGCTTCTTTCCAAAGGGCGAGTTGGGCCCCACAGCATCTTGCTTCCAGCTCTATGGGAAGCTAAGAAACCACTCGCTCTGGACAGTGCTCTTACAGCCTACCGGGAACATCTCTTCCAAAGGCCTGTGAAACGCAGTTTCTTTGCAGGCCTGATCTGGCTGAAGTAGGACTTCTGCTCTGGGTGTGCTACTTTGCCCTAGAGCTGAAAGGCACAAGGTGCAGGCTTCTTTCCAAAGGGCGAGTTGGGCCCCACAGCATCTTGCTTCCAGCTCTTTGGGAAGCTAAGAAACAACTCGCTCTGCACAGTGCTCTTACAGCATAGTGGGAACATCTCTTCCAAAGGCCAGTGAAACGCAGTTTCTTTCCAGGCCTGATCTGGCTGATTTAGGACTTCTGCACTGGGTGTGCTACTTTGCCCTAGAGCTGAAAGGCACAACGTGCAGGCTTCTTTCCAAAGGGCGAGTTGGGCCCCACAGCATCTTGCTTCCAGCTCTTTGAGAAGCTAAGAAACAACTCGCTGTGCTCAGTGCTCTTACAGCCTAGTGGGAACATCTCTTCCAAAGGCCGGTGAAACCCAGTTTCTTTGCAGGCCTGATCTGGCTGAAGTAGGACTTCTGCTCTGGGTGTGCTACTTTGCCCTAGAGCTGAAAGGCACAACGTGCAGGCTTCTTTCCAAAGGGCGTGTTGGGCCCCACAGCATCTTGCTTCCAGCTCTTTGGGAAGCTAAGAAACAACTCGCTCTGCACAGTGCTCTTACAGCCTAGTTGGAACATCTCTTCCAAAGGCCAGTGAAACGCAGTTTCTTTGCAGGCCTGATCTGGCTGAAGTAGGACTTCTGCTCTGGGTGTGCTACTTTGCACTAGAGCTGAAAGGCACAAGGTGCAGGCTTCTTTCCAAAGGGCGAGTTGGGCCCCACAGCATCTTGCTTCCAGCTCTTTGGGAAGCTAAGAAACAACTCGCTCTGCACAGTGCTCTTACAGCCTAGTGGGAACATCTCTTCCAAAGGCCTGTGAAACGCAGTTTCTTTGCAGGCCTTATCTGGCTGAAGTAGGACTTCTGCTCTGGGTGTGCTACTTTGCCCTAGAGCTGAAAGGCACAACGTGCAGGCTTCTTTCCAAAGGGCGAGTTGGGCCCCACAGCATCTTGCTTCCAGCTCTTTGGGAAGCTAAGAAACCACTCGCTCTGCACAGTGCTCTTACAGCCTAGTGGGAACATCTCTTCCAAAGGCCTGTGAAACGCAGTTTCTTTGCAGGCCTGATCTGGCTGAAGTAGGACTTCTGCTCTGGGTGTGCTACTTTGCCCTAGAGCTGAAAGGCACAAGGTGCAGGCTTCTTTCCAAAGGGCGAGTTGGGCCCCACAGCATCTTGCTTCCAGCTCTTTAGGAAGCTAAGAAACCACTCGCTCTGCACAGTGCTCTTACAGCCTAGTGGGAACATCTCTTCCAAAGGCCTGTGAAACGCAGTTTCCTTGCAGGCCTGATCTGGCTGAAGTAGGACTTCTGCTCTGGGTGTGCTACTTTGCCCTAGAGCTGAAAGGCACAACGTGCAGGCTTCTTTCCAAAGGGCGAGTTGGGCCCCACAGCATCTTGCTTCCAGCTCTTTGGGAAGCTAAGAAACAACTCGCTCTGCACAGTGCTCTTACAGCCTAGAGGGAACATCTCTTCCAAAGGCCTGTGAAACGCAGTTTCTTTGCAGGCCTTATCTGGCTGAAGTAGGACTTCTGCTCTGGGTGTGCTACTTTGCCCTAGAGCTGAAAGGCACAACGTGCAGGCTTCTTTCCAAAGGGCGAGTTGGGCCCCACAGCATCTTGCTTCCAGCTCTTTGGGAAGCTAAGAAACCACTCGCTCTGCACAGTGCTCTTACAGCCTAGTGGGAACATCGCTTCCAAAGGCCTGTGAAACGCAGTTTCTTTCCAGGCCTGATCTGGCTGAAGTAGGACTTCTGCTCTGGGTGTGCTACTTTGCCCTAGAGCTGAAAGGCACAACGTGCAGGCTTCTTTCCAAAGGGAGAGTTGGGCCCCACAGCATCTTGCTCCCAGCTCTTTGGGAAGCTAAGAAACAACTCGCTCTGCACAGTGCTCTTACAGCCTAGTGGGAACATCTCTTCCAAAGGCCTGTGAAACGCAGTTTCTTTGCAGGCCTGATCTGGCTGAAGTAGGACTTCTGCTCTGGGTGTGCTACTTTGCCCTAGAGCTGAAAGGCACAACGTGCAGGCTTCTTTCCAAAGGGCGAGTTGGGCCCCACAGCATCTTGCTTCCAGCTCTTTGGGAAGCTAAGAAACCACTCGCTCTGCACAGTGCTCTTACAGCCTACCGGGAAGATCTCTTCGAAAGGCCTGTGAAACGCAGTTTCTTTGCAGGCCTGATCTGGCTGAAGTAGGACTTCTGCTCTGGGTGTGCTACTTTGCCCTAGAGCTGAAAGGCACAACGTGCAGGCTTCTTTCCAAAGGGCGAGTTGGGCCCCACAGCATCTTGCTTCCAGCTCTTTGGGAAGCTAAGAAACAACTCGCTCTGCACAGTGCTCTTACAGCCTAGTGGGAACATCTCTTCCAAAGGCCTGTGAAACGCAGTTTCTTTGCAGGCCTGATCTGGCTGAAGTAGGACTTCTGCTCAGGGTGTGCTACTTTGCCCTAGAGCTGAAAGGCACAAGGTGCAGGCTTCTTTCCAAAGGGCGAGTTGGGCCCCACAGCATCTTGCTCCCAGCTCTTTGGGAAGCTAAGAAACAACTCGCTCTGCACAGTGCTCTTACAGCCTACCGGGAACATCTCTTCCAAAGGCCTGTGAAACGCAGTTTCTTTGCAGGCCTGATCTGGCTGAAGTAGGACTTCTGCTCTGGGTGTGCTACTTTGCCCTAGAGCTGAAAGGCACAACGTGCAGGCTTCTTTCCAAAGGGCGAGTTGGGCCCCACAGCATCTTGCTTCCAGCTCTTTGGGAAGCTAAGAAACAACTCGCTCTGCACAGTGCTCTTACAGCCTAGTGGGAACATCTCTTCCAAAGGCCTGTGAAACGCAGTTTCTTTGCAGGCCTGATCTGGCTGAAGTAGGACTTCTGCTCTGGGTGTGCTACTTTGCCCTAGAGCTGAAAGGCAGAACGTGCAGGCTTCTTTCCAAAGGGCGAGTTGGGCCCCACAGCATCTTGCTTCCAGCTCTTTGGGAAGCTAAGAAACAACTCGCTCTGCACAGTGCTCTTACATCCTAGTGTGAACATCTCTTCCAAAGGCCTGTGAAACGCAGTTTCTTTGCAGGCCTTATCTGGCTGAAGTAGGACTTCTGCTCTGGGTGTGCTACTTTGCCCTAGAGCTGAAAGGCACAACGTGCAGGCTTCTTTCCAAAGGGCGAGTTGGGCCCCACAGCATCTTGCTTCCAGCTCTTTGGGAAGCTAAGAAACTACTCGCTCTGCACAGTGCTCTTACAGCCTAGTGGGAACATCGCTTCCAAAGGCCTGTGAAACGCAGTTTCTTTGCAGGCCTGATCTGGCTGAAGTAGGACTTCTGCTCTGGGTGTGCTACTTTGCCCTAGAGCTGAAAGGCACAACGTGCAGGCTTCTTTCCAAAGGGCGAGTTGGGCACCACAGCATCTTGCTCCCAGCTCTTTGGGAAGCTAAGAAACAACTCGCTCTGCACAGTGCTCTTACAGCCTACTGGGAACATCTCTTCCAAAGGCCTGTGAAACGCAGTTTCTTTGCAGGCCTGATCTGGCTGAAGTAGGACTTCTGCTCTGGGTGTGCTACTTTGCCCTAGAGCTGAAAGGCACAACGTGCAGGCTTCTTTCCAAAGGGCGAGTTGGGCCCCACAGCATCTTGCTCCCAGCTCTTTGGGAAGCTAAGAAACCACTCGCTCTGCACAGTGCTCTTACAGCCTACCGGGAACATCTCTTCCAAAGGCCTGTGAAACGCAGTTTCTTTGCAGGCCTGATCTGGCTGAAGTAGGACTTCTGCTCTGGGTGTGTTACTTTGCCCTAGAGCTGAAAGGCACAACGTGCAGGCTTCTTTCCAAAGGGCGAGTTGGGCCCCACAGCATCTTGCTTCCAGCTCTTTGGGAAGCTAAGAAACCACTCGCTCTGCACAGTGCTCTTACAGCCTACCGGGAACATCTCTTCCAAAGGCCTGTGAAACGCAGTTTCTTTGCAGGCCTGATCTGGCTGAAGTAGGACTTCTGCTCTGGGTGTGCTACTTTGCCCTAGAGCTGAAAGGCACAACGTGCAGGCTTCTTTCCAAAGGGCGAGTTGGGCCCCACAGCATCTTGCTTCCAGCTCTTTGGGAAGCTAAGAAACAACTCGCTCTGCACAGTGCTCTTACAGCCTAGTGGGAACATCTCTTCCAAAGGCCTGTGAAACGCAGTTTCTTTGCAGGCCTGATGTGGCTGAAGTAGGACTTCTGCTCAGGGTGTGCTACTTTGCCCTAGAGCTGAAAGGCACAACGTGCAGGCTTCTTTCCAAAGGGCGAGTTGGGCCCCACAGCATCTTGCTTCCAGCTCTTTGGGAAGCTAAGAAACAACTCGCTCTGCACAGTGCTCTTACAGCCTACCGGGAACATCTCTTCCAAAGGCCTGTGAAACGCAGTTTCTTTGCAGGCCTGATCTGGCTGAAGTAGGACTTCTGATCTGGGTGTGCTACTTTGCCCTAGAGCTGAAAGGCACAACGTGCAGGCTTCTCTCCAAAGGGCGACTTGGGCCCCACAGCATCTTGCTTCCTGTTCTTTGGGAAGCTAAGAAACAACTCGCTCTGCACAATGCTCTTACAGCCTACCGGGAACATCTCTTCCAAAGGCCTGTGAAACGCAGTTTCTTTGCAGGCCTGATCTGCCTGAAGTAGGACTTCTGCTCTGGGTGTGCTACTTTGCCCTAGAGCTGAAAGGCACAACGTGCAGGCTTCTTTCCAAAGGGCGAGTTTGGCCCCACAGCATCTTGCTTCCAGCTCTTTGGGAAGCTAAGAAACAACTCGCTCTGCACAGTGCTCTTACAGCCTACCGGGAACATCTCTTCCAAAGGCCAGTGAAACGCAGTTTCTTTCCAGGCCTGATCTGGCTGAAGTAGTACTTCTGCTCTGGGTGTGCTACTTTGCCCTAGAGCTGAAAGGCACAACGTGCAGGCTTCTTTCCAAAGGGCTAGTTGGGCCCCACAGCATCTTGCTTCCAGCTCTTTGAGAAGCTAAGAAACAACTCGCTCTGCTCAGTGCTCTTACAGCCTAGTGGGAACATCTCTTCCAAAGGCCGGTGAAACGCAGTTTCTTTGCAGGCCTGATCTGGCTGAAGTAGGACTTCTGCTCTGGGTGTGCTACTTTGCCCTAGAGCTGAAAGGCACAACGTGCAGGCTTCTTTCCAAAGGGCGAGTTGGGCCCCACAGCATCTTGCTTCCAGCTCTTTGGGAAGCTAAGAAACCACTCGCTCTGCACACTGCTCTTACAGCCTAGTGGGAACATCTCTTCCAAAGGCCTGTGAAACGCAGTTTCTTTGCAGGCCTGATCTGGCTGAAGTAGGACTTCTGCTCTGGGTGTGCTACTTTGCCCTAGAGCTGAAAGGCACAACGTGCAGGCTTCTTTCCAAAGGGCGAGTTGGGCCCCACAGCATCTTGCTTCCAGCTCTATGGGAAGCTAAGAAACCACTCGCTCTGGACAGTGCTCTTACAGCCTACCGGGAACATCTCTTCCAAAGGCCTGTGAAACGCAGTTTCTTTCCAGGCCTGATCTGGCTGAAGTAGTACTTCTGCTCTGGGTGTGCTACTTTGCCCTAGAGCTGAAAGGCACAACGTGCAGGCTTCTTTCCAAAGGGCGAGTTGGGCCCCACAGCATCTTGCTTCCAGCTCTTTGAGAAGCTAAGAAACAACTCGCTCTGCTCAGTGCTCTTACAGCCTAGTGGGAACATCTCTTCCAAAGGCCGGGGAAACGCAGTTTCTTTGCAGGCCTGATCTGGCTGAAGTAGGACTTCTGCTCTGGGTGTGCTACTTTGCCCTAGAGCTGAAAGGCACAACGTGCAGGCTTCTTTCCAAAGGGCGAGTTGGGCCCCACAGCATCTTGCTTCCAGCTCTTTGGGAAGCTAAGAAACAACTCGCTCTGCACAGTGCTCTAACAGCCTAGTTGGAACATCTCTTCCAAAGGCCGGGGAAACGCAGTTTCTTTGCAGGCCTGATCTGGCTGAAGTAGGACTTCTGCTCTGGGTGTGCTACTTTGCCCTAGAGCTGAAAGGCACAACGTGCAGGCTTCTTTCCAAAGGGCGAGTTTGGCCCCACAGCATCTTGCTTCCAGCTCTTTGGGAAGCTAAGAAACAACTCGCTCTGCACAGTGCTCTTACAGCCTACCGGGAACATCTCTTCCAAAGGCCTGTGAAACGCAGTTTCTTTGCAGGCCTGATCTGGCTGAAGTAGGACTTCTGCTCTGGGTGTGCTACTTTGCCCTAGAGCTGAAAGGCACAAGGTGCAGGCTTCTTTCCAAAGGGCGAGTTGGGCCCCACAGCATCTTGCTTCCAGCTCTTTAGGAAGCTAAGAAACCATTCGCTCTGCACAGTGCTCTTACAGCCTAGTGGGAACATCTCTTCCAAAGGCCTGTGAAACGCAGTTTCCTTGCAGGCCTGATCTGGCTGAAGTAGGACTTCTGCTCTGGGTGTGCAACTTTGCCCTAGAGCTGAAAGGCACAACGTGCAGGCTTCTTTCCAAAGGGCGAGTTGGGCCCCACAGCATCTTGCTTCCAGCTCTTTGGGAAGCTAAGAAACAACTCGCTCTGCACAGTGCTCTTACAGCCTAGTGGGAACATTTCTTCCAAAGGCCTGTGAAACGCAGTTTCTTTGCAGGCCTTATCTGGCTGAAGTAGGACTTCTGCTCTGGGTGTGCTACTTTGCCCTAGAGCTGAAAGGCACAACGTGCAGGCTTCTTTCCAAAGGGCGAGTTGGGCCCCACAGCATCTTGCTTCCAGCTCTTTGGGAAGCTAAGAAACTACTCGCTCTGCACAGTGCTCTTACAGCCTAGTGGGAACATCGCTTCCAAAGGCCTGTGAAACGCAGTTTCTTTGCAGGCCTGATCTGGCTGAAGTAGGACTTCTGCTCTGGGTGTGCTACTTTGCCCTAGAGCTGAAAGGCACAACGTGCAGGCTTCTTTCCAAAGGGCGAGTTGGGCCCCACAGCATCTTGCTCCCAGCTCTTTGGGAAGCTAAGAAACAACTCGCTCTGCACAGTGCTCTTACAGCCTACTGGGAACATCTCTTCCAAAGGCCTGTGAAACGCAGTTTCTTTGCAGGCCTGATCTGGCTGAAGTAGGACTTCTGCTCTGGGTGTGCTACTTTGCCCTAGAGCTGAAAGGCACAACGTGCAGGCTTCTTTCCAAAGGGCGAGTTGGGCCCCACAGCATCTTGCTTCCAGCTCTTTGGGAAGCTAAGAAACCACTCGCTCTGCACAGTGCTCTTACAGCCTACCGGGAACATCTCTTCCAAAGGCCTGTGAAACGCAGTTTCTTTGCAGGCCTGATCTGGCTGAAGTAGGACTTCTGCTCTGGGTGTGCTACTTTGCCCTAGAGCTGAAAGGCACAACGTGCAGGCTTCTTTCCAAAGGGCGAGTTGGGCCCCACAGCATCTTGCTTCCAGCTCTTTGGGAAGCTAAGAAACAACTCGCTCTGCACAGTGCTCTTACATCCTAGTGGGAACATCTCTTCCAAAGGCCTGTGAAACGCAGTTTCTTTGCAGGCCTGATCTGGCTGAAGTAGGACTTCTGCTCAGGGTGTGCTACTTTGCCCTAGAGCTGAAAGGCACAACGTGCAGGCTTCTTTCCAAAGGGCGAGTTGGGCCCCACAGCATCTTGCTCCCAGCTCTTTGGGAAGCTAAGAAACAACTCGCTCTGCACAGTGCTCTTACAGCCTACCGGGAACATCTCTTCCAAAGGCCTGTGAAACGCAGTTTCTTTGCAGGCCTGATCTGGCTGAAGTAGGACTTCTGATCTGGGTGTGCTACTTTGCCCTAGAGCTGAAAGGCACAACGTGCAGGCTTCTCTCCAAAGGGCGACTTGGGCCCCACAGCATCTTGCTTCCTGTTCTTTGGGAAGCTAAGAAACAACTCGCTCTGCACAGTGCTCTTACAGCCTACCGGGAACATCTCTTCCAAAGGCCTGTGAAACGCAGTTTCTTTGCAGGCCTGATCTGGCTGAAGTAGGACTTCTGCTCTGGGTGTGCTACTTTGCCCTAGAGCTGAAAGGCACAACGTGCAGGCTTCTTTCCAAAGGGCGAGTTTGGCCCCACAGCATCTTGCTTCCAGCTCTTTGGGAAGCTAAGAAACAACTCGCTCTGCACAGTGCTCTTACAGCCTACCGGGAACATCTCTTCCAAAGGCCAGTGAAACGCAGTTTCTTTCCAGGCCTGATCTGGCTGAAGTAGTACTTCTGCTCTGGGTGTGCTACTTTGCCCTAGAGCTGAAAGGCACAACGTGCAGGCTTCTTTCCAAAGGGCGAGTTGGGCCCCACAGCATCTTGCTTCCAGCTCTTTGAGAAGCTAAGAAACAACTCGCTCTGCTCAGTGCTCTTACAGCCTAGTGGGAACATCTCTTCCAAAGGCCGGGGAAACGCAGTTTCTTTACAGGCCTGATCTGGCTGAAGTAGGACTTCTGCTCTGGGTGTGCTACTTTGCCCTAGAGCTGAAAGGCACAACGTGCAGGCTTCTTTCCAAAGGGCGAGTTGGGCCCCACAGCATCTTGCTTCCAGCTCTTTGGGAAGCTAAGAAACAACTCGCTCTGCACAGTGCTCTTACAGCCTAGTTGGAACATCTCTTCCAAAGGCCGGGGAAACGCAGTTTCTTTGCAGGCCTGATCTGGCTGAAGTAGGACTTCTGCTCTGGGTGTGCTACTTTGCCCTAGAGCTGAAAGGCACAACGTGCAGGCTTCTTTCCAAAGGGCGAGTTGGGCCCCACAGCATCTTGCTTCCAGCTCTTTGGGAAGCTAAGAAACAACTCGCTCTGCACAGTGCTCTTACAGCCTACCAGGAACATCTCTTCCAAAGGCCTGTGAAACGCAGTTTCTTTGCAGGCCTGATCTGGCTGAAGTAGGACTTCTGCTCTGGGTGTGCTACTTTGCCCTAGAGCTGAAAGGCACAACGTGCAGGCTTCTTTCCAAAGGGCGAGTTGGGCCCCACAGCATCTTGCTTCCAGCTCTTTGGGAAGCTAAGAAACCACTCGCTCTGCACACTGCTCTTACAGCCTACCGGGAACATCTCTTCCAAAGGCCTGTGAAACGCAGTTTCTTTGCAGGCCTGATCTGGCTGAAGTAGGACTTCTGCTCTGGGTGTGCTTCTTTGCCCTAGAGCTGAAAGGCACAACGTGCAGGCTTCTTTCCAAAGGGCGAGTTGGGCCCCACAGCATCTTGCTTCCAGCTCTTTGGGAAGCTAAGAAACAACTCGCTCTGCACAGTGCTCTTACAGCCTACCGGGATCATCTCTTCCAAAGGCCTGTGAAACGCAGTTTCTTTGCAGGCCTGATCTGGCTGAAGTAGGACTTCTGCTCTGGGTGTGCTACTTTGCCCTAGAGCTGAAAGGCACAACGTGCAGGCTTCTTTCCAAAGGGCGAGTTTGGCCCCACAGCATCTTGCTTCCAGCTCTTTGGGAAGCTAAGAAACAACTCGCTCTGCACAGTGCTCTTACAGCCTACCGGGAACATCTCTTCCAAAGGCCTGTGAAACGCAGTTTCTTTCCAGGCCTGATCTGGCTGAAGTAGTACTTCTGCTCTGGGTGTGCGACTTTGCCCTAGAGCTGAAAGGCACAACGTGCAGGCTTCTTTCCAAAGGGCGAGTTGGGCCCCACAGCATCTTGCTTCCAGCTCTTTGGGAAGCTAAGAAACAACTCGCTCTGCTCAGTGCTCTTACAGCCTAGTGGGAACATCTCTTCCAAAGGCCGGGCAAACGCAGTTTCTTTGCAGGCCTGATCTGGCTGAAGTAGGACTTCTGCTCTGGGTGTGCTACTTTGCCCTAGAGCTGAAAGGCACAACGTGCAGGCTTCTTTCCAAAGGGCGAGTTGGGCCCCACAGCATCTTGCTTCCAGCTCTTTGGGAAGCTAAGAAACAACTCGCTCTGCACAGTGCTCTTACAGCCTAGTGTGAACATCTCTTCCAAAGGCCTGTGAAACGCAGTTTCTTTGCAGGCCTGATCTGGCTGAAGTAGGACTTCTGCTCTGGGTGTGCTACTTTGCCCTAGAGCTGAAAGGCACAACGTGCAGGCTTCTTTCCAGAGGGCGAGTTGGGCCCCACAGCATCTTGCTTCCAGCTCTTTGGGAAGCTAAGAAACCACTCGCTCTGCACAGTGCTCTTACAGCCTAGTGGGAACATCTCTTCCAAAGGCCTGTGAAACGCAGTTTCTTTGCAGGCCTGATCTGGCTGAAGTAGGACTTCTGCTCTGGGTGTGCTACTTTGCCCTAGAGCTGAAAGGCACAACGTGCAGGCTTCTTTCCAAAGGGCGAGTTGGGCCCCACAGCATCTTGCTCCCAGCTCTTTGGGAAGCTAAGAAACAACTCGCTCTGCACAGTGCTCTTACAGCCTAGTGGGAACATCTCTTCCAAAGGCCTGTGAAACGCAGTTTCTTTGCAGGCCTGATCTGGCTGAAGTAGGACTTCGGCTCTGGGTGTGCTACTTTGCCCTAGAGCTGAAAGGCACAACGTGCAGGCTTCTTTCCAAAGGGCGAGTTGGGCACCACAGCATCTTGCTTCCAGCTCTTTGGGAAGCTAAGAAACAACTCGCTCTGCACAGTGCTCTTACAGCCTACCGGGAACATCTCTTCCAAAGGCCTGTGAAACGCAGTTTCTTTGCAGGCCTGATCTGGCTGAAGTAGGACTTCTGCTCTGGGTGTGCTACTTTGCCCTAGAGCTGAAAGGCACAACGTGCAGGCTTCTTTCCAAAGGGCGAGTTGGGCCCCACAGCATCTTGCTCCAGCTCTTTGGGAAGCTAAGAAACAACTCGCTCTGCACAGTGCTCTTACAGCCTACCGGGAACATCTCTTCCAAAGGCCTGTGAAACGCAGTTTCTTTGCAGGCCTGATCTGGCTGAAGTAGGACTTCGGCTCTGGGTGTGCTACTTTGCCCTAGAGCTGAAAGGCACAACGTGCAGGCTTCTTTCCAAAGGGCGAGTTGGGCCCCACAGCATCTTGCTTCCAGCTCTTTGGGAAGCTAAGAAACAACTCGCTCTGCACAGTGCTCTTACAGCCTACCGGGAACATCTCTTCCAAAGGCCGGGGAAACGCAGTTTCTTTGCAGGCCTGATCTGGCTGAAGTAGGACTTCTGCTCTGGGTGTGCTACTTTGCCCTAGAGCTGAAAGGCACAACGTGCAGGCTTCTTTCCAAAGGGCGAGTTGGGCCCCACAGCATCTTGCTTCCAGCTCTTTGGGAAGCTAAGAAACAACTCGCTCTGCACAGTGCTCTTACACCCTAGTGGGAACATCTCTTCCAAAGGCCTGTGAAACGCAGTTTCTTTGCAGGCCTTATCTGGCTGAAGTAGGACTTCTGCTCTGGGTGTGCTACTTTGCCCTAGAGCTGAAAGGCACAAGGTGCAGGCTTCTTTCCAAAGGGCGGGTTGGGCCCCACAGCATCTTGCTTCCAGCTCTTTGTGAAGCTAAGAAACAACTCGCTCTGCACAGTGCTCTTACAGCCTACCGGGATCATCTCTTCCAAAGGCCAGTGAAACGCAGTTTCTTTTCAGGCCTGATCTGGCTGAAGTAGGACTACTGCTGTGGGTGTGCTACTTTGCCCTAGAGCTGAAAGGCACAACGTGCAGGCTTCTTTCCAAAGGGCGAGTTGGGCCCCACAGCATCTTGCTTCCAGCTCTTTGAGAAGCTAAGAAACAACTCGCTCTGCTCAGTGCTCTTACAGCCTAGTGGGAACATCTCTTCCAAAGGCCGGTGAAACGCAGTTTCTTTGCAGGCCTGATCTGGCTGAAGTAGGACTTCTGCTCTGGGTGTGCTACTTTGCCCTAGAGCTGAAAGGCACAACGTGCAGGCTTCTTTCCAAAGGGCGAGTTGGGCCCCACAGCATCTTGCTTCCAGCTCTTTGGGAAGCTAAGAAACAACTCGCTCTGCACAGTGCTCTTACAGCCTAGTGGGAACATCTCTTCCAAAGGCCTGTGAAACGCAGTTTCTTTGCAGGCCTGATCTGGCTGAAGTAGGACTTCTGCTCTGGGTGTGCTACTTTGCCCTAGAGCTGAAAGGCACAACGTGCAGGCTTCTTTCCAAAGGGCGAGTTGGGCCCCACAGCATCTTGCTCCCAGCTCTTTGGGAAGCTAAGAAACAACTCGCTCTGCACAGTGCTCTTACAGCCCACCGGGAACATCTCTTCCAAAGGCCTGTGAAACGCAGTTTCTTTGCAGGCCTGATCTGGCTGAAGTAGGACTTCTGCTCTGGGTGTGCTACTTTGCCCTAGAGCTGAAAGGCACAACGTGCAGGCTTCTTTCCAAAGGGCGACTTGGGCGCCACAGCATCTTGCTTCCAGCTCTTTGGGAAGCTAACAAACAACTCGCTCTGCTCAGTGCTCTTACAGCCTACCGGGAACATCTCTTCCAAAGGCCTGTGAAACGCAGTTTCTTTGCAGGCCTGATCTGGCTGAATTAGGACTTCTGCTCTGGGTGTGCTTCTTTGCCCTAGAGCTGAAAGGCACAACGTGCAGGCTTCTTTCCAAAGGGCGAGTTGGGCCCCACAGCATCTTGCTTCCAGCTCTTTGGGAAGCTAAGAAACAACTCGCTCTGCACAGTGCTCTTACAGCCTACCGGGATCATCTCTTCCAAAGGCCTGTGAAACGCAGTTTCTTTGCAGGCCTGATCTGGCTGAAGTAGGACTTCTGCTCTGGGTGTGCTACTTTGCCCTAGAGCTGAAAGGCACAACGTGCAGGCTTCTTTCCAAAGGGCGAGTTGGGCCCCACAGCATCTTGCTTCCAGCTCTTGGGGAAGCTAAGAAACCACTCGCTCTGCACAGTGCTCTTACAGCCTACCGGGAACATCTCTTCCAAAGGCCTGTGAAACGCAGTTTCTTTGCAGGCCTGATCTGGCTGAAGTAGGACTTCTGCTCTGGGTGTGCTACTTTGCCCTAGAGCTGAAAGGCACAACGTGCAGGCTTCTTTCCAAAGGGCGAGTTGGGCCCCACAGCATCTTGCTTCCAGCTCTTTGGGAAGCTAAGAAACCACTCGCTCTGCACAGTGCTCTTACAGCCTACCGGGAACATCTCTTCCAAAGGCCAGTGAAACGTAGTTTCTTTGCAGGCTTGATCTGGCTGAAGTAGGACTTCTGCTCTGGGTGTGCTACTTTGCCCTAGAGCTGAAAGGCACAACGTGCAGGCTTCTTTCCAAAGGGCGAGTTGGGCCCCACAGCATCTTGCTTCCAGCTCTTTGAGAAGCTAAGAAACAACTCGCTCTGCTCAGTGCTCTTACAGCCTAGTGGGAACATCTCTTCCAAAGGCCTGTGAAACGCAGTTTCTTTGCAGGCCTGATCTGGCTGAAGTAGGACTTCTGCTCTGGGTGTGCTACTTTGCCCTGGAGCTGAAAGGCACAACGTGCAGGCTTCTTTCCAAAGGGCGAGTTGGGCCCCACAGCATCTTGCTTCCAGCTCTTTGGGAACCTAAGAAACAACTCGCTCTGCACAGTGCTCTTACAGCCTACCGGGAACATCTCTTCCAAAGGCCTGTGAAATGCAGTTTCTTTGCAGGCCTGATCTGGCTGAAGTAGGACTTCTGCTCTGGGTGTGCTACTTTGCCCTAGAGCTGAAAGGCACAACGTGAAGGCTTCTTTCCAAAGGGCGAGTTGGGCCCCACAGCATCTTGCTTCCATCCCTTTGGGAAGCTAAGAAACAACTCGCTCTGCACAGTGCTCTTACAGCCTACCGCTAACATCTCTTCCAAAGGCCTGTGAAACGCAGTTTCTTTGCAGGCCTGATCTGGCTGAAGTAGGACTTCTGCTCTGGGTGTGCTACTTTGCCCTAGAGCTGAAAGGCACAACGTGCAGGCTTCTTTCCAAAGGGCGAGATGGGCCCCACAGCATCTTGCTTCCAGCTCTTTGGGAAGCTAAGAAACCACTCGCTCTGCACACTGCTCTTACAGCCTAGTGGGAACATCTCTTCCAAAGGCCTGTGAAACGCAGTTTCTTTGCAGGCCTGATCTGGCTGAAGTAGGACTTCTGCTCTGGGTGTGCTTCTTTGCCCTAGAGCTGAAAGGCACAACGTGCAGGCTTCTTTCCAAAGGGCGAGTTGGGCCCCACAGCATCTTGCTTCCAGCTCTTTGGGAACCTAAGAAACAACTCGCTCTGCACAGTGCTCTTACAGCCTACCGGGAACATCTCTTCCAAAGGCCTGTGAAACGCAGTTTCTTTGCAGGCCTGATCTGGCTGAAGTAGGACTTCTGCTCTGGGTGTGCTACTTTGCCCTAGAGCTGAAAGGCACAACGTGCAGGCTTCTTTCCAAAGGGCGAGTTGGGCCCCACAGCGTCTTGCTTCCAGCTCTTGGGGAAGCTAAGAAACCACTCGCTCTGCACAGTGCTCTTACAGCCTACCGGGAACATCTCTTCCAAAGGCCTGTGAAACGCAGTTTCTTTGCAGGCCTGATCTGGCTGAAGTAGGACTTCTGCTCTGGGTGTGCTACTTTGCCCTAGAGCTGAAAGGCACAACGTGCAGGCTTCTTTCCAAAGGGCGAGTTGGGCCCCACAGCATCTTGCTTCCAGCTCTTTGGGAAGCTAAGAAACCACTCGCTCTGCACAGTGCTCTTACAGCCTACCAGGAACATCTCTTCCAAAGGCCTGTGAAACGAAGTTTCTTTGAAGGCCAGATCTGGCTGAAGTAGGACTTCTGCTCTGGGTGTGCTACTTTGCCCTAGAGCTGAAAGGCACAACGTGCAGGCTTCTTTCCAAATGGCGAGTTGGGCCCCACAGCATCTTGCTTCCAGCTCTTTGGGAACCTAAGAATGAACTCGCTCTGCACAATGCTCTTACAGCCTACCGGGAACATCTCTTCCAAAGGCCTGTGAAACGCAGTTTCTTTGCAGGCCTGATCTGGCTGAAGTAGGACTTCTGCTCTGTGTGTGCTACTTTGCCCTAGAGCTGAAAGGCACAACGTGCAGTCTTCTTTCCAAAGGGCGATTTGGGCCCCACAGCATCTTGCTTCCACCTCTTTGGGAACCTAAGAAACCACTCGCTCTGCACAGTGCTCTTACAGCCTAGTGGGAACATCTCTTCCAAAGGCCTGTGAAACGCAGTTTCTTTGCAGGCCTGATCTGGCTGAAGTAGGACTTCTGCTCTGGGTGTGCTACTTTGCCCTAGAGCTGAAAGGCACAACGTGCAGGCTTCTTTCCAAAGGGCGACTTGGGCCCCACAGCATCTTGCTCCCAGCTCTTTGGGAAGCTAAGAAACAACTCGCTCAGCACAGTGCTCTTACAGCTAACCGGGAACATCTCTTCCAAAGGCCTGTGAAACGCAGTTTCTTTGCAGGCCTGATCTGGCTGAAGTAGGACTTCTGCTCTGGGTGTGCTACTTTGCCCTAGAGCTGAAAGGCACAACGTGCAGGCTTCTTTCCAAAGGGCGAGTTGGGCCCCACAGCATCTTGCTTCCAGCTCTTTGGGAAGCTAAGAAACAACTCGCTCTGCACAGTGCTCTTACAGCCTACCGGGAACATCTCTTCCAAAGGCCTGTGAAACGCAGTTTCTTTGCAGGCCTGATCTGGCTGAAGTAGGACTTCTGCTCTGGGTGTGCTACTTTGCCCTAGAGCTGAAAGGCACAACGTGCAGTCTTCTTTCCAAAGGGCGAGTTGGGCCCAACAGCATCTTGCTTCCAGCTCTTTGGGAAGCTAAGAAACAACTCGCTCTGCTCAGTGCTCTTACAGCCTACCGGGAACATCTCTTCCAAAGGCCTGTGAAACGCAGTTTCTTTGCAGGCCTGATCTGGCTGAAGTAGGACTTCTGCTCTGGGTGTGCTACTTTGCCCTAGAGCTGAAAGGCACAACGTGCAGGCTTCTTTCCAAAGGGCGAGTTGGGCCCCACAGCATCTTGCTTCCAGCTCTTTGGGAAGCTAAGAAACCACTCGCTCTGCACAGTGCTCTTACAGCCTACCGGGGACTTACCACCGCCGGACATGCAAAATCACCTGCCGGCTACACCAGAACCACTCGGCAGACACTCCGGAACCACCTCCAGGACACACCGGAACCACCTGCCCGACACGCCGGGACCACCTGCTTGACTCGCCAGAACCACCTGTCGGACACGCCAGAATCACCAGCCGGCTACGCCACAAACACTTGTCGGACACTCCGGAATCACCTGCCGGGCATGCTGGAACCACCTGTCAGAGGTGCCACAGCCACATGCTGGAGACGGCGGCAGCACCCGCCGAGAATGCCGGAAGTTCCTGATCCACTCCCCAGAACCACCTGCCGGAGACGCCAAAATCACCTGCCGGCTACGCCAGAACCATGTGGCGGACACTCCGGAATCACCTGTCGGGCATGCCGGATCCACCTCTCAGACGTGCCAGAACCTCATCCCGGACACGCCAGAACCACCTGCCGGACAGAGGAGAACCACCTGCCGGACACGCCGGAACCACCGGCTCGAATTGCCAGAACCACCGCTGGACATGCAAAATCACCTGCCGGCTACGCCAGAAGCACTTGGCGAACACGCCGGAATCACCTGCCGGGCATGCCGGAACCACCTCTCAGACTTGCCAGAACCATGCTCCGGACACGCCGGTACCACCTTCCGTGTATGCCGGAACCAGCTGATCCACTCCCCAGAACCACCTACTGGACACGCCAAAATCAGCTGCTGACTATGCAAGAACCACTCGGCAGACACTCCGGAATCACATGTCAGGCATTCTGGAACCACCTCTCAGAGGTGCCAGAACCACATGCCGGAGACTCCGGAATCACCTGCTGGACATGCCGGAACCACCTGCCTCACAGGCCAAAATCATATGCCGGCTACGCCAAAACCACTTGGTGGACACTCCAGAATCACCTTGCGGGCATGCCGGAACCCCGTCATGGACAGACGGCAAACACCTGCCGGACCTGCCGGAACCACTTGCTGAGCACGCCGGAACAACCTGCTCGACTCACCAGAGCCACCTGCTGGACACATCAGAAACACCTGCGGTGTACGCCAGAACCACTTGGAGGACTCTCCGGGATCACCTGCCGGGCATGCCGGAACCACCTCTCAGACGTGCCAGAACCATGTGCCGGACACACCGGAACCACCTGCCGAGTATGCCGGAACCACCTGCTCCACTCCCCAGAACCACCTGCTGGACACCCCAAAATCACCTGCCGGCTACGCCAGAACCACTCGGCAGACACTCCGGAACCACCTGCCGGGCATGCCGGAACCACCTCTCAGACGTGCCAGAACCACATGCCGGACACTCCGGAATCACCTGCCGGGCATGCCGGAACCATCTCTCAGACGTGCCAGAACCATGTTCCGGACACGCCGGTACCACCTGCTGGACACGCCAAAATCACCTGCCGGCTATGCCAGAACCACTCAGCAGACACTCCGGAATCACCTGCCGGGCTTGCTGGAACCACCTGCTGGTCACGCCAACATCACCTGCCAGCTACGCCAGAAACACTTTGCGGACGCTCCGGAAACACCTGTCGGGCCGGCCGGAACCACCTCTCACATGTGCCAGAACCATGAGCCTGAGATGCCAGAACCACACCCCGAACAGACCGTAACCACCTGCCAGACCCGCCTGAACCACCTGCCGAGCACACCGGAACCACCTGCCGGACATGCCAAAATCACCTGCGGGCTACTCCAGAACCACTTGGAGGACTCTCAGGGATGACCTACCGGGCATGCTGGAACCACCTCTCAGACGTGCCAGAACCATATGGCGGACAGTCCAGAATCACCTGTTGGGCATGCGCAACCACCTCTGAGACGTACCAGAACCACGTGCCATACACGCCGGAACCACCTACCGGACAGACCGGAGTCACCTTTCGGGCATGCCAGAACCACCTGTCAAATGTGCCAGAAACACGTGCCGGAGACGCCGGAGGCACCTGCCGAGCACACCGGAACCACCTGCTCGACTCGCCAGAACCACCTGCCAGACATGCAAAAATCACCTGCCGGTTACGCCAGAATCACTCGGTGGACTCTCCTGGATCACCAGCCGGGCATGCCGGAACCACCTCTGAGACATAGCAGAACCACGTGCCAGACACGCCGGAACCACATCCTGGACAGACTGGAACCACCTGCTGTACATGCCCGAACCTCCTGCCGAGAATGCCAGAAACACCTGCTCGGCTCCCGGGAAAATCCTACGGGGAAACTGTCATAGAAATGAAGGTCAAACGGCCTTTCTTGCCAGACCTTACCTCACCACTTTAGAACTTCTGCTTCTGCCACAATTCCACCTTGCCAACCCGGCTCAGACGAAAGGCCTACATCTTCCCCTTGAGCAATGGGGACGAGGCCCGGATGATTGTGGTTCCACATGCTGAGGAGGAGAGAGACAATAGGCTTTTAACTAACCACCAAGTGCAATGGTTGAGAGAGTGTCAGAAAGCACCAATGGCAGAAAGACCCCTTTACTCTCAGCAGTGTCCTCCATTGCTCTAGAGCAGGAAGGCACAAAGGACAGCCTCAATCCTTCAATGGGAAACAAGCCATAAAATGTCTTGCTTCCAGTTCTTTAGGAAGCTGAGAAAGAACTCGCTTTCCACAGTGCTGTTAAAGCATACGAGGAAACACTCGTAAAAAGGCAGCTCAAACGCCATTTCTTCCCAGTGCTTAACTCGCCGCTTTAGGAATTCTGCTTCTGCCGCAATTCCACCTTGCCAACCCGGCGAGACGAAATGCCTACATCTTCCCCTGAAGCAACTGGGCTGAGTCCCAAATGATTGAGCGTCCACGTGCTTAGGAGGTGATAGACTGCACGCCTTTTTCCAACCACCATTGTGCACTGGTGGAGAGAGTGTTGGAAAGCAGCTATGTCAGAAAGACCCCTTTGCTCTCAGCTCTGCCCTCCATTGCTCTAGACGTGGAATGCACAATGCACTGGCTCCACCCCTCAAGGGGTGACAAGCCACAGACCGTCTTCCTTCCATCTCTTTAGGAAGCTGAGAAAGAACTCGCTTTCAACAGTGCTCTTTCTGTGTCCTGGCAACATCTCATACAAAGGCAGCTGATATGCCATTTCTTTTCAGCGCTTAACTCGCCTATTTAGAACTTCTGCCTCTGCCAGATTTCCACCTTGCCAACCCCGCTCAGACGAAATGCCTACATCTTCCCCTTCAGCAACGGGGACGAGGCCCATATGATTGTGCCTCCACATGTTTAGCAAGAGCAGACAATAGGCTTTTTACAAACTGCCATTGTGCACTGGTGCAGAGAGTGTCAGAATGCACCAATGGCAGAAAGACCCCTTTACTCTCAGCTGTGCCCGCCATTGCTCTAGAGCTGGCAGGCGCAAAGCATGGCCTCCATCCTTCAATGGGAGACAAGCCATAAACTGTCTTGCTTCCAGCTCTTTAGGAAGCTGAGAAAGAACTCGCTTTCCACAGTGCTGTACAGCATACGAGGAAACTCTCATACAAAGTCAGCTCAAACACCATTTCTTCCCATCGCTTAACTTGCCGCTTTAGGACTTCTGCTTTTGCCGCAGTTCCACCTTGCCAACCCGGCTCAGACGAAATCCCTACATCTTCCCCTTGAGCAATGGGGACAAGGTCCGGATGATTGTGGTTCCACATGCTGAGGAGGAGACAGACAATAGGCTTTTAACCAACCGCCCATGAGCAGTGGTTGGGGTAGTGTCAGAAAGCACCAATGTCAGAAAGGCCCTTTAGTCTCGGCCGTGCCCTCCATTCCTCCCATGGTAGGAGGCACAAGGCACTGGCACCACCCCTGAAGGGTATCAGAAAGCACCTATGGCAGAAAGCCCCCTTGGCTCTCAGCCGTGCCATCCATTGCTCTGCAGGTGGAAGACACAAAGCACTGCCTCCATCCTTCAATGGGAGACAAGCCATAAATTGTCTTGCCTCCAGCTCTTTAGGAAGCTGACGAACAACTCGCTTTCCACAGTCCTGTTACAGCATACCAGGAACCTCTCATGCAAAGGCAGCTCAAACGCCATTTCTTCCCAGTGCTTAACTCGAAGCTTTAGGACTTCTGCTTCTGCCGCAATTCCACCTTGCCAACCCGGCGCAGACGAAATGCCTACACCTTCCCCTGAAGCAACTGGGCTGAGTCCCAAATGATTGAGCGTCCACGTGCTTAGGAGGCGATAGACTGCACGCCTTTTTCCAACCACCAATGTGCACTGCTGGAGAGATTTTCATAAAGAAGCTATGTCAGAAAGGCCCCTTTGCTCACAGCCGTGCCCTTCATTGCTCTAGACGTGGAAGGCACAAGGCACTGGCTCTGGATCCACCCCTCAATGGGAGACAAACCACATCTTGTCCTGCTTCCAGCACTTTAGGAAGCTGAGAAAAACTCCCTTTCCACAGTGCCCTTACAGCGTCCTGGGAACATCTCATACAAAGGAGGCTGAACGTCATTTCCTTCAGCAATTCACTCGCCAGTCTGGGACATCTGCATCCTGCACATATCCACCTTGGCAACCCAGCTCAGACGAAATGCCTACATCTTCCCCTTCAGCAACGGGCACGAGGCCCAGATGATTGTGCTTCCACATGCTTAGCAGGAGCAGACAATAGGCTTTTTACAAACCGCAATTGTGCACTGGTGCAGAGAGTGTCAGAATGCACCTATGTCAGAAAGGGCCCTTTGCTCTCAGCCGTGCCCTCCGTTGCTCCAGGGGTGGAAGGCACAAAGCACTGCCTCCATCCTTCAATTGGAGACAAGCCATAAACTGTCCTGCTTCCAGCTCTTTAGGAAGCTGGGAAAGCACTCGCATTCCACAGTGCTCTTACAGCATCCTGGGAACATCTCATACAAAGGCACCTGAATGCCGTGTCTTTTCAGCCCTTAACTCGCCAATCTGCAACATCCGCTTCTGCCGCATTTCCACCTTGCCAACCCGGCTCAGACGAAATGCCTACATCTTCCCCTTGAGCAATGGGGATGAGGCCCGGATGATTGTGGTTCCACATGCTGAGGAGGAGACAGACAATAAGCTTTTAACTAACCACCAAGTGCAATGGTTGGGAGAGTGTCAGAAAGCACCAATGGCAGAAAGACCCCTTTACTTTATTCTCAGCTGTGCCCTCCATTGCTCTAGAGGTGGAAGGCACAAAGCACTGCCTCCATCCTTCAATGGGAGACAAGCCATAAAATGTCTTGCTTCCAGCTCTCTAGGAAGCTGAGAAAGAACTCGCTTTCCACAGTGCTGTTACAGCATACGAGGATACTCTCATACAAAGGCAGCTCAAATGCCATTTCTTCCCAGCGCTTAACTTGCCGCTTTAGGACTTCTGCTGCAATTCCACCTTGCCAACCCGGCTCAGACGAAATGACTACATCTTCCCCTGAAGCAACTGGGCTGAGTCCCAAATGATTGAGCGTCCACGTGCTTAGGAGGCGATAGACTGTATGCCTTTTTCCAACCACCATTGTGCACTGGTGGACAGAGTGTCCGAAAGCAGCTGTGTCAGCAAGACCCCTTTGCAGGCAGCCGTGCCCCCCATTGCTCTAGAGGTGCAAGGAACAAAGCACTGCCTCCATCCTTCAATTGGAGACAAGCCATAAACTGTCCTGCTTCCAGCTCTTTAGGAAGCTGGGAAAGCACTCGCATTCCACAGTGCTCTTGCAGCATCCTGGGAACATCTCATACAAAGGCACCTGAACGCCGTGTCTTTTCAGCCCTTAACTCGCCAATCTGCAACATCCGCTTCTGCTGCATTTCCACCTTGCCCACCCGGCTCAGACGAAATGCCTACATCTGCCCCTTGAGCAATGGGGACGAGGCCCGGATGATTGTGGTTCCACATGCTGAGGAGGAGACAGACAATAGGCTTTTAACCAACCGCCCTTGAGCAATGGTTGGGGCAGTGTCAGAAACCACCAATTTCAGAAAGTCCCTTTACTCTTGGTCTTGCCCTCCATTCCTCTAGAGGTAGGAGGCACAAGGCTCTGGCACCACCCCTGAAGGGTATCAGAAAGCACCAATGGCAGAAAGCCCCCTTTGCTCTCAGCCATGCCATCCATTGCTCTGCAGGTGGAAGGCACAAAGCACTGCCTCCATCCTTCAATGGGAGACAAGCCATAAACTGTCTTACCTCCAGCTCTTTAGGAAGCTGAGAAAGAACTCGCTTTCCACAGTGCTGTACAGCATATGAGGAAACTCTCATACAAAGGCAGCTCAAACGCCATTTCTTCCCAGCGCTTAACTCGCCGCTTTAGGACTTGTGCTTCTGCCGCAGTTCTACCTTGCCAACCTTGCTCAGACGAAATGCCTACATCTTCCCCTGAAGGAACTGGGCTGAGTCCCAAATGATTTAGCATCCACCTGCTCAGGAGACGATAGACTGTAAGCCTTTTTCCAAACACCATTGTGCACTGGTGGAGAGAGTGTCAGAATGCAGCTATGTCAGAAAGACCCTTTTGCTCTCAGCCATGCCCTCCATTGCTCTAGATTGGAATGCACAATGCATTGGCTCCACCCCTCAAGGGGCCACAAGCCACAGACCATCTTCCTTCCATCTCTTTAGGAAGCTGAGAACAAACTCACCTGACGTATAAAAAGGAATCATGCCTCTTATGTGCCAGAAAACCCCGGGAGACATGCGAAAAACACCCTCCACACACTCTCAAAGGGCCACGCCTTGATGCCAGTATGACCCAACAGGCATACCAGAAGCACGCACGTTGCATGCCAGAACCACCTGTAACCACCTGCCGGACACATTGGAACAGTGATTCTGACACTGCAGAACCATCTCTTCAACATGCCAGCCGCACACAATGACATGACGGAACCAGATTCCAAACATAGCACAACGACATGCCAGACACATTGTAAACACCTGTCGGATATGCCACAAACAGGAGCCAGAAACACTGAAACCAGCTGAGGAGTATGAAAGAACGGGGGCCAGAAATGCCACAAGCATCTGTCTTACAAGCCAGAGCCACGAACCCAAAAAGCAGGAAAGACCTGCCGGACACACCAAAATAACCTGCCGGTGACACCAGAACCACTTGGCGGACACCAAGGAATCACCTGCCAGGCACGCCTGAAGCACGTCACAGACGTGCCAGAACCACGTGCCGGCCATGCTGGAACCAGCTCCCGGACAGACCAGAAGCACCTGCCAGACACGTCGGAATCACCTGCCGCGCATGCCGGAACCACCTCTCACACATGCCAGAACCATGTGCCAATGACCCCAGAAGCACCTGCCAAGCACGCTGGAACCACCTGCTCGACTCGCCAGAACCACCTGCCGGACACGCCAAAATCACCTGTCGGCTACTCCACAACGAGTTGGTGGACTCTCTGGAATCACCTGCCGGGCATGATAGAACCACCTCTCAGACGTGCTGGAAGCACGTGCCAGACACGCCGGAACCACCTCCCGGACACACCGGAACCACCTGCCGGACCTGCCTGAACCAACTGTCGAGCATGCCAGAACCACCGGCTCGACCCTCCGGAACCACCGCCGGACATGCAAAATCACCTGCCGGCTACGCCAGAACCACTTGGCGAACACTCCGGAATCACCGGCTGGGCATGTGAGAACCACCTCTCAGACATGCCAGAACCAAGTGCCAATGATCCCGGAAGCACCTGCCGAGCACGCCGGAACCACCTGCTCGGCTGCACCACAACCAGTTGGTGAACACTTCGGAATCACGGGCTGGGCTTGCTGGAACCACCTGCCGGTCATGCCAAAATCACCTGCCAACTACGCCAGAACCGCTTGGCGGACACTTCGGAATCAGCTGCCGGGCATGACGGAACCAGCTCTCAGACGTGCCAGAACCATGTTCCGGACACGCTGGTACCACCTGCCGGACACGCCGGGACCACCTGCTTGACTCGCCAGAACCACCGGCCGGACCAGCCAAAATCACCAGCCGGCTACGCCACAACCACTTGTGGGACACTCCGTAATCACCTGCCGGGCATGATGGAACCACCTCTCAGAGTTGCCACAACCACATGCCGGAGACGGCGGAAGCACCTGCCGAGAATGCCAGAAGTTCCTGATCCAATCCCCAGAACCACCTGCCGGACACGCCAAAATCAGCTGCCGGCTACGCCAGAACCACTTGGCGGACACTCCAGAATCACCAGCCGGTCATGCCAGCACAACTTCTCAGACGTGCCCGAAGCACGTGCCGGACAGGCCGGAACCATCTCCCGGACAGACCTGAACCACAGCAAACACTCGCCGGAACCACCTGCTTGACTCACCGGTCGCAGCTGCCGGACATGCCAAAATCACCTGCTCGCTACACAAGAACCACTTGGCGAACAAGCCGGAATCACGTGAAGGGCATACTGACACCACCTCTTAGACGTGCCAGAACCTCGTGTCGGAGACCCCAGAACCACATGACGGACACGCCGGAACCACCGGCTCGACTCGCCGGAACCACCGCCGGACATGCAAAATCACCTGCCGGCTACGCCAGAACCACTTAGCGAAGACTCCGGAATCACCTGCCGGGCATGCCGGAACCACCTCTCAGACATGCCAGAACCACATGTCAATGACACCGGAAGCACCTGCCGAGGAAGGTGGAACCACCTGCTCGACTCGCCAGAAAGACCTGCCAGACACGCGAAAATCACCTGCCGGCTACGCCACAACCAGTTGCTGAACACTTCGGAATCACCTGCCGGGCTGGCTGGAACCACCAGCCTCTCATGCCACCATCACCTGCCAGCTATGCAAGAACCACTTGCTGGACACTCCGGAAACACCTGTGTGCTCGGCCGGAAACACCTCTCAGACAAGCCAGAACCATGTGCCTGAGATGCCGGAACCACACCCTGAACAGACCGAAACCACCTGAAAGACATGCCTGAACCACCGGCTCGACTCGCCGGAACCATTGCCGGACATGCAAAATCACCTGCCGGCTACGGCAGAACCACTTGGCGAACACTCGGGAATCACCTGTCGGGCATGGCGGAACCACCTCTCAGACATGCCGGAACCACATGCCAATGACGCCAGAAGCACCTGCCGAGCACGCCAGAACCACCAGCTCGACTCGCCAAAACCACCTGCTGGACACACCAAAATCACCTGCCGGCTATGCCACAACCATTTGGTGAACACTTCGGAATCACCTGCCGGGCTGGCTGGAACCACCTGCCGGTCACACCAACATCACCTGCCAGCTATGCCTGAACCACTTGGCGAACATCATGGAAACACCTGTCGGGCCGGCCGGAACCACCTCTCAGACGTGCCAGAACCATGTGCCTGAGATGCCGGAACCACACCCCGAACAGACCGAAACCACCTGCCAGACCCGCCTGAACCACCTGCCGAGCACGCCGGAACCACCTACTCGACTCACCGGAACCACCTACCTGACACGCCAAAATCACCTGCCGGGTATGCCAGAGCCACTTGGTGGACACTCCGGCATCATCTGCCGGACATGCCAGAACCAGCTCTCAGACACACCAGAACCACGTGCCGGACACGCCGGAAGCACCTGCTGAGCATGCCTGAGCCACATGCTCGACTTGCAAAACACACCTGCCAGACACGCCAAAATCACCTGCCGGGTATGCCAGAACCACGTTTCGGACACTCAGGAATCACCTGTCGGTCATGCCGGAACCACCTCTCAGACGTGCCAGAACCTCGTGCCGGACACGCCAGAACCACCTGCCGGACAGACCGGAACCACCTGCCGGACACGCCGGAACCACCGGCTCGACTCGCCGGAACCACCGCCGGACATGCAAAATCACCTGCCAGCTATGCCAGAACCACTTGGCGAACACTCGGGAATCACCTGCCGGGCATGCCGGAACCACCTCTCAGACTTGCCAGAACCATGTTCCGGACACGCCGGTACCACCTGCCGAGTATGCCGGAAACACCTGATCAACTCCACAGAACCACCTGCTGGAAACGCCAGAATCAGCTGCCGGCTATGCAAGAACCACTCGGCAGACACTCCGGAATCACATGTCAGGCATTCCGGAACCACCTCTCAGAGGTGCCAGAACCACATGCCGGACACTCCGGAATCACCTGCCGGGCATGCTGGAACCACCTCTCAGAGGTGCCAGAACCACATGCCGGACACTCCGGAATCACCTGCCGGGCGTGCCGGAACCATCTCTCAGACGTGCCACAACCATGTGCCGAAGAGACCAGAAGCACCTGCCGAGCTCGCCGGAAGCACCTGCTGGACATGCTGGAACCACCTGCCTCACAGGCCAAAATCATATGCCGGCTACGTCAAAACCACTTGGTGGACACTCCAGAATGACCTTGCGGGCATGTCGGAACCACGTCATGGACAGACGGCAAACACCTGCCGGGCCTGCCGGAACCACCTGCTGAACACGCCGGAACCACCTGCTCGACTCACCAGAGCCACCTGCCGGACAAATCAGAAACACCTGCGGGGTACGCCAGAACCACTTTGAGGACTCTCCGGGATCACCTGCCGGGCATGCCGGAACCACCTCTCAGACGTGCCAGAACCATGTGCTGGAGACTCCGGAATCACCTGACGGCCATGCCGGAACCATCTCTCAGATGTGCCAGAACCATGTTCCGGACACGCCGGTACCACCTGCCGAGCTCGCCGGAACCACCTGCTGGACACGGCAAAATCACCTGCCGGCTACACCAGAACCACTCGGCAGACACTCCGGAATCACATGTCTGGCATTCCGGAACCACCTCTCAGAGGTGCCAGAACCACATGCCGGACACTCCGGGATCACCTGCCGGGCATGCCGGAACCACCTCTCAGACGTGCCAGAACCATGTGCCGGACACGCCGCAACCACCAGCCGAGTATGCCGGAACCACCTGCTCCACTCCCCAGAACCACCTGCTGAACACGCCAAAATCACCTGCCGGCTACGCCAGAACCACTCGGCAGACACTCCGGAACCACCTCCAGGACAGACCAGAACCACCTGCCGGACACGCCGGGACCACCTGCTTGACTCGCCAGAACCACCTGCCGGACACGCCAGAATCACCAGCCGGCTACGCCACAACCACTTGTCGGACACTCCGGAATCACCTGCCGGGCATGCTGGAACCACCTCTCAGTGGTGCCACAGCCACATGCAGGAGACGGCGGTAGCACCTGCCGAGAATGCCGGAAGTTCCTGATCCACTCCCCAGAACCACCTGCCGGACATGCCAAAATCACCTGCCGGCTACACCACAACCATTTGGGAACACTTCGGAATCACCTGCCGGGCTGGCTGGAACCACCTGCCGGTCACGCCAACATCACCTGCCAGCTATGCCTGAACCACTTGGCGAACACCATGGAAACACCTGTCGGGCCGGCCGGAACCACCTCTCAGACGTGCCAGAACCATGTGCCTGAGACGCCGGAACCACACCCCGAACAGACCGAAACCACCTGCCACACCCGCCTGAACCACCTGCCGAGCACGCCGGAACCACCTACTTGACTCGCCGGAACCACCTACCTGACACGCCAAAATCACCTGCCGGGTATGCCAGAGCCACTTGGTGACACTCCGGAATCATCTGCCGGACATGCCAGAACAACCAGCTCGACTCGCCGGAACCACCGCCGGACATGCAAAATCACCTGCCGGCTACGCCAGAACCACTTGGTGAACACTCCGGAATCACCTTCCGGGCATGCCGGAACCACCTCTCAGACTTGCCAGAACCATGTTCCGGACACGCCGGTACCACCTGCCGAGTATGCCGGAACCACCTGCTCCACTCCCCAGAACCACCTGCTGGACCCGCCAGAATCAGCTGCCGGCTATGCCAGAACCACTCGGCAGACACTCCGGAACCACCTGCCGGGCATGCCGGAACCACCTCTCAGAGGTGCCAGAACCACATGCCGGAGACTCAGGAATCACCTGCCGGGCATGCCGGAACCATCTCTCAGAGGTGCCAGAACCACATGCCGGACACTCCGGAATCACCTGCCGGGCGTGCCGGAAACATCTCTCAGACATGCCACAACCACGTGCCGAAGAGACCAGAAGCACCTGCCGAGCTCGCCGGAACCACCTGCTAGGCATGCCGGATCCACCTGCCTCACAGGCCAAAATCATATGCCGGCTACGCCAAAACCACTTGGTTGACACTCCAGAATCACCCTGCGGGCATGCCGAAACCACGTCATGCACAGACGGCAAACACCTGCCGGACCTGCCGGAACCACCTGCCGAGCACGCCGCAAACACCTGCTCGACTCACCAGAGCCACCAGCCGGACACATCAGAAACACCTGCGGGGTACACCAGAACCACTTGGAGGACTCTCCGGGATCACCTGCCAGGCATTCCGGCACCAGCTCTCAGACGTGCCAGAACCATGTGCCAGACAGGCCGCAACCACCTGCCGAGTATACCTGAACCACCTGATCCACTCCCCAGAACCACCTGCTGGACACGCCAAAATCACCTGCCAGCTACGCCAGAACCACTTGGCGAACACTCCGGAATCACCTGCCGGGCATGCCGGAACCAGCTCTCAGAGATGCCAGAACCACATGCCGGAGACTCCGGAATCAGCTGCCGGGCATGCCGGAACCATCTCTCAGATGTGCCAGAACCATGTTCCGGACACGCCGGTACCATCTGCCGAGCTCGCCGGAACCACCTGCTGGACACGCCAAAATCACCTGCCGGCTACACCAGAACCACTCGGCAGACACTCCGGAATCACATGTCAGGCATTCTGGAACCACCTCTCAGAGGTGCCAAAACCACATGCCGGACACTCCAGGATCACCTGCCAGGCATGCCAGAACCACCTCTCAGACGTGCCAGAACCACATGCCGGAGACTCCGGGATCACCTGCCGGGCATGCCGGAACCACATCTCAGAGGTGCCAGAACCACATGCCGGAAACTCCGGAATCACCTGAAGGGCGTGCCGGAACCATCTCTCAGACGTGCCACAACCACGTGCCGAAGAGACCAGAAGCACCTGCCGAGCTTGCCAGAACCACCTGCTGGACATGCCGGAACCACCGGCCTCACAGGCCAAAATCACATGCCGGCTACGCCAAAACCACTTGGTGGACACTCCAGAATCAACTTGCGGGCATGCCGGAACCACGTCACGGACAGACGGCAAACACCTGCCGGACCTGCCGCAACCACCTCCCGAGCACGCCGGAAACACCTGCTCGACTCACCAGAGCCACCTGCCGGACACATCAGAAACACCAGCGGGGTACGCCAGAACCACTTGGAGGACTCTCCGGGATCACCTGCCGGGCATGCCGGAACCACCTCTCAGACGTGCCAGAACCATGTGCCGGACACGCTGCAACCACCTGCCGAGTATGCCGGAACCACCTGCTCCACTCCCCAGAACCACCTGCTGGACACGCCAAAATCACCTGCCGGCTACGCCAGAACCACTCGGCAGACACTCCGGAACCACCTCCAGGACAGACCGGAACCACCTGCCGGACACGCCGGGACCACCTGCTTGACTCGCCAGAACCACCTGCCGGACACGCCAGAATCACCAGCCGGCTACGCCACAACCACTTGTCGGACACTCCGGAATCACCTGCCGGGCATGCTGGAACCACCTCTCAGAGGTGCCACAGCCACATTCCGAGAATGCCGGAAGTTCCTGATCCGCTCCCCAGAACCACCTGCTGGACACGCCAAAATCACCTGCCGGCTACGCCAGAACCACTTGGCGGACACTCCAGAATCACCTGCCGGGCATGCCAGCACAACCTCTCCGAAGTGCCAGAAGCACGTGCCGGACAGGCCGGAACCATCTCCCAGACAGACCGGAAACACAGGAAACACTTGCCGGAACCACATGTTTGACTCACCGGTCCCACCTGCTGGACACGCCAAAATCACCTGCCCGCTACACCAGAACCGCTTGGTGGACAAGTCGGAATCACGTGAAGTGCATGCCGACGCAACCTCTCAGACGTGCGAGGACCTCGTGCCGGACAGCCCAAAACCACATGATGGACAGACCGGAACCACCTGACTAACACGCCGGAAGCACCGGCTCGACTCGCCGGAACCATTGCCGGACATGCAAAATCACCTGCCGGCTACGGCAGAACCACTTGGCGAACACTCGGGAATCACCTGCCGGGCATGGCGGAACCACCTCTCAGACATGCTGGAACCACATGCCAATGACACCGGAAGCACCTGCCGAGCACGCCAGAGCCACCTGCTCGACTAGCCAAAAACACATGCTGGACACGCCAAAATCACCTGCCGGCTACGCCACAACCATTTGGTGAACACTTCGGAATCACCTGCCGGGCTGGCTGGAACCACCTGCCGGTCACGCCAACATCACCTGCCAGCTATGCCAGAACCACTTGGCGAACACCATGGAAACACCTGTCGGGCCGGCCGGAACCACCTCTCAGACGTGCCAAAACCATGTGCCTGAGATGCCGGAACCACACCCCGAACAGACCGAAACCACCTGCCACACCCGCCTGAACCACCTGCCGAGCACGCCGGAACCACCTACTCGACTCGCCGGAACCACCTACCTGACACGCCAAAATCACCTGCCGGGTATGCCAGAGCCACTTGGTGGACACTCCGGAATCATCTGCCGGACATGCCAGAACCAGCTCTCAGACACACCAGAACCACGTGCCGGACACGCCGGAAGCACCTGCTGAGCATGCCTGAGCCACATGCTCGACTTGCAAGAAACACCTGCCAGACACGCCAAAATCACCTGCCGGGTACACCAGAACCACGTGGCGGACACTCCGGAATCACCTGTCGGACATGCCGGAACCACCTCTCAGACGTGCCAGAACCTCGTGCCGGACACCCCAGAACCACCTGCCGGACAGACCGGAACCACCTGCCGGACACGCCGGAACCACCTGCTCGACTAGCCAGAACCACCGCCGGACATGCAAAATCACCTGCCGGCTACGCCAGAACCACTTGGTGAACACTCCGGAATCGCCTTCCGGGCATGCCGGAACCACCTCTCAGACTTGCCAGAACCATGTTCCGGACACGCCGGTACCACCTGCCGAGTATGCCGGAACCACCTGATCCACTCCCCAGAACCACCTGCTGGACACGCCAGAATCAACTGCCGGCTATGCCAGAACCACTCGGCTGACACTCTGGAACCACCTGCCCGGCATGCCAGAACCACCTCTCAGAGGTGCCAGAACCACATGCCGGAGACTCAGGAATCACCTTCCGGGCATGCCGGAACCATCTCTCAGAGGTGCCAGAACCACATGCCGGACACTCCGGAATCACCTGCCGGGCGTGCTGGAAACATCTCTCAGACGTGCCACAACCACGTGCCGAAGAGACCAGAAGCACCTGCCGAGCTCGCCGGAACCACCTGCTGGACATGCCGGAACCACCTGCCTCACAGGCCAAAATCATATGCCGGCTACGCCAAAACCACTTGGTGGACACTCCAGAATCACCTTGCGGGCATGCCAGAACCACGTCATGGACAGATGGCAAACACCAGCCGGATCTGCCGGAACCACCTGCCGAGCACGCCGGAACCACCTGCTCGACTCACCAGAGCAACCTGCTGGACACATCATAAACACCTGTGGGGTACGCCAGAACCACTTGGAGGACTCTCCGGGATCACCTGCCTGGCATGCAGGAACCACCTCTCAGACGTGCCAGAAGCATGTGCCGGACACGCCGCAACCACCTGCCGAGTATGCCAGAACCACCTGCTCCACTCCCCAGAACCACCTGCTGGACACGCCAAAATCACCTGCCGGCTACGCCAGAACCACTCGGCAGACACTCCGGAACCACCTCCAGGACAGACCGGAACCACCTGCCGGACACGCCGGGACCACCTGCTTGACTCTCCAGAACCACCTGCCGGACACGCCAGAATCACCCGCCGGCTACGCCAGAACCACTCGGCAGACACTCCGGAACCACCTGCCGGGCATGCCGGAACCACCTCTCAGAGGTGCCAGAACCACATGCCGGACACTCAGGAATCACCTGCCGGGCATGCCGGAATCACATCTCAGACGTGCCACCACCACGTGCCGAAGAGACCAGAAGCACCTGCCGAGCTCGCCGGAACCACCTGCTAGACATGCTGGAACCACCTGCCTCACAGGCCAAAATCATATGCCGGCTACGCCAAAACCACTTGGTGGACACTCCAGAATCAACTTGCGGGCATGCCGGAACCACGTCATGGACAGACGGCAAACACCTGCCGGACCTGCCGGAACCACCTGCCGAGGACGCCGGAACCACCGGCTCGACTCGCCGGAACCATTGCCGGACATGCAAAATCACCTGCCGGCTACGGCAGAACCACTTGGCGAACACTCGGGAATCACCTGCCGGGCATGGCGGAACCACCTCTCAGACATGCCGGAACCACATGCCAATGACACCGGAAGCACCTGCCGAGCACGCCAGAGCCACCTGCTCGACTCGCCAAAACCACATGCTGGACACGCCAAAATCACCTGCCGGCTACGCCACAACCATTTGGTGAACACTTCGGAATGACCTGCCGGGCTGGCTGGAACCACCTGCCGGTCACGCCAACATCACCTGCCAGCTATGCCAGAACCACTTGGCGAACACCATGGAAACACCTGTCGGGCCGGCCGGAACCACCTCTCAGACGTGCCAGAACCATGTGCCTGAGATGCCGGAACCACACCCCCAACAGACCGAAACCACCTGCCAGACCCGCCTGAGCCACCTGCCGAGCACGCCGGAAACACCTACTCGACTCGCTGGAACCACCTACCTGACACGCCAAAATCACCTGCCGGGTATGCCAGAGCCACTTGGTGGACACTCCGGAATCATCTGCTGGACATGCCAGAACCAGCTCTCAGACACACCAGAACCACGTGCTGGACACGCCGGAAGCACCTGCTGAGCATGCCTGAGCCACATGCTCGACTTGCAAGAAACACCTGCCAGACACGCCAAAATCACCTGCCGGGTACGCCAGAACCACGTGGCGGACACTCCGGAATCACCTGTTGGTCATGCCGGAACCACCTCTCAGACGTGCCAGAACCTCGTGCCGGACACGCCAGAACCACCTGCCGGACAGACCGGAACCACCGTCCGGACACGCCGGAACCACCGGCTCTACTTGCCGGAACCAACGCCGGACATGCAAAATCACCTGCCGGCTATGCCAGAACCACTTGGCGAACACTCCGGAATCACCTTCCGGGCATGCGGGAACCACCTCTCAGACTTGCCAGAACTATGTTCCAGACACGCCGGTACCACCTGCCGAGTATGCCGGAACCACCTGATCCACTCCCCAGAACCACCTGCTGGACACACCAGAATCACCTGCCGGCTACGCCAGAACCACTCGGCAGACACTCCGGAACCACCTGCCGGGCATGCCGGAACCACCTCTCAGAGGTGCCAGAACCACATGCCGGACACTCCGGAATCACCTGCCGGGCATGCCTGAACCATCTCTCAGACGTGCCAGAACCATCTTCCGGACACGCCGGTACCACCTGCCGAGCTCGCCGGAAACACCTGCTGGACACGCCAAAATCACCTGCCGGCTACGCCAGAACCACTCGGCAGACACTCTGGAACCACCTCCAGGACAGACCGGAACCACCTGCTGGACACGCCAAAATCATCTGCCGGCTATGCAAGAACCACTCGGCAGACACTCCGGAATCACATGTCAGGCATTCCGGAACCACCTCTGAGATGTGCCAGAACCACATGCCGGAAACTCCGGAATCATCTGAAGGGCGTGCCGGAACCATCTCTCAGACGTGCCACAACCACGTGCCGAAGAGACCAGAAGCACCTGCCGAGCTCGCCAGAACCACCTGCTAGACATGCCGGAACCACCTGCCTCACAGGCCAAAATCATATGCCGGCTAAGCCAAAACCACTTGGTGGAGACTCCAGAATCACCTTGCGGGCATGCCAGAACCACGTCATGCACAGACGGCAAACACCTGCCGGACCTGCCGCAAACACCTGCCGAGCACGCCGGAAACACCTGCTCGACTCACCAGAGCCTCCAGCCGGACACATCAGAAACACCCGCGGGGTACGCCAGAACCACTTGGAGGACTCTCCGGGATCACCTGCCGGGCATGCCGGAACCACCTCTCTGACGTGCCAGAACCATGTGTCGGACACGCCGCAACCACCTGCCGAGTATGCTGGAACCACCTGCTCCACTCCACAGAACCAACTGCTCGACGTGCCAAAATCACCTGCCGGCTACGCCAGAACCACTCGGCAGACTCTCCGGAACCACCTCCAGGACAGACTGGAACCACCTGCTGGACACGCCGGGACCATCTGCTTGACTCGCCAGAACCACCTGCCGGACACGCCAGAATCACCAGCCGGCTACGCCACAACCAGTTGTCGGACACTACGGAATCACCTGTCGGGCATGCTGGAACCACGCTCAGAGGTGCCACAGCCACATGCAGGAGACGGCGGTAGCACCTGGGGAGAATGGCGGAAGTTCCTGATCCACTCCCCAGAACCACCTGCCGGACACGCCAAAATCAGCGGCAAGCTACGCCAGAACCACTTGGCGGACACTCCAGGATCACCTGCCGGGCATGCCAGCACAACCTCTCCGAAGTGCCAGAAGCACGTGCCGGACAGGCCGGAACCATCGCCCGGACAGACCGGAAACACAGGAAACACTTGCCAGAACCACCTGCTTGACTCACCGGTCCCACCTGCCGGACACGCCAAAATCACCTGCCCGCTACACCAGAACCGCTTGGTGGACAAGCCGGAATCACGTGAAGTGCATGCCGACACAACCTCTCAGACGTGCCAGAACCTCATGCCGGACACACCAGAACCACATTCTGGACAGACCGGAACCACCTGAGGGACACGCCGGAACCACCGGCTCGACTCGCCGGAACCATTGCCGGACATGCAAAATCACCTGCCGGCTACGGCAGAACCACTTGGCGAACACTCGGGAATCACCTGCCGGGCATGGCAGAACCACCTCTCAGACATGCCCGAACCACATGCCAATGACACCGGAAGCACCTGCCAAGCACTCCAGAGCCACCTGCTCGACTCGCCAAAACCACCTGCTGGACACACCAAAATCACCTGCCGGCTACGCCACAACCATTTGGTGAACACTTCGGAATCACCTTCCGGGCTGGCTGGAACCACCTGGCGGTCACGCCAACATCACCTGCCAGCTATGCCAGAACCACTTGGCGAACACCATGGAAACACCTGTCGGGCCGGCCGGAACCACCTCTCAGACGTGCCAGAACCATGTGCATGAAATGCCGGAACCACACCCCGAACAGACC
Source organism: Equus caballus (assembly GCF_041296265.1). Lineage (NCBI taxonomy): Eukaryota > Metazoa > Chordata > Mammalia > Perissodactyla > Equidae > Equus > Equus caballus. The sequence goes on from NC_091710.1 coordinate 2,496,396, forward strand.
GAAACCACCTGCCAGACCCGCCTGAACCACCTGCCGAGCACGCCGGAACCACCTACTCGACTCGCCGGAACCACCTACCTGACACGCCAAAATCACCTGCCGGGTATGCCAGAGCCACTTGGTGGACACTCCGGAATCATCTGCCGGACATGCCAGAACCAGCTCTCAGACACACCAGAACCACATGCCGGACACGCCGGAAGCACCTGCTGAGCATGCCTGAGCCACATGCTCAACTTGCAAGAAACACCTGCCAGACACGCCAAAATCACCTGCCGGGTACGCCAGAACCACGTGGCGGACACTCCGGAATCACCTGTCGGGCATGCCGGAACCACCTCTCAGACGTGCCAGAACCTCGTGCCGGACACGCCAGAACCACCTGCTGGACAGACCGGAACCACCTGCCGGACACGCCGGAACCGCCGTCTCGACTCGCCCGAACCACCGCCGGACATGCAAAATCACCTGCCGGCTACGCCAGAACCACTTGGTGAACACTCCGGAATGACCTTCCGGGCATGCCGGAACCACCGCTCAGACTTGCCAGAACCATGTTCCGGACACGCCGGTACCACCTGACGAGTATGCCGGAACCACCTGGTCCACTCCCCAGAACCACCTGCTGGACACGCCAGAATCACCTGCCGGCTATGCCAGAACCACTTGGCGAACACTCCGGAATCACCTGCCGGGCATGCCGGAACCATCTCTCAGATGTGCCAGAACCATGTTCCGGACACGCCGGTACCACCTGCCTAGTATGCCGGAACCACCTGCTCCACTCCCCAGAACCACCTGCTGGACACGCCAAAATCACCTGCCGGCTACGCCAGAACCGCTCGGCAGACACTCTGGAACCACCTCCAGGACAGACCGTAACCACCTGCCGGACACGCCGGGACCACCTGCTTGACTCGCCAGAACCACCTGCCGGACACGCCAGAATCACCAGCCGGCTATGCCACAACCACTTGTCGGGCACTCCGGAATCACCGGCCGGGCATGCTTTAACCACCTCTCCGAGGTGCCACAGCCACATGCAGGAGACGGCGGTAGCACCTGCCGAGAATTCCGGAAGTTCCTGATCCACTCCGCGGAACCAGCTGCCGGACACTCCAAAATGACCTGCCGGGTACGCCAGAACCACTTGGCGGACACTCCAGAATCACCTGCCGGGCATGCCAGCACAACCTCTCCGAAGTGCCAGAAGCACGTGCTGGACAAGCCGGAACCATCTCCCGGACAGACCGGAAACACAGGAAACACTCGCCGGAACCACCTGCTTGACTCACCGGTCCCACCTGCCGGACACGCCAAAATCACCTGCCCGCTACACCGGAACCACTTGGTGGACAAGCCGGAATCACGTGACGTGCATGCCGACACAACCTCTCAGACGTGCCAGAACCTCGTGCCGGACACCCCAGAACCACCTGCTGGACAGACCGGAACCACCTGCCGGACACGACGGAACCACCGGCTCGACTCGCCGGAACCATTGCCGAACATGCAAAATCACCTGCCGGCTACGGCAGAACCACTTGGCGAACACTCGGGAATCACCTGCCGGGCATGCCGGAACCACCTCTCATACTTGCCAGAACCATGTTCCGGACACGCCGGTACCACCTGCCAAGTATGCCGGAACCACCTGATCCACTCCCCAGAACCACCTGCTGGACACGCCAGAATCACCTGCCGGCTACGCCAGAACCACTCGGCAGACACTCCGGAATCACCTGCCGGACATGCCGGAACCACCTCTCAGAGGTGCCAGAACCACATGCCGGACACTCCGGAATCACCTCCCGGGCTTGCCGGAAACATCTCTCAGACGTGCCACAACCACACGCCGAAGAGACCAGAAGCACCTGCCGAGCTCGCCGGAACCACCTGCTAGACATGCTGGAACCACCTGCCTCACAGGCCAAAATCATATGCCGGCTACGCCAAAACCACTTGGTGGACACTCCAGAATCAACTTGCGGGCATGCCGGAACCACGTCTTGGACAGACGGCAAACACCTGCCGGACCTGCCGGAACCACCTGCCGAGCACGCCGGAGCCACCTGCTCGACTCACCAGAGCCACCAGCCGGACACATCAGAAACACCTGCGGGGTACGCCAGAACCACTTGGAGGACTCTCCGTGATCACCTGAGAGGCATGCCGGAACCACCTCTCAGACGTGCCAGAACCATGAGCCGGACACGCCTCAACCACCTGCCGAGTATACCGGAACCACCTGATCCACTCCCCAGAACCACCTGCCGGACATGCCAAAATCAGCTGCCGGCTACGCCAGAAACACTTGGCGGACACTCCAGGATCACCTGCCGGGCATGCCAGCACAACCTCTCCAAAGTGCCAGAAGCACGTGCCGGACAGGCCGGAACCATCTCCCGGACAACCGGAAACACAGGAAACACTCGCCAGAACCACCTGTTTGACTCACCGGTCCCACCTGCCGGACACGCCAAAATCACCTGCCCGCTACACCAGAACCGCTTGGTGGACAAGCCGGAATCACGTGAAGTGCATGCCGACACAACCTCTCAGACGTGCCAGAACCTCGTGCCGGACACCCCAGACCCACATGCTGGACAGACCGGAACCACCTGCCTGACACGCCGGAACCACCGGCTCGACTCGCCGGAACCATTGCCGGACATGCAAAATCACCTGCCGGCTACGGCAGAACCACTTGGCGAACACTCGGGAATCACCTGTCGGGCATGGCGGAACCACCTCTCAGACATGCCGGAACCACATGCCAATGACACCGGAAGCACCTGCCGAGTTCGCCAGAACCACCTGCTCGACTCGCCAAAACCACATGCTGGACACGCCAAAATCACCTGCCGGCTACGCCACAACAATTTGGTGAACACTTCGGAATGACCTGCAGGGCTGGCTGGAACCAACTGGCGGTCACGCCAACATCACCTGCCAGCTATGCCAGAACCACTTGGCGAACACCATGGAAACACCTGTCGGGCCGGCCGGAACCACCTCTCAGACGTGCCAGAACCATGGGCATGAGATGCCGGAACCACACCCCGAACAGACCGAAACCACCTGCCAGACCCGTCTGAACAACCTGCCGAGCACGCCGGAGCCACCTGCCTGACATGCCCAAATCACCAGCCGGGTATGCCAGAACCACTTGGCGGACACTCCGGAATCATCTGCCGGACATGCCGGAACCAGCTCTCAGACACACCAGAACCACGTGCCGGAGACGCCGGAAGCACCTGCCGAGCATGCCGGAGCCACCTGCTCGACTCGCCAGAAACACCTGCCGGACACGCCAAAATCACCTGCCGGGTACGCCAGAACCACCTGGCGGACACTCCGAAATCACCTGTCGCGCATGCCGGAACCACCTCTCAGACGTGCCGGAAGCACGTGCCGGACACGCCGGAATCACCTACCGGACAGACCGGAACCACCTGCCGAGCACGCCGGAGCCACCTGTTCGACTCGCTGGAACCACCTGCCGGACAGGCCAATATCAACTGCTGGCTATGCCAGAACCACCTGGGGGACGGTCCGGAATCACCTGCCAGCCATGGTGGAACCACCTCTCAGACGTACCAGAACCACCTGCCGGAGAAGTTCGAAACACGTCCTGGACAGTCTGGAACCACCTGCCGGCCAAGCCTGAACCACCTGCCAAGCACAACGGAACAACCTGCCAGACACGCCAAAATCACCTGCGTGTTATGCCAGAACCACTTGGAGCACTCTCTGGGATGACCTGCCGGGCATGCCGGAACCACCTCTCAGAAGTGCCAGAACCATGTGGCGGACAGTCCGGAATCACCTGTTGGGCATGCGCAACCACCTCTGAGACGTACCAGAACCACGTGCCGTGCACGCCGGAACCACCTACAGGACAGACCGGAATCAACTTTTGGGCATGCCGGAACCACCTGTCAGATGTGCCAGAAACACGTGCCTAGACGCCGCAAGCACCTGCCAAGCACGTCGCAACCACCTGCTCAACTCGCCTGAACCACCTGCCGGACATGCCAAAATCACCAGCCGACTATGCCAGAACCACTTGGCGAACACTCCGGAATCATCTGCCGGACATGCCGGAACCAGCTCTCAGACACACCAGAACCACGTGCCGGAGACGCCGGAAGCACCTGCCGAGCATGCCGGAGCCACCTGCTCGACTCGCCAGAAACACCTGCAGGACACGCCAAAATCACCTGCCGGGTACGCCAGAACCACCTGGCGGACACTCCGAAATCACCTGTCGCGCATGCCGGAACCACCTCTCAGACGTGCCGGAAGCACGTGCCGGACACGCCGGAATCACCTACCGGACAGACCGGAACCACCTGCCGAGCACGCTGGAGCCACCTGTTCGACTCGCTGGAACCACCTACGGGACAGACCGGAATCACCTGCCGGGCATGCCGGAACCACCTCTCAGACGTGCCAGAACCATGTGGCGGACAGTCCGGAATCACCTGTTGGACATGCGCAACCACCTCTGAGACGTACCAGAACCACATGCCGTGCAGGCTGGAACCACCTACCGGACAGACCGGAATCACCTTTCGGGCATGCCGGAACCACCTGTCAGATGTGCCAGAAACACGTGCCAGAGAAGCCGGAAGCACCTGCCAAGCACGTCGCAACCACCTGCTCAACTCGCCTGAACCTCCTGCCGGACATGCCAAAATCACCTGCCGACTATGCCAGAACCACTTGGCGAACACTCCGGAATCACCTGCCGTGCATGCCAGAACCACTTCTCAGATATGCCAGAACCACGTGCCAATGACCCCGGAAGCACCAGCCGAGCACGCCGGAACCACCTGCTCGACTCGCCAGAACCACCTGCCGATCACGCAAAAATCACCTGCCGGCTACGCCACAACCAGTTGGTGAACACTTTGGAATCACCTGCCAGGCTTGCTGGAACCACCTGCCAGTCATGCCAAAATCACCTGCCAACTACGCCAGAACCACTTGGCGGACACTCCGGAATCATCTGCCGGACATGCCGGAACCAGCTCTCAGACACACCAGAACCAAGTGCCGGAGACGCCGGAAGCACCTGCCGAGCATGCCGGAGCCACCTGCTCGACTCGCCACAAACACCTGCCGGACACGCCAAAATCACCTGCCGGGTACGCCAGAACCACCTGGCGGACACTACGGAATCACCTGCCGCGCATGCCGGAACCACCTCTCAGACGTGCCGGAAGCACGTGCCGGAAACGCCGGAAACACCTACCGGACAGACCGGAACCACCTGCCAAGAACGCCGGAGCCACCTGTTCGACTCGCTGGAACCACCTGCCGGACAGGCCAATATCAACTGCTGGCTATGCCAGAACCACCTGGGGGACAGTCCGGGATCACCTGCCAGCCATGGCGGAACCACCTCTCAGACGTACCAGAACCACCTGCCGGAGAAGCTGGAAACACGTCCTGGACAGACTGGAACCACGTGACGGCCATGCCTGAACCACCTGCCGAGCACAGCGGAACCACCTGCCGGACACGCCAAAATCACCTGCGGGCTACGCCAGAACCACTTGGACGACTCTCCGAAATGACCTGCCGGGCATGTTGGAACCACCTCTCAGACGTGCCAGAAGCACGTGGCGGACAGTCCGGAATCACCCGTTGGGAATACGCAACCACCTCTGACACGTACCAGAACCACGTGCCGTGCACGCCGGAACCACCTACCGGACAGACCGGAATCAACTTTTGGGCATGCCGGAACCACCAGTCAGATGTGCCAGAAACACGTGCCGGAGACGCCGGAAGCACCTGCCGAGCACGTCGCAAGCACCTGCTCAACTCGCCTGAACCACCTGCCGGACACGCCAAAATCACCTGCCCGCTACACCAGCACCACTTCGGGGACAAGCCGGAATCACGTGAGGGGCATGCCGGCACAGCCTCTCAGACTGAACCTCGTGCCGGACACCACAGAACCACCTGCCGGACAGACCGGAACCACCTGCCGGACACGCCGGAACCACCGGCTCGACCCGCCGGAACGACCGCTGGACATGCAAAATCACCTGCTGGCTACGCCGGAAACACTTGGCGAACACTCCGGAATCACCTGCCGGGCATGCCGGAACCACCTCTCAGATATGCCAGAACCACGTGCCAATGACCCCGCAAGCACCTGCCGAGCACGCCGGAACCACCTGCTCGACTCGCCAGAACCACCTGCCGGACACGCAAAAATCACCTGCCGGCTACGCCACAACCAGTTGGGGAACACTTCGGAATCACCTGCCGGGCTTGCTGGAACCACCTGCCGGTCATGCCCAAATCACCTGCCAACTACGCCAGTACCACTTGGCGGACACTGTGGAAACACCTGTCGGGCCGGCCGGAACCACATCTCAGACGTGCCAGAACCATGTGCATGAGATGCTGGAACCACACCCCGAACAGACGGAAAACACCGGCCAGACCCGTCTGAACAACGTGCCGAGCACGCCGGAGCCACCTGCTCGACTCGCCGGAACCACCTACCTGACATGCCCAAATCACCAGCCGGGTATGCCAGAACCACTTGGCGGACACTCCGGAATCATCTGCTGGACATGCCGGAACCAGCTCTCAGACACACCAGAACCACGTGCCGGAGACGCCGGAAGCACCTGCCGAGCATGCTGGAGCCACCTGCTCGACTCGCCAGAAACACCTGCCGGACACGCCAAAATCACCTGCCGGGTACGCCAGAACCACCTGGCGGACACTCCGAAACCACCTGTCGCGCATGCCGGAACCACCTCTCAGACGTGCCGGAAGCACGTGCCGGACACGCCGGAATCACCTACCGGACAGACCGGAACCACCTGCCGAGCACGCCGGAGCCACCTGTTCGACTCGCTGGAACCACCTGCCGGACAGGCCAATATCAACTGCTGGCTATGCCAGAACCACCTGGGGGACGGTCCGGAATCGCCTGCCAGCCATGGCAGAACCACCTCTCAGACGTACCAGAACCACCTGCCGGAGAAGCTGGAAACACGTCCTGGACAGTCTGGAACCACCTGCCGGCCAAGCCTGAACCACCTGCCAAGCACAACGGAACAACCTGCCAGACACGCCAAAATCACCTGCGTGTTATGCCAGAACCACTTGGAGGACTCTCTGGGATGACCTGCCGGGCATGCCGGAACCACCTCTCAGACGTGCCAGAACCATGTGGCGGACAGTCCGGAATCACCTGTTGGGCATGCACAAGCACCTCTGAGACGTACCAGAACCATATGCCGTGCAGGCTGGAACCACCTACCGGACAGACCGGAATCACCTTTCGGGCATGCCGGAACCACCTGTCAGATGTGCCAGAAACACGTGCCGGAGACGCCGGAAGCACCTGCCAAGCACGTCGCAACCACCTGCTCAACTCGCCCGAACCACCTGCCGGACATGCCAAAATCACCTGCCGACTATGCCAGAACCACTTGGCGAACACTCCGGAATCACTTGCCGGGCATGCAGGAACCACCTCTCAGACATGCCAGAACCCCGTGCCAATGACCCCGGAAGCACCAGCCGAGCACGCCGGAACCACCTGCTCGACTCGCCAGAACCACCTGCCGATCACGCAAAAATCACGTGCCGGCTACGCCACAACCAGTTGGTGAACACTTTGAAATCACCTGCCAGTCTTGCTTGAACCACCTGCCAGTCATGCCAAAATCACCTGCCAACTACGCCAGAACCGCTTGGCGGACACTGCGGAAACACCTGTCGGGCCGGCTGGAACCACATCTCAGACGTGCCAGAAACGTGGTCATGAGATGCTGGAACCACACCCCGAACAGACGGATACCACCTGCCAGAACCGCCTGAACCACCTGCTGAGCACGCCGGAACCACCTGCTCGACTCACCGGTACCACCTCCCTGACACGCCAAAATCACCTGCTGGGTATGCCAGAACCACTTGGCGGACACTCCGGAATCATCTGCCGGACATGCCGGAACCAGCTCTCAGACACAACAGAACCAAGTGCCGGAGACGCCGGAAGCACCTGCCGAGAATGCCGGAGCCACCTGCCCGACTCGCCAGAAACACCTGCCGGACACGCCAAAATCACCTGCCGGGTACGCCAGAACCACCTGGCGGACACTACGGAATCACCTGCCGCGCATACCGGAACCACCTCTCAGACGTGCCGGAAGCACGTGCCGGACACGCCGGAAGCACCTACCGGACAGACCGGAACCACCTGCCAAGAACGCCGGAGCCACCTGTTCGACTCGCTGGAACCACCTGCCGGACAGGCCAATATCAACTGCTGGCTATGCCAGAACCACCTGGGGGACAGTCCGGGTTCACCTGCCAGCCATGGCGGAACCACCTCTCCGACGTACCAGAACCACCTGCCGGAGAAGCTGGAAACACGTCCTGGACAGACTGGAACCACGTGACGACCATGCCTGAACCACCTGCCGAGCACGGCGGAACCACCTGCCGGACACGCCAAAATCACCTGCGGGCTACGCCAGAACCACTTGGACGACTCTCCGAAATGACCTGCCGGGCATGTTGGAACCACCTCTCAGACGTGCCAGAAGCACGTGGCGGACAGTCCGGAATCACCCGTTGGGCATACGCAACCACCTCTGACACGTACCAGAACCACGTGCCGTGCACGCCGGAACCACCTACCGGACAGACCGGAATCAACTTTTGGGCATGCCGGAACCACCAGTCAGATGTGCCAGAAACACGTGCCGGAGACGCCGGAAGCACCTGCCGAGCACGTCGCAACCACCTGCTCAACTCGCCTGAACCACCTGCCGGACACGCCAAAATCACCTGCCCGCTACACCAGCACCACTTCGGGGACAAGCCGGAATCACGTGAGGGGCATGCCGGCACAGCCTCTCAGACTGAACCTCGTGCCGGACACCACAGAACCACCTGCCGGACAGACCGGAACCACCTGCCGGACACGCCGGAACCACCGGCTCGACCCGCCGGAACGACCGCTGGACATGCAAAATCACCTGCCGGCTACGCCGGAAACACTTGGCGAACACTCCTGAATCACCTGCCGGGCATGCAGGAACCACCTCTCAGGTATGCCAGAACCACGTGCCAATGACCCCAGAAGCACCTGCCGTGCACGCCGGAACCACCTGCTCGACTCGCCAGAACCACCTGCCGGACACGCAAAAATCACCTGCCGGCTACGCCACAACCAGTTGGGGAACACTTCGTAATCACCTGCCGGGCTTGCTGGAACCACCTGCCGGTCATGCCAAAATCACCTGCCAACTACGCCAGTACCACTTGGCGGACACTGTGGAAACACCTGTCGGGCCGGCCGGAACCACATCTCAGACGTGCCAGAACCATGTGCATGAGATGCTGGAACCACACCCCGAACAGACGGAAAACACCTGCCAGACCCGTCTGAACAACCTGCCGAGCACGCCGGAGCCACCTGCTCGACTCGCCGGAACCACCTACCTGACATGCCCAAATCACCAGCCGGGTATGCCAGAACCACTTGGCGGACACTCCGGAATCATCTGCCGGACATGCCAGAACCAGCTCTCAGACACACCGGAACCACGTGCCGGAGACGCAGGAAGCACCTGCCGAGCATGCCGGAGCCACCTGCTCGACTCGCCAGAAACACCTGCCGGACACACCAAAATCACCTGCCGGGTACGCCAGAACCACCTGGCGGACACTCCGAAACCACCTGTCGCGCATGCCGGAACCACCTCTCAGACGTGCCGGAAGCACGTGCCGGACACGCCGGAATCACCTACCGGACAGACCGGAACCACCTGCCGAGCACGCCGGAGCCACCTGTTCGACTCGCTGGAACCACCTGCCGGAGAGGCCCATATGAAATGCTGGCTATGCCAGAACCACCTGGGGGACGGTTCGGAATCACCTGCCAGCCATGGCGGAACCACCTCTCAGACGTACCAGAACCACCTGCCGGAGAAGCTGGAAACACGTCCTGGACAGTCTGGAACCACCTGCCGGCCAAGCCTGAACCACCTTCCAAGCACAACGGAACAACCTGCCAGACACGCCAAAATCACCTGCGTGTTATGCCAGAACCACTTGGAGGACTCTCTGGGATGACCTGCCGGGCATGCCGGAACCACCTCTCAGACGTGCCAGAACCATGTGGCGGAGAGTCCGGAATCACCTGTTGGGCATGCACAACCACCTCTGAGACGTACCAGAACCATATGCCGTGCAGGCTGGAACCACCTACCGGACAGACCGGAATCACCTTTCGGGCATGCCGGAACCACCTGTCAGATGTGCCAGAAACACGTGCCGGAGACGCCGGAAGCACCTGCCAAGCACGTTGGAACCACCTGCTCAACTCGCCTGAACCACCTGCCGGACATGCCAAAATCACCTGCCGACTATGCCAGAACCACTTGGCGAACACTCCGGAATCACTTGCCGGGCATGCAGGAACCACCTCTCAGACATGCCAGAACCCCGTGCCAATGACCCCGGAAGCACCAGCCGAGCACGCCGGAACCACCTGCTCGACTCGCCAAAACCACCTGTCGATCACGCAAAAATCACCTGCCGGCTATGCCACAACCAGTTGGTGAACACTTTGGAATCACCTGCCAGGCTTGCTGGAACCACCTGCCAGTCATGCCAAAATCACCTGCCAACTACGCCAGAACCGCTTGGCGGACACTGCGGAAACACCTGTCGGGCCGGCTGGAACCACATCTCAGACGTGCCAGAAACGTGTTCATGAGATGCTGGAACCACACCCCGAACAGACGGAAAACACCTGCCAGAACCGCCTGAACCACCTGCTGAGCACGCCGGAACCACCTGCTCGACTCACCGGTACCACCTCCCTGACACGCCAAAATCACCTGCTGGGTATGCCAGAACCACTTGGCGGACACTCCGGAATCATCTGCCGGACATGCCGGAACCAGCTCTCAGACACACCAGAACCAAGTGCCGGAGACGCCGGAAGCACCTGCCGAGCATGCCGGAGCCACCTGCTCGACTCGCCAGAAACACCTGCCGGACACGCCAAAATCACCTGTCGGGTACGCCAGAACCACCTGGCGGACACTACGGAATCACCTGCCGCGCATGCCGGAACCACCTCTCAGACGTGCCGGAAGCACGTGCCGGACACGCCGGAAACACCTACCGGACAGACCGGAACCACCTGCCAAGAACGCCGGAGCCACCTGTTCGACTCGCTGGAACCACCTGCCGGACAGGCCAATATCAACTGCTGGCTATGCCAGAACCACCTGGGGGACAGTCCGGGATCACCTGCCAGCCATGGCGGAACCACCTCTCAGACGTACCAGAACCACCTGCCGGAGAAGCTGGAAACACGTCCTGGACAGACTGGAACCACGTGACGGCCATGCCTGAACCACCTGCCGAGCACGGCGCAACCACCTGCCGGACACGCCAAAATCACCTGCGGGCTACGCCAGAACCACTTGGACGACTCTCCGAAATGACCTGCCGGGCATGTTGGAACCACCTCTCAGACGTGCCAGAAGCACGTGGCGGACAGTCCGGAATCACCCGTTGGGCATACGCAACCACCTCTGACACGTACCAGAACCACGTGCCGTGCACGCCGGAACCACCTACCGGACAGACCGGAATCAACTTTTGGGCATGCCGGAACCACCAGTCAGATGTGCCAGAAACACGTGCCGGAGACGCCGGAAGCACCTGCCGAGCACGTCGCAACCACCTGCTCAACTCGCCTGAACCACCTGCCGGACACGCCAAAATCACCTGCCCGCTACACCAGCACCACTTCGGGGACAAGCCGGAATCACGTGAGGGGCATGCCGGCACAGCCTCTCAGACTGAACCTCGTGCCGGACACCACAGAACCACCTGCCGGACAGACCGGAACCACCTGCCGGACACGCCGGAACCACCGGCTCGACCCGCCGGAACGACCGCTGGACATGCAAAATCACCTGCCGGCTACGCCGGAAACACTTGGCGAACACTCCTGAATCACCTGCCGGGCATGCAGGAACCACCTCTCAGGTATGCCAGAACCACGTGCCAATGACCCCGGAAGCACCTGCCGTGCACGCCGGAACCACCTGCTCGACTCGCCAGAACCACCTGCCGGACACCCAAAAATCACCTGCCGGCTACGCCACAACCAGTTGGGGAACACTTCGTAATCACCTGCCGGGCTTGCTGGAACCACCTGCCGGTCATGCCAAAATCACCTGCCAACTACGCCAGGACCACTTGGCGGACACTGTGGAAACACCTGTCGGGCCGGCCGGAACCACATCTCAGACGTGCCAGAACCATGTGCATGAGATGCTGGAACCACACCCCGAACAGACGGAAAACACCTGCCAGACCCGTCTGAACAACCTGCCGAGCACGCCGGAGCCACCTGCTCGACTCACCGGAACCACCTACCTGACATGCCCAAATCACCAGCCGGGTATGCCAGAACCACTTGGCGGACACTCCGGAATCATCTGCCGGACATGCCAGAACCAGCTCTCAGACACACCGGAACCACGTGCCGGAGACGCCGGAAGCACCTGCCGAGCATGCCGGAGCCACCTGCTCGACTCGCCAGAAACACCTGCCGGACACGCCAAAATCACCTGCCGGGTACGCCAGAACCACCTGGCGGACACTCCGAAACCACCTGTCGCGCATGCCGGAACCACCTCTCAGACGTGCCGGAAGCACGTGCCGGACACGCCGGAATCACCTACCGGACAGACCGGAACCACCTGCCGAGCACGCCGGAGCCACCTGTTCGACTCGCTGGAACCACCTGCCGGACAGGCCAATATCAACTGCTGGCTATGCCAGAACCACCTGGGGGACGGTCCGGAATCACCTGCCAGCCATGGCGGAACCACCTCTCAGACGTACCAGAACCACCTGCCGGAGAAGCTGGAAACACGTCCTGGACAGTCTGGAACCACCTGCCGGCCAAGCCTGAACCACCTGCCAAGCACAACGGAACAACCTGCCAGACACGCCAAAATCACCTGCGTGTTATGCCAGAACCACTTGGAGGACTCTCTGGGATGACCTGCCGGGCATGCCGGAACCACCTCTCAGACGTGCCAGAACCATGTGGCGGAGAGTCCGGAATCACCTGTTGGGCATGCACAACCACCTCTGAGACGTACCAGAACCATATGCCGTGCAGGCTGGAACCACCTACCGGACAGACCGGAATCAAATTTTGGGCATGCCGGAACCACCTGTCAGATGTGCCAGAAACACGTGCCAAGACGCAGGAAGCACCTGCCAAGCACGTCGCAACCACCTGCTCAACTCGCCTGAACCACCTGCCGGACACGCCAAAATCACCTGCCGACTATGCCAGAACCACTTGGCGAACACTCCGGAATCACATGCCGGGCATGCAGGAACCACCTCTCAGACATGCCTGAACCCCGTGCCAATGACCCCGGAAGCACCAGCCGAGCATGCCGGAACCACCTGCTCGACTCACCAGAACCACCTGCCGATCACGCAAAAATCAACTGCCGGCTACGCCACAACCAGTTGTTGAACACTTAGGAATCACCTGCCAGGCTTGCTGGAACCACCTGCCGGACACGCCAAAATCACCTGCGGGCTACGCCAGAACCACTTGGACGACTCTCCGAAATGACCTGCCGGGCATGTTGGAACCACCTCTCAGACGTGCCAGAAGCACGTGGCGGACAGTCCGGAATCACCCGTTGGGCATACGCAACCAACTCTGAGACGTACCAGAACCACGTGCCGTGCACGCCGGAACCACCTACCGGACAGACCGGAATCCACTTTTGGGCATGCCGGAACCACCAGTCAGATGTGCCAGAAACACGTGCCGGAGATGCCGGAAGCACCTGCCGAGCACGTCGCAACCACCTGCTCAACTCGCCTGAACCACCTGCCGGACACGCCAAAATCACCTGCCCGCTACACCAGCACCACTTCGGGGACAAGCCGGAATCACGTCAGGGGCATGCCGGCACAGCCTCTCAGACTGAACCTCGTGCCGGACACCACAGAACCACCTGCCGGACAGACCGGAACCACCTGCCGGACACGCCGGAACCACCGGCTCGACCCGCCGGACCGACCGCTGGACATGCAAAATCACCTGCCGGCTACACCGGAAACACTTGGCGAACACTCCGGAATCACCTGCCGGGCATGCCGGAACCACCTCTCAGATATGCCAGAACCACGTGCCAATGACCCCGGAAGCACCTGCCGAGCACGCCGGAACCACCTGCTCGACTCGCCAGAACCACCTGGCGGACACGCAAAAATCACCTGCCGGCTACGCCACAACCAGTTGGTGAACACTTTGGAATCACCTGCCGGGCTTGCTGGAACCACCTGCCGGTCATGCCCAAATCACCTGCCAACTACGCCAGTACCACTTGGCGGACACTGTGGAAACACCTGTCGGGCCGGCCGGAACCACATCTCAGACGTGCCAGAACCATGTGCATGAGATGCTGGAACCACACCCCGAACAGACGGAAAACACCTGCCAGACCCGTCTGAACAACCTGCCGAGCACGCCGGAGCCACCTGCTCGACTCGCCGGAACCACCTACCTGACATGCCCAAATCACCAGCCGGGTATGCCAGAACCACTTGGCGGACACTCCGGAATCATCTACCGGACATGCCGGAACCAGCTCTCAGACACACCAGAACCACGTGCCGGAGACGCCGGAAGCACCTGCCGAGCATGCCGGAGCCACCTGCTCGACTCGCCAGAAACACCTGCCGGACACGCCAAAATCACCTGCCGGGTACGCCAGAACCACCTGGCGGACACTCCGAAACCACCTGTCGCGCATGCCGGAACCACCTCTCAGACGTGCCGGAAGCACGTGCCGGACACGCCGGAATCACCTACCGGACAGACCGGAACCACCTGCCGAGCACGCCGGAGCCACCTGTTCGACTCGCTGGAACCACCTGCCGGACAGGCCAATATCAACTGCTGGCTATGCCAGAACCACCTGGGGGACGGTCCGGAATCACCTGCCAGCCATGGCGGAACCACCTCTCAGACGTACCAGAACCACCTGCCGGAGAAGCTGGAAACACGTCCTGGACAGTCTGGAACCACCTGCCGGCCAAGCCTGAACCACCTGCCAAGCACAACGGAACAACCTGCCAGACACGCCAAAATCACCTGCGTGTTATGCCAGAACCACTTGGAGGACTCTCTGGGATGACCTGCCGGGCATGCCGGAACCACCTCTCAGACGTGCCAGAACCATGTGGCGGACAGTCCGGAATCACCTGTTGGGCATGCGCAACCACCTCTGAGACGTACCAGAACCACATGCCGTGCAGGCTGGAACCACCTACCGGACAGACCGGAATCACCTTTCGGGCATGCCGGAACCACCTGTCAGATGTGCCAGAAACACGTGCCGGAGACGCCGGAAGCACCAGCCGAGCACGCCGGAACCACCTGCTCGACTCGCCAGAACCACCTGCCGATCACGCAAAAATCACCTGCCGGCTACGCCACAACCAGTTGGTGAACACTTTGGAATCACCTGCCAGGCTTGCTGGAACCACCTGCCAGTCATGCCAAAATCACCTGCCAACTACGCCAGAACCGCTTAGCGGACACTGCGGAAACACCTGTCGGGCCGGCTGGAACCACATCTCAGACGTGCCAGAAACGTGTTCATGAGATGCTGGAACCACACCCCGAACAGACGGATACCACCTGCCAGAACCGCCTGAACCACCTGCTGAGCACGCCGGAACCACCTGCTCGACTCACCGGTACCACCTCCCTGACACGCCAAAATCACCTGCTGGGTATGCCAGAACCACTTGGCGGACACTCCGGAATCATCTGCCGGACATGCCGGAACCAGCTCTCAGACACACCAGAACCACGTGCCGGAGACGCCGGAAGCACCTGCCGAGCATGCCGGAGCCACCTGCTCGACTCGCCAGAAACACCTGCCGGACACGCCAACATCACCTGCCCGGTATGCCAGAACCACCTGGCGGACACTACGGAATCACCTGCCGCGCATGCCGGAACCACCTCTCAGACGTGCCGGAAGCACGTGCCAGACACGCCGGAAACACCTACCGGACAGACCGGAACCACCTGCCAAGAATGCCAGAGCCACCTGTTCGACTCGCTGGAACCACCTGCCGGACAGGCCAATATCAACTGCTGGCTATGCCAGAACCACCTGGGGGACAGTCCGGTATCACCTGCCAGCCATGGCGGAACCACCTCTCAGACGTACCAGAACCACCTGCCGGAGAAGCTGGAAACACGTCCTGGACAGACTGGAACCACGTGACGGCCATGCCTGAACCACCTGCCGAGCACGGCGGAACCACCTGCCGGACACGCCAAAATCACCTGCGGGCTACGACAGAACCACTTGGAGGACTCTCCGAAATGACCTGCCGGGCATGTTGGAACCACCTCTCAGACGTGCCAGAAGCACGTGGCGGACAGTCCGGAATCACCTGTTGGGCATACGCAACCACCTCTGAGACGTACCAGAACCACGTGCCGTGCACGCCGGAACCACCTACCGGACAGACCGGAATCAACTTTTGGGCATGCCGGAACCACCAGTCAGATGTGCCAGAAACACGTGCCGGAGACGCCGGAAGCACCTGCCGAGCACGTCGCAACCACCTGCTCAACTCGCCTGAACCACCTGCCGGACACGCCAAAATCACCTGCCCGCTACACCAGCACCACTTCGGGGACAAGCCGGAATCACGTGAGGGGCATGCCGGCACAGCCTCTCAGACTGAACCTCGTGCCGGACACCACAGAACCACCTGCCGGACAGACCGGAACCACCTGCCGGACACGCCGGAACCACCGGCTCGACCCGCCGGAACGACCGCTGGACATGCAAAATCACCTGCCGGCGACGCCGGAAACACTTGGTGAACACTCCGGAATCACCTGCTGGGCATGCCGGAACCACCTCTCAGATATGCCAGAACCACGTGCCAATGACCCCGGAAGCACCAGCCGAGCACGCCGGAACCACCTGCTCGACTCGCCAGAACTACCTGGCGGACACGCAAAAATCACCTGCCGGCTACGCCACAACCAGTTGGGGAACACTTCGGAATCACCTGCCGGGCTTGCTGGAACCACCTGCCGGTCATGCCAAAATCACCTGCCAACTATGCCAGTACCACTTGGCGGACACTGTGGAAACACCTGTCGGGCCGGCCGGAACCACATCTCAGACGTGCCAGAAACGTGTTCATGAGATGCTGGAACCACACCCCGAACAGACGGATACCACCTGCCAGAACCGCCTGCACCACCTGCTGAGCACGCCGGAACCACCTGCTCGACTCACCGGTACCACCTCCCTGACACGCCAAAATCACCTGCTGGGTATGCCAGAACCACTTGGCGGACACTCCGGAATCATCTGCCGGACATGCCGGAACCAGCTCTCAGACACACCAGAACGAAGTGCCGGAGACGCCGGAAGCACCTGCCGAGCATGCCGGAGCCACCTGCTCGACTCGCCAGAAACACCTGCCGGACACGCCAAAATCACCTGCCGGGTACGCCAGAACCACCTGGCGGACAGTCCGAAACCACCTGTCTTGCATGCCGGAACCACCTCTCAGACGTGCCGGAAGCACGTGCCGGACACGCCGGAAACACCTACCGGACAGACCGGAACCACCTGCCGAGCACGCCGGAGCCACCTGTTCGACTCGCTGGAACCACCTGCCGGACAGGCCAATATCAACTGCTGGCTATGCCAGAACCACCTGGGGGACAGTCCGGGATCACCTGCCAGCCATGGCGGAACCACTTCTCAGACGTACCAAAACCACCTGCCGGAGAAGCTGGAAACACGTCCTGGACAGGCTGGAACCACGTGACGGCCATGCCTGAACCACCTGCCGAGCACGGCGGAACCACCTGCCGGACACGCCAAAATCACCTGCGGGCTACGCCAGAACCACTTGGACGACTCTCCGAAATGACCTGCCGGGCATGTTGGAACCACCTCTCAGACGTGCCAGAAGCACGTGGCGGACAGTCCGGAATCACCTGTAGGGCATACGCAACCACCTCTGAGACGTACCTGAACCACGTGCCGTGCACGCCGGAACCACCTACCGGACAGACCGGAATCAACTTTTGGGCATGCCGGAACCACCAGTCAGATGTGTCAGAAACACGTGCCGGAGACGCCGGAAGCACCTGCCGAGCACGTCGCAAGCACCTGCTCAACTCGCCTGAACCACCTGCCGGACACGCCAAAATCACCTGCCCGCTACACCAGCACCACTTCGGGGACAAGCCGGAATCACGTGAGGGGCATGCCGGCACAGCCTCTCAGACTGAACCTCGTGCCGGACACCACAGAACCACCTGCCGGACAGACCGGAACCACCTGCCGGACACGCCGGAACCACCGGCTTGACCCGCAGGAACGACCGCTGGACATGCAAAATCACCTGCCGGCTACGCCAGAAACACTTGGCGAACACTCCGGAATCACCTGCCGGGCATGCCGGAACCACCTCTCAGATATGCCAGAACCACGTGCCAATGACCCCGGAAGCACCTGCCGAGCACGCCGGAACCACCAGCTGAGCACGCCGGAACCACCTGCTCGACTCAGCGGTACCACCTCCCTGGCACGCCAAAATCACCTGCTGGGTATGCCAGAAACACTGGGCGGACACTCTGGAATCATCTGCCGGACATGCCGGAACCAGCTCTCAGACACACCAGAACCAAGTGCCGGAGACGCCGGAAGCACCTGCCGAGCATGCTGGAGCCACCTGCTGGACTCGCCAGAAACACCTGCCGGACACGCCAAAATCACCTGCCGGCTACGCCACAACCAGTTGGGGAACACTTCGGAATCACCTGCCGGGCTTGCTGGAACCACCTGCCGGTCATGCCAAAATCACCTGCCAACTACGCCAGTACCACTTGGCAGACACTGTGGAAACACCTGTCGGGCCGGCCAGAACCACATCTCAGGCGTGCCAGAACCATGTGCATGAGATGCTGGAACCACACCCCGAACAGACGGAAAACACCTGCCAGACCCGTCTGAACAACGTGCCGAACACGCCGGAGCCACCTGCTCGACTCGCCGGAACCACCTACCTGACATGCCCAAATCACCAGCCGGGTATGCCAGAACCACTTGGCGGACACTCCGGAATCATCTGCCGGACATGCCGGAACCAGCTCTCAGACACACCAGAACCACGTGCCGGAGACGCTGGAAGCACCTGCCGAGCATGCTGGAGCCACCTGCTCGACTCGCCAGAAACACCTGCCGGACACGCCAAAATCACCTGCCGGGTATGCCAGAACCACCTGGCGGACACTCTGAAACCGCCTGTCGCGCATGCCGGAACCACCTCTCAGACGTGCCGGAAGCACGTGCCGGACACGCCGGAATCACCTACCGGACAGACCGGAACCACCTGCCGAGCACGCCGGAGCCACCTGTTCGACTCGCTGGAACCACCTGCCGGACAGGCCAATATCAACTGCTGGCTATGCCAGAACCACCTGGGGGACAGTCCGGGATCACCTGCCAGCCATGGCGGAACCACCTCTCAGACGTACCAGAACCACCTGCCGGAGAAGCTGGAAACACGTCCTGGACAGTCTGGAACCACCTGCCGGCCAAGCCTGAACCACCTGCCAAGCACAACGGAACAACCTGCCAGACACGCCAAAATCACCTGCGTGTTATGCCAGAACCACTTGGAGGACTCTCTGGGATGACCTGCCGGGCATGCCGGAACCACCTCTCAGACGTGCCAGAACCATGTGGCGGACAGTCCGGAATCACATGTTGGGCATGCGCAACCACCTCTGAGACGTACCAGAACCACATGCCGTGCAGGCTGGAACCACCTACCGGACAGACCGGAATCACCTTTCGGGCATGCCGGAACCACCTGTCAGATGTGCCAGAAACACGTGCCGGAGACGCCGGAAGCACCTGCCAAGCACGTTGGAACCACCTGCTCAACTCGCCTGAACCACCTGCCGGACATGCCAAAATCACCTGCCGACTATGCCAGAACCACTTGGCGAACACTCCGGAATCACTTGCCGGGCATGCAGGAACCACCTCTCAGATATGCCAGAACCCCGTGCCAATGACCCCGGAAGCACCAGCCGAGCACGCCGGAACCACCTGCTCGACTCGCCAAAACCACCTGCCGATCACGCAAAAATCACCTGCCGGCTACGCCACAACCAGTTGGTGAACACTTTGGAATCATCTGCCAGGCTTGCTGGAACCACCTGCCAGTCTTGCGAAAATCACCTGCCAACTATGCCAGAACCGCTTGGCGGACACTGCGGAAACACCTGTAGGGCCGGCTGGAACCACATCTCAGACGTGCCAGAAACGTGTTCATGAGATGCTGGAACCACACCCCGAACAGACGGATACCACCTGCCAGAACCGCCTGAACCACCTGCTGAGCATGCCGGAACCACCTGCTCGACTCACCGGTACCACCTCCCTGACACGCCAAAATCACCTGCTGGGTATTCCAGAACCTCTTGGCGGACACTCCGGAATCATCTGCCGGACATGCCGGAACCAGCTCTCAGACACACCAGAACGAAGTGCCGGAGACGCCGGAAGCACCTGCCGAGCATGCCGGAGCCACCTGCTCGACTCGCCAGAAACACCTGCCGGACACGCCAAAATCACCTGTCGGGTACGCCAGAACCACCTGGCGGACAGTCCGAAACCACCTGACTTGCATGCCGGAACCACCTCTCAGACGTGCCGGAAGCACGTGCCGGACACGCCGGAATCACCTACCGGACAGACCGGAACCACCTGCCGAGCACGCCGGAGCCACCTGTTCGACTCGCTGGAACCACCTGCCGGACAGGCCAATATCAACTGCTGGATATGCCAGAAACACCTGGGGGACAGTCCGGGATCACCTGCCAGCCATGGCGGAACCACTTCTCAGACGTACCAAAACCACCTGCCGGAGAAGCTGGAAACACGTCCTGGACAGGCTGGAACCACGTGACGGCCATGCCTGAACCACCTGCCGAGCACGGCGGAACCACCTGCCGGACACGCCAAAATCACCTGCGGGCTACGCCAGAACCACTTGGACGACTCTCCGAAATGACCTGCCGGGCATGTTGGAACCACCTCTCAGACGTGCCAGAAGCACGTGGCGGACAGTCCGGAATCACCTGTAGGGCATACGCAACCACCTCTGAGACGTACCTGAACCACGTGCCGTGCACGCCGGAACCACCTACCGGACAGACCGGAATCAACTTTTGGGCATGCCGGAACCACCAGTCAGATGTGTCAGAAACAAGTGCCGGAGACGCCGGAAGCACCTGCCGAGCACGTCGCAAGCACCTGCTCAACTCGCCTGAACCACCTGCCGGACACGCCAAAATCACCTGCCCGCTACACCAGCACCACTTCGGGGACAAGCCGGAATCACGTGAGGGGCATGCCGGCACAGCCTCTCAGACTGAACCTCGTGCCGGACACCACAGAACCACCTGCCGGACAGACCAGACCCACCTGCTGGACACGCCGGAACCACAGGCTCGACCCGCAGGAACGACCACTGGACATGCAAAATCACCTGCCGGCTACGCCAGAAACACTTGGCGAACACTCCGGAATCACCTGCCGGGCATGCCGGAACCACCTCTCAGATATGCCAGAACCACGTGCCAATGACCCCGGAAGCACCTGCCGAGCACGCCGGAACCAACTTCTCGACTCACCGGTACCACCTCCCTGACACGCCAAAATCACCTGCTGGGTATTCCAGAACCACTTGGCGGACACTCCGGAATCATCTGCCGGACATGCCGGAACCAGCTCTCAGACACACCAGAACCAAGTGCCGGAGACGCTGGAAGCACCTGCCGAGCATGCCGGAGCCACCTGCTCGACTCGCCAGAAACACCTGCCGACACGCCAAAATCACCTGCGGGCTAAGCCAGAATCACTTGGACGACTCTCCGAAATGACCTGCCGGGCATGTTGGAACCACCTCTCAGACGTGCCAGAAGCACGTGGCGGACAGTCCGGAATCACCTGTTGGGCATACGCAACCACCTCTGACACGTACCAGAACCACGTGCCGTGCCCGCCGGAACCACCTACCGGACAGACCGGAATCAACTTTTGGGCATGCCGGAACCACCAGTCAGATGTGCCAGAAACACGTGCCGGAGATGCCGGAAGCACCTGCCGAGCACCTCGCAACCACCTGCTCAACTCGCCTGAACCACCTGCCGGACACGCCAAAATCACCTGCCCGCTACACCAGCACCACTTCGGGTACAAGCCGGAATCACGTGAGGGGCATGCCGGCACAGCCTCTCAGACTGAACCTCGTGCCGGACACCACAGAACCACCTGCCGGACAGACCGGAACCACCTGCCGGACACGCCGGAACCACCGGCTCGACCCGCCGGAACGACCGCTGGACACGCAAAATCACCTGCCGGCTACGCCGGAAACACTTGGCGAACACTCCGGAATCACCTGCCGGGCATGCCGGAACCACCTCTCAGATATGCCAGAACCACGTGCCAATGACCCCGGAAGCACCTGCCGAGCACGCCGGAACCACCAGCTGAGCACGCCGGAACCACCTGCTCGACTCAGCGGTACCACCTCCCTGGCACCCCAAAATCACCTGCTGGGTATGCCAGAACCACTGGGCGGACACTCCGGAATCATCTGCCGGACATGCCGGAACCAGCTCTCAGACACACCAGAACCAAGTGCCGGAGACGCCGGAAGCACCTGCCGAGCATGCCGGAGCCACCTGCTCGACTCGCCAGAAACACCTGCCGGACACGCCAAAATCACCTGCCGGGTACGCCAGAACCACCTGGCGGACACTCCGAAACCACCTGCCGCGCATGCCGGAACCACCTCTCAGACGTGCCGGAAGCAAGTGCCAGACACGCCGGAAACACCTACCGGACAGACCGGAACCACCTGCCAAGAACGCCGGAGCCACCTGTTCGACTTGCTGGAACCACCTGCCGGACAGGCCAATATCAACTGCTGGCTATGCCAGAACCACCTGGGGGACAGTCCGGGATCACCTGCCAGCCATGGCGGAACCACCTCTCAGACGTACCAGAACCACCTGCCGGAGAAGCTGGAAACACGTCCTGGACAGTCTGGAACCACCTGCCGGCCAAGCCTGAACCACCTGCCAAGCACAACGGAACAACCTGCCAGACACGCCAAAATCACCTGCGTGTTATGCCAGAACCACTTGGAGGACTCTCTGGGATGACCTGCCGGGCATGCCGGAACCACCTCTCAGACGTGCCAGAACCATGTGGCGGACAGTCCGGAATCACCTGTTGGGCATGCGCAACCACCTCTGAGACGTACCAGAACCACATGCCGTGCAGGCTGGAACCACCTACCGGACAGACCGGAATCACCTTTCGGGCATGCCGGAACCACCTGTCAGATGTGCCAGAAACACGTGCCGGAGACGCTGGAAGCACCTGCCAAGCACGTTGGAACCACCTGCTCAACTCGCCTGAACCACCTGCCGGACATGCCAAAATCACCTGCCGACTATGCCAGATCCACTTGGCGAACACTCCGGAATCACTTGCCGGGCATGCAGGAACCACCTCTCAGACATGCCAGAACCCCGTGCCAATGACCCCGGAAGCACCAGCCGAGCACGCCGGAACCACCTGCTCGACTCGCCAGAACCACCTGCCGATCACGCAAAAATCACCTGCCGGCTACGCCACAACCAGTTGGTGAACACTTTGGAATCACCTGCCAGGCTTGCTGGAACCACCTGCCAGTCTTGCGAAAATCACCTGCCAACTACGCCAGAACCGCTTGGCGGACACTGCGGAAACACCTGTCGGGCCGGCTGGAACCACATCTCAGACGTGCCAGAAACGTGTTCATGAGATGCTGGAACCACACCCCGAACAGACGGATACCACCTGCCAGAACCGCCTGAACCACCTGCTGAGCACGCCGGAACCACCTGCTCGACTCACCGGTACCACCTCCCTGACACGCCAAAATCACCTGCTGGGTATTCCAGAACCTCTTGGCGGACACTCCGGAATCATCTGCCGGACATGCCGGAACCAGCTCTCAGACACACCAGAACCAAGTGCCGGAGACGCCGGAAGCACCTGCCGAGCATGCCGGAGCCACCTGCTCGACTCGCCAGAAACACCTGCCGGACACGCCAAAATCACCTGCCGGGTACGCCAGAACCACCTGGCGGACACTCCGAAACCACCTGTCGTGCATGCCGGAACCACCTCTCAGACGTGCCGGAAGCACGTGCCGGACACGCCGGAAACACCTACCGGACAGACCGGAACCACCTGCCGAGCACGCCGGAGCCACCTGTTCGACTCGCTGGAACCACCTGCCGGACAGGCCAATATCAACTGCTGGCTATGCCAGAACCACCTGGGGGACAGTCCGGGATCACCTGCCAGCCATGGCGGAACCACCTCTCAGACGTACCAGAACCACCTGCCGGAGAAGCTGGAAACACGTCCTGGACAGGCTGGAACCACGTGACGGCCATGCCTGAACCACCTGCCGAGCACGGCGGAACCACCTGCCGGACACGCCAAAATCACCTGCGGGCTACGCCAGAACCACTTGGACGACTCTCCGAAATGACCTGCCGGGCATGTTGGAACCACCTCTCAGACGTGCCAGAAGCACGTGGCGGACAGTCCGGAATCACCTGTAGGGCATACGCAACCACCTCTGAGACGTACCTGCACCACGTGCCGTGCACGCCGGAACCACCTACCGGACAGACCGGAATCAACTTTTGGGCATGCCGGAACCACCAGTCAGATGTGTCAGAAACACGTGCCGGAGACGCCGGAAGCACCTGCCGAGCACGTCGCAAGCACCTGCTCAACTCGCCTGAACCACCTGCCGGACACGCCAAAATCACCTGCCCGCTACACCAGCACCACTTCGGGGACAAGCCGGAATCACGTGAGGGGCATGCCGGCACAGCCTCTCAGACTGAACCTCGTGCCGGACACCACAGAACCACCTGCCGGACAGACCGGAACCACCTGCCGGACACGCCGGAACCACCGGCTCGACCCGCCGGAACGACGGCTGGACATGCAAAATCACCAGCCGGCTACGCCGGAAGCACTTGGCGAACACTCCGGAATCACCTGCCGGGCATGCCAGAACCACTTCTCAGATATGCCAGAACCACGTGCCAATGACCCCGGAAGCACCTGCCGAGCACGCCGGAACCACCTGCTCGACTCGCCAGAACCACCTGCCGGACACGCCAAAATCACCGGCCGGGTACGCCAGAACCACCTGGCGGACTCTCCGAAATCTCCTGTCGCGCATGCCGGAACCACCACTCAGACGTGCCGGAAGCACGTCCCGGACACGCCGGAATCACCTACCGGACAGACCGGAACCACCTGCCGAGCACGCCGGAGCCACCTGTTCGACTCGCTGGAACCACCTGCCGGACAGGCCAATATCACCTGCGGGCTACGCCAGAACCACTTGGACGACTCTCCGAAATGACCTGCCGGGCATGTTGGAACCACCTCTCAGACGTGCCAGAAGCACGTGGCGGACAGTCCGGAATCACCCGTTGGGCATAGGCACCCACCTCTGAGACGTACCAGAACCACGTGCAGTGCACGCCGGAACCACCTACCGGACAGACCGGAATCAACTTTTGGGCATGCCGGAACCACAAGTCAGATGTGCCAGAAACACGTGCCGGAGACGCCGGAAGCACCTGCCGAGCACGCCGGAACCACCTGCTCGACTCGCCAGAACCACCTGCCAGACACGCAAAAATCACCTGCTGGCTACGCCACAACCAGTAGGGGAACACTTGGGAATCACCTGCCGGGCTTGCTGGAACCACCTGCCGGTCATGCCAAAATCACCTGCCATCTACGCCAGTACCACTTGGCGGACACTGTGGAAACACCTGTCGGGCCGGCCGGAACCACATCTCAGACGTGCCAGAACCATGTGCATGAGATGCTGGAACCACACCCCGAACAGACGGAAAACACCTGCCAGACCCGTCTGAACAACCTGCCGAGCACGCCGGAGCCACCTGTTCGACTCGCTGGAACCACCTGCCGGACAGGCCAATATCAACTGCTGGCTATGCCAGAACCACCTGGGGGACGGTCCGGGATCACCTGCCAGCCATGGCGGAACCACCTCTCAGACGTACCAGAACCACCTGCCGGAGAAGCTGGAAACACGTCCTGGACAGACTGGAACCACGTGACCGCCATGCCTGAACCACCTGCCGAGCACGGCGGAACCACCTGCCGGACACGCCAAAATCACCTGCCCGCTACACCAGCACCACTTCGGGGACAAGCCGGAATCACGTGAGGGGCATGCCGGCACAGCCTCTCAGACTGAACCTCGTGCCGGACACCACAGAACCACCTGCCGGACAGACCGGAACCACCTGCCGGACACGCCGGCACCACCGGCTCGACCCGCCGGAACGACGGCTGGACATGCAAAATCACCAGCCGGCTACGCCGGAAACACTTGGCGAACACTCCGGAATCACCTGCCGGGCATGCCGGAACCACTTCTCAGATATGCCAGAACCACGTGCCAATGACCCCGGAAGAACCTGCCGAGCACGCTGGAACCACCTGCTCGACTCGCCAGAACCACCTGCCGGACACGCCAAAATCACCTGCCGGGTACGCCAGAACCACCTGGCGGACACTCCGAAATCTCCTGTCGCGCATGCCGGAACCACCTCTCAGACGTGCCGGAAGCACGTCCCGGACACGCCGGAATCACCTACCGGACAGACCGGAACCACCTGCCGAGCACGCCGGAGCCACCTGTTCGACTCGCTGGAACCACCTGCCGGACAGGCCAATATCAACTGCTGGCTATGCCAGAACCACCTGGGGGACGGTCCGGAATCACCTGCCAGCCATGGCGGAACCACCTCTCAGACGCACCAGAACCACCTGCCGGAGAAGCTGGAAACAGGTCCTGGACAGTCTGGAACCACCTGCCGGCAAAGCCTGAACCACCTGCCAAGCACAACGGAACAACCTGCCAGACACGCCAAAATCACCTGCGTGTTATGCCAGAACCACTTGGAGGACTCTCTGGGATGACCTGCCGGGCATGCCGGAACCACCTCTCAGACGTGCCAGAACCATGTGGCAGACAGTCCGGAATCACCTGTTGGGCATGCGCAACCAGCTCTGAGACGTACCAGAACCACATGCTGTGCAGGCTGGAACCACCTACCGGGCAGACTGGAATCACCTTTCGGGCATGCCGGAACCACCTGTCAGATGTGCCAGAAACACGTGCCGGAGACGCCGGAAGCACCTGCCAAGCACGTTGGAACCACCTGCTCAACTCGCCTGAACCACCTGCCGGACATGCCAAAATCACCTGCCGACTATGCCAGAACCACTTGGCGAACACTCCGGAATCACTTGCCGGGCATGCAGGAACCACATCTCAGACATGCCAGAACCCCGTGCCAATGACCCCGGAAGCACCAGCCGAGCACGCCGGAACCACCTGCTCGACTCGCCAGAACCACCTGCCGATCACGCAAAAATCACCTGCCGGCTACGCCACAACTAGTTGGTGAACACTTTGGAATCACCTGCCAGGCTTGCTAGAACCACCTGCCAGTCATGCCAAAATCACCTGCCAACTACGCCAGAACCGCTTGGCGGACACTGCGGAAACACCTGTCGGGCCGGCTGGAACCACATCTCAGACGTGCCAGAAACGTGTTCATGAGATGCTGGAACCACACCCCGAACAGACGGAGACCACCTGCCAGAACCGCCTGAACCACCTGCTGAGCACGCCGCAACCACCTGCTCGACTCACCGGTACCACCTCCCTGACACGCCAAAATCACCTGCTGGGTATGCCAGAACCACGTGGCGGACACTCCGGAATCATCTGCCGGACATGCCGGAACCAGCTCTCAGACACACCAGAACCAAGTGCCGGAGACGCCGGAAGCACCTGCCGAGCATGTCGGAGCCACCTGCTCGACTCGCCAGAAACACCTGCCGGACACGCCAAAATCACCTGCCGGGTATGCCAGAACCACCTGGCGGACACTCCGGAATCACCTGCCGCGCATGCCGGAACCACCTCTCAGACGTGCCGGAAGCACGTGCCAGACACGACGGAAACACCTACCGGACAGACCGGAACCACCTGCCAAGAACGCCGGAGCCACCTGTTCGACTCGCTGGAACCACCTGCCGGACAGGCCAATATCAACTGCTGGCTATGCCAGAACCACCTGGGGGACAGTCCGGGATCACCTGACAGCCATGGCGGAACCACCTCTCAGACGTACCAGAACCACCTGCCGGAGAAGCTGGAAACACGTCCTGGACAGTCTGGAACCACCTGCCGGCCAAGCCTGAACCACCTGCCAAGCACAACGGAACAACCTGCCAGACACGCCAAAATCACCTGCGTGTTATGCCAGAACCACTTGGAGGACTCTCTGGGATGACCTGCCGGGCATGCCGGAACCACCTCTCAGACGTGCCAGAACGATGTGGCGGACAGTCCGGAATCACCAGTTGGGCATACGCAACCACCTCTGACACGTATCAGAACCACGTGCCGTGCACGCCGGAACCACCTACCGGACAGACCGGAATCAACTTTTGGGCATGCCGGAACCACCAGTCAGATGTGCCAGAAACACGTGCCGGAGACGCCGGAAGCACCTGCCGAGCACGTCGCAACCACCTGCTCAACTCGCCTGAACCACCTGCCGGACACGCCAAAATCACCTGCCCGCTACACCAGCACCACTTCGGGGACAAGCCGGAATCACGTGAGGGGCATGCCGGCACAGCCTCTCAGACTGAACCTCGTGCCGGACACCACAGAACCACCTGCCGGACAGACCGGACCCACCTGCCGGACACGCCGGAACCACCGGCTCGACCCGCCGGAACGACGGCTGGACATGCAAAATCACCAGCCGGCTACGCCGGAAGCACTTGGCGAACACTCCGGAATCACCTGCCGGGCATGCCAGAACCACTTCTCAGATATGCCAGAACCACGTGCCAATGACCCCGGAAGCACCTGCCGAGCACGCCGGAACCACCTGCTCGACTCGCCAGAACCACCTGCCGGACACGCCAAAATCACCTGCCGGGTACGCCAGAACCACCTGGCGGACACTCCGAAATCTCCTGTCGCGCATGCCGGAACCACCACTCAGACGTGCCGGAAGCACGTCCCGGACACGCCGGAATCACCTACCGGACAGACCGGAACCACCTGCCGAGCACGCCGGAGCCACCTGTTCGACTCGCTGGAACCACCTGCCGGACAGGCCAATATCAACTGCTGGCTATGCCAGAACCACCTGGGGGACGGTCCGGAATCACCTGCCAGCCATGGCGGAACCACCTCTCACACGTACCAGAACCACCTGCCGGAGAAGCTGGAAACAGGTCCTGGACAGTCTGGAACCACCTGCCGGCCAAGCCTGAACCACCTGCCAAGCACAACGGAACAACCTGCCAGACACGCCAAAATCACCTGCGTGTTATGCCAGAACCACTTGGAGGACTCTCTGGGATGACCTGCCGGGCATGCCGGAACCACCTCTCAGACGTGCCAGAACCATGTGGCGGACAGTCCGGAATCACCTGTTGGGCATGCGCAACCACCTCTGAGACGTACCAGAACCACATGCCGTGCAGGCTGGAACCACCTACCGGACAGACCGGAACCACCTGTCGGATGTGCCAGAAACACGTGCCGGAGACGCCGGAAGCACCTGCCAAGCACGTCGGAACCACCTGCTCAACTCGCCTGAACCACCTGCCGGACATGCCAAAATCACCTGCCGACTAGGCCAGAACCACTTGGCGAACACTCCGGAATCACTTGCCGGGCATGCAGGAACCACCTCTCAGACATGCCAGAACCCCTTGCCAATGACCCCGGAAGCACCAGCCGAGCACGCCGGAACCACCTGCTCGACTCGCCAGAGCCACCTGCCGATCACGAAAAAATCACCTGCTGGCTACGCCACAACCAGTTGGGGAACACTTTGGAATCACCTGCCTGGCTTGCTGGAACCACCTGCCGGTCATGCCAAAATCACCTGCCATCTATGCCAGTACCACTTGGCGGACACTGTGGAAACACCTGTCGGGCCGGCTGGAACCACATCTCAGACGTGCCAGAAACGTGTTCATGAGATGCTGGAACCACACCCCGAACAGACGGATACCACCTGCCAGAACCGCCTGAACCACCTGCTGAGCACGCCGGAACCACCTGCTCGACTCACCGGTAATACCTCCCTGACACGCCAAAATCACCTGCTGGGTATGCCAGAACCACTTGGCGGACACTCCGGAATCATCTGCCGGACATGCCGGAACCAGCTCTCAGACACACCAGAACCAAGTGCCGGAGACGCCGGAAGCACCTGTCGAGCATGCCGGAGCCACCTGCTCGACTCGCCAGAAACACCTGCCGGACACGCCAAAATCACCTGCCAGCTACGCCAGAACCACCTGGTGGACACTCCGAAATCACCTGTCGCGCATGCCGGAACCACCTCTCAGACGTGCCGGAAGCACGTGCCGGACACGCCGGAATCACCTACCGGACAGACCGGAATCACCTGCCGAGCACGCCGGAGCCACCTGTTCGACTCGCTGGAACCACCTGCCGGACAGGCCAATATCAACTGCTGGCTATGCCAGAACCACCTGGGGGACGGTCCGGAATCACCTGCCAGCCATGGCGGAACCACCTCTCAGACGTACCAGAACCACCTGCCGGAGAAGCTGGCAACACGTCCTGGACAGACTGGAACCACGTGACGGCCATGCCTGAACCACCTGCCGAGCACGGCGGAACCACCTGCCGGACACGCCAAAATCACCTGCGGGCTACGCCAGAACCACTTGGACGACTCTCCGAAATGACCTGCCGGGCATGTTGGAACCACCTCTCAGACGTGCCAGAAGCACGTGGCGGACAGTCCGGAATCACCTGTTGGGCATACGCAACCACCTCTGACACGTACCAGAACCACGTGCAGTGCACGCCGGAACTACCTACCGGACAGACCGGAATCAACTTTTGGGCATGCTGGAACCACAAGTCAGATGTGCCAGAAACACATGCCGGAGACGCCGGAAGCACCTGCCGAGCACGCCTGAACCACCTGCTCGACTCGCCAGAACCACCTGCCGGACACGCAAAAATCACCTGCCGGCTACGCCACAACCAGTTGGGGAGCACTTCGGAATCACCTGCCGGGCTTGCTGGAACCACCTGCCGGTCATGCCAAAATCACCTGCCATCTACGCCAGTACCACTTGGCGGACACTGTGGAAACACCTGTCGGGCCGGCCGGAACCACATCTCAGACGTGCCAGAACCATGTGCATGAGATGCTGGAACCACACCCCGAACAGACGGAAAACACCTGCCAGACCCGTCTGAACAACCTGCCGAGCACGCCGGAGCCACCTGCTCGACTCGCCGGAACCACCTAACTGACATGCCCAAATCACCAGCCGGGTATGCCAGAACCACTTGGCGGACACTCCGGAATCATCTGCCGGACATGCCGGAACCAGCTCTCAGACACACCATAACCACGTGCCGGAGACGCCGGAAGCACCTGCCGAGCATGCCGGAGCCACCTGCTCGACTAGCCGGAAACACCTGCCGGACACGCCAAAATCACCTGCCGGGTATGCCAGAAACACCTGGCGGACACTCCGAAACCACCTGTCGCGCATGCCGGAACCACCTCTCAGACGTGCCGGAAGCACGTCCCGGACACGCCGGAATCACCTACCGGACAGACCGGAACCACCTGCCGAGCACGCCGGAGCCACCTGTTCGACTCGCTGGAACCACCTGCCGGACAGGCCAATATCAACTGCTGGCTATGCCAGAACCACCTGGGGGACGGTCCGGAATCACCTGCCAGCCATGGCGGAACCACCTCTCAGACGTACCAGAACCACCTGCCGGAGAAGCTGGAAACACGTCCTGGACAGTCTGGAACCACCTGCCGGCCAAGCCTGAACCACCTGCCAAGCACAACGGAACAACCTGCCAGACACGCCAAAATCACCTGCGTGTTATGCCAGAACCACTTGGAGGACTCTCTGGGATGACCTGCCGGGCATGCCGGAACCACCTCTCAGACGTGCCAGAACCATGTGGCGGACAGTCCGGAATCACCTGTTGGGCATGCGCAACCACCTCTGAGACGTACCAGAACCACATGCCGTGCAGGCTGGAACCACCTACCGGACAGACCGGAATCAACTTTCGGGCATGCCGGAACCACCTGTCGGATGTGCCAGAAACACGTGCCGGAGACGCCGGAAGCACCTGCCAAGCACGTTGGAACCACCTGCTCAACTCGCCTGAACCACCTGCCGGACATGCCTAAATCACCTGCCGACTAGGCCAGAACCACTTGGCGAACACTCCGGAATCACTTGCCGGGCATGCAGGAACCACCTCTCAGACATGCCAGAACCCCTTGCCAATGACCCCGGAAGCACCAGCCGAGCACGCCGGAACCACCTGCTCGACTCGCCAGAGCCACCTGCCGATCACGAAAAAATCACCTGCCGGCTACGCCACAAACAGTTGGGGAACACTTTGGAATCACCTGCCGGGCTTGCTGGAACCACCTGCCGGTCATGCCAAAATCACCTGCCAACTATGCCAGTACCACTTGGCGGACACTGTGGAAACACCTGTCGGGCCGGCTGGAACCACATCTCAGACGTGCCAGAAACGTGTTCATGAGATGCTGGAACCACACCCCGAACAGACGGATACCACCTGCCAGAACCGCCTGAACCACCTGCTGAGAACGCCGGAACCACCTGCTCGACTCACCGGTAATACCTCCCTGACACGCCAAAATCACCTGCTGGGTATGCCAGAACCACTTGGCGGACACTCCGGAATCATCTGCCGGACATGCCGGAACCAGCTCTCAGACACACCAGAACCAAGTGCCGGAGACGCCGGAAGCACCTGCCGAGCATGCCGGAGCCACCTGCTCGACTCGCCAGAAACACCTGCCGGACACGCCAAAATCACCTGCCGGCTACGCCAGAACCACCTGGTGGACACTCCGAAATCACCTGTCGCGCATGCCGGAACCACCTCTCAGACGTGCCGGAAGCACGTGCCGGACACGCCGGAATCACCTACCGGACAGACCGGAATCACCTGCCGAGCACGCCGGAGCCACCTGTTCGACTCGCTGGAACCACCTGCCGGACAGGCCAATATCAACTGCTGGCTATGCCAGAACCACCTGGGGGACGGTCCGGAATCACCTGCCAGCCATGGCGGAACCACCTCTCAGACGTACCAGAACCACCTGCCGGAGAAGCTGGCAACACGTCCTGGACAGACTGGAACCACGTGACGGCCATGCCTGAACCACCTGCCGAGCACGGCGGAACCACCTGCCGGACACGCCAAAATCACCTGCGGGCTACGCCAGAACCACTTGGACGACTCTCCGAAATGACCTGCCGGGCATGTTGGAACCACCTCTCAGACGTGCCAGAAGCACGTGGCGGACAGTCCGGAATCACCTGTTGGGCATACGCAACCACCTCTGAGACGTACCAGAACCACGTGCAGTGCACGCCGGAACTACCTACCGGACAGACCGGAATCAACTTTTGGGCATGCTGGAACCACAAGTCAGATGTGCCAGAAACACATGCCGGAGACGCCGGAAGCACCTGCCGAGCACGCCTGAACCACCTGCTCGACTCGCCAGAACCACCTGCCGGACACGCAAAAATCACCTGCCGGCTACGCCACAACCAGTTGGGGAGCACTTCGGAATCACCTGCCGGGCTTGCTGGAACCACCTGCCGGTCATGCCAAAATCACCTGCCATCTACGCCAGTACCACTTGGCGGACACTGTGGAAACACCTGTCGGGCCGGCCGGAACCACATCTCAGACGTGCCAGAACCATGTGCATGAGATGCTGGAACCACACCCCGAACAGACGGAAAACACCTGCCAGACCCGTCTGAACAACCTGCCGAGCACGCCGGAGCCACCTGCTCGACTCGCCGGAACCACCTAACTGACATGCCCAAATCACCAGCCGGGTATGCCAGAACCACTTGGCGGACACTCCGGAATCATCTGCCGGACATGCCGGAACCAGCTCTCAGACACACCAGAACCACGTGCCGGAGACGCCGGAAGCACCTGCCGAGCATGCCGGAGCCACCTGCTCGACTCGCCAGAAACACCTGCCGGACACACCAAAATCACCTGCCGGGTACGCCAGAACCACCTGGCGGACACTCCGAAACCACCTGTCGCGCATGCCGGAACCACCTCTCAGACGTGCCGGAAGCACGTGCCGGACACGCCGGAATCACCTACCGGACAGACCGGAACCACCTGCCGAGCACGCCGGAGCCACCTGTTCGACTCGCTGGAACCACCTGCCGGACAGGCCAATATCAACTGCTGGCTATGCCAGAACCACCTGGGGGACGGTCCGGAATCACCTGCCAGCCATGGCGGAACCACCTCTCAGACGTACCAGAACCACCTGCCGGAGAAGCTGGAAACACGTCCTGGACAGTCTGGAACCACCTGCCGGCCAAGCCTGAACCAGCTGACAAGCACAACGGAACAACCTGCCAGACACGCCAAAATCACCTGCGTGTTACGCCAGAACCACTTGGAGGACTCTCTGGGATGACCTGCCGGGCATGCCGGAACCACCTCTCAGACGTGCCAGAAGCACGTGGCGGACAGTCCGGAATCACCTGTTGGGCATGCGCAACCACCTCTGAGACGTACCAGAACCACATGCCGTGCAGGCTGGAACCACCTACCAGACAGACCGGAATCAACTTTCGGGCATGCCGGAACCACCTGTCGGATGTGCCAGAAACACGTGCCGGAGACGCCGGAAGCACCTGCCAAGCACGTTGGAACCACCTGCTCAACTCGCCTGAACCACCTGCCGGACATGCCAAAATCACCTGCCGACTAGGCCAGAACCACTTGGCGAACACTCCGGAATCACTTCCCGGGCATGCAGGAACCACATCTCAGACATGCCAGAACCCCGTGCCAATGACCCCGGAAGCACCAGCCGAGCACGCCGGAACCACCTGCTCGACTCGCCAGAACCACCTGCCGATCACGCAAAAATCACCTGCTGGCTACGCCACAACCGGTTGGTGAACACTTTGGAATCACCTGCCAGGCTTGCTGGAACCTCCTGCCAGTCATGCCAAAATCACCTGCCAACTGCGCCAGAACCGCTTGGCCGACACTGCAGAAACACCTGTCGGGCCGGCTGGAACCACATCTCAGACGTGCCAGAAACGTGTTCATGAGATGCTGGAACCACACCCCGAACAGACGGATACCACCTGCCAGAACCGCCTGAACCACCTGCTGAGCACGCCGGAACCACCTGCTCGATTAACCGGTACCACCTCCCTGACACGCCAAAATCACCTGCTGGGTATGCCAGAACCACTTGGCGGACACTCCGGAATCATCTGCCGGACATGCCGGAACCAGCTCTCAGACACACCAGAACCAAGTGCTGGAGACGCCGGAAGCAGCTGCCGAGCATGCCGGAGCCACCTGCTCGACTCTCCAGAAACACCTGCCGGACACGCCAAAATCACCCGCCGGGTATGCCAGAATCACCTGGCGGACACTACGGAATTACCTGCCGCGCATGCTGGAACCACCTCTCAGATGTGCCGGAAGCACGTGCCAGACACGCCGGAAACACCGTCCGGACAGACCGGAACCACCTGCCAAGAACGCCAGAGCCACCTCTTCGACTCGCTGGAACCACCTGCCGGACAGGCCAATATCAACTGCTGGCTATGCCAGAACCACCTGGGGGACAGTCCGGGATCACCTGCCGGCCATGGCGGAACCACCTCTCAGACGTACCAGAACCACCTGCCGGAGAAGCTGGAAACACGTCCTGGACAGACTGGAACCACGTGACGGCCATGCCTGAACCACCTGCCGAGCACGGCGGAACCACCTGCCGGACACGCCAAAATCACCTGCGGGCTACGCCAGAACCACTTGGACGACTCTCCGAAATGACCTGCCGGGCATGTTGGAACCACCTCTCAGACGTGCCAGAAGCACGTGGCGGACAGTCCGGAATCACCTGTTGGGCATACGCAACCACCTCTGAGACGTACCCGAACCACGTGCCGTGAACGCCGGAACCACCTACCGGACAGACCGGAATCAACTTTTGGGCATTTCGGAACCACCAGTCAGATGTGCCAGAAACACGTGCCGGAGACGCCGGAAGCACCTGACGAGCACGTCGCAACCACCTGCTCAACTCGCCTGAACCACCTGCCGGACACGCCAAAATCACCTGCCCGCTACACCAGCACCACTTCGGGGACAAGCCGGAATCACGTGAGGGGCATGCCGGCACAGCCTCTCAGACTGAACCTCGTGGCGGACACCACAGAACCACCTGCCGGACAGAGCGGAACCACCTGCCGGACACGCCGGAACCACCGGCTCGACCCGCCGGAACGACCGCTGGACATGCAGAATCACCTGCCGGATACGCCGGAAACACTTGGCGAACACTCCGGAGTCACCTGCCGGGCATGCCCTAACCACCTCTCAGGTATGCCAGAACCACGTGCCAATGACCCTGGAAGCACCTGCCAAGCACGCCGGAACCACCTGCGCGACTCGCCAGAACCACCTGCCGGACACGCAAAAATCACCTGCCGGCTACGCCACAACCAGTTGGGGAACACTTCGGAATCACCTGCCGGGCTTGCTGGAACCACCTGCCGGTCATGCCAAAATCACCTGCCAACTACGCCAGGACCACTTGGCGGACACTGTGGAAACACCTGTCGGGCCGGCCGGAACCACATCTCAGACGTGCCAGAACCATGTGCATGAGATGCTGGAACCACACCCCGAACAGACGGAAAACACCTGCCAGACCCGTCTGAACAACCTGCCGAGCACGCCGGAGCCACCTGCTCGACTCGCCGGATCCACCTACCTGACACGCCCAAATCACCAGCCGGGTATGCCAGAACCACTTGGCGGACACTCCGGAATCATCTGCCGGACATGCCGGAACCAGCTCTCAGACACACCAGAACCACGTGCCGGAGACGCCGGAAGCACCAGCCAAGCATGCCGGAGCCACCTGCTCGACTCGCCAGAAACACCTGCCGGACACGCCAAAATCACCTGCCGTGTACGCCAGAACCACCTGGCGGACACTACGGAATCACATGCCGCGCATGTCGGAACCACCTCTCAGACGTGCCGGAAGCACGTGCCGGACACGCCGGAATCACCTACCGGACAGACCGCAACCACCTGCCGAGCACGCCGGAGCCACCTGTTTGACTAGCTGGAACCACCTGCCGGACAGGCCAATATCAACTGCTGGCTATGCCAGAACCACCTGGGGGACGGTCCGGAATCACCTGCCAGCCATGGCGGAACCACCTCTCAGACGTACCAGAACCACCTGCCGGAGAAGCTGGAAACACGTCCTGGACAGACTGGAACCACGTGACGGCCATGCCTGAACCACCTGCCGAGCACGGCGGAACCACCTGCCGGACACGCCAAAATCACCTGCGGGCTACGCCAAAACCACTTGGGCGACTCTCCGAAATGACCTGCCGGGCATGTTGGAACCACCTCTCAGACGTGCCAGAAGCACGTGGCGGACAGTCCGGAATCACCTGTTGGGCATACGCAACCACCTCTGAGACGTACCAGAACCACGTGCCGTGCACGCCGGAACCACCTACCGGACAGACCGGAATCAACTTTTGGGCATGCCGGAACCACAAGTCAGATGTGCCAGAAACACGTGCCGGAGACGCCGGAAGGACCTGCCAAGCACGTTGGAACCACCTGCTCAACTCGCCAGAACCACCTGCCGATCACGCAAAAATCACCTGCCGGCTACGCCACAACCAGTTGGTGAACACTTTGGAATCACCTGCCAGGCTTGCTGGAACCACCTGCCAGTCATGCCAAAATCACCTGCCCGCTACACCAGCACCACATCGGGGACAAGCCGGAATCAAGTGAGGGGAATGCCTGCACAGCCTCTCAGACTCAACCTCGTGCCGGACACCACAGAACCACCTGCCGGACAGACCGGAACCACCTGCCGGACACGCCGGAACCACCGGCTCGACCCGCCGGAACGACCGCTGTACATGCAAAATCACCTGCCGACTATGCCAGAACCACTTGGCGAACACTCCGGAATCACTTGCCGGGCATGCAGGAACCACCTCTCAGACATGCCAGAACCCCGTGCCAATGACCCCGGAAGCACCAGCCGAGCACGCCGGAACCACCTGCTCGACTCGCCAGAACCACCTGCCGATCACGCAAAAATCACCTGCTGGCTACGCCACAACCAGTTGGTGAACACTTTGGAATCACCTGCCAGGCTTGCTGGAACCACCTGCCAGTCATGCCAAAATCACCTGCCAACTACGGCAGAACCGCTTGGCGGACACTGCGGAAAAACCTGTCGGGCCGGCTGGAACCACATCTCAGACGTGCCAGAAACGTGTTCATGAGATGCTGGAACCACACCCCGAACAGACGGATACCACCTGCCAGAACCGCCTGAACCACCTGCTGAGCACGCCGGAACCACCTGCTCGACTCACCGGTACCACCTCCCTGACACGCCAAAATCACCTGCTGGGTATGCCAGAACCACTTGGCGGACACTCCGGAATCATCTGCCGGACATGCCGGAACCAGCTCTCAGACACACAAGAACCACGTGCCGGAGACGCCGGAAGCACCTGCCGAGCATGCCGGAGCCACCTGCTCGACTCCCCAGAAACACCTGTCGGACACGCCAAAATCACCTGTCGGGTATGCCAGAACCACCTGGCGGACACTCCGAAATCACCTGCCGCGCATGCCGGACCCACCTCTCAGACGTGCCGGAAGCACGTGCCGGACACGCCGGAATCACCTACCGGACAGACCGGAACCACCTGCCGAGCACGCCGGAGCCACCTGTTCGACTCGCTGGAACCACCTGCCGGACATGCCAATATTAACTGCTGGCTATGCCAGAACCACCTGGGGGACAGTCCGGAATCGCCTGCCAGCCATGGTGGAACCACCTCTCAGACGTACAAGAACCACCTGCCGGAGAAGCTGGAAAGACGTCCTGGACAGTCTGGAACCACCTGCCGGCCAAGCCTGAACCACCTGCCAAGCACAACGGAACCACCTGCCGGACACGCCAAAATCACCTGTGGGCTACGCCAGAACCACTTGGGCGACTCTCCGAAATGACCTGCCGGGCATGTTGGAACCACCTCTCAGACGTGCCAGAAGCACGTGGCGGACAGTCTGGAATCACCTGTTGGGCATACGCAACCACCTCTGAGACGTACCAGAACCACGTGCCGTGCACGCCGGAACCACCTACCGGACAGACCGGAATCCACTTTTGGGCATGCCGGAACCACCAGTCACATGTGCCAGAAACACGTGCCGGAGACGCCGGAAGCACCTGCCGAGCACGTCGCAACCACCTGCTCAACTCGCCTGAACCACCTGCCGGACACGCCAAAATCAACTGCCCGCTACACCAGCACCACTTCGGGGACAAGCCGGAATCACGTGAGGGGCATGCCGGCACAGCCTCTCAGACTGAACCTCGTGCCGGACACCACAGAACCACCTGCCGGACAGACCGGAACCACCTGCCGGACACGCCGGAACCACCGGCTCGACCCGCCGGAACGACCGCTGGACATGCAAAATCACCTGCCGGCTACGCCGGAAACACTTGGCGAACACTCCGGAATCACCTGCTGGGCATGCCTTAACCACCTCTCAGATATGCCAGAAACACGTGCCAATGACCCTGGAAGCACCTGCCGAGCACGCCGGAACCACCTGCGCGACTCGCCAGAACCACCTGCCGGACACGCAAAAATCACCTGCCGGCTACGCCACAACCAGTTGGGGAACACTTCGGAATCACCTGCCGGGCTTGCTGGAACCACCTGCCGGTCATGCCAAAATCACCTGCCAACTACGCCAGTACCACTTCGCGGACACTGTGGAAACACCTGTCGGGCCGGCCGGAACCACAT
Source organism: Equus caballus (assembly GCF_041296265.1). NCBI lineage: Eukaryota > Metazoa > Chordata > Mammalia > Perissodactyla > Equidae > Equus > Equus caballus. The sequence continues at coordinate 2,536,706 of NC_091710.1, forward strand.
CTCAGACGTGCCAGAACCATGTGCATGAGATGCTGGAACCACACCCCGAACAGACGGAAAACACCTGCCAGACCCGTCTGAACAACCTGCCGAGCACGCCGGAGCCACCTGCTCGACTCGCCGGAACCACCTAACTGACATGCCCAAATCACCAGCCGGGTATGCCAGAACCACTTGGCGGACACTCCGGAATCATCTGCCGGACATGCCGGAACCAGCTCTCAGACACACCAGAACCACGTGCCGGAGACGCCGGAAGCACCTGCCGAGCATGCCGGAGCCACCTGCTCGACTCGCCAGAAACACCTGCCGGACACGCCAAAATCACCTGCCGACTATGCCAGAACCACTTGGCGAAAACTCCGGAATCACTTGCCGGGCATGCAGGAACCGCCTCTCAGACATTCCAGAACCCTGTGCCAATGACCCCGGCAGCACCAGCCGAGCACGCCGGAAACACCTGCTCGACTCGCCTGAACCACCTGCCGGACACGCCAAAATCACCTGCCTGCTACACCAGCACCACTTCGGGGACAAGCCGGAATCACGTGAGGGGCATGCCGGCACAGCCTCTCAGACTGAACCTCGTGCCAGACACCACAGAACCACCTGCCGGACAGACCGGAACCACCTGCCGGACACGCCGGAACCACCGGCACGACCCGCCGGAACGACTGCTGGACATGCAAAATCACCTGCCGGCTACGCCGGAAACACTTGGCGAACACTCCGGAATCACCTGCCGGGCATGCCGGAACCTCCTCTCAGATATGCCAGAACCACGTGCCAATGACCCCGGAAGCACCTGCCGAGCACGCCGGAACCACCTGCTCGAATCGCCAGAACCACCTGCCGGACACGCAAAAATCACCTGCCTGCTACGCCACAACCAGTTGGGGAACACTTCGGAATCACCTGCCGGGCTTGCTGGAACCACCTGCCGGTCATGCCAAAATCACCTGCCAACTACGCCAGGACCACTTGGCGGACACTGTGGAAACACCTGTCGGGCCGGCCGGAACCACATCTCAGACGTGCCAGAACCATGTGCATGAGATGCTGGAACCACACCCCGAACAGACGGAAAACACCTGCAAGACCCGTCTGAACAACCTGACGAGCACGCAGGAGCCACCTGCTCGACTCGCCGGAACCACCTACCTGACATGCCCAAATCACCATCCGGGTATGCCAGAACCACTTGGCGGACACTCCGGAATCATCTGCCGGACATGCCGGAACCAGCTCTCAGACACACCAGAACCACGTGCCGGAGACGCCGGAAGCAAATGCCGAGCATGCCGGAGCCACCTGCTCGACTCGCCAGAAACACCTGCCGGACACGCCAAAATCATCTGCCGGGTACGCCAGAACGACCTGGCGGACACCATGGAAACACCTGCCGCGCATGCCGGAACCACCTCTCAGACGTGCCGGAAGCACGTGCCGGACACGCCGGAAACACCTACCGGACAGACCGGAACCACCTGCCAAGAACGCCAGAGCCACCTGTTCGACTCGCCTGAACCACCTGCCGGACATGCCAAAATCACCTGCCGACTATGCCAGAACCACTTGGCGAAAACTCCGGAATCACTTGCCGGGCATCGGGAACCACCCCTCAGACATGCCAGAACCCCGTGCCAATGACCCCGGAAGCACCAGCCGAGCACGCCGGAACCACCTGCTCGACTCGCCAGAACCACCTGCCGATCACGCAAAAATCACCTGCCGGCTACGCCACAACCAGTTGGTGAACACTTTGGAATCACCTGCAGGGCTTGCTGGAACCACCTGCCAGTCATGCCAAAATCACCTGCCAACTATGCCAGAACCGCTTGGCGGACACTGCGGAAACACCTGTCGGGCCGGCTGGAACCACATCTCAGACGTGCCAGAAACGTGTTCATGAGATGCTGGAACCACACCCCGAACAGACGGATACCACCTGCCAGAACCGCCTGAACCACCAGCTGAGCACGCCGGAACCACCTGCTCGACTCACCGGTACCACCTCCCTGACACGCCAAAATCACCTGCTGGGTATGCCAGAACCACTTGGCGGACACTCCGGAATCATCTGCCGGACATGCCGGAACCAGCTCTCAGACACACAAGAACCACGTGCCGGAGACGCCGGAAGCACCTGCCGAGCATGCCGGAGCCACCTGCTCGACTCCCCAGAAACACCTGCCGGACACGCCAAAATCACCTACCGGGTATGCCAGAACCACCTGGCGGACACTCCGAAATCACCTGCCGCGCATGCCGGAACCACCTCTCAGACGTGCCGGAAGCACGTGCCGGACACGCCGGAATCACCTACCGGACAGACCGGAACCACCTTCCGAGCACGCCGGAGCCACCTGTTCGACTCGCTGGAACCACCTGCCGGACATGCCAATATTAACTGCTGGCTATGCCAGAACCACCTGGGGGACGGTCCGGAATCACCTGACAGCCATGGCGGAACCACCTCTCAGACGTACAAGAACCACCTGCCGGAGAAGCTGGAAAGACATCCTGGACAGTCTGGAACCACCTGCCGGCCAAGCCTGAACCACCTGCCAAGCACAACGGAACAACCTGCCAGACACGCCAAAATCACCTGCGTGTTATGCCAGAACCACTTGGAGGACTCTCTGGGATGACCTGCCGGGCATGCCGGAACCACCTCTCAGACGTGCCAGAACCATGTGGCGGACAGTCCGGAATCACCTGTTGGGCATGCGCAACCACCACTGAGACGTACCAGAACCACATGCCGTGCAGGCTGGAACCACCTACCGGACAGACCGGAATCACCTTTCGGGCATGCCGGAACCACCTGTCAGATGTGCCAGAAACACGTGCCGGAGACGCCGGAAGCACCTGCCAAGCACGTTGGAACCACCTGCTCAACTCGCCAGAACCACCTGCCGATCACGCAAAAATCACCTGCCGGCTACGCCACAACCAGTTGGTGAACACTTTGGAAGCACCTGCCAGGCTTGCTGGAACCACCTGCCAGTCATGCCAAAATCACCTGCCCGCTACACCAGCACCACATCGGGGACAAGCCGGAATCAAGTGAGGGGAATGCCTGCACAGCCTCTCAGACTGAACCTCGTGCCGGACACCACAGAACCACCTGCCGGACAGACCGGAACCACCTGCCGGACACGCCGGAACCACCGGCTCGACCCGCCGGAACGACCGCTGTACATGCAAAATCACCTGCCGACTATGCCAGAACCACTTGGCGAACACTCCGGAATCACTTGCCGGGCATGCAGGAACCACCTCTCAGACATGCCAGAACCCCGTGCCAATGACCCCGGAAGCACCAGCCGAGCACGCCGGAACCACCTGCTGGACTCGCCAGAACCACCTGCCGATCACGCAAAAATCACCTGCTGGCTACGCCACAACCAGTTGGTGAACACTTTGGAATCACCTGCCAGGCTTGCTGGAACCACCTGCCAGTCATGCCAAAATCACCTGCCAACTACGCCAGAACCGCTTGGCGGACACTGCGGAAAAACCTGTCGGGCCGGCTGGAACCACATCTCAGACGTGCCAGAAACGTGTTCATGAGATGCTGGAACCACACCCCGAACAGACGGATACCACCTGCCAGAACCGCCTGAACCACCTGCTGAGCACGCCGGAACCACCTGCTCGACTCACCGGTACCACCTCCCTGACACGCCAAAATCACCTGCTGGGTATGCCAGAACCACTTGGCGGACACTCCGGAATCATCTGCCGGACATGCCGGAACCAGCTCTCAGACACACAAGAACCACGTGCCGGAGACGCCGGAAGCACCTGCCGAGCATGCCGGAGCCACCTGCTCGACTCCCCAGAAACACCTGCCGGACACGCCAAAATCACCTGTCGGGTACGCCAGAACCACCTGGCGGACACTCCGAAATCACCTGCCGCGCATGACGGACCCACCCCTCAGACGTGCCGGAAGCACGTGCCGGACACGCCGGAATCACCTACCGGACAGACCGGAACCACCTGCCGAGCACGCCGGAGCCACCTGTTCGACTCGCTGGAACCACCTGCCGGACATGCCAATATTAACTGCTGGCTATGCCAGAACCACCTGGGGGACGGTCCGGAATCGCCTGCCAGCCATGGCGGAACCACCTCTCAGACGTACCAGAACCACCTGCCGGAGAAGCTGGAAACACGTCCTGGACAGACTGGAACCACGTGACGGCCATGCCTGAACCACCTGCCGAGCACGGCGGAACCACCTGCCGGACACGCCAAAATCACCTGCGGGCTACGCCAGAACCACTTGGGCGACTCTCCGAAATGACCTGCCGGGCATGTTGGAACCACCTCTCAGACGTGCCAGAAGCACGTGGCGGACAGTCCGGAATCACCTGTTGGGCATACGCAACCACCTCTGACACGTACCAGAACCACGTGCCGTGCACGCCGGAACCACCTACCGGACAGACCGGAATCAACTTTTGGGCATGCCGGAACCACCAGTCAGATGTGCCAGAAACACGTGCCGGAGACGCCGGAAGCACCTGCCGAGCACGTCGCAACCACCTGCTCAACTCGCCTGAACCACCTGCCGGACACGCCAAAATCACCTGCCCGCTACACCAGCACCACTTCGGGGACAAGCCGGAATCACGTGAGGGGCATGCCGGCACAGCCTCTCAGACTGAACCTCGTGCCGGACACCACAGAACCACATGCCGGACAGACCGGACCCACCTGCCGGACACGCCGGAACCACCGGCTCGACCCGCCGGAACGACCGCTGGACATGCAAAATCACCTGCCGGCTACGCCGCAAACACTTGGCGAACACTCCGGAATCACCTGCCGGGCATGCCGGAACCACCTCTCAGACGTACCAGAACCACCTGCCGGAGAAGCTGGAAACACGTCCTGGACAGTCTGGAACCACCTGCCGGCCAAGCCTGAACCACCTGCCAAGCACAACGGAACAACCTGCCAGACACGCCAAAATCACCTGCGTGTTATGCCAGAACCACTTGGAGGACTCTCTGGGATGACCTGCCGGGCATGCCGGAACCACCTCTCAGACGTGCCAGAACCATGTGGCGGACAGTCCGGAATCACCTGTTGGGCATGCGCAACCACCTCTGAGACGTACCAGAACCACATGCCGTGCAGGCTGGAACCACCTACCAGACAGACCGGAATCACCTTTCGGGCATGCCGGAACCACCTGTCAGATGTGCCAGAAACACGTGCCGGAGACGCCGGAAGCACCTGCCAAGCACGTTGGAACCACCTGCTCAACTCGCCTGAACCACCTGCCGGACATGCCAAAATCACCTGCCGACTATGCCAGAACCACTTGGCGAACACTCCGGAATCACTTGCCGGGCATGCAGGAACCACCTCTCAGACATGCCAGAACCCTGTGCCAATGACCCCGGCAGCACCAGCCGAGCACGCCGGAACCACCTGCTCGACTCGCCAGAACCACCTGCCGATCACGCAAAAATCACCTGCCGGCTACGCCACAACCAGTTGGTGAACACTTTGGAATCACCTGCCAGGCTTGCTGGAACCACCTGCCAGTCATGCCAAAATCACCTGCCAACTACGCCAGAACCGCTTGGCGGACACTGCGGAAACACCTGTCGGGCAGGCTGGAACCACATCTCAGACGTGCCAGAAAGGTGTTCATGAGATGCTGGAACCACACCCCGAACAGACGGATACCACCTGCCAGAACCGCCTGAACCACCTGCTGAGCACGCCGGAACCACCTGCTCGACTCACCGGCACCACCTCCCTGACACGCCAAAATCACCTGCTTGGTATGCCAGAGCCTCTTGGCGGACACTCCGGAATCAACTGCCGGACATTCCGGAACCAGCTCTCAGACGTGCCGGAAGCACGTTCCGGACACGCCGGAAACACCTACCGGACAGACCGGAACCACCTGCCAAGAACGCCGGAGCCACCTGTTCGACTCGCTGGAACCACCTGCCGGACAGGCCAATATCAACTGCTGGCTATGCCAGAACCACCTGGGGGACAGTCCGGGATCACCTGCCAGCCATGGCGGAACCACCTCTCAGACGTACCAGAACCACCTGCCGGAGAAGCTGGAAACACGTCCTGGACAGACTGGAACCACGTGACGGCCATGCCTGAACCACATGCCGAGCACGGCGGAACCACCTGCCGGACACGCCAAAATCACCTGCGGGCTACGCCAGAACCACTTGGACGACTCTCCGAAATGACCTGCCGGGCATGTTGGAACCACCTCTCAGACGTGCCAGAAGCACGTGGCGGACAGTCCGGAATCACCTGTTGGGCATACGCAACCACCTCTGACACGTACCAGAACCACGTGCCGTGCACGCCGGAACCACCTATCGGACAGACCGGAATCAACTTTTGGGCATGCCGGAACCACTAGTCAGATGTGCCAGAAACACGTGCCGGAGACACCGGAAGCACCTGCCGAGCACGTCGCAACCACCTGCTCAACTCGCCTGAACCACCTGCCGGACACGCCAAAATCACCTGCCCGCTACACCAGCACCACTTCGGGGACAAGCCGGAATCACGTGAGGGGCATGCCAGCACAGCCTCTCAGACTGAACCTCGTGCCGGTCACCACAGAACCACCTGCCGGACAGACCGGAACCACCTGCCGGACACGCCGAAACCACTGGCTCGACCCGCCGGAACGACCGCTGGACATGCAAAATCACCTGCCGGCGATGCCGGAAACACTTGGTGAACATTCCGGAATCACCTGCTGGGCATGCCGGAACCACCTCTCAGATATGCCAGAACCACGTGCCAATGACCCCGGAAGCACCAGCCGAGCACGCCGGAACCACCTGCTCGAATCGCCAGAACCACCTGCCGGACACGCAAAAATCACCTGCCGGCTACGCCACAACCAGTTGGGGAACACTTCGTAATCACCTGCCGGGCTTGCTGGAACCACCTGCCGGTCATGCCAAAATCACCTGCCAACTACGCCAGTACCACTTGGCGGACACTGTGGAAACACCTGTCGGGCCGGCCGGAACCACATCTCAGACGTGCCAGAAACGTGTTCATGAGATGCTGGAACCACACCCCGAACAGACGGATACCACCTGCCAGAACCGCCTGAACCACCTGCTGAGCACGCCGGAACCACCTGCTCGACTCACCGGTACCACCTCCCTGACACGCCAAAATCACCTGCTGGGTATCCCAGAACCACTTGGCGGACACTCCGGAATCATCTGCCGGACATGCCGGAACCAGCTCTCAGACGCACCGGAACCACGTGCCGGAGGCGCCGGAAGCACCTGCCGAGCATGCCGGAGCCACCTGCTCGACTCGCCAGAAACACCTGCCGGACACGCCAAAATCACCCGCCGGGTATGCCAGAACCACCAGGCGGACACTACGGAATCACCTGCCGCGCATGCCGGAACCACCTCTCAGATGTGCCGGAAGCACGTGCCGGACACGCCGGAACCACCTGCCGAACATGCCGGAGCCACCTGTTCGACTCGCTGGAACCACCTGCCGGACAGGCCAATATCAACTGCTGGCTATGCCAGAACCACCTGGGGGACAGTCCGGGATCACCTGCCAGCCATGGCGGAACCACCTCTCAGACGTACCAGAACCACCTGCCGGAGAAGCTGGAAACACGTCCTGGACAGACTGGAACCACGTGACGGCCATGCCTGAACCACCTGCCGAGCACGGCGGAACCACCTGCCGGACACGCCAAAATCACCTGCGGGCTACGCCAGAACCACTTGGACGACTCTCCGAAATGACCTGCCGGGCATGTTGGAACCACCTCTCAGACGTGCCAGAAGCACGTGGCGGACAGTCCGGAATCACCTGTTGGGCATACGCAACCACCTCTGACACGTACCAGAACCACGTGCCGTGCACGCCGGAACCACCTACCGGACAGACCGGAATCAACTTTTGGGCATGCCGGAACCACCAGTCAGATGTGCCAGAAACACGTGCCGGAGACGCCGGAAGCACCTGCCGAGCACGTCGCAACCACCTGCTCAACTCGCCTGAACCACCTGCCGGACACGCCAAAATCACCTGCCCGCTACACCAGCACCACTTCGGGGACAAGCCGGAATCACGTGAGGGGCATGCCGGCACAGCCTCTCAGACTGAACCTCGTGCCGGACACCACAGAACCACCTGCCGGACAGACCGGAACCACCTGCCGAGCACGCCGGAGCCACCTCTTCGACTCGCTGGAACCACCTGCCGGACAGGCCAATATCAACTGCTGGCTATGCCAGAACCACCTGGGGGACGGTCCGGAATCACCTGCCAGCCATGGCGGAACCACCTCTCAGACGTACCAGAACCACCTTACGGAGAAGCTGGAAACACGTCCTGGACAGTCTGGAACCACCTGCCGGCCAAGCCTGAACCACCTGCCAAGCACAACGGAACAACCTGCCAGACACGCCAAAATCACCTGCGTGTTATGCCAGAACCACTTGGAGGACTCTCTGGGATGACCTGCCGGGCATGCCGGAACCACCTCTCAGACGTGCCAGAACCATGTGGCGGACAGTCCGGAATCACCTGTTGGGCATGCGCAACCACCTCTGAGACGTACCAGAACCACATGCCGTGCAGGCTGGAACCACCTACCGGACAGACCGGAATCACCTTTCGGGCATGCCGGAACCACCTGTCAGATGTGCCAGAAACACGTGCCGGAGACGCCGGAAGCACCTGCCAAGCACGTTGGAACCATCTGCTCAAGTCGCCTGAATCACCTGCCGGACATGCCAAAATCACCTGCCGACTATGCCAGAACCACTTGGCGAACACTCCGGAATCACTTGCCGGGCATGCAGGAACCACCTCTCAGACATGCCAGAACCCCGTGCCAATGACCCCGGAAGCACCAGCCGAGCACGCCGGAACCACCTGCTCGACTCGCCAGAACCACCTGCCGATCACGCAAAAATCACCTGCCGGCTACGCCACAACCAGTTGGTGAACACTTTGGAATCACCTGCCAGGCTTGCTGGAACCACCTGCCAGTCATGCCAAAATCACCTGCCAACTACGCCAGAACCGCTTGGCGGACACTGCGGAAACACCTGTCGGGCCGGCTGGAACCACATCTCAGACGTGCCAGAAACGTGTTCATGAGATGCTGGAACCACACCCCGAACAGACGGAGACCACCTGCCAGAACCGCCTGAACCACCTGCTGAGCACGCCGGAACCACCTGCTCGACTCACCGGTACCACATCCCTGACACGCCAAAATCACCTGCTGGGTATGCCAGAACCACTTGGCGGACACTCCGGAATCATCTGCCGGACATGCCGGAACCAGCTCTCAGACACACCAGAACCACGTGCCGGAGACGCCGGAAGCACCTGCCGAGCATGCCGGAGCCACCTGCTCGACTCGCCAGAAACACCTGCCGGACACGCCAACATCACCTGCCCGGTATGCCAGAACCACCTGGCGGACACTACGGAATCACCTGCCGCGCATGCCGGAACCACCTCTCAGACGTGCCGGAAGCACGTGCCAGACACGCCGGAAACACCTACCGGACAGACCGGAACCACCTGCCAAGAACGCCAGAGCCACCTCTTCGACTCGCTGGAACCACCTGCCGGACAGGCCAATATCAAACGCTGGCTATGCCAGAACCACCTGGGGGACAGTCCGGGATCACCTGCCAGCCATGGCGGAACCACCTCTCAGACGTACCAGAACCACCTGCCGGAGAAGCTGGAAACACGTCCTGGACAGACTGGAACCACGTGACGGCCATGCCTGAACCACCTGCCGAGCACGGCGGAACCACCTGCCGGACACGCCAAAATCACCTGCGGGCTACGCCAGAACCACTTGGGCGACTCTCCGAAATGACCTGCCGGGCATGTTGGAACCACCTCTCAGACGTGCCAGAAGCACGTGGCGGACAGTCCGGAATCACCTGTTGGGCATACGCAACCACCTCTGACACGTACCAGAACCACGTGCCGTGCACGCCGGAACCACCTACCGGACAGACCGGAATCAACTTTTGGGCATGCCGGAACCACCAGTCAGATGTGCCAGAAACACGTGCCGGAGACGCCGGAAGCACCTGCCGAGCACGTCGCAAGCACCTGCTCAACTCGCCTGAACCACCTGCCGGACACGCCAAAATCACCTGCCCGCTACACCAGCACCACTTCGGGGACAAGCCGGAATCACGTGAGGGGCATGCCGGCACAGCCTCTCAGACTGAACCTCGTGCCGGACACCACAGAACCACATGCCGGACAGACCGGACCCACCTGCCGGACACGCCGGAACCACCGGCTCGACCCGCCGGAACGACCGCTGGACATGCAAAATCACCTGCTGGCTACGCCGCAAACACTTGGCGAACACTCCGGAATCACCTGCCGGGCATGCCGGAACCACCTCTCAGACGTACCAGAACCACCTGCCGGAGAAGCTGGAAACACGTCCTGGACAGTCTGGAACCACCTGCCGGCCAAGCCTGAACCACCTGCCAAGCACAACGGAACAACCTGCCAGACACGCCAAAATCACCTGCGTGTTATGCCAGAACCACTTGGAGGACTCTCTGGGATGACCTGCCGGGCATGCCGGAACCACCTCTCAGACGTGCCAGAACCATGTGGCGGACAGTCCGGAATCACCTGTTGGGCATGCGCAACCACCTCTGAGACGTACCAGAACCACATGCCGTGCAGGCTGGAACCACCTACCAGACAGACCGGAATCACCTTTCGGGCATGCCGGAACCACCTGTCAGATGTGCCAGAAACACGTGCCGGAGACGCCGGAAGCACCTGCCAAGCACGTTGGAACCACCTGCTCAACTCGCCTGAACCACCTGCCGGACATGCCAAAATCACCTGCCGACTATGCCAGAACCACTTGGCGAACACTCCGGAATCACTTGCCGGGCATGCAGGAACCACCTCTCAGACATGCCAGAACCCTGTGCCAATGACCCCGGCAGCACCAGCCGAGCACGCCGGAACCACCTGCTCGACTCGCCAGAACCACCTGCCGATCACGCAAAAATCACCTGCCGGCTACGCCACAACCAGTTGGTGAACACTTTGGAATCACCTGCCAGGCTTGCTGGAACCACCTGCCAGTCATGCCAAAATCACCTGCCAACTACGCCAGAACCGCTTGGCGGACACTGCGGAAACACCTGTCGGGCAGGCTGGAACCACATCTCAGACGTGCCAGAAAGGTGTTCATGAGATGCTGGAACCACACCCCGAACAGACGGATACCACCTGCCAGAACCGCCTGAACCACCTGCTGAGCACGCCGGAACCACCTGCTCGACTCACCGGCACCACCTCCCTGACATGCCAAAATCACCTGCTTGGTATGCCAGAGCCTCTTGGCGGACACTCCGGAATCAACTGCCGGACATTCCGGAACCAGCTCTCAGACGTGCCGGAAGCACGTTCCGGACACGCCGGAAACACCTACCGGACAGACCGGAACCACCTGCCAAGAACGCCGGAGCCACCTGTTCGACTCGCTGGAACCACCTGCCGGACAGGCCAATATCAACTGCAGGCTATGCCAGAACCACCTGGGGGACAGTCCGGGATCACCTGCCAGCCATGTCGGAACCACCTCTCAGACGTACCAGAACCACCTGCCGGAGAAGCTGGAAACACGTCCTGGACAGACTGGAACCACGTGACGGCCATGCCTGAACCACCTGCCGAGCACGGCGGAACCACCTGCCGGACACGCCAAAATCACCTGCGGGCTACGCCAGAACCACTTGGACGACTCTCCGAAATGACCTGCCGGGCATGTTGGAACCACCTCTCAGACGTGCCAGAAGCACGTGGCGGACAGTCCGGAATCACCTGTTGGGCATACGCAACCACCTCTGACACGTACCAGAACCACGTGCCGTGCACGCCGGAACCACCTATCGGACAGACCGGAATCAACTTTTGGGCATGCCGGAACCACCAGTCAGATGTGCCAGAAACACGTGCCGGAGACACCGGAAGCACCTGCCGAGCACGTCGCAACCACCTGCTCAACTCGCCTGAACCACCTGCCGGACACGCCAAAATCACCTGCCCGCTACACCAGCACCACTTCGGGGACAAGCCGGAATCACGTGAGGGGCATGCCGGCACAGCCTCTCAGACTGAACCTCGTGCCGGTCACCACAGAACCACCTGCCGGACAGACCGGAACCACCTGCCGGACACGCCGGAACCACCGGCTCGACCCGCCGGAACGACCGCTGGACATGCAATATCACCTGCCGGCGATGCCGGAAACACTTGGTGAACATTCCGGAATCACCTGCTGGGCATGCCGGAACCACCTCTCAGATATGCCAGAACCACGTGCCAATGACCCCGGAAGCACCAGCCGAGCACGCCGGAACCACCTGCTCGAATCGCCAGAACCACCTGCCGGACACGCAAAAATCACCTGCCGGCTACGCCACAACCAGTTGGGGAACACTTCGGAATCACCTGCCGGGCTTGCTGGAACCACCTGCCGGTCATGCCAAAATCACCTGCCAACTACGCCAGTACCACTTGGCGGACACTGTGGAAACACCTGTCGGGCCGGCCGGAACCACATCTCAGACGTGCCAGAAACGTGTTCATGAGATGCTGGAACCACACCCCGAACAGACGGATACCACCTGCCAGAACCGCCTGAACCACCTGCTGAGCACGCCGGAACCACCTGCTCGACTCACCGGTACCACCTCCCTGACACGCCAAAATCACCTGCTGGGTGTGCCAGAACCACTTGGCGGACACTCCGGAATCATCTGCCGGACATGCCGGAACCAGCTCTCAGACGCACCGGAACCACGTGCCGGAGGCGCCGGAAGCACCTGCCGAGCATGCCGGAGCCACCTGCTCGACTCGCCAGAAACACCTGCCGGACACGCCAAAATCACCCGCCGGGTATGCCAGAACCACCAGGCGGACACTACGGAATCACCTGCCGCGCATGCCGGAACCACCTCTCAGATGTGCCGGAAGCACGTGCCGGACACGCCGGAACCACCTGCCGAACATGCCGGAGCCACCTGTTCGACTCGCTGGAACCACCTGCCGGACAGGCCAATATCAACTGCTGGCTATGCCAGAACCACCTGGGGGACAGTCCGGGATCACCTGCCAGCCATGGCGGAACCACCTCTCAGACGTACCAGAACCACCTGCCGGAGAAGCTGGAAACACGTCCTGGACAGACTGGAACCACGTGACGGCCATGCCTGAACCACCTGCCGAGCACGGCGGAACCACCTGCCGGACACGCCAAAATCACCTGCGGGCTACGCCAGAACCACTTGGACGACTCTCCGAAATGACCTGCCGGGCATGTTGGAACCACCTCTCAGACGTGCCAGAAGCACGTGGCGGACAGTCCGGAATCACCTGTTGGGCATACGCAACCACCTCTGACACGTACCAGAACCACGTGCCGTGCACGCCGGAACCACCTACCGGACAGACCGGAATCAACTTTTGGGCATGCCGGAACCACCAGTCAGATGTGCCAGAAACACGTGCCGGAGACGCCGGAAGCACCTGCCGAGCACGTCGCAACCACCTGCTCAACTCGCCTGAACCACCTGCCGGACACGCCAAAATCACCTGCCCGCTACACCAGCACCACTTCGGGGACAAGCCGGAATCACGTGAGGGGCATGCCGGCACAGCCTCTCAGACTGAACCTCGTGCCGGACACCACAGAACCACCTGCCGGACAGACCGGAACCACCTGCCGAGCACGCCGGAGCCACCTCTTCGACTCGCTGGAACCACCTGCCGGACAGGCCAATATCAACTGCTGGCTATGCCAGAACCACCTGGGGGACGGTCCGGAATCACCTGCCAGCCATGGCGGAACCACCTCTCAGACGTACCAGAACCACCTTACGGAGAAGCTGGAAACACGTCCTGGACAGTCTGGAACCACCTGCCGGCCAAGCCTGAACCACCTGCCAAGCACAACGGAACAACCTGCCAGACACGCCAAAATCACCTGCGTGTTATGCCAGAACCACTTGGAGGACTCTCTGGGATGACCTGCCGGGCATGCCGGAACCACCTCTCAGACGTGCCAGAACCATGTGGCGGACAGTCCGGAATCACCTGTTGGGCATGCGCAACCACCTCTGAGACGTACCAGAACCACATGCCGTGCAGGCTGGAACCACCTACCGGACAGACCGGAATCACCTTTCGGGCATGCCGGAACCACCTGTCAGATGTGCCAGAAACACGTGCCGGAGACGCCGGAAGCACCTGCCAAGCACGTTGGAACCATCTGCTCAAGTCGCCTGAATCACCTGCCGGACATGCCAAAATCACCTGCCGACTATGCCAGAACCACTTGGCGAACACTCCGGAATCACTTGCCGGGCATGCAGGAACCACCTCTCAGACATGCCAGAACCCCGTGCCAATGACCCCGGAAGCACCAGCCGAGCACGCCGGAACCACCTGCTCGACTCGCCAGAACCACCTGCCGATCACGCAAAAATCACCTGCCGGCTACGCCACAACCAGTTGGTGAACACTTTGGAATCACCTGCCAGGCTTGCTGGAACCACCTGCCAGTCATGCCAAAATCACCTGCCAACTACGCCAGAACCGCTTGGCGGACACTGCGGAAACACCTGTCGGGCCGGCTGGAACCACATCTCAGACGTGCCAGAAACGTGTTCATGAGATGCTGGAACCACACCCCGAACAGACGGAGACCACCTGCCAGAACCGCCTGAACCACCTGCTGAGCACGCCGGAACCACCTGCTCGACTCACCGGTACCACATCCCTGACACGCCAAAATCACCTGCTGGGTATGCCAGAACCACTTGGCGGACACTCCGGAATCATCTGCCGGACATGCCGGAACCAGCTCTCAGACACACCAGAACCACGTGCCGGAGACGCCGGAAGCACCTGCCGAGCATGCCGGAGCCACCTGCTCGACTCGCCAGAAACACCTGCCGGACACGCCAACATCACCTGCCCGGTATGCCAGAACCACCTGGCGGACACTACGGAATCACCTGCCGCGCATGCCGGAACCACCTCTCAGACGTGCCGGAAGCACGTGCCAGACACGCCGGAAACACCTACCGGACAGACCGGAACCACCTGCCAAGAACGCCAGAGCCACCTCTTCGACTCGCTGGAACCACCTGCCGGACAGGCCAATATCAAACGCTGGCTATGCCAGAACCACCTGGGGGACAGTCCGGGATCACCTGCCAGCCATGGCGGAACCACCTCTCAGACGTACCAGAACCACCTGCCGGAGAAGCTGGAAACACGTCCTGGACAGACTGGAACCACGTGACGGCCATGCCTGAACCACCTGCCGAGCACGGTGGAACCACCTGCCGGACACGCCAAAATCACCTGCGGGCTACGCCAGAACCACTTGGACGACTCTCCGAAATGACCTGCCGGGCATGTTGGAACCACCTCTCAGACGTGCCAGAAGCACGTGGCGGACAGTCCGGAATCACCTGTTGGGCATACGCAACCACCTCTGACACATACCAGAACCACGTGCCGTGCACGCCGGAACCACCTACCGGACAGACCGGAATCAACTTTTGGGCATGCCGGAACCACCAGTCAGATGTGCCAGAAACACGTGCCGGAGACGCCGCAAGCACCTGCCGAGCACGTCGCAACCACCTGCTCAACTCGCCTGAACCACCTGCCGGACACGCCAAAATCACCTGCCCGCTACACCAGCACCACTTCGGGGACAAGCCGGAATCACGTGAGGGGCATGCCGGCACAGCCTCTCAGACTGAACCTCGTGCCGGACACCACAGAACCACCTGCCGGACAGACCGGAACCACCTGCCGGACACGCCGGAACCACCGGCTCGACCCGCCGGGACGACCGCTGGACATGCAAAATCACCTGCCGGCTACGCCGGAAACACTTGGCGAACACTCCGGAGTCACCTGCCGGGCATGCCGGAACCACCTCTCAGACGTGCCAGAACCATGTGGCGGACAGTCCGGAATCACCTGTTGGGCATGCGCAACCACCTCTGAGACGTACCAGAACCACATGCCGTGCAGGCTGGAACCACCTACCGGACAGACCGGAATCACCTTTCGGGCATGCCGGAACCACCTGTCAGATGTGCCAGAAACACGTGCCGGAGACGCCGGAAGCACCTGCCAAGCACGTTGGAACCACCTGCTCAACTCGCCAGAACCACCTGCCGATCACGCAAAAATCACCTGCCGGCTACGCCACAACCAGTTGGTGAACACTTTGGAAGCACCTGCCAGGCTTGCTGGAACCACCTGCCAGTCATGCCAAAATCACCTGCCCGCTACACCAGCACCACATCGGGGACAAGCCGGAATCAAGTGAGGGGAATGCCTGCACAGCCTCTCAGACTGAACCTCGTGCCGGGCACCACAGAACCACCTGCCGGACAGACCGGAACCACCTGCCGGACACGCCGGAACCACCGGCTCGACCCGCCGGAACGACCGCTGTACATGCAAAATCACCTGCCGACTATGCCAGAACCACTTGGTGAACACTCCGGAATCACTTGCCGGGCATGCAGGAACCACCTCTCAGACATGCCAGAACCCCGTGCCAATGACCCCGGAAGCACCAGCCGAGCACGCCGGAACCACCTGCTGGACTCGCCAGAACCACCTGCCGATCACGCAAAAATCACCTGCTGGCTACGCCACAACCAGTTGGTGAACACTTTGGAATCACCTGCCAGGCTTGCTGGAACCACCTGCCAGTCATGCCAAAATCACCTGCCAACTACGCCAGAACCGCTTGGCGGACACTGCGGAAAAACCTGTCGGGCCGGCTGGAACCACATCTCAGACGTGCCAGAAACGTGTTCATGAGATGCTGGAACCACACCCCGAACAGACGGAGACCACCTGCCAGAACCGCCTGAACCACCTGCTGAGCACGCCGGAACCACCTGCTCGACTCACCGGTACCACCTCCCTGACACGCCAAAATCACCTGCTGGGTATGCCAGAACCACTTGGCGGACACTCCGGAATCATCTGCCGGACATGCCGGAACCAGCTCTCAGACACACAAGAACCACGTGCCGGAGACGCCGGAAGCACCTGCCGAGCTTGCCGGAGCCACCTGCTCGACTCCCCAGAAACACCTGCCGGACACGCCAAAATCACCTGTCGGGTATGCCAGAACCACCTGGCGGACACTCCGAAATCACCAGCCGCGCATGACGGACCCACCCCTCAGACGTGCCGGAAGCACGTGCCGGACACGCCGGAATCACCTACCGGACAGACCGGAACCACCTGCCGAGCACGCCGGAGCCACCTGTTCGACTCGCTGGAACCACCTGCCGGACATGCCAATATTAACTGCTGGCTATGCCAGAACCACCTGGGGGACGGTCCGGAATCGCCTGCCAGCCATGGCGGAACCACCTCTCAGACGTACCAGAACCACCTGCCGGAGAAGCTGGAAACACGTCCTGGACAGACTGGAACCACGTGACGGCCATGCCTGAACCACCTGCCGAGCACGGCGGAACCACCTGCCGGACACGCCAAAATCACCTGCGGGCTACGCCAGAACCACTTGGGCGACTCTCCGAAATGACCTGCCGGGCATGTTGGAACCACCTCTCAGACGTGCCAGAAGCACGTGGCGGACAGTCCGGAATCACCTGTTGGGCATACGCAACCACCTCTGACACGTACCAGAACCACGTGCCGTGCACGCCGGAACCACCTACCGGACAGACCGGAATCAACTTTTGGGCATGCCGGAACCACCAGTCAGATGTGCCAGAAACACGTGCCGGAGACGCCGGAAGCACCTGCCGAGCACGTCGCAAGCACCTGCTCAACTCGCCTGAACCACCTGCCGGACACGCCAAAATCACCTGCCCGCTACACCAGCACCACTTCGGGGACAAGCCGGAATCACGTGAGGGGCATGCCGGCACAGCCTCTCAGACTGAACCTCGTGCCGGACACCACAGAACCACATGCCGGACAGACCGGACCCACCTGCCGGACACGCCGGAACCACCGGCTCGACCCGCCGGAACGACCGCTGGACATGCAAAATCACCTGCCGGCTACGCCGCAAACACTTGGCGAACACTCCGGAATCACCTGCCGGGCATGCCGGAACCACCTCTCAGACGTACCAGAACCACCTGCCGGAGAAGCTGGAAACACGTCCTGGACAGTCTGGAACCACCTGCCGGCCAAGCCTGAACCACCTGCCAAGCACAACGGAACAACCTGCCAGACACGCCAAAATCACCTGCGTGTTATGCCAGAACCACTTGGAGGACTCTCTGGGATGACCTGCCGGGCATGCCGGAACCACCTCTCAGACGTGCCAGAACCATGTGGCGGACAGTCCGGAATCACCTGTTGGGCATGCGCAACCACCTCTGAGACGTACCAGAACCACATGCCGTGCAGGCTGGAACCACCTACCAGACAGACCGGAATCACCTTTCGGGCATGCCGGAACCACCTGTCAGATGTGCCAGAAACACGTGCCGGAGACGCCGGAAGCACCTGCCAAGCACGTTGGAACCACCTGCTCAACTCGCCTGAACCACCTGCCGGACATGCCAAAATCACCTGCCGACTATGCCAGAACCACTTGGCGAACACTCCGGAATCACTTGCCGGGCATGCAGGAACCACCTCTCAGACATGCCAGAACCCTGTGCCAATGACCCCGGCAGCACCAGCCGAGCACGCCGGAACCACCTGCTCGACTCGCCAGAACCACCTGCCGATCACGCAAAAATCACCTGCCGGCTACGCCACAACCAGTTGGTGAACACTTTGGAATCACCTGCCAGGCTTGCTGGAACCACCTGCCAGTCATGCCAAAATCACCTGCCAACTACGCCAGAACCGCTTGGCGGACACTGCGGAAACACCTGTCGGGCAGGCTGGAACCACATCTCAGACGTGCCAGAAAGGTGTTCATGAGATGCTGGAACCACACCCCGAACAGACGGATACCACCTGCCAGAACCGCCTGAACCACCTGCTGAGCACGCCGGAACCACCTGCTCGACTCACCGGCACCACCTCCCTGACACGCCAAAATCACCTGCTTGGTATGCCAGAGCCTCTTGGCGGACACTCCGGAATCAACTGCCGGACATTCCGGAACCAGCTCTCAGACGTGCCGGAAGCACGTTCCGGACACGCCGGAAACACCTACCGGACAGACCGGAACCACCTGCCAAGAACGCCGGAGCCACCTGTTCGACTCGCTGGAACCACCTGCCGGACAGGCCAATATCAACTGCGGGCTATGCCAGAACCACCTGGGGGACAGTCCGGGATCACCTGCCAGCCATGGCGGAACCACCTCTCAGACGTACCAGAACCACCTGCCGGAGAAGCTGGAAACACGTCCTGGACAGACTGGAACCACGTGACGGCCATGCCTGAACCACCTGCCGAGCACGGCGGAACCACCTGCCGGACACGCCAAAATCACCTGCGGGCTACGCCAGAACCACTTGGACGACTCTCCGAAATGACCTGCCGGGCATGTTGGAACCACCTCTCAGACGTGCCAGAAGCACGTGGCGGACAGTCCGGAATCACCTGTTGGGCATACGCAACCACCTCTGACACGTACCAGAACCACGTGCCGTGCACGCCGGAACCACCTATCGGACAGACCGGAATCAACTTTTGGGCATGCCGGAACCACCAGTCAGATGTGCCAGAAACACGTGCCGGAGACACCGGAAGCACCTGCCGAGCACGTCGCAACCACCTGCTCAACTCGCCTGAACCACCTGCCGGACACGCCAAAATCACCTGCCCGCTACACCAGCACCACTTCGGGGACAAGCCGGAATCACGTGAGGGGCATGCCGGCACAGCCTCTCAGACTGAACCTCGTGCCGGTCACCACAGAACCACCTGCCGGACAGACCGGAACCACCTGCCGGACACGCCGGAACCACCGGCTCGACCCGCCGGAACGACCGCTGGACATGCAATATCACCTGCCGGCGATGCCGGAAACACTTGGTGAACATTCCGGAATCACCTGCTGGGCATGCCGGAACCACCTCTCAGATATGCCAGAACCACGTGCCAATGACCCCGGAAGCACCAGCCGAGCACGCCGGAACCACCTGCTCGAATCGCCAGAACCACCTGCCGGACACGCAAAAATCACCTGCCGGCTACGCCACAACCAGTTGGGGAACACTTCGGAATCACCTGCCGGGCTTGCTGGAACCACCTGCCGGTCATGCCAAAATCACCTGCCAACTACGCCAGTACCACTTGGCGGACACTGTGGAAACACCTGTCGGGCCGGCCGGAACCACATCTCAGACGTGCCAGAAACGTGTTCATGAGATGCTGGAACCACACCCCGAACAGACGGATACCACCTGCCAGAACCGCCTGAACCACCTGCTGAGCACGCCGGAACCACCTGCTCGACTCACCGGTACCACCTCCCTGACACGCCAAAATCACCTGCTGGGTGTGCCAGAACCACTTGGCGGACACTCCGGAATCATCTGCCGGACATGCCGGAACCAGCTCTCAGACGCACCGGAACCACGTGCCGGAGGCGCCGGAAGCACCTGCCGAGCATGCCGGAGCCACCTGCTCGACTCGCCAGAAACACCTGCCGGACACGCCAAAATCACCCGCCGGGTATGCCAGAACCACCAGGCGGACACTACGGAATCACCTGCCGCGCATGCCGGAACCACCTCTCAGATGTGCCGGAAGCACGTGCCGGACACGCCGGAACCACCTGCCGAACATGCCGGAGCCACCTGTTCGACTCGCTGGAACCACCTGCCGGACAGGCCAATATCAACTGCTGGCTATGCCAGAACCACCTGGGGGACAGTCCGGGATCACCTGCCAGCCATGGCGGAACCACCTCTCAGACGTACCAGAACCACCTGCCGGAGAAGCTGGAAACACGTCCTGGACAGCCTGGAACCACGTGACGGCCATGCCTGAACCACCTGCCGAGCACGGCGGAACCACCTGCCGGACACGCCAAAATCACCTGCGGTCTACGCCAGAACCACTTGGACGACTCTCCGAAATGACCTGCCGGGCATGTTGGAACCACCTCTCAGACGTGCCAGAAGCACGTGGCGGACAGTCCGGAATCACCTGTTGGGCATACGCAACCACCTCTGACACGTACCAGAACCACGTGCCGTGCACGCCGGAACCACCTACCGGACAGACCGGAATCAACTTTTGGGCATGCCGGAACCACCAGTCAGATGTGCCAGAAACACGTGCCGGAGACGCCGCAAGCACCTGCCGAGCACGTCGCAACCACCTGCTCAACTCGCCTGAACCACCTGCCGGACACGCCAAAATCACCTGCCCGCTACACCAGCACCACTTCGGGGACAAGCCGGAATCACGTGAGGGGCATGCCGGCACAGCCTCTCAGACTGAACCTCGTGCCGGACACCACAGAACCACCTGCCGGACAGACCGGAACCACCTGCCGAGCACGCCGGAGCCACCTCTTCGACTCGCTGGAACCACCTGCCGGACAGGCCAATATCAACTGCTGGCTATGCCAGAACCACCTGGGGGACGGTCCGGAATCACCTGACAGCCATGGCGGAACCACCTCTCAGACGTACCAGAACCAACTTACGGAGAAGCTGGAAACAGGTCCTGGACAGTCTGGAACCACCTGCCGGCCAAGCCTGAACCACCTGCCAAGCACAACGGAACAACCTGCCAGACACGCCAAAATCACCTGCGTGTTATGCCAGAACCACTTGGAGGACTCTCTGGGATGACCTGCCGGGCATGCCGGAACCACCTCTCAGACGTGCCAGAACCATGTGGCGGACAGTCCGGAATCACCTGTTGGGCATGCGCAACCACCTCTGAGACGTACCAGAACCACATGCCGTGCAGGCTGGAACCACCTACCGGACAGACCGGAATCACCTTTCGGGCATGCCGGAACCACCTGTCAGATGTGCCAGAAACACGTGCCGGAGACGCCGGAAGCACCTGCCAAGCACGTTGGAACCATCTGCTCAAGTCGCCTGAATCACCTGCCGGACATGCCAAAATCACCTGCCGACTATGCCAGAACCACTTGGCGAACACTCCGGAATCACTTGCCGGGCATGCAGGAACCACCTCTCAGACATGCCAGAACCCCGTGCCAATGACCCCGGCAGCACCAGCCGAGCACGCCGGAACCACCTGCTCGACTAGCCAGAACCACCTGCCGATCACGCAAAAATCACCTGCCGGCTACGCCACAACCAGTTGGTGAACACTTTGGAATCACCTGCCAGGCTTGCTGGAACCACCTGCCAGTCATGCCAAAATCACCTGCCAACTACGCCAGAACCGCTTGGCGGACACTGCGGAAACACCTGTCGGGCCGGCTGGAACCACATCTCAGACGTGCCAGAAACGTGTTCATGAGATGCTGGAACCACACCCCGAACAGACGGAGACCACCTGCCAGAACCGCCTGAACCACCTGCTGAGCACGCCGGAACCACCTGCTCGACTCACCGGTACCACATCCCTGACACGCCAAAATCACCTGCTGGGTATGCCAGAACCACTTGGCGGACACTCCGGAATCATCTGCCGGACATGCCGGAACCAGCTCTCAGACACACCAGAACCACGTGCCGGAGACGCCGGAAGCACCTGCCGAGCATGCCGGAGCCACCTGCTCGACTCGCCAGAAACACCTGCCGGACACGCCAACATCACCTGCCCGGTATGCCAGAACCACCTGGCGGACACTACGGAATCACCTGCCGCGCATGCCGGAACCACCTCTCAGACGTGCCGGAAGCACGTGCCAGACACGCCGGAAACACCTACCGGACAGACCGGAACCACCTGCCAAGAACGCCAGAGCCACCTCTTCGACTCGCTGGAACCACCTGCCGGACAGGCCAATATCAAACGCTGGCTATGCCAGAACCACCTGGGGGACAGTCCGGGATCACCTGCCAGCCATGGCGGAACCACCTCTCAGACGTACCAGAACCACCTGCCGGAGAAGCTGGAAACACGTCCTGGACAGACTGGAACCACGTGACGGCCATGCCTGAACCACCTGCCGAGCACGGTGGAACCACCTGCCGGACACGCCAAAATCACCTGCGGGCTACGCCAGAACCACTTGGACGACTCTCCGAAATGACCTGCCGGGCATGTTGGAACCACCTCTCAGACGTGCCAGAAGCACGTGGCGGACAGTCCGGAATCACCTGTTGGGCATACGCAACCACCTCTGACACGTACCAGAACCACGTGCCGTGCACGCCGGAACCACCTACCGGACAGACCGGAATCAACTTTTGGGCATGCCGGAACCACCAGTCAGATGTGCCAGAAACACGTGCCGGAGACGCCGCAAGCACCTGCCGAGCACGTCGCAACCACCTGCTCAACTCGCCTGAACCACCTGCCGGACACGCCAAAATCACCTGCCCGCTACACCAGCACCACTTCGGGGACAAGCCGGAATCACGTGAGGGGCATGCCGGCACAGCCTCTCAGACTGAACCTCGTGCCGGACACCACAGAACCACCTGCCGGACAGACCGGAACCACCTGCCGGACACGCCGGAACCACCGGCTCGACCCGCCGGAGCGACTGCTGGACATGCAAAATCACCTGCCGGCTACGCCGGAAACACTTGGCGAACACTCCGGAATCACCTGCCCGGCATGCCGGAACCACCTCTCAGATATGCCAGAACCACGTGCCAATGACCCCGGAAGCACCTGCCGAGCACGCCGGAACCACCTGCTCGAATCGCCAGAACCACCTGCCGGACACGCAAAAATCACCTGCCGGCTACGCCACAACCACTTGGGGAACACTTCGGAATCACCTGCCGGGCTTGCTGGAACCACCTGCCGGTCATGCCAAAATCACCTGCCAACTACGCCAGGACCTCTTGGCGGACACTGTGGAAACACCTGTCGGGCCGGCCAGAACCAAATCTCAGGCGTGCCAGAACCATGTGCATGAGATGCTGGAACCACACCCCGAACAGACGGAAAACACCTGCCAGACCCGTCTGAACAACCTGCCGAGCACGCCGGAGCCACCTGCTCGACTCGCCGGAACCACCCACCTGACATGCCCAAATCACCAGCCGGGTATGCCAGAACCACTTGGCGGACACTCCGGAATCATCTGCCGGACATGCCGGAACCAGCTCTCAGACACACCAGAACCACGTGCCGGAGACGCCGGAAGCACCTGCCGAGCATGCCGGAGCCACCTGCTCGACTCGCCAGAAACACCTGCCGGACACGCCAAAATCACCTGCCGGGTATGCCAGAAACACCTGGCGGACACTCCGAAACCACCTGACGCGCATGCCGGAACCACCTCTCAGACGTGCCGGAAGCACGTGCCGGACACGCCGGAATCACCTACCGGACAGACCGGAACCACCCGCCGAGCACGCCGGAGCCACCTGTTCGACTCGCTGGAACCACCTGCCGGACAGGCCAATATCAACTGCTGGCTATGCCAGAACCACCTGGGGGACGGTCCGGAATCACCTGCCAGCCATGGCGGAACCACCTCTCACACGTACCAGAACCACCTGCCGGAGAAGCTGGAAACACGTCCTGGACAGTCTGGAACCACCTGCCGGCCAAGCCTGAACCACCTGCCAAGCACAACGGAACAACCTGCCAGACACGCCAAAATCACCTGCGTGTTATGCCAGAACCACTTGGAGGACTCTCTGGGATGACCTGCCGGGCATGCCGGAACCACCTCTCAGACGTGCCAGAACCATGTGGCGGACAGTCCGGAATCACCTGTTGGGCATGCGCAACCACCTCTGAGACGTACCAGAACCACATGCCGTGCAGGCTGGAACCACCTACCGGACAGACCGGAATCACCTTTCGGGCATGCCGGAACCACCTGTCAGATGTGCCAGAAACACGTGCCGGAGACGCCGGAAGCACCTGCCAAGCACGTTGGAACCACCTGCTCAACTCGCCTGAACCACCTGCCGGACATGCCAAAATCACCTGCCGACTATGCCAGAACCACTTGGCGAACACTCCGGAATCACTTGCCGGGCATGCAGGAACCACCTCTCAGACATGCCAGAACCCCGTGCCAATGACCCCGGAAGCACCAGCCGAGCACGCCGGAACCACCTGCCCGACTAGCCAGAACCACCTGCCGATCACGCAAAAATCACCTGCCGGCTACGCCACAACCAGTTGGTGAACACTTTGGAATCACCTGCCAGGCTTGCTGGAACCACCTGCCAGTCATGCCAAAATCACCTGCCAACTACGCCAGAACCGCTTGGCGGACACTGCGGAAACACCTGTCGGGCCGGCTGGAACCACATCTCAGACGTGCCAGAAACGTGTTCATGAGATGCTGGAACCACACCCCGAACAGACGGATACCACCTGCCAGAACCGCCTGAACCACCTGCTGAGCACGCCGGAACCACCAGCTCGACTCACCGGTACCACCTCCCTGACACGCCAAAATCACCTGCTGGGTATGCCAGAACCACTTGGCGGACACTCCGGAATCATCTGCCGGACATGCCGGAACCAGCTCTCAGACACACCAGAACCAAGTGCCGGAGACGCCGGAAGAACCTGCCGAGCATGCCGGAGCCACCTGCTCGACTCGCCAGAAACACCTGCCGGACACGCCAAAATCACCTGCCGGGTATGACAGAATCACCTGGCGGACACTACGGAATCACCTGCCGCGCATGCCGGAACCACCTCTCAGACGTGCCGGAAGCACGTGCCAGACACGCCGGAAACACCTACTGGACAGACCGGAACCACCTGCCAAGAACGCCAGAGCCACCTCTTCGACTCGCTGGAACCACCTGCCGGACAGGCCAATATCAACTGCTGGCTATGCCAGAACCACCTGGGGGACATTCCGGGATCACCTGCCAGCCATGGCGGAACCACCTCTCAGACGTACCAGAACCACCTGCCGGAGAAGCTGGAAACTCGTCCTGGACAGACTGGAACCACGTGACGGCCATGCCTGAACCACCTGCCAAGAACGGCAGAACCACCTGCCGGACACGCCAAAATCACCTGCGGGCTACGCCAGAACCACTTGGACGACTCTCCGAAATGACCTGCCGGGCATGTTGGAACCACCTCTCAGACGTGCCAGAAGCACGTGGCGGACAGTCCGGAATCACCTGTTGGGCATACGCAACCACCTCTGACACGTACCAGAACCACGTGCCGTGCACGCCGGAACCACCTACCGGACAGACCGGAATCAACTTTTGGGCATGCCGGAACCACCAGTCAGATGTTTCAGAAACACGTGCCGGAGACGCCGCAAGCACCTGCCGAGCACGTCGCAACCACCTGCTCAACTCGCCTGAACCACCTGCCGGACACGCCAAAATCACCTGCCCGCTACACCAGCACCACTTCGGGGACAAGCCGGAATCACGTGAGGGGCATGCCGGCACAGCCTCTCAGACTGAACCTCGTGCCGGACACCACAGAACCACCTGCCGGACAGACCGGAACCACCTGCCGGACACGCCGGAACCACCGGCTCGACCCGCCGGAACGACCGCTGGACATGCAAAATCACCTGCCGGCGACGCCGGAAACACTTGGTGAACACTCCGGAATCACCTGCCGGGCATGCCGGAACCACCTCTCAGATATGCCAGAACCACGTGCCAATGACCCCGGAAGCACCAGCCGAGCACGCCGGAACCACCTGCTCGACTCGCCAGAACCACCTGCCGGACACGCAAAAATCACCTGCCGGCTACGCCACAACCAGTTGGGGAACACTTCGGAATCACCTGCCGGGCTTGATGGAACCACCTGCCGGTCATGCCAAAATCACCTGCCAACTACGCCAGAACCGCTTGGCGGACACTGCGGAAACACCTGTCGGGCCGGCTGGAACCACATCTCAGACGTGCCAGAAACGTGTTCATGAGATGCTGGAACCACACCCCGAACAGACGGATACCACCTGCCAGAACCGCCTGAACCACCTGCTGAGCACGCCGGAACCACCTGCTCGACTCACCGGTACCACCTCCCTGACACGCCAAAATCACCTGCTGGGTATGCCAGAACCACTTGGCGGACACTCCGGAATCATCTGCCGGACATGCCGGAACCAGCTCTCAGACACACCAGAACGAAGTGCCGGAGACGCCGGAAGCACCTGCCGAGCATGCCGGAGCCACCTGCTCAACTCGCCAGAAACACGTGCCGGACACGCCAAAATCACCTGCCGGGTATGACAGAATCACCTGGCGGACACTACGGAATCACCTGCCGCGCATGCCGGAACCACCTCTCAGACGTGCCGGAAGCACGTGCCGGACACGCCGGAAACACCTACCGGACAGAGCAGAACCACCTGCCAAGAACGCCGGAGCCACCTGTTCGACTCGCTGGAACCACGTGCCGGACAGGCCAATATCAACTGCTGGCTATGCCAGAACCACCTGGGGGACAGTCCGGGATCACCTGCCAGCCATGGCGGAACCACCTCTCAGACGTACCAGAACCACCTGCCGGAGAAGCTGGAAACACGTTCTGGACAGACTGGAACCACGTGACGGCCATGCCTGGACCACCTGCCGAGCACGGCGGAACCACCTGCCGAACACGCCAAAATCACCTGCGGGCTACGCCAGAACCACTTGGACGACTCTCCGAAATGACCTGCCGGGCATGTTGGAACCACCTCTCAGACGTGCCAGAAGCACGTGGCGGACAGTCCGGAATCACCTGTTGGGCATACGCAACCACCTCTGAGACGTACCAGAACCACGTGTCGTGCACGCCGGAACCACCTACCGGACAGACTGGAATCAACTTTTGGGCATGCCGGAAGCACCAGTCAGATGTGCCAGAAACACGTGCCGGAGACGCCGGAAGCACCTGCCGAGCACGTCGCAACCACCTGCTCAACTCGCCTGAACCACCTGCCGGACACGCCATAATCACCTGCCCGCTACACCAGCACCACTTCGGGGACAAGCCGGAATCACGTGAGGGGCATGCCGGCACAGCCTCTCAGACTGAACCTCGTGCCGGACACCACAGAACCACCTGCCGGACAGACCGGAACCACCTGCCGGACACGCCGGAACCACCGGCTCGACCCGCAGGAACGACCACTGGACATGCAAAATCACCTGCCGGCTACGCCAGAAACACTTGGCGAACACTCCGGAATCACCTGCCGGGCATGCCGGAACCACCTCTCAGATATGCCAGAACCACGTGCCAATGACCCCGGAAGCACCTGCCGAGCACGCCGGAACCACCTGCTCGACTCGCCAGAACCACCTGCCGGACACGCAAAAATCACCTGCCGGCTACGCCACAACCAGTTGGGGAACACTTCGGAATCACCTGCCGGGCTTGCTGGAACCACCTGCCGGTCATGCCAAAATCACCTGCCAACTACGCCAGGACCACTTGGCGGACACTGTGGAAACACCTGTCGGGCCGGCCGGAACCACATCTCAGACGTGCCAGAACCATGTGCATGAGATGCTGGAACCACACCCCGAACAGACGGAAAACACCTGCCAGACCCGTCTGAACAATGTGCCGAGCACGCCGGAGCCACCTGCTCGACTCGCCAGAACCACCTACCTGACATGCCCAAATCACCAGCCGGGTATGCCAGAACCACTTGGCGGACACTCCGGAATCATCTGCCGGACATGCCGGAACCAGCTCTCAGACACACCAGAACCACGTGCCGGAGACGCCGGAAGCACCTGCCGAGCATGCCGGAGCCACCTGCTCGACTCGCCAGAAACACCTGCCGGACACGCCAAAATCACCTGCCGGGTACGCCAGAACCACCTGGCGGACACTCCGAAACCACCTGCCGCGCATGCCGGAACCACCTCTCAGACGTTCCGGAAGCACGTGCCGGACACGCCGGAATCACCTACCGGACAGACCGGAACCACCCGCCGAGCACGCCGGAGCCACCTGTTCGACTCGCTGGAACCACCTGCCGGACAGGCCAATATCAACTGCTGGCTATGCCAGAACCACCTGGGGGACGGTCCGGAATCACCTGCCAGCCATGGCGGAACCACCTCTCAGACGTACCAGAACCACCTGCCGGAGAAGCTGGAAACACGTCCTGGACAGTCTGGAACCACCTGCCGGCCAAGCCTGAACCACCTGCCAAGCACAACGGAACAACCTGTCAGACACGCCAAAATCACCTGCGTGTTATGCCAGAACCACTTGGAGGACTCTCTGGGATGACCTGCCGGGCATGCCGGAACCACCTCTCAGACGTGACAGAACCATGTGGCGGACAGTCCGGAATCACCTGTTGGGCATGCGCAACCACCTCTGAGACGTACCAGAACCACATGCCGTGCAGGCTGGAACCACCTACCGGACAGACCGGAATCACCTTTCGGGCATGCCGGAACCACCTGTCAGATGTGCCAGAAACACGTGCCGGAGACGCCGGAAGCACCTGCCAAGCACGTCGGAACCACCTGCTCAACTCGCCTGAACCACCTGCCGGACATGCCAAAATCACCTGCCGACTATGCCAGAACCACTTGGCGAACACTCCGGAATCACTTGCCGGGCATGCAGGAACCACCTCTCAGACATGCCAGAACCCCGTGCCAATGACCCCGGAAGCACCAGCCGAGCACGCCGGAACCACCTGCCCGACTAGCCAGAACCACCTGCCGATCACGCAAAAATCACCTGCCGGCTACGCCACAACCAGTTGGTGAACACTTTGGAATCACCTGCCAGGCTTGCTGGAACCACCTGCCAGTCATGCCAAAATCACCTGCCAACTACGCCAGAACCGCTTGGCGGACACTGCGGAAACACCTGTCGGGCCGGCTGGAACCACATCTCAGACGTGCCAGAAACGTGTTCATGAGATGCTGGAACCACACCCCGAACAGACGGAGACCACCTGCCAGAACCGCCTGAACCACCTGCTGAGCACGCCGGAACCACCTGCTCGACTCACCGGTACCACCTCCCTGACACGCCAAAATCACCTGCTGGGTATGCCAGAACCACTTGGCGGACACTCCGGAATCATCTGCCGGACATGCCGGAACCAGCTCTCAGACACACCAGAACGAAGTGCCGGAGACGCCGGAAGCACCTGCCGAGCATGCCGGAGCCACCTGCTCGACTCGCCAGAAACACCTGCCGGACACGCCAAAATCACCTGCCGGGTATGACAGAATCACCTGGCGGACACTACGGAATCACCTGCCGCGCATGCCGGAACCACCTCTCAGACGTGCCGGAAGCACGTGCCGGACACGCCGGAAACACCTACCGGACAGACCGGAACCACCTGCCAAGAACGCCGGAGCCACCTGTTCGACTCGCTGGAACCACCTGCCGGACAGGCCAATATCAACTGCTGGCTATGCCAGAACCACCTGGGGGACAGTCCGGGATCACCTGCCAGCCATGGCGGAACCACCTCTCAGACGTACCAGAACCACCTGCCGGAGAAGCTGGAAACACGTTCTGGACAGACTGGAACCACGTGACGGCCATGCCTGGACCACCTGCCGAGCACGGCGGAACCACCTGCCGGACACGCCAAAATCACCTGCGGGCTACGCCAGAACCACTTGGACGACTCTCCGAAATGACCTGCCGGGCATGTTGGAACCACCTCTCAGACGTGCCAGAAGCACGTGGCGGACAGTCCGGAATCACCTGTTGGGCATACGCAACCACCTCTGACACGTACCAGAACCACGTGCCGTGCACGCCGGAACCACCTACCGGACAGACCGGAATCAACTTTTGGGCATGCCGGAACCACCAGTCAGATGTTTCAGAAACACGTGCCGGAGACGCCGCAAGCACCTGCCGAGCACGTCGCAACCACCTGCTCAACTCGCCTGAACCACCTGCCGGACACGCCAAAATCACCTGCCCGCTACACCAGCACCACTTCGGGGACAAGCCGGAATCACGTGAGGGGCATGCCGGCACAGCCTCTCAGACTGAACCTCGTGCCGGACACCACAGAACCACCTGCCGGACAGACCGGAACCACCTGCCGGACACGCCGGAACCACCGGCTCGACCCGCCGGAACGACCGCTGGACATGCAAAATCACCTGCCGGCGACGCCGGAAACACTTGGTGAACACTCCGGAATCACCTGCCGGGCATGCCGGAACCACCTCTCAGATATGCCAGAACCACGTGCCAATGACCCCGGAAGCACCAGCCGAGCACGCCGGAACCACCTGCTCGACTCGCCAGAACCACCTGCCGGACACGCAAAAATCACCTGCCGGCTACGCCACAACCAGTTGGGGAACACTTCGGAATCACCTGCCGGGCTTGATGGAACCACCTGCCGGTCATGCCAAAATCACCTGCCAACTACGCCAGAACCGCTTGGCGGACACTGCGGAAACACCTGTCGGGCCGGCTGGAACCACATCTCAGACGTGCCAGAAACGTGTTCATGAGATGCTGGAACCACACCCCGAACAGACGGAGACCACCTGCCAGAACCGCCTGAACCACCTGCTGAGCACGCCGGAACCACCTGCTCGACTCACCGGTACCACCTCCCTGACACGCCAAAATCACCTGCTGGGTATGCCAGAACCACTTGGCGGACACTCCGGAATCATCTGCCGGACATGCCGGAACCAGCTCTCAGACACACCAGAACGAAGTGCCGGAGACGCCGGAAGCACCTGCCGAGCATGCCGGAGCCACCTGCTCAACTCGCCAGAAACACGTGCCGGACACGCCAAAATCACCTGCCGGGTATGACAGAATCACCTGGCGGACACTACGGAATCACCTGCCGCGCATGCCGGAACCACCTCTCAGACGTGCCGGAAGCACGTGCCGGACACGCCGGAAACACCTACCGGACAGAGCAGAACCACCTGCCAAGAACGCCGGAGCCACCTGTTCGACTCGCTGGAACCACGTGCCGGACAGGCCAATATCAACTGCTGGCTATGCCAGAACCACCTGGGGGACAGTCCGGGATCACCTGCCAGCCATGGCGGAACCACCTCTCAGACGTACCAGAACCACCTGCCGGAGAAGCTGGAAACACGTTCTGGACAGACTGGAACCACGTGACGGCCATGCCTGGACCACCTGCCGAGCACGGCGGAACCACCTGCCGAACACGCCAAAATCACCTGCGGGCTACGCCAGAACCACTTGGACGACTCTCCGAAATGACCTGCCGGGCATGTTGGAACCACCTCTCAGACGTGCCAGAAGCACGTGGCGGACAGTCCGGAATCACCTGTTGGGCATACGCAACCACCTCTGAGACGTACCAGAACCACGTGTCGTGCACGCCGGAACCACCTACCGGACAGACTGGAATCAACTTTTGGGCATGCCGGAAGCACCAGTCAGATGTGCCAGAAACACGTGCCGGAGACGCCGGAAGCACCTGCCGAGCACGTCGCAACCACCTGCTCAACTCGCCTGAACCACCTGCCGGACACGCCATAATCACCTGCCCGCTACACCAGCACCACTTCGGGGACAAGCCGGAATCACGTGAGGGGCATGCCGGCACAGCCTCTCAGACTGAACCTCGTGCCGGACACCACAGAACCACCTGCCGGACAGACCGGAACCACCTGCCGGACACGCCGGAACCACCGGCTCGACCCGCAGGAACGACCACTGGACATGCAAAATCACCTGCCGGCTACGCCAGAAACACTTGGCGAACACTCCGGAATCACCTGCCGGGCATGCCGGAACCACCTCTCAGATATGCCAGAACCACGTGCCAATGACCCCGGAAGCACCTGCCGAGCACGCCGGAACCACCTGCTCGACTCGCCAGAACCACCTGCCGGACACGCAAAAATCACCTGCCGGCTACGCCACAACCAGTTGGGGAACACTTCGGAATCACCTGCCGGGCTTGCTGGAACCACCTGCCGGTCATGCCAAAATCACCTGCCAACTACGCCAGGACCACTTGGCGGACACTGTGGAAACACCTGTCGGGCCGGCCGGAACCACATCTCAGACGTGCCAGAACCATGTGCATGAGATGCTGGAACCACACCCCGAACAGACGGAAAACACCTGCCAGACCCGTCTGAACAATGTGCCGAGCACGCCGGAGCCACCTGCTCGACTCGCCAGAACCACCTACCTGACATGCCCAAATCACCAGCCGGGTATGCCAGAACCACTTGGCGGACACTCCGGAATCATCTGCCGGACATGCCGGAACCAGCTCTCAGACACACCAGAACCACGTGCCGGAGACGCCGGAAGCACCTGCCGAGCATGCCGGAGCCACCTGCTCGACTCGCCAGAAACACCTGCCGGACACGCCAAAATCACCTGCCGGGTACGCCAGAACCACCTGGCGGACACTCCGAAACCACCTGCCGCGCATGCCGGAACCACCTCTCAGACGTTCCGGAAGCACGTGCCGGACACGCCGGAATCACCTACCGGACAGACCGGAACCACCCGCCGAGCACGCCGGAGCCACCTGTTCGACTCGCTGGAACCACCTGCCGGACAGGCCAATATCAACTGCTGGCTATGCCAGAACCACCTGGGGGACGGTCCGGAATCACCTGCCAGCCATGGCGGAACCACCTCTCAGACGTACCAGAACCACCTGCCGGAGAAGCTGGAAACACGTCCTGGACAGTCTGGAACCACCTGCCGGCCAAGCCTGAACCACCTGCCAAGCACAACGGAACAACCTGTCAGACACGCCAAAATCACCTGCGTGTTATGCCAGAACCACTTGGAGGACTCTCTGGGATGACCTGCCGGGCATGCCGGAACCACCTCTCAGACGTGACAGAACCATGTGGCGGACAGTCCGGAATCACCTGTTGGGCATGCGCAACCACCTCTGAGACGTACCAGAACCACATGCCGTGCAGGCTGGAACCACCTACCGGACAGACCGGAATCACCTTTCGGGCATGCCGGAACCACCTGTCAGATGTGCCAGAAACACGTGCCGGAGACGCCGGAAGCACCTGCCAAGCACGTCGGAACCACCTGCTCAACTCGCCTGAACCACCTGCCGGACATGCCAAAATCACCTGCCGACTATGCCAGAACCACTTGGCGAACACTCCGGAATCACTTGCCGGGCATGCAGGAACCACCTCTCAGACATGCCAGAACCCCGTGCCAATGACCCCGGAAGCACCAGCCGAGCACGCCGGAACCACCTGCCCGACTAGCCAGAACCACCTGCCGATCACGCAAAAATCACCTGCCGGCTACGCCACAACCAGTTGGTGAACACTTTGGAATCACCTGCCAGGCTTGCTGGAACCACCTGCCAGTCATGCCAAAATCACCTGCCAACTACGCCAGAACCGCTTGGCGGACACTGCGGAAACACCTGTCGGGCCGGCTGGAACCACATCTCAGACGTGCCAGAAACGTGTTCATGAGATGCTGGAACCACACCCCGAACAGACGGAGACCACCTGCCAGAACCGCCTGAACCACCTGCTGAGCACGCCGGAACCACCTGCTCGACTCACCGGTACCACCTCCCTGACACGCCAAAATCACCTGCTGGGTATGCCAGAACCACTTGGCGGACACTCCGGAATCATCTGCCGGACATGCCGGAACCAGCTCTCAGACACACCAGAACGAAGTGCCGGAGACGCCGGAAGCACCTGCCGAGCATGCCGGAGCCACCTGCTCGACTCGCCAGAAACACCTGCCGGACACGCCAAAATCACCTGCCGGGTATGACAGAATCACCTGGCGGACACTACGGAATCACCTGCCGCGCATGCCGGAACCACCTCTCAGACGTGCCGGAAGCACGTGCCGGACACGCCGGAAACACCTACCGGACAGACCGGAACCACCTGCCAAGAACGCCGGAGCCACCTGTTCGACTCGCTGGAACCACCTGCCGGACAGGCCAATATCAACTGCTGGCTATGCCAGAACCACCTGGGGGACAGTCCGGGATCACCTGCCAGCCATGGCGGAACCACCTCTCAGACGTACCAGAACCACCTGCCGGAGAAGCTGGAAACACGTTCTGGACAGACTGGAACCACGTGACGGCCATGCCTGGACCACCTGCCGAGCACGGCGGAACCACCTGCCGGACACGCCAAAATCACCTGCGGGCTACGCCAGAACCACTTGGACGACTCTCCGAAATGACCTGCCGGGCATGTTGGAACCACCTCTCAGACGTGCCAGAAGCACGTGGCGGACAGTCCGGAATCACCTGTTGGGCATACGCAACCACCTCTGAGACGTACCAGAACCACGTGTCGTGCACGCCGGAACCACCTACCGGACAGACTGGAATCAACTTTTGGGCATGCCGGAAGCACCAGTCAGATGTGCCAGAAACACGTGCCGGAGACGCCGGAAGCACCTGCCGAGCACGTCGCAACCACCTGCTCAACTCGCCTGAACCACCTGCCGGACACGCCAAAATCACCTGCCCGCTACACCAGCACCACTTCGGGGACAAGCCGGAATCACGTGAGGGGCATGCCGGCACAGCCTCTCAGACTGAACCTCGTGCCGGACACCACAGAACCACCTGCCGGACAGACCGGAACCACCTGCCGGACACGCCGGAACCACCGGCTCGACCCGCCGGAACGACCGCTGGACATGCAAAATCACCTGCCGGCTACGCCAGAAACACTTGGCGAACACTCCGGAATCACCTGCCGGGCATGCCGGAACCACCTCTCAGATATACCAGAACCACGTGCCAATGACCCCGGAAGCACCTGCCGAGCACGCCGGAACCACCTGCTCGACTCGCCAGAACCACCTGCCGGACACGCAAAAATCACCTGCCGGCTACGCCACAACCAGTTGGGGAACACTTCGGAATCACCTGCCGGGCTTGCTGGAACCACCTGCCGGTCATGCCAAAATCACCTGCCAACTACGCCAGGACCACTTGGCGGACACTGTGGAAACACCTGTCGGGCCGGCCGGAACCACATCTCAGACGTGCCAGAACCATGTGCATGAGATGCTGGAACCACACCCCGAACAGACGGAAAACACCTGCCAGACCCGTCTGAACAACCTGCCGAGCACGCCGGAGCCACCTGCTCGACTCGCAGGAACCACCTACCTGACATGCCCAAATCACCAGCCGGGTATGCCAGAACCACTTGGCGGACACTCCGGAATCATCTGCCGGACATGCCGGAACCAGCTCTCAGACACACCAGAACCACGTGCCGGAGACGCCGGAAGCACCTGCCGAGCATGCCGGAGCCACCTGCTCGACTCGCCAGAAACACCTGCCGGACACGCCAAAATCACCTGCCAGGTACGCCAGAACCACCTGGCGGACACTCCGAAACCACCTGTCGTGCATGCCGGAACCACCTCTCAGACGTGCCGGAAGCACGTGCCGGACACGCCGGAATCACCTACCGGACAGACCGGAACCACCCGCCGAGCACGCCGGAGCCACCTGTTCGACTCGCTGCAACCACCTGCCGGACAGGCCAATATCAACTGCTGGCTATGCCAGAACCACCTGGGGGACGGTCCGGAATCACCTGCCAGCCATGGCGGAACCACCTCTCACACGTACCAGAACCACCTGCCGGAGAAGCTGGAAACACGTCCTGGACAGTCTGGAACCACCTGCCGGCCAAGCCTGAACCACCTGCCAAGCACAACGGAACAACCTGCCAGACACGCCAAAATCACCTGTGTGTTATGCCAGAACCACTTGGTGGACTCTCTGGGATGACCCGCCGGGCATGCCGGAACCACCTCTCAGACGTGCCAGAACCATGTGGCGGACAGTCCGGAATCACCTGTTGGGCATGCGCAACCACCTCTGAGACGTACCAGAACCACATGCCGTGCAGGCTGGAACCACCTACCGGACAGACCGGAATCACCTTTCGGGCATGCCGGAACCACCTGTCGCATGTGCCAGAATCACGTGCCGGAGACGCCGGAAGCACCTGCCAAGCACGTTGGAACCACCTGCTCAACTCGCCTGAACCACCTGCCGGACATGCCAAAATCACCTGCCGACTAGGCCAGAACCACTTGGCGAACACTCCGGAATCACTTGCCGGGCATGCAGGAACCACCTCTCAGACATGCCAGAACCCCGTGCCAATGACCCCGGAAGCACCAGCCGAGCACGCCGGAACCACCTGCTCGACTCGCCAGAACCACCTGCCGATCACGCAAAAATCACCTGCCGGCTACGCCACAACTAGTTGGTGAACACTTTGGAATCACCTGCCAGGCTTGCTGGAACCACCTGCCAGTCATGCCAAAATCACCTGCCAACTACGCCAGAACCGCTTGGCGGACACTGCGGAAACACCTGTCGGGCCGGCTGGAACCACATCTCAGACGTGCCAGAAACGTGTTCATGAGATGCTGGAACCACACCCTGAACAGACGGATACCACCTGCCAGAACCGCCTGAACCACCTGCTGAGCACGCCGGAACCACCTGCTCGACTCACCGGTACCACCTGCCTGACACGCCAAATAACCTGCTGGGTATGCCAGAACCACTTGGCGGACACTCCGGAATCATCTGCCGGACATGCCGGAACCAGCTCTCAGACACACCAGAACCAAGTGCCGGAGACGCCGGAAGCACCTGCCGAGCATGCCGGAGCCACCTGCTCGACTCGCCACAAACACCTGCCGGACATGCCAAAATCACCTGCCGGGTACGCCAGAACCACCTGGCGGACACTACGGAATCACCTGCCGCGCATGCCGGAACCACCTCTCAGACGTGCCGGAAGCACGTGCTGGACACGCCGGAAACACATACCGGACAGACCCGAACCACCTGCCAAGAACGCCGGAGCCACCTGTTCGACTCGCTGGAACCACCTGCCGGACAGGCCAATACCAACTGCTGGCTATGCCAGAACCACCTGGGGGACAGTCCGGGATCACCTGCCAGCCATGGCGGAACCACCTCTCAGACGTACCAGAACCACCTGCCGGAGAAGCTGGAAACACGTCCTGGACAGACTGGAACCACGTGACGGCCATGCCTGAACCACCTGCCGAGCACGGCGGAACCACCTGCCGGACACGCCAAAATCACCTGCGGGCTACGCCAGAACCACTTGGACGACTCTCCGAAATGACCTGCCGGGCATGTTGGAAACACCTCTCAGACGTGCCAGAAGCACGTGGCGGACAGTCCGGAATCACCTGTTGGGCATACGCAACCACCTCTGAGACGTACCAGAACCACGTGCCGTGCACGCCAGAACCACCTACCGCACAGACCGGAATCGACTTTTGGGCATGCCGGAACCGCCTGTCAGATGTGCCAGAAACACGTGCCAGAGACGCCAGAAGCACCTGCCGAGCACGTGGCAACCACCTGCTCAACTCGCCTGAACCACCTGCCGGACACGCCAAAATCACCTGCCCGCTACACCAGCACCACTTCGGGGACAATCCGGAATCACGTGAGGGGCATGCCGGCACAGCCTCTCAGACTGAACCTCGTGCCGGACACCACAGAACCACCTGCCGGACAGACCGGTACCACCTGCCGGACACGCCGGAACCACCGGCTCGACCCGCCGGAACGACCACTGGACATGCAAAATCACCAGCTGGCTACGCCGGAAACACTTGGCGAACACTCCGGAATCACCTGCCGGGCATGCCGGAACCACCTGCCGAGCACGGCGGAACCACCTGCCGGACACGCCAAAATCACCTGCAGGCTACGCCAGAACCACTTGGACGACTCTCCGAAATGACCTGCCGGGCATGCCGGAACCACCTCTCAGATATGCCAGAACCACGTGCCAATGACCCCGGAAGCACCTGCCGAGCACGCCGGAACCACCTGCTCGACTCGCCAGAACCACCTGCCGGACACGCAAAAATCACCTGCCGGCTACACCACAACCAGTTGGGGAACACTTCGGAATCACCTGCCGGGCTTGCTGGAACCACCTGCCGGTCATGCCAAAATCACCTGCCAACTACGCCAGTACCACTTGGCGGACACTGTGGAAACACCTGTCGGGCCGGCCGGAACCACATCTCAGACGTGCCAGAACCATGTGCATGAGATGCTGCAACCACACCCCGAACAGACGGAAAACACCTGCCAGACCCGTCTGAACAACCTGCCGAGCACGCCGGAGCCACCTGCGCGACTCGCCGGAACCACCTACGTGACATGCCAAAATCACCAGCCGGGTATGCCAGAACCACTTGGCGGACACTCCGGAATCATCTGCCGCACATGCCGGAGCCAGCTCTCAGACACACCAGAACCACGTGCCGGAGACGCCGGAAGCACCTGCCGAGCATGCCGGAGCCACCTGCTCGACTCGCCAGAAACACCTGCCGGACACGCCAAAATCACCTGCCGGGTACGCCAGAACCACCTGGCGGACACTCCGAAATCACCTGTCGCGCATGCCGGAACCACCTCTCAGACGTGCCGGAAGCACGTGCCGGACACGCCGGAATCACCTACCGGACAGACCGGAACCACCTGCCGACCACGCCGGAGCCACCTGTTCGACTCGCTGGAACCACCTGCCGGACAGGCCAGTATCAAATGCTGGCTATGCCAGAACCACCTGGGGGACGGTCCGGAATCACCTGCCAGCCATGGCGGAACCACCTCTCAGACGTATCAGAACCACCTGCCGGAGAAGCTGGAAACACGTCCTGCACAGTCTGGAACCACCTGCCGTCCAAGCCTGAACCACCTGCCAAGCACAACGGAACAACCTGCCAGACACGCCAAAATCACCTGCGTGTTATGCCAGAACCACTTGGAGGACTCTCTGGGATGACCTGCCGGGCATGCCGGAACCACCTCTCAGACGTGCCAGAACCATGTGGCGGACAGTCCGGAATCACCTGTTGGGCATGCGCAACCACCTCTGAGACGTACCAGAACCACATGCCGTGCAGGCTGGAACCACCTACCGGACAGACCGGAATCACCTTTCGGGCATGCCGGAACCACCTGTCAGATGTGCCAGAAACACGTGCCGGAGACGCCGGAAGCACCTGCCAAGCACGTCGCAACCACCTGCTCAACTCGCCTGAACCACCTGCCGGACATGCCAAAATCACCTGCCGACTATGCCAGAACCACTTGGCGAGCACTCCGGAATCACTTGCCGGGCATGCAGGAACCACCTCTCAGACATGCCAGAACCCCGTGCCAATGACCCCGGAAGCACCAGCCGAGCACGCCGGAACCACCTGCTCGACTCGCCAGAACCACCTGCCGATCATGCAAAAATCACCTGCCGTCTACGCCACAACCAGTGGGTGAACACTTTGGAATCACCTGCCAGGCATGCTGGAACCACCTGCCAGTCATGCCAAAATCACCTGCCAACTACGCCAGAACCGCTTGGCGGACACTGCGGAAACACCTGTCGGGCCGGCTGGAACCACATCTCAGACGTGCCAGAAACGTGTTCATGAGATGCTGGAACCACACCCCGAACAGACGGAGACCACCTGCCAGAACCGCCTGAACCACCTGCTGAGCACGCCGGAACCACCTGCTCGACTCACCGGTACCACCTGCCTGACACGCCAAAATCACCTGCTGGGTATGCCAGAACCACTTGGCGGACACTCCGGAATCATCTGCCGGACATGCCGGAACCAGCTCTCAGACACACCAGAACCAAGTGCCGGAGACGCCGGAAGCACCTGCCGAGCATGACGGAGCCACCTGCTCGACTCGCCACAAACACCTGCCGGACACGCCAAAATCACCTGCCGGGTACGCCAGAACCACCTGGCGGACACTACGGAATCACCTGCCGCGCATGCCGGAACCACCTCTCAGACGTGCCGGAAGCACGTGCCGGACACGCCGGAAACACCTACCGGACAGACCGGAACCACCTGCCAAGAACGCCGGAGCTACCTGTTCGACTCGCTGGAACCACCTGCCGGACAGGCCAATATCAACTGCTGGCTACGCCAGAACCACTTGGACAACTCTCCGAAATGACCTGCCGGGCATGTTGGAACCACCTCTCAGACGTGCCAGAAGCACGTGGCGGACAGTCCGGAATCACCTGTTGGGCATACGCAACCACCTCTGACACGTACCAGAACCACGTGCCGTGCACGCCGGAACCACCTACCGGACAGACCGGAATCAACTTTTGGGCATGCCGGAACCACCAGTCAGATGTGCCAGAAACACGTGCCGGAGACGCCGCAAGCACCTGCCGAGCACGTCGCAACCACCTGCTCAACTCGCCTGAACCACCTGCCGGACACGCCAAAATCACCTGCCCGCTACACCAGCACCACTTCGGGGACAAGCCGGAATCACGTGAGGGGCATGCCGGCACAGCCTCTCAGACTGAACCTCGTGCCGGACACCACAGAACCACCTGCCGGACAGACCGGAACCACCTGCCGGACACGCCGGAACCACCGGCTTGACCCGCCGGAACGACCGCTGGACATGCAAAATCACCTGCCGGCTACGCCGGAAACACTTGGCGAACACTCCGGAATCACCTGCCGGGCATGCCGGAACCACCTCTCGGATATGCCAGAACCACGTGCCAATGACCCCGGAAGCACCTGCCGAGCACGCCGGAACCACCTGCTCGACTCGCCAGAACCACCTGCCGGACACGCAAAAATCACCTGCCGGCTACGCCACAACCAGTTGGGGAACACTTCGGAATCACCTGCCGGGCTTGCTGGAACCACCTGCCGGTCATGCCAAAATCACGTGCCAACTACGCCAGTACCACTTGGCGGACACTGTGGAAACACCTGTCGGGCCGGCCGGAACCACATCTCAGACGTGCCAGAACCATGTGCATGAGATGCTGGAACCACACCCCGAACAGACGGAAAACACCTGCCAGACCCGTCTGAACAACCTGCCGAGCACGCCGGAGCCACCTGCTCGACTCGCCGGAACCACCTACCTGACATGCCCAAATCACCAGCCGGGTATGCCAGAACCACTTGGCGGACACTCCGGAATCATCTGCCGGACATGCCGGAACCAGCTCTCAGACACACCAGAACCACGTGCCGGAGACGCCGGAAGCACCTGCCGAGCATGCCGGAGCCACCTGCTCGACTCGCCAGAAACACCTGCCGGACACGCCAAAATCGCCTGCCGGGTACGCCAGAACCACCTGGCGGACACTCCGAAACAACCTGTCACGCATGCAGGAACCACCTCTCAGACGTGCCGGAAGCACGTGCCGGACACACCGGAATCACCTACCGGACAGACCGGAACCACCTGCCGAGCACGCCGGAGCCACCTGTTCGACTCGCTGGAACCACCTGCCGGACAGGCCAATATCAACTGCTGGCTATGCCAGAACCACCTGGGGGACGGTCCGGAATCACCTGCCAGCCATGGCGGAACCACCTCTCAGACGTACCAGAACCACCTGCCGGAGAAGCTGGAAACACGTCCTTGACAGTCTGGAACCACCTGCCGGCCAAGCCTGAACCACCTGCCAAGCACAACGGAACCACCTGCCGGACACGCCAAAATCACCTGCGGGCTACGCCAGAACCACTTGGACGACTCTCCGAAATGACCTGCCGGGCATGTTGGAACCACCTCTCAGACGTGCCAGAACCATGTGGCGGACAGTCCGGAATCACCTGTTGGGCATGCGCAACCACCTCTGAGACGTACCAGAACCACATGCCGTGCAGGCTGGAACCACCTACCGGACAGACCGGAATCACCTTTCGGGCATGCCGGTACCACCTGTCAGATGTGCCAGAAACACGTGCCGGAGACGCCGGAAGCACCTGCCAAGCACGTCGCAACCACCTGCTCAACTCGCCTGAACCACCTGCCGGACATGCCAAAATCACCTGCCGACTATGCCAGAACCACTTGGCGAGCACTCCGGAATCACTTGCCGGGCATGCAGGAACCACCTCTCAGACATGCCAGAACCCCGTGCCAATGACCCCGGAAGCACCAGCCGAGCACGCCGGAACCACCTGCTCGACTCGCCAGAACCACCTGCCGATCATGCAAAAATCACCTGCCGTCTACGCCACAACCAGTTGGTGAACACTTTGGAATCACCTGCCAGGCATGCTGGAACCACCTGCCAGTCATGCCAAAATCACCTGCCAACCATGCCAGAACCGCTTGGCGGACACTGCGGAAACACCTGTCGGGCCGGCTGGAACCACATCTCAGACGTGCCAGAAACGTGTTCATGAGATGCTGGAACCACACCCCGAACAGACGGAGACCACCTGCCAGAACCGCCTGAACCACCTGCTGAGCA
Organism: Equus caballus; assembly: GCF_041296265.1. Lineage (NCBI taxonomy): Eukaryota > Metazoa > Chordata > Mammalia > Perissodactyla > Equidae > Equus > Equus caballus. The sequence continues at coordinate 2,580,121 of NC_091710.1, forward strand.
CGCCGGAACCACCTGCTCGACTCACCGGTACCACCTCCCTGACACGCCAAAATCACCTGCTGGGTATGCCAGAACCACTTGGCGGACACTCCGGAATCATCTGCCGGACATGCCGGAACCAGCTGTCAGACACACCAGAACCAAGTGCCGGAGACGCCGGAAGCACCTGCCGAGCATGCCGGAGCCACCTGCTCGACTCGCCACAAACACCTGCCGGACACGCCAAAATCACCTGCCGGGTACGCCAGAACCACCTGGCGGACACTACGGAATCACCTGCCGCGCATGCCGGAACCACCTCTCAGACGTGCCGGAAGCACGTGCCGGAAACGCCGGAAACACCTACCGGACAGACCGGAACCACCTGCCAAGAACGCCGGAGCTACCTGTTCGACTCGCTGGAACCACCTGCCGGACAGGCCAATATCAACTGCTGGCTATGCCAGAACCACCGGGGGGACAGTCCGGGATCACCTGCCAGCCATGGCGGAACCACCTCTCAGACGTACCAGAACCACCTGCCGGAGAAGCTGGAAACACGTCCTGGACAGACTGGAACCACGTGACGGCCATGCCTGAACCACCTGCCGAGCACGGCGGAACCACCTGCCGGACACGCCAAAATCACCTGCGGGCTACGCCAGAACCACTTGGACGACTCTCCGAAATGACCTGCCGGGCATGTTGGAACCACCTCTCAGACGTGCCAGAAGCACGTGGCGGACAGTCCGGAATCACCTGTTGGGCATACGCAACCACCTCTGACACGTACCAGAACCACGTGCCGTGCACGCCGGAACCACCTACCGGACAGACCGGAATCAACTTTTGGGCATGCCGGAACCACCAGTCAGATGTGCCAGAAACACGTGCCGGAGACGCCGGAAGCACCTGCCGAGCACGTCGCAACCACCTGCTCAACTCGCCTGAACCACCTGCCGGACACGCCAAAATCACCTGCTCGCTACACCAGCACCACTTCGGGGACAAGCCGGAATCACGTGAGGGGCATGCCGGCACAGCCTCTCAGACTGAACCTCGTGCCGGACACCACAGAACCACCTGCCGGACAGACCGGAACCACCTGCCGGACACCCAGGAACCACCGGCTCGACCCGCCGGAACGACCGCTGGACATGCAAAATCACCTGCCGGCTACGCCGGAAACACTTGGCGAACACTCCGGAATCACCTGCCGGGCATGCCGGAACCACCTCTCAGGTATGCCAGAACCACGTGCCAATGACCCCGCAAGCACCTGCCGAGCACGCCGGAACCACCTGCTCGACTCGCCAGAACCACCTGCCGGACACGCAAAAATCACCTGCCGGCTACGCCACAACCAGTTGGGGAACACTTCGGAATCACCTGCCGGGCTTGCTGGAACCACCTGCCGGTCATGCCAAAATCACCTGCCAACTACGCCAGGACCAGTTGGCGGACACTGTGGAAACACCTGTCGGGCCGGCCGGAACCACATCTCAGACGTGCCAGAACCATGTGCATGAGATGCTGGAACCACACCCCGAACAGACGGAAAACACCTGCCAGACCCGTCTGAACAACCTGCCGAGCACGCCGGAGCCACCTGCTCGACTCGCCGGAACCACCTACCTGACATGCCCAAATCACCAGCCGGGTATGCCAGAACCACTTGGCGGACACTCCGGAATCATCTGCCGGACATGCCGGAACCAGCTCTCAGACACACCAGAACCACGTGCCGGAGACGCCGGAAGCACCTGCCGAGCATGCCGGAGCCACCTGCTCGACGCGCCAGAAACACCTGCCGGACACGCCAAAATCACCTGCCGGCTACGCCAAAACCACCTGGCGGACACTCCGAAATCACCTGTCGCGCATGCCGGAACCACCTCTCAGACGTGCCGGAAGCACGTCCCGGACACGCCGGAATCACCTACCGGACAGACCGGAACCACCTGCCGAGCACGCCGGAGCCACCTGTTCGACTCGCTGGAACCACCTGCCAGACAGGCCAATATCAACTGCTGGCTATGCCAGAACCACCTGGGGGACGGTCCGGAATCACCTGCCAGCCATGGTGGAACCACCTCTCAGACGTACCAGCACCACCTGCCGGAGAAGCTGGAAACACGTCCTGGACAGTCTGGAACCACCTGCCGGCCAAGCCTGAACCACCTGCCAAGCACAACGGAACAATCTGCCAGACACGCCAAAATCACCTGCGTGTTATGCCAGAACCACTTGGAGGACTCTCTGGGATGACCTGCCGGGCATGCCGGAACCACCTCTCAGACGTGCCAGAACCATGTGGCGGACAGTCCGGAATCACCTGTTGGGCATACGCAACCACCTCTGACACGTACCAGAACCACGTGCCGTGCACGCCGTAACCACCTACCGGACAGACCGGAATCAACTTTTGCGCATGCCGGAACCACCAGTCAGATGTGCCAGAAACACGTGCCGGAGACGCCGGAAGCACCTGCCGAGCACGTCGCAACCACCTGCTCAACTCGCCTGAACCACCTGCCGGACACGCCAAAATCACCTGCCCGCTACACCAGCACCACTTCGGGGACAAGCCGGAATCACGTGAGGGGCATGCCCGCACAGCCTCTCAGACTGAACCTCGTGCCGGACACCACAGAACCACCTGCCGGACAGACCGGACCCACCTGCCGGACACGCCGGAACCACCGGCTCGACCCGCCGGAACGACCGCTGGACATGCAAAATCACCTGCCGGCTACGCCGGAAACACTTGGCGAACACTCCGGAATCACCTGCCGGGCATGCCGGAACCACCTCTCAGATATGCCAGAACCACGTGCCAATGACCCCGGAAGCACCTGCCGAGCACGCCGGAACCACCTGCTCAACTCGCCAGAACCACCTGCCGGACACGCAAAAATCACCTGCCGGCTATGCAAGAACCACTCGGCAGACACTCCGGAATCACATGTCAGGCATTCCGGAACCACCTCTGAGATGTGCCAGAACCACATGCCGGACACTCCGGAATCACCTGCCGGGCATGCCTGAACCATCTCTCAGACGTGCCAGAACCATCTTCCGGACACGCCGGTACCACCTGCCGAGCTCGCCGGAAACACCTGCTGGACACGCCAAAATCACCTGCCGGCTACGCCAGAACCACTCAGCAGACACTCCGGAACCACCTCCAGGACAGACCAGAACCACCTGCTGGACACGCCAAAATCACCTGCCGGCTATGCAAGAACCACTCGGCAGACACTCCGGAATCACATGTCAGGCATTCCGGAACCACCTCTGAGATGTGCCAGAACCACATGCCGGAAACTCCGGAATCATCTGAAGGGCGTGCCGGAACCATCTCTCAGACGTGCCACAACCACGTGCCGAAGAGACCAGAAGCACCTGCCGAGCTCGCCAGAACCACCTGCTAGACATGCCGGAACCACCTGCCTCACAGGCCAAAATCATATGCCGGCTAAGCCAAAACCACTTGGTGGAGACTCCAGAATCTCCTTGCGGGCATGCCGGAACCACGTCATGGACAGACGGCAAACACCTGCCGGACCTGCCGCAACCACCTGCCGAGCACGCCGGAAACACCTGCTCGACTCACCAGAGCCTCCAGCTGGACACATCAGAAACACCCGCGGGGTACGCCAGAACCACTTGGAGGACTCTCCGGGATCACCTGCCGGGCATGCCGGAACCACCTCTCTGACGTGCCAGAACCATGTGTCGGACACGCCGCAACCACCTGCCGAGTATGCTGGAACCACCTGCTCCACTCCACAGAACCAACTGCTCGACGTGCCAAAATCACCTGCCGGCTACGCCAGAACCACTCGGCAGACTCTCCGGAACCACCTCCAGGACAGACTGGAACCACCTGCTGGACACGCCGGGACCACCTGCTTGACTCGCCAGAACCACCTGCCGGACACGCCAGAATCACCAGCCGGCTACGCCACAACCAGTTGTCGGACACTACGGAATCACCTGTCGGGCATGCTGGAACCACGCTCAGAGGTGCCACAGCCACATGCAGGAGACGGCGGTAGCACCTGGGGAGAATGGCGGAAGTTCCTGATCCACTCCCCAGAACCACCCGCCGGACACGCCAAAATCACCGGCAAGCTACGCCAGAACCACTTGGCGGACACTCCAGGATCACCTGCCGGGCATGCCAGCACAACCTCTCCGAAGTGCCAGAAGCAGGTGCCGGACAGGCCGGAACCATCGCCCAGACAGACCGGAAACACAGGAAACACTTGCCAGAACCACCTGCTTGACTCACCGGTCCCACCAGCCGGACACGCCAAAATCACCTGCCCGCTACACCAGAACCGCTTGGTGGATAAGCCGGAATCACGTGAAGTGCATGCCGACACAACCTCTCAGACGTGCCAGAACCTCGTGCCGGACACACCAGAACCACATTCTGGACAGACCGGAACCACCTGAGGGACACGCCGGAACCACCGGCTCGACTCGCCGGAACCATTGCCGGACATGCAAAATCACCTGCCGGCTACGGCAGAACCACTTGGCGAACACTCGGGAATCACCTGCCGGGCATGGCGGAACCACCTCTCAGACATGCCCGAACCACATGCCAATGACACCGGAAGCACCTGCCGAGCACGCCAGAGCCACCTGCTCGACTCGCCAAAACCACCTGCTGGACACGCCAAAATCACCTGCCGGCTACGCCACAACCATTTGGTGAACACTTCGGAATCACCTTCCGGGCTGGCTGGAACCACCTGGCGGTCACGCCAACATCACCTGCCAGCTATGCCAGAACCACTTGGCGAACACCATGGAAACACCTGTCGGGCCGGCCGGAACCACCTCTCAGACGTGCCAGAACCATGCGCCTGAGATGCCGGAACCACACCCCGAACAGACCGAAACCACCTGCCAGACCCGCCTGAACCACCTGCCGAGCACGCCGGAACCACCTACTCGACTCGCCGGAACCACCTACCTGACACGCCAAAATCACCTGCCGGGTATGCCAGAGCCACTTGGTGGACACTCCGGAATCATCTGCCGGACATGCCGGAACCAGCTCTCAGACACACCAGAACCACGTGCCGGACACGCCGGAAGCACCTGCTGAGCATGCCTGAGCCACATGCTCAACTTGCAAGAAACACCTGCCAGACACGCCAAAATCACCTGCCGGGTACGCCAGAACCACGTGGCGGACACTCCGGAATCACCTGTCGGGCATGCCGGAACCACCTCTCAGACGTGCCAGAACCTCGTGCCGGACACGCCAGAACCACCTGCTGGACAGACCGGAACCACCTGCTGGACACGCCGGAACCGCCGTCTCGACTCGCCCGAACCACCGCCGGACATGCAAAATCACCTGCCAGCTACGCCAGAACCACTTGGTGAACACTCTGGAATGACCTTCCGGGCATGCCGGAACCACCGCTCAGACTTGCCAGAACCATGTTCCGGACACGCCGGTACCACCTGCCGAGTATGCCGGAACCACCTGGTCCACTCCCCAGAACCACCTGCTGGACACGCCAGAATCACCTGCCGGCTATGCCAGAACCACTTGGCGAACACTCCGGAATCACCTGCCGGGCATGCCGGAACCAGCTCTCAGAGGTGCCAGAACCACATGCCGTAGACTCCGGAATCACCTGCCGGGCATGCCGGAACCATCTCTCAGATGTGCCAGAACCATGTTCCGGACACGCCGGTACCACCTGCCGAGCTCGCCGGAACCACATGCTGGACACGCCAAAATCACCTGCCAGCTACGCCAGAACCACTCGGCAGACACTCCGGAATCACATGTGAGGCATTCCGGAACCACCTCTCAGAGGTGCCAGAACCACATGCCGGACACTCCGGGATCACCTGCCGGGCATGCCGGAACCACCTCTCAGACGTGCCAGAACCATGTGCCGGACACGCCGCAACCACCTGCCTAGTATGCCGGAACCACCTGCTCCACTCCCCAGAACCACCTGCTGGACACGCCAAAATCACCTGCCGGCTACGCCAGAACCGCTCGGCAGACACTCTGGAACCACCTCCAGGACAGACCGTAACCACCTGCCGGACACGCCAGGACCACCTGCTTGACTCGCCAGAACCACCTGCCGGAAACGCCAGAATCACCAGCCGGCTATGCCACAACCACTTGTCGGGCACTCCGGAATCACCGGCCGGGCATGCTTTAACCACCTCTCAGAGGTGCCACAGCCACATGCAGGAGACGGCGGTAGCACCTGCCGAGAATTCCGGAAGTTCCTGATCCACTCCGCGGAACCAGCTGCCGGACACTCCAAAATGACCTGCCGGCTACGCCAGAACCACTTGGCGGACACTCCAGAATCACCTGCCGGGCATGCCAGCACAACCTCTCCGAAGTGCCAGAAGCACGTGCTGGACAAGCCGGAACCATCTCCCGGACAGACCGGAAACACAGGAAACACTCGCCGGAACCACCTGCTTGACTCACCGGTCCCACCTGCCGGACACGCCAAAATCACCTGCCCGCTACACCGGAACCACTTGGTGGACAAGCCGGAATCACGTGACGTGCATGCCGACACAACCTCTCAGACGTGCCAGAACCTCGTGCCGGACACCCCAGAACCACCTGCTGGACAGACCGGAACCACCTGCCGGACACGCCGGAACCACCGGCTCGACTCGCCGGAACCATTGCCGAACATGCAAAATCACCTGCCGGCTACGGCAGAACCACTTGGCGAACACTCGGGAATCACCTGCCGGGCATGCCGGAACCACCTCTCAGACTTGCCAGAACCATGTTCCGGACACGCCGGTACCACCTGCCAAGTATGCCGGAACCACCTGATCCACTCCCCAGAACCACCTGCTGGACACGCCAGAATCACCTGCCGGCTACGCCAGAACCACTCGGCAGACACTCCGGAACCACCTGCCGGGCATGCCGGAACCACATCTCAGAGGTGCCAGAACCACATGCCAGAGACTCCGGAATCACCTGCCGGACATGCCGGAACCACCTCTCAGAGGTGCCAGAACCACATGCCGGACACTCCGGAATCACCTCCCGGGCTTGCTGGAAACATCTCTCAGACGTGCCACAACCACGCGCCGAAGAGACCAGAAGCACCTGCCGAGCTTGCCGGAACCACCTGCTAGACATGCTGGAACCACCTGCCTCACAGGCCAAAATCATATGCCGGCTACGCCAAAACCACTTGGTGGACACTCCAGAATCAACTTGCGGGCATGCCGGAACCACGTCATGGACAGACGGCAAACACCTGCCGGACCTGCCGGAACCACCTGCCGAGCACGCCGGAGCCACCTGCTCGACTCACCAGAGCCACCAGCCGGACACATCAGAAACACCTGCGGGGTACGCCAGAACCACTTGGAGGACTCTCCGTGATCACCTGAGAGGCATGCCGGAACCACCTCTCAGACGTGCCAGAACCATGAGCCGGACACGCCTCAACCACCTGCCGAGTATACCGGAACCACCTGATCCACTCCCCAGAACCACCTGCCGGACAGGCCAAAATCAGCTGCCGGCTACGCCAGAAACACTTGGCGGACACTCCAGGATCACCTGCCGGGCATGCCAGCACAACCTCTCCAAAGTGCCAGAAGCACGTGCCTACAGGCCGGAACCAACTCCCGGACCGACCGGAAACACAGGAAACACTCGCCAGAACCACCTGTTTGACTCACCGGTCCCACCTGCCGGACACGCCAAAATCACCTGCCCGCTACACCAGAACTGCTTGGTGGACAAGCCGGAATCACGTGAAGTGCATGCCGACACAACCTCTCAGACGTGCCAGAACCTCGTGCCGGACACCCCAGACCCACACGCTGGACAGACCGGAACCACCTGCCTGACACGCCGGAACCACCGGCTCGACTCGCCGGAACCATTGCCGGACATGCAAAATCACCTGCCGGCTACGGCAGAACCACTTGGCGAACACTCGGGAATCACCTGTCGGGCATGGCGGAACCACCTCTCAGACATGCCGGAACCACATGCCAATGACACCGGAAGCACCTGCCGAGTACGCCAGAACCACCTGCTCGACTCGCCAAAACCACATGCTGGACACGCCAAAATCACCTGCCGGCTACGCCACAACAATTTGGTGAACACTTCGGAATGACCTGCAGGGCTGGCTGGAACCACCTGGCGGTCACCTCAACATCACCTGCCAGCTATGCCAGAACCACTTGGCGAACACCATGGAAACACCTGTCGGGCCGGCCGGAACCACCTCTCAGACGTGCCAGAACCATGTGCATGAGATGCCGGAACCACACCCCAAACAGACCGAAACCACCTGCCAGACCCGCCTGAACCACCTGCCGAGCACGCCGGAGCCACCTGTTCGACTCGCTGGAACCACCTGCCGGACAGGCCAATATTAACTCCTGGCTATGCCAGAACCACCTGGGGGACGGTCCGGAATCACCTGCCAGCCATGGCGGAACCACCTCTCAGACGTACCAGAACCACCTGCCGGAGAAGCTGGAAACACGTCCTGGACAGACTGGAACCACGTGACGGCCAAGCCTGAACCACCTGCCAAGCACAACGGGACAACCTGCCAGACACGCCAAAATCACCTGCGTGTTATGCCAGAACCACTTGGAGGACTCTCTGGGATGACCTGCCGGGCATGCCGGAACCACCTCTCAGACGTGCCAGAACCATGTGGCGGACAGTCTGGAATCACCTGTTGGGCATACGCAACCACCTCTGAGACGTACCAGAACCACATGCCGTGCAGGCGGGAGCCACCTACCGGACAGACCCGAATCACCTTTCGGGCATGCCGGAACCACCTGTCAGATGTGCCAGAAACACGTGCCGGAGACGCCGGAAGCACCTGCCAAGCACGTCGCAACCACCTGCTCAACTCACCTGAACCACCTGCCGGACATGCCAAAATCACCTGCCGACTATGCCAGAACCACTTGGCGAACACTCCGGAATCACTTGACGGGCATGCCGGAACCACCTCTCAGATATCCCAGAACCCCGTGCCAATGACCCCGGAAGCACCAGCCGAGCACGCCGGAACCACCTGCTCGACTCGCCAGAACGACATGCCCGACACGCAAAAATCACCTGCCGGCTACGCCGCAACCAGTTGGGGAACACTTCGGAATCACCTGCCGGGCTTGCTGGAACCACCTGCCGGTCATGCCAAAATCACCTGCCAACTACGCCAGTACCACTTGGCGGACACTGTGGAAACACCTGTCGGGCCGGCCGGAACCACATCTCAGACGTGCCAGAACCATGTGCATGAGATGCTGGAACCACACCCCGAACAGACGGAAAACACCTGCCAGACCCGTCTGAACAACCTGCCGAGCACGCCGGAGCCACCTGCTCGACTCGCCGGAACCACCTACCTGTCATGCCCAAATCACCAGCCGGGTATGCCAGAACCACTTGGCGGACACTCCGGAATCATCTGCCGGACATGCCGGAACCAGCTCTCAGACACACCAGAACCACGTGCCGGAGACGCCGGAAGCACCTGCCGAGCACGGCGGAACCACCTGCCGGACACGCCAAAATCACCTGCGGGCTACGCCAGAACCACTTGGACGACTGTCCGAAATGACCTGCCGGGCATGTTGGAACCACCTCTCAGACGTGCCAGAAGCACGTGGCGGACAGTCCGGAATCACCTGTTGGGCATAGGCAACCACCTCTGACACGTACCAGAACCACGTGCCGTGCACGCCGGAACCACCTACCGGACAGACCGGAATCAACTTTTGGGCATGCCGGAACCACCAGTCAGATGTGCCAGAAACACGTGCCGGAGACGCCGGAAGCACCTGCCGAGCACTTCGCAACCACCTGCTCAACTCGCCTGAACCACCTGCCGGACACGCCAAAATCACCTGCCCGCTACACCAGCACCACTTCGGGGACAAGCCGGAATCACGTGAGGGGCATGCCGGCACAGCCTCTCAGACTGAACCTCGTGCCGGACACCACAGAACCACCTGCCGGACAGACCGGAACCACCTGCCGGACACGCCGGAACCACCGGCTCGACCCGCCGGAACGACCGCTGGACATGCAAAATCACCTGCCGGCTACGCCGGAAACACTTGGCGAACACTCCGGAATCACCTGCCGGGCATGCCGGTACCACCTCTCAGATATGCCAGAACCACGTGCCAATGACCCCGGAAGCACCTGCCGAGCACGCCGGAACCACCTGCTCGACTCGCCAGAACCACCTGCCGGACACGCAAAAATCACCTGCCGGCTACACCACAACCAGTTGGGGAACACTTCGGAATCACCTGCCGGGCTTGCTGGAACCACCTGCCGGTCATGCCAAAATCACCTGCCAACTACGCCAGTACCACTTGGCGGACACTGTGGAAACACCTGTCGGGCCGGCCGGAACCACATCTCAGACGTGCCAGAACCATGTGCATGAGATGCTGCAACCACACCCCGAACAGACGGAAAACACCTGCCAGACCCGTCTGAACAACCTGCCGAGCACGCCGGAGCCACCTGCGCGACTCGCCGGAACCACCTACCTGACATGCCAAAATCACCAGCCGGGTATGCCAGAACCACTTGGCGGACACTCCGGAATCATCTGCCGCACATGCCGGAGCCAGCTCTCAGACACACCAGAACCACGTGCCGGAGACGCCGGAAGCACCTGCCGAGCATGCCGGAGCCACCTGCTCGACTCGCCAGAAACACCTGCCGGACACGCCAAAATCACCTGCCGGGTACGCCAGAACCACCTGGCGGACACTCCGAAATCACCTGTCGCGCATGCCGGAACCACCTCTCAGACGTGCCGGAAGCACGTGCCAGACACGCCGGAATCACCTACCGGACAGACCGGAACCACCTGCCGACCACGCCGGAGCCACCTGTTCGACTCGCTGGAACCACCTGCCGGACAGGCCAGTATCAAATGCTGGCTATGCCAGAACCACCTGGGGGACGGTCCGGAATCACCTGCCAGCCATGGCGGAACCACCTCTCAGACGTATCAGAACCACCTGCCGGAGAAGCTGGAAACACGTCCTGCACAGTCTGGAACCACCTGCCGTCCAAGCCTGAACCACCTGCCAAGCACAACGGAACAACCTGCCAGACACGCCAAAATCACCTGCGTGTTATGCCAGAACCACTTGGAGGACTCTCTGGGATGACCTGCCGGGCATGCCGGAACCACCTCTCAGACGTGCCAGAACCATGTGGCGGACAGTCCGGAATCACCTGTTGGGCATGCGCAACCACCTCTGAGACGTACCAGAACCACATGCCGTGCAGGCTGGAACCACCTAGCGGACAGACCGGAATCACCTTTCGGGCATGCCGGAACCACCTGTCAGATGTGCCAGAAACACGTGCCGGAGACGCCGGAAGCACCTGCCAAGCACGTCGCAACCACCTGCTCAACTCGCCTGAACCACCTGCCGGACATGCCAAAATCACCTGCCGACTATGCCAGAACCACTTGGCGAGCACTCCGGAATCACTTGCCGGGCATGCAGGAACCACCTCTCAGACATGCCAGAACCCCGTGCCAATGACCCCGGAAGCACCAGCCGAGCACGCCGGAACCACCTGCTCGACTCGCCAGAACCACCTGCCGATCATGCAAAAATCACCTGCCGTCTACGCCACAACCAGTTGGTGAACACTTTGGAATCACCTGCCAGGCATGCTGGAACCACCTGCCAGTCATGCCAAAATCACCTGCCAACTACGCCAGAACCGCTTGGCGGACACTGCGGAAACACCTGTCGGGCCGGCTGGAACCACATCTCAGACGTGCCAGAAACGTGTTCATGAGATGCTGGAACCACACCCCGAAAAGACGGATACCACCTGCCAGAACCGCCTGAACCACCTGCTGAGCACGCCGGAACCACCTGCTCGACTCACCGGTACCACCTGCCTGACACGCCAAAATCACCTGCTGGGTATGCCAGAACCACTTGGCGGACACTCCGGAATCATCTGCCGGACATGCCGGAACCAGCTCTCAGACACACCAGAACCAAGTGCCGGAGACGCCGGAAGCACCTGCCGAGCATGCCGGAGCCACCTGCTCGACTCGCCACAAACACCTGCTGGACACGCCAAAATCACCTGCCGGGTACGCCAGAACCACCTGGCGGACACTACGGAATCACCTGCCGCGCATGCCGGAACCACCTCTCAGACGTGCCGGAAGCACGTGCCGGAAACGCCGGAAACACCTACCGGACAGACCGGAACCACCTGCCAAGAACGCCGGAGCTACCTGTTCGACTCGCTGGAACCACCTGCCGGACAGGCCAATATCAACTGCTGGCTATGCCAGAACCACCTGGGGGACAGTCCGGGATCACCTGCCAGCCATGGCGGAACCACCTCTCAGACGTACCAGAACCACCTGCCGGAGAAGCTGGAAACACGTCCTGGACAGACTGGAACCACGTGACGGCCATGCCTGAACCACCTGCCGAGCACGGCGGAACCACCTGCCGGACACGCCAAAATCACCTGCGGGCTACGCCAGAACCACTTGGACGACTCTCCGAAATGACCTGCCGGGCATGTTGGAACCACCTCTCAGACGTGCCAGAAGCACGTGGCGGACAGTCCGGAATCACCTGTTGGGCATACGCAACCACCTCTGACACGTACCAGAACCACGTGCCGTGCACGCCGGAACCACCTACCGGACAGACCGGAATCAACTTTTGGGCATGCCGGAACCACCAGTCAGATGTGCCAGAAACACGTGCCGGAGACGCCGGAAGCACCTGCCGAGCACGTCGCAACCACCTGCTCAACTCGCCTGAACCACCTGCCGGACACGCCAAAATCACCTGCCCGCTACACCAGCACCACTTCGGGGACAAGCCGGAATCACGTGAGGGGCATGCCGGCACAGCCTCTCAGACTGAACCTCGTGCCGGACACCACAGAACCACCTGCCGGACAGACCGGAACCACCTGCCGGACACGCCGGAACCACCGGCTCGACCCGCCGGAACGACCGCTGGACATGCAAAATCACCTGCCGGCTACGCCGGAAACACTTGGCGAACACTCCGGAATCACCTGCCGGGCATGCCGGAACCACCTCTCAGATATGCCAGAACCACGTGCCAATGACCCCGGAAGCACCTGCCGAGCATGCCGGACCCACCTGCTCGACTCGCCAGAAACACCTGCCGGACACGCCAAAATCGCCTGCCGGGTACGCCAGAACCACCTGGCGGACACTCCGAAACCACCTGTCACGCATGCAGGAACCACCTCTCAGACGTGCCGGAAGCACGTGCCGGACACGCCGGAATCACCTACCGGACAGACCGGAACCACCTGCCGACCACGCCGGAGCCACCTGTTCGACTCGCTGGAACCACCTGCCGGACAGGCCAATATCAACTGCTGGCTATGCCAGAAACACCTGGGGGACGGTCCGGAATCACCTGCCAGCCATGGCGGAACCACCTCTCACACGTACCAGAACCACCTGCCGGAGAAGCTGGAAACACGTCCTGGACAGTCTGGAACCACCTGCCGGCCAAGCCTGAACCACCTGCCAAGCACAACGGAACAACCTGCCAGACACGCCAAAATCACCTGCGTGTTATGCCAGAACCACTTGGAGGACTCTCTGGGATGACCTGCCGGGCATGCCGGAACCACCTCTCAGACGTGCCAGAACCATGTGGCGGACAGTCCGGAATCACCTGTTGGGCATGCGCAACCACCTCTGAGACGTACCAGAACCACATGCCGTGCAGGCTGGAACCACCTAGCGGACAGACCGGAATCACCTTTCGGGCATGCTGGAACCACCTGTCAGATGTGCCAGAAACACGTGCCGGAGACGCCGGAAGCACCTGCCAAGCACGTCGCAACCACCTGCTCAACTCGCCTGAACCACCTGCCGGACATGCCAAAATCACCTGCCGACTATGCCAGAACCACTTGGCGAGCACTCCGAAATCACTTGGCTGGCATGCAGGAACCACCTCTCAGACATGCCAGAACCCCGTGCTAATGACCCCGGAAGCACCTGCCGAGCACGCCGGAACCACCTGCTCGACTCGCCAGAACCACCTGCCGATCACGCAAAAATCACCTGCCGGCTACGCCACAACCAGTTGGTGAACACTTTGGAATCACCTGCCAGGCTTGCTGGAACCACCTGCCAGTCATGCCAAAATCACCTGCCAACTACGCCAGAACCGCTTGGCGGAAACTGCGGAAACGCCTGTCGGGCCGGCTGGAACCACATCTCAGACGTGCCAGAAACGTGTTCATGAGATGCTGGAACCACACCCCGAACAGACGGATACCACCTGCCAGAACCGCCTGAACCACCTGCTGAGCACGCCGGAACCACCTGCTCGACTCACCGGTACCACCTCCCTGACACGCCAAAATCACCTGCTGGGTATGCCAGAACCACTTGGCGGACACTCCGGAATCATCTGCCGGACATGCCGGAACCAGCTGTCAGACACACCAGAACCAAGTGCCGGAGACGCCGGAAGCACCTGCCGAGCATGCCGGAGCCACCTGCTCAACTCGCCACAAACACCTGCCGGACACGCCAAAATCACCTGCCGGGTACGCCAGAACCACCTGGCGGACACTACGGAATCACCTGCCGCGCATGCCGGAACCACCTCTCAGACGTGCCGGAAGCACGTGCCGGAAACGCCGGAAACACCTACCGGACAGACCGGAACCACCTGCCAAGAACGCCGGAGCCACCTGTTCGACTCGCTGGAACCACCTGCCGGACAGGCCAATATCAACTGCTGGCTATGCCAGAACCACCTGGGGGACAGTCCGGGATCACCTGCCAGCCATGGCGGAACCACCTCTCAGACGTACCAGAACCACCTGCCGGAGAAGCTGGAAACACGTCCTGGACAGACTGGAACCACGTGACGGCCATGCCTGAACCACCTGCCGAGCACGGCGCAACCACCAGCCGGACACGCCAAAATCACCTGCGGGCTACGCCAGAACCACTTGGACGACTCTCTGAAATGACCTGCCGGGCATGTTGGAACCACCTCTCAGACGTGCCAGAAGCACGTGGCGGACAGTCCGGAATCACCTGTTGGGCATACGCAACCACCTCTGAGACGTACCAGAACCACGTGCCGTGCACGCCGGAACCACCTACCGGACAGACCGGAATCAACTTTTGGGCATGCCGGAACCACCAGTCAGATGTGCCAGAAACACGTGCCGGAGACGCCGGAAGCACCTGCCGAGCACGTCGCAACCACCTGCTCAACTCGCCTGAACCACTTGCCGGACATGCCAAAATCACCTGCCCGCTACACCAGCACCACTTAGGGGACAAGCCGGAATCACGTGAGGGGCATGCCGGCACAGCCTCTCAGACTGAACCTCGTGCCGGACACCACAGAACCACCTGCCGGACAGACCGGAACCACCTGCCGGACACGCCGGAACCACCGGCTCGACCCGCCGGAACGACCGCTGGACATGCAAAATCACCTGCCGGCTACGCCGGAAACACTTGGCGAACACTCCGGAATCACCTGCCGGGCATGCCGGAACCACCTCTCAGATATGCCAGAACCACGTGCCAATGACCCCGGAAGCCCCTGCCGAGCACGCCGGAACCACCTGCTCGACTCGCCAGAACCACCTGCCGGACACGCAAAAATCACCTGCCGGCTACGCCACAACCAGTTGGGGAACACTTCGGAATCACCTGCCGGGCTTGCTGGAACCACCTGCCGGTCATGCCAAAATCACCTGCCAACTACGCCAGGACCACTTGGCGGACACTGTGGAAACACCTGTCGGGCCGGCCGGAACCACATCTCAGACGTGCCAGAACCATGTGCATGAGATGCTGGAACCACACCCCGAACAGACGGAAAACACCTGCCAGACCCGTCTGAACAACCTGCCGAGCACGCCGGAGCCACCTGCTCGACTCGCCGGAACCACCTACCTGACATGCCCAAATCACCAGCCGGGTATGCCAGAACCACTTGGCGGACACTCCGGAATCATCTGCCGGACATGCCGGAACCAGCTCTCAGACACACCAGAACCACGTGCCGGAGACGCCGGAAGCACCTGCCGAGCATGCCGGAGCCACCTGCTCGACTCGCCAGAAACACCTGCCGGACACGCCAAAATCACCTGCCGGGTACGCCAGAACCACCTGGCGGACACTCTGAAACCACCTGTCGCGCATGCCGGAACCACCTCTCAGACGTGCCGGATGCACGTGCCGGACACGCCGGAATCACCTACCGGACAGACCGGAACCACCTGCCGAGCACGCCGGAGCCACCTGTTCGACTCGCTGGAACCACCTGCCGGACAGGCCAATATCAACTGCTGGCTATGCCAGAACCACCTGGGGGACGGTCCGGAATCACCTGCCAGCCATGGCGGAACCACCTCTCAGACGTACCAGAACCACCTGCCGGAGAAGCTGGAAACACGTCCTGGACAGTCTGGAACCACCTGCCGGCCAAGCCTGAACCACCTGCCAAGCACAACGGAACAACCTGCCAGACACGCCAAAATCACCTGCGTGTTATGCCAGAACCACTTGGAGGACTCTCTGGGATGACCTGCCGGGCATGCCGGAACCACCTCTCAGACGTGCCAGAACCATGTGGCGGACAGTCCGGAATCACCTGTTGGGCATGCGCAACCACCTCTGAGACGTACCAGAACCACATGCCGTGCAGGCTGGAACCACCTACCGGACAGACCGGAATCACCTTTCGGGCATGCCGGAACCACCTGTCAGATGTGCCAGAAACACGTGCCGGAGACGCCGGAAGCACCTGCCGAGCACGTCGCAACCACCTGCTCAACTCGCCTGAACCACCTGCCGGACACGCCAAAATCACCTGCCCGCTACACCAGCACCACTTCGGGGACAAGCCGGAATCACGTGAGGGGCATGCCGGCACAGCCTCTCAGACTGAACCTCGTGCCGGACACCACAGAACCACCTGCCGGACAGACCGGAAGCACCTGCCGGACACGCCGGAACCACCGGCTCGACCCGCCGGAACGACCACTGGACATGCAAAATCACCTGCCGGCTACGCCGGAAACACTTGGCGAACACTCGGGAAACACCTGCCGGGCATGCCGGAACCACCTCTCAGATATGCCAGAACCACGTGCCAATGACCCCGGAAGCACCTGCTGAGCACGCCGGAACCACCTGCTCGACTCGCCAGAACCACCTGCCGATCACGCAAAAATCACCTGCCGGCTACGCCACAACCAGTTGGGGAACACTTCGGAATCACCTGCCGGGCTTGCTGGAACCACCTGCCGGTCATGCCAAAATCACCTGCCAACTACGCCAGTACCACTTGGCGGACACTGTGGAAACACCTGTCGGGCCGGCCGGAACCACATCTCAGACGTGCCAGAACCATGTGCATGAGATGCTGGAACCACACCCCGAACAGACGGAAAACACCTGCCAGACCCGTCTGAACAACGTGCCGAGCACGCCGGAGCCACCTGCTCGACTCGCCAGAAACACCTGCCGGGTACGCCAGAACCACCTGGCGGACACTCCGAAACCACCTGTCGCGCATGCCGGAACCACCTCTCAGACGTGCCGGAAGCACGTGCCGGACACGCCGGAATCACCTACCGGACAGACCGGAACCACCTGCCGAGCACGCCGGAGCCACCTGTTCGACTCGCTGGAACCACCTGCCGGACAGGCCAATATCAACTGCTGGCTATGCCAGAACCACCTGGGGGACGGTCCGGAATCACCTGCCAGCCATGGCGGAACCACCTCTCAGACGTACCAGAACCACCTGCCGGAGAAGCTGGAAACACGTCCTGGACAGTCTGGAACCACCTGCCGGCCAAGCCTGAACCACCTGCCAAGCACAACGGAACAACCTGCCAGACACGCCAAAATCACCTGCGTGTTATGCCAGAACCACTTGGAGGACTCTCTGGGATGACCTGCCGGGCATGCCGGAACCACCTCTCAGACGTGCCAGAACCATGTGGCGGACAGTCCGGAATCACCTGTTGGGCATGCGCAACCACCTCTGAGACGTACCAGAACCACATGCCGTGCAGGCTGGAACCACCTAGCGGACAGACCGGAATCACCTTTCGGGCATGCCGGAACCACCTGTCAGATGTGCCAGAAACACGTGCCGGAGACGCCGGAAGCACCTGCCAAGCACGTCGCAACCACCTGCTCAACTCGCCTGAACCACCTGCCGGACATGCCAAAATCACCTGCCGACTATGCCAGAACCACTTGGCGAGCACTCCGGAATCACTTGCCGGGCATGCAGGAACCACCTCTCAGACATGCCAGAACCCCGTGCCAATGACCCCGGAAGCACCAGCCGAGCACGCCGGAACCACCTGCTCGACTCGCCAGAACCACCTGCCGATCATGCAAAAATCACCTGCCGTCTACGCCACAACCAGTTGGTGAACACTTTGGAATCACCTGCCAGGCATGCTGGAACCACCTGCCAGTCATGCCAAAATCACCTGCCAACTACGCCAGAACCGCTTGGCGGACACTGCGGAAACACCTGTCGGGCCGGCTGGAACCACATCTCAGACGTGCCAGAAACGTGTTCATGAGATGCTGGAACCACACCCCGAAAAGACGGATACCACCTGCCAGAACCGCCTGAACCACCTGCTGAGCACGCCGGAACCACCTGCTCGACTCACCGGTACCACCTGCCTGACACGCCAAAATCACCTGCTGGGTATGCCAGAACCACTTGGCGGACACTCCGGAATCATCTGCCGGACATGCCGGAACCAGCTCTCAGACACACCAGAACCAAGTGCCAGAGACGCCGGAAGCACCTGCCGAGCATGCCGGAGCCACCTGCTCGACTCGCCACAAACACCTGCTGGACACGCCAAAATCACCTGCCGGGTACGCCAGAACCACCTGGCGGACACTACGGAATCACCTGCCGCGCATGCCGGAACCACCTCTCAGACGTGCCGGAAGCACGTGCCGGAAACGCCGGAAACACCTACCGGACAGACCGGAACCACCTGCCAAGAACGCCGGAGCTACCTGTTCGACTCGCTGGAACCACCTGCCGGACAGGCCAATATCAACTGCTGGCTATGCCAGAACCACCTGGGGGACAGTCCGGGATCACCTGCCAGCCATGGCGGAACCACCTCTCAGACGTACCAGAACCACCTGCCGGAGAAGCTGGAAACACGTCCTGGACAGACTGGAACCACGTGACGGCCATGCCTGAACCACCTGCCGAGCACGGCGGAACCACCTGCCGGACACGCCAAAATCACCTGCGGGCTACGCCAGAACCACTTGGACGACTCTCCGAAATGACCTGCCGGGCATGTTGGAACCACCTCTCAGACGTGCCAGAAGCACGTGGCGGACAGTCCGGAATCACCTGTTGGGCATACGCAACCACCTCTGACACGTACCAGAACCACGTGCCGTGCACGCCGGAACCACCTACCGGACAGACCGGAATCAACTTTTGGGCATGCCGGAACCACCAGTCAGATGTGCCAGAAACACGTGCCGGAGACGCCGGAAGCACCTGCCGAGCACGTCGCAACCACCTGCTCAACTCGCCTGAACCACCTGCCGGACACGCCAAAATCACCTGCCCGCTACACCAGCACCACTTCGGGGACAAGCCGGAATCACGTGAGGGGCATGCCGGCACAGCCTCTCAGACTGAACCTCGTGCCGGACACCACAGAACCACCTGCCGGACAGACCGGAACCACCTGCCGGACACGCCGGAACCACCGGCTCGACCCGCCGGAACGACCGCTGGACATGCAAAATCACCTGCCGGCTACGCCGGAAACACTTGGCGAACACTCCGGAATCACCTGCCGGGCATGCCGGAACCACCTCTCAGATATGCCAGAACCACGTGCCAATGACCCCGGAAGCACCTGCCGAGCATGCCGGACCCACCTGCTCGACTCGCCAGAAACACCTGCCGGACACGCCAAAATCGCCTGCCGGGTACGCCAGAACCACCTGGCGGACACTCCGAAACCACCTGTCACGCATGCAGGAACCACCTCTCAGACGTGCCGGAAGCACGTGCCGGACACGCCGGAATCACCTACCGGACAGACCGGAACCACCTGCCGACCACGCCGGAGCCACCTGTTCGACTCGCTGGAACCACCTGCCGGACAGGCCAATATCAACTGCTGGCTATGCCAGAAACACCTGGGGGACGGTCCGGAATCACCTGCCAGCCATGGCGGAACCACCTCTCACACGTACCAGAACCACCTGCCGGAGAAGCTGGAAACACGTCCTGGACAGTCTGGAACCACCTGCCGGCCAAGCCTGAACCACCTGCCAAGCACAACGGAACAACCTGCCAGACACGCCAAAATCACCTGCGTGTTATGCCAGAACCACTTGGAGGACTCTCTGGGATGACCTGCCGGGCATGCCGGAACCACCTCTCAGACGTGCCAGAACCATGTGGCGGACAGTCCGGAATCACCTGTTGGGCATGCGCAACCACCTCTGAGACGTACCAGAACCACATGCCGTGCAGGCTGGAACCACCTAGCGGACAGACCGGAATCACCTTTCGGGCATGCTGGAACCACCTGTCAGATGTGCCAGAAACACGTGCCGGAGACGCCGGAAGCACCTGCCAAGCACGTCGCAACCACCTGCTCAACTCGCCTGAACCACCTGCCGGACATTCCAAAATCACCTGCCGACTATGCCAGAACCACTTGGCGAGCACTCCGAAATCACTTGGCTGGCATGCAGGAACCACCTCTCAGACATGCCAGAACCCCGTGCTAATGACCCCGGAAGCACCTGCCGAGCACGCCGGAACCACCTGCTCGACTCGCCAGAACCACCTGCCGATCACGCAAAAATCACCTGCCGGCTACGCCACAACCAGTTGGTGAACACTTTGGAATCACCTGCCAGGCTTGCTGGAACCACCTGCCAGTCATGCCAAAATCACCTGCCAACTACGCCAGAACCGCTTGGCGGAAACTGCGGAAACGCCTGTCGGGCCGGCTGGAACCACATCTCAGACGTGCCAGAAACGTGTTCATGAGATGCTGGAACCACACCCCGAACAGACGGATACCACCTGCCAGAACCGCCTGAACCACCTGCTGAGCACGCCGGAACCACCTGCTCGACTCACCGGTACCACCTCCCTGACACGCCAAAATCACCTGCTGGGTATGCCAGAACCACTTGGCGGACACTCCGGAATCATCTGCCGGACATGCCGGAACCAGCTGTCAGACACACCAGAACCAAGTGCCGGAGACGCCGGAAGCACCTGCCGAGCATGCCGGAGCCACCTGCTCAACTCGCCACAAACACCTGCCGGACACGCCAAAATCACCTGCCGGGTACGCCAGAACCACCTGGCGGACACTACGGAATCACCTGCCGCGCATGCCGGAACCACCTCTCAGACGTGCCGGAAGCACGTGCCGGAAACGCCGGAAACACCTACCGGACAGACCGGAACCACCTGCCAAGAACGCCGGAGCCACCTGTTCGACTCGCTGGAACCACCTGCCGGACAGGCCAATATCAACTGCTGGCTATGCCAGAACCACCTGGGGGACAGTCCGGGATCACCTGCCAGCCATGGCGGAACCACCTCTCAGACGTACCAGAACCACCTGCCGGAGAAGCTGGAAACACGTCCTGGACAGACTGGAACCACGTGACGGCCATGCCTGAACCACCTGCCGAGCACGGCGCAACCACCAGCCGGACACGCCAAAATCACCTGCGGGCTACGCCAGAACCACTTGGACGACTCTCTGAAATGACCTGCCGGGCATGTTGGAACCACCTCTCAGACGTGCCAGAAGCACGTGGCGGACAGTCCGGAATCACCTGTTGGGCATACGCAACCACCTCTGAGACGTACCAGAACCACGTGCCGTGCACGCCGGAACCACCTACCGGACAGACCGGAATCAACTTTTGGGCATGCCGGAACCACCAGTCAGATGTGCCAGAAACACGTGCCGGAGACGCCGGAAGCACCTGCCGAGCACGTCGCAACCACCTGCTCAACTCGCCTGAACCACTTGCCGGACATGCCAAAATCACCTGCCCGCTACACCAGCACCACTTAGGGGACAAGCCGGAATCACGTGAGGGGCATGCCGGCACAGCCTCTCAGACTGAACCTCGTGCCGGACACCACAGAACCACCTGCCGGACAGACCGGAACCACCTGCCGGACACGCCGGAACCACCGGCTCGACCCGCCGGAACGACCGCTGGACATGCAAAATCACCTGCCGGCTACACCGGAAACACTTGGCGAACACTCCGGAATCACCTGCCGGGCATGCCGGAACCACCTCTCAGATATGCCAGAACCACGTGCCAATGACCCCGGAAGCCCCTGCCGAGCACGCCGGAACCACCTGCTCGACTCGCCAGAACCACCTGCCGGACACGCAAAAATCACCTGCCGGCTACGCCACAACCAGTTGGGGAACACTTCGGAATCACCTGCCGGGCTTGCTGGAACCACCTGCCGGTCATGCCAAAATCACCTGCCAACTACGCCAGGACCACTTGGCGGACACTGTGGAAACACCTGTCGGGCCGGCCGGAACCACATCTCAGACGTGCCAGAACCATGTGCATGAGATGCTGGAACCACACCCCGAACAGACGGAAAACACCTGCCAGACCCGTCTGAACAACCTGCCGAGCACGCCGGAGCCACCTGCTCGACTCGCCGGAACCACCTACCTGACATGCCCAAATCACCAGCCGGGTATGCCAGAACCACTTGGCGGACACTCCGGAATCATCTGCCGGACATGCCGGAACCAGCTCTCAGACACACCAGAACCACGTGCCGGAGACGCCGGAAGCACCTGCCGAGCATGCCGGAGCCACCTGCTCGACTCGCCAGAAACACCTGCCGGACACGCCAAAATCACCTGCCGGGTACGCCAGAACCACCTGGCGGACACTCTGAAACCACCTGTCGCGCATGCCGGAACCACCTCTCAGACGTGCCGGATGCACGTGCCGGACACGCCGGAATCACCTACCGGACAGACCGGAACCACCTGCCGAGCACGCCGGAGCCACCTGTTCGACTCGCTGGAACCACCTGCCGGACAGGCCAATATCAACTGCTGGCTATGCCAGAACCACCTGGGGGACGGTCCGGAATCACCTGCCAGCCATGGCGGAACCACCTCTCAGACGTACCAGAACCACCTGCCGGAGAAGCTGGAAACACGTCCTGGACAGTCTGGAACCACCTGCCGGCCAAGCCTGAACCACCTGCCAAGCACAACGGAACAACCTGCCAGACACGCCAAAATCACCTGCGTGTTATGCCAGAACCACTTGGAGGACTCTCTGGGATGACCTGCCGGGCATGCCGGAACCACCTCTCAGACGTGCCAGAACCATGTGGCGGACAGTCCGGAATCACCTGTTGGGCATGCGCAACCACCTCTGAGACGTACCAGAACCACATGCCGTGCAGGCTGGAACCACCTAGCGGACAGACCGGAATCACCTTTCGGGCATGCCGGAACCACCTGTCAGATGTGCCAGAAACACGTGCCGGAGACGCCGGAAGCACCTGCCGAGCACGTCGCAACCACCTGCTCAACTCGCCTGAACCACCTGCCGGACACGCCAAAATCACCTGCCCGCTACACCAGCACCACTTCGGGGACAAGCCGGAATCACGTGAGGGGCATGCCGGCACAGCCTCTCAGACTGAACCTCGTGCCGGACACCACAGAACCACCTGCCGGACAGACCGGAAGCACCTGCCGGACACGCCGGAACCACCGGCTCGACCCGCCGGAACGACCACTGGACATGCAAAATCACCTGCCGGCTACGCCGGAAACACTTGGCGAACACTCGGGAAACACCTGCCGGGCATGCCGGAACCACCTCTCAGATATGCCAGAACCACGTGCCAATGACCCCGGAAGCACCTGCTGAGCACGCCGGAACCACCTGCTCGACTCGCCAGAACCACCTGCCGATCACGCAAAAATCACCTGCCGGCTACGCCACAACCAGTTGGGGAACACTTCGGAATCACCTGCCGGGCTTGCTGGAACCACCTGCCGGTCATGCCAAAATCACCTGCCAACTACGCCAGTACCACTTGGCGGACACTGTGGAAACACCTGTCGGGCCGGCCGGAACCACATCTCAGACGTGCCAGAACCATGTGCATGAGATGCTGGAACCACACCCCGAACAGACGGAAAACACCTGCCAGACCCGTCTGAACAACGTGCCGAGCACGCCGGAGCCACCTGCTCGACTCGCCAGAAACACCTGCCGGGTACGCCAGAACCACCTGGCGGACACTCCGAAACCACCTGTCGCGCATGCCGGAACCACCTCTCAGACGTGCCGGAAGCACGTGCCGGACACGCCGGAATCACCTACCGGACAGACCGGAACCACCTGCCGAGCACGCCGGAGCCACCTGTTCGACTCGCTGGAACCACCTGCCGGACAGGCCAATATCAACTGCTGGCTATGCCAGAACCACCTGGGGGACGGTCCGGAATCACCTGCCAGCCATGGCGGAACCACCTCTCACACGTACCAGAACCACCTGCCGGAGAAGCTGGAAACACGTCCTGGACAGTCTGGAACCACCTGCCGGCCAAGCCTGAACCACCTGCCAAGCACAACGGAACAACCTGCCAGACACGCCAAAATCACCTGCGTGTTATGCCAGAACCACTTGGAGGACTCTCTGGGATGACCTGCCGGGCATGCCGGAACCACCTCTCAGACGTGCCAGAACCATGTGGCGGACAGTCCGGAATCACCTGTTGGGCATGCGCAACCACCTCTGAGACGTACCAGAACCACATGCCGTGCAGGCTGGAACCACCTACCGGACAGACCCGAATCACCTTTCGGGCATGCCGGAACCACCTGTCAGATGTGCCAGAAACACGTGCCGGAGACGCCGGAAGCACCTGCCAAGCACGTTGGAACCACCTGCTCAACTCGCCTGAACCACCTGCCGGACATGCCAAAATCACCTGCCGACTATGCCAGAACCACTTGGCGAACACTCCGGAATCACTTGCCGGGCATGCAGGAACCACCTCTCAGACATGCCAGAACCCCGTGCCAATGACGCCGGAAGCACCAGCCGAGCACGCCGGAACCACCTGCTCGACTCGCCAGAACCACCTGCCGATCACGCAAAAATCACCTGCCGGCTACGCCACAACCAGTTGGTGAACACTTTGGAATCACCTGCCAGGCTTGCTGGAACCACCTGCCAGTCATGCCAAAATCACCTGCCAACTACGCCAGAACCGCTTGGCGGACACTGCGGAAACACCTGTCGGGCCGGCTGGAACCACATCTCAGACGTGCCAGAAACGTGTTCATGAGATGCTGGAACCACACCCCGAACAGACGGATACCACCTGCCAGAACCGCCTGAACCACCTGCTGAGCACGCCGGAACGACCTGCTCGACTCACCGGTACCACCTCCCTGACACGCCAAAATCACCTGCTGGGTATGCCAGAACCACTTGGCGGACACTCCGGAATCATCTGCCGGACATGCCGGAACCAGCTCTCAGACACACCAGAACCAAGTGCCGGAGACGCCGGAAGCACCTGCCGAGCATGCCGGAGCCACCTGCTCGACTCGCCAAAAACACCTGCCGGACACGCCAAAATCACCTGCCGTGTATGCCAGAACCACCTGGCGGACACTACGGAATCACCTGCCGCGCATGCCGGAACCACCTCTAAGACGTCCCGGAAGCACGTGCCAGACACGCCGGAAACACCTACCGGACAGACCGGAACCACCTGCCAAGAACGCCGGAGCCACCTGTTCGACTCGCTGGAACCACCTGCCGGACAGGCCAATATCAACTGCTGGCTATGCCAGAACCACCTGGGGGACAGTCCGGGATCACCTGCCAGCCATGGCGGAACCACCTCTCAGACGTACCAGAACCACCTGCCTGAGAAGCTGGAAACACGTCCTGGACTGACTGGAACCACGTGACGGCCATGCCTGAACCACCTGCCGAGCACGGCGGAACCACCCGCCGGACACGCCAAACTCACCTGCCTGGTACACCAGCACCACTTCGGGGACAAGCCGGAATCACGTGAGGGGCATGCCGGCACAGCCTCTCAGACTGAACCTCGTGCCGGACACCACAGAACCACCTGCCGGACAGACCGGACCCACCTGCCGGACACGCCGGAACCACCGGCTCGACCCGCCGGAACGACCGCTGGACATGCAAAATCACCTGCCGGCTATGCCGGAAACACTTGGCGAACACTCCGGAATCACCTGCCGGGCATGCCGGAACCACCTCTCAGATATGCCAGAACCACGTGCCAATGACCCCGCAAGCACCTGCCGAGCACGCCGGAACCACCTGCTCGACTCGCCAGAACCACCTGCCGGACACGCAAAAATCACCTGCCGGCTACGCCACAACCAGTTGGGGAACACTTCGGAATCACCTGCCGGGCTTGCTGGAACCACCTGCCGGTCATGCCAAAATCACATGCCAACTACGCCAGTACCACTTGGCGGACACTGTGGAAACACCTGTCGGGTCGGCCGGAACCACATCTCAGACGTGCCAGAACCATGTGCATGAGATGCTGGAACCACACCCCGAACAGACGGAAAACACCTGCCAGACCCGTCTGAACAACGTGCCGAGCACGCCGGAGCCACCTGCTCGACTCGCCGGAACCACCTACCTGACATGCCCAAATCACCAGCCGGGTATGCCAGAACCACTTGGCGGACACTCCGGAATCATCTGCCGGACATGCCGGAACCAGCTCTCAGACACACCAGAACCACGTGCCGGAGACGCCGGAAGCACCTGCCGAGCATGCCGGAGCCACCTGCTCGACTCGCCAGAAACACCTGCCGGACACGCCAAAATCACCTGCCGGGTACGCCAGAACCACCTGGCGGACACTCCGAAACCACCTTTCGCGCATGCCGGAACCACCTCTCAGACGTGCCGGAAGCACGTGCCTGACACGCCGGAATCACCTACCGGACAGACCGGAACCACCTGCCGAGCACGCCGGAGCCACCTGTTCGACTCGCTGGAACCACCTGCCGGACAGGCCAATATCAACTGCTGGCTATGCCAGAAACACCTGGGGGACGGTCCGGAATCACCTGCCAGCCATGGCGGAACCACCTCTCAGACGTACCAGAACCACCTGCCGGAGAAGCTGGAAACACGTCCTGGACAGTCTGGAACCACCTGCCGGCCAAGCCTGAACCACCTGCCAAGCACAACGGAACAACCTGCCAGACACGCCAAAATCACCTGCGTGTTATGCCAGAACCACTTGGAGGACTCTCTGGGATGACCTGCCGGGCATGCCAGAACCACCTCTCAGACGTGCCAGAACCATGTGGCGGACAGTCCGGAATCACCTGTTGGGCATGCGCAACCACCTCTGAGACGTACCAGAACCACATGCCGTGCAGGCTGGAACCACCTACCGGACAGACCGGAATCACCTTTCGGGCATGCCGGAACCACCTGTCAGATGTGCCAGAAACACGTGCCGGAGACGCCGGAAGCACCTGCCAAGCACGTCGCAACCACCTGCTCAACTCGCCTGAACCACCTGCCGGACATGCCAAAATCACCTGCCGACTATGCCAGAACCACTTGGCGAGTACTCCGAAATCACTTGCCGGGCATGCAGGAACCACCTCTCAGACATGCCAGAACCCCGTGCTAATGACCCCGGAAGCACCAGCCGAGCACGCCGGAACCACCTGCTCGACTCGCCAGAACCACCTGCCGATCACGCAAAAATCACCTGCCGGCTACGCCACAACCAGTTGGTGAACACTTTGGAATCACCTGCCAGGCTTGCTGGAACCACCTGCCAGTCATGCCAAAATCACCTGCCAACTACGCCAGAACCGCTTGGCGGACACTGCGGAAACACCTGTCGGGCCGGCTGGAACCACATCTCAGACGTGCCAGAAACGTGTTCATGAGATGCTGGAACCACACCCCGAACAGACGGATACCACCTGCCAGAACCGCCTGAACCACCTGCTGAGCACGCCGGAACCACCTGCTCGACTCACCGGTACCACCTCCCTGACACGCCAAAATCACCTGCTGGGTATGCCAGAACCACTTGGCGGACACTCCGGAATCATCTGCCGGACATGCTGGAACCAGCTCTCAGACACACCAGAACCATGTGCCGGAGACGCCGGAAGCACCTGCCGAGCATGCCGGAGCCACCTGCTCGACTCGCCACAAACACCTGCCGGACACGCCAAAATCACCTGCCGGGTACGCCAGAACCACCTGGCGGACACTACGGAATCACCTGCCGCGCATGCCGGAACCACCTCTCAGACGTGCCGGAAGCACGTGCCGGAAACGCCGGAAACACCTACCGGACAGACCGGAACCACCTGCCAAGAACGCCGGAGCCACCTGTTCGACTCGCTGGAACCACCTGCCGGACAGGCCAATATCAACTGCTGGCTATGCCAGAACCACCTGGGGGACAGTCCGGGATCACCTGCCAGCCATGGCGGAACCACCTCTCAGACGTACCAGAACCACCTGCCGGAGAAGCTGGAAACACGTCCTGGACAGACTGGAACCACGTGACGGCCATGCCTGAACCACCTGCCGAGCACGGCGGAACCACCTGCCGGACACGCCAAAATCACCTGCGGGCTACGCCAGAACCACTTGGACGACTCTCCGAAATGACCTGCCGGGCATGTTGGAACCACCTCTCAGACGTGCCAGAAGCACGTGGCGGACAGTCCGGAATCACCTGTTGGGCATACGCAACCACCTCTGAGACGTACCAGAACCACGTGCCGTGCACGCCGGAACCACCTACCGGACAGACCGGAATCAACTTTTGGGCATGCCGGAACCACCAGTCAGATGTGCCAGAAACACGTGCCGGAGACGCCGGAAGCACCTGCCGAGCACGTCGCAAGCACCTGCTCAACTCGCCTGAACCACCTGCCGGACACGCCAAAATCACCTGCCCGCTACACCAGCACCACTTCGGGGACAAGCCGGAATCACGTGAGGGGCATGCCGGCACAGCCTCTCAGACTGAACCTCGTGCCGGACACCACAGAACCACCTGCCGGACAGACCGGAACCACCTGCCGGACACGCCGGAACCACCGGCTCGACCCGCCGGACCGACCGCTGGACATGCAAAATCACCTGCCGGCTACACCGGAAACACTTGGCGAACACTCCAGAATCACCTGCCGGGCATGCCGGAACCACCTCTCAGATATGCCAGAACCACGGGCCAATGACCCCGGAAGCATCTGCCGAGCACGCCGGAACCACCTGCTCGACTCGCCAGAACCACCTGCTGGACACGCAAAAATCACCTGCCGGCTACGCCACAACCAGTTGGGGTACACTTCGGAATGACCTGCCGGGCTTGCTGGAACCACCTGCCGGTCATGCCAAAATCACCTGCCAACTACGCCAGGACCACTTGGCGGACACTGTGGAAACACCTGTCGGGCCGGCCGGAACCACATCTCACACGTGCCAGAACCATGTGCATGAGATGCTGGAACCACACCCCGAACAGACGGAAAACACCTGCCAGACCCGTCTGAACAACGTGCCGAGCACGCCGGAGCCACCTGCTCGACTCGCCGGAACCACCTACCTGACATGCCCAAATCACCAGCCGGGTATGCCAGAACCACTTGGCGGACACTCCGGAATCATCTGCCGGACATGCCGGAACCAGCTCTCAGACACACCAGAACCACGTGCCGGAGACGCCGGAAGCACCTGCCGAGCATGCCGGAGCCACCTGCTCGACTCGCCAGAAACACCTGCCGGACACGCCAAAATCACCTGCCGGGTACGCCAGAACCACCTGGCGGACACTCCGAAACCACCTTTCGCGCATGCCGGAACCACCTCTCAGACGTGCCGGAAGCACGTGCCGGACACGCCGGAATCACCTACCGGACAGACCGGAACCACCTGCCGAGCACGCCGGAGCCACCTGTTCGACTCGCTGGAACCACCTGCCGGACAGGCCAATATCAACTGCTGGCTATGCCAGAAACACCTGGGGGACGGTCCGGAATCACCTGCCAGCCATGGCGGAACCACCTCTCACACGTACCAGAACCACCTGCCGGAGAAGCTGGAAACACGTCCTGGACAGTCTGGAACCACCTGCCGGCCAAGCCTGAACCACCTGCCAAGCACAACGGAACAACCTGCCAGACACGCCAAAATCACCTGCGTGTTATGCCAGAACCACTTGGAGGACTCTCTGGGATGACCTGCCGGGCATGCCGGAACCACCTCTCAGACGTGCCAGAACCATGTGGCGGACAGTCCGGAATCACCTGTTGGGCATGCGCAACCACCTCTGAGACGTACCAGAACCACATGCCGTGCAGGCTGGAACCACCTACCGGACAGACCGGAATCACCTTTCGGGCATGCCAGAACCACCTGTCAGATGTGCCAGAAACACGTGCCGGAGACGCCGGAAGCACCTGCCAAGCACGTCGGAACCACCTGCTCAACTCGCCTGAACCACCTGCCGGACATGCCAAAATCACCTGCCGACTATGCCAGAACCACTTGGCGAACACTCCGGAATCACTTGCCGGGCATGCAGGAACCACCTCTCAGACATGCCAGAACCCCGTGCCAATGACCCCGGAAGCACCAGCTGAGCACGCCGGAACCACCTGCTCGACTCGCCAGAACCACCTGCCGATCACGCAAAAATCACCTGCCGGCTACGCCACAACCAGTTGGTGAACACTTTGGAATCACCTGCAGGGCTTGCTGGAACCACCTGCCAGTCATGCCAAAATCACCTGCCAACTACGCCAGAACCGCTTGGCGGACACTGCGGAAACACCTGTCGGGCCGGCTGGAACCACATCTCAGACGTGCCAGAAACGTGTTCATGAGATGCTGGAACCACACCCCGAACAGACGGATACCACCTGCCAGAACCGCCTGAACCACCTGCTGAGCACGCCGGAACCACCTGCTCGACTCACCGGTACCACCTCCCTGACACGCCAAAATCACCTTCTGGGTATGCCAGAACCACTTGGTGGACACTCCGGAATCATCTGCCGGACATGCCGGAACCAGCTCTCAGACACACCAGAACCAAGTGCCGGAGACGCCGGAAGCACCTGCCGAGCATGCCGGAGCCACCTGCTCGACTCGCCAGAAACACCTGCCGGACACGCCAAAATCACCTGCCGGGTACGCCAGAACCACCTGGCGGACACTACGGAATCACCTGCCGCGCATGCCGGAACCACCTCTCAGACGTGCCGGAAGCACATGCCGGAAACGCCGGAAACACCTACCGGACAGACCGGAACCACCTGCCAAGAACGCCGGAGCCACCTGTTCGACTCGCTGGAACCACCTGCCGGACAGACCAATATCAACTGCTGGCTATGCCAGAACCACCTGGGGGACAGTCCGGGATCACCTGCCAGCCATGGCGGAACCACCTCTCAGACGTACCAGAACCACCTGCCGGAGAAGCTGGAAACACGTCCTGGACAGACTGGAACCACGTGACGGCCGTGCCTGAACCACCTGCCGAGCACGGCGGAACCACCTTCCGGACACGCCAAAAGCACCTGCGGGCTACGCCAGAACCACTTGGACGACTCTCCGAAATGACCTGCCGGGCATGTTGGAACCACCTCTCAGACGTGCCAGAAGCACGTGGCGGACAGTCCGGAATCACCTGTTGGGCATACGCAACCACCTCTGAGACGTACCAGAACCACGTGCCGTGCACGCCGGAACCACCTACCGGACAGACCGGAATCAACTTTTGGGCATGCCGGAACCACCAGTCAGATGTGCCAGAAACACGTGCCGGAGACGCCGGAAGCACCTGCCGAGCACGTCGCAAGCACCTGCTCAACTCGCCTGAAACACCTGCCGGACACGCCAAAATCACCTGCCCGCTACACCAGCACCACTTCGGGGACAAGCCGGAATCACGTGAGGGGCATGCCGGCACAGCCTCTCAGACTGAACCTCGTGCCGGACACCACAGAACCACCTGCCGGACAGACCGGAACCACCTGCCGGACACGCCGGAACCACCGGCTCGACCCGCCGGAACGACCGCTGGACATGCAAAATCACCTGCCGGCTACACCGGAAACACTTGGCGAACACTCCGGAATCACCTGCCGGGCATGCCGGAACCACCTCTCAGATATGCCAGAACCACGGGCCAATGACCCCGGAAGCACCTGCCGAGCACGCCGGAACCACCTGCTCGACTCGCCAGAACCACCTGCCGGACACGCAAAAATCACCTGCCGGCTACGCCACAACCAGTTGGGGAACACTTCGGAATCACCTGCCGGGCTTGCTGGAACCACCTGCCGGTCATGCCAAAATCACCTGCCAACTACGCCAGGACCACTTGGCGGACACTGTGGAAACACCTGTCGGGCCGGCCGGAACCACATCTCAGACGTGCCAGAACCATGTGCATGAGATGCTGGAACCACACCCCGAACAGACGGAAAACACCTGCCAGACCCGTCTGAACAACCTGCCGAGCACGCCGGAGCCACCTGCTCGACTCGCCGGAACCACCTACCTGACATGCCCAAATCACCAGCCGGGTATGCCAGAACCACTTGGCGGACACTCCGGAATCATCTGCCGGACATGCCGGAACCAGCTCTCAGACACACCAGAACCACGTGCCGGAGACGCCGGAAGCACCTGCCGAGCATGCCGGAGCCACCTGCTCGACTCGCCAGAAACACCTGCCGGACACGCCAAAATCACCTGCCGGGTACGCCAGAACCACCTGGCGGACACTCCGAAACCACCTGTCGCGCATGCCGGAACCACCTCTCAGACGTGCCGGAAGCACGTGCCGGACACGCCGGAATCACCTACCGGACAGACCGGAACCACCTGCCGAGCACGCCGGAGCCACCTGTTCGACTCGCTGGAACCACCTGCCGGACAGGCCAATATCAACTGCTGGCTATGCCAGAACCACCTGGGGGACGGTCCGGAATCACCTGCCAGCCATGGCGGAACCACCTCTCACACGTACCAGAACCACCTGCCGGAGAAGCTGGAAACACGTCCTGGACAGTCTGGAACCACCTGCCGGCCAAGCCTGAACCACCTGCCAAGCACAACGGAACAACCTGCCAGACACGCCAAAATCACCTGCGTGTTATGCCAGAACCACTTGGAGGACTCTCTGGGATGACCTGCCGGGCATGCCGGAACCACCTCTCAGACGTGCCAGAACCATGTGGCGGACAGTCCGGAATCACCTGTTGGGCATGCGCAACCACCTCTGAGACGTACCAGAACCACATGCCGTGCAGGCTGGAACCACCTACCGGACAGACCGGAATCACCTTTCGGGCATGCCAGAACCACCTGTCAGATGTGCCAGAAACACGTGCCGGAGACGCCGGAAGCACCTGCCAAGCACGTCGGAACCACCTGCTCAACTCGCCTGAACCACCTGCCGGACATGCCAAAATCACCTGCCGACTATGCCAGAACCACTTGGCGAACACTCCGGAATCACTTGCCGGGCATGCAGGAACCACCTCTCAGACATGCCAGAACCCCGTGCCAATGACCCCGGAAGCACCAGCCGAGCACGCCGGAACCACCTGCTCGACTCGCCAGAACCACCTGCCGATCACGCAAAAATCACCTGCCGGCTACGCCACAACCAGTTGGTGAACACTTTGGAATCACCTGCAGGGCTTGCTGGAACCACCTGCCAGTCATGCCAAAATCACCTGCCAACTACGCCAGAACCGCTTGGCGGACACTGCGGAAACACCTGTCGGGCCGGCTGGAACCACATCTCAGACGTGCCAGAAACGTGTTCATGAGATGCTGGAACCACACCCCGAACAGACGGATACCACCTGCCAGAACCGCCTGAACCACCTGCTGAGCACGCCGGAACCACCTGCTCGACTCACCGGTACCACCTCCCTGACACGCCAAAATCACCTTCTGGGTATGCCAGAACCACTTGGTGGACACTCCGGAATCATCTGCCGGACATGCCGGAACCAGCTCTCAGACACACCAGAACCAAGTGCCGGAGACGCCGGAAGCACCTGCCGAGCATGCCGGAGCCACCTGCTCGACTCGCCAGAAACACCTGCCGGACACGCCAAAATCACCTGCCGGGTACGCCAGAACCACCTGGCGGACACTACGGAATCACCTGCCGCGCATGCCGGAACCACCTCTCAGACGTGCCGGAAGCACATGCCGGAAACGCCGGAAACACCTACCGGACAGACCGGAACCACCTGCCAAGAACGCCGGAGCCACCTGTTCGACTCGCTGGAACCACCTGCCGGACAGACCAATATCAACTGCTGGCTATGCCAGAACCACCTGGGGGACAGTCCGGGATCACCTGCCAGCCATGGCGGAACCACCTCTCAGACGTACCAGAACCACCTGCCGGAGAAGCTGGAAACACGTCCTGGACAGACTGGAACCACGTGACGGCCGTGCCTGAACCACCTGCCGAGCACGGCGGAACCACCTTCCGGACACGCCAAAATCACCTGCGGGCTACGCCAGAACCACTTGGACGACTCTCCGAAATGACCTGCCGGGCATGTTGGAACCACCTCTCAGACGTGCCAGAAGCACGTGGCGGACAGTCCGGAATCACCTGTTGGGCATACGCAACCACCTCTGAGACGTACCAGAACCACGTGCCGTGCACGCCGGAACCACCTACCGGACAGACCGGAATCAACTTTTGGGCATGCCGGAACCACCAGTCAGATGTGCCAGAAACACGTGCCGGAGACGCCGGAAGCACCTGCCGAGCACGTCGCAAGCACCTGCTCAACTCGCCTGAAACACCTGCCGGACACGCCAAAATCACCTGCCCGCTACACCAGCACCACTTCGGGGACAAGCCGGAATCACGTGAGGGGCATGCCGGCACAGCCTCTCAGACTGAACCTCGTGCCGGACACCACAGAACCACCTGCCGGACAGACCGGAACCACCTGCCGGACACGCCGGAACCACCGGCTCGACCCGCCGGAACGACCGCTGGACATGCAAAATCACCTGCCGGCTACACCGGAAACACTTGGCGAACACTCCGGAATCACCTGCCGGGCATGCCGGAACCACCTCTCAGATATGCCAGAACCACGGGCCAATGACCCCGGAAGCACCTGCCGAGCACGCCGGAACCACCTGCTCGACTCGCCAGAACCACCTGCCGGACACGCAAAAATCACCTGCCGGCTACGCCACAACCAGTTGGGGAACACTTCGGAATCACCTGCCGGGCTTGCTGGAACCACCTGCCGGTCATGCCAAAATCACCTGCCAACTACGCCAGGACCACTTGGCGGACACTGTGGAAACACCTGTCGGGCCGGCCGGAACCACATCTCAGACGTGCCAGAACCATGTGCATGAGATGCTGGAACCACACCCCGAACAGACGGAAAACACCTGCCAGACCCGTCTGAACAACCTGCCGAGCACGCCGGAGCCACCTGCTCGACTCGCCGGAACCACCTACCTGACATGCCCAAATCACCAGCCGGGTATGCCAGAACCACTTGGCGGACACTCCGGAATCATCTGCCGGACATGCCGGAACCAGCTCTCAGACACACCAGAACCACGTGCCGGAGACGCCGGAAGCACCTGCCGAGCATGCCGGAGCCACCTGCTCGACTCGCCAGAAACACCTGCCGGACACGCCAAAATCACCTGCCGGGTACGCCAGAACCACCTGGCGGACACTCCGAAACCACCTGTCGCGCATGCCGGAACCACCTCTCAGACGTGCCGGAAGCACGTGCCGGACACGCCGGAATCACCTACCGGACAGACCGGAACCACCTGCCGAGCACGCCGGAGCCACCTGTTCGACTCGCTGGAACCACCTGCCGGACAGGCCAATATCAACTGCTGGCTATGCCAGAACCACCTGGGGGACGGTCCGGAATCACCTGCCAGCCATGGCGGAACCACCTCTCACACGTACCAGAACCACCTGCCGGAGAAGCTGGAAACACGTCCTGGACAGTCTGGAACCACCTGCCGGCCAAGCCTGAACCACCTGCCAAGCACAACGGAACAACCTGCCAGACACGCCAAAATCACCTGCGTGTTATGCCAGAACCACTTGGAGGACTCTCTGGGATGACCTGCCGGGCATGCCGGAACCACCTCTCAGACGTGCCAGAACCATGTGGCGGACAGTCCGGAATCACCTGTTGGGCATGCGCAACCACCTCTGAGACGTACCAGAACCACATGCCGTGCAGGCTGGAACCACCTACCGGACAGACCGGAATCACCTTTCGGGCATGCCAGAACCACCTGTCAGATGTGCCAGAAACACGTGCCGGAGACGCCGGAAGCACCTGCCAAGCACGTCGGAACCACCTGCTCAACTCGCCTGAACCACCTGCCGGACATGCCAAAATCACCTGCCGACTATGCCAGAACCACTTGGCGAACACTCCGGAATCACTTGCCGGGCATGCAGGAACCACCTCTCAGACATGCCAGAACCCCGTGCCAATGACCCCGGAAGCACCAGCCGAGCACGCCGGAACCACCTGCTCGACTCGCCAGAACCACCTGCCGATCACGCAAAAATCACCTGCCGGCTACGCCACAACCAGTTGGTGAACACTTTGGAATCACCTGCCAGGCTTGCTGGAACCACCTGCCAGTCATGCCAAAATCACCTGCCAACTACGCCAGAACCGCTTGGCGGACACTGCGGAAACACCTGTCGGGCCGGCTGGAACCACATCTCAGACGTGCCAGAAACGTGTTCATGAGATGCTGGAACCACACCCCGAACAGACGGATACCACCTGCCAGAACCGCCTGAACCACCTGCTGAGCACGCCGGAACCACCTGCTCGACTCACCGGTACCACCTCCCTGACACGCCAAAATCACCTGCTGGGTATGCCAGAACCACTTGGTGGACACTCCGGAATCATCTGCCGGACATGCCCGAACCAGCTCTCAGACACACCAGAACCAAGTGCCGGAGACGCCGGAAGCACCTGCCGAGCATGCCGGAGCCACCTGCTCGACTCGCCAGAAACACCTGCCGGACACGCCAAAATCACCTGCCGGGTACGCCAGAACCACCTGGCGGACACTACGGAATCACCTGCCGCGCATGCCGGAACCACCTCTCAGACATGCCGGAAGCACGTGCCGGAAACGCCGGAAACACCTACCGGACAGACCGGAACCACCTGCCAAGAACGCCGGAGCCACCTGTTCGACTCGCTGGAACCACCTGCCGGACAGGCCAATATCAACTGCTGGCTATGCCAGAACCACCTGGGGGACAGTCCCGGATCACCTGCCAGCCATGGCGGAACCACCTCTCAGACGTACCAGAACCACCTGCCGGAGAAGCTGGAAACACGTCCTGGACAGACTGGAACCACGTGACGGCCGTGCCTGAACCACCTGCCGAGCACGGCGGAACCACCTTCCGGACACGCCAAAAGCACCTGCGGGCTACGCCAGAACCACTTGGACGACTCTCCGAAATGACCTGCCGGGCATGTTGGAACCACCTCTCAGACGTGCCAGAAGCACGTGGCGGACAGTCCGGAATCACCTGTTGGGCATACGCAACCACCTCTGACACGTACCAGAACCACGTGCCGTGCACGCCGGAACCACCTACCGGACAGACCGGAATCAACTTTTGGGCATGCCGGAACCACCAGTCAGATGTGCCAGAAACACGTGCCGGAGACGCCGGAAGCACCTGCCGAGCACGTCGCAAGCACCTGCTCAACTCGCCTGAACCACCTGCCGGACACGCCAAAATCACCTGCCCGCTACACCAGCACCACTTCGGGGACAAGCCGGAATCACGTGAGGGGCATGCCGGCACAGCCTCTCAGACTGAACCTCGTGCCGGACACCACAGAACCACCTGCCGGACAGACCGGAACCACCTGCCGGACACGCCGGAACCACCGGCTCGACCCGCCGGAACGACCGCTGGACATGCAAAATCACCTGCCGGCTACACCGGAAACACTTGGCGAACACTCCGGAATCACCTGCCGGGCATGCCGGAACCACCTCTCAGATATGCCAGAACGACGGGCCAATGACCCCGGAAGCACCTGCCGAGCACGCCGGAACCACCTGCTCGACTCGCCAGAACCACC
This sequence comes from Equus caballus, assembly GCF_041296265.1. Lineage (NCBI taxonomy): Eukaryota > Metazoa > Chordata > Mammalia > Perissodactyla > Equidae > Equus > Equus caballus. The sequence continues at coordinate 2,618,481 of NC_091710.1, forward strand.
TGCCGGACACGCAAAAATCACCTGCCGGCTACGCCACAACCAGTTGGGGAACACTTCGGAATCACCTGCCGGGCTTGCTGGAACCACCTGCCGGTCATGCCAAAATCACCTGCCAACTACGCCAGGACCACTTGGCGGACACTGTGGAAACACCTGTCGGGCCGGCCGGAACCACATCTCAGACGTGCCAGAACCATGTGCATGAGATGCTGGAACCACACCCCGAACAGACGGAAAACACCTGCCAGACCCGTCTGAACAACGTGCCGAGCACGCCGGAGCCACCTGCTCGACTCGCCGGAACCACCTACCTGACATGCCCAAATCACCAGCCGGGTATGCCAGAACCACTTGGCGGACACTCCGGAATCATCTGCCGGACATGCCGGAACCAGCTCTCAGACACACCAGAACCACGTGCCGGAGACGCCGGAAGCACCTGCCGAGCATGCCGGAGCCACCTGCTCGACTCGCCAGAAACACCTGCCGGACACGCCAAAATCACCTGCCGGGTACGCCAGAACCACCTGGCGGACACTCCGAAACCACCTGTCGCGCATGCCGGAACCACCTCTCAGACGTGCCGGAAGCACGTGCCGGACACGCCGGAATCACCTACCGGACAGACCGGAACCACCTGCCGAGCACGCCGGAGCCACCTGTTCGACTCGCTGGAACCACCTGCCGGACAGGCCAATATCAACTGCTGGCTATGCCAGAAACACCTGGGGGACGGTCCGGAATCACCTGCCAGCCATGGCGGAACCACCTCTCACACGTACCAGAACCACCTGCCGGAGAAGCTGGAAACACGTCCTGGACAGTCTGGAACCACCTGCCGGCCAAGCCTGAACCACCTGCCAAGCACAACGGAACAACCTGCCAGACACGCCAAAATCACCTGCGTGTTATGCCAGAACCACTTGGAGGACTCTCTGGGATGACCTGCCGGGCATGCCGGAACCACCTCTCAGACGTGCCAGAACCATGTGGCGGACAGTCCGGAATCACCTGTTGGGCATGCGCAACCACCTCTGAGACGTACCAGAACCACATGCCGTGCAGGCTGGAACCACCTACCGGACAGACCGGAATCACCTTTCGGGCATGCCAGAACCACCTGTCAGATGTGCCAGAAACACGTGCCGGAGACGCCGGAAGCACCTGCCAAGCACGTCGGAACCACCTGCTCAACTCGCCTGAACCACCTGCCGGACATGCCAAAATCACCTGCCGACTATGCCAGAACCACTTGGCGAACACTCCGGAATCACTTGCCGGGCATGCAGGAACCACCTCTCAGACATGCCAGAACCCCGTGCCAATGACCCCGGAAGCACCAGCCGAGCACGCCGGAACCACCTGCTCGACTCGCCAGAACCACCTGCCGATCACGCAAAAATCACCTGCCGGCTACGCCACAACCAGTTGGTGAACACTTTGGAATCACCTGCCAGGCTTGCTGGAACCACCTGCCAGTCATGCCAAAATCACCTGCCAACTACGCCAGAACCGCTTGGCGGACACTGCGGAAACACCTGTCGGGCCGGCTGGAACCACATCTCAGACGTGCCAGAAACGTGTTCATGAGATGCTGGAACCACACCCCGAACAGACGGATACCACCTGCCAGAACCGCCTGAACCACCTGCTGAGCACGCTGGAACCACCTGCTCGACTCACCGGTACCACCTCCCTGACACGCCAAAATCACCTGCTGGGTATGCCAGAACCACTTGGCGGACACTCCGGAATCATCTGCCGGACATGCCGGAACCAGCTCTCAGACACACCAGAACCAAGTGCCGGAGACGCCGGAAGCACCTGCCGAGCATGCCGGAGCCACCTGCTCGACTCGCCAGAAACACCTGCCGGACACGCCAAAATCACCTGCCGGGTACGCCAGAACCACCTGGCGGACACTACGGAATCACCTGCCGCGCATGCCGGAACCACCTCTCAGACGTGCCGGAAGCACGTGCCGGAAACGCCGGAAACACCTAACGGACAGACCGGAACCACCTGCCAAGAACGCCGGAGCCACCTGTTCGACTCGCTGGAACCACCTGCCGGACAGGCGAATATCAACTGCTGGCTATGCCAGAACCACCTGGGGGACAGTCCGGGATCACCTGCCAGCCATGGCGGAACCACCTCTCAGACGTACCAGAACCACCTGCCGGAGAAGCTGGAAACACGTCCTGGACAGACTGGAACCACGTGACGGCCGTGCCTGAACCACCTGCCGAGCACGGTCGAACCAACTGCCGGACACGCCAAAATCACCTGCGGGCTACGCCAGAACCACTTGGACGACTCTCCGAAATGACCTGCCGGGCATGTTGGAACCACCTCTCAGACGTGCCAGAAGCACGTGGCGGACAGTCCGGAATCACCTGTTGGGCATACGCAACCACCTCTGAGACGTACCAGAACCACGTGCCGTGCACGCCGGAACCACCTACCGGACAGACCGGAATCAACATTTGGGCATGCCGGAACCACCAGTCAGATGTGCCAGAAACACGTGCCGGAGACGCCGGAAGCACCTGCCGAGCACGTCGCAAGCACCTGCTCAACTCGCCTGAACCACCTGCCGGACACGCCAAAATCACCTGCCCGCTACACCAGCACCACTTCGGGGACAAGCCGGAATCACGTGAGGGGCATGCCGGCACAGCCTCTCAGACTGAACCTCGTGCCGGACACCACAGAACCACCTGCCGGACACGCCGGAACCACCGGCTCGACCCGCCGGAACGACCGCTGGACATGCAAAATCACCTGCCGGCTACGCCGGAAACACTTGGCGAACACTCCGGAATCACCTGCCGGGCATGCCGGAACCACCTCTCAGATATGCCAGAACCCCGTGCCAATGACCCCGGAAGCACCAGCCGAGCACGCCGGAACCACCTGCTCGACTCGCCAGAACCACCTGCCGGACACGCAAAAATCACCTGCCGGCTACGCCACAACCAGTTGGGGAACACTTCGGAATCACCTGCCGGGCTTGCTGGAACCACCTGCCGGTCATGCCAAAATCACCTGCCAACTACGCCAGTACCACTTGGCAGACACTGTGGAAACACCTGTCGGGCCGGCCAGAAACACATCTCAGGCGTGCCAGAACCATGTGCATGAGATGCTGGAACCACACCCCGAACAGACGGAAAACACCTGCCAGACCCGTCTGAACAACGTGCCGAACACGCCGGAGCCACCTGCTCGACTCGCCAGAACCACCTACCTGACATGCCCAAATCACCAGCCGGGTATGCCAGAACCACTTGGCGGACACTCCGGAATCATCTGCCGGACATGCCGGAACCAGCTCTCAGACACACCAGAACCACGTGCCGGAGACGCTGGAAGCACCTGCCGAGCATGCCGGAGCCACCTGCTCGACTCGCCAGAAACACCTGCCGGACACGCCAAAATCACCTGCCGGGTATGCCAGAACCACCTGGCGGACACTCCGAAACCACCTGTCGCGCATGCCGGAACCACCTCTCAGACGTGCCGGAAGCACGTGCCGGACACGCCGGAATCACCTACCGGACAGACCGGAACCACCTGCCGAGCACGCCGGAGCCACCTGTTCGACTCGCTGGAACCACCTGCCGGACAGGCCAATATCAACTGCTGGCTATGCCAGAACCACCTGGGGGACGGTCCAGAATCACCTGCCAGCCATGGCGGAACCACCTCTCAGACGTACCAGAACCACCTGCCGGAGAAGCTGGAAACACGTCCTGGACAGTCTGGAACCACCTGCCGGCCAAGCCTGAACCACCTGCCAAGCACAACGGAACAACCTGCCAGACACGCCAAAATCACCTGCGTGTTATGCCAGAACCACTTGGGGGACTCTCTGGGATGACCTGCCGGGCATGCCGGAACCACCTCTCAGACGTGCCAGAACCATGTGGCGGACAGTCCGGAATCACCTGTTGGGCATGCGCAACCACCTCTGAGACGTACCAGAACCACATGCCGTGCAGGCTGGAACCACCTACCGGACAGACCGGAATCACCTTTCGGGCATGCCGGAACCACCTGTCAGATGTGCCAGAAACACGTGCCGGAGACGCCGGAAGCACCTGCCAAGCACGTCGGAACCACCTGCTCAACTCGCCTGAACCACCTGCCGGACATGCCAAAATCACCTGCCGACTATGCCAGAACCACTTGGCGAACACTCCGGAATCACTTGCCGGGCATGCAGGAACCACCTCTCAGACATGCCAGAACCCCGTGCCAATGACCCCGGAAGCACCAGCCGAGCACGCCGGAACCACCTGCTCGACTCGCCAGAACCACCTGCCGATCACGCAAAAATCACCTGCCGGCTACGCCACAACCAGTTGGTGAACACTTTGGAATCACCTGCCAGGCTTGCTGGAACCACCTGCCAGTCATGCCAAAATCACCTGCCAACTACGCCAGAACCGCTTGGCGGACACTGCGGAAACACCTGTCGGGCCGGCTGGAACCACATCTCAGACGTGCCAGAAACGTGTTCATGAGATGCTGGAACCACACCCCGAACAGACGGATACCACCTGCCAGAACCGCCTGAACCACCTGCTGAGCACGCTGGAACCACCTGCTCGACTCACCGGTACCACCTCCCTGACACGCCAAAATCACCTGCTGGGTATGCCAGAACCACTTGGCGGACACTCCGGAATCATCTGCCGGACATGCCGGAACCAGCTCTCAGACACACCAGAACCAAGTGCCGGAGACGCCGGAAGCACCTGCCGAGCATGCCGGAGCCACCTGCTCGACTCGCCAGAAACACCTGCCGGACACGCCAAAATCACCTGCCGGGTACGCCAGAACCACCTGGCGGACACTACGGAATCACCTGCCGCGCATGCCGGAACCACCTCTCAGACGTGCCGGAAGCACGTGCCGGAAACGCCGGAAACACCTAACGGACAGACCGGAACCACCTGCCAAGAACGCCGGAGCCACCTGTTCGACTCGCTGGAACCACCTGCCGGACAGGCGAATATCAACTGCTGGCTATGCCAGAACCACCTGGGGGACAGTCCGGGATCACCTGCCAGCCATGGCGGAACCACCTCTCAGACGTACCAGAACCACCTGCCGGAGAAGCTGGAAACACGTCCTGGACAGACTGGAACCACGTGACGGCCGTGCCTGAACCACCTGCCGAGCACGGTCGAACCACCTGCCGGACACGCCAAAATCACCTGCGGGCTACGCCAGAACCACTTGGACGACTCTCCGAAATGACCTGCCGGGCATGTTGGAACCACCTCTCAGACGTGCCAGAAGCACGTGGCGGACAGTCCGGAATCACCTGTTGGGCATACGCAACCACCTCTGAGACGTACCAGAACCACGTGCCGTGCACGCCGGAACCACCTACCGGACAGACCGGAATCAACATTTGGGCATGCCGGAACCACCAGTCAGATGTGCCAGAAACACGTGCCGGAGACGCCGGAAGCACCTGCCGAGCACGTCGCAAGCACCTGCTCAACTCGCCTGAACCACCTGCCGGACACGCCAAAATCACCTGCCCGCTACACCAGCACCACTTCGGGGACAAGCCGGAATCACGTGAGGGGCATGCCGGCACAGCCTCTCAGACTGAACCTCGTGCCGGACACCACAGAACCACCTGCCGGACAGACCGGAACCACCTGCCGGACACGCCGGAACCACCGGCTCGACCCGCCGGAACGACCGCTGGACATGCAAAATCACCTGCCGGCTACGCCGGAAACACTTGGCGAACACTCCGGAATCACCTGCCGGGCATGCCGGAACCACCTCTCAGATATGCCAGAACCCCGTGCCAATGACCCCGGAAGCACCAGCCGAGCACGCCGGAACCACCTGCTCGACTCGCCAGAACCACCTGCCGGACACGCAAAAATCACCTGCCGGCTACGCCACAACCAGTTGGGGAACACTTCGGAATCACCTGCCGGGCTTGCTGGAACCACCTGCCGGTCATGCCAAAATCACCTGCCAACTACGCCAGTACCACTTGGCAGACACTGTGGAAACACCTGTCGGGCCGGCCAGAAACACATCTCAGGCGTGCCAGAACCATGTGCATGAGATGCTGGAACCACACCCCGAACAGACGGAAAACACCTGCCAGACCCGTCTGAACAACGTGCCGAACACGCCGGAGCCACCTGCTCGACTCGCCGGAACCACCTACCTGACATGCCCAAATCACCAGCCGGGTATGCCAGAACCACTTGGCGGACACTCCGGAATCATCTGCCGGACATGCCGGAACCAGCTCTCAGACACACCAGAACCACGTGCCGGAGACGCTGGAAGCACCTGCCGAGCATGCTGGAGCCACCTGCTCGACTCGCCAGAAACACCTGCCGGACACGCCAAAATGACCTGCCCGCTACACCAGCACCACTTCGGGGACAAGCTGGAATCACGTGAGGGGCATGCCGGCACAGCCTCTCAGACTGAACCTCGTGCCGGACACCACAGAACCACCTGCCGGACAGACCGGACCCACCTGCCGGACACGCCGGAACCACCGGCTCGACCCGCCGGAACGACCGCTGGACATGCAAAATCACCTGCCGGCTATGCCGGAAACACTTGGCGAACACTCCGGAATCATCTGCCGGGCATGCCGGAACCACCTCTCAGATATGCCAGAACCACGTGCCAATGACCCCGGAAGCACCTGCCGAGCACGCCGGAACCACCTTCTCGACTCGCCAGAACCACCTGCCGGACACGCAAAAATCACCTGCCGGCTACACCACAACCAGTTGGGGAACACTTCGGAATCACCTGCCGGGCTTGCTGGAACCACCTGCCGGTCATGCCAAAATCACCTGCAAACTACGCCAGGACCACTTGGCGGACACTGTGGAAACACCTGTCGGGCCGGCCGGAACCACATCTCAGACGTGCCAGAACCATGTGCATGAGATGCTGGAACCACACCCCGAACAGACGGAAAACACCTGCCAGACCCGTCTGAACAACCTGCCGAGCACGCCGGAGCCACCTGCTCGACTCGCCGGAACCACCTACCTGACATGCCCAAATCACCAGCCGGGTATGCCAGAACCACTTGGCGGACACTCCGGAATCATCTGCCGGACATGCCGGAACCAGCTCTCAGACACACCAGAACCACGTGCCGGAGACGCCGGAAGCACCTGCCGAGCATGCCGGAGCCACCTGCTCGACTCGCCAGAAACACCTGCCGGACACGCCAAAATCAACTGCCGGGTACGCCAGAACCACCTGGCGGACACTCCGAAACCACCTGTCGCGCATGCCGGAACCACCTCTCAGACGTGCCGGAAGCACGTGCCGGACACGCCGGAATCACCTACCGGACAGACCGGAATCACCTGCCGAGCACGCCGGAGCCACCTGTTCGACTCGCTGGAACCACCTGCCGGACAGGCCAATATCAACTGCTGGCTATGCCAGAACCACCTGGGGGACGGTCCGGAATCACCTGCCAGCCATGGCGGAACCACCTCTCAGACGTACCAGAACCACCTGCCGGAGAAGCTGGAAACACGTCCTGGACAGTCTGGAACCACCTGCCGGCCAAGCCTGAACCACCTGCCAAGCACAACGGAACAACCTGCCAGACACGCCAAAATCACCTGCGTGTTATGCCAGAACCACTTGGAGGACTCTCTGGGATGACCTGCCGGGCATGCCGGAACCACCTCTCAGACGTGCCAGAACCATGTGGCGGACAGTCCGGAATCACCTGTTGGGCATGAGCAACCACCTCTGAGACGTACCAGAACCACATGCCGTGCAGGCTGGAACCACCTACCGGACAGACCGGAATCACCTTTCGGGCATGCCGGAACCACCTGTGAGATGTGCCAGAAACACGTGCCGGAGACGCCGGAAGCACCTGCCAAGCACGTCGGAACCACCTGCTCAACTCGCCTGAACCACCTGCCGGACATGCCAAAATCACCTGCCGACTATGCCAGATCCACTTGGCGAACACTCCGGAATCACTTGCCGGGCATGCAGGAACCACCTCTCAGACATGCCAGAACCCCATGCCAATGACCCCAGAAGCACCAGCCGAGCACGCCGGAACCACCTGCTCGACTCGCCAGAACCACCTGCCGATCACGCAAAAATCACCTGCCGGCTACGCCACAACCAGTTGGTGAACACTTTGGAATCACCTGCCAGGCTTGCTGGAACCACCTGCCAGTCTTGCGAAAATCACCTGCCAACTACGCCAGAACCGCTTGGCGGACACTGCGGAAACACCTGTCGGGCCGGCTGGAACCACATCTCAGACGTGCCAGAAACGTGTTCATGAGATGCTGGAACCACACCCCGAACAGATGGATACCACCTGCCAGAACCGCCTGAACCACCTGCTGAGCACGCCGGAACCACCTGCTCGACTCACCGGTACCACCTCCCTGACACGCCAAAATCACCTGCTGGGTATTCCAGAACCTCTTGGCGTACACTCCGGAATCATCTGCCGGACATGCCGGAACCAGCTCTCAGACACACCAGAACGAAGTGCCGGAGACGCCGGAAGCACCTGCCGAGCATGCCGGAGCCACCTGCTCGACTCGCCAGAAACACCTGCCGGACACGCCAAAATCACCTGCCGGGTACGCCAGAACCACCTGGCGGACAGTCTGAAACCACCTGTCGTGCATGCCGGAACCACCTCTCAGACGTGCCGGAAGCACGTGCCGGACACGCCGGAAACACCTACCGGACAGACCGGAACCACCTGCCGAGCACGCCGGAGCCACCTGTTCGACTCGCTGGAACCACCTGCCGGACAGGCCAATATCAACTGCTGGCTATGCCAGAACCACCTGGGGGACAGTCCGGGATCACCTGCCAGCCATGGCGGAACCACTTCTCAGACGTACCAGAACCACCTGCCGGAGAAGCTGGAAACACGTCCTGGACAGGCTGGAACCACGTGACGGCCATGCCTGAACCACCTGCCGAGCACGGCGGAACCACCTGCCGGACACGCCAAAATCACCTGCGGGCTACGCCAGAACCACTTGGACGACTCTCCGAAATGACCTGCCGGGCATGTTGGAACCACCTCTCAGACGTGCCAGAAGCACGTGGCGGACAGTCCGGAATCACCTGTAGGGCATACGCAACCACCTCTGAGACGTACCTGAACCACGTGCCGTGCACGCCGGAACCACCTACCGGACAGACCGGAATCAACTTTTGGGCATGCCGGAACCACCAGTCAGATGTGTCAGAAACACGTGCCGGAGACGCCGGAAGCACCTGCCGAGCACGTCGCAAGCACCTGCTCAACTCGCCTGAACCACCTGCCGGACACGCCAAAATCACCTGCCCGCTACACCAGCACCACTTCGGGGACAAGCCGGAATCACGTGAGGGGCATGCCGGCACAGCCTCTCAGACTGAACCTCGTGCCGGACACCACAGAACCACCTGCCGGACAGACCGGAACCACCTGCCGGACACGCCGGAACCACCGGCTCGACCCGCCGGAACGACGGCTGGACATGCAAAATCACCAGCCGGCTACGCCGGAAGCACTTGGCGAACACTCCGGAATCACCTGCCGGGCATGCCAGAACCACTTCTCAGATATGCCAGAACCACGTGCCAATGACCCCGGAAGCACCTGCCGAGCACGCCGGAACCACCTGCTCGACTCGCCAGAACCACCTGCCGGACACGCCAAAATCACCTGCCGGGTACGCCAGAACCACCTGGCGGACACTCCGAAATCTCCTGTCGCGCATGCCGGAACCACCACTCAGACGTGCCGGAAGCACGTCCCGGACACGCCGGAATCACCTACCGGACAGACCGGAACCACCTGCCGAGCACGCCGGAGCCACCTGTTCGACTCGCTGGAACCACCTGCCGGACAGGCCAATATCAACTGCTGGCTATGCCAGAACCACCTGGGGGACGGTCCGGAATCACCTGACAGCCATGGCGGAACCACCTCTCAGACGTACCAGAACCACCTGCCGGAGAAGCTGGAAACAGGTCCTGGACAGTCTGGAACCACCTGCCGGCCAAGCCTGAACCACCTGCCAAGCACAACGGAACAACCTGCCAGACACGCCAAAATCACCTGCGTGTTATGCCAGAACCACTTGGAGGACTCTCTGGGATGACCTGCCGGGCATGCCGGAACCACCTCTCAGACGTGCCAGAACCATGTGGCGGACAGTCCGGAATCACCTGTTGGGCATGCGCAACCACCTCTGAGACGTACCAGAACCACATGCCGTGCAGGCTGGAACCACCTACCGGACAGACCGGAATCACCTTTCGGGCATGCCGGAACCACCTGTCGGATGTGCCAGAAACACGTGCCGGAGACGCCGGAAGCACCTGCCAAGCACGTCGGAACCACCTGCTCAACTCGCCTGAACCACCTGCCGGACATGCCAAAATCACCTGCCGACTAGGCCAGAACCACTTGGCGAACACTCCGGAATCACTTGCCGGGCATGCAGGAACCACCTCTCAGACATGCCAGAACCCCTTGCCAATGACCCCGGAAGCACCAGCCGAGCACGCCGGAACCACCTGCTCGACTCGCCAGAGCCACCTGCCGATCACGAAAAAATCACCTGCCGGCTACGCCACAACCAGTTGGGGAACACTTTGGAATCACCTGCCGGGCTTGCTGGAACCACCTGCCGGTCATGCCAAAATCACCTGCCAACTACGCCAGTACCACTTGGCAGACACTGTGGAAACACCTGTCGGGCCGGCCCGAACCACATCTCAGGCGTGCCAGAACCATGTGCATGAGATGCTGGAACCACACCCCGAACAGACGGAAAACACCTGCCAGACCCGTCTGAACAACGTGCCGAACACGCCGGAGCCACCTGCTCGACTCGCCGGAACCACCTACCTGACATGCCCAAATCACCAGCCGGGTATGCCAGAACCACTTGGCGGACACTCCGGAATCATCTGCCGGACATGCCGGAACCAGCTCTCAGACACACCAGAACCACGTGCCGGAGACGCTGGAAGCACCTGCCGAGCATGCTGGAGCCACCTGCTCGACTCGCCAGAAACACCTGCCGGACACGCCAAAATCACCTGCCCGCTACACCAGCACCACTTCGGGGACAAGCCGGAATCACGTGAGGGGCATGCCGGCACAGCCTCTCAGACTGAACCTCGTGCCAGACACCACAGAACCACCTGCCGGACAGACCGGAACCACCTGCCGGACACGCCGGAACCACCGGCTCGACCCGCCGGAACGACCGCTGGACATGCAAAATCACCTGCCGGCTATGCCGGAAACACTTGGCGAACACTCCGGAATCATCTGCCGGGCATGCCGGAACCACCTCTCAGATATGCCAGAACCACGTGCCAATGACCCCGGAAGCACCTGCCGAGCACGCCGGAACCACCTTCTCGACTCGCCAGAACCACCTGCCGGACACGCAAAAATCACCTGCCGGCTACACCACAACCAGTTGGGGAACACTTCGGAATCACCTGCCGGGCTTGCTGGAACCACCTGCCGGTCATGCCAAAATCACCTGCAAACTACGCCAGGACCACTTGGCGGACACTGTGGAAACACCTGTCGGGCCGGCCGGAACCACATCTCAGACGTGCCAGAACCATGTGCATGAGATGCTGGAACCACACCCCGAACAGACGGAAAACACCTGCCAGACCCGTCTGAACAACCTGCCGAGCACGCCGGAGCCACCTGCTCGACTCGCCGGAACCACCTACCTGACATGCCCAAATCACCAGCCGGGTATGCCAGAACCACTTGGCGGACACTCCGGAATCATCTGCCGGACATGCCGGAACCAGCTCTCAGACACACCAGAACCACGTGCCGGAGACGCCGGAAGCACCTGCCGAGCATGCCGGAGCCACCTGCTCGACTCGCCAGAAACACCTGCCGGACACGCCAAAATCACCTGCCGGGTACGCCAGAACCACCTGGCGGACAGTCCGAAACCACCTGTCGCGCATGCCGGAACCACCTCTCAGACGTGCCGGAAGCACGTGCCGGACACGCCGGAAACACCTACCGGACAGACCGGAACCACCTGCCGAGCACGCCGGAGCCACCTGTTCGACTCGCTGGAACCACCTGCCGGACAGGCCAATATCAACTGCTGGCTATGCCAGAACCACCTGGGGGACAGTCCGGGATCACCTGCCAGCCATGGCGGAACCACTTCTCAGACGTACCAGAACCACCTGCCGGAGAAGCTGGAAACACGTCCTGGACAGGCTGGAACCACGTGACGGCCATGCCTGAACCACCTGCCGAGCACGGCGGAACCACCTGCCGGACACGCCAAAATCACCTGCGGGCTACGCCAGAACCACTTGGACGACTCTCCGAAATGACCTGCCGGGCATGTTGGAACCACCTCTCAGACGTGCCAGAAGCACGTGGCGGACAGTCCGGAATCACCTGTAGGGCATACGCAACCACCTCTGAGACGTACCTGAACCACGTGCCGTGCACGCCGGAACCACCTACCGGACAGACCGGAATCAACTTTTGGGCATGCCGGAACCACCAGTCAGATGTGTCAGAAACACGTGCCGGAGACGCCGGAAGCACCTGCCGAGCACGTCGCAAGCACCTGCTCAACTCGCCTGAACCACCTGCCGGACACGCCAAAATCACCTGCCCGCTACACCAGCACCACTTCGGGGACAAGCCGGAATCACGTGAGGGGCATGCCGGCACAGCCTCTCAGACTGAACCTCGTGCCGGACACCACAGAACCACCTGCCGGACAGACCGGAACCACCTGCCGGACACGCCGGAACCACCGGCTCGACCCGCCGGAACGACGGCTGGACATGCAAAATCACCAGCCGGCTACGCCGGAAGCACTTGGCGAACACTCCGGAATCACCTGCCGGGCATGCCAGAACCACTTCTCAGATATGCCAGAACCACGTGCCAATGACCCCGGAAGCACCTGCCGAGCACGCCGGAACCACCTGCTCGACTCGCCAGAACCACCTGCCGGACACGCCAAAATCACCTGCCGGGTACGCCAGAACCACCTGGCGGACACTCCGAAATCTCCTGTCGCGCATGCCGGAACCACCACTCAGACGTGCCGGAAGCACGTCCCGGACACGCCGGAATCACCTACCGGACAGACCGGAACCACCTGCCGAGCACGCCGGAGCCACCTGTTCGACTCGCTGGAACCACCTGCCGGACAGGCCAATATCAACTGCTGGCTATGCCAGAACCACCTGGGGGACGGTCCGGAATCACCTGCCAGCCATGGCGGAACCACCTCTCAGACGTACCAGAACCACCTGCCGGAGAAGCTGGAAACAGGTCCTGGACAGTCTGGAACCACCTGCCGGCCAAGCCTGAACCACCTGCCAAGCACAACGGAACAACCTGCCAGACACGCCAAAATCACCTGCGTGTTATGCCAGAACCACTTGGAGGACTCTCTGGGATGACCTGCCGGGCATGCCGGAACCACCTCTCAGACGTGCCAGAACCATGTGGCGGACAGTCCGGAATCACCTGTTGGGCATGCGCAACCACCTCTGAGACGTACCAGAACCACATGCCGTGCAGGCTGGAACCACCTACCGGACAGACCGGAATCACCTTTCGGGCATGCCGGAACCACCTGTCGGATGTGCCAGAAACACGTGCCGGAGACGCCGGAAGCACCTGCCAAGCACGTCGGAACCACCTGCTCAACTCGCCTGAACCACCTGCCGGACATGCCAAAATCACCTGCCGACTATGCCAGAACCACTTGGCGAACACTCCGGAATCACTTGCCGGGCATGCAGGAACCATCTCTCAGACATGCCAGAACCCCGTGCCAATGACCCCGGAAGCACCAGCCGAGCACGCCGGAACCACCTGCTCGACTCGCCAGAACCACCTGCCGATCACGCAAAAATCACCTGCCGGCTACGCCACAACCAGTTGGTGAACACTTTGGAATCACCTGCCAGGCTTGCTGGAACCACCTGCCAGTCATGCCAAAATCACCTGCCAACTACGCCAGAACCGCTTGGCGGACACTGCGGAAACACCTGTCGGGCCGGCTGGAACCACATCTCAGACGTGCCAGAAACGTGTTCATGAGATGCTGGAACCACACCCCGAACAGACGGATACCACCTGCCAGAACCGCCTGAACCACCTGCTGAGCACGCCGGAACCACCTGCTCGACTCACCGGTACCACCTCCCTGACACGCCAAAATCACCTGCTGGGTATTCCAGAACCTCTTGGCGGACACTCCGGAATCATCTGCCGGACATGCCGGAACCAGCTCTCAGACACACCAGAACGAAGTGCCGGAGACGCCGGAAGCACCTGCCGAGCATGCCGGAGCCACCTGCTCGACTCGCCAGAAACACCTGCCGGACACGCCAAAATCACCTGCCGGGTACGCCAGAACCACCTGGCGGACAGTCCGAAACCACCTGTCGTGCATGCCGGAACCACCTCTCAGACGTGCCGGAAGCACGTGCCGGACACGCCGGAAACACCTACCGGACAGACCGGAACCACCTGCCGAGCACGCCGGAGCCACCTGTTCGACTCGCTGGAACCACCTGCCGGACAGGCCAATATCAACTGCTGGCTATGCCAGAACCACCTGGGGGACAGTCCGGGATCACCTGCCAGCCATGGCGGAACCACTTCTCAGACGTACCAAAACCACCTGCCGGAGAAGCTGGAAACACGTCCTGGACAGGCTGGAACCACGTGACGGCCATGCCTGAACCACCTGCCGAGCACGGCGGAACCACCTGCCGGACACGCCAAAATCACCTGCGGGCTACGCCAGAACCACTTGGACGACTCTCCGAAATGACCTGCCGGGCATGTTGGAACCACCTCTCAGACGTGCCAGAAGCACGTGGCGGACAGTCCGGAATCACCTGTAGGGCATACGCAACCACCTCTGAGACGTACCTGAACCACGTGCCGTGCACGCCGGAACCACCTACCGGACAGACCGGAATCAACTTTTGGGCATGCCGGAACCACCAGTCAGATGTGTCAGAAACACGTGCCGGAGACGCCGGAAGCACCTGCCGAGCACGTCGCAAGCACCTGCTCAACTCGCCTGAACCACCTGCCGGACACGCCAAAATCACCTGCCCGCTACACCAGCACCACTTCGGGGACAAGCCGGAATCACGTGAGGGGCATGCCGGCACAGCCTCTCAGACTGAACCTCGTGCCGGACACCACAGAACCACCTGCCGGACAGACCGGAACCACCTGCCGGACACGCCGGAACCACCGGCTCGACCCGCAGGAACGACCACTGGACATGCAAAATCACCTGCCGGCTACGCCAGAAACACTTGGCGAACACTCCGGAATCACCTGCCGGGCATGCCGGAACCACCTCTCAGATATGCCAGAACCACGTGCCAATGACCCCGGAAGCACCTGCCGAGCACGCCGGAACCACCAGCTGAGCACGCCGGAACCACCTGCTCGACTCAGCGGTACCACCTCCCTGGCACGCCAAAATCACCTGCTGGGTATGCCAGAACCACTTGGCGGACACTCCGGAATCATCTGCCGGACATGCCGGAACCAGCTCTCAGACACACCAGAACCAAGTGCCGGAGACGCCGGAAGCACCTGCCGAGCATGCTGGAGCCACCTGCTGGACTCGCCAGAAACACCTGCCGGACACGCCAAAATCACCTGCCGGCTACGCCACAACCAGTTGGGGAACACTTCGGAATCACCTGCCGGGCTTGCTGGAACCACCTGCCGGTCATGCCAAAATCACCTGCCAACTACGCCAGTACCACTTGGCAGACACTGTGGAAACACCTGTCGGGCCGGCCAGAACCACATCTCAGGCGTGCCAGAACCATGTGCATGAGATGCTGGAACCACACCCCGAACAGACGGAAAACACCTGCCAGACCCGTCTGAACAACGTGCCGAACACGCCGGAGCCACCTGCTCGACTCGCCGGAACCACCTACCTGACATGCCCAAATCACCAGCCGGGTATGCCAGAACCACTTGGCGGACACTCCGGAATCATCTGCCGGACATGCCGGAACCAGCTCTCAGACACACCAGAACCACGTGCCGGAGACGCTGGAAGCACCTGCCGAGCATGCTGGAGCCACCTGCTCGACTCGCCAGAAACACCTGCCGGACACGCCAAAATCACCTGCCCGCTACACCAGCACCACTTCGGGGACAAGCCGGAATCACGTGAGGGGCATGCCGGCACAGCCTCTCAGACTGAACCTCGTGCCGGACACCACAGAACCACCTGCCGGACAGACCGGACCCACCTGCCGGACACGCCGGAACCACCGGCTCGACCCGCCGGAACGACCGCTGGACATGCAAAATCACCTGCCGGCTATGCCGGAAACACTTGGCGAACACTCCGGAATCATCTGCCGGGCATGCCGGAACCACCTCTCAGATATGCCAGAACCACGTGCCAATGACCCCGGAAGCACCTGCCGAGCACGCCGGAACCACCTTCTCGACTCGCCAGAACCACCTGCCGGACACGCAAAAATCACCTGCCGGCTACACCACAACCAGTTGGGGAACACTTCGGAATCACCTGCCGGGCTTGCTGGAACCACCTGCCGGTCATGCCAAAATCACCTGCAAACTACGCCAGGACCACTTGGCGGACACTGTGGAAACACCTGTCGGGCCGGCCGGAACCACATCTCAGACGTGCCAGAACCATGTGCATGAGATGCTGGAACCACACCCCGAACAGACGGAAAACACCTGCCAGACCCGTCTGAACAACCTGCCGAGCACGCCGGAGCCACCTGCTCGACTCGCCGGAACCACCTACCTGACATGCCCAAATCACCAGCCGGGTATGCCAGAACCACTTGGCGGACACTCCGGAATCATCTGCCGGACATGCCGGAACCAGCTCTCAGACACACCAGAACCACGTGCCGGAGACGCCGGAAGCACCTGCCGAGCATGCCGGAGCCACCTGCTCGACTCGCCAGAAACACCTGCCGGACACGCCAAAATCAACTGCCGGGTACGCCAGAACCACCTGGCGGACACTCCGAAACCACCTGTCGCGCATGCCGGAACCACCTCTCAGACGTGCCGGAAGCACGTGCCGGACACGCCGGAATCACCTACCGGACAGACCGGAATCACCTGCCGAGCACGCCGGAGCCACCTGTTCGACTCGCTGGAACCACCTGCCGGACAGGCCAATATCAACTGCTGGCTATGCCAGAACCACCTGGGGGACGGTCCGGAATCACCTGCCAGCCATGGCGGAACCACCTCTCAGACGTACCAGAACCACCTGCCGGAGAAGCTGGAAACACGTCCTGGACAGTCTGGAACCACCTGCCGGCCAAGCCTGAACCACCTGCCAAGCACAACGGAACAACCTGCCAGACACGCCAAAATCACCTGCGTGTTATGCCAGAACCACTTGGAGGACTCTCTGGGATGACCTGCCGGGCATGCCGGAACCACCTCTCAGACGTGCCAGAACCATGTGGCGGACAGTCCGGAATCACCTGTTGGGCATGAGCAACCACCTCTGAGACGTACCAGAACCACATGCCGTGCAGGCTGGAACCACCTACCGGACAGACCGGAATCACCTTTCGGGCATGCCGGAACCACCTGTGAGATGTGCCAGAAACACGTGCCGGAGACGCCGGAAGCACCTGCCAAGCACGTTGGAACCACCTGCTCAACTCGCCTGAACCACCTGCCGGACATGCCAAAATCACCTGCCGACTATGCCAGATCCACTTGGCGAACACTCCGGAATCACTTGCCGGGCATGCAGGAACCACCTCTCAGACATGCCAGAACCCCGTGCCAATGACCCCGGAAGCACCAGCCGAGCACGCCGGAACCACCTGCTCGACTCGCCAGAACCACCTGCCGATCACGCAAAAATCACCTGCCGGCTACGCCACAACCAGTTGGTGAACACTTTGGAATCACCTGCCAGGCTTGCTGGAACCACCTGCCAGTCTTGCGAAAATCACCTGCCAACTACGCCAGAACCGCTTGGCGGACACTGCGGAAACACCTGTCGGGCCGGCTGGAACCACATCTCAGACGTGCCAGAAACGTGTTCATGAGATGCTGGAACCACACCCCGAACAGATGGATACCACCTGCCAGAACCGCCTGAACCACCTGCTGAGCACGCCGGAACCACCTGCTCGACTCACCGGTACCACCTCCCTGACACGCCAAAATCACCTGCTGGGTATTCCAGAACCTCTTGGCGTACACTCCGGAATCATCTGCCGGACATGCCGGAACCAGCTCTCAGACACACCAGAACCAAGTGCCGGAGACGCCGGAAGCACCTGCCGAGCATGCCGGAGCCACCTGCTCGACTCGCCAGAAACACCTGCCGGACACGCCAAAATCACCTGCCGGGTACGCCAGAACCACCTGGCGGACAGTCCGAAACCACCTGTCGTGCATGCCGGAACCACCTCTCAGACGTGCCGGAAGCACGTGCCGGACACGCCGGAAACACCTACCGGACAGACCGGAACCACCTGCCGAGCACGCCGGAGCCACCTGTTCGACTCGCTGGAACCACCTGCCGGACAGGCCAATATCAACTGCTGGCTATGCCAGAACCACCTGGGGGACAGTCCGGGATCACCTGCCAGCCATGGCGGAACCACTTCTCAGACGTACCAGAACCACCTGCCGGAGAAGCTGGAAACACGTCCTGGACAGGCTGGAACCACGTGACGGCCATGCCTGAACCACCTGCCGAGCACGGCGGAACCACCTGCCGGACACGCCAAAATCACCTGCGGGCTACGCCAGAACCACTTGGACGACTCTCCGAAATGACCTGCCGGGCATGTTGGAACCACCTCTCAGACGTGCCAGAAGCACGTGGCGGACAGTCCGGAATCACCTGTAGGGCATACGCAACCACCTCTGAGACGTACCTGAACCACGTGCCGTGCACGCCGGAACCACCTACCGGACAGACCGGAATCAACTTTTGGGCATGCCGGAACCACCAGTCAGATGTGTCAGAAACACGTGCCGGAGACGCCGGAAGCACCTGCCGAGCACGTCGCAAGCACCTGCTCAACTCGCCTGAACCACCTGCCGGACACGCCAAAATCACCTGCCCGCTACACCAGCACCACTTCGGGGACAAGCCGGAATCACGTGAGGGGCATGCCGGCACAGCCTCTCAGACTGAACCTCGTGCCGGACACCACAGAACCACCTGCCGGACAGACCGGAACCACCTGCCGGACACGCCGGAACCACCGGCTCGACCCGCCGGAACGACGGCTGGACATGCAAAATCACCAGCCGGCTACGCCGGAAGCACTTGGCGAACACTCCGGAATCACCTGCCGGGCATGCCAGAACCACTTCTCAGATATGCCAGAACCACGTGCCAATGACCCCGGAAGCACCTGCCGAGCACGCCGGAACCACCTGCTCGACTCGCCAGAACCACCTGCCGGACACGCCAAAATCACCTGCCGGGTACGCCAGAACCACCTGGCGGACACTCCGAAATCTCCTGTCGCGCATGCCGGAACCACCACTCAGACGTGCCGGAAGCACGTCCCGGACACGCCGGAATCACCTACCGGACAGACCGGAACCACCTGCCGAGCACGCCGGAGCCACCTGTTCGACTCGCTGGAACCACCTGCCGGACAGGCCAATATCAACTGCTGGCTATGCCAGAACCACCTGGGGGACGGTCCGGAATCACCTGCCAGCCATGGCGGAACCACCTCTCAGACGTACCAGAACCACCTGCCGGAGAAGCTGGAAACAGGTCCTGGACAGTCTGGAACCACCTGCCGGCCAAGCCTGAACCACCTGCCAAGCACAACGGAACAACCTGCCAGACACGCCAAAATCACCTGCGTGTTATGCCAGAACCACTTGGAGGACTCTCTGGGATGACCTGCCGGGCATGCCGGAACCACCTCTCAGACGTGCCAGAACCATGTGGCGGACAGTCCGGAATCACCTGTTGGGCATGCGCAACCACCTCTGAGACGTACCAGAACCACATGCCGTGCAGGCTGGAACCACCTACCGGACAGACCGGAATCACCTTTCGGGCATGCCGGAACCACCTGTCGGATGTGCCAGAAACACGTGCCGGAGACGCCGGAAGCACCTGCCAAGCACGTCGGAACCACCTGCTCAACTCGCCTGAACCACCTGCCGGACATGCCAAAATCACCTGCCGACTAGGCCAGAACCACTTGGCGAACACTCCGGAATCACTTGCCGGGCATGCAGGAACCACCTCTCAGACATGCCAGAACCCCTTGCCAATGACCCCGGAAGCACCAGCCGAGCACGCCGGAACCACCTGCTCGACTCGCCAGAGCCACCTGCCGATCACGAAAAAATCACCTGCCGGCTACGCCACAACCAGTTGGGGAACACTTTGGAATCACCTGCCGGGCTTGCTGGAACCACCTGCCGGTCATGCCAAAATCACCTGCCAACTACGCCAGTACCACTTGGCAGACACTGTGGAAACACTTGTCGGGCCGGCCAGAACCACATCTCAGGCGTGCCAGAACCATGTGCATGAGATGCTGGAACCACACCCCGAACAGACGGAAAACACCTGCCAGACCCGTCTGAACAACGTGCCGAACACGCCGGAGCCACCTGCTCGACTCGCCGGAACCACCTACCTGACATGCCCAAATCACCAGCCGGGTATGCCAGAACCACTTGGCGGACACTCCGGAATCATCTGCCGGACATGCCGGAACCAGCTCTCAGACACACCAGAACCACGTGCCGGAGACGCTGGAAGCACCTGCCGAGCATGCTGGAGCCACCTGCTCGACTCGCCAGAAACACCTGCCGGACACGCCAAAATCACCTGCCGGGTATGCCAGAACCACCTGGCGGACACTCTGAAACCACCTGTCGCGCATGCCGGAACCACCTCTCAGACGTGCCGGAAGCACGTGCCGGACACGCCGGAATCACCTACCGGACAGACCGGAACCACCTGCCGAGCACGCCGGAGCCACCTGTTCGACTCGCTGGAACCACCTGCCGGACAGGCCAATATCAACTGCTGGCTATGCCAGAACCACCTGGGGGACAGTCCGGGATCACCTGCCAGCCATGGCGGAACCACCTCTCAGACGTACCAGAACCACCTGCCGGAGAAGCTGGAAACACGTCCTGGACAGTCTGGAACCACCTGCCGGCCAAGCCTGAACCACCTGCCAAGCACAACGGAACAACCTGCCAGACACGCCAAAATCACCTGCGTGTTATGCCAGAACCACTTGGAGGACTCTCTGGGATGACCTGCCGGGCATGCCGGAACCACCTCTCAGACGTGCCAGAACCATGTGGCGGACAGTCCGGAATCACCTGTTGGGCATGCGCTACCACCTCTGAGACGTACCAGAACCACATGCCGTGCAGGCTGGAACCACCTACCGGACAGACCGGAATCACCTTTCGGGCATGCCGGAACCACCTGTCAGATGTGCCAGAAACACGTGCCGGAGACGCCGGAAGCACCTGCCAAGCACGTTGGAACCACCTGCTCAACTCGCCTGAACCACCTGCCGGACATGCCAAAATCACCTGCCGACTATGCCAGAACCACTTGGCGAACACTCCGGAATCACTTGCCGGGCATGCAGGAACCACCTCTCAGACATGCCAGAACCCCATGCCAATGACCCCGGAAGCACCAGCCGAGCACGCCGGAACCACCTGCTCGACTCGCCAAAACCACCTGCCGATCACGCAAAAATCACCTGCCGGCTACGCCACAACCAGTTGGTGAACACTTTGGAATCATCTGCCAGGCTTGCTGGAACCACCTGCCAGTCTTGCGAAAATCACCTGCCAACTACGCCAGAACCGCTTGGCGGACACTGCGGAAACACCTGTCGGGCCGGCTGGAACCACATCTCAGACGTGCCAGAAACGTGTTCATGAGATGCTGGAACCACACCCCGAACAGACGGATACCACCTGCCAGAACCGCCTGAACCACCTGCTGAGCACGCCGGAACCACCTGCTCGACTCACCGGTACCACCTCCCTGACACGCCAAAATCACCTGCTGGGTATTCCAGAACCTCTTGGCGGACACTCCGGAATCATCTGCCGGACATGCCGGAACCAGCTCTCAGACACACCAGAACCAAGTGCCGGAGACGCCGGAAGCACCTGCCGAGCATGCCGGAGCCACCTGCTCGACTCGCCAGAAACACCTGCCGGACACGCCAAAATCACCTGCCGGGTACGCCAGAACCACCTGGCGGACAGTCCGAAACCACCTGTCGTGCATGCCGGAACCACCTCTCAGACGTGCCGGAAGCACGTGCCGGACACGCCGGAAACACCTACCGGACAGACCGGAACCACCTGCCGAGCACGCCGGAGCCACCTGTTCGACTCGCTGGAACCACCTGCCGGACAGGCCAATATCAACTGCTGGCTATGCCAGAACCACCTGGGGGACAGTCCGGGATCACCTGCCAGCCATGGCGGAACCACTTCTCAGACGTACCAGAACCACCTGCCGGAGAAGCTGGAAACACGTCCTGGACAGGCTGGAACCACGTGACGGCCATGCCTGAACCACCTGCCGAGCACGGCGGAACCACCTGCCGGACACGCCAAAATCACCTGCGGGCTACGCCAGAACCACTTGGACGACTCTCCGAAATGACCTGCCGGGCATGTTGGAACCACCTCTCAGACGTGCCAGAAGCACGTGGCGGACAGTCCGGAATCACCTGTAGGGCATACGCAACCACCTCTGAGACGTACCTGAACCACGTGCCGTGCACGCCGGAACCACCTACCGGACAGACCGGAATCAACTTTTGGGCATGCCGGAACCACCAGTCAGATGTGTCAGAAACACGTGCCGGAGACGCCGGAAGCACCTGCCGAGCACGTCGCAAGCACCTGCTCAACTCGCCTGAACCACCTGCCGGACACGCCAAAATCACCTGCCCGCTACACCAGCACCACTTCGGGGACAAGCCGGAATCACGTGAGGGGCATGCCGGCACAGCCTCTCAGACTGAACCTCGTGCCGGACACCACAGAACCACCTGCCGGACAGACCGGAACCACCTGCCGGACACGCCGGAACCACCGGCTCGACCCGCCGGAACGACGGCTGGACATGCAAAATCACCAGCCGGCTACGCCGGAAGCACTTGGCGAACACTCCGGAATCACCTGCCGGGCATGCCAGAACCACTTCTCAGATATGCCAGAACCACGTGCCAATGACCCCGGAAGCACCTGCCGAGCACGCCGGAACCACCTGCTCGACTCGCCAGAACCACCTGCCGGACACGCCAAAATCACCTGCCGGGTACGCCAGAACCACCTGGCGGACACTCCGAAATCTCCTGTCGCGCATGCCGGAACCACCACTCAGACGTGCCGGAAGCACGTCCCGGACACGCCGGAATCACCTACCGGACAGACCGGAACCACCTGCCGAGCACGCCGGAGCCACCTGTTCGACTCGCTGGAACCACCTGCCGGACAGGCCAATATCAACTGCTGGCTATGCCAGAACCACCTGGGGGACGGTCCGGAATCACCTGACAGCCATGGCGGAACCACCTCTCAGACGTACCAGAACCACCTGCCGGAGAAGCTGGAAACAGGTCCTGGACAGTCTGGAACCACCTGCCGGCCAAGCCTGAACCACCTGCCAAGCACAACGGAACAACCTGCCAGACACGCCAAAATCACCTGCGTGTTATGCCAGAACCACTTGGAGGACTCTCTGGGATGACCTGCCGGGCATGCCGGAACCACCTCTCAGACGTGCCAGAACCATGTGGCGGACAGTCCGGAATCACCTGTTGGGCATGCGCAACCACCTCTGAGACGTACCAGAACCACATGCCGTGCAGGCTGGAACCACCTACCGGACAGACCGGAATCACCTTTCGGGCATGCCGGAACCACCTGTCGGATGTGCCAGAAACACGTGCCGGAGACGCCGGAAGCACCTGCCAAGCACGTCGGAACCACCTGCTCAACTCGCCTGAACCACCTGCCGGACATGCCAAAATCACCTGCCAACTAGGCCAGAACCACTTGGCGAACACTCCGGAATCACTTGCCGGGCATGCAGGAACCACCTCTCAGACATGCCAGAACCCCTTGCCAATGACCCCGGAAGCACCAGCCGAGCACGCCGGAACCACCTGCTCGACTCGCCAGAGCCACCTGCCGATCACGAAAAAATCACCTGCCGGCTACGCCACAACCAGTTGGGGAACACTTTGGAATCACCTGCCGGGCTTGCTGGAACCACCTGCCGGTCATGCCAAAATCACCTGCCAACTACGCCAGTACCACTTGGCAGACACTGTGGAAACACCTGTCGGGCCGGCCAGAACCACATCTCAGGCGTGCCAGAACCATGTGCATGAGATGCTGGAACCACACCCCGAACAGACGGAAAACACCTGCCAGACCCGTCTGAACAACGTGCCGAACACGCCGGAGCCACCTGCTCGACTCGCCGGAACCACCTACCTGACATGCCCAAATCACCAGCCGGGTATGCCAGAACCACTTGGCGGACACTCCGGAATCATCTGCCGGACATGCCGCAACCAGCTCTCAGACACACCAGAAACACGTGCCGGAGACGCTGGAAGCACCTGACGAGCATGCTGGAGCCACCTGCTCGACTCGCCAGAAACACCTGCCGGACACGCCAAAATCACCTGCCGGGTATGCCAGAACCACCTGGCGGACACTCCGAAACCACCTGTCGCGCATGCCGGAACCACCTCTCAGACGTGCCGGAAGCACGTGCCGGACACGCCGGAATCACCTACCGGACAGACCGGAACCACCTGCCGAGCACGCCGGAGCCACCTGTTCGACTCGCTGGAACCACCTGCCGGACAGGCCAATATCAACTGCTGGCTATGCCAGAACCACCTGGGGGACAGTCCGGGATCACCTGCCAGCCATGGCGGAACCACCTCTCAGACGTACCAGAACCACCTGCCGGAGAAGCTGGAAACACGTCCTGGACAGTCTGGAACCACCTGCCGGCCAAGCCTGAACCACCTGCCAAGCACAACGGAACAACCTGCCAGACACGCCAAAATCACCTGCGTGTTATGCCAGAACCACTTGGAGGACTCTCTGGGATGACCTGCCGGGCATGCCGGAACCACCTCTCAGACGTGCCAGAACCATGTGGCGGACAGTCCGGAATCACCTGTTGGGCATGCGCAACCACCTCTGAGACGTACCAGAACCACATGCCGTGCAGGCTGGAACCACCTACCGGACAGACCGGAATCACCTTTCGGGCATGCCGGAACCACCTGTCAGATGTGCCAGAAACACGTGCCGGAGACGCCGGAAGCACCTGCCAAGCACGTTGGAACCACCTGCTCAACTCGCCTGAACCACCTGCCGGACATGCCAAAATCACCTGCCGACTATGCCAGATCCACTTGGCGAACACTCCGGAATCACTTGCCGGGCATGCAGGAACCACCTCTCAGACATGCCAGAACCCCGTGCCAATGACCCCGGAAGCACCAGCCGAGCACGCCGGAACCACCTGCTCGACTCGCCAGAACCACCTGCCGATCACGCAAAAATCACCTGCCGGCTACGCCACAACCAGTTGGTGAACACTTTGGAATCATCTGCCAGGCTTGCTGGAACCACCTGCCAGTCTTGCGAAAATCACCTGCCAACTACGCCAGAACCGCTTGGCGGACACTGCGGAAACACCTGTCGGGCCGGCTGGAACCACATCTCAGACGTGCCAGAAACGTGTTCATGAGATGCTGGAACCACACCCCGAACAGATGGATACCACCTGCCAGAACCGCCTGAACCACCTGCTGAGCACGCCGGAACCACCTGCTCGACTCACCGGTACCACCTCCCTGACACGCCAAAATCACCTGCTGGGTATTCCAGAACCTCTTGGCGTACACTCCGGAATCATCTGCCGGACATGCCGGAACCAGCTCTCAGACACACCAGAACCAAGTGCCGGAGACGCCGGAAGCACCTGCCGAGCATGCCGGAGCCACCTGCTCGACTCGCCAGAAACACCTGCCGGACACGCCAAAATCACCTGCCGGGTACGCCAGAACCACCTGGCGGACAGTCCGAAACCACCTGTCGTGCATGCCGGAACCACCTCTCAGACGTGCCGGAAGCACGTGCCGGACACGCCGGAAACACCTACCGGACAGACCGGAACCACCTGCCGAGCACGCCGGAGCCACCTGTTCGACTCGCTGGAACCACCTGCCGGACAGGCCAATATCAACTGCTGGCTATGCCAGAACCACCTGGGGGACAGTCCGGGATCACCTGCCAGCCATGGCGGAACCACTTCTCAGACGTACCAGAACCACCTGCCGGAGAAGCTGGAAACACGTCCTGGACAGGCTGGAACCACGTGACGGCCATGCCTGAACCACCTGCCGAGCACGGCGGAACCACCTGCCGGACACGCCAAAATCACCTGCGGGCTACGCCAGAACCACTTGGACGACTCTCCGAAATGACCTGCCGGGCATGTTGGAACCACCTCTCAGACGTGCCAGAAGCACGTGGCGGACAGTCCGGAATCACCTGTAGGGCATACGCAACCACCTCTGAGACGTACCTGAACCACGTGCCGTGCACGCCGGAACCACCTACCGGACAGACCGGAATCAACTTTTGGGCATGCCGGAACCACCAGTCAGATGTGTCAGAAACACGTGCCGGAGACGCCGGAAGCACCTGCCGAGCACGTCGCAAGCACCTGCTCAACTCGCCTGAACCACCTGCCGGACACGCCAAAATCACCTGCCCGCTACACCAGCACCACTTCGGGGACAAGCCGGAATCACGTGAGGGGCATGCCGGCACAGCCTCTCAGACTGAACCTCGTGCCGGACACCACAGAACCACCTGCCGGACAGACCGGAACCACCTGCCGGACACGCCGGAACCACCGGCTCGACCCGCCGGAACGACGGCTGGACATGCAAAATCACCAGCCGGCTACGCCGGAAGCACTTGGCGAACACTCCGGAATCACCTGCCGGGCATGCCAGAACCACTTCTCAGATATGCCAGAACCACGTGCCAATGACCCCGGAAGCACCTGCCGAGCACGCCGGAACCACCTGCTCGACTCGCCAGAACCACCTGCCGGACACGCCAAAATCACCTGCCGGGTACGCCAGAACCACCTGGCGGACACTCCGAAATCTCCTGTCGCGCATGCCGGAACCACCACTCAGACGTGCCGGAAGCACGTCCCGGACACGCCGGAATCACCTACCGGACAGACCGGAACCACCTGCCGAGCACGCCGGAGCCACCTGTTCGACTCGCTGGAACCACCTGCCGGACAGGCCAATATCAACTGCTGGCTATGCCAGAACCACCTGGGGGACGGTCCGGAATCACCTGACAGCCATGGCGGAACCACCTCTCACACGTACCAGAACCACCTGCCGGAGAAGCTGGAAACAGGTCCTGGACAGTCTGGAACCACCTGCCGGCCAAGCCTGAACCACCTGCCAAGCACAACGGAACAACCTGCCAGACACGCCAAAATCACCTGCGTGTTATGCCAGAACCACTTGGAGGACTCTCTGGGATGACCTGCCGGGCATGCCGGAACCACCTCTCAGACGTGCCAGAACCATGTGGCGGACAGTCCGGAATCACCTGTTGGGCATGCGCAACCACCTCTGAGACGTACCAGAACCACATGCCGTGCAGGCTGGAACCACCTACCGGACAGACCGGAATCACCTTTCGGGCATGCCGGAACCACCTGTCGGATGTGCCAGAAACACGTGCCGGAGACGCCGGAAGCACCTGCCAAGCACGTCGGAACCACCTGCTCAACTCGCCTGAACCACCTGCCGGACATGCCAAAATCACCTGCCGACTAGGCCAGAACCACTTGGCGAACACTCCGGAATCACTTGCCGGGCATGCAGGAACCACCTCTCAGACATGCCAGAACCCCTGCCAATGACCCCGGAAGCACCAGCCGAGCACGCCGGAACCACCTGCTCGACTCGCCAGAGCCACCTGCCGATCACGAAAAAATCACCTGCCGGCTACGCCACAACCAGTTGGGGAACACTTTGGAATCACCTGCCGGGCTTGCTGGAACCACCTGCCGGTCATGCCAAAATCACCTGCCAACTACGCCAGTACCACTTGGCAGACACTGTGGAAACACTTGTCGGGCCGGCCAGAACCACATCTCAGGCGTGCCAGAACCATGTGCATGAGATGCTGGAACCACACCCCGAACAGACGGAAAACACCTGCCAGACCCGTCTGAACAACGTGCCGAACACGCCGGAGCCACCTGCTCGACTCGCCGGAACCACCTACCTGACATGCCCAAATCACCAGCCGGGTATGCCAGAACCACTTGGCGGACACTCCGGAATCATCTGCCGGACATGCCGCAACCAGCTCTCAGACACACCAGAACCACGTGCCGGAGACGCTGGAAGCACCTGCCGAGCATGCTGGAGCCACCTGCTCGACTCGCCAGAAACACCTGCCGGACACGCCAAAATCACCTGCCGGGTATGCCAGAACCACCTGGCGGACACTCTGAAACCACCTGTCGCGCATGCCGGAACCACCTCTCAGACGTGCCGGAAGCACGTGCCGGACACGCCGGAATCACCTACCGGACAGACCGGAACCACCTGCCGAGCACGCCGGAGCCACCTGTTCGACTCGCTGGAACCACCTGCCGGACAGGCCAATATCAACTGCTGGCTATGCCAGAACCACCTGGGGGACAGTCCGGGATCACCTGCCAGCCATGGCGGAACCACCTCTCAGACGTACCAGAACCACCTGCCGGAGAAGCTGGAAACACGTCCTGGACAGTCTGGAACCACCTGCCGGCCAAGCCTGAACCACCTGCCAAGCACAACGGAACAACCTGCCAGACACGCCAAAATCACCTGCGTGTTATGCCAGAACCACTTGGAGGACTCTCTGGGATGACCTGCCGGGCATGCCGGAACCACCTCTCAGACGTGCCAGAACCATGTGGCGGACAGTCCGGAATCACCTGTTGGGCATGCGCAACCACCTCTGAGACGTACCAGAACCACATGCCGTGCAGGCTGGAACCACCTACCGGACAGACCGGAATCACCTTTCGGGCATGCCGGAACCACCTGTCAGATGTGCCAGAAACACGTGCCGGAGACGCCGGAAGCACCTGCCAAGCACGTTGGAACCACCTGCTCAACTCGCCTGAACCACCTGCCGGACATGCCAAAATCACCTGCCGACTATGCCAGAACCACTTGGCGAACACTCCGGAATCACTTGCCGGGCATGCAGGAACCACCTCTCAGACATGCCAGAACCCCATGCCAATGACCCCGGAAGCACCAGCCGAGCACGCCGGAACCACCTGCTCGACTCGCCAAAACCACCTGCCGATCACGCAAAAATCACCTGCCGGCTACGCCACAACCAGTTGGTGAACACTTTGGAATCATCTGCCAGGCTTGCTGGAACCACCTGCCAGTCTTGCGAAAATCACCTGCCAACTACGCCAGAACCGCTTGGCGGACACTGCGGAAACACCTGTCGGGCCGGCTGGAACCACATCTCAGACGTGCCAGAAACGTGTTCATGAGATGCTGGAACCACACCCCGAACAGACGGATACCACCTGCCAGAACCGCCTGAACCACCTGCTGAGCACGCCGGAACCACCTGCTCGACTCACCGGTACCACCTCCCTGACACGCCAAAATCACCTGCTGGGTATTCCAGAACCTCTTGGCGGACACTCCGGAATCATCTGCCGGACATGCCGGAACCAGCTCTCAGACACACCAGAACCAAGTGCCGGAGACGCCGGAAGCACCTGCCGAGCATGCCGGAGCCACCTGCTCGACTCGCCAGAAACACCTGCCGGACACGCCAAAATCACCTGCCGGGTACGCCAGAACCACCTGGCGGACAGTCCGAAACCACCTGTCGTGCATGCCGGAACCACCTCTCAGACGTGCCGGAAGCACGTGCCGGACACGCCGGAAACACCTACCGGACAGACCGGAACCACCTGCCGAGCACGCCGGAGCCACCTGTTCGACTCGCTGGAACCACCTGCCGGACAGGCCAATATCAACTGCTGGCTATGCCAGAACCACCTGGGGGACAGTCCGGGATCACCTGCCAGCCATGGCGGAACCACTTCTCAGACGTACCAGAACCACCTGCCGGAGAAGCTGGAAACACGTCCTGGACAGGCTGGAACCACGTGACGGCCATGCCTGAACCACCTGCCGAGCACGGCGGAACCACCTGCCGGACACGCCAAAATCACCTGCGGGCTACGCCAGAACCACTTGGACGACTCTCCGAAATGACCTGCCGGGCATGTTGGAACCACCTCTCAGACGTGCCAGAAGCACGTGGCGGACAGTCCGGAATCACCTGTAGGGCATACGCAACCACCTCTGAGACGTACCTGAACCACGTGCCGTGCACGCCGGAACCACCTACCGGACAGACCGGAATCAACTTTTGGGCATGCCGGAACCACCAGTCAGATGTGTCAGAAACACGTGCCGGAGACGCCGGAAGCACCTGCCGAGCACGTCGCAAGCACCTGCTCAACTCGCCTGAACCACCTGCCGGACACGCCAAAATCACCTGCCCGCTACACCAGCACCACTTCGGGGACAAGCCGGAATCACGTGAGGGGCATGCCGGCACAGCCTCTCAGACTGAACCTCGTGCCGGACACCACAGAACCACCTGCCGGACAGACCGGAACCACCTGCCGGACACGCCGGAACCACCGGCTCGACCCGCCGGAACGACGGCTGGACATGCAAAATCACCAGCCGGCTACGCCGGAAGCACTTGGCGAACACTCCGGAATCACCTGCCGGGCATGCCAGAACCACTTCTCAGATATGCCAGAACCACGTGCCAATGACCCCGGAAGCACCTGCCGAGCACGCCGGAACCACCTGCTCGACTCGCCAGAACCACCTGCCGGACACGCCAAAATCACCTGCCGGGTACGCCAGAACCACCTGGCGGACACTCCGAAATCTCCTGTCGCGCATGCCGGAACCACCACTCAGACGTGCCGGAAGCACGTCCCGGACACGCCGGAATCACCTACCGGACAGACCGGAACCACCTGCCGAGCACGCCGGAGCCACCTGTTCGACTCGCTGGAACCACCTGCCGGACAGGCCAATATCAACTGCTGGCTATGCCAGAACCACCTGGGGGACGGTCCGGAATCACCTGACAGCCATGGCGGAACCACCTCTCAGACGTACCAGAACCACCTGCCGGAGAAGCTGGAAACAGGTCCTGGACAGTCTGGAACCACCTGCCGGCCAAGCCTGAACCACCTGCCAAGCACAACGGAACAACCTGCCAGACACGCCAAAATCACCTGCGTGTTATGCCAGAACCACTTGGAGGACTCTCTGGGATGACCTGCCGGGCATGCCGGAACCACCTCTCAGACGTGCCAGAACCATGTGGCGGACAGTCCGGAATCACCTGTTGGGCATGCGCAACCACCTCTGAGACGTACCAGAACCACATGCCGTGCAGGCTGGAACCACCTACCGGACAGACCGGAATCACCTTTCGGGCATGCCGGAACCACCTGTCGGATGTGCCAGAAACACGTGCCGGAGACGCCGGAAGCACCTGCCAAGCACGTCGGAACCACCTGCTCAACTCGCCTGAACCACCTGCCGGACATGCCAAAATCACCTGCCGACTAGGCCAGAACCACTTGGCGAACACTCCGGAATCACTTGCCGGGCATGCAGGAACCACCTCTCAGACATGCCAGAACCCCTTGCCAATGACCCCGGAAGCACCAGCCGAGCACGCCGGAACCACCTGCTCGACTCGCCAGAGCCACCTGCCGATCACGAAAAAATCACCTGCCGGCTATGCCACAACCAGTTGGGGAACACTTTGGAATCACCTGCCGGGCTTGCTGGAACCACCTGCCGGTCATGCCAAAATCACCTGCCAACTACGCCAGTACCACTTGGCAGACACTGTGGAAACACCTGTCGGGCCGGCCAGAACCACATCTCAGGCGTGCCAGAACCATGTGCATGAGATGCTGGAACCACACCCCGAACAGACGGAAAACACCTGCCAGACCCGTCTGAACAACGTGCCGAACACGCCGGAGCCACCTGCTCGACTCGCCGGAACCACCTACCTGACATGCCCAAATCACCAGCCGGGTATGCCAGAACCACTTGGCGGACACTCCGGAATCATCTGCCGGACATGCCGCAACCAGCTCTCAGACACACCAGAAACACGTGCCGGAGACGCTGGAAGCACCTGACGAGCATGCTGGAGCCACCTGCTCGACTCGCCAGAAACACCTGCCGGACACGCCAAAATCACCTGCCGGGTATGCCAGAACCACCTGGCGGACACTCCGAAACCACCTGTCGCGCATGCCGGAACCACCTCTCAGACGTGCCGGAAGCACGTGCCGGACACGCCGGAATCACCTACCGGACAGACCGGAACCACCTGCCGAGCACGCCGGAGCCACCTGTTCGACTCGCTGGAACCACCTGCCGGACAGGCCAATATCAACTGCTGGCTATGCCAGAACCACCTGGGGGACAGTCCGGGATCACCTGCCAGCCATGGCGGAACCACCTCTCAGACGTACCAGAACCACCTGCCGGAGAAGCTGGAAACACGTCCTGGACAGTCTGGAACCACCTGCCGGCCAAGCCTGAACCACCTGCCAAGCACAACGGAACAACCTGCCAGACACGCCAAAATCACCTGCGTGTTATGCCAGAACCACTTGGAGGACTCTCTGGGATGACCTGCCGGGCATGCCGGAACCACCTCTCAGACGTGCCAGAACCATGTGGCGGACAGTCCGGAATCACCTGTTGGGCATGCGCAACCACCTCTGAGACGTACCAGAACCACATGCCGTGCAGGCTGGAACCACCTACCGGACAGACCGGAATCACCTTTCGGGCATGCCGGAACCACCTGTCAGATGTGCCAGAAACACGTGCCGGAGACGCCGGAAGCACCTGCCAAGCACGTTGGAACCACCTGCTCAACTCGCCTGAACCACCTGCCGGACATGCCAAAATCACCTGCCGACTATGCCAGAACCACTTGGCGAACACTCCGGAATCACTTGCCGGGCATGCAGGAACCACCTCTCAGACATGCCAGAACCCCGTGCCAATGACCCCGGAAGCACCAGCCGAGCACGCCGGAACCACCTGCTCGACTCGCCAAAACCACCTGCCGATCACGCAAAAATCACCTGCCGGCTACGCCACAACCAGTTGGTGAACACTTTGGAATCATCTGCCAGGCTTGCTGGAACCACCTGCCAGTCTTGCGAAAATCACCTGCCAACTACGCCAGAACCGCTTGGCGGACACTGCGGAAACACCTGTCGGGCCGGCTGGAACCACAGTTCAGACGTGCCAGAAACGTGTTCATGAGATGCTGGAACCACACCCCGAACAGACGGATACCACCTGCCAGAACCGCCTGAACCACCTGCTGAGCACGCCGGAACCACCTGCTCGACTCACCGGTACCACCTCCCTGACATGCCAAAATCACCTGCTGGGTATTCCAGAACCTCTTGGCGGACACTCCGGAATCATCTGCCGGACATGCCGGAACCAGCTCTCAGACACACCAGAACGAAGTGCCGGAGACGCCGGAAGCACCTGCCGAGCATGCCGGAGCCACCTGCTCGACTCGCCAGAAACACCTGCCGGACACGCCAAAATCACCTGCCGGGTACGCCAGAACCACCTGGCGGACAGTCCGAAACCACCTGTCGTGCATGCCGGAACCACCTCTCAGACGTGCCGGAAGCACGTGCCGGACACGCCGGAAACACCTACCGGACAGACCGGAACCACCTGCCGAGCACGCCGGAGCCACCTGTTCGACTCGCTGGAACCACCTGCCGGACAGGCCAATATCAACTGCTGGCTATGCCAGAACCACCTGGGGGACAGTCCGGGATCACCTGCCAGCCATGGCGGAACCACTTCTCAGACGTACCAGAACCACCTGCCGGAGAAGCTGGAAACACGTCCTGGACAGGCTGGAACCACGTGACGGCCATGCCTGAACCACCTGCCGAGCACGGCGGAACCACCTGCCGGACACGCCAAAATCACCTGCGGGCTACGCCAGAACCACTTGGACGACTCTCCGAAATGACCTGCCGGGCATGTTGGAACCACCTCTCAGACGTGCCAGAAGCACGTGGCGGACAGTCCGGAATCACCTGTAGGGCATACGCAACCACCTCTGAGACGTACCTGAACCACGTGCCGTGCACGCCGGAACCACCTACCGGACAGACCGGAATCAACTTTTGGGCATGCCGGAACCACCAGTCAGATGTGTCAGAAACACGTGCCGGAGACGCCAGAAGCACCTGCCGAGCACGTCGCAACCACCTGCTCAACTCGCCTGAACCACCTGCCGGACACGCCAAAATCACCTGCCCGCTACACCAGCACCACTTCGGGGACAAGCCGGAATCACGTGAGGGGCATGCCGGCACAGCCTCTCAGACTGAACCTCGTGCCGGACACCACAGAACCACCTGCCGGACAGACCGGAACCACCTGCCGGACACGCCGGAACCACCGGCTCGACCCGCAGGAACGACCACTGGACATGCAAAATCACCTGCCGGCTACGCCAGAAACACTTGGCGAACACTCCGGAATCACCTGCCGGGCATGCCGGAACCACCTCTCAGATATGCCAGAACCACGTGCCAATGACCCCGGAAGCACCTGCCGAGCACGCCGGAACCACCTGCTGAGCACGCCGGAACCACCTGCTCGACTCAGCGGTACCACGTCCCTGGCACGCCAAAATCACCTGCTGGGTATGCCAGAACCACTGGGCGGACACTCCGGAATCATCTGCCGGACATGCCGGAACCAGCTCTCAGACACACCAGAACCAAGTGCCGGAGACGCCGGAAGCACCTCCCGAGCATGCCGGAGCCACCTGCTGGACTCGCCAGAAACACCTGCCGGACACGCCAAAATCACATGCCGGGTACGCCAGAACCACCTGGCGGACACTCCGAAACCACCTGCCGCGCATGCCGGAAACACCTCTCAGACGTGCCGGAAGCACGTGCCAGACACGCCGGAAACACCTACCGGACAGACCGGAACCACCTGCCAAGAACGCCGGAGCCACCTGTTCGACTCGCTGGAACCACCTGCCGGACAGGCCAATATCAACTGCTGGCTATGCCAGAACCACCTGGGGGACAGTCCGGGATCACCTGCCAGCCATGGCGGAACCACCTCTCAGACGTACCAGAACCACCTGCCGGAGAAGCTGGAAACACGTCCTGGACAGACTGGAACCACGTGACGGCCATGCCTGAACCACCTGCCGAGCACGGCGGAACCACCTGCCGGACACGCCAAAATCACCTGCGGGCTACGCCAGAACCACTTGGACGACTCTCCGAAATGACCTGCCGGGCATGTTGGAACCACCTCTCAGACGTGCCAGAAGCACGTGGCGGACAGTTCCGAATCACCTGTTGGGCATACGCAACCACCTCTGACACGTACCAGAACCACGTGCTGTGCACGCCGGAACCACCTACCGGAGAGACCGGAATCAACTTTTGGGCATGCCGGAACCACCAGTCAGATGTGCCAGAAACACGTGCCGGAGACGCCGGAAGCACCTGCCGAGCACGTCGCAACCACCTGCTCAACTCGCCTGAACCACTTGCCGGACACGCCAAAATCACCTGCCCGCTACACCAGCACCACTTCGGGGACAAGCCGGAATCACGTGAGGGGCATGCCGGCACAGCCTCTCAGACTGAACCTCGTGCCGGACACCACAGAACCACCTGCCGGACAGACCGGACCCACATGCCGGACACGCCGGAACCACCGGCTCGACCCGCCGGAACGACCGCTGGACATGCAAAATCACCTGCCGGCTATGCCGGAAACACTTGGCGAACACTCCGGAATCATCTGCCGGGCATGCCGGAACCACCTCTCAGATATGCCAGAACCACGTGCCAATGACCCCGGAAGCACCTGCCGAGCACGCCGGAACCACCTGCTCGACTCGCCAGAACCACCTGCCGGACACGCAAAAATCACCTGACGGCTACGCCACAACCAGTTGGGGAACACTTCGGAATCACCTGCCGGGCTTGCTGGAACCACCTGCCGGTCATGCCAAAATCACCTGCAAACTACGCCAGGACCACTTGGCGGACACTGTGGAAACACCTGTCGGGCCGGCCGGAACCACATCTCAGACGTGCCAGAACCATGTGCATGAGATGCTGGAACCACACCCCGAACAGACGGAAAACACCTGCCAGACCCGTCTGAACAACCTGCCGAGCACGCCGGAGCCACCTGCTCGACTCGCCGGAACCACCTACCTGACATGCCCAAATCACCAGCCGGGTATGCCAGAACCACTTGGCGGACACTCCGGAATCATCTGCCGGACATGCCGGAACCAGCTCTCAGACACACCAGAACCACGTGCCGGAGACGCCGGAAGCACCTGCCGAGCATGCCGGAGCCACCTGCTCGACTCGCCAGAAACACCTGCCGGACACGCCAAAATCAACTGCCGGGTACGCCAGAACCACCTGGCGGACACTCCGAAACCACCTGTCGCGCATGCCGGAACCACCTCTCAGACGTGCCGGAAGCACGTGCCGGACACGCCGGAATCACCTACCGGACAGACCGGAATCACCTGCCGAGCACGCCGGAGCCACCTGTTCGACTCGCTGGAACCACCTGCCGGACAGGCCAATATCAACTGCTGGCTATGCCAGAACCACCTGGGGGACGGTCCGGAATCACCTGCCAGCCATGGCGGAACCACCTCTCACACGTACCAGAACCACCTGCCGGAGAAGCTGGAAACACGTCCTGGACAGTCTGGAACCACCTGCCGGCCAAGCCTGAACCACCTGCCAAGCACAACGGAACAACCTGCCAGACACGCCAAAATCACCTGCGTGTTATGCCAGAACCACTTGGAGGACTCTCTGGGATGACCTGCCGGGCATGCCGGAACCACCTCTCAGACGTGCCAGAACCATGTGGCGGACAGTCCGGAATCACCTGTTGGGCATGCGCAACCACCTCTGAGACGTACCAGAACCACATGCCGTGCAGGCTGGAACCACCTACCGGACAGACCGGAATCACATTTCGGGCATGCCGGAACCACCTGTGAGATGTGCCAGAAACACGTGCCGGAGACGCCGGAAGCACCTGCCAAGCACGTTGGAACCACCTGCTCAACTCGCCTGAACCACCTGCCGGACATGCCAAAATCACCTGCCGACTATGCCAGATCCACTTGGCGAACACTCCGGAATCACTTGCCGGGCATGCAGGAACCACCTCTCAGACATGCCAGAACCCCGTGCCATTGACCCCGGAAGCACCAGCCGAGCACGCCGGAACCACCTGCTCGACTCGCCAGAACCACCTGCCGATCACGCAAAAATCACCTGCCGGCTACGCCACAACCAGTTGGTGAACACTTTGGAATCACCTGCCAGGCTTGCTGGAACCACCTGCCAGTCATGCCAAAATCACCTGCCAACTACGCCAGAACCGCTTGGCGGACACTGCGGAAACACCTGTCGGGCCGGCTGGAACCACATCTCAGACGTGCCAGAAACGTGTTCATGAGATGCTGGAACCACACCCCGAACAGACGGATACCACCTGCCAGAACCGCCTGAACCACCTGCTGAGCACGCCGGAACCACCTGCTCGACTCACCGGTACCACCTCCCTGACACGCCAAAATCACCTGCTGGGTATGCCAGAACCACTTGGCGGACACTCCGGAATCATCTGCCGGACATGCCGGAACCAGCTCTCAGACACACCAGAACCAAGTGCCGGAGACGCCGGAAGCACCTGCCGAGCATGCCGGAGCCACCTGCTCGACTCGCCAGAAACACCTGCCGGACACGCCAAAATCACCTGCCGGCTACACCAGAACCACCTGGCGGACACTCCGAAATCACCTGTCGCGCATGCTGGAACAACCTCTCAGACGTGCCGGAAGCACGTGCCGGACACGCCGGAATCACCTACCGGAGAGACCGGAACCACCTGCCGAGCACGCCGGAGCCACCTGTTCGACTCGCTGGAACCACCTGCCGGACAGGCCAATATCAACTGCTGGCTATGCCAGAACCACCTGGGGGACGGTCCGGAATCACCTGCCAGCCATGGCGGAACCACCTCTCAGACGCACCAGAACCACCTGCCGGAGAAGCTGGAAACACGTCCTGGACAGACTGGAACCACGTGACGGCCATGCCTGAACCACCTGCCGAGCACGGCGGAACCACCTGCCGGACACGCCAAAATCACCTGCGGGCTACGCCAGAACCACTTGGACGACTCTCCGAAATGACCTGCCGGGCATGTTGGAACCACCTCTCAGACGTGCCAGAAGCACGTGGCGGACAGTCCGGAATCACCCGTTGGGCATAGGCACCCACCTCTGAGACGTACCAGAACCACGTGCAGTGCACGCTGGAACCACCTACCGGACAGACCGGAATCAGCTTTTGGGCATGCCGGAACCACAAGTCAGATGTGCCAGAAACACGTGCCGGAGACGCCGGAAGCACCTGCCGAGCACGCCGGAACCACCTGATCGACTCGCCAGAACCACCTGCCAGAGACGCAAAAATCACCTGCTGGCTACGCCACAACCAGTAGGGGAACACTTGGGAATCACCTGCCGGGCTTGCTGGAACCACCTGCCGGTCATGCCAAAATCACCTGCCATCTACGCCAGTACCACTTGGCGGACACTGTGGAAACACCTGTCGGGCCGGCCGGAACCACATCTCAGACGTGCCAGAACCATGTGCATGAGATGCTGGAACCACACCCCGAACAGACGGAAAACACCTGCCAGACCCGTCTGAACAACCTGCCGAGCACGCCGGAGCCACCTGTTCGACTCGCTGGAACCACCTGCCGGACAGGCCAATATCAACTGCTGGCTATGCCAGAACCACCTGGGGGACGGTCCGGGATCACCTGCCAGCCATGGCGGAACCACCTCTCAGACGTACCAGAACCACCTGCCGGAGAAGCTGGAAACACGCCCTGGACAGACTGGAACCACGTGACCGCCATGCCTGAACCACCTGCCGAGCACCGCGGAACCACCTGCCGGACACGCCAAAATCACCTGCCCGCTACACCAGCACCACTTCGGGGACAAGCCGGAATCACGTGAGGGGCATGCCGGCACAGCCTCTCAGACTGAACCTCGTGCCGGACACCAAAGAACCACCTGCCGGACAGACCGGAACCGTCTGCCGGACACGCCGGCACCACCGGCTCGACCCGCCGGAACGACGGCTGGACATGCAAAATCACAAGCCGGCTACGCCGGAAACACTTGGCGAACACTCCGGAATCACCTGCCGGGCATGCCGGAACCACTTCTCAGATATGCCAGAACCACGTGCCAATGACCCCGGAAGCACCTGCCGAGCACGCCGGAACCACCTGCTCGACTCGCCAGAACCACCTGCCGGACACGCCAAAATCACCTGCCGGGTACGCCAGAACCACCTGGCGGACACTCCGAAATCTCCTGTCGCGCATGCCGGAACCACCACTCAGACGTGCCGGAAGCACGTCCCGGACACGCCGGAATCACCTACCGGACAGACCGGAACCACCTGCCGAGCACGCCGGAGCCACCTGTTCGACTCGCTGGAACCACCTGCCGGACAGGCCAATATCAACTGCTGGCTATGCCAGAACCACCTGGGGGACGGTCCGGAATCACCTGACAGCCATGGCGGAACCACCTCTCACACGTACCAGAACCACCTGCCGGAGAAGCTGGAAACAGGTCCTGGACAGTCTGGAACCACCTGCCGGCCAAGCCTGAACCACCTGCCAAGCACAACGGAACAACCTGCCAGACACGCCAAAATCACCTGCGTGTTATGCCAGAACCACTTGGAGGACTCTCTGGGATGACCTGCCGGTCATGCCGGAACCACCTCTCAGACGTGCCAGAACCATGTGGCGGACAGTCCGGAATCACCTGTTGGGCATGCGCAACCACCTCTGAGACGTACCAGAACCACATGCCGTGCAGGCTGGAACCACCTACCGGACAGACCGGAATCACCTTTCGGGCATGCCGGAACCACCTGTCGGATGTGCCAGAAACACGTGCCGGAGACGCCGGAAGCACCTGCCAAGCACGTCGCAACCACCTGCTCAACTCGCCTGAACCACCTGCCGGACATGCCAAAATCACCTGCCGACTAGGCCAGAACCACTTGGCGAACACTCCGGAATCACTTGCCGGGCATGCAGGAACCACCTCTCAGACATGCCAGAACCCCTTGCCAATGACCCCGGAAGCACCAGCCGAGCACGCCGGAACCACCTGCTCGACTCGCCAGAGCCACCTGCCGATCACGAAAAAATCACCTGCCGGCTACGCCACAACCAGTTGGGGAACACTTTGGAATCATCTGCCAGGCTTGCTGGAACCACCTGCCAGTCTTGCGAAAATCACCTGCCAACTACGCCAGAACCGCTTGGCGGACACTGCGGAAACACCTGTCGGGCCGGCTGGAACCACATCTCAGACGTGCCA
Organism: Equus caballus; assembly: GCF_041296265.1. Classification (NCBI taxonomy): domain Eukaryota; kingdom Metazoa; phylum Chordata; class Mammalia; order Perissodactyla; family Equidae; genus Equus; species Equus caballus. Next base: position 2,659,303 of record NC_091710.1, read on the forward strand.
GAAACGTGTTCATGAGATGCTGGAACCACACCCCGAACAGACGGATACCACCTGCCAGAACCGCCTGAACCACCTGCTGAGCACGCCGGAACCACCTGCTCGACTCACCGGTACCACCTCCCTGACACGCCAAAATCACCTGCTGGGTATTCCAGAACCTCTTGGCGGACACTCCGGAATCATCTGCCGGACATGCCGGAACCAGCTCTCAGACACACCAGAACCAAGTGCCGGAGACGCCGGAAGCACCTGCCGAGCATGCCGGAGCCACCTGCTCGACTCGCCAGAAACACCTGCCGGACACGCCAAAATCACCTGCCGGGTACGCCAGAACCACCTGGCGGACAGTCCGAAACCACCTGTCGTGCATGCCGGAACCACCTCTCAGACGTGCCGGAAGCACGTGCCGGACACGCCGGAAACACCTACCGGACAGACCGGAACCACCTGCCGAGCACGCCGGAGCCACCTGTTCGACTCGCTGGAACCACCTGCCGGACAGGCCAATATCAACTGCTGGCTATGCCAGAACCACCTGGGGGACAGTCCGGGATCACCTGCCAGCCATGGCGGAACCACTTCTCAGACGTACCAGAACCACCTGCCGGAGAAGCTGGAAACACGTCCTGGACAGGCTGGAACCACGTGACGGCCATGCCTGAACCACCTGCCGAGCACGGCGGAACCACCTGCCGGACACGCCAAAATCACCTGCGGGCTACGCCAGAACCACTTGGACGACTCTCCGAAATGACCTGCCGGGCATGTTGGAACCACCTCTCAGACGTGCCAGAAGCACGTGGCGGACAGTCCGGAATCACCTGTAGGGCATACGCAACCACCTCTGAGACGTACCTGAACCACGTGCCGTGCACGCCGGAACCACCTACCGGACAGACCGGAATCAACTTTTGGGCATGCCGGAACCACCAGTCAGATGTGCCAGAAACACGTGCCGGAGACGCCGGAAGCACCTGCCGAGCACGTCGCAAGCACCTGCTCAACTCGCCTGAACCACCTGCCGGACACGCCAAAATCACCTGCCCGCTACACCAGCACCACTTCGGGGACAAGCCGGAATCACGTGAGGGGCATGCCGGCACAGCCTCTCAGACTGAACCTCGTGCTGGGCACCACAGAACCACCTGCCGGACAGACCGGAACCACCTGCCGGACACGCCGGAACCACCGGCTCGACCCGCCGGAACGACGGCTGGACATGCAAAATCACCAGCCGGCTACGCCGGAAGCACTTGGCGAACACTCCGGAATCACCTGCCGGGCATGCCAGAACCACTTCTCAGATATGCCAGAACCACGTGCCAATGACCCCGGAAGCACCTGCCGAGCACGCCGGAACCACCTGCTCGACTCGCCAGAACCACCTGCCGGACACGCCAAAATCACCTGCCGGGTACGCCAGAACCACCTGGCGGACACTCCGAAATCTCCTGTCGCGCATGCCGGAACCACCACTCAGACGTGCCGGAAGCACGTCCCGGACACGCCGGAATCACCTACCGGACAGACCGGAACCACCTGCCGAGCACGCCGGAGCCACCTGTTCGACTCGCTGGAACCACCTGCCGGACAGGCCAATATCAACTGCTGGCTATGCCAGAACCACCTGGGGGACGGTCCGGAATCACCTGACAGCCATGGCGGAACCACCTCTCAGACGTACCAGAACCACCTGCCGGAGAAGCTGGAAACAGGTCCTGGACAGTCTGGAACCACCTGCCGGCCAAGCCTGAACCACCTGCCAAGCACAACGGAACAACCTGCCAGACACGCCAAAATCACCTGCGTGTTATGCCAGAACCACTTGGAGGACTCTCTGGGATGACCTGCCGGGCATGCCGGAACCACCTCTCAGACGTGCCAGAACCATGTGGCGGACAGTCCGGAATCACCTGTTGGGCATGCGCAACCACCTCTGAGACGTACCAGAACCACATGCCGTGCAGGCTGGAACCACCTACCGGACAGACCGGAATCACCTTTCGGGCATGCCGGAACCACCTGTCAGATGTGCCAGAAACACGTGCCGGAGACGCCGGAAGCACCTGCCAAGCACGTCGGAACCACCTGCTCAACTCGCCTGAACCACCTGCCGGACATGCCAAAATCACCTGCCGACTAGGCCAGAACCACTTGGCGAACACTCCGGAATCACTTGCCGGGCATGCAGGAACCACCTCTCAGACATGCCAGAACCCCTTGCCAATGACCCCGGAAGCACCAGCCGAGCACGCCGGAACCACCTGCTCGACTCGCCAGAGCCACCTGCCGATCACGAAAAAATCACCTGCCGTCTACGCCACAACCAGTTGGGGAACACTTTGGAATCACCTGCCGGGCTTGCTGGAACCACCTGCCGGTCATGCCAAAATCACCTACCAACTACGCCAGTACCACTTGGCAGACACTGTGGAAACACCTGTCGGGCCGGCCAGAACCACATCTCAGGCGTGCCAGAACCATGTGCATGAGATGCTGGAACCACACCCCGAACAGACGGAAAACACCTGCCAGACCCGTCTGAACAACGTGCCGAACACGCCGGAGCCACCTGCTCGACTCGCCGGAACCACCTACCTGACATGCCCAAATCACCAGCCGGGTATGCCAGAACCACTTGGCGGACACTCCGGAATCATCTGCCGGACATGCCGGAACCAGCTCTCAGACACACCAGAACCACGTGCCGGAGACGCTGGAAGCACCTGCCGAGCATGCTGGAGCCACCTGCTCGACTCGCCAGAAACACCTGCCGGAGACGCCAAAATCACCTGCCGGGTATGCCAGAACCACCTGGCGGACACTCTGAAACCACCTGTCGCGCATGCCGGAACCACCTCTCAGACGTGCCGGAAGCACGTGCCGGACACGCCGGAATCACCTACCGGACAGACCGGAACCACCTGCCGAGCACGCCGGAGCCACCTGTTCGACTCGCTGGAACCACCTGCCGGACAGGCCAATATCAACTGCTGGCTATGCCAGAACCACCTGGGGGACAGTCCGGGATCACCTGCCAGCCATGGCGGAACCACCTCTCAGACGTACCAGAACCACCTGCCGGAGAAGCTGGAAACACGTCCTGGACAGTCTGGAACCACCTGCCGGCCAAGCCTGAACCACCTGCCAAGCACAACGGAACAACCTGCCAGACACGCCAAAATCACCTGCGTGTTATGCCAGAACCACTTGGAGGACTCTCTGGGATGACCTGCCGGGCATGCCGGAACCACCTCTCAGACGTGCCAGAACCATGTGGCGGACAGTCCGGAATCACCTGTTGGGCATGCGCAACCACCTCTGAGACGTACCAGAACCACATGCCGTGCAGGCTGGAACCACCTACCGGACAGACCGGAATCACCTTTCGGGCATGCCGGAACCACCTGTCAGATGTGCCAGAAACACGTGCCGGAGACGCCGGAAGCACCTGCCAAGCACGTTGGAACCACCTGCTCAACTCGCCTGAACCACCTGCCGGACATGCCAAAATCACCTGCCGACTATGCCAGAACCACTTGGCGAACACTCCGGAATCACTTGCCGGGCATGCAGGAACCACCTCTCAGACATGCCAGAACCCCGTGCCAATGACCCCGGAAGCACCAGCCGAGCACGCCGGAACCACCTGCTCGACTCGCCAAAACCACCTGCCGATCACGCAAAAATCACCTGCCGGCTACGCCACAACCAGTTGGTGAACACTTTGGAATCATCTGCCAGGCTTGCTGGAACCACCTGCCAGTCTTGCGAAAATCACCTGCCAACTACGCCAGAACCGCTTGGCGGACACTGCGGAAACACCTGTCGGGCCGGCTGGAACCACATCTCAGACGTGCCAGAAACGTGTTCATGAGATGCTGGAACCACACCCCGAACAGACGGATACCACCTGCCAGAACCGCCTGAACCACCTGCTGAGCACGCCGGAACCACCTGCTCGACTCACCGGTACCACCTCCCTGACACGCCAAAATCACCTGCTGGGTATTCCAGAACCTCTTGGCGGACACTCCGGAATCATCTGCCGGACATGCCGGAACCAGCTCTCAGACACACCAGAACGAAGTGCCGGAGACGCCGGAAGCACCTGCCGAGCATGCCGGAGCCACCTGCTCGACTCGCCAGAAACACCTGCCGGACAAGCCAAAATCACCTGCCGGGTACGCCAGAACCACCTGGCGGACAGTCCGAAACCACCTGTCGTGCATGCCGGAACCACCTCTCAGACGTGCCGGAAGCACGTGCCGGACACGCCGGAAACACCTACCGGACAGACCGGAACCACCTGCCGAGCACGCCGGAGCCACCTGTTCGACTCGCTGGAACCACCTGCCGGACAGGCCAATATCAACTGCTGGCTATGCCAGAACCACCTGGGGGACAGTCCGGGATCACCTGCCAGCCATGGCGGAACCACTTCTCAGACGTACCAGAACCACCTGCCGGAGAAGCTGGAAACACGTCCTGGACAGGCTGGAACCACGTGACGGCCATGCCTGAACCACCTGCCGAGCACGGCGGAACCACCTGCCGGACACGCCAAAATCACCTGCGGGCTACGCCAGAACCACTTGGACGACTCTCCGAAATGACCTGCCGGGCATGTTGGAACCACCTCTCAGACGTGCCAGAAGCACGTGGCGGACAGTCCGGAATCACCTGTAGGGCATACGCAACCACCTCTGAGACGTACCTGAACCACGTGCCGTGCACGCCGGAACCACCTACCGGACAGACCGGAATCAACTTTTGGGCATGCCGGAACCACCAGTCAGATGTGTCAGAAACACGTGCCGGAGACGCCGGAAGCACCTGCCGAGCACGTCGCAAGCACCTGCTCAACTCGCCTGAACCACCTGCCGGACACGCCAAAATCACCTGCCCGCTACACCAGCACCACTTCGGGGACAAGCCGGAATCACGTGAGGGGCATGCCGGCACAGCCTCTCAGACTGAACCTCGTGCCGGACACCACAGAACCACCTGCCGGACAGACCGGAACCACCTGCCGGACACGCCGGAACCACCGGCTCGACCCGCAGGAACGACCACTGGACATGCAAAATCACCTGCCGGCTACGCCAGAAACACTTGGCGAACACTCCGGAATCACCTGCCGGGCATGCCGGAACCACCTCTCAGATATGCCAGAAGCACGTGCCAATGACCCCGGAAGCACCTGCCGAGCACGCCGGAACCACCTGCTGAGCACGCCGGAACCACCTGCTCGACTCAGCGGTACCACCTCGTGGCACGCCAAAATCACCTGCTGGGTATGCCAGAACCACTGGGCGGACACTCCGGAATCATCTGCCGGACATGCCGGAACCAGCTCTCAGACACACCAGAACCAAGTGCCGGAGACGCCGGAAGCACCTGCCGAGCATGCCGGAGCCACCTGCTGGACTCGCCAGAAACACCTGCCGGACACGCCAAAATCACATGCCGGGTACGCCAGAACCACCTGGCGGACACTCCGAAACCACCTGCCGCGCATGCCGGAAACACCTCTCAGACGTGCCGGAAGCACGTGCCAGACACGCCGGAAACACCTACCGGATAGACCGGAACCACCTGCCAAGAACGCCGGAGCCACCTGTTCGACTCGCTGGAACCACCTGCCGGACAGGCCAATATCAACTGCTGGCTATGCCAGAACCACCTGGGGGACAGTCCGGGATCACCTGCCAGCCATGGCGGAACCACCTCTCAGACGTACCAGAACCACCTGCCGGAGAAGCTGGAAACACGTCCTGGACAGACTGGAACCACGTGACGGCCATGCCTGAACCACCTGCCGAGCACGGCGGAACCACCTGCCGGACACGCCAAAATCACCTGCGGGCTACGCCAGAACCACTTGGACGACTCTCCGAAATGACCTGCCGGGCATGTTGGAACCACCTCTCAGACGTGCCAGAAGCACGTGGCGGACAGTTCCGAATCACCTGTTGGGCATACGCAACCACCTCTGACACGTACCAGAACCATGTGCTGTGCACGCCGGAACCACCTACCGGAGAGACCGGAATCAACTTTTGGGCATGCCGGAACCACCAGTCAGATGTGCCAGAAACACGTGCCGGAGACGCCGGAAGCACCTGCCGAGCACGTCGCAACCACCTGCTCAACTCGCCTGAACCACTTGCCGGACACGCCAAAATCACCTGCCCGCTACACCAGCACCACTTCGGGGACAAGCCGGAGTCACGTGAGGGGCATGCCGGCACAGCCTCTCAGACTGAACCTCGTGCCGGACACCACAGAACCACCTGCCGGACAGACCGGACCCACCTGCCGGACACGCCGGAACCACCGGCTCGACCCGCCGGAACGACCGCTGGACATGCAAAATCACCTGCCGGCTATGCCGGAAACACTTGGCGAACACTCCGGAATCATCTGCCGGGCATGCCGGTACCACCTCTCAGATATGCCAGAACCACGTGCCAATGACCCCGGAAGCACCTGCCGAGCACGCCGGAACCACCTGCTCGACTCGCCAGAACCACCTGCCGGACACGCAAAAATCACCTGACGGCTACGCCACAACCAGTTGGGGAACACTTCGGAATCACCTGCCGGGCTTGCTGGAACCACCTGCCGGTCATGCCAAAATCACCTGCAAACTACGCCAGGACCACTTGGCGGACACTGTGGAAACACCTGTCGGGCCGGCCGGAACCACATCTCAGACGTGCCAGAACCATGTGCATGAGATGCTGGAACCACACCCCGAACAGACGGAAAACACCTACCAGACCCGTCTGAACAACCTGCCGAGCACGCCGGAGCCACCTGCTCGACTCGCCGGAACCACCTACCTGACATGCCCAAATCACCAGCCGGGTATGCCAGAACCACTTGGCGGACACTCCGGAATCATCTGCCGGACATGCCGGAACCAGCTCTCAGACACACCAGAACCACGTGCCGGAGACGCCGGAAGCACCTGCCGAGCATGCCGGAGCCACCTGCTCGACTCGCCAGAAACACCTGCCGGACACGCCAAAATCAACTGCCGGGTACGCCAGAACCACCTGGCGGACACTCCGAAACCACCTGTCGCGCATGCCGGAACCACCTCTCAGACGTGCCGGAAGCACGTGCCGGACACGCCGGAATCAACTACCGGACAGACCGGAATCACCTGCCGAGCACGCCGGAGCCACCTGTTCGACTCGCTGGAACCACCTGCCGGACAGGCCAATATCAACTGCTGGCTATGCCAGAACCACCTGGGGGACGGTCCGGAATCACCTGCCAGCCTTGGCGGAACCACCTCTCACACGTACCAGAACCACCTGCCGGAGAAGCTGGAAACACGTCCTGGACAGTCTGGAACCACCTGCCGGCCAAGCCTGAACCACCTGCCAAGCACAACGGAACAACCTGCCAGACACGCCAAAATCACCTGCGTGTTATGCCAGAACCACTTGGAGGACTCTCTGGGATGACCTGCCGGGCATGCCGGAACCACCTCTCAGACGTGCCAGAACCATGTGGCGGACAGTCCGGAATCACCTGTTGGGCATGCGCAACCACCTCTGAGACGTACCAGAACCACATGCCGTGCAGGCTGGAACCACCTACCGGACAGACCGGAATCACATTTCGGGCATGCCGGAACCACCTGTGAGATGTGCCAGAAACACGTGCCGGAGACGCCGGAAGCACCTGCCAAGCACGTTGGAACCACCTGCTCAACTCGCCTGAACCACCTGCCGGACATGCCAAAATCACCTGCCGACTATGCCAGATCCACTTGGCGAACACTCCGAAATCACTTGCCGGGCATGCAGGAACCACCTCTCAGACATGCCAGAACCCCGTGCCATTGACCCCGGAAGCACCAGCCGAGCACGCCGGAACCACCTGCTCGACTCGCCAGAACCACCTGCCGATCACGCAAAAATCACCTGCCGGCTACGCCACAACCAGTTGGTGAACACTTTGGAATCACCTGCCAGGCTTGCTGGAACCACCTGCCAGTCATGCCAAAATCACCTGCCAACTACGCCAGAACCGCTTGGCGGACACTGCGGAAACACCTGTCGGGCCGGCTGGAACCACATCTCAGACGTGCCAGAAACGTGTTCATGAGATGCTGGAACCACACCCCGAACAGACGGATACCACCTGCCAGAACCGCCTGAACCACCTGCTGAGCATGCCGCAACCACCTGCTCGACTCACCGGTACCACCTCCCTGACACGCCAAAATCACCTGCTGGGTATGCCAGAACCACTTGGCGGACACTCCGGAATCATCTGCCGGACATGCCGGAACCAGCTCTCAGACACACCAGAACCAAGTGCCGGAGACGCCGGAAGCACCTGCCGAGCATGCCGGAGCCACCTGCTCGACTCGCCAGAAACACCTGCCGGACACGCCAAAATCACCTGCCGGCTACACCAGAACCACCTGGCGGACACTCCGAAATCACCTGTCGCGCATGCTGGAACAACCTCTCAGACGTGCCGGAAGCACGTGCCGGACACGCCGGAATCACCTACCGGAGAGACCGGAACCACCTGCCGAGCACGCCGGAGCCACCTGTTCGACTCGCTGGAACCACCTGCCGGACAGGCCAATATCAACTGCTGGCTATGCCAGAACCACCTGGGGGACGGTCCGGAATCACCTGCCAGCCATGGAGGAACCACCTCTCAGACGCACCAGAACCACCTGCCGGAGAAGCTGGAAACACGTCCTGGACAGACTGGAACCACGTGACGGCCATGCCTGAACCACCTGCCGAGCACGGCGGAACCACCTGCCGGACACGCCAAAATCACCTGCGGGCTACGCCAGAACCACTTGGACGACTCTCCGAAATGACCTGCCGGGCATGTTGGAACCACTTCTCAGACGTGCCAGAAGCACGTGGCGGACAGTCCGGAATCACCCGTTGGTCATAGGCACCCACCTCTGAGACGTACCAGAACCACGTGCAGTGCACGCTGGAACCACCTACCGGACAGACCGGAATCAACTTTTGGGCATGCCGGAACCACAAGTCAGATGTGCCAGAAACACGTGCCGGAGACGCCGGAAGCACCTGCCGAGCACGCCTGAACCACCTGCTCGACTCGCCAGAACCACCTGCCAGACACGCAAAAATCACCTGCTGGCTACGCCACAACCAGTAGGGGAACACTTGGGAATCACCTGCCGGGCTTGCTGGAACCACCTGCCGGTCATGCCAAAATCACCTGCCATCTACGCCAGTACCACTTGGCGGACACTGTGGAAACACCTGTCGGGCCGGCCGGAACCACATCTCAGACGTGCCAGAACCATGTGCATGAGATGCTGGAACCACACCCCGAACAGACGGAAAACACCTGCCAGACCCGTGTGAACAACCTGCCGAGCACGCCGGAGCCACCTGTTCGACTCGCTGGAACCACCTGCCGGACAGGCCAATATCAACTGCTGGCTATGCCAGAACCACCTGGGGGACGGTCCGGGATCACCTGCCAGCCATGGCGGAACCACCTCTCAGACGTACCAGAACCACCTGCCGGAGAAGCTGGAAACACGTCCTGGACAGACTGGAACCACGTGACCGCCATGCCTGAACCACCTGCCGAGCACGGCGGAACCACCTGCTGGACACGCCAAAATCACCTGCCCGCTACAACAGCACCACTTCGGGGACAAGCCGGAATCACGTGAGGGGCATGCCGGCACAGCCTCTCAGACTGAACCTCGTGCCGGACACCACAGAACCACCTGCCGGACAGACCGGAACCACCTGCCGGACACGCCGGCACCTCCGGCTCGACCCGCCGGAACGACGGCTGGACATGCAAAATCACCAGCCGGCTACGCCGGAAACACTTGGCGAACACTCCGGAATCACCTGCCGGGCATGCCGGAACCACTTCTCAGATATGCCAGAACCACGTGCCAATGACCCCGGAAGAACCTGCCGAGCACGCCGGAACCACCTGCTCGACTCGCCAGAACCACCTGCCGGACACGCCAGAATCACCTGCCGGGTACGCCAGAACCACCTGGCGGACACTCCGAAATCTCCTGTCGCGCATGCCGGAACCACCTCTCAGACGTGCCGGAAGCACGTCCCGGACACGCCGGAATCACCTACCGGACAGACCGGAACCACCTGCCGAGCACGCCGGAGCCACCTGTTCGACTCGCTGGAACCACCTGCCGGACAGGCCAATATCAACTGCTGGCTATGCCAGAACCACCTGGGGGACGGTCCGGAATCACCTGACAGCCATGGCGGAACCACCTCTCACACGTACCAGAACCACCTGCCGGAGAAGCTGGAAACAGGTCCTGGACAGTCTGGAACCACCTGCCGGCCAAGCCTGAACCACCTGCCAAGCACAACGGAACAACCTGCCAGACACGCCAAAATCACCTGCGTGTTATGCCAGAACCACTTGGAGGACTCTCTGGGATGACCTGCCGGGCATGCCGGAACCACCTCTCAGACGTGCCAGAACCATGTGGCAGACAGTCCGGAATCACCTGTTGGGCATGCGCAACCAGCTCTGAGACGTACCAGAACCACATGCTGTGCAGGCTGGAACCACCTACCGGGCAGACTGGAATCACCTTTCGGGCATGCCGGAACCACCTGTCAGATGTGCCAGAAACACGTGCCGGAGACGCCGGAAGCACCTGCCAAGCACGTTGGAACCACCTGCTCAACTCGCCTGAACCACCTGCCGGACACGCCAAAATCACCTGCGGGCTACGCCAGAACCACTTGGACGACTCTCCGAAATGACCTGCCGGGCATGTTGGAACCACCTCTCAGACGTGCCAGAAGCACGTGGCGGACAGTCCGGAATCACCTGTTGGGCATACGCAACCACCTCTGAGACGTACCAGAACCACGTGCCGTGCACGCCAGAACCACCTACCGCACAGACCGGAATCCACTTTTGGGCATGCCAGAACCACCAGTCAGATGTGCCAGAAACAAGTGCCAGAGACGCCGGAAGCACCTGCCGGCTACGCCACAACCAGTTGGGGAACACTTCGGAATCACCTGCCGGGCTTGCTGCAACCACCTGCCGGTCATGCCAAAATCACCTGCCAACTACGCCAGTACCACTTGGCGGACACTGTGGAAACACCTGTCGGGCCGGCCGGAACCACATCTCAGACGTGCCAGAACCATGTGCATGAGATGCTGGAACCACACCCCGAACAGACGGAAAACACCTGCCAGACCCGTCTGAACAACCTGCCGAGCACGCCGGAGCCACCTGCTCGACTCGCCGGAACCACCTACCTGACATGCCCAAATCACCAGCCGGGTATGCCAGAACCACTTGGCGGACACTCCGGAATCATCTGCTGGACATGCCGGAACCAGCTCTCAGACACACCAGAACCACGTGCCGGAGACGCCGGAAGCACCTGCCGAGCATGCCGGAGCCACCTGCTCGACTCGCCAGAAACACCTGCCGGACACGCCAAAATCACCTGCCGGCTACGCCAGAACCCCCTGGCGGACACTCCGAAATCGCCTGTCGCGCATGCTGGAAGCACCTCTCAGACGTGCCGGAAGCACGTGCCGGACACGCCGGAATCACCTACCGGACAGACCGGAACCACCTGCCGAGCACGCCGGAGCCACCTGTTCGACTCGCTGGAACCACCTGCCGGACAGGCCAATATCAACTGCTGGCTATGCCAGAACCACCTGGGGGACGGTCCGGAATCACCTGCCAGCCATGGCGGAACCACCTCTCAGACGCACCAGAACCACCTGCCGGAGAACCTGGAAACACGTCCTGGACAGACTGGAACCACGTGACGGCCATGCCTGAACCACCTGCCGAGCACGGCGGAACTACCTGCCCGAGACGCCAAAATCACCTGCGGGCTACGCCAGAACCACTTGGACGAATCTCCGAAATGACCTGCCGGTCACGTTGGAACCACCTCTCAGACGTACCACAACCACCTGCCGGAGAAGCTGGAAACACGTCCTGGACAGTCTGGAACCACCTGCCGGCCAAGCCTGAACCACCTGCCAAGCACAACGGAACAACCTGCCAGACACGCCAAAATCACCTGCGTGTTATGCCAGAACCACTTGGAGGACTCTCTGGGATGACCTGCCGGGCATGCCGGAACCACCTCTCAGACGTGCCAGAACCATGTGGCGGACAGTCCGGAATCACCAGTTGGGCATACGCAACCACCTCTGACACGTACCAGAACCACGTGCCGTGCACGCCGGAACCACCTACCGGACAGACCGGAATCAACTTTTGGGCATGCCGGAACCACCAGTCAGATGTGCCAGAAACACGTGCCGGAGACGCCGGAAGCACCTGCCGAGCACGTCGCAACCACCTGCTCAACTCGCCTGAACCACCTGCCGGACACGCCAAAATCACCTGCCCGCTACACCAGCACCACTTCGGGGACAAGCCGGAATCACGTGAGGGGCATGCCGGCACAGCCTCTCAGACTGAACCTCGTGCCGGACACCACAGAACCACCTGCCGGACAGACCGGACCCACCTGCCGGACACGCCGGAACCACCGGCTCGACCCGCCGGAACGACGGCTGGACATGCAAAATCACCTGCCGGCTACGCCGGAAGCACTTGGCGAACACTCCGGAATCACCTGCCGGGCATGCCAGAACCACTTCTCTGATATGCCAGAACCACGTGCCAATGACCCCGGAAGCACCTGCCGAGCACGCCGGAACCACCTGCTCGACTCGCCAGAACCACCTGCCGGACACGCCAAAATCACCTGCCGGGTACGCCAGAACCACCAGGCGGACACTCCGAAATCTCCTGTCGCGCATGCCGGAACCACCACTCAGACGTGCCGGAAGCACGTCCCGGACACGCCGGAATCACCTACCGGACAGACCGGAACCACCTGCCGAGCACGCCGGAGCCACCTGTTCGACTCGCTGGAACCACCTGCCGGACAGGCCAATATCAACTGCTGGCTATGCCAGAACCACCTGGGGGACGGTCCGGAATCACCTGCCAGCCATGGCGGAACCACCTCTCAGACGTACCAGAACCACCTGCCGGAGAAGCTGGAAACAGGTCCTGGACAGTCTGGAACCACCTGCCGGCCAAGCCTGAACCACCTGCCAAGCACAACGGAACAACCTGCCAGACACGCCAAAATCACCTGCGTGTTATGCCAGAACCACTTGGAGGACTCTCTGGGATGACCTGCCGGGCATGCCGGAACCACCTCTCAGACGTGCCAGAACCATGTGGCGGACAGTCCGGAATCACCTGTTGGGCATGCGCAACCACCTCTGAGACGTACCAGAACCACATGCCGTGCAGGCTGGAACCACCTACCGGACAGACCGGAATCACCTTTCGGGCATGCCGGAACCACCTGTCGGATGTGCCAGAAACACGTGCCGGAGACGCCGGAAGCACCTGCCAAGCACGTCGGAACCACCTGCTCAACTCGCCTGAACCACCTGCCGGACATGCCAAAATCACCTGCCGACTAGGCCAGAACCACTTGGCGAACACTCCGGAATCACTTGCCGGGCATGCAGGAACCACCTCTCAGACATGCCAGAACCCCTTGCCAATGACCCCGGAAGCACCAGCCGAGCACGCCGGAACCACCTGCTCGACTCGCCAGAGCCACCTGCCGATCACGAAAAAATCACCTGCCGGCTACACCACAACCAGTTGGGGAACACTTTGGAATCACCTGCCTGGCTTGCTGGAACCACCTGCCGGTCATGCCAAAATCACCTGCCATCTATGCCAGTACCACTTGGCGGACACTGTGGAAACACCTGTCGGGCCGGCTGGAACCACATCTCAGACGTGCCAGAAACATGTTCATGAGATGCTGGAACCACACCCCGAAAAGACGGATACCACCTGCCAGAACCGCCTGAACCACCTGCTGAGCACGCCGGAACCACCTGCTCGACTCACCGGTAATACCTCCCTGACACGCCAAAATCACCTGCTGGGTATGCCAGAACCACTTGGCGGACACTCCGGAATCATCTGCCGGACATGCCGGAACCAGCTCTCAGACACACCAGAACCAAGTGCCGGAGACGCCGGAAGCACCTGTCGAGCATGCCGGAGCCACCTGCTCGACTCGCCAGAAACACCTGCCGGACACGCCAAAATCACCTGCCAGCTACGCCAGAACCACCTGGTGGACACTCCGAAATCACCTGTCGCGCATGCCGGAACCACCTCTCAGACGTGCCGGAAGCACGTGCCGGACACGCCGGAATCACCTACCGGACAGACCGGAATCACCTGCCGAACACGCCGGAGCCACCTGTTCGACTCGCTGGAACCACTTGCCGGACAGGCCAATATCAACTGCTGGCTATGCCAGAACCACCTGGGGGACGGTCCGGAATCACCTGCCAGCCATGGCGGAACCACCTCTCAGACGTACCAGAACCACCTGCCGGAGAAGCTGGCAACACGTCCTGGACAGACTGGAGCCACGTGACGGCCATGCCTGAACCACCTGCCGAGCACGGCGGAACCACCTGCCGGACACGCCAAAATCACCTGCGGGCTACGCCAGAACCACTTGGACGACTCTCCGAAATGACCTGCCGGGCATGTTGGAACCACCTCTCAGACGTGCCAGAAGCACGTGGCGGACAGTCCGGAATCACCTGTTGGGCATACGCAACCACCTCTGAGACGTACCAGAACCACGTGCAGTGCACGCCGGAACTACCTACCGGACAGACCGGAATCAACTTTTGGGCATGCTGGAACCACAAGTCAGATGTGCCAGAAACACATGCCGGAGACGCCGGAAGCACCTGCCGAGCACGCCTGAACCACCTGCTCGACTCGCCAGAACCACCTGCCGGACACGCAAAAATCACCTGCCGGCTACGCCACAACCAGTTGGGGAGCACTTCGGAATCACCTGCCGGGCTTGCTGGAACCACCTGCCGGTCATGCCAAAATCACCTGCCATCTACGCCAGTACCACTTGGCGGACACTGTGGAAACACCTGTCGGGCCGGCCGGAACCACATCTCAGACGTGCGAGAACCATGTGCATGAGATGCTGGAACCACACCCCGAACAGACGGAAAACACCTGCCAGACCCGTCTGAACAACCTGCCGAGCACGCCGGAGCCACCTGCTCGACTCGCCGGAACCACCTAACTGACATGCCCAAATCACCAGCCGGGTATGCCAGAACCACTTGGCGGACACTCCGGAATCATCTGCCGGACATGCCGGAACCAGCTCTCAGACACACCATAACCACGTGCCGGAGACGCCGGAAGCACCTGCCGAGCATGCCGGAGCCACCTGCTCGACTAGCCGGAAACACCTGCCGGACACGCCAAAATCACCTGCCGGGTATGCCAGAACCACCTGGCGGACACTCCGAAACCACCTGTCGCGCATGCCGGAACCACCTCTCAGACGTGCCGGAAGCACGTCCCGGACACGCCGGAATCACCTACCGGACAGACCGGAACCACCTGCCGAGCACGCCGGAGCCACCTGTTCGACTCGCTGGAACCACCTGCCGGACAGGCCAATATCAACTGCTGGCTATGCCAGAACCACCTGGGGGACGGTCCGGAATCACCTGCCAGCCATGGCGGAACCACCTCTCAGACGTACCAGAACCACCTGCCGGAGAAGCTGGAAACACGTCCTGGACAGTCTGGAACCACCTGCCGGCCAAGCCTGAACCACCTGCCAAGCACAACGGAACAACCTGCCAGACACGCCAAAATCACCTGCGTGTTATGCCAGAACCACTTGGAGGACTCTCTGGGATGACCTGCCGGGCATGCCGGAACCACCTCTCAGACGTGCCAGAACCATGTGGCGGACAGTCCGGAATCACCTGTTGGGCATGCGCAACCACCTCTGAGACGTACCAGAACCACATGCCGTGCAGGCTGGAACCACCTACCGGACAGACCGGAATCAACTTTCGGGCATGCCGGAACCACCTGTCGGATGTGCCAGAAACACGTGCCGGAGACGCCGGAAGCACCTGCCAAGCACGTTGGAACCACCTGCTCAACTCGCCTGAACCACCTGCCGGACATGCCTAAATCACCTGCCGACTAGGCCAGAACCACTTGGCGAACACTCCGGAATCACTTGCCGGGCATGCAGGAACCACCTCTCAGACATGCCAGAACCCCTTGCCAATGACCCCGGAAGCACCAGCCGAGCACGCCGGAACCACCTGCTCGACTCGCCAGAGCCACCTGCCGATCACGAAAAAATCACCTGCCGGCTACGCCACAACCAGTTGGGGAACACTTTGGAATCACCTGCCGGGCTTGCTGGAACCACCTGCCGGTCATGCCAAAATCACCTGCCAACTATGCCAGTACCACTTGGCGGACACTGTGGAAACACCTGTCGGGCCGGCTGGAACCACATCTCAGACGTGCCAGAAACGTGTTCATGAGATGCTGGAACCACACCCCGAACAGACGGATACCACCTGCCAGAACCGCCTGAACCACCTGCTGAGCACGCCGGAACCACCTGCTCGACTCACCGGTAATACCTCCCTGACACGCCAAAATCACCTGCTGGGTATGCCAGAACCACTTGGCGGACACTCCGGAATCATCTGCCGGACATGCCGGAACCAGCTCTCAGACACACCAGAACCAAGTGCCGGAGACGCCGGAAGCACCTGCCGAGCATGCCGGAGCCACCTGCTCGACTCGCCAGAAACACCTGCCGGACACGCCAAAATCACCTGCCGGCTACGCCAGAACCACCTGGTGGACACTCCGAAATCACCTGTCGCGCATGCCGGAACCACCTCTCAGACGTGCCGGAAGCACGTGCCGGACACGCCGGAATCACCTACCGGACAGACCGGAATCACCTGCCGAGCACGCCGGAGCCACCTGTTCGACTCGCTGGAACCACCTGCCGGACAGGCCAATATCAACTGCTGGCTATGCCAGAACCACCTGGGGGACGGTCCGGAATCACCTGCCAGCCATGGCGGAACCACCTCTCAGACGTACCAGAACCACCTGCCGGAGAAGCTGGCAACACGTCCTGGACAGACTGGAACCACGTGACGGCCATGCCTGAACCACCTGCCGAGCACGGCGGAACCACCTGCCGGACACGCCAAAATCACCTGCGGGCTACGCCAGAACCACTTGGACGACTCTCCGAAATGACCTGCCGGGCATGTTGGAACCACCTCTCAGACGTGCCAGAAGCACGTGGCGGACAGTCCGGAATCACCTGTTGGGCATACGCAACCACCTCTGAGACGTACCAGAACCACGTGCAGTGCACGCCGGAACTACCTACCGGACAGACCGGAATCAACTTTTGGGCATGCTGGAACCACAAGTCAGATGTGCCAGAAACACATGCCGGAGACGCCGGAAGCACCTGCCGAGCACGCCTGAACCACCTGCTCGACTCGCCAGAACCACCTGCCGGACACGCAAAAATCACCTGCCGGCTACGCCACAACCAGTTGGGGAGCACTTCGGAATCACCTGCCGGGCTTGCTGGAACCACCTGCCGGTCATGCCAAAATCACCTGCCATCTACGCCAGTACCACTTGGCGAACACTCCGGAATCACTTGCCGGGCATGCAGGAACCACCTCTCAGACATGCCAGAACCCCGTGCCAATGACCCCGGAAGCACCAGCCGAGCACGCCGGAACCACCTGCTCGACTCGCCAGAACCACCTGCCGATCACGCAAAAATCACCTGCCGGCTACGCCACAACCAGTTGGTGAACACTTTGGAATCACCTGCCAGGCTTGCTGGAACCACCTGCCAGTCATGCCAAAATCACCTGCCAACTACGCCAGAACCGCATGGCGGACACTGCGGAAACACCTGTCGGGCCGGCTGGAACCACATCTCAGACGTGCCAGAAACGTGTTCATGAGATGCTGGAACCACACCCCGAACAGACGGATACCACCTGCCAGAACCGCCTGAACCACCTGCTGAGCACGCCGGAACCACCTGCTCTACTCACCGGTACCACCTCCCTGACACGCCAAAATCACCTGCTGGGTATGCCAGAACCACTTGGCGGCCACTCCGGAATCATCTGCCGGACATGCCGGAACCAGCTCTCAGACACACCAGAACCACGTGCCGGAGATGCCGGAAGCACCTGCCGACTATGCCGGAGCCACCTGCTCGACTCGCCAGAAACACCTGCCGGACACGCCAAAATCACCTGCCGGGTACGCCAGAACCACCTGGCGGACACTCCGAAACCACCTGCCGCGCATGCCGGAACCACCTCTCAGACGTGCCGGAAGCACCTGCTGGACACGCCAGAAACACCTACCGGACAGACCGGAACCACCTGCCGAGCACGCCGGAGCCACCTGTTCGACTCGCTGGAACCACCTGCCGGACAGGCCAATATCAACTGCTGGCTATGCCAGAACCACCTGGGGGACAGTCCGGGTTCACCTGCCAGCCATGGCGGAACCACCTCTCAGACGTACCAGAAACACCTGCCGGAGAAGCTGGAAACACGTCCTGGACAGACTGGAACCACGTGACGGCCATGCCTGAACCACCTGCCGAGCACGGCGGAACCACCTGCCGGACACGCCAAAATCACCTGCGGGCTACGCCAGAACCACTTGGACGACTCTCCGAAATGACCTGCCGGGCATGTTGGAACCACCTCTCAGACGTGCCAGAAGCACGTGGCGGACAGTCCGGAATCACCTGTTGGGCATGCGCAACCACCTCTGACACGTACCAGAACCACGTGCCGTGCACGCCGGAACCACCTACCGGCCAGACCGGAATCAACTTTTGGGCATGCCGGAACCACCAGTCAGATGTGCCAGAAACACGTGCCGGAGACGCCGGAAGCACCTGCCAAGCACGTTGGAACCACCTGCTCAACTCGCCTGATGCAGCTGCCGGACATGCCAAAATCAACTGCCGACTATGCCAGAACCACTTGGCGAACACTCCGGAATCACTTGCCGGGCATGCAGGAACCACCTCTCAGACATGCCAGAACCCTGTGCCAATGACCCCGGAAGCACCAGCCGAGCACGCCGGAACCACCTGCTCGACTCGCCAGAACCACCTGCCGATCACGCAAAAATCACCTGCCGGCTACGCCACAACCAGTTGGTGAACACTTTGGAATCACCTGCCAGGCTTGCTGGAACCACCTGCCAGTCATGCCAAAATCACCGGCCAACTACGCCAGAATCGCTTGGCAGACACTGCGGAAACACCTGTGGGGCCGGCTGGAACCACATCTCAGACGTGCCAGAAACGTGTTCATGAGATGCTGGAACCACACCCCGAACAGACGGATACCACCTGCCAGAACCGCCTGAACCACCTGCTGAGCACGCCGGAACCACCTGCTCTACTCACCGGTACCACCTCCCTGACACGCCAAAATCACCTGCTGGGTATGCCAGAACCACTTGGCGGACACTCCGGAATCATCTGCCGGACATGCCGGAACCAGCTCTCAGACACACCAGAACCAAGTGCCGGAGAAGCCGGAAGCACCTGCCGAGCATGCCGGAGCCACCTGCTCGATTCGCCAGAAACACCTGCCGGACACGCCAAAATCACCTGCCGGGTACGCCAGAACCACCTGGCGGACACTCCGAAACCACCTGTCGCGCATGCCGGAACCACCTCTCAGACGTGCCGGAAGCACGTGCCGGACACGCCGGAATCACCTACCGGACAGACCGGAACCACCTGCCGAGCACGCCGGAGCCACCCGTTCGACTCGCTGGAACCACCTGCCGGACATGCCAATATCAACTGCTGGCTATGCCAGAACCACCTGGGGGACGGTCCGGAATCACCTGCCAGCCATGGCGGAACCACCTCTCAGACGTACCAGAACCACCTGCCGGAGAAGCTGGAAACACGTCCTGGACAGTCTGGAACCACCTGCCGGCCAAGCCTGAACCACCTGCCAAGCACAACGGAACAACCTGCCAGACACGCCAAAATCACCTGCGTGTTATGCCAGAACCACTTGGAGGACTCTCTGGGATGACCTGCCGGGCATGCCGGAACCACCTCTCAGACGTGCCAGAACCATGTGGCGGACAGTCCGGAATCACCTGTTGGGCATGCGCAACCACCTCTGAGACGTACCAGAACCACATGCCGTGCAGGCTGGAACCACCTACTGGACAGACCGGAATCACCCTTCGGGCATGCCGGAACCACCTGTCAGATGTGCCAGAAACACGTGCCGGAGACGCCGGAAGCACCTGCCAAGCACGTTGGAACCACCTGCTCAACTCGCCTGAACCACCTGCCGGACATGCCAAAATCACCTGCCGACTATGCCAGAACCACTTGGCGAACACTCCGGAATCACTTGCCGGGCATGCAGGAACCACCTCTCAGACATGCCAGAACCCCGTGCCAATGACCCCGGAAGCACCAGCCGAGCACGCCGGAACCACCTGCTCGACTCGCCAGAACCACCTGCCGATCACGCAAAAATCACCTGCCGGCTACGCCACAACCAGTTGGTGAACACTTTGGAATCACCTGCCAGGCTTGCTGGAACCACCTGCCAGTCATGCCAAAATCACCTGCCAACTACGCCAGAACCGCTTGGCGGACACTGCGGAAACACCTGTCGGGCCGGCTAGAACCACATCTCAGACGTGCCAGAAACGTGTTCATGAGATGCTGGAACCACACCCCGAACACACGGATACCACCTTCCAGAACCGCCTGAACCACCTGCTCGATTCACCGGTACCACCTCCCTGACACGCCAAAATCACCTGCTGGGTATGCCAGAACCACTTGGCGGACACTCCGGAATCATCTGCCGGACATGCCGGAACCAGCTCTCAGACACACCAGAACCAAGTGCTGGAGACGCCGGAAGCACCTGCCGAGCATGCCGGAGCCACCTGCTCGACTCGCCAGAAACACCTGCCGGACACGCCAAAATCACCTGCCGGGTATGCCAGAACCACCTGGCGGACACTACGGAATTACCTGCCGCGCATGCCGGAACCACCTCTCATGTGCCGGAAGCACGTGCCAGACACGCCGGAAACACCGTCCGGACAGACCGGAACCACCTGCCAAGAACGCCAGAGCCACCTGTTCGACTCGCTGGAACCACCTGCCGGACAGGCCAATATCAACTGCTGGCTATGCCAGAACCACCTGGGGGACAGTCCGGGATCACCTGCCAGCCATGGCGGAACCACCTCTCAGACGTACCAGAACCACCTGCCGGAGAAGCTGGAAACACGTCCTGGACAGACTGGAACCACGTGACGGCCATGCCTGAACCACCTGCCGAGCACGGCGGAACCACCTGCCGGACACGCCAAAATCACCTGCGGGCTATGCCTGAACCACTTGGACGACTCTCCGAAATGACCTGCCGGGCATGTTGGAACCACCTCTCAGACGTGCCAGAAGCACGTGGCGGACAGTCCGGAATCACCTGTTGGGCATACGCAACCACCTCTGAGACGTACCAGAACCACGTGCCGTGCACGCCGGAACCACCTACCGGACAGACCGGAATCAACATTTGGGCATGCCGGAACCACCAGTCAGATGTGCCAGAAACACGTGCCGGAGACGCCGGAAGCACCTGCCGAGCACGTCGCAAGCACCTGCTCAACTCGCCTGAACCACCTGCCATACACGCCAAAATCACCTGCCCGCTACACCAGCACCACTTCGGGGACAAGCTGGAATCACGTGAGGGGCATGCCGGCACAGCCTCTCAGACTGAACCTCGTGCCGGACACCACAGAACCACCTGCCGGACAGACCGGAACCACCTGCCGGACACGCCGGAACCACCGGCTCGACCCGCCGGAACGACCGCTGGACATGCAAAATCACCTGCCGGCTACGCCGGAAACACTTGGCGAACACTCCGGAATCACCTGCCGGGCATGCCGGAACCACCTCTCAGATATGCCAGAACCACGTGCCAATGACCCCGGAAGCACCTGCCGAGCACGCCGGAACCACCTGCTCGACTCGCCAGAACCACCTGCCGGACACGCAAAAATCACCTGCCGGCTACGCCACAACCAGTTGGGGAACACTTCGGAATCACCTGCCGGGCTTGCTGGAACCACCTGCCGGTCATGCCAAAATCACCAGCCAACTATGCCAGGACCACTTGGCGGACACTGTGGAAACACCTGTCGGGCCGGCCGGAACCACATCTCAGACGTGCGAGAACCATGTGCATGAGATGCTGGAACCACACCCCGAACAGACGGAAAACACCTGCCAGACCCGTCTGAACAACCTGCCGAGCACGCCGGAGCCACCTGCTCGACTCGCCGGAACCACCTACCTGACATGCCCAAATCACCAGCCGGGTATGCCAGAACCACTTGGCGGACACTCCGGAATCATCTGCCGGACATGCCGGAACCAGCTCTCAGACACACCAGAACCACGTGCCGGAGACGCCGGAAGCACCTGCCGAGCATGCCGGAGCCACCTGCTCGACTCGCCAGAAACACCTGCCGGACACGCCAAAATCACCTGCCGGGTACGCCAGAACCACCTGGCGGACACCCCGAAACCACCTGTCGCGCATGCCGGAACCACCTCTCAGACGTGCCGGAAGCACGTGCCGGACACGCCGGAATCACCTACCGGACAGACCGGAACCACCTGCCGAGCACGCCGGAGCCGCCTGTTCGACTCGCTGGAACCACCTGCCGGACAGGCCAATATCAACTGCTGGCTATGCCAGAACCACCTGGGGGACCGTCCGGAATCACCTGCCAGCCATGGCGGAACCACCTCTCAGACGTACCAGAACCACCTGCCGGAGAAGCTGGAAACACGTCCTGGACAGTCTGGAACCACCTGCCGGCCAAGCCTGAACCACCTGCCAAGCACAACGGAACAACCTGCCAGACACGCCAAAATCACCTGCGTGTTATGCCAGAACCACTTGGAGGACTCTCTGGGATGACCTGCCGGGCATGCCGGAACCACCTCTCAGACGTGCCAGAACCATGTGGCGGACAGTCCGGAATCACCTGTTGGGCATGCGCAACCACCTCTGAGACGTACCAGAACCACATGCCGTGCAGGCTGGAACCACCTACCGGACAGACCGGAATCAACTTTTGGGCATGCCGGAACCACCTGTTAGATGTGCCAGAAACACGTGCCGGAGACGCCGGAAGCACCTGCCAAGAACGTCGCAACCACCTGCTCAACTCGCCTGAACCACCTGCCGGACATGCCAAAATCACCTGCCGACTATGCCAGAACCACTTGGCGAACACTCCGGAATCACTTGCCGGGCATGCAGGAACCACCTCTCAGACATGCCAGAACCCCGTGCCAATGACCCCGGAAGCACCAGCCGAGCACGCCGGAACCACCTGCTCGACTCGCCAGAGCCACCTGCCGATCACGCAAAAATCACCTGCCGGCTACGCCACAACCAGTTGGTGAACACTTTGGAATCACCTGCCAGGCTTGCTGGAACCACCTGCCAGTCATGCCAAAATCACCTGCCAACTACGCCAGAACCGCTTGGCGGACACTGCGGAACCACCTGTCGGGCCGGCTGGAACCACATCCCAGACGTGCCAGAAACGTGTTCATGAGATGCTGGAACCACACCCCGAACAGACGGATACCACCTGCCAGAACCGCCTGAACCACCTGCTGAGCACGCCGGAACCACCTGCTCTACTCACCGGTACCACCTCCCTGACACGCCAAAATCACCTGCTGGGTATGCCAGAACCACTTGGCGGCCACTCCGGAATCATCTGCCGGACATGCCCGAACCAGCTCTCAGACACACCAGAACCAAGTGCCGGAGACGCCGGAAGCACCTGCCGAGCATGCCGGAGCCACCTGCTCGACTCGCCAGAAACACCTGCCGGACACGCCAAAATCACCTGCCGGGTACGCCAGAACCACCTGGCGGACACTACGGAATCACCTGCCGCGCATGCCGGAACCACCTCTCAGACGTGCCGGAAGCACGTGCCGGAAACGCCGGAAACACCTACCGGACAGACCGGAACCACCTGCCAAGAACGCCGGAGCCACCTGTTCGACTCGCTGGAACCACCTGCCGGACAGACCAATATCAACTGCTGGCTATGCCAGAACCACCTGGGGGACAGTCCGGGATCACCTGCCAGCCATGGCGGAACCACCTCTCAGACGTACCAGAACCACCTGCCGGAGAAGCTGGAAACACGTCCTGGACAGACTGGAACCACGTGACGGCCGTGCCTGAACCACCTGCCGAGCACGGCGGAACCACCTTCCGGACACGCCAAAAGCACCTGCGGGCTACGCCAGAACCACTTGGACGACTCTCCGAAATGACCTGCCGGGCATGTTGGAACCACCTCTCAGACGTGCCAGAAGCACGTGGCGGACAGTCCGGAATCACCTGTTGGGCATACGCAACCACCTCTGAGACGTACCAGAACCACGTGCCGTGCACGCCGGAACCACCTACCGGACAGACCGGAATCAACTTTTGGGCATGCCGGAACCACCAGTCAGATGTGCCAGAAACACGTGCCGGAGACGCCGGAAGCACCTGCCGAGCACGTCGCAAGCACCTGCTCAACTCGCCTGAAACACCTGCCGGACACGCCAAAATCACCTGTCCGCTACACCAGCACCACTTCGGGGACAAGCCGGAATCACGTGAGGGGCATGCCGGCACAGCCTCTCAGACTGAACCTCGTGCCGGACACCACAGAACCACCTGCCGGACAGACCGGAACCACCTGCCGGACACGCCGGAACCACCGGCTCGACCCGCCGGAACGACCGCTGGACATGCAAAATCACCTGCCGGCTACACCGGAAACACTTGGCGAACACTCCGGAATCACCTGCCGGGCATGCCGGAACCACCTCTCAGATATGCCAGAACCACGGGCCAATGACCCCGGAAGCACCTGCCGAGCACGCCAGAACCACCTGCTCGACTCGCCAGAACCACCTGCCGGACACGCAAAAATCACCTGCCGGCTACGCCACAACCAGTTGGGGAACACTTCGGAATCACCTGCCGGGTTTGCTGGAACCACCTGCCGGTCATGCCAAAATCACCTGCCAACTACGCCAGGACCACTTGGCGGACACTGTGGAAACACCTGTCGGGCCGGCCGGAACCACATCTCAGACGTGCCAGAACCATGTGCATGAGATGCTGGAACCACACCCCGAACAGACGGAAAACACCTGCCAGACCCGTCTGAACAACCTGCCGAGCACGCCGGAGCCACCTGCTCGACTCGCCGGAACCACCTACCTGACATGCCCAAATCACCAGCCGGGTATGCCAGAACCACTTGGCGGACACTCCGGAATCATCTGCCGGACATGCCGGAACCAGCTCTCAGACACACCAGAACCACGTGCCGGAGACGCCGGAAGCACCTGCCGAGCATGCCGGAGCCACCTGCTCGACTCGCCAGAAACACCTGCCGGACACGCCAAAATCACCTGCCGGGTACGCCAGAACCACCTGGCGGACACTCCGAAACCACCTGTCGCGCATGCCGGAACCACCTCTCAGACGTGCCGGAAGCACGTGCCGGACACGCCGGAATCACCTACCGGACAGTCCGGAACCACCTGCCGAGCACGCCGGAGCCACCTGTTCGACTCGCTGGAACCACCTGCCGGACAGGCCAATATCAACTGCTGGCTATGCCAGAACCACCTGGGGGACGGTCCGGAATCACCTGCCAGCCATGGCGGAACCACCTCTCACACGTACCAGAACCACCTGCCGGAGAAGCTGGAAACACGTCCTGGACAGTCTGGAACCACCTGCCGGCCAAGCCTGAACCACCTGCCAAGCACAACGGAACAACCTGCCAGACACGCCAAAATCACCTGCGTGTTATGCCAGAACCACTTGGAGGACTCTCTGGGATGACCTGCCGGGCATGCCGGAACCACCTCTCAGACGTGCCAGAACCATGTGGCGGACAGTCCGGAATCACCTGTTGGGCATGCGCAACCACCTCTGAGACGTACCAGAACCACATGCCGTGCAGGCTGGAACCACCTACCGGACAGACCGGAATCACCTTTCGGGCATGCCAGAACCACCTGTCAGATGTGCCAGAAACACGTGCCGGAGACGCCGGAAGCACCTGCCAAGCACGTCGGAACCACCTGCTCAACTCGCCTGAACCACCTGCCGGACATGCCAAAATCACCTGCCGACTATGCCAGAACCACTTGGCGAACACTCCGGAATCACTTGCCGGGCATGCAGGAACCACCTCTCAGACATGCCAGAACCCCGTGCCAATGACCCCGGAAGCACCAGCCGAGCACGCCGGAACCACCTGCTCGACTCGCCAGAACCACCTGCCGATCACGCAAAAATCACCTGCCGGCTACGCCACAACCAGTTGGTGAACACTTTGGAATCACCTGCCAGGCTTGCTGGAACCACCTGCCAGTCATGCCAAAATCACCTGCCAACTACGCCAGAACCGCTTGGCGGACACTGCGGAAACACCTGTCGGGCCGGCTGGAACCACATCTCAGACGTGCCAGAAACGTGTTCATGAGATGCTGGAACCACACCCCGAACAGACGGATACCACCTGCCAGAACCGCCTGAACCACCTGCTGAGCACGCCGGAACCACCTGCTCGACTCACCGGTACCACCTCCCTGACACGCCAAAATCACCTGCTGGGTATGCCAGAACCACTTGGTGGACACTCCGGAATCATCTGCCGGACATGCCCGAACCAGCTCTCAGACACACCAGAACCAAGTGCCGGAGACGCCGGAAGCACCTGCCGAGCATGCCGGAGCCATCTGCTCGACTCGCCAGAAACACCTGCCGGACACGCCAAAATCACCTGCCGGGTACGCCAGAACCACCTGGCGGACACTACGGAATCACCTGCCGCGCATGCCGGAACCACCTCTCAGACGTGCCGGAAGCACGTGCCGGAAACGCCGGAAACACCTACCGGACAGACCGGAACCACCTGCCAAGAACGCCGGAGCCACCTGTTCGACTCGCTGGAACCACCTGCCGGACAGACCAATATCAACTGCTGGCTATGCCAGAACCACCTGGGGGACAGTCCGGGATCACCTGCCAGCCATGGCGGAACCACCTCTCAGACGTACCAGAACCACCTGCCGGAGAAGCTGGAAACACGTCCTGGACAGACTGGAACCACGTGACGGCCGTGCCTGAACCACCTGCCGAGCACGGCGGAACCACCTTCCGGACACGCCAAAAGCACCTGCGGGCTACGCCAGAACCACTTGGACGACTCTCCGAAATGACCTGCCGGGCATGTTGGAACCACCTCTCAGACGTGCCAGAAGCACGTGGCGGACAGTCCGGAATCACCTGTTGGGCATACGCAACCACCTCTGAGACGTACCAGAACCACGTGCCGTGCACGCCGGAACCACCTACCGGACAGACCGGAATCAACTTTTGGGCATGCCGGAACCACCAGTCAGATGTGCCAGAAACACGTGCCGGAGACGCCGGAAGCACCTGCCGAGCACGTCGCAAGCACCTGCTCAACTCGCCTGAACCACCTGCCGGACACGCCAAAATCACCTGCCCGCTACACCAGCACCACTTCGGGGACAAGCCGGAATCACGTGAGGGGCATGCCGGCACAGCCTCTCAGACTGAACCTCGTGCCGGACACCACAGAACCACCTGCCGGACAGACCGGAACCACCTGCCGGACACGCCGGAACCACCGGCTCGACCCGCCGGAACGACCGCTGGACATGCAAAATCACCTGCCGGCTACACCGGAAACACTTGGCGAACACTCTGGAATCACCTGCCGGGCATGCCGGAACCACCTCTCAGATATGCCAGAACCACGGGCCAATGACCCCGGAAGCACCTGCCGAGCACGCCGGAACCACCTGCTCGACTCGCCAGAACCACCTGCCGGACACGCAAAAATCACCTGCCGGCTACGCCACAACCAGTTGGGGAACACTTCGGAATCACCTGCCGGGCTTGCTGGAACCACCTGCCGGTCATGCCAAAATCACCTGCCAACTACGCCAGGACCACTTGGCGGACACTGTGGAAACACCTGTCGGGCCGGCCGGAACCACATCTCAGACGTGCCAGAACCATGTGCATGAGATGCTGGAACCACACCCCGAACAGACGGAAAACACCTGCCAGACCCGTCTGAACAACCTGCCGAGCACGCCGGAGCCACCTGCTCGACTCGCCGGAACCACCTACCTGACATGCCCAAATCACCAGCCGGGTATGCCAGAACCACTTGGCGGACACTCCGGAATCATCTGCCGGACATGCCGGAACCAGCTCTCAGACACACCAGAACCACGTGCCGGAGACGCCGGAAGCACCTGCCGAGCATGCCGGAGCCACCTGCTCGACTCGCCAGAAACACCTGCCGGACACGCCAAAATCACCTGCCGGGTACGCCAGAACCACCTGGCGGACACTCCGAAACCACCTGTCGCGCATGCCGGAACCACCTCTCAGACGTGCCGGAAGCACGTGCCGGACACGCCGGAATCACCTACCGGACAGACCGGAACCACCTGCCGAGCACGCCGGAGCCACCTGTTCGACTCGCTGGAACCACCTGCCGGACAGGCCAATATCAACTGCTGGCTATGCCAGAACCACCTGGGGGACGGTCCGGAATCACCTGCCAGCCATGGCGGAACCACCTCTCACACGTACCAGAACCACCTGCCGGAGAAGCTGGAAACACGTCCTGGACAGTCTGGAACCACCTGCCGGCCAAGCCTGAACCACCTGCCAAGCACAACGGAACAACCTGCCAGACACGCCAAAATCACCTGCGTGTTATGCCAGAACCACTTGGAGGACTCTCTGGGATGACCTGCCGGGCATGCCGGAACCACCTCTCAGACGTGCCAGAACCATGTGGCGGACAGTCCGGAATCACCTGTTGGGCATGCGCAACCACCTCTGAGACGTACCAGAACCACATGCCGTGCAGGCTGGAACCACCTACCGGACAGACCGGAATCACCTTTCGGGCATGCCAGAACCACCTGTCAGATGTGCCAGAAACACGTGCCGGAGACGCCGGAAGCACCTGCCAAGCACGTCGGAACCACCTGCTCAACTCGCCTGAACCACCTGCCGGACATGCCAAAATCACCTGCCGACTATGCCAGAACCACTTGGCGAACACTCCGGAATCACTTGCCGGGCATGCAGGAACCACCTCTCAGACATGCCAGAACCCCGTGCCAATGACCCCGGAAGCACCAGCCGAGCACGCCGGAACCACCTGCTCGACTCGCCAGAACCACCTGCCGATCACGCAAAAATCACCTGCCGGCTACGCCACAACCAGTTGGTGAACACTTTGGAATCACCTGCCAGGCTTGCTGGAACCACCTGCCAGTCATGCCAAAATCACCTGCCAACTACGCCAGAACCGCTTGGCGGACACTGCGGAAACACCTGTCGGGCCGGCTGGAACCACATCTCAGACGTGCCAGAAACGTGTTCATGAGATGCTGGAACCACACCCCGAACAGACGGATACCACCTGCCAGAACCGCCTGAACCACCTGCTGAGCACGCCGGAACCACCTGCTCGACTCACCGGTACCACCTCCCTGACACGCCAAAATCACCTGCTGGGTATGCCAGAACCACTTGGTGGACACTCCGGAATCATCTGCCGGACATGCCCGAACCAGCTCTCAGACACACCAGAACCAAGTGCCGGAGACGCCGGAAGCACCTGCCGAGCATGCCGGAGCCACCTGCTCGACTCGCCAGAAACACCTGCCGGACACGCCAAAATCACCTGCCGGGTACGCCAGAACCACCTGGCGGACACTACGGAATCACCTGCCGCGCATGCCGGAACCACCTCTCAGACGTGCCGGAAGCACGTGCCGGAAACGCCGGAAACACCTACCGGACAGACCGGAACCACCTGCCAAGAACGCCGGAGCCACCTGTTCGACTCGCTGGAACCACCTGCCGGACAGACCAATATCAACTGCTGGCTATGCCAGAACCACCTGGGGGACAGTCCGGGATCACCTGCCAGCCATGGCGGAACCACCTCTCAGACGTACCAGAACCACCTGCCGGAGAAGCTGGAAACACGTCCTGGACAGACTGGAACCACGTGACGGCCGTGCCTGAACCACCTGCCGAGCACGGCGGAACCACCTTCCGGACACGCCAAAAGCACCTGCGGGCTACGCCAGAACCACTTGGACGACTCTCCGAAATGACCTGCCGGGCATGTTGGAACCACCTCTCAGACGTGCCAGAAGCACGTGGCGGACAGTCCGGAATCACCTGTTGGGCATACGCAACCACCTCTGAGACGTACCAGAACCACGTGCCGTGCACGCCGGAACCACCTACCGGACAGACCGGAATCAACTTTTGGGCATGCCGGAACCACCAGTCAGATGTGCCAGAAACACGTGCCGGAGACGCCGGAAGCACCTGCCGAGCACGTCGCAAGCACCTGCTCAACTCGCCTGAAACACCTGCCGGACACGCCAAAATCACCTGCCCGCTACACCAGCACCACTTCGGGGACAAGCCGGAATCACGTGAGGGGCATGCCGGCACAGCCTCTCAGACTGAACCTCGTGCCGGACACCACAGAACCACCTGCCGGACAGACCGGAACCACCTGCCGGACACGCCGGAACCACCGGCTCGACCCGCCGGAACGACCGCTGGACATGCAAAATCACCTGCCGGCTACACCGGAAACACTTGGCGAACACTCCGGAATCACCTGCCGGGCATGCCGGAACCACCTCTCAGATATGCCAGAACCACGTGCCAATGACCCCGGAAGCACCTGCCGAGCACGCCAGAACCACCTGCTCGACTCGCCAGAACCACCTGCCGGACACGCAAAAATCACCTGCCGGCTACGCCACAACCAGTTGGGGAACACTTCGGAATCACCTGCCGGGTTTGCTGGAACCACCTGCCGGTCATGCCAAAATCACCTGCCAACTACGCCAGGACCACTTGGCGGACACTGTGGAAACACCTGTCGGGCCGGCCGGAACCACATCTCAGACGTGCCAGAACCATGTGCATGAGATGCTGGAACCACACCCCGAACAGACGGAAAACACCTGCCAGACCCGTCTGAACAACCTGCCGAGCACGCCGGAGCCACCTGCTCGACTCGCCGGAACCACCTACCTGACATGCCCAAATCACCAGCCGGGTATGCCAGAACCACTTGGCGGACACTCCGGAATCATCTGCCGGACATGCCGGAACCAGCTCTCAGACACACCAGAACCACGTGCCGGAGACGCCGGAAGCACCTGCCGAGCATGCCGGAGCCACCTGCTCGACTCGCCAGAAACACCTGCCGGACACGCCAAAATCACCTGCCGGGTACGCCAGAACCACCTGGCGGACACTCCGAAACCACCTGTCGCGCATGCCGGAACCACCTCTCAGACGTGCCGGAAGCACGTGCCGGACACGCCGGAATCACCTACCGGACAGTCCGGAACCACCTGCCGAGCACGCCGGAGCCACCTGTTCGACTCGCTGGAACCACCTGCCGGACAGGCCAATATCAACTGCTGGCTATGCCAGAACCACCTGGGGGACGGTCCGGAATCACCTGCCAGCCATGGCGGAACCACCTCTCACACGTACCAGAACCACCTGCCGGAGAAGCTGGAAACACGTCCTGGACAGTCTGGAACCACCTGCCGGCCAAGCCTGAACCACCTGCCAAGCACAACGGAACAACCTGCCAGACACGCCAAAATCACCTGCGTGTTATGCCAGAACCACTTGGAGGACTCTCTGGGATGACCTGCCGGGCATGCCGGAACCACCTCTCAGACGTGCCAGAACCATGTGGCGGACAGTCCGGAATCACCTGTTGGGCATGCCCAACCACCTCTGAGACATACCAGAACCACATGCCGTGCAGGCTGGAACCACCTACCGGACAGACCGGAATCACCTTTCGGGCATGCCAGAACCACCTGTCAGATGTGCCAGAAACACGTGCCGGAGACGCCGGAAGCACCTGCCAAGCACGTCGGAACCACCTGCTCAACTCGCCTGAACCACCTGCCGGACATGCCAAAATCACCTGCCGACTATGCCAGAACCACTTGGCGAACACTCCGGAATCACTTGCCGGGCATGCAGGAACCACCTCTCAGACATGCCAGAACCCCGTGCCAATGACCCCGGAAGCACCAGCCGAGCACGCCGGAACCACCTGCTCGACTCGCCAGAACCACCTGCCGATCACGCAAAAATCACCTGCCGGCTACGCCACAACCAGTTGGTGAACACTTTGGAATCACCTGCCAGGCTTGCTGGAACCACCTGCCAGTCATGCCAAAATCACCTGCCAACTACGCCAGAACCGCTTGGCGGACACTGCGGAAACACCTGTCGGGCCGGCTGGAACCACATCTCAGACGTGCCAGAAACGTGTTCATGAGATGCTGGAACCACACCCCGAACAGACGGATACCACCTGCCAGAACCGCCTGAACCACCTGCTGAGCACGCCGGAACCACCTGCTCGACTCACCGGTACCACCTCCCTGACACGCCAAAATCACCTGCTGGGTATGCCAGAACCACTTGGTGGACACTCCGGAATCATCTGCCGGACATGCCCGAACCAGCTCTCAGACACACCAGAACCAAGTGCCGGAGACGCCGGAAGCACCTGCCGAGCATGCCGGAGCCACCTGCTCGACTCGCCAGAAACACCTGCCGGACACGCCAAAATCACCTGCCGGGTACGCCAGAACCACCTGGCGGACACTACGGAATCACCTGCCGCGCATGCCGGAACCACCTCTCAGACGTGCCGGAAGCACGTGCCGGAAACGCCGGAAACACCTACCGGACAGACCGGAACCACCTGCCAAGAACGCCGGAGCCACCTGTTCGACTCGCTGGAACCACCTGCCGGACAGACCAATATCAACTGCTGGCTATGCCAGAACCACCTGGGGGACAGTCCGGGATCACCTGCCAGCCATGGCGGAACCACCTCTCAGACGTACCAGAACCACCTGCCGGAGAAGCTGGAAACACGTCCTGGACAGACTGGAACCACGTGACGGCCGTGCCTGAACCACCTGCCGAGCACGGCGGAACCACCTTCCGGACACGCCAAAAGCACCTGCGGGCTACGCCAGAACCACTTGGACGACTCTCCGAAATGACCTGCCGGGCATGTTGGAACCACCTCTCAGACGTGCCAGAAGCACGTGGCGGACAGTCCGGAATCACCTGTTGGGCATACGCAACCACCTCTGAGACGTACCAGAACCACGTGCCGTGCACGCCGGAACCACCTACCGGACAGACCGGAATCAACTTTTGGGCATGCCGGAACCACCAGTCAGATGTGCCAGAAACACGTGCCGGAGACGCCGGAAGCACCTGCCGAGCACGTCGCAAGCACCTGCTCAACTCGCCTGAAACACCTGCCGGACACGCCAAAATCACCTGCCCGCTACACCAGCACCACTTCGGGGACAAGCCGGAATCACGTGAGGGGCATGCCGGCACAGCCTCTCAGACTGAACCTCGTGCCGGACACCACAGAACCACCTGCCGGACAGACCGGAACCACCTGCCGGACACGCCGGAACCACCGGCTCGACCCGCCGGAACGACCGCTGGACATGCAAAATCACCTGCCGGCTACACCGGAAACACTTGGCGAACACTCCGGAATCACCTGCCGGGCATGCCGGAACCACCTCTCAGATATGCCAGAACCACGGGCCAATGACCCCGGAAGCACCTGCCGAGCACGCCGGAACCACCTGCTCGACTCGCCAGAACCACCTGCCGGACACGCAAAAATCACCTGCCGGCTACGCCACAACCAGTTGGGGAACACTTCGGAATCACCTGCCGGGCTTGCTGGAACCACCTGCCGGTCATGCCAAAATCACCTGCCAACTACGCCAGGACCACTTGGCGGACACTGTGGAAACACCTGTCGGGCCGGCCGGAACCACATCTCAGACGTGCCAGAACCATGTGCATGAGATGCTGGAACCACACCCCGAACAGACGGAAAACACCTGCCAGACCCGTCTGAACAACCTGCCGAGCACGCCGGAGCCACCTGCTCGACTCGCCGGAACCACCTACCTGACATGCCCAAATCACCAGCCGGGTATGCCAGAACCACTTGGCGGACACTCCGGAATCATCTGCCGGACATGCCGGAACCAGCTCTCAGACACACCAGAACCACGTGCCGGAGACGCCGGAAGCACCTGCCGAGCATGCCGGAGCCACCTGCTCGACTCGCCAGAAACACCTGCCGGACACGCCAAAATCACCTGCCGGGTACGCCAGAACCACCTGGCGGACACTCCGAAACCACCTGTCGCGCATGCCGGAACCACCTCTCAGACGTGCCGGAAGCACGTGCCGGACACGCCGGAATCACCTACCGGACAGACCGGAACCACCTGCCGAGCACGCCGGAGCCACCTGTTCGACTCGCTGGAACCACCTGCCGGACAGGCCAATATCAACTGCTGGCTATGCCAGAACCACCTGGGGGACGGTCCGGAATCACCTGCCAGCCATGGCGGAACCACCTCTCACACGTACCAGAACCACCTGCCGGAGAAGCTGGAAACACGTCCTGGACAGTCTGGAACCACCTGCCGGCCAAGCCTGAACCACCTGCCAAGCACAACGGAACAACCTGCCAGACACGCCAAAATCACCTGCGTGTTATGCCAGAACCACTTGGAGGACTCTCTGGGATGACCTGCCGGGCATGCCGGAACCACCTCTCAGACGTGCCAGAACCATGTGGCGGACAGTCCGGAATCACCTGTTGGGCATGCGCAACCACCTCTGAGACGTACCAGAACCACATGCCGTGCAGGCTGGAACCACCTACCGGACAGACCGGAATCACCTTTCGGGCATGCCAGAACCACCTGTCAGATGTGCCAGAAACACGTGCCGGAGACGCCGGAAGCACCTGCCAAGCACGTCGGAACCACCTGCTCAACTCGCCTGAACCACCTGCCGGACATGCCAAAATCACCTGCCGACTATGCCAGAACCACTTGGCGAACACTCCGGAATCACTTGCCGGGCATGCAGGAACCACCTCTCAGACATGCCAGAACCCCGTGCCAATGACCCCGGAAGCACCAGCCGAGCACGCCGGAACCACCTGCTCGACTCGCCAGAACCACCTGCCGATCACGCAAAAATCACCTGCCGGCTACGCCACAACCAGTTGGTGAACACTTTGGAATCACCTGCCAGGCTTGCTGGAACCACCTGCCAGTCATGCCAAAATCACCTGCCAACTACGCCAGAACCGCTTGGCGGACACTGCGGAAACACCTGTCGGGCCGGCTGGAACCACATCTCAGACGTGCCAGAAACGTGTTCATGAGATGCTGGAACCACACCCCGAACAGACGGATACCACCTGCCAGAACCGCCTGAACCACCTGCTGAGCACGCCGGAACCACCTGCTCGACTCACCGGTACCACCTCCCTGACACGCCAAAATCACCTGCTGGGTATGCCAGAACCACTTGGTGGACACTCCGGAATCATCTGCCGGACATGCCCGAACCAGCTCTCAGACACACCAGAACCAAGTGCCGGAGACGCCGGAAGCACCTGCCGAGCATGCCGGAGCCACCTGCTCGACTCGCCAGAAACACCTGCCGGACACGCCAAAATCACCTGCCGGGTACGCCAGAACCACCTGGCGGACACTACGGAATCACCTGCCGCGCATGCCGGAACCACCTCTCAGACGTGCCGGAAGCACGTGCCGGAAACGCCGGAAACACCTACCGGACAGACCGGAACCACCTGCCAAGAACGCCGGAGCCACCTGTTCGACTCGCTGGAACCACCTGCCGGACAGGCCAATATCAACTGCTGGCTATGCCAGAACCACCTGGGGGACAGTCCGGGATCACCTGCCAGCCATGGCGGAACCACCTCTCAGACGTACCAGAACCACCTGCCGGAGAAGCTGGAAACACGTCCTGGACAGACTGGAACCACGTGACGGCCGTGCCTGAACCACCTGCCGAGCACGGCGGAACCACCTTCCGGACACGCCAAAAGCACCTGCGGGCTACGCCAGAACCACTTGGACGACTCTCCGAAATGACCTGCCGGGCATGTTGGAACCACCTCTCAGACGTGCCAGAAGCACGTGGCGGACAGTCCGGAATCACCTGTTGGGCATACGCAACCACCTCTGAGACGTACCAGAACCACGTGCCGTGCACGCCGGAACCACCTACCGGACAGACCGGAATCAACTTTAGGGCATGCCGGAACCACCAGTCAGATGTGCCAGAAACACGTGCCGGAGACGCCGGAAGCACCTGCCGAGCACGTCGCAAGCACCTGCTCAACTCGCCTGAACCACCTGCCGGACACGCCAAAATCACCTGCCCGCTACACCAGCACCACTTCGGGGACAAGCCGGAATCACGTGAGGGGCATGCCGGCACAGCCTCTCAGACTGAACCTTGTGCCGGACACCACAGAACCACCTGCCGGACAGACCGGAACCACCTGCCGGACACGCCGGAACCACCGGCTCGACCCGCCGGAACGACCGCTGGACATGCAAAATCACCTGCCGGCTACACCGGAAACACTTGGCGAACACTCCGGAATCACCTGCCGGGCATGCCGGAACCACCTCTCAG
The DNA here is from genome assembly GCF_041296265.1 of Equus caballus. Classification (NCBI taxonomy): domain Eukaryota; kingdom Metazoa; phylum Chordata; class Mammalia; order Perissodactyla; family Equidae; genus Equus; species Equus caballus. Next base: position 2,696,082 of record NC_091710.1, read on the forward strand.
ATATGCCAGAACCACGGGCCAATGACCCCGGAAGCACCTGCCGAGCACGCCGGAACCACCTGCTCGACTCGCCAGAACCACCTGCCGGACACGCAAAAATCACCTGCCGGCTACGCCACAACCAGTTGGGGAACACTTCGGAATCACCTGCCGGGCTTGCTGGAACCACCTGCCGGTCATGCCAAAATCACCTGCCAACTACGCCAGGACCACTTGGCGGACACTGTGGAAACACCTGTCGGGCCGGCCGGAACCACATCTCAGACGTGCCAGAACCATGTGCATGAGATGCTGGAACCACACCCCGAACAGACGGAAAACACCTGCCAGACCCGTCTGAACAACCTGCCGAGCACGCCGGAGCCACCTGCTCGACTCGCCGGAACCACCTACCTGACATGCCCAAATCACCAGCCGGGTATGCCAGAACCACTTGGCGGACACTCCGGAATCATCTGCCGGACATGCCGGAACCAGCTCTCAGACACACCAGAACCACGTGCCGGAGACGCCGGAAGCACCTGCCGAGCATGCCGGAGCCACCTGCTCGACTCGCCAGAAACACCTGCCGGACACGCCAAAATCACCTGCCGGGTACGCCAGAACCACCTGGCGGACACTCCGAAACCACCTGTCGCGCATGCCGGAACCACCTCTCAGACGTGCCGGAAGCACGTGCCGGACACGCCGGAATCACCTACCGGACAGACCGGAACCACCTGCCGAGCACGCCGGAGCCACCTGTTTGACTCGCTGGAACCACCTGCCGGACAGGCCAATATCAACTGCTGGCTATGCCAGAACCACCTGGGGGACGGTCCGGAATCACCTGCCAGCCATGGCGGAACCACCTCTCAGACGTACCAGAACCACCTGCCGGAGAAGCTGGAAACACGTCCTGGACAGTCTGGAACCACCTGCCGGCCAAGCCTGAACCACCTGCCAAGCACAACGGAACAACCTGCCAGACACGCCAAAATCACCTGCGTGTTATGCCAGAACCACTTGGAGGACTCTCTGGGATGACCTGCCGGGCATGCCGGAACCACCTCTCAGACGTGCCAGAACCATGTGGCGGACAGTCCGGAATCACCTGTTGGGCATGCGCAACCACCTCTGAGACGTACCAGAACCACATGCCGTGCAGGCTGGAACCACCTACCAGACAGACCGGAATCACCTTTCGGGCATGCCAGAACCACCTGTCAGATGTGCCAGAAACACGTGCCGGAGACGCCGGAAGCACCTGCCAAGCACGTCGGAACCACCTGCTCAACTCGCCTGAACCACCTGCCGGACATGCCAAAATCACCTGCCGACTA